>NW_026975074.1:0-1200000 GCF_030014295.1 Loxodonta africana
CATAGAGAGATAGTATTAGGAAGTCATGGTCCTCCTTTATCTTTGATGTAGCTTTTTCTTACTGGGTTTTTTAAGAAAATAATTTTCCTGATCCCAGCTTGATATCTCTGCATGTACATAACTAACCACTGTGCATGGGACTTAATTTTGCTTCCTTTCCACATTGTGTGAGTAAAGTCGAATACCTACATCAACACCTTTTTTGTGTCTGTTACCTGTATTGACCTTTTTCAGAACTCATTCACAATATCTTTCTAGATAGTGCAGATTTCTCTTACTTTTCCAGTAGCTCAATCATTCATTTTACAGCATATATATATATATATATAAAATCAAATCAAACCAGTTGCCCGTGAGTCAATTCCAACTCATAGTGACCCTATAGAACAGAGTTGAATTGCCCCATAGTGTTTCTAAGGCTCTAAATCTTTGTGGAAGCAGACTGCCACACCTTTCTCCTGTGGAATAGGCTAGTGAGTTCAAATTGCTTACCTTTTGATTAGCATCAGAGCACTTAACCACTGTGCCACCAGAAGTCATATATAGGTGTGTATATATATATAAACCCAGCAGAGCTCATATATACATATATTTATGTACACACACACACACATATATATACCCACACAAAAATACAAGTATATTTTTTATTTCTTTCATCAATTTGAGGCTTTTTGTGCCAGAGATATATTTTTCAAATTACCTGCTGTCTCAGCTATCTAGTGCTGCTATAACAGAAGTACCACAAGTGGATGGATGGCTTTAACATAGAGAAATTTTTTCTCTCACAGCTATAACAGAAGTACCACAAGTGGATGGATGGCTTTAACATAGAGAAATTTTTTCTCTCACAGCATAGCAGGCTAGAATTCCGAATTCAGGGTGCTAGCTCCAGGAGAAGGCCTTCTCCCTCTGTTGGCTCTGGGGGAAAGTCCTTGTCATCAATATTTCCCAGTCAAGAGATCCTAAGCACAGGGAACCCGGGTCCAAAGGATACTCTATTCTCCTGACTCTTGTTTCTTGGTAGTATGATGTCCGCCTGTCTCTCTGCTTGCTTCTCTCTTTTATATCTCAAAAGAAGTTGACTGAAAATACAACCCAGTCTTGTAGATTGAGTCCTTCCTCATTAACATAACTGCCACTAATCCTACTTCACTAACATCATAGAGGTAGGGTTTACAGTGTGTAGGAAAATCACATCACTCGACAAAATGGTGGACCATCACACAATACTGGGATTCATGGTCTAGCCAAGTTGACACACATTTTTGGTGGACACAATTCAACCCATAACATCTGTAGCATTTTAAGAAGTGAAAGACACTTCTCCTTCTTAAGTTTTTAAGTCTAGATATTTTATTAAAAATATTATTTACTAGATGGTGCCCGGCCAAAACCGATGACTGCCCTGACAGGGAGCACAACAGAGAACCCCTGAGGGAGCAGGAGAACAGTGGGATGCAGACCCCAAATTCTCATAAAAAGACCAGGCTTGAGAGGAGGGCCAAGATGGAGGACTAGGTAGACGCTACCTCGGATCCCTCTTGCAACAAAGACTCAGAAAAACAAATGAATCGATCACATACATAACAATCTACGATCCCTGAACAACAAACACAGATTTAGAGACAGAGAACGAACAAATACGGGGAAGTGGCGACTGTTTTCGGAGCTTGGAGCCAGCGTCCCAGTCAGGTAACCTTGGTGGTGGGCTTAGGTCTGGACCTAGGAGAGATGAACACAAAATCTGGTGATGGCGCAAACAAGGGGCCCAGCCCTACCCCCCTGAATTGACCCCGGGAGGGGGCCCAGCCGGTCCGCATGGGCGGTGTGGCAATGCGGCTGGTGGGAGAAGTCCCCACGAGGCAGTGACTGGTTTTGGAGCCGGGAGTGCAGCGTCCCAGCTGGCGAGACTTGGCGCCAGGCCTTTTGACTGGGTGCTGTCACAATGCAAGCATGGGGTGCAGGCTTACTCCCCTGAACTAACCCTGGGAGGGGGCCCAGCCAGTCCGCGGGGGCGGTGCAGCGACAGGGCTGGCGGGACAAGAAGTCCCCGGGAGGCAACGACTGATTTTGGAGCCAGGAGTGCAGTGTCCCAGCAGGGAAACCTTGACGCTAGGCTTTGGACTGGCAGCAGAGGATCTGACTGCGGCTTTAGTGGGCCAGACCCTCGGGGGCAATCTCCACACAGCCAGCACACATAGGCGACACGCCCCTCAAGAATCTCAGATAAAATAGTCATTCCAAGCAAGATAAGCAACTTTGGCTATATTCTGCGGTGCTACTCTCCTGTTTCTCTGAACCCTCCCCCACCCTTCCCAGTCGGCTTCATTAACATTGGAATTTCCTGAGCCAGAGGGAGAACGGCTCCAGCTCCGCGGCTTTGCTTTTCCCTTTTTTTGGTCTTTTCCTAACCCATTCTTCCGGCCTGAGAGAAGGAATCACAAAAAACCCAGGGACCAAAAATCCATCCCTAATTGGACTAAAAACACAGAACCAGCTACAGCCAAGCATATATGATCCAAATCTCGGACTTTCATCCTTACAGGGAAAAAGGTGGCGGTTATAATCCAAAGGCAGTTCTGATAGGGATCTGAATGCATTTTTTTTAGCGGATTTTCTGGAAAAACAAGTTTCCCAGGTCTGATATCTCTGCTTATTCAACAGAGCCCTAACTGACCCACAACAAGGGAACTGAGGGCTGAAGCTCCCCCCAGTCCACCTAGCCTCTTGCCTTAGGGGTCTAAGGAGGGTGTCACCTACCAATCAGTAGAGGTACTTGCATTGGGGGCCTAAGGTACAGCTGCAGTGCCCTCCCACCAAGGTGCTGTAGGAATACAGACACACCTACCTCACTGACACTTGGGGGAAGGCTGTCAGCATCCTGCCCCCCCGGATGGTGAACCCCAGCTGCTAATAGAATCTGGTGCACACAACTATCGCCACTACTTCTAGAGGTGGATAGGTGTTAGGGTGCAGCACACACTTGATGACCCAAAATCAGATTCTACGCAAGAATAGTGAATAGACTCAGGCATATATATCTGGCAACAGCCCAAACCAGCTGGTAATAGGTCATAAGTAAGTCAAGGGCTACAACAAACAAGACAGCACAATCTAGTAGCCCATCCGCGTATATTGAAAGAAAACAAAACAAGATAAGACTCAGTGAGCAATTATAGAATAAACCACTACTATATCTATTTTTTTTAATATCTTAGTGATGGCTCGGAGACAGCAGTCGATATCAAACCACATAAAGAAGCAGACCATAACAGCTTCTACAACCCCCCCCCCCAAAAAAAAGAATCAAAATCTTTGCCAAATGAAGATACAATCCTGGAATGATCAGATACAGAGTATAAAAAACTAATTTACAGAATGCTTCAAGACATCAGGGATGTCCTCAGAAATGAAATAAGGCAAACTGCAGAAAAAGCCAAGGAACACACTGATAAAACAGTTGAAGAACTCACTATGTTCTTATAGTGGAAAAATTCATAAGTTGCAAGAATCCGTAGAGAGACAGCATGTAGAAATCCAAAAGATTAACAATGAAATTACAGAATTAGACAACGCAATAGGAAGTCAGAGGAGCAGACTCGAGCAATTAGAATGCAGACTGGGAAATCTGGAAGACCAGGGAATTAACACCAACATAGCTGAAAAAAAATCAGATAAAAGAATTTAAAAAATGAAGAAACCCTAAGAATCATGTGGGACTCTATCAAGAAGGATAACTTGTGTGTGATTGGAGTTCCAGAACAGGGAGGGAGGACAGAAAACACAGAGAAAATAGTTGAAGATCTGCTGACAGAAAACTTCCCTGACATCATGAAAAGACGAAAGGATATCTATGCAAGATGCTCGTTGAACCCCATTTAAGACTGATCCAAAAAGAAAAACACCAAGACATGTTATCATCAAACTTGCCAAAACCAAAGATAAAGAGAAAATTTTAAAAGCAGCCGGGGAGAAAAGAAAGGTCACCTTCAAGGGAGAATCACTAAGAATAAGTTCAGACTACTCAGCAGAAACCATGCAGGCAAGAAGGCAATGGAAGGACATATAAAGAGCACTGAAGGAGAAAAACTGCCAGCCAAGGATCATATATCCAGCAAAACTCTCTCTGAAATATGAAGGCGAAATTAAGATATTTACAGATAAACTCGAGCTTAGAGAATTTGCAAAAACCAAAACAAAGCTACAAGAAATACTAAAGAATATTGTTTCGTCAGAAAACCAATAATATCAGATACCAGCACAACACGAGGTCACAAAACAGAACATCCTGATATCAACTCAAATAGGGAAATCACAAAAACAAATTAAAATTAATTTAAAAAAATGCTCATAACAGGGAATCATTGAAGTCAATACGTAAAAGATCACAATAATCAAAAAGAGGGACTAAATACAGGTGGCATAGAACTGCCATATGAAGAGTGATACAAGGCAATATAGGACAATACAAGTTAGGTTTTTACTTAGAAGAATAGGGGTAAATATTAAGGTAACCACAAAGAGCTATTACAACTCCATAACTCAAGATAAAAGCCAAGAAAAACGTAACGACTCAACAAACATAAAGTCAAACACTATGAAAATGAGGATCTCACAATTTACTAAGAAAAACGTCTCAGCACAAAAAAGTATGTGGAAAAATGAAATTGTCAACAACACACATAAAAAGGCATCAAAATGACAACACTAAACACTTATTTATCTATAATTACGCTGAATGTAAATGGACTAAATGCACCAATAAAGAGACAGAGAGTCTCGGACTGGATAAAGAAACACGATCCGTCTATATGCTGCCTACAAGAGACACACCTTAGACTTAGAGACACAAACAAACTAAAACTCAAAGGATGGAAAAAATATATCAAGCAAACAACAACCAAAACAGAAGAGGAGTAGCAATATTAATTTCTGACAAAATAGACTTTAGACTTAAATCCACCACAAAGGATAAAGAAGGACACTACATAATGATAAAAGGCACAATTGATCAGGAAGACATAACCATATTAAATATTTATGCACCCAATGACAGGGCTGCAAGATACATAAATCAAATTTTAACAGAACTGAAAAGTGAGATAGACACCTCCACAATTATAGTAGGAGACTTCAACACACCACTTTCGGAGAAGGACAGGACATCCAGTAAGAAGCTCAACAGAGACACGGAAGATCTACTTACAACAATCAACCAACTTGACCTCATTGACTTATACAGATCTCTCCACCAACTGCTGCAAAGTATACTTTTTTTTCTAGCGCACATGGAACATTCTCTAGAATAGACCACATATTAGGTCACAAAACAAACCTTTGCAGAATCCAAAACATCGAAATATTACAAAGCATCTTCTCAGACCACTAGACAATAAAAGTAGAAATCAATAACAGAAAAACTAGGGAAAAGAAATCAAATACTTGGAAACTGAACAATACCCTCCTGAAAAAAGACTGGTTTATAGAAGACATTAAGGAGGGAATAAGGAAATTCATAGAATGCAATGAGAATGAAAATACTTCCTATCAAAACCTCTGGGACACAGCAAAAGCAGTGCTCAGAGGCCAATTTATGTCGATAAATGCACACATACATAAAGAAGAAAGAGCCAAAATCAGAGAACTGTCCCTACAACTTGAACAAATAGAAAGCGAAGAACACAAGCATCCATCAGGCACCAGAAGAAGACAAATAATAAAAATTAGAGATGAACTAAATGAATTAGAGAACAGAAAAACAGTTGAAAGAATTAACAAAGTCAAAAGCTGGTTCTTTGAAAAAATTAACAAAATTGATAAACCGTTGGCCAGACTGACTAAACAAATACAGGAAAGGAAACAAATAACCCGAATAACAAACGAGATGGGCCACATCACAACAGACCCAACTGAAATTAAAAGAATCACATGAGATTATTATGAAAAATTGTACTCTAACAAATTTGCAAACCTAGAAGAAATGGATGAATTCCTGGAAAAACACTACCTACCTAAACTAACACATTCAGAAGTAGAACAACTAAATAAAAAATAGACCCATAAAAAAAAAGAGATTGAAAAGGTAATCAAAAAACTCCCAACAAAAAAAAAAGCCCTGGCCTGGACAGCTTCACTGCAGAGTTCTACCAAACTTTCAGAGAAGAGTTTACACCACTACTACTAAAGGTATTTCAAAGCATAGAAAATATTGGAATACTACCGAACTCATTCTATGAAGCCACCATCTCCCTAATAACAAAACCAAGTAAAGACATCACACAAAAAAGAAAATTACCGACCTATATCCCTCATGAACATAGATGCAAAAATCCTCAACAAAATTCTAGCCAATAGAATTCAACAACATATCAAAAAAATAATCCACCACGACCAAGTGGAATTTATACCAGGTAATAATCCACCATATCAATAAAACAAAAGACAAAAACCACATGATCTTATCAATTGATGCAGAAAAGGCGTTTGACAAAGTCCAACACCCATTCATCATAAAAACTCTCAGCAAAATAGGAATTGAAGGAAAATTCCTCAACATAATAAAGGGCATCTATACAAATCCAACAGCCAGCATCATTCTAAATGGAGAGAGCCTGAAGGCATTTCCCTTGAGAATGGGAACCAGACAAGGATGCCCTTTATCACCGCTCTTATTCAACATTGTGCTAGAGGTTCTAGCCAGAGCAATTAGGCTAGACAAAGAAATAAAGGGCATCTGGATTGGCAAGGAAGAAGTAAAATTATCTCTATTTGTAGATGACATGATCTTCTACACAGAAAACCCTAAGGAATCCTCCAGAAAACTACTGAAACTAATAGAAGAGTTCAGGAGAGTATCGGGATACAAGATAAACATACAAAAATCAGTTGGATTTCTCTACACCAAAAAAAGTACATCAAAGAGGAAATCACCAAATCAATGCCATTTACAGTAGCACCCAAGAAGATAAAATACTTAGGAATAAATCTTATCAAAGATGTAAAAGACCTATACAAAGAAAACTACAAGGTACTACTGCAAGAAACTAAAAGGGACCTACATAAGTGGAAAAACATACCTTGCTCAGGGATAGGAAGATTTAACATGGTAAAAATGTCTATTCTACCAAAAGCCATCTATACATACAATGCACTTCCGATCCAAATTCCAATGACATTTCTTAATGTGATGGAGAAACAAATCACCAACTTCATATGGAAGGGAAAGAAGCCCCAGATAAGTAAAGCATTACTGAAAAAGAAGAAGAAAGTGGGAGGCCTCAGTCTACCTCATTTTAGAACATATTATACAGCCACAGTAATCAAAACAGCCTGGTACTGGTACAACAACAGACACGTAGACCAATGGAACAGAATTGAGAACCCAGATATAAAGCCATCCACACATGAGCAGCTGATATTTGACAAAGGCCCAGTGTCAGTTAATTGGGGAAAAGATAGTCTTTTTAATAAACGGTGCTGGCATAACTGGATATCCATTTGCAAAAAAATGAAACAGGACCCATACCTCACACCATGCACAAAAACTAACTCCAAATGGATCAAAGAACTAAACATGAAGTCTAAAACGATAAAGATCATGGGAAAAAAAATAGGGACAACCTTAGGAGCCCTGATACAAGGCATAAACAGAATACAAAACATTACCAAAAATGACGAAGAGAAACCAGATAACTGGGAGCTCCTAAAAATCAAACACCTATGCTCATCTAAAGACTTCACCAAAAGAGGAAAAAGACCACCTAGAGATTGGGAAAAAAATTTCAGCTATGACTTCTCCGACCAGCGCCTGATCTCTAAAATCTATATGATTCTGTTAAAGTTCAACCACAAAAAGACAAACAACCCAATCAAAAAGTGGGCAAAGGAGATGAACATGCACTTCACTAAAGAAGGTATTTAGGCAGCTAACAGATACATGAGAAAATGCTCTTGATCATTAGCCATTAGAGAAATGTAAATTAAAACTATGAAGAGATTCCATCTCACTCCAACAAGGCTGGCATTAATCCAAAAAACACAAAATAATAAATGTTGGAGAGGCTGAGGAGAGATTGGAACTCTTATACACTGCTGGTGGGAATGTAAAATGGTACAACCAATTTGGAAATCCATCTGGCATTATCTTAAACAGTTAGAAATAAAACTACCATACAACCCAGAAATCCCACTCCTCCGAATATACCCTAGAGAAATAAGAGCCTTTACATGAACAGATATATGCACACCCACGTTTATTGAAGCACTGTTTACGATAGCAAAAAGCTGGAAGCAACCGAAGTGTCCATCAATGGATGAATGGTTAAATAAATTATGGTATATTCACACAATGCAATACTATGCATCGATAAAGAACAGTGAAGAATCTGTGAAACATTTCATAACATGGAGGAACCTGGAAGGCATTACACTGAGTGAACTTAGATGCAAAAGGACAAATATTGTATAAGACCACTATTATAAGATCTTGAGAAAAAAAAATAGCATAAACTGAGAAGAACACATACTTTTGTGGTTTCGAGAGGGGGGAGGGAGGGAGGGTGGGAGAGGGTTTTTTACTGATTAATTAGTAGATAAGAACTACTTTAGGTGAAGGGAAGGACAATACTCAATACAGGGAAGTTCAGCTCAACTGGACTGGACCAAAAGCAAAGAATTTTCCAGGAAAAACTGAATGCTTCAAAGGTCAGCAGGGCAAGGGTGGGGATTTGGGGACTATCGCTTAAGGGGACTTCTAAATCCATTGGCAAAATAAATTCTATTATGAAAACATTCTGCATCCCACTTTGAAGTGTGGCGTCTGGGGTCTTAAATGCTAAAAAGTGGCCATCTAAGATGCATCAATTGGTCTCAACCCACCTGGATCAAAGGAGAATGAAGAATACCAAGGTCACACAGTAACTATGAGCCCAAGAGACAGAAAGGGCTACATGAACTAGAGACTTACATCATCCTGAGACCAGAAGAACTAGATGGTGCCTGGCCACAACCGATGACTGCCCTGACAGGGAGCACAACAGACAACCCCTGAGGGAGCAAGAGAACAGAGGGATGCAGACCCCAAATTCTCATAAAAAGACCAGACTTAATGGTCTGACTGAGACTAGAAGAATCCCGGCGGTCATGGTCCCCAAACCTTCTCTTGTCCCAGGGCAGGAACCATTCCTGAAGACAACTCATCAGACATGGAAGGGACTGGACAATGGGTTGGAGAGAGATTCTGATGAAGAGTGAGCTACTTGTATCAGGTGGCCACTTGAGACTGTGTTGGCATCTCCTGTCTGGAGGGGAGATGGGAGGGTAGAGAGTTTTAGAAACTGGTAAAACGGTCACGAAAGGAGAGACTGGAAGGAGGGAGTGGGCTGGCTCATTAGGGTGAGAGTAAATGGGAGTATGTAGTAAGGTGTATGTAAGCTTATATGTGACTGACTTGATTTGTAAACTTTCACTTAAAACACAATAAAAATTATTTTTTTAAAAATCTATTATGCTACAGTTTATATGTATCCCTGCATATTCAGGCAGGTTTGAGTACTGCATCTACATATAGAAAATATGTGATGCCTGAGGTGTCAATGGTAATTACCATTGTATTTGTAGAGTTGTCTAATTTTATTATCTACACATTTATTCCAAATTACAAGTGACTTGCCATATGCAGGGAGTGTGGATACTCTTTTTCCCCTAAGGGCATATGGTATAAACAAAAGTCAAACAATAAATGATGAATATTATTGCTTTTGTAATATTAGAAAACATTCAGTTATTTGAATAAGAACTTTAATTCCAGTGTTTTTCTTGAGAAGGATTTAAGTCAAAGGGGCAATTGGGAAAGTATACCCATCTGTTAATATTTCCCAATTTCACATACTCTACAAAAATCACAGGACCAGGATACTATCGATAATTCAATTAGAATATGCTTTCTAATTGCCAGATAGAATTTTTCTCTACTTTTTTCCCTTAATTACTTAAACTTAAATGAAAATATGCTTTTCTAAGAGAAGGATATTTTAGGAACGCTCTCAGATTAAAGGAACCCACTTTTCATAACAAAGAATGACTATGTTTGCAATTGTGCACAAAATTGCACACTTGCTACAGTTTTATCAGTTTGTTCATAAGAGACTCAAGGGAGTTAATTAAAATAAAAGGAAGAAAAAGTAATCTCTTATGGAGACTGGTGTTGAGGATCTACCAATTACATATAATAATAATAAGCTAAAAATTGTAAATTGCTTTAAATACAAATCTGAGGGGACATTACTCCAATAGATAACTAGAAATGATTTAAACACTACATAACATGTCAACAAGATTCTGATGCTTCACTACCCTGAATCTTTATGAATTATTCTTCTGATCAGAGGTTTTATCTCAAACAGGAAACATTTTCTGAACTCCATTACGCAATATATTAAGATTCCATTAGCTAGATTGTTGCCCAACCAAGTACTTAACAAATATTTGTGTTCTTGTTAGTTACCATCAGTTGGTTGCGACTCAGCGACATCACGTGCAACAGAAAGAAACACAGCCTATCTTTCCCCATTCACAAAATCACTGCTATGTTTGAGCCCTTTTTTGCAGCTGCTGTGTCAATCCATCTAGTTGAGAATCTTCTTTTTCTCTGACCCTCTACTTTTCCAAGCATGATGTCCTTCTCAAGGTACTGGTCCCACCTGATAACATGTCCAAAGCACGTGAGATAATGTGTCACCATGCTTGCTTCTAAGGGGCATTCTGGCTGAACTTCTTCCAAGAAGGATTTGTTCATTCTTCTGTCAGTCCGTGGTATTCTTTGCCAACACCATAATTCAAAGTCATCAATTCTTCTTTGATCTTCCTTATTCATTGTCCCGCTTTCGTCTGCATATGAGGTGAGTTAAAATACTATGGCTTGGGTCAGACACATCTTGGCCCTTAAAGTAACATCTTTGCTTTTGGACACTTTAAAGAGGTCTTTTGCAGCACATTTTCCCAGTGCAATGCATCCTTTGATTTCTTGACTGCTGCTTCTGTGGGCATTATTGTGAATCTAAGTAAAATGAAATCCTTGACAACTTCAATCTTTTCTCCATTTATCGCGATACTCTAATTGGTCCACTTGTGAAGATTTTTGGACTTGGTTTTTTTTTTGTTGTTGTTGTTTATTTTGAGGTGTAAACCATACTGAAGGCTCTAGTCTTCGATATTCATCAGTAAGTGCTTGAAGTCCTCTTGGCTTTCAGCAAGCAAGGTCATGTCCTCTGCATATCACAGGTTGTTAATGATCCTTCCTCCAATCCAGATGTCACATTCTTCTTAATATACTCCATCTTCTTGGATTATTTGCTCAGCATACAGATTCAATAAATATGGTGAAAGGATATGACCCTGATATACACCTTTTCTGATTTTAAACCTTGCTGAACCCCCTTGTTCTGTTTGAACAACTGCCTCTTGGTCCACGTACAGTTTCCTTATAAGCACAATTCAGTGTTCTGGAACTCCCATTCTTTGTAGTGTTATCCATAATTTGTTATGATCTACACAGCAACGATAACCCTTGTTTTATGTCCTCTTCTTAATCCAGTTTGAATTTCTGGCAGTTCCCATAATGTACTGTCGCCACTGCTTTTGAATGATCTTCAGCAAAATTTTACTTGTGTGTGATATTAATGATAATGTTTGATAATTTCCACTTTCTGTGGGATCACCGTTCATTGGAATGGGCACTTTTGTCTGGCCAGGTAGCTGTCTTCCAAATTTCTTGGTATAGACAGGTGAACACCTCTAGTACTGCATCCATTTGTTGAAACAACTCAATTGGTAGTCCTTGATTCCTGGACCCTTTTTTCTTAATACCTTCAGTGCAGCTTGGACTTCTTCCTTCACTACCATTGGTTCTTGGCCATATCCTGCCTCCTAAAATGGTTGATCATTGACCAATTCTTTTTGATACAGTGGCTCTGTGTATTCCTTCCATCTTCTTTTGATGCTTCCTCCATTGTTCAGTATTTTCCCAGCAGAATCCTTCAATATTGCAACTCAAGGCTTGAATTTATTCTTCAGTTCTTTCAGCTTGAGAAATGCTGAGTGTGTTCTTTCCATTTGGTTTCTAATACCACGTCTTTGTACATTTCCCTATAATACTTTACTATGTCTTCTCAAGCCACCCTTTGAAATCTTCTGTTCAACTATTTTACTTCATCATTCCTTCCATTCGCTTTAGCTACTCAAAATTCAAGAGCAAGTTTCAGAGTCTCTTCTGACATCCATTTTGATCTTTCCTTTTTTTTTTATGAACTTTTATTGAGCTTCAAATGAAAGTTTAAAAATCAAGTCAGACTGTCACATATAAGTTTATATACACCTTACGCCGTACTCCCACTTGCTCTCCCCCTAATGAGTCAGCTCTTCCAGTCTCTCCTTTCATGACAATTTTGCCAGCTTCCAACTCTCTCTATCCTCCCATCCCCCCTCCAGACAGGAGATGCCAACACAGTCTCAAGTGTCCACCTGATATAAATAGCTCACTCTTCATCAGCATCTCTCTCCTACCCATTGTCCAGTCCCTTTCATGTCTGATAAGTTGTCTTCGGGAATGGTTCCTGTCCTGGGCCAACAGAAGTTTTGGGGACCATGACCGTTCGGGTTCCTCTTGTCTCAGTCAGACCATTAAGTATGGTCTTTTTGTGAGAATTTGGGGTCTGCATCCCACTGATCTCCTGCTCCGTCAGGGGTTCTCTGTTGTGCTCCCTGTCAGGGCAGTCATCGGTTGTGGCCGGGCACCAACTAGTTCTTCTGGTCTCAGGATGATGTAGGTCTCTGGTTCATGTAGCCCTTTCTGTCTCTTGGGCTCTTAGTCATCGTGTGATCTTGGTGTTCTTCATTCTCCTTTGATCCAGGTGGGTTGAGACCAATTGATGCATCTTAGATGGCCACTTGTAAGCATTTAAGACCCCAGATGCCACATTTCAACGTGGGATGCAGAATGTTTTCATAATAGAATTATTTTGCCAATTGCCTTAGATGTCACCTTAAACCATGGTCCCCAAACCCCAGCCCTTGCTCGATATTTTTCTATTACTGACAGCATTGTACTACAGGATAGATCTTGAAATGTTCTTTTTGAAGATGAATGTGATGCTGTTCCTCTTTAATTTTTCATTCCTGGCATAGCAGACCATACGATTGCCTTAACCCAAACAGCAACTACTAGTTCTTTTCGGCTATCTCATGCCTAGGATATTGATCATTATACATTTCATATAATTTTTGTTGACTTTCAATTTCCCTAGATTCATACTTCATATTCCATACTGATTATTAGTGGATGTTCGCAGCTGGTTCTTCCAATTCTGAGTCATGCCATATCAGCAAATGAAGGTCCTAAATGCTTGACTCCATCTACGTCATTAAGGTCGAGTGTACCTTGAGGAGGCAGCTTTTCCCCAGTCACACTCTGAGTGCCTTCCAACCTGAGGTGCTTGCAATCTTCCAGCATTATATGAGACAATCTTCAGCTGCTATTCATAAGTTTTTCACTGTCTAATTTTTTTTCACAAGTGGTTATTTAGGATGACACAAGCCTAGTAGAACGACAAGCCTAGTGGTACGATTATCAATATGATAGCAATTTTTACAACGTACTGAAACATCTTTTCTCTTGACCTTTTCTTTTGATAAATTACGAGCATTTTGTGAGCAAAGAGAACATTTTGCTCAGAATTGCCTGCCAAATGGCTTGATGTAGATCACTCAGTCAGTAAAATGTTTGTTAAATGAATCAACAAATGGATGGAAGAATTTTGAATTAAGATGACGCTGTCTCTGTGAGTTTCAATGACTCTGCGTACCTGAATCTAAAAGTTCCACCCAACCTCCTTTGCCAACAGAAGCATCCCTCTTCCTCTACCTCATGAGATTGGTTATGTATTATTTAGAACTCACTGATTACCTCACCTGAAGTAGTTACCTTTAAAATTCTTCTTATGAGTGTATTTACCACTCTTAGACTGTCTTTAAGTGTATAACATGTATCAGGCCTGCCATTATCCATGGGATGAAAAATTCTTACTTAGAAGGAGAGCATAGATATTAAAAGTTTTACAATATTTTGCTCATTAATTTGATCATAAATATGAAAAATTATTTTGAAACGGATTCTCATAACAAAAGTCAGGGAAGGAAACACATGATTTTACACTGAGCTCATTGTATTAAAATGAGTGTATTTATCAGAAACCCTGGATTCACTAGGCCACCTTAAGTAGGTAGGAAGGATTTTAGTGGATTTATCAGGTGGTTAATAATCTGATGACTCAAGGGTAACCTACAACAAAAGAAGTAAAATGTCATAAACACCTCAATATACAGTTTTAACTGATGAGATATATCTGTTAGAATGCATTCATCACGTTCAAGCTATTCATTAACCTCAAAATTATGTTCCCTATCAGGTGGCTATTATGCAAAGGCAAATATGTTAGAGGTCGGACTGTAATTGTTTCAGCTGTGTGATGGAGAGGCAGGATTTGGAGGTCTGATACTGCTCTACTTATTAAACAGAGCCTTCAGCTACCCACAGTACAGACCGGAGGGCTGAGGCTTAATCCATGCCACCTAGCACCACGCGAAAGAGGTCTGAGGATAATGGTGCGCACCAGTCATTAAGGATATAAGCATTGGGTGCCTAAGGCACAGCTTAAGAGCCCACCCAACAGAGCACTCTAGAGAACAGAGACACCGCATCCTCACTGACAGTTGGGGGAAAGCTGCCAGCACCCTACCCTCCTCAGGGTGTTACCCCATGCCGCTACCAGAAACTAGTGTATACAACCATCACCACTACTCCTCTAAGATAGTAGGTGAGAGCTTAAACCACACAGTAGGTGGCTGACTGTCAGGACACCTGAGCTGATTCTATTAAAGAACAGTGAATGGACTCATAGGCTTATATACCCGGTAACAGTTCTAACCATCTGGTAACAGGATATTAGTGCTTCAAGGGCTCCAATGACCAAGTTAGCGTACTCTAGTAGCCTATCTGAGTATATCGCAACAAAATAAAACAAAAAGGACACTGTGAGCAAACATAAAATAAATTATTACAATAACTTACAGATGGCTCAGAGACAGCAGTCGATATCAAATCACATAAAGAAGCAGACCAGGATTGCTTCTACAAATTCCCAAAATAGAGAATCAAGGTTTCTCCCAGAGGAAGATGTATCCTGGAATTGCCAGATGTAGAATACAGAAGATAAGCACACAGAACACTTCAAGACTTCAGGGACAACATCAGGAATGAAATCAGGCAATGTACAAAAAAAGCCAAAGAACACACAGATAAAGGAGTTGAAGAAATTAAAAAGATTATTCAAGAACATAATGAAAAATTTAATAAGCTGCAAGAATCCATAAGAATCCATAGAGAGACAGCATTCAGAAATCCAAAAGATTAACAATAAAATGACAGAATTAGACAAATCAATAGGAAGTCAGAGAAGCAGAATTGAGGAATTGAAATGCAGAATTGTGGAGATGGCAGATAAGGCACTTGGCACCAATGTAGTTGAAGAAAAATCAGATAAAAGAATTTACAAAAATGAAGAAACACTAAGAATCAAGTAGGACTCTATCAAGAACAACTTGTGTGTGACTAGAATTCCAGAAGAAGAAGGGATAACAGAAAATACAGAGAAAATTATTGAAGATTTGTTGGCAGAAAACTTCCCTGACATGGCGGAAAATGATAGGATATCTATCCAAGATGCTCATTGAACCACATAAAAGGCAGATCCCAAAAGAAAATCATCAAGACATATTATTATCAAAATTGCAAAACCAAAGATAAAGAGAAAATTTTAAGAGCAGCCAGGGATAAATGAAAAGTTACCTACAAAGCAGAATGAATACGAATAAGTTCCGACTACTTGGCAGAAAACATGCAGGCAAGAAGGCAATGGGATGACATACACACAGCACTGAAGGAGAAAAATTGCTAGCCAAGAGTCATATATCCAACAAACCTCTTTCTCAAATAAGAAGGGGAAATTAAGTCATTTAGAAATAAACACAAGCTTAGAGAATTTCCAAAAACCAAATCAAAACTACAAGAAATACTTAAGGGAATTCTCTGGATAGAAAGTCAATAATGTCAGATATCAACACAACACAAGGCCACAGAACAGAGCATCCTGATATCAACTAAGACAGGGAAATCAGAAAAATGAAATAAGATCTTAAAAAATGCTCAAAACATGGAATCACTGACATCATTATGTAAAAGATGATAAAAATCAATAAAGAGGGATGAAATACAGCAGGCATAAACCTTCCACATGGAGAGGAAATCAAAGCAATATAGGGGGATACAAAGTAGGTTCATACTTAGAAAAACAGGGGTAAATATTTTTAAAAAATTTTTTAAGGTAACCACAAATAAGACTAACAATCCGAAACTTCAAAATAAAAAAACCAAGATAAACATAAAGACTCAGCAAAAACAAATTCATCTACAACGAAGAAGACAAACACACAATTTACAAAGAGAAAGTTCTCAGCACAAAAAAGTAAGCGGGAAATGAAACTGTCAACAATACAGAAAAATGCATCAAAATGACAACACTAAATTCATACCTATCTATAATTACACTGAATGTAAATGGACTAAATGCACCAATAAAGAGACAGAGAGTCACAGATTCGATTAAAAAAACATAACCCAGCTATATGCTGTCTACAAGAGACACATCTTAGACTTAGAGACACAAACTAAAACTCAAAGGATGGAAAAAATACATCCAGCAAACAACAATCAAAAACAAGCAGGAGTGGCAATATTAATTTCTGACTAAATAGACTTTAAAGTTAAATCCACCACAAAGGATAAGGAAAGACAC
This sequence comes from Loxodonta africana, assembly GCF_030014295.1. Taxonomy (NCBI): domain Eukaryota; kingdom Metazoa; phylum Chordata; class Mammalia; order Proboscidea; family Elephantidae; genus Loxodonta; species Loxodonta africana. The sequence continues at coordinate 16,911 of NW_026975074.1, forward strand.
TATCTAATGATTAAAGGGACAATTTACTAGGCAGATATAACCATATTAAATACATATGCATGCAATGACAGGGCTGCAAGATACATAAAACAAACTCTAACAGCACTGAAAAGTTAGATAGACAGCTCTGCAATTATAGTAGGAGACTTCAACACACCACATATGGTGAAGGATAGGACATCCAGTAAGAAGCTCAGTAAAGACCCAGAAGATCTAAATGCCACGATCTACGAACTTGACCTCATAGACATACAGAAAACTCCACCCAGCAGCTGCAAAGTATACTTTCTTTTCTAGTGCACATGAAATATTCTCTAGAACAGACCACATATTAGGTCATAAAGCAAGCCTTAGCAGAATCCAAAACATCGAAATATTACAAAGCATCTTCTCAGACCATAAGGCCATAAAAGTAGAAGACAAAAACAGAAAAACCAGGGAAAAGAAATCAAATATTTGGAAATGGAACAATACCCTGCTCCAAAAAGACTGGATTATAGAAGACATTAAGGAGGGAATAAACAAACTCATAGAATCCAATGAGAATGAAAACACTTCCCATCAGAACCTTTGGGATACAGCAAAAGCAGTGCTCAGGGGTCAATTGATGTCAATAAATGCAAACATACAAAAAGAAGAAAGGGCCAAAATCAAAGAACTGTCCCTAGAACTTGGACACAAAGAAAGAGAGTAAAAAAAGAAACCCTCAGGAACCAGAAGAAAACAAATAATAAAAATTAGAGCAGCATTAAATGAATTAGAGAACAGAAAACAATTGAAAGAATTAACAAACAAAAAGCTGGGTATTTGAAAAAATTAACAAAATAGGTAAACCATTGGCTAGACTGACAAAAGAAAAACAGGAATTAACCCAAATGAGAAATGAGATGGGTGATATTACAACAGACCCAACTGAAATTAAAAGAATCATATCAGATTACTATGAAAAATTGTACTCTAACAAATTGGAAAACCTGGAAGAAATGGATGAATTCCTAGAAACACACTATGTACCTAAACTAACACAAACACAGGTACAAGAGCTAAATTGACAGATAACGAAAGAAGAGATTGAAAAGATAATCAAAAAACTCCCAACAAAAAAAGTCCTGACTCTAACAGCTTCACTGCGCGGTTCTACCAGACTTTCAGAGAAGAGGTAACTCCACTACTACTAAAGGTATTTCAGACCATAGAAGAGGACGAAATACTCCCAAACTCAATCTATGAAGCGAGCATATCCCTGATACCAAAATGAGCTGAAGACACCACAAAAAAGAAAATTACAGAACTATATCCCTCATGAACTGATTCGCAACAATTCTCAAAAAATTCTAGCCAATAGAATTCAACAACATGTCAAAAAAATAATTCACCATGACCAAGTGGGATTCATTCCAGGTATGCAGGGATGGTTCAACATTAGAAAAACAATTAATGTAATCCACCACATAAATAAAAAAAGACAAGAATCACATGATTTTATCAATTGATGCATAAAAGGCATTTGACAAAGTTCAACACCCATTCAGGATAAAAACTTTCAGCAAAATAGGAATAGAAGGAAAATTCCTCAACATAATAAAGGGCATTTATACAAAGTCAACAGCCACCATCATCCTAAATGGAGTGAGCCTGAGGATAATTCCCTAGAGAACAGAAACCAGACAAGGATGCGCCTTATTACCAGTCTTATTCAACATTGGGCTGGAAGTCCTAGCCAGAGCAATTAGGCTACAAAAAGAAAATGAAGGGCATCCAGATTGGAAAAGAAGAAGTAAAAGTAACTCTATTTGCAGATGACATGATCTTATACACAGAGAAACCTAAAAAAACACTCAAGAAAACTACTGAAACTGATAGAAGAGTCAAGCAGAGTATTGGGATACAAGGTAAACATACAAAAATCAATTGAATTCCTCTACACCAACAAAAAGAACATCAGAGAAGAAATCACCAAATCAAACCATTTACAGTAGCCCCCGACAAGATAAAATACTTAGGAATAAATCCAACCAGAGACGTAAAAGACCTATACAAAGAAAACTACAAGACACTACTGCAAGAAACCCAAAAAGACTTTCATAAGTGGAAAAACATACCTTGCTCATGGATGGGAAGACTTAACATTGTAAAACTGTCTGTTCTCCAAAAGCTATCTATAGATACAATGCAATTCTGATCCAAATTCCAACAACATTTTTTAATGAGATGGAGAAAGGACAAAGTGGGAGGCCTCACTCTACCTGATGACAGTCAAAACAGCCTGGTACTTGTACAAAAACAGATACATAGACCAATGGAACAGAATGGAGAATCCCAACATAAATACATCCACATGTGAGCAGCTGATATTTAACAAAGACCCAAACTCAGTTAAATGGAGAAAAGACACTCCGTTTAGACAATGGTGCTGGCATAACTGGATATCCATCTGCAAAAAAAAAGAAAGAAACAAGACCCGTATCTCAAACCATCCACAGAAACTAACTCAAAATGCCTCAAAGTCCTAAATATCAAGTCAAAAATGATAAAGATGATGGGAGAAAAAATAGGGACAATGCTACGAGCCCTAATGCATGGTATAAACGGTAAACTAAACATTACTAACAATGTAGAAGAGAAACTAGATAACTGCGAGCTCCCAAAAATCAAACACCTATGCTTATCCAAAGACTTCACCAAAAGAGTAAAAAGATTACCTACAGACTGGGAAAAAGTTTTTAGCTATGACGTATCCATCTGATCAGCGTCTGATCTCCAAAATCTACTTGATACTGCAAAACTCAACTACAAAAAGACAAATAACCCAATTAAAAATGGACAAAAGATATCAGCAGGTACTTCACTGAAGAAGACATTCAGATAGCTAACAGACACCTGAGGAAATGCTCATGATCATTAGCCATTAGAGAAATGCAAATCCAAATTACATTGGGATTCCATTTCATTCCAACAAGGCTGGCATTAATCCAAAAAACACAAAACAATAAATGTTGGAGAGGTTGTGCAGACTGGAACACTTCTACACTGCTGGTGAAAATGTAAAATGGTACAACCACTTTGGAAGTCGATTTGGCACTTACTTAAAAAACTAGAAATAGAAACACCATACCATCCAGCAATCCCACTCCTTGGACTATATCTTACAGAAATAAGAGCCTTTACATGAACAGATATAGGCACACCCATGTTTATTGCAGCACTGTTTACAATAGCAAAAAGATGGAAGCAACCAAGGTGCCCATCAACAGATGAATGGATAAATAAATTATGGTATATTCATACAATGGAATACTATGCATCAATAAAGAACAATGATGAATCCATGAAACATTTCATAACAAGGAAGGCATTATGCTGAGAGAAATTAGTTGCAAAAGGACAAGTATTGTATGAGACCACTATTATAAGAACTCTAAAAATAATTTAAACAGAGGAGAAAACATTCCTTGATGGTTTAGAGAGGGGGGAGGGAGGGAGGAAGAGCGGTATTCACTAAGTAGATAGTAGATAAGAACAATTTTAGGTGAAGGGAAAGACAACACACTCCACAGGAGAGGTCAGACCAACTGGAATAAACCAAAAGCAAAGAAGTTTCCTGAATAAACTGAATGTTTCGAAGGTCAGCGTAGCAGGGGCAGGGTTATGGGGACCATGGTTTCAGGGGACATCTAAGTCAATTGGCATAATAAAATCTATTAAGAAAACATTCTGCATCCCACTTTGGAGAGTGGCATCTGGGGTCTTAAACGCTAGCAAGCGAGCATCTAAGATGCATCAATTGGTCTCAACCCACCTGGATCAAAGGAGGATGAAGAACTCCAAAGACACAAGGTAATTACAAGCCCAAGAGACAGACAGGGCCACATAAACCAGAGACTATACCAGCCTGAGACCAGAAGAACTAGATGGTCCCCAGCTACAACTGATGACTGCCCTGACAGGGAACACAACAGAGATCCCCTGAGGCAGCATGAGAGCAGTGGGATGCAGATGTCAAGTTCTCATAAATAGACCAGACTTAATGGCCTGACTGAGACTAGAAGGTCCCCAGACCTTCTGTTAACCCAACACAGGAACCATTCCCAAAGCTAACTCTTCAGACAGGTACTGGACTGGACTATGGGATAGAAAACGATGCTGGTAAGGGTTGAACTTCTTGGATCAAGAAATATGAGACTACGTGGGCAGCTCCTGTCTGGCAGGAGATGAGATGGCAGAGGGGGTCAGAACCTGGCCAAATGGACATGAAAAATAGAGATTAGAGGGAAGGATTGTGCTGTCTCATTTGGGGGAGAGCAACTAGGAGTATATAGCAAGGTGTATATAAATTTTTGTATGAGAGACTGATTTGATTTGTAAACTTTCACTTAAAGCACAATAAAAATTAAAATAAAATAATGTATGAAATGACAATGCTGTATGCATCAGGAGTTTAAAAATGTAAACATCATATGTCTGCCAGTGTAAAAAATTAATGAAGGTAAGGATATTATTTCTTGTCACACCTATATTCTCTGCATTCACAATGATGACTGTGCCCCCCAAAATGTTTTTGTTGCTAGGTGCCATCAAGTTGGTTTCAACTCATAGTGATCCTACGTAGAACAGAAGGAAACACTGCCCAGTCCTGTGCCATCCTCACAATTCTTGTTGTTAAAGATGTTAGGCAATTTGTCATTCTTATAGGAAAAAAAGGGAGAAATCAGAATGAATGAAAAAATTAATATGAACTCACACTTTGCACTTTATACGTAAAACTACTCTAAATGGAAAACATATCTAAATGATATGTGTTATTAGGTGCTATCCTGTCAGTTCCAACTCATAGTGACCCTACGTACAACAGAACGAATCACTGACTGGTTCTGCATCATCCTCACAATTGTTACGTTTGAGCCTATTGTTGTAGCCACTCTGTCAATCCATCTCGCTGAAGGTCTTCCTCTTTTTACTGACTGTGATGGATAAGATTATGTGTCAACTTGGTTAGGCCATGATTCTCAGTGTTTATATGTGATCACCCCATGATGGGATCTTCTATGAGTAGCCAATCAGTTGAAAGGGAGTTTCTTTAGGTGTGTGGTCTGCATCTGAATACAAGCGGATGTTCTGGGCTTTCCTGCTCGGAATCCTGCAGCTGTCTCCTGTTCCTCTGACTGCCAGTTCCCGGGACTTGAGCTAGCAGCTTACCTTTCGACCTTGGGATTCATTGATCTTCACAGCCTGTGAACGAGAGCCCTGCTCTCCAACCTACCGATCTTGGGTTTGCCAGCTCCTGAAGCTACGTGAATCAGGAGAATCCTCTATTCTGATCCATGGACTTGGAATATTCTGGGTTCTACAATTGTATGAGCTGTTTCCTTGATATAAATCTCTCTCTCTATATATATTTATTTATACAATTTACTGGTTTTGCTTCTCTAGAGAACACGGCCTAGCACACTGACCTTCTCCTTTAGCAAGCATCATGTCATTTTCCAGGGACTGGTCACTCCTGATAACACATCCAAAGTATGTGGCAAGTCTCACCATCCTCATTTCAAAGGAGCCCTCTGTCTATATTTCTTCCAAGACAGATTTGTTTGTCTTTCTTGCCAACATGATAATTCAAACGTATCAATTCCTCTTTGGTCTTCCTTATTCGTTGTCCAGGTTTTGCATGCAAAATGATATGTAAAAATAGAATGATTCAAGAAGAGAAACTAGGAGAAAATTGTGTAACTTTGAATTAAGCAACAAGTTTTAGATATAACATCAAGAACATGATGGGTAACCAAAATTGATAATCGATTTTATCAAAATTATAAACCTTTCCTCTGTAAAAGACACTGTTAAGAGAATAAAATAGCAAGTCAAAGAATTAAATTGGGCATTCCCAAATCACTTCTCTGATAAAGGATGTATATCCAGAGCATATAAAGAATGCTCAAGCTCAAAATAAAGGAAAAATATATGTATAAAAAAATGGAAAGAGAAATCTCATCAAAATCAGTTTATTGATACCAACAAGCACAGAAAAAAACACTCAGCACCATTGTACAGAAGGAAAATATAAAGCTTAAAACCACAATGTGACAGTTTCATTTACCTCTTAGAACAACTAGAGTCAAAAAAAAAAAAAAAAAAAAAAACCTCAAAATGTTGCAGAGAACGTGGAGAAACAGGAACTCTCACACACTTCTGGTGGAATGCAAAATGGCAGGGTGACTTTTTGGAAAAGTTTGACAGTTTCTTATTATGTTCAGCATACACTTACCATTGAACTCAGCAATCCCACTCCTACGTGTTTTGCCCAATTGAAATGAGAACTTATATTTACAAAAATATATCTACGATAGCGCATGTAACATCTTTATTTATAATCACCAAAAACTGGAGGCCATTCTAATGTGCTTTGGTAGGTGAATGGATAAACGAACTGTGAAATATCCATATAATGGAAAACTAATCCAAAATTATGAAGGAATAAATTCTTGATTCACAAATCAACATGGCTGAAACACAAGTTCATTTTCCTAAGTGAAAGAAGCCAGACTCAAGGCTTTATATTGTATGACCCTATTTGTATGGTTTTCTAGAGTGACAAAAATATAGGGATTGATAACAAAACAGAGTTTGGCAGGAATCGTGAAAGGAAAAAAAGTTTAACTAAATAAGTGTAACACAAAAACTGTGAGATGATACAGGTGGATGCATGACTCCAAGCGTTTTTCAACATCCACATAACAGCAAAGCACTATTTTTATAGACTGTGAATTAAAAATAATTACCAGGATGTTGGTGAACTCAAAATGCAGTGCAGATTGAAATTACTTTTTTGTGAATTAATGAGATATTTAACAAATGAGATGGCACTGGGTTTTTTTTTTTTAACAAATGAGAAGGCAAGTAAGAAAATCAGTATCCTGAGTAGTTTTGATAAACAGAATTTTTTTTTTCAAATTTTTATTGTGCTTTAAGTGAAAGTTTGCAAAAACTTATATACACCTTGCTACATACTCCCAATTGTTCTCCCCCTAATGAGACAGCCAGCTCACTCCTTCCCCTCTCTCTTTTCGTGTACATTTCACAAGCTTCTAACTCCCTCTACCCTCTCATTTCCCCTCCAGAGAGGAGATGCCAACATAGTCTCAAGTGTCCACCTGATCTAAGAAGCTCACGCCTTGCCAGCATCCCTCTCCAATCCATTGTCCAGCCCAATCCCTGTTTGAAGAGTTGGCTTTGGGAATGGTTCCTATCCTGGGCCAACAGAAGGTCTGGGGGCCATGACCACCAGGGTCCTTCTAGTCTCAGTCAGAACATTAAGTCTGGTCTTTTTACAAGAATTTGGGGTCTCTATCCCACTGCTCTCCTGCTCCCTCAGGGATTCTCTGTTATGTTCCCTGTCAGGACACTCATCGGTTGTAGCTGGGCACCATCTAGCTCTTCTGGTCTCAGGCTGATGTAGTCTCTGCTTTATGTGGCCCTTTCTGTCTCTTGGGCTTGTAATTACCTTGTGTCCTTGGCGTTATTCATTCTCCTTTGATCCAGGTGGGTTAAGACCAATTGATGCATCTTAGATGGCCGCTTCTAGCGTTTAAGACCCCAGACGCCTCTATCCAAGATGGGATGTAGAATGTTTTCTTAATAGATTTTATTATGCCAATTGACTTAGATGTCCCCTGAAACCATAGTCCCCAAACCCTGCACCTGCCACGCTGACCTTCACAGCATTCAGTTTATTCTGGAAACATCTTTGCTTTTGGTTTAATCCAGTTGCGCTGACCTTGCCTGTATTGTGTTATCTTTCCCATCACCTAAAGTAGGTCTTTTCTACTATCTAATTAGGGAACACCTCTCTCCCACCCTCCCTATCTCCCCCTCTCTAAACCATCAAAGAACATTTTCTTCTCTGTTTAAACTATTTCTTGAGTTCTTATAATAGTGATCTTATAAAATATTTGCCCTTTTGCAACTGACTAATCTCACTCAGAATAATGCTGTCCAGATTCCTCCATGTTATGAAAGGTTTCACAGATTCGTCACTGTTCTGTATCGATGTGTAGTATTTCATTGTGTGGAATACCATAATTCATTTATCCATTCATCCACTGATGGGCAACTTGGTTGCTACCATCTTTTTGCTATTGTAAATAGTGCTGCAATGAACACGGGTGTGCATATATCTATTCATGTAAGGGCTCTTATTTCTCTAGGATATATTCTAAGGAGTGGGATTGCTGAATCTTACGGTAGTTCTATTTCTAGCTTTTTTTCAAAAATAATTTTATTGTGCTTTAAGTGAAAATTTACAAATCAAGCCAGTCTTTCACACAAAAACCCATGTACACCTTGCTACACACTCCCAATTACTCTCCCCCTAATGAGACAGCCCACTCTCTCCCTCCACTCTCTCTTTTCGTGTGCTTTTCGCCAGCTTCTAACACCCTCCACACTCTCATCTCCCCTCCAGGCAGGAGATGCTAACACAGTCTAAAGTGTCCACCTGATCCAAGAAGCTCACTCCTCACCAGCATCCCTCTCCAACCCATTGTCCAGTCCAATCCGTGTCTGAAGAGCTGGCTTCGGGAATGGTTCCTGTCCTGGGGCAAAAGAAGGTCTGCGGACCATGACTACCGGGGTTCTTCCAGTCTCAGTCAGACCATTAAGTCTGGTCTTATGAGAATTTGGGGTCTGCATCCCACTGCTCTCCTGCTCCCTCAGGGGTTCTCTGTTGTGTTCCCTGTCAGGGCAGTCATCAGTTGTAGCCGGGCACCATCTAGTTCTTCTGATCTCAGGCTGATGTAGTCTCTGGTTCATGTGGCCCTTTCTGTCTCTTGGGCTCATGGTCACCTTGTGTCCTTGGTGTTCTTCATTCTCCTTTGATCCAGGTGGGTTGAGACCAATTGATGCATCTTAGATGGCTGCTTGCTAGCGTTTAAGACCCCAGACACAACTCTTCAAAGTGGGATGCAGAATGTTTTCTTAATAGATTTTATTATGCCAATTGACTTAGATGTCCCCTGAAACCAGCGTCCCCAAACCCCTGCCCCTGCTATGCTGAACTTCGAAGCAGTTTATTCAGGAAACTTCTTTGCTTTTGGTTTAGTCCAATTGTGCTGACCTCCCCTGTATTGTGTGCTGTCTTTCACTTCACCTAAGTAGTTCTTATATACTATCTAATTAGTGAATGCGCCTCTGTCCCGCTCCCCCCTCTGCCCTCTGTTAACCACAAAAGAGTGTTTTCTTCTCAGTTTAAACTATTTATCAAGTTCTTATGATAGTGGTCTTATATAATATTTCTCCTTTCGCAACTGGCTATTTTCACTCGGCATAATGCCTTCCAGGTTCCTCCATGTTAAGAAATGTTTCACAGATTCCTCACTGTTCTTTATCGATGCGTACTGTTCCATTGTGTGACTACACCATAATTTATCCATTCATCCGTTGATAGGCACCTTGGTTGCTTCCATTTTTTTGCTATTGTAAACAGTGCTGCAATAAACATGGGAGTGCATATATCTGTTCATGTAAAGGCTCTTATTTCTCTAGGATATATTCCAAGGAGTGGGATTGCTGGATCGTATGGTAGCTCTATTTCTAGCTTTTTAAGAAGCGCCAAATGGATTTCCAAAGTGGTTGTACCATTTTACTTTCCCACCTGCAGCGTATTACTGTTCCAATCTCTCCACAGTCTCTCCAACATTTATTGTTTTGTGTTTTTTGGATTGATGCCAGCCTTGCTGTTGTGAGATGGAATTTCATTGTAGTTTTGGTTTGCATTTCTCTAATGGCTAATGATTGTGAGAATTTCCTCATATATCTGTTAGCTACCTGAATGTCTTCTTTAGTGAAGTGTCTTTTGCCCATTTTTTAATTGGGTTGTTTGTCTTTTTCAGTTGAGTTTTTACAGTATCATGTAGATTTTAGAGACTAGGTGCTGATCAGAAATGCCATAGCTAAAAACATTTTCTCAGTCTGTAGGTAATCTTTTTACTCTTTTGGTGAAGTCTTTGGATGAGTGTAGGTGTTTGATTTTTAGAAGCTCCCAGTTACCTAGTTTTTCTTCTGCATTTCTAGTAATGTTTTGTATACTGTTTATGCCATGTATTAGGGCTCCTAACGTTGTCCCAATTTTTTCTTTCATGATCTCTGTCGTTTTAGATTTTATACATAGGTCTTTGATCCGTTTTGAGCTTGTTCTTGTACATGGAGTGAGGTATGGGTTTTGGTTCATTTTTTTGCAGATGGATATCCAGTTATGCTGGTACCATTTGTTAAAAAGACTGTCTTGTCCCCATTTAACTGTTTTCAGGCCTTTGTCAAATATCGACTGCTCATGTATGGATGGATTTATGTCTGGATTCTCAATTCGGTTCCATTGGTCTAAGTATCTGCTTTTGTACAAGTACCAGGCTATTTTGACTACTGTGGCAGTATAATAGGCCCTAAAATCAGGTAGAGTAAGGCCTCCCACTTTGTTCTTCTTTTTCATTAATGCTTTACTTATCCGGGGTCTCTTTCCTTTCAATATGAAGTTGGGGATTTGTTTTTCCATTTCATTAAAGAAAGTCATTGGAATTTGGATTGGAATTGCATTAAATGTATAGATCACTTTGGGCAGCATAGATATTTTTATAATTTTAAGGCTTCGTGTCCATGAGCAAGGTATGTTTTTCCACTTAAGTAGGTCTCTTTTGGTTTCTTGCAGAAGTGTTTTGCAGTTTTCTTTGTAAAGGTCTTTTACATCTCTGGTGAGATTTATTCCTAAGTATTTTATCTTCTTGGGGGCTTATTTTATCTTCTTGGGGCTACTGTAAATGGTATTCATTTGGTAATTTCCTCTTCGAATTTCTTTTTGTTGGCGTAGATTTTTGTATGTTTATCTTGTATCCCGATACTCTGCTGAACTCTTCTATTAGTTTCAGTAGTTTTCTGGAGGATTCCCTAGGGTTTTCTGTGTATAAGATCATGTCATCTGGAAATAGATATAATTATTCTTCTTCCTTGCCAATCTGGATGCACTTGATTTCTTTATCTAGCCTCATTGCTCTGGCTAGGACCTCCAGCACAATGTTGAATAACAGCAGTGATAAAAGGTATCCTTGTCTGGTTCCCTATCTCAATGGGAATGTTTTCAGGCTCTCTCCATTTAGGATGATGTTGGCTGTTGGCTTTGTATAAATGCCCTTTATTATGTTGAGGAATTTTCCTTCTATTCCTATTTTGCTGAGAGTTTTTATCCTGAATGGGTGTTGAACTTTGTCAAATGCCTTTTCTGCATCAGTTCATAAAATCATGTGATTCTTGTCTTTTTTTTATTTATGTGGTGGATTACATTCATTGTTTTTCTAATGTTGAACCATTCCTGCATACCTGTTATGAATCCCACTTGGTCATGGTGAATTATTTTTTTGACATGTTGTTGAATTCTATTGGCTAGAATTTTGTTGAGGATTGTTGCATATCAGTTCATGTGGGACATAGGTCTGTAATTTTCTTTTTTGTGGTGTCTTCAGCTCATTTTGGTATCATGGATATACTGGCTTCATAGAATGAGTTTGGGAGTATTCCGTCCTCTTCTATGGTCTGAAATACCTTTAGTAGTAGTGGAGTAACCTCTTCTCTGAAAGTCTGGTAGAACTGTGCAGTGAAGCTGTCAGAGCCAAGACTTTTTTTGTTGGGACTTTTTTGATTATCTTTTCAATTTCTTCTTTTGTTATCTGTCAGTTTAGCTGTTCTACCTGTGTTTGTGTTAGCTTAGGTAGATAGTGTGTTTCTAGGAATTCATCCATTTCTTCTAGGTTTTCCAATTTGTTAGAGTACACTTTTTCGTAGTAATCTGATATGATTCTTTTAATTTCATCTGAGTCTGTTGTAATATCACCCATCTCAATTCTTATTCGGGTTATTTGTTTCCTTCCTGTTTTTCTTTTGTGAGTTCAGCCTATGGTTTATGAATTTTTTTTGATTTTTTTCAAAGAACCAGCTTTTGGTCTTTTTAATTCTTTCATTTCTTTTTCTGTTTTCTATTTCATTTAGTTCAGCTCTAATTTTTATTAAATGTTTTCTTCTGGTGCCTGAGGGTTTCTTTTGTTGTTTTCTTTATATTTATTCAAGTCGTAGGGATAATTCTTAGATTTTGGCCCTTTCTTCTTTTTTGTATGTGTGCATTTATTGATATAAATTGACCTCTGAGCACTGCTTTCACTGTGTCCCAAAGGTTCTGATAGGAAGTGTTTTCATTCTCATTGAATTCTATGTATTCCTTTATTCCATCCTTAATGTCTTCTATAATCCAATCTTTTTTGAGCAGGGTATTGTTCAGTTTCCAAGTGTTTTAATTCTTTTCCCTGTTTTTTCTGTTATTGATTTCCACTTTTATAGCCTTATGGTCAGAGAAGATGCTTTGTAATATTTCAATGTTTTGAATTCTTCTAAGGATTGCTTTATGACCTAATATGTGCTATACTCTAGAGAATGTTCCATGTGCACTAGGAAAGAAAGTATAGTTGGTTGTTGTAGGTCTATGAGGTCCTGTTGGTTGATTGTGGCATTTAGATCTTCTGCATCTTTATTGATCTTCGTTCTGGATGTCTTGTCCCTTACTGAAAGTGATGTGTTGAAGTCTCCTACTATTATTGCGGAGCTGTCTATCTCACTTTTCAATGTTGACAGAGTTTGTTTTATGTATCTTTTAGCCCTATCATTGCGTGCATAAACATTAAATATGGTTATATCTTCTTGGTATACTGTCCCTTTAATCACTATATAGTGTCGTTCCTTATCCTTTATGATGGACTTAACTTTAAAGCCTATTTGTCAGAAATTAACAATGGCACTCCTGCTCTTTTTTGATTGTTGTTTGCTTGATATACTTTTTCCATCCTTTGAGTTTTAGTTTGTTTGTGTCTCGAAGTTTAAGGTGTCTCTTGTAGGCAGCACATAGACAGATCGTGTTTTTTAGTCCATTTTGCCACTCTCTTTCTCTTTATTAGTACATTTAGTCCGTTTACATTCAGCGTGATTATGGATATGTCTGAAGTTAGTGTTATCATTTTGATGTCTTTTTGTGTGTGTTGTTAACAGTTTCTTTTTCCGACTTAATTTTATGTGCTGAGTAGATTATATATAGTCCTTTCCTCATATTCATTGTTTTTGATTTTGTTTCTGCTGAGTATTTTTTTCTTGTATTTTATTTTGATGGGTACAATACTTTGTGTCCTTTTGGTTACCTTATTATTTACCCCTGTTGTTGTTGTTAGGTGCTGTCGAGTTGGTTCCGACCATAGTGACCCTATGCACAACAGAACAAAACGCTGCCCGGTCCTGCGCCATCCTTACAATCCTTGTTACGCTTAAGCTCATTGTTGCAGCCACTGTGTCAATCCACCTTTTTGAGGTTTTTCCTCATTTCCACTGACCCTGTACTCTGTCAAGCATGACGTCCTTCTCCAGGGACTCATCCCTCCTGACAACATGCCCAAAGTATGTAAGACGCAGTCTCACCATCCTTGCCTCTAAGGAGCATTCTGGCCGCACTTCTTCAAAGATAGATGTGTTCGTTCTTTTGGCAGTCCATGATATATTCAATATTCTTCGCCAACACCACAATTCAAAGGCGTCAACTTCTTCGGTCTTCCTTATTCATCGTCCGGCTTTCACATGCATATGATGTGATTGAAAATACCATGGCTTGGGTCAGGCGCACCTTAGTCTTCAGGGTGACATCTTTGCTCTTCAACACTTTGAAGAGGTCCTTTGCAGCAGATTTGCCCAATGCAATGCGTGTTTTGATTTCTTGACTGCTGCTTCCGTGGGTGTTGATTGTGGATCCAAGTAAAATGAAATCCTTGACAACTTCAATCTTTTCTCCATTTATCATGATGTTGCTCATTGGTCCAGTTGTAAGGATTTTTGTTTTCTTTATGTTGAGGTGTAATCCATACTGAAGGCTGTGGTCTTTGATCTTCATTAGTAAGTGCTTCAAGTCCTCTTCACTTTCAGGAAGCAAGGTTGTACCATCTGCATAACGCAGGTTGTTAATGAGTCTTCCTCAAATCCTGATGCCCCGTTCGTCTTCATATAGTCCAGCTTCTCAGATTATTTGTTCAGCACACAGATTAAGTTTACCCCTGGTTTTCTAAATTTAAACCTTACTTTCACTTCTTTGTATCGCTGTATCTTCCTTTCCATATGGAAGATCTATGATTACATTTCTTAGTCCCTCTTACTTTTTTAATGTTGAGGGTTTTTTTATCTTGCTTTTTTTTTTATTTCTCTGTCTGCGTTGACTTCTGATTGCTCTGCCCAGTGTTCCAGTCTTGGGTTGATGCCTGATATTATCGATTTTCTAACAAAAGAACTCCTTTTAGAATTTCTTGTAGTTTTGGTTGGTTTTTACGAATTCTCTAAACTTCTATTTATCTGGATATGTCCTACTTTCACCTTTGTATTTAAGAGACAGTTTTGCTGGATATATGATTCTTGGTTGGCAATTTTTTTCCTTCAATTTTTTTAAATAAGTCATCCCATTGCCTTCTTGCCTGCATGGTTTCTGCTTAGTAGTCTGAGATTATTCTTATTGACTCTCCTTTGTAGGTGACTTTTTGTTTATTAAAATACTCTCTTTATCTTTGGTTTTGGCAAGTTTGATTATAATATCTCTTGGTGACTATCTTTTAACATCTACCTTATGTGGAGTTCGATGAGCATCTTAGATAGATATCTTCTCATCTTTCACAATATCAGAGAAGTTTTCAGCCAAAAAATCAACAATTCTCTCTGTATTTTCTGTTATCCCTCCCTGTTCTTGTTCTCCAGTCCCTCACAGGTTATTTCTCTTGATAGAGTCCCACATCATTCTTAAAGTTTCTTCATTTTTTTTTAATTCTTTTCTCCGATTTTTCTTCAAATATGTTACTGCCAAGTGATTTATGTTCAAGTTGAGAAATTATGGCTTCTACTTGCTCAATTCTGCTCCTCTGATTTTCTGTTGAGTCGTGTAATTCTGTAATTTTATTGTTAATCTTCTGAATTTCTGATTGCTGTCTGTCTGTGGATTTTTCCAGCTTATTAAATTTTTCATTATGTTTCTGAATAATCTTTTTAATTTATTCAATTGCTTTATCTGTGTGTTTCTTGGCTTGTTCTGCGTATTGTCTCATTTCCTTCCTGATGTCTTGAAGAGTTCTGTATATTAATCTTTTGTATTCTGCCTCTGGTAATTCCAGGAATGCACTTTTATCTAGAAGATCCCTGGATTCTTTGTTTGGAGAGCTTATTGAGATGACCGTGGTCTGTTTCTTTATGTGACTTGATATTGACTGTTGTCTTTGAGCCATCTAAAAGTTATTATATTAGTTTATGCCTGCTTACTCTGTCGTAGCCTCTTGCTTTCTTTTGTTTTGTTTTGATATGCCCAAATGGGTTGCTTGAGTGAGCTAGCTTTATTATTTTCACCTTTGGAACTCTGACGTCCTGTCCCCAGATGGAAAGAGCTGTTATCAGTTATATCATTCTAGGAGTCCATTCACTTTTCTTGTATGAATTCAGCTCAGGTGTCCAGGTAGCTGATCATGAAGTGTGTGGTACAGCCTCTGTCCTACAGTCTTAGAGGGGCAGTGGTGATTGGTGTATATACCAATATCTGATTGCAGCAGGGGTTCACGCTCTGAACAAGGCATGGGGCTGAGAACTGACCCCCGAGTGTCTCTGAGGAAAGCGCATCCCTGTTCCCTAGAGTGCGCAGGGTGGGTTCTTCAGACGGACCATGGGCTCCTAATATTTTTGGTTGTAAAGACTGGGAGGTAGTAGTTATCCTTGGAACCCTGTAGTGGGTGGCTGCGTGACCTGAGTGGAGGTATCAGTTCTTAGGCCCATCATGTGGGTAGGTGAGGACCCTGTTTAATGGGCAAAGCAATGCCAAACATCACCCACCTCTCCGCCGCACAGCTGTAATGGTTAGAGTCTGCCAACAAGGGTCTAGTCTCCTGAAATAGGCCCACACAGGTCCATGCAGAGGGGAAAGGTGCTCAAAGTCCATGGACCGTTTGTGCCTGGACAGGAGCGGCTTCTGTGCTGAGCTTCCCTGGTTAGTGGAGCTGGCAAATTATCTTTTCCCCCAATTACAATTTTTTTCCTTCTCCATGGCTGGGAGGATGCCTCTAGGCACTCAACAGTGCCTATCTCAGGCCCAAGGAATTCAGCCGCTGAAGCTGGCTTGTGAGTGGGGGGTGTGGTAAAATATACAGAAGTACTTAGCTTTTGCTGAGAGCGCCATTCTTCTCTGGTTCCAAACGTATGAGTAGGCTGTGTGGCTGACTGCTTCTCCCTAAGGAAACTGTGGCAAAATGCTAGTACCAACCCACTGCCGCCACTCCAGAATGATGCCTGAGGGCTTTCCGAGATTCAGGCCCAGTAACTCCTCTCTACTTCTGTACTGTCTCTTCTTCCCCCTTCCCCTCTGTTCTTTTTCTAAACTTGCCTTTGAAGCTCAGG
The DNA here is from genome assembly GCF_030014295.1 of Loxodonta africana. NCBI lineage: Eukaryota > Metazoa > Chordata > Mammalia > Proboscidea > Elephantidae > Loxodonta > Loxodonta africana. Next base: position 33,396 of record NW_026975074.1, read on the forward strand.
GCTTCTAGCTTGTCATAAATATACTTGTTTCACTTGGTTTTTTGTGTCTTTGTTGTATAGAGGGTTCGCCAGAGGTATCTGTATATTCTACCATCTTAGCCCAGCCAGGGTAAAAAAAATCTTTTGGATGCTCTAAAACCAAGAGAAATAGATCACAAATACTGAGCTTGCAGTGGTAAAATTATAGGTATATGGTTTAACAGTTCTGAAATTGTATATATTTACTAGGTTTAGACAAATAAAGAAGTGTATTTTAATAATGGGAGTCCCTGGTTATTGCAAATGGTTAACACTCTCAGCTGCTAATTGAAAGGCGTATGTTCAAAACTTTCACATTTCTAATGAAGACAATTCTTTACAAATTTGATCAAAATTTCACCTTTGATAAGAGAGTGGGTTTCTTATTTTATTACTCATAAAATATGAAGAAAGGATGAATATTAAGCAACTTATTAATGGATATAAATATTGCATAGAAGTCACCATCTCAGGTCCTCTGTGGGATGCAAGGATGAACATAACTCTTCTCAAGAGAGATCTGCTAGGGAGAGGAGTGAGCAGGTTACTGAGAAATGCAAGGGCCCCTTCCAGATTTCCCTTATGGTCTATAATATAGCAGAGATGTGGCCTGACTTTGTCTGGTTTCCAGGAGATCAGTACACAGTCTTTGCTGAGGTTAAAAATATTTCCACATCTTTTGAAGGTTTCTGACGTTCTACTTTTTATGTCCTGAAAAACTGCTTTAAGCCATTATAAAATAAAATATGATTAGTGTGAATGTTGCTAGTTGTTGGAAGGTATGCAATGATTTTACATTTTATTCTTCACAACAGAAATTTTACTCTCTAAAATCAAAAGGAGACAGCTGTCAAGATGTTAATAGACAGAATTGATAAACTATTACTACATCCAAATAGTATTTGAATAGGTGGGAACTAACTGAGTAGGTTAGGAAAATGGAAAAAGTTTTTTCTTAACTTTTCTGGATATCCATTTGGATAAGTGGACTTATGGAGAAGATAACCGTGAGAAAGAATTACAAGGGAATGAAATTTTTTTCCAAAAAGCTTAATAACTCAGTGTCATGGATTGAATTGTATACCCCAATAATATGTGTCAAATTGATCAGACCATAATTTCCAGTACTGCGTGGTTGTCCTTCATCTGGTGATTGTAATTTTATGTTAAAAACTACTAGGGTAGGAGTGTAACACCTTTACCCAGGTCACATCCCTGATCCATAAATAAAGGGAGTTTCCCTGGGGTATGGCCTATACCACCTTTTATCTTACAGGAGATGAAAGGAAGGGAAACAAGCAGAAAGTGTGGGACCGCATACCACCAAGATAACAGTACCAGGAGCAGAGCGAGTCCTTTGGATCTGGGGTCCATCCATGGAGAAGCTCCTAATCTGGGGGAAGATTGATGCCCTGAATTTGGACTTTTACCCTACTTCACTGTGAAGAAATAAATTTCTCTTTGTTAAAGCCCATCCACTTGTGTTATTTCTGTTACAGTAGCATTAGACTAAGACACTCAGGAAGATAATTTCATGGAAAATGCAATGAGCCATAATCCAGTGACAGAGTTGATAAGATAAAAGGCTAGCAGTCACTTTTAAATTTGTGCTTCAGTCAAAATGAAAAATAAATACATTATGCATCTTTCAGTTCAAAAATAAAAATGTTTATATTTAAATACACACATGTACTTTATAGGAAGCCATACAGAATGTGGAACATTAAAGATCATGATGGAATAAGAAGACAAACCAGTGAGTAATTGAAATTTTTCTATTTTTTAAATAATTGGGTTACTTATTCTGTCTTGTAGCAATTGTATTTAGTGTACTCATATTGTCTTGGCAATTAGACCCATAAATCTTAGGGTTAAAAATTTAAATATGTTACTTGTAATGAGGCAACTGATTTCTTATATCCTAAAAAAAAATAATGAGTTGTTACTTCAGGCTTCTAAGTTTGACTTTTACTTTTTGGTAAGTTAAAGTAACCCATTTCTGTTTCTAGGAGATAGATTGTTTAATAGATAGATTGTCTAATTCTGAGTGAAAAGAAAGGGCTATGTAATTCTTATGGCTGTTTCAACAAAATTGTAATCAGAGTTTGCATAAATAGGACATAAAATGACAATTATTTTGTTGTCTCCCAAAGATGTGCTTTGTTGTGTGAAGATTTCTTATCTACTACTGTATTTTTAATATAAAAGAACTAATAAATGTGTATTAAAAGAATGCCAGCAAGATCCTAAAAATAAGAAAAAATTTGCATGGATTATATAGGATATTTTAGAATATTGGAGATGATGATGCTGATCATGATGAATTATATCTTTCATCTCTTTCCCTTAATACTATTTTTGTCTAAATGGGGTTAAAAGAAAAATTGAAGAGAGAGAGAGAAATGAACAACTACACAGTGGTCACAGAGCTTGTCCTCCTAGGCCTTTCTGATGATCCTGACCTTCAGATTGTGACCTTCCTCTTTCTATTTATCACATATGTAGTAAGCTTCACTGGAAACCTGATTCTTACCACCTTAACCTCGGTGGACTGCCATCTACAGACACCTATGTATTTCTTCCTCCGGAACATCTCCTTCCTAGAAATCTCCTTTACAACTGTATGCATTCCTAGATTTCTGGGTGCAATTATTACCAGGGATAAGACCATTTCCTTCAACAACTGTGCAGGTCAACTCTTCTTTATTTTCATGAGGGTGACAGAATTTTACATTCTGACGGCTATGTCCTATGACCTCTATGTGGCCATCTGCAAGCCCCTGCATTACACAAGCACCATGAACAGGAAACTCTGCTCCCTGCTTGTGTTATGTGTGTGGTTGAGAGGGTTTCTGACCATATTCCCACTTCTTATGTTTCTTCTCCTCCCCCCCCGATTACTGTGCTTCCAAAGTCATTGATCACTTTGCATGCGACTATTTTCCCCTCTTACAACTATCTTGCTCAAATACATGGCTCCTAGAAGTAACTGGTTTTTACTTGGCTTTGGTTTCTTTGCTATTCACTTTGGCATTAATGATTTTGTCCTACATGTGTGTCATCAGGACTATTCTGAGAATCCTGTCTTCCAGTGAGAGAAAAAAACTTTCTTCACTTGTTCCTCCCACATGACTGTCATTTCCACCTCTTACGGAAGCTGCATCTTCATGTATGCCAATCCCTCTGCAAAAGAAAAGCATCATTGACCAAAGGAGTTGCTATTGCCAACACCTCTGTTGCCGCCGTGCAGAACCCCTTCATTTATTCCCTGAGGAACCAGGAAGTAAAACAAGTCTTCAAAAACTTCCTCCAGAACATAGTGTTTTCTACAAATTGGGAGCTTTTTTTTTTTTTTAGCAAAAATACAGATACTTGTGGTTGACATGAGTTAGAATCGACTGCACACCAACTTTTTTTGGGGGGGGGGCGTATAAAGAACAATTAAATATAAACCTGAAATTCATAGATGTTTGTACAGGTATGCTTGTTCTTTTAGAGTCTCTTTACCTGTCACATCATTTGATCTGATATTTTGCAAATCCCTCACTTTAACGTCTGTGCCTGACTTTCTCCAATGCAGTGCCTATTAACATATTTTAAAATACGGTAAAGCTTATTTCTCCTACTGAATTTTCTGAAAAACTTACATTTTCCTTGAAGGCACACTGTAGTTAAGATGGAGTAAAGTTGTTTTAATTCTGTTTATTTTCTCAGCTCTTAAAAGACACAGTTATTATTGCTTCATACTTCAAATGTAGTGTTTCAAATGTACGTAATTTCTTGTGCATTTTCAAGATGAATATTGGTAGTGTTTTCAGTAATGTTTCTAGAATTTCCATGCTCTGTGTTATTGTTCATTAAATTCAGTTTAAAACATACTATTGTGTTGCACTTTGAATACAGAACTTTATACTTTGTGAAATTTAATGTATATTTTCTGGATAAATATTGGTCATGATATTAAGTAATTTTTATAGAATTTTCATGTTTTAAAACTTCTTTGGAGATATTCATAGTTTTTCTAAAACATGCAAAGTAAATGCACTAAAACTAAAACACATGTCACTTCTATTTTTCTGTAAATTATAAAAGTTCCACGTTGCAAACTACAAAAATAAATTTAGGTTACCCTATGATTATTTTGGAAAGCCTAGTGGTGTACTGGTTAAGTGCTACGGCTGCTAACCAAGAGGTCAGCAATTCGAATCTGCCAGGCGCTCCTTGGAAACTCTATGGGGCAGTTCTACTCTGTCCCATACGGTCTCTATGAGTCGGAATCAACTTGATGGCAGCGGGTTTTGGTTTTATGATTATTTTAATTATATGAACCCCACAAGTTATATGAACAGTGTTGTGATAATGATTCATCTGGCTTAAAATATAAAACATTAATTAATGACTATATTTTAGAAGAATTACAATTTCAAATTTTCTTTTTTTCTTGTTCTCCCAAATTATGTTGACTAGAAAATTTTGCTTAACAGACTTCATTGTTAAATTGTAGACTACAAAGTGAAGTATAAGAAAAAAAAACTTGAAGTACTTGTCAAATCATGAAAAGGGTTGTTATGCAGATTTTTAGTATAATTCAAATAAGTTTTGGTCTTTATATGTATCTATATGTTTTTAAGATCTGGAACACAATGCGTTCCAATATGAGAAAGGAACATGGTGACTTCTCTCTGAGGAATTTAAAACCTGTAAGTCTTGGTGATACCTTACACTCGTCTGTGATTTAAATAGTCTCAGAGATCTTTTACATATACCTTTTATTCATGTATTTATTCATCTCTTTATTCCCAAATTTCAGTATCTACGTAGGAAATGATTCAGTGATGGAAAAGAATGGCTTTTGTGCTTGTTCATTTCCAGTGTAACAAAAAAAAAGTAAGTTGATGATTATAATCCAATTGTATATAAATTCTATAATATCTCTAAGAAGAATACACTGTACAGGCACATGAAAATATTAAGGTTACAAATATAATAGGCTTGCCCACATCATTCAGAATTTGGAAACAACATTACAGCAATAAGGAAGGTACAATCATTGTTATTTTTATGTATTATATTAGGATTACAGTCATGATAGAGACAGTAGATAAAGAGAAAAATTTGCTGCATTGCAAAGCCTTGTGTAACTAGACATTCCATTAATAACTAACATTTAGTTAATACTTAAAAATACTATACACACGACCAAGTATAAAAGCTTAATTATTTTTGCAAACTCCTACGACATAGTGGGTTCCTTGGGTGGTACAAACTGTTAATGCTGCACTCAACTGCTAAACAAAAGATTGGAGATTCGAGTCCACCCAAAACTGCTTCAGAAGAAAGGCTTGGAAATCTACTTCCAAAATATAAGCCATTGAAAACCCTATGAAGCACATTTCGATTTTTAGGCACATGGGCTTGCCATTGACTGGACAGCAACAGTTCTTTTTTTTTTTTTTAAAAGACATATGTAGTAATCATTCTACGTGACTACACTTTATGTTTTTAAACTTGATTGACATCTGGCATGGCGGAACAATAGCTGTCATTCTGAGCAAACTAAGTAAACGACAGTCTTTGCAACTATAGACAAAAATAAAAATACTTATCCATGTATGTAGATTTGGGGTTCCATCTGAAATTGAGTTAAATTTGGTGTATTCATAATTATTTAATACATTATAAGCAATAAGGTTCTTTTTTTCTGGTTAAATAAATAATGACTGTTATTGAAGTACTGAGTTATGATACCTAACTTTCAACTTACCATCAATAAAAACATAAGAAAATTAGGCATGTTAGCTTTTCCAACTTCAGTGTCCTCATTTTTTTTAAATAAAGATGATAATACTTTAGTTTTTATGCCATATGCTTACTGTGGAAACCCTGGTGGCATAGTGGTTAAGTGCTACAGCTGCGAACCAAATGGTTGGCAGTTCAAATCTCCCAGGTGCTCCTTGGAAACTCTAGGGGGCAGTTCTACTCTGTCCTACAGGGTCGCTACGAGTCAGAATTGACTCAACAGCACTGGGTTTTTTTTGTTTTTTTTTTATGCTTACCATGAGATGAAACTATAAAAGATATACATGGATTAATTTTTTAAAAGTAAGAAACGTTATTCAAATGTAACACTAGTGTTTAAGAATCCAACAGTATGAAGGGCTTAGGTTTTGCTCCAAATCTATGACTTTGTCTGTTTATATGTGAAATAATATATATATATATATGTATATTTTTTTAGGCACTCCAATCTATTGTGCACAGGTGAAATTTCTTTCCCAGTTCTTAATTTCATATCATGTAAAGCCATTACTTGCTAGTCACATTGAGTTTAGTCTGGTCAATGGAAAAATATCAGCTTCATATTCAACTAGCTTCAGCCAGGCATTGAAATTTGGGTGGTGTCTTGGGCTCCTTTCATTGCCTCTTCTCTACTCAGAGATAGTTCGTGATTGGGACAAAGGCAGAAGACAGATGGAAAAGGACACCTTTTATTTATCTGGTGCTCCTTTAAATCTCTTTTGATTAACATTGGATCTTTGTGGGAGGGTGTCTAAATGCAGATACTCCTATATGGTGCATATGAGTAAATTCAATGGACTTCACACAAATTGCAGTGCTACAACAAATCCCTCACCAGTATATAACTCTGAGGTACATAACATAGAAAATTGCATTAGTGTTCCTTAATCTGGAAGCAGCTAAACTTGAAAGGGTTCTTGCAAAATGCCTAAAGTGTGATTACCTTTTCTAATGTTTAATTGATCTGAGGGAAACCTGCACATTCTTGGTTTAACAAGTCATAATTGTAATGACTACTTCACTTCTGCTCACTCTCTGTGCCCAAATGTCTCTCTGAAATTCTCTTTCTCTTCTACTCAAATTGAGAGGGCAGAGCAGCAAATACAGTGTGATATACCAAATCACTGTAAACAGAAGACTGTCATTCTAAGAAGCACTGCGTATTCATGTATCTGGTTCTCTAAGACCTTTTAAACTTGACCTTGAAAGTCATTGTCAGGTTGCAACATTCACAGAAAATGGAGGGAAAATCGTTTCTAAGCTGATGATGACATGGTTCCACTAATCTTTCTCTTTTAGCAACTCCACTGTATATGGAATAATGAGAGATTCTAGATAAAGGTTTCTGATAGCAGAATCTGTCCAGCTGCCAGTTATTTAGCTCTGTAATGGTTGCTTGACCCCCAAATTATCTTGACTGTAGGGCGTTATAAATTGAATTGTGTCTGCCCCAAAATATCTGTTGCAAGTCCTAACTCCTCTACCCGTGGTTATAATTCCATACGGGAATGTGTTTTTTCGTTGTGTTAATAATGTAATAAAAACAAACAAACAAACATTACCATTGAGTCTATTCTGACTCACAGCAACCCGATATGAAAAAGTAGAACTGCTTCACGTGGTTTCCAAGGAATGGCTGGTGGATTCAAACTGCCAACTTTTTGGTTAGCAACAGAACTCTTAACCACTGCACCACCAGGTTTTCCAATAATGTAGGATGTGTCTTAAATCAATCTTTTTTGAGATATAAAAGAGCAGATTAAGCCAGGGATAGCAAGCACAATTGGGAGAAGGTAGATACCATGCCACTTGAAGATCACCAAGGAACCAAGGAACAGAAGCTGAAAAGAGACAAGGACCTACCCCTCGAAGAGACACAGATAGAACGCCTTCCTCCAGAGCTGGTGCCCTGAATTCAAACTTCTGTCTAGCCTCCTAAAATGTGAGAAAATAAATGTGTTTGTTAATGTCACCCACTTATTGTATTTCTGTTATAGCAGGACAAGATAATTAAGACACGAGGGTTAAGTATTTGATTTTTGTAGCTTTGGAAAGTCAACCACAATGCCAACCCAGAAGAAAATTTTCTTAACATCCTCTTACAAAGACATGAAAACAGCTTGGCACTATTTCCATTTTGCATATCTTTGTAAATTAGTACAGTAGAGGAACCAGCATCCAAGTTCAGATGAATGAGGAAATACACTTAAGTGAATTTTCTCATGAGAATTATGCTGTATGACAGTACACTAGGCAAAGGAATGGTATATCATCCCGTTGATTAATTAAAAAGACATCTAGAACTGTTTGTTAAACTCGCTCAGCCTCAGATGCATTGGCTCAGTTGTTTATCCTCAGGGTAGATCTGAAAATATAGATAACAAGTGTATTCACTCTCAGTTAGTTCAGGACAATCCTTGCACAGAAACAATAGGAAAGCAAAAATAATAATAAATTTTATTGAAGATATTGGAAAGTAAAAAAAAAAAAAGCAAAGTATTTTAGGATTAAAATACAATATATTAAAGAATTCAGAATGATAATCCCAGCAAAGGAGGTCACTTTTCCCTGCCCATAATGGAAGAGGTAGCTGAACAGATAAATCAGGAAATCATTCCTAGCAGGTTAAAAAGAAGAACAAAAACTGGAGTGTAGGACTTGCCAAGTTTGTGAAGCTAGAAAACTTTTATACTTTCAAAGTTTATTTAAAAGGTTAAGTCATAGAAATAAGAGTGGGGACAAGATAGCCTTTACCCTAAAGAAAAGCTTCAAATTACATCAATTCATGGATTTAGATTAATATGCCTTTGAATATTAGTGTCCCTAATCATCTGCTAGAAAAAAGCATAAAATCTCTGTAGGAAAATATCATTGCCCTAAACACTACTATATTTCTATAACTTTGTCACACAACTCCTATCTATCAGAAACAATACCCTGGCACATGAGCAGATAAAGCAATATAAATAAAATCAAACAAAGCTAACAATAAAAACAGGAAGAGTGGCGATAGAAAATAGACTCAAAAGGCACAAATGTTAAATTAGCTATGCTTAATATATTCAAAAGATCACAGTAAGAATTGTAATTTTGATTCAAGTTCTTAGAATTACTGAGGAAAAAAATCTGATATTTAAAGCTCTCCTTAATAACTCAGTGGAGGAGTTTAAGAGCAGATTAACATAGCCAAAGAAAGAGCTAGTGTACTGGAACAGAACTCAGAAGAGTGAATATTTGAGAAATACTAAAGGAAAACTAGAGAAGAGGGTAAGAGACAAAGAGAATAAGGTGAGAACTTCTACCAGATGGATTAATGGGGTTCCAGAAAGAGAAAGGGGGAAAAAAAAAGGAGAGGCAATTTTTGAAGTGATAAACCAAAAAGAAAAAAAAAAATCTGTTACCTTTGAGTCGATTCTGACTCATAGCGACCCTAGACAGAGTAGAACTGCCCCATAGGGTTTCCAAGGAGCTGCTTTGGATTTGAACTGCCATCTTTTTCGTTAGCAGCCCAGCTCTTTTTTTTTTTCCTTCTTTTTAGTTTTAATTATTTTCTTGTTATCATTGGGAATGTACATAGCAAAAATATACACCAATTCAGCAGTTCCTACATGTACAATTCAGTGACATTGATTACATTCTTCAAGTTGTGCAACCATTCTCACCCTCATTTTCTGGGTTCTTTCTCCCCCAACAACATAAACTCACTGTTCCCTAAGATTCCTATCAAATCTTTTGAGTTGCTGTTGTCATTATAGATACAGTTCTTTTTTTTTTTAATTTTTATACGTTCACAGAGCAAATTAGCTTCTCATTAAACAATTAATACACATATTGTTTTGTGACATTGATTGCCAACCCCACGACATGTCAACACTGTCCACTTCCCAATCTTGAGTTGTCTATTTCCATTCCTCTCTGTCAGACCAGTAAGTCTGCTCTTTTTTAGTGAGTTAGAATTTTGTTCTACTGTTTTCTCCAGCTCTGTCCAGGACCCTCTATTGTGATCCCTATCAGAGAAGTTCGTCGAGGTAGCTGAGCACCATCTAGTTGTGTTGGACTCAGTCTGGTGGAGGTCGTGGTACTTGTGGTCCATTAGTCCTTTGGACTAATCTTTCCCTTGTGTCTTTCGTTCTCTTCATTCTCTCTTGCTCCAGATGGCGTGGGACCAGGGAAGTATCTTAGATAGCCGCTCACAAGTTTCTAAGACCCAAGAGGTTGTTCTCCAAAGTAGAATGTAGAACATTTTCTTTATAAATCATGTTATGCCAATTGAGCTAGATGTCCCCTGAGACTATGGTCCCCAGCCCTTAGCCCAGTAATTCCGTTCCTCTGGGAGTTTGAATGTGTCTATGAAGCTTCCATGACCTTGCCTTGGTCATGTTGTGCTGACTTTCCCAGCATTGTGTACTGTCTGACCCTTCACCAAATTTACCACTTACCTATTGTTTAGTGATTTTCCCTCCCCAGCCTTCTCCTCCCTCGTAACCATCATAGATTGTTTCTTTCTGTGTGTAAACCTTTCCATGAGTTTTTCTAACAGTGATCTCATACAGAATTTGTCCTTTCATGATTGAATATCACTCAGCATAATGTCCTCCAGATTCATCCATGTTGTAAGATGTTTCACAGATTCATCATTGTTCTTTATTATTGCATAGTATTTCATGTTGTGTATGTACCATAGTTTGTTCATCCATTCTTCTGTTGATGGGCACTTAGGTTGTGTCCATCTTTTTCCTATTGTTAATAATGTCGCAATGAACATGGGTGCACATATGTCTATTTGTATGACGGCTCTTATTTCTCTAGGATGTATTCCTAGAAGTGGGATAGCTGAATCATATAGTATTTCTATTTCTAGCTTTTTAAGGAAGCCACCATATCTTTTTCCTAAATGGTTGTACCATTTTGCATTCCCACCAGCAGTGCATAAGAGTTCCAATCTCCCTGCAACCTCTCCAATATTTGTTAATTTCTGTTTTTTTTGATTCGTGCCAGTGACATTGGGGTGAGATGGTGTCTCATTGTAGTTTTCGTTTATGTTTCTCTAATGGCTAGCGATCGGAAATATTTTCTCATGTGTCTATTAGCCATGTGAATGTCTTCTTTAGAGAAGTATCTGTTCATATACTTTGTCCATATTTTAATTAGTTTATTTGTCTTTTTGTAGTAGAGGTGCTGGATTTTCCTACAGATTTTAGAGATTGCAACTTTGTTGGACTTGTTATAGCCAAAATTTTTTTCCCAATCTGTAGGTTCTCATTTTGCTGGGTTGGTGAAATCTTTTGATGAGCATAAGTATTTAATTTTTAGAAGATTCCAGTTACTAGCTTATCTTCTGGTGTTTTTGTATTGTTGGTTATGGTTTGTATGCCATTTATGCCATGTATTAGGGACTCTTGCATTGACCTTGTTTTTTCTTCTCTGATCTTTATAGTTTTTGATTTCTTATTTAGGTCTTTGACTTATTTTGAATTAGTTTTTGTGTACGGTGTGAAGTATGGGTCCTGTTTCATTTTTTCCAGATGGACATCTAGTTTTGCCAGCACCAGTTGTTAGAAAGACTGTCTTTTCCCCATTTAGTGGACTTTGGGCCTTTGTTGAAGATCAGTTGACCATAGGTGGGTGGATTCACATCTGCATACGTGATTCAGTTCCATTGATTACTGTGTCTGTCATTGTACCAATACCAGGCTGTTTTGACTATTGTAGCTGTAGAGCAGTTTCTGAGGTCAAATAGTATGAGGCCTCCTGCTTTATTCTCCTTCTTCAATAGTGATTTACTTATCTGTGGCCTCTTACCTTTCCATATAAATTTAATGATTAGTTTTTCCATCTTGTTATATAATGCTGTTGGACCGGCTTGCATTGTACTTGCAGATTGCTTTGGGTAGCACTGACATTTTCACAATGTTGAGTCTACCTATCCATGTGCCTGGTATGTTTTTCCATTTATGTAGGTCTCTTTTGATTTCTTGCAGTAGGATTTTGTAGTTTTTTTTTTTTTTGTATATGTCCTTTACATCCTGGTTAGATTTATGCCTAAGTATTTTATTTTTTTAGGACTTAAATTGTATTGCTTTACTCGTTTCCTTTTCCATGTTCTTTTTATTGGTGTATAGGAATCCAACAGTTTTTTCTATGTTTATCTTGTATCCCGCTCTACTGCAGAATCTTTCTATTAGTTCCAGTAGTTTTCTTGTGTATCTTTGAGGAGGTTTATGTACAGTATAACATAATCCTCAAATAGGGATAGTTTTACTTCTTCCTTGCCTATTTGAATGTCCTTTATTTCTTTTTCTTATGGCTGTAGGTAGGTCTTCTAGCACAATGTTTAATAGCAGTAGTGATAAAGGGCATCCTTGTTTTGTTCCTGTTCTCAGGGGGAATGTTTTCAGCCACTGTCTGTGGAGAATGATGATGGCTGTTGGTTTTGTTTAGATGCCCTTTATTATGTCGAGAAATTTCCTTTTTATACCTATTTTATTGAGAGTTTTTATCAGGTATGGGTGTTATACTTTATCAAATGACTTTTCTGAGTCTATTGAGATGATCATGTGATTCTTTTGTTTTATTTATGTGGTGGATGACATTGACTGTTTCTCCAATGTTGAATCATTGTTGCATACCTGGTATGAATTCCACTTGGTCATGGTTTTTTTTTTTTTTTTTTTTGATATGATGCTGAATTCTATTGGCTAGAATTTTGTGGAGAGTTTTTGCATCTATATTCATGAGAGATATCGGTCTGTAATTTTCCTTTTTTTGTGGTGTCTTTGCCTGATTTTGGTATCAGGGTTATGCTGTCTTCATAGAATCAGTTAGGAAGTATCCCTTCCTTTTGTATGTTCTGAAATAGTTTTAGTAGTACTACTGTGAATTCTTCTTTGAATGTTTGGTAGAATTCTCCAGTGAAGCCATCTGAGCCAAGGCTGTTTTTTATTGGAAGTTTTTTTTATTACCTTTTCAATCTCTTCTCATTATGGGTCTGTCCAGATTTTAGACCTCAGTTTATGTTAGTTTAGGAAGATAGTGTGTTTCTAGAAATTTGTCCATTTCCTCTAGGTTTTCAAATTTGTTGGAGTGTATATTTCATAGTACTCTGTTATGAACCTTTTTATTTCAGTTAAGTCTGTTGTAATGTCCCCCGTTTTATTTCTTATTTGGGTTATTTTTGTCTTCACCTGTTTTTCTTTTGTCAATTTGACCAATGGTTTGTTGATTTTGTTGATCCTTTGATAGAACCAACTTTTGGTTTTGTTGCTCCTTTCTATTTTCTATTTCACTCACTTATTTCTGATTTTTATGATTTCCTTTCTTTTCATGGCTCTGGACTTCTTCTGCTCTTCTCTTTCCGTCTGTCCAAGTTGTATAGCTAGTGTTTTGATTTTGTCCCTTTCTTCATTTTTGATGTGTGCATCTATCACTACTGGCCTCTGAGCACTGCCTTTGCTGTGTACAAAGAATGAACAGGGTCAAGATACACTGAACATTGTTGTAATTAAGACATTATTCATCTGAATTAGTGGGTTTTACATTAAGATGCTAATTGTAATCCACAACAAATCATTAAGAAAATTATTTGAAATGTATGCTGTAAAAGATACAATAAATAAATTTAAAGGTACACTAGGACATACCAATTTAACACAAAAGAAGCCAGCAATCCAGGAATAGACTAGTAAAAAAAGACATAAGCATATTAAAAAAAAAGGAAGACATAAGTCCTACTTTATCAGTAATTAAATTTAAACAATGAAACAACCCAATTGAAAGGCAGAGATTGGAAACATAGTCTAAAAAAAGAACTTAACCCAAATATATGTCTGTCTATTATAGGCACTCTTTAGATTAAAAGACACAAATAGATTGAAAATAGGATTTAAAAGATAGGCCATGTATTCCGGATTGAAAGTGTCTCCGAAATATATATGTTGAAGTGCTAAAAATTGTACCTGGAAGTTGTGACCTTGTTTGGGAAAATAGCGCTATTCTTGGAAGATAAAAGAAAAACCTTCGCCATCCTGTTGATTATAACTCATAGTGACCATATAGGACAGAGTAGAACCACCCCATAGTGTTTCCAAAGAGCAGCTGATGATATTGTCACTTAAGCCATACCAGAGTAGGATAAGTCCTATTCCATTCTGAGTGGTATCTTAAAAGGAGATAACAGACAGGGAGATGGAAAGAAACACACAGTAAGACAGATGCCAGGTGATAATGGAGGCAGACACATCTATAAGCATCCATAAGCATGCCAAGAATTGCAAAGGGCTACAAGAAGCTACAAGGCGCCCTGACAGTGCAGTAGCTAATAGCTCAGCTCCTAACCGAAATGTCAGCAGTTGGAATCCACCAGCTGCTCTTTGAAAACCCCATGAGAAAGTTCCGCTCTATCCCATAGGGTTGCTGTGAGTTGGAATTGATTCAACGGCAACAGTTTTTTTTTTTTTTTTTTTGACTGTAAGAAGCTGAGACAGGAAGGACCTTTCTGTAGAACAAACAGAGAGAGAGCTCATAGACCCATTAATGAATCTGGGCTCTAGTCTTCAGAACTGAGACAATAAATTCTGTTCTTCAAAGCCGTTTACTTTGTAGTATTTTGTCATGGCAGCACTAGGAATCTAACATACCACGCGAGCAGTAGCCCAAAAAAAAAAAAAAGAGCTGGGTTGCCTATGATAATATTTGATGTATTAGACTTTAAGACAAAAAAGTTACAGGATACAAATAATATTTTATAATTATAAAGTGTCTATCTATTGGGCAGAACAAACAATTATAAACATGTATTCACCTAACATTCCACAATAATAGAGACTTCAATAACTCATTTTCAATAATGGATATAAAACTGGGCAGTATACTTGGGACATTCTCCAGAGTGACCATATACCAGACTATAAAACAAACCTAAATAAATACAAAATAATTGAAATAATACAAAATATGTTCTTTGACCAAAATACAACTAAATTAGAAATCAAAAATAGAAGAAAATAGAAGAAAATCACAAATATATGTAAATTAAACAGTACACTCCTAAATAACAAATAAGCCAAAGAATAAATCACAAGGAGAGTTTAAAAATAATATTTTTAGATTAAAGGAAGTGAAAAACAGCATGCTAAAACATATGGATTGCAGCTTTAGAATGGTTTATACAGAAATTAATAGCTCCAAGTGCCTATGTTAAAAAGGAAGACAGGTCTCGAATCAATAAACAAATGTTTTGCCTTTGGAAACAAGAAAAAGAAGAGTAAAATGGCACAAAACAAACAAAAGAGAGTACGTATTATATGATTTTATTCATATGAAATTCTACTAAATGAAAACTAGTTGTAGATCCATTGTTGCCTGTATATAGATGTAGGTGTTAATATTGATGTAGGTATATATATATTTGACTTAATAACTATATATATATATATATTTTTTTTTTGTGAAACCAAAACGTTCACTAATGAGAGGACAGTGTGAGTTTCAAATCTTTGATTAAAATGTATTTATTGAGTATAAATTATATCACCTTTACCAGGCACTAGAGATATAAATATAAAACAACCAAGGCCTGTTTCTTCCAGGTTAGGTAGTAATTTAATAGAAACAGGTTTATGTACAAATAATTTCAGTAGAGTAAGCTAAGAGGACAAAGTTTTGGGAGAGCAAAGAGGAGATAGCACCTAATCTTGGCTTTACACAAAGGGAAGATTTCAAGGATTTTATTAAATTTAGACCAAACCTTAAAGAAAAGTATGGGTGTATATGGGTGTGTATTTGTGTGTATGTGTGCACGTCTGAAAATGCCTAGTGTTTACAGGAATAAATGAAAGATTTGATGATGTTAGCACAAATGTTGCACAGGGCCTCGGTTCTGGGTTGCACAGGGTTAGTTTAAGAATAACAAAAAGGAGAAATAACTGATCTCCCGGCACTTGTCCAAAATAATTTTCTACAATAATGGAAATGTTCTATAATCTGTGCTGCCTGATACATTAGCCACTAGACACATGTGGCTACTGATCATTTTAGATACGGCTAGTGTGACTAAGGAACTGAATTGCTATTTTATTTCATTCATATTTAAATTTAAATAACCACAAAAGTAACTTACTCCTGAGCAAGGCTGATACTTGGTTATTAGTTCAAATTCAAATAATATTACTGCTTTAAAGATGAAACACAGGACATTCTGGAAACATGTAAGAGTTTGAGAGAATCAGAGAAGACTTCTCCAAGAGAGTACAATTAAAGTACAAATGAATTGAGGTACCAGAGAAACCACCTCTAGCAGACAGAAGAACACATGTGAATGTCTTGAAGGAGAAGAGAAAGTGTCAGATTGTTAAAGAAACAAACAACAAATAACGAGTATCTCAAAATGACAAAAGTGAGGGACATGCTTATGGATAGGTAGACTCAACATTGTGAAAATATCAATTCTACCGAAAGCAATCCACAAATACAAAGCAATTCTCATCCAAATACCAACAGCATTCTTTAAAGAGATGGAAAAACTAATTATTAACTTTATACGGAAATGAAAGAGGCCCCACATAAGTAAAGTATTATTGAAGAAGAAGAATTCACTAGGAAGACTCACACTACCTGGTCTCAGAATCTACTGTACGGCTACGGTAGTCAAAACAGCCTGGTACTGGTACAATGACAGCTACATTGACCTGTGGAACAGAATTGAGAACCCAGGTGTAAATCCATCCACCTACAATCACCTGATCTTGGAAAAGGGCCCGAAGTCCATCAAATGTGGAAAGGACAGTCTTTTTAACAAATTTGCTGGCAAAACTGGATGTCCCTCTGCAAAAAAATGAAACAGGGCCCATACCTCACACCATACACAAAAACTAATTAAAACTGGATCAAACACCTAAATATAAAATCAAAAACCACAAAGGTCATAGGAGAAAAAATAGGATCAATGCTAGAGGCCCTAATACATGTCATTAACAGGATACAAACCATAACTAACAAGACACAAACTCTAGAATATAAGTTAGATTACTGGAATCTTCTAAAAATTAAACACTCATGCTCATCAAAAGACTTCACCAAAAGAGTAAAAAAAGAACTTAGACTTGGAAAAATCTCTGGCTATGACAAAGTCAACAGAAGTCTAATCTCTAAAATCTCCAGGAAAATCCAATACCTCTACAACAAAAAGACAAATAATCCAATTAAAAAACGGGCAAAGGAAATTAACAGACACTTCACCAAAGAAGGCGCTCAAGTGACTAACAGACACTTGAGGAAATGACCGTGATCACCAGCCAATATAAAAAAGTATTTTTTTTTTATATTGGAGAATTGGAAATTGATACTACAATGAGATACCATCTCACCCCAACATTACTGGCATAATTAAAAAAAATAATAACACATGTTGAAGAATTTGTGGGGAGACTGGAACTCTTATGCACTACTGGTGGGAATGCAAAATGGTATGACCATTTTGGAAAACGATATGGCACTTCTTTAGAAAGCTAGAAAGAGAATACCATAAGATCCAGCAATCCCACTCCTAGGAATATATCTTGGAGAAATAAGAGCTGTCACATGAATAGACAAATGCATACCCATGTTCATTGCAGCATTTTTCACAACAGCAAAAAGTTTGCTCGTAAAAGACTCAAGGGGATTAAATGAAATAAAAGGAAAAAAAGAAAAAGAAATCTCCTGTGGAGACTGGTGTTCCTGTCTACCAATTATGTACAAAAAAAAAAAAAGAGAGAGAGAGAGAATTGTCAATTCCTTTAAGTACAAAACTGAGGGGACGTTCTCCCAAAAGATAACCAGAAATGATTTAAACTCTGTATAAGATGTCAACAGTATTCTGCTATTCCACTCCTATGGGGTCATAAATTGTTTAGAAATTTATCTATGTCTATATCTGTTGTAATAAGAGAATTGTCTTTCACAGTTGCTCAGTAACTGGCTGCTCATCACTCGGACTCTATGTTAACTAAATTTTGAGATGGTGATATTTAAGTTACACGGTGGTGTGCGATTTACTTCCAAATGTATCTAAGCATGGGGATGAGAATAGAAATTTTAGGAAAAGCTTTTCTATTTCCCTTCCACAGACATCTATGGTTAAGGGAAGTCATGATCCTCATTTATCTTCGATGTAGCTTTTTCTTACTGGGTTTTTTAAGAAAATAATTTTCCTGGTCCCAGCTTGATATCTCTGCATGTGCAATAACTAACCACTGTGCATGGGACTTAATTTGGCTTCCTTTCCCCATTGTATGAGTCCTAGTAAAGTCCAATACCTATATCAACACCTTTTTCATGTCTGTTACCTGTATTGACCTTTTTCAGGACTCATTCACAATATCTTTCTAGATAGTGCAGATGCCTCTTACTTTTCCAGTAGCTCAATCATTCATCTTACACCATATATATATACATATAAAACCAGATCAAACCAGTTGCCCCTGAGTCAATTCCAACCCATAGTGACCTTATAGAACAGAGCTGAATTGCCCCATAGGGTTTCTAAGGCTCTAAATCTTTATGGAAGCTGGCTGCCACACCTTTCTCCTGTGGTATAGGCTGGTGAGTTCAAATTGCTTACCTTTTGATTAGCATCAGAGCACTTAACCACTGTGCCACCAGAGCTCATATATAGGTGTATATATATATATATATAAACCCACCAGAGCTTGTACACACACACACGTACCCACACAAATATACAAAAATACAAGTCTATTTTTAATTTCTTTCAGCGATTTGAGGCTTTTTGTGCCAGAGATATATTTTTCAATATACCTGCTGTCTCAGCTAGCTAGTGCTGCTGTAACAGAAGCACCACAAGTGGATGGATGGCTTTAACATAGAGATATTTTTTCTCTCACAGCATAGCAGGCTAGAAGTCCGAATTCGGGGTGCTAGCTCCAGGAGAAGGCCTTCTCCCTCTGTTGGCTCTGGGGAAAAGTCCTTGTCATCAATATTCCCCAGTCAAGAGATCCTAAGCACAGGGACCCCCAATCGAAAGGATACTCTATTCTCCTGGCTCTTGTTTCTTGGTGGTATGATGTCCCCCTGTCTCTCTGCTTGCTTCTCGCTTTTATATCTCAAAAGAGATTGACTTAAAATACAACCCAGTCTTGTAGATTGAGTCCTCCCTCATTAACATAACCGCCACTAATCCTACCTCACTAACATCATAGAGGTAGGGTTTACAGTGTGTAGGAAAATCACATCACTTGACAAAATGGTGGACCACCACACAATACTGGGAATCATGGTCTAGCCAAGTTGACACACATTTTTGGTGGACACAATTCAACCCATAACATCTGCCGTATTTTAAGATGTGAAAGACCCTTCTCCTTCCTTAAGTTTTTAAGTCTGGATATTTTATTAAAAATATTATTAACTAGATGGTGCCCGGCCACAACCGATGACTGCCCTGACAAAGAGCACAACAGAGAACCCCTGAGGGAGCAAGAGAACAGTGGGATAAAGACCCCAAATTCTCATAAAAAGACCAGGCTTAATGGTCTGACTGAGGCTAGAAGAATCCTGGCAGTCTGGTCCCCAAACCTTCTGTTGGCCCAGGACAGGAACCAACTCCTCAGACATGGATTGGACTGGACAATGGGTTGGAGAGAGATGCTGATGAGGAGTGAGCTACTTGTATCAGGTGGACACTTGAGACTGTGTTGGCATCTCCTGTCTAGAGGGGAGATGGGAGGGTAGAGAGGGTTAGACACTGGCAAAACGGTCACGAAAGGAGAGACTGGAAGGAGGAAGTGGGCTGGTTCATTAGCGGTAGAGTAAATGGGAGTATGTAGTAAGGTGTATATAAGTTTAAATGTGAGAGACTGACTTGATTTGTAAACTTTCACTTAAAGCACGATAAAAATTATTAAAAATATATATTATTGATACTATAAACAACAGGGTTAAACGGTTCCCCTTCCTCCCATCACACCTGAGCCACATCACACTCTTTTGATAAGAAATTCTGTGTAGCAGCTCAAGGCCATCTTACTGCTTCTCTGCTCAAGTTTGCTTCGTTACCCACCAACCTTCCCCTCACTCCATTTGGACATGAGCAATAAGCCACAAAGCTGTCCTTAGATAAATTTCATGTTTCATACCACCCTAAAAACCACATGCCCCCAGCCACCATATTGCACCCCCTACTGCACCCCTGTATGTGTTCATTTCCTGAAATTGTCTGCCAGTTCTTAGAAACTTCATGAATTATGCATAAATTCCCTATCACAAGCCCTGCAACTGCACTAGAATCCCCAACCTCAGGGAGCTTGATTTGAGACTTAATCTCTGAGCTCCTTGCTTGACCGGCTTGCAATAAAGTCTGTTTTCTCTTTTTCAAAGGCCTGGTGTCTCTCATTTGACTCAAGGGGTCGCGCCGGGCAGGATCCACCCTCATCAGGTTACAATACTATAATGATGCATAGATTACCACATCTTTTATTGGTCAGTTAATTCATTTTCTGTGTCTGTTATAACAAATTGCTACAAACTGAGTGACTTAAAACAACAGAAATTTATTCTTCCACAGCTCAGGAGGCCAGAAATCCAAAGTCAGAGCCAAAATACCTGAGCCTTAATCAAGCTGTCACGGCAGAACCACACCACACACTCTTCAGAGGCTCCAGGGGAGAATCTGTTCATTGCCTCTTCCAGCTTCTGGTGGCTGTCTCTATTCCATGGCTGTTGCTGCATCATCCAATCTCTGCCTCTGTGGTCACATTGTCATCTGCGCTTGTGTCTTTATGAAATCTCTCTCTGCTTCTCCCCCATTCTCCCTATATTCTTCTATATTTTATGTCCTTTTTTTTTATATTCTATATCCTTCTGTATTCTTCTATATTCTATATCCTATATTTCATATTCTTCTATATTCTATCTTTTATCTTCTATATTTTGTACTCTATATTCTCTGTTCCATATTCTACATACTACATTCTGTTTTCTATGTTCTTCTGTATTCTATATTCTTCTATATTCTATACTGTTCTATATTCCTCTATATTCTATATACTTCTATATTCTTTATTCTTTTATATTCTACATTCTATGTTTAATATTCTATGTTCTATATTCTATATATTATATTTCCTATCTTTTATATTCTATATTCCATATTAAATATTCTACTTTCAATATTTTTCTATATTCTATATTCATCATTATTCTATACTGTATATTTCATATTCTACATTCTGTATTCTTCTGTATTCTATAATCGATATTCTTTAGTCTTTATTATATATTTTATATTCTACATTATATATTCTATATTCTTCTATTTTCTAAAGTCTTCTATATTCTGTAATCTGTTTTCTATATTCTACCTTCTATATGCTATGGTGTATATTCTACATTCTATATTTTATATTCTTCTATATGCTATAATCTATATTTGAAGATCGAAGACCACAGCCTTCAGTATGGACTGCATGTCAACATAGAGAAAACAAAAATCCTCACAACTGGACTAATGAGCAACATCATGATAAACGGAGAAAAGATTGAAGTTGTCAAGGATTTCATTTTACTTGGATCCACAATCAACAGCCATGGAAGCAGCAGTCAAGAAATTAAAAGACGCGTTGCACTGGGCAAATCTGCTGCAAAGGACCTCTTCAAAGTGTTGAAGAGCAAAGATGTCACCCTGAAGACTAAGGTGCGCCTGACCCAAGCCATGGTATTTTCAATCACATCATATGCATGTGAAAGCTGGACGATGAATAAGGAAGACCGAAGAAGAGTTGACGCCTTTGAATTGTGGTGTTGGTGAAGAATATTGAATATACCACGGACTGCCAAAAGAACAAACACATCTGTCTTGGAAGAAGTGCGGCCAGAATGCTCCTTAGAGGCAAGGATGGCGAGACTGCGTCTTACATACTTTGGGCATGTTGTCAGGAGGGATGAGTCCCTGGAGAAGGACGTCATGCTTGGCAGAGTACAGGGTCAGCGGAAAAGAGGAAGACCCTCAGCGAGGTGGATTGACACAGTGGCTGCAACAATGTGCTCAAGCACAATACCGGTTATAAGGATGGCATGGGACCGGGCTGTGTTTTGTTCTGTTGTGCATAAGGTCTCTATGAGTCGGAAGCGACTCGACAGCACCTAACAACAACAATATTCTATATTATTTTTATTCTGTATTATTCTATATTTGTCTATATTGTATATTCTAAATTGTATTTTCTATATTCTATATTTCATATTCTTCTATGTTCTATATTCTACATTCTACACTCTATTCTTCTGTATTGTATTTTCTTCTATATTCTATGTTCTATATTCTGTATTTTATCTTCTATATTCTGTACTCTATATTCTACATTCTACACTCTATATTCTTCTATATTCTATATTCTTCTGTATTCTATATTCTTGTATATTTTATATCCTATATTCCTTATTCTTCAATATTCTATGTTCTATATTCTGTGTTCTATCTTCTATATTCTACATTCTAAATTCTATATTCTGTACTCTATATTCTATGTTTGATATTCTATGTCCTGTGTTCTATGTTCAATCTTCTATCTTCTATCATCTGCTTTCTTCTATCTACTATCTTCAATCTATCTTCTATTGTCAATTTTCTTCTATATTGTATATTCTATGCTCTATATTATATTTTCTTCTATTTTCTATATTCTTTTGTGTCCTATATTCTATTATCTTCTATATTCTTCTGTATTCCATATTCTACATTCTATATTCTACTTTCCTACTCTTCTATATTCTTCTACATTCTATACTCTATATCCTATAATCTTCTATATTTTATAATCTACATTTTATTTTCTATATTCAGTATTCTATCTTCTATGTTCTATATTCTGTATTCTTCTACATGCTGTATTCTATATTACATGCTGTAATCTATATTCTACAGTCTATATTTTTCTACATTCTATATTCTATAATCTATATTCTTCAATATTCTATATTCTATGTTCTGTATTCTGTGTTTTATATTGTATCTTCTACATTCTACAGTATATATTCCATATTCTTCTATATTCTATAATCTATATACTTCTACGTTCTGTTTTCTATATTCTTCTACATTGTATGTTTTATGTCTTATATTCTTCTACATTGTATATTTTGTGTCTTATAGTCTATATTCAGCAATATTCTATTTTCTATATTCTTTTATAAAATTATTCTTTTATAAACTATATTCTTCTATATTCTATATTCCATATTCAACATTCTATATTCTACTATATTCTATATACTTCTGTATTCTACTTTCTATATTCTATAATCTATATTCTTCTGTATTCTATGTTCTATAATCTATATTCTACATTCTGTATTCTATATTCTTCTATATTCTGTAATCTATATACTTTTACATTCTATATTCTCTCTTCTATGTTCTGTATTGTATTATCTATATTCTACATTCTTTGTTCTTTATTCTATATTCTTCTGTATTGTATATTTTATGTCTTATAGTCTATATTCCATTTTCCTCAATATCCTCTATTCTATATTCTTCTATATTCTATGTTCTATATTCTACATTCTCTTCTCTATATTCTATACTCTTCTATATTCTATAATCTATATTCTATATTCTACAGTCTACATTATGTATTCTAAATATTTCTATATTCTTTAACTTCTCTCTTTTATATTCTATATTCTACATTCTATATTCTATTTTCTTGTATGTTCTGTATTGTATATCCTATGTTCTCCACTCTACATTCTATATTCTAAATTTTCCTATAGTCCATATTTTTCTATATTCTATATTCTACATTCTATATTCTATAATTTATATTCTCTATCCTATGTTCCATATTCTATATTCTGCATTCTAAATTCTATATTCAATATTCTTCTATATTCTATAGTCTATATTCTTCTACATTCTATATTCTGTTTTTTATATTCTATATTCTTTTACATTGTACATTTTATATATCATAGTCTACATTCCATATTCATCAATATTCAATATTCTTCTATATTCTATATTCCATATTTTCTATCCTATATTCTTCTATATTCTATCTTCTATGTTCTATATTCTGTCCTGTATATTCTATATTCTTCTATATTACATATTCATCAATATTCTATATTCTTCTATATTCTACATTCTATATTCTTCTTATTCTGTATTCTATATTCTTCTATATATTATATTCCACATTCTATATCTTCTATATTCTATAATCTATATACTTCTACATTCTATATTCTATAATCTTCTATATTGTATATTTTATATCTTATATTCTATATTTTCCATTTTTGTCAATATCCTGTATTCTGTATTCTATATCCTTCTATAGTCTATCTTCTATGTTCTATATTCTTTATTTTATGTGCTATATTCTGTTCTCTATATTCCATATTCTTCTATATTCTATAATCTATATTCTACATTCTATACTCTATTTCATATTCTGTATTCTATATTCTACTGTCTACATTCTGTATTCTAAATACTTCTATATTCCTTATTCTTCTCTATTCTATATTCTGTATATTCTACCTTCTGTATTGTATATGGCTCTATATTCTACATTCTATAATTTAAATTTTTCTTTATTCTATATTGTGTATTCTATATTCTTTGTTCTATATTCTACACTGTAAACTCTATATTCTATATTCTACATTCCTCAATAATCTATAATCGATATTGTATATCCTATATCCTTTATTCTGTATTGTATATACCATAATTGTCAATATTCTTTATTCTTCTGTATTCTATCTTCTATATTCTCTAGTCTAGATTCTATATTCTTCTATATTCTATACTCTATATTCTATATTCCAAATCCTATATTCTATATTCAATATTCTTCAATATTCCTTATTCTATATTCTATCTTCTATATTTTGTCTTTTATAGTCTGTATTCTCTACTCTGTATTCTACATTCTATGTTCTTCTATATGCTATATTCTATATTTTGTACTCTATATTCTATGTCCTATATTCTGTATTCTATATTCTTCCAAATGCTGTATGCTTCTATGTTCTATGTTCTGTATTCCATATTCCATATTCTGTATTCTACATTCTACGTTCTATATTCAATATTCTTCTTTTTTCTATATTTTTCCATATTCTATATTCTACGTTTCACATTCTACATTCTATATTCTTCTATTTCTATATTGTATATACTAAATTTTATATTCTATACTCTGTATTCTACATTCTATATCCTACATTCAACATGCTATATTCTTTATTCTATATTCTTCTCTATTCTTAATTCTTCTATATTCTACATTCTATATTCAATATTCTATGTTTGCTGTTCTATACTCTATATTCTTCTGTATACCATATTCTTCTCTATTCTATATTCTGCATTCTTCTATATTCTACATTTACTGTCTATATTCTGTAATCTATATTCTGCTACATTCTCTATTCTATGTACTGTATTCTATATTCTACATTCTATATTCTATTTTCTATAATCTATATACTTGTACATCCTGTATTCTATATTCTTCTATATTGTATATTTTATTTCTTATATTCTTTTTGCCATATCCATCAATATTCTATAGTCTTCTAAATACTATGTTCTTCTATGTTCCGTATTCTATACTCCATATTCTATTTTCTACATTCTATATTTTATATTCTATAATCTACATTCTATATTTATCTATATTCTATAATCTTTATACTTCTATATTCTATATTTTGTGTTCTATATTCTTCTATATTGTACATTTTATGTCTTATATTCTATATTCATCAATATTCTATATTCTGTACTCTTCTGTATTCTATCTTCTATTCTCTATGTTCTTTATTCTATATTCTGTACTCTATATCCATATTTTACAAACTATACTGTTCTATTTTATATATTCTATATTCCGTATTCTATATTCAATATTGTGCATTCTCTATTCTATACACTTCCATTTTTTATATTTTATATTCTACCACATTGTATACACTATATTCGACACTCTACATGCCATATTCTATATTCCTCTATATGCTATAATCTATATTCTTCTATATTCTACATTCTATATTCTTCATTTCACATTCTGTATTCTTCTATATTCGATATTCTACATTCTAAATACTATAGTCTATATTCTACATTCTAAATTCTATATTCTTCAATATTCTACATTCTAAATTCTATATTCTTCAATATTCTACATTCTTCTTCTATATTCTATATTCTGCCTTATTCTATATCGTATATCCTATATTATTCTATATTCCATATTCTTGTATAATCTATATCCTCCTATATTCTACACTCTTCTATATCTATATCCTATATTCTTCTATATTCTATATACCTCTATATTCTTTATTCTATATTCTATATCCCACATTCCATATTCTATATTCAATATTCTATGTTGTATGTTCTATATTCTTCTATGTATTATATTCTTCTATATCTATATTCCATATTCTTTATTCCATATTCTTCTGTATTCTATATTCTTCTATATTCAATATTCTATGTTGTATGTTCTATATTCTTCTATGTATTATATTCTTCTATATCTATATTCCATATTCTTTATTCCATATTCTTCTGTATTCTATATTCTTCTATATTCAATATTCTATGTTGTATGTTCTATATTCTTCTATGTATTATATTCTTCTATATCTATATTCCATATTCTTTATTCCATATTCTTCTGTATTCTATATTCTTCTATATTCTATACTCTACATTCTACATTCTTTATTCTGTATTCTTCTATATACTAAAATCTATATTCCATATTCTATAGTCTACATTTTATATTCTACATTCTGTGTTATATATTCTATATTCTTCTATTTTCTATATTCTGTATTCCACTTTCTACATTCTATATTCTTCTGTATGCTATAATCTATATTCTTCTATAGTCTATATTTTATGTTCTGTGTTCTCCTTTGTTCTATATTATTCTATATACTTTATTCTTTATTCATATTCTGCATTCTATATTTTACATTCTTCTATAGTCTATGTTCTACACTCTATATTCTATACTATTATATATTCTTCTATATTCTGTATCCTACATTCTATATTCCATATTCTTCAATATTCTATATTCTTCTATATTCTGTACTCTATATTCTTCGATATTCTACATTCTAAATTCTGTATTTAATATTCTTCTATATTCTATATTAAATATTCTGTGCTGTATAGTCTATATTCTTCTATATTTGATATTCTTCGTGCTGTGTTCTATGTTCAATCTTCTATCTCCTATCATCTTCTGTCTTCTATCTACTATCTTCTATTGTCTTCTATATTTGATATTTTATTTTCTTCTATTTTCTGTATTCTTTTGTGTCCTGTATTCTATTGTCTTCTATATTCTCCTCTATTCTATGTTCTTCTATATTCCATATTCTGCTATATTCTATGTACTTCTATATTCTGTATTCTATATTCCACATTCTACATCTATTTTGTATATCCTATAATCTATTTTCTTCTATACTCTATTCTATATTCTTCTGTATTTTTTATTCTTCTATATTCTACATTCTAAACTTTATAATCAATATTCTGTTTTATGTCCTGTGTTCTATATTCTTTTATATACTATATTCTTGTATATTCTGTATTCCATAAACTGTATTCCATATTCTTCTATATTCTCTGTTCTTTATTCTATATTCCTTATTCTACATTCTACGTTGTATACTCTATATTCTTCTATATACTTCTACAGTCTGTATTCTGTATTTTATTTTTTATTCTTCTAAATTGTATATTTTATATCTTAAATTCTATATTTGTCAATATTCCATATTCTTCTATATACTATATTGTATATTCCATATTCTATAGTCTACCACATTTAATATTCTATATTCTCTTTTCTATTATCTGTATTCCTCTATATTCTATGCTCTATATTTTACATTCTTCTGTATTCTATTATAATCTATATACTTTTAAATTCTGTGTTCTATAATGTATATTTTATATTCTACATTCTATATTCTTTATTCTTTATATTCCTCTATATTGTATATTTTATGGCTTATATTCTGTTTTCTATATTCCATTTTCGTGAATATCCTATATTCTATCTTCTAACTTCTATGTTCTGTATTCTATATTGTGTGTTCTGTGCTCTATATTCAATGCTCTTTTATATTCTATAATCTATATTCTACAGCCTTATTATATATTCTAAATTCTTCTGTATTCTTTATTCTTCTCTATTCTGTATTCTATGTTCTGTGTTCCACATTCTACATTCTAGTCTATGTTCTTCTATATTGCATATTCTACTTTTTGTATTTTATATTCTTTATTCTATATTCTACATTGTAAACTCTATATTCTGTGTTCTATAATATATATTCTTTTATATTCTATAATCTACCTTGTATATTCTTCAATAATCTTATAATCTATATTCTTCTATATCATATATTCTATATACCATATTCTTCTACATTCTATCTTCTACATTCTGCAGTCTGTATTCCATATTCCTCTATATGCTATATTCCACATTCTATATTCTATATTTTATATGCTATATTCTTCTACATTCTGTATTGTATATTCTTCTGTATTCTAAATTCTTCTATAATATATATTCCATATTCTTTTATATTCTATAATTTTCTATACTGTCTATTCCTGTATATTCAGTATTCTATATTATTCTACATTCTATACACATCTACATTCTATACTCTATATTCCATATTCTATATAATTCTATATTCTTCTATATTCAATACCTATATTCTTTTATATTCTATATTCTTCTATATAATATATTCTTCTGTATTCTATATTCTACATTCTGTATTCTTCTATATTCTATATTTTTCTATAATCTGTGTTCTATATTTTGTATTCTTCCATATTCTATAATCTAATATTTCTCTAATTTGTATATTGTACATTCTATATTCTAATTTCTTCTGTATATTCTTCTATATTTTGTATTCTATATTCCACATTCTGCTTTGTAAATTCTATATTTTATACTCTTCTATATTCTATATTCTATGTTCTATATTCAACTATATGCTATATTCTATATTCTAGTTTCTAGATTCTTGATCCTACATTCTATATTCTTCTGTTTTCTGGGTTCTATATTCCACATTCTACATTCTTCTATATTCTGTATACTATAATCTTCTATAATGTATATTCTACATTCCATATTCTTCTATATTTTATATTCTATATTCTTCTATTTTCTCTATTCTATATTTTGTAGTCTTCTATATTCTGTATTTTTCTATATTATATACACTATATTCTTCTGTATTCTATATTTCTCTATATTCTATATCCTTCTATATTCTAGATTTCATTTTCTACATTATTCTGTATTCTATTTTCTTTTATATTCTGTATTCTGTCTTCTGTGTTCTGTTCTATATTCTTCAATATTCTATATCCCATATTCTGTATTCTATATTCTTCTATATTTTACATTCTATATTTTTGATATTATTTAATCTATATTGTTGTATATTCTATATGCTACAGTGTATATTCTATATTCTTTGATATTCTATATTCTACATTCTATATTCTCTTTTCTACACTGTATTATTCTATATTGTATATTCCACATTATGCATTCTATATTCTGTATTCTATACTCTATATTCTACACTCAACATTATATATTCAAAATTTTTCTATATTCTATATTCTTCTATAGGCTATATTCTGTGTTCTGTGTTCTACATTCTATACTCTATATTCTGTATTCTCTTATATTCTATAATGTATATTCTTCTGTATTCTCTATTCTACATTCCATATTCTAAATTCTTCTATATTCTATAATCTATGTACTTCTGCATTCTGTATTCTGTGTTCTGTATTCTATATTGTACATTTTATATGTTATTCTGTATTCCATATATGTCATAATTCCGTATTCTATATTCTTCTGTAGACTATATTCTTCTACATTCTATAGTTCATATTCCATAAACTGTATTCTATATTCTATACTCTACATTCTATATACTTCTATATTCTGTAATCTATATTCTTCTCTATTCTATATTCTACATTCCTCAATCTATATTCTTCTCTATTCTATATTCTACATTCTATATTTTATAATCTACTTCTACATTGTATATTTTATATTCTTCTATACTGATTATTTTATATCTTATATTGTATTTCCATTTTCATGAATATCCAATATTCTATGTTCTTCTATATTCTATCTTTTATCTTTTGTGTTCTAGATTCTATAATCTATATTCTATGTTCTGTTCTCTATATTCCATGATTCTATATTGTATAATCTGTATGATTCTGTATTCTATATACTTTTTTTACTATATTTTATATTCAACAGTCTACATTCTATATTCTTCTATTTTCTTTATTTTTCTCTATTCTTCTATATTATTGTCTATATTCTATATTCTTCTGTAATTTATAGTCTATACTCTTCTATATTCTATATCCTATATTCTATGTTCTATATTCCACATTCTATTTTCTGTTCTTCTATATTCTATCTTCTGTGTTCTAATTGTATATTCTATATTCTTCTATATACTATATTCTTCTATGTTCTATATTCTTCTATATTCTGTATTCTATATTGTATAATCTACATTCTATATTCTAGAAGCTATATTCTTCTACATTCTATATTTTGTATTCTTCTATTTTCAATATTTTATATCTTATATTCCATATTCTTCTATAGTCTATATTGTATGTTCCATACTCTGTATTCTATATCCTATATTCTACATTCTTCATTCTGTATTCTATATTCTTCTATATTGTATATTCTACATTCTATATCCTTCTGTATTCTATATTCTATATTTTTCTATATTCTTCATTGTGCATTCAATATTCTATATTCCTTGATACTCTATAATCTATATACTTCTAAACTCTATGTTCTATATTCTTGTATATTGTATATTCTATTTTCATCAATGTTCTATATTCTATATTTTTTGTTTTCTTTCTTCTGTGATCTGTATTCTATGTTCTGTACTCTATATTCTATAATCCACATTCTGTTCTGTATTCTTTATTCTATATTGTATATACTATATACTGCATTTTACATTCTAAATTTTTCTGTTTTCTATATTCTACATTCTATTGGATTCTTCTATATTCTCCACTCTACATTCTATATTCTAAATTTTTCTATATTCTGTATTTTTCTATAATCTATATTCTGTATCCTATATTTTACATTCTTTATTCTTCTATATTCTAAAATCTATATTCTTCTCTATTCTCTATTCTATGTTCTATATTCTAAATTCTATTTTCTATATACTTCTATATGCTATAATCTATGTACTTCTACAGTCTATGTTCTATGTTGTATATACTATATAGTATATACAACATTCTACATTCTTCTATGTTGTACATTTTACATATTATATTCTATATTCCATTTTTATTGATATTCTATATTTTTGTATATAAGACATTCTTCTGCAATCTGTATTCCATAGTCTATATTCCATTTTTGTCAATATTCTATATTCTTCTATACTCCATCTTCTTTGTTCTAAATTCTACATTCTATATTCGGTTCTCTATACTGTAGATTCTTCTGTGTTCTAAAATCTATATCCTTCTATATTCAATATTAGTCAATATTCTGTATTCCATATTCTTCTATGTACTTAGTTCAATATTCTATATTCCTTAGTCCATATTCTGTATTCTATATTCTTCTATATACCATATTCTATATTCTTCTATATTCTACTTTCTACATTCTATATTCTTCTGTGTTCTATAATCTATATCCTTCTATATTCAATATTCCATATTCTATATTCTAAATACCTTATTCTATTTTCTATGTTGTACATATTATATTCTGTATTCTTCTATATTGTATATTCATATTCTAATTCTAAATTTTTCTGTATTCTATATTCCTGTATATTCTGTATTCTGAATTCTATATTCTTTATTTTATATTCTACATTCTAAACTCTATATCCTATTTTCTTCTATATTCTACATTCTCCATACTACAGTCTATTTTCTATATTCTTCTGTATTCTATAATCTGTATTCTACATTCTATATTCTGTATAATGTATTCCATATCCTATATTATATATACCATATTCATCACTGTTCTATATTCTTCTATAATCTATCTTCCATGTTCTGTCATCTTTATTCTATATTCTATGTTCTATTATCTTCTATATTCTGTATTCTTCTGTGTTGTATATTCTTTTATAATGTACATTCTCTATTCTATATTGTTCTATATTTTATATTCGTCCATATTCTATATCCTTCTCTATACTATATTCTTCTATAATCTATATCTTATCTTCCAAATTCTATATTCTACATTCTGTATTCTGTATTGCATATTCCATATTTTATATTCTACATTCTTCTATATTCTGTATTCTACATTCTTGTATATTTTATATTCTTCTATATTCTATATTCTTTGTTCTACATTCTAAATTCTATATTCGTCTATGTTCTATATTCGTCTATATTCTATATTCTACATTCTATTTTCTATATTCTGTACTCTATATTCTGCTTTGTCATTCTATATTTTATATTCTATAATCTTTCTTCTATATGCTATATTCTACATTCTAATGTTTTCTATATTCTATATTCTCACTCTACATTCTATATTCTAAATTTTGTATATTCTATATACTTCTATATTCTATAATCTATATTCTTCGGAATTCTATATTCTCTCTTCTATGTTCTGTATCTATACTCTATATGCTTCTTTATTGTATAATCTATATACCTCTACATTCCATATTCTGTATTCTATATTCTTCTGTTTCACATTTTACATATTATATTCTATATTTCATATTTGTCAATAGTCTATATTTTCTATATACTATATTCTTCTTTATTTTATGTTCTTTATTCCATATACTACATTCTGTATTCTGTATTGTATAGTCTATAGTCTGCATTCTATATTCTGAATTCTTCTATATTCTTTATTCTTCTCTTGTTTATATTCTGTGTTCTGTATTCTATATTCTACATTCTATATTCTGTATTATTCTATATTCTACTTTCTATATTCTAAATTTTTCTACACTCTATTTTTCTCTATTCTCTATTCTGAATTGTATATTCTATATTCTGTACTATACATTCTTAACTCTATATTCTGTATTCTTGTATATTCTATATTCCATATTCTATGCTCTACACTCTACATTCTACATTCTTTAATCTATATTCTACCTTCTACATCCTGTATTCTTCTATATTGTATGTCCTATATCCTGTTTTTTTATATCCTGTATTCTATAGTCAATATACTGTATTCATCAATATTCTATATTCTTCTATGTTCTATCTTCTGTCTTGTGTATTCTATATTCTGGCATATATTCTATGTTCTACATTCTATATTCTTTGATATTCTATATTCTTCTGTATTCTGTGTTCTACCTTCTCCTATAGTCTATATTCTTTTATATTCTGTATTCTATCTTCTATGTTGTATACTCTTCTATATATCATATTCTTCCATATATCATATTCTTCCATATTCTATATTATTTATTCCATATTCCATATTCTACATGCAACACTATTCTAAATTCTTCTATATTCTACATTCTAAATTCTATGTTCGTCTATATTCTATACTCTTCTATATTCTATATTCCATACTCTGTATTCGATATTCTATGTTCTATATTTTATATTCTACTATATATTATATTCTTCTATATTCTGTGTTCCATATTTTATAGTCTACATTCTATATTCTTCTATATTCTATATGCCATATTCTATAATCTATATTCTATTTTCTATCTTCTATATAAAATTTTTTATATTCTTCTATATTCTGTGTTCTATATTCTTCAATATTCTGTATTCCATAATGTATATTCTATATTCTCCTATACTCTATATTCTTCTTTACTCTGTATTCTATCTTCTTTTTTCTTTTATATTCTGTATTGTATTGTATATTCTATGCTCTTCTATATACTATATGCCTTTATATTTTATATGCCTTATTCCATATTCTACTTTCTGAATTCTTCTGTATTCTATATTCTACATTCTTAATTCTATATTCTTCTATATTCCATATTCCTTTATATCTTATTTCTATATTTTTCCATATTCAAAGTTCTGTATTTCATTCTCTGTATTCTATATTGTATATTCAAAGTTCTATGTTCTATATTCTATATTTTTCTGTATGGCATATTCTATGTTCCATACTCCATATTCTATATGCTATATTCTACATTCTCTATTCTGTATTTTACATTCTACAATCTATGTTCCATGATCTTCTATATTCTATAATCTGTATTCTGCTATAGTCTGTAGTCTTTATTCTATATTTTATATTCTATATTCTACATTCTATAT
Source organism: Loxodonta africana (assembly GCF_030014295.1). NCBI lineage: Eukaryota > Metazoa > Chordata > Mammalia > Proboscidea > Elephantidae > Loxodonta > Loxodonta africana. The sequence continues at coordinate 67,630 of NW_026975074.1, forward strand.
AACAAATTCTATATTCTATGTTCTTCTATATGCTATATTCTGTATTATATAGTTTCCTATTGTCTATATTCTTCTATAATGTATATTCTACATTCTTCTGTATACTGTATTGATATTCTTATATATTCTCTATTTTTCCATATTCTGTATTCTATATTCTTCTATATTCTATATTTATATTCTTTATTCTTCTACATTCTGTGTTCTATATTATTCTATATTCTTCTGTAATGTATATTCTATAATCTATATTCTTCTATACTCTATATATTCTTGTATATTCTATGTTCTTTTATATTTAGTATTCCATCTTCTGTTTTATGTGTTCTATGTTCTATATTCTTCTGTATTCTGTATTCCACATTCTAAATTCTATGGTCTTCTATATTTTTGATTTTCCTCTATCTTATATTCCATATTCTCCATTCTATATTCGATGTTCTATGTTCTTTATTCTACATTTTTCTCTATACTATATTCTTCTGTATTCTATACTCCATATTGTATATTGTAATTCTATATTCTAAAATCTTCTATATTCTACATTCTATATTCTTCTATATTCTAGATTTTTCTATATTCTATGTTCTATATTCAATCTTCTATTTTCCATATTTTTACCATGCTATTAAAAAGTTTTTTTTATATATTTGTGTATTCTATATTCCATATGCTTTATACTGTATTCAACATTCTATATTTTACTATATTCCATATTCTATACTCTCCTATATTCTGTATTTTACATTCTATATTCCATAATATTTATATTGTATAATTTATAATCTTCTACATTCTACAATCTATATTCTCCTAAATTCTTCGTTCTATATTTTGCATTCTCTATTGTGTATTCTACATTCTACATTTTATATTCTCCTGTATTCTATATTCTAAATTTATATTCTATTTTCTTCTGTATTCTGTATTCTTTATGCTATAATCTTCTATAATGTATATTCTATATTCTTCCTTATTCCAAATCCTCTATACGCTATATTCTTCTGTTTTCAAAGTTCTTTTATATTCTGTATTCTATCTTCTATCTTCAGTGTTCTATGTTCCATATTCTATATTCTTTATTTTAAATTCTCTATATTCTATAATCTATGTTCTATGTTCTTCTATAGTCTATATTTTTGTATATTCTATATTCCATACTCTGTATTCTATATTAGATGTTCTATATTGTATATTTTTCTACATACAATATTCTATATTGCGTATTTCGTATTCCATATTCTATATTCCACATTCTGCATTCTATATTTTAAATTCTTCCATATTCTATGTTCTGTATTCTATATTCTAAATTCTATGTTCTTCCATATTCTTCTATATTCTATATTTTTCTGTATTCTATATTCCATATTTTACATTCTTCCTTCTATATTCTATATTCTTCTATCTTGTATTCTATATTCTTCTATACTGTATATTCTGTATTTTACATTCTATATTCCATTTTCTTCTATATTCTATATTCTGTGTTCTTTATACTTTATTTTATATTCTATATTTTGTATTCTTCATTCTATATTCTTCTGTACTCTATATATTCTATATTTTATATTCCATACTCTGTGTTCTATATTCAATGTTCTTTTTCTATATAATTTTCTGTAGTCTACATTCTACATTTTATACTCTTTATTATTATTTTTTATTCTTCAACAGCCTGTCTCATATATTCTTCTATATTGTATATTCTGTATATTACATTCTACATTCTATATTCCATAATCTTCTTTATTCTATAATGTATATTCTCTATATTATGTATTTTTGATTCTATATTCTGTATTCTACATTCTATATTCCAAATTCTATATTTTACAATATTCCATTGTTTGTATTCTATATTCAATGTTGTTTTCTATATTCTATATTTTTATAATTTTCTGTATTCTATATTCCATATTCTGTATACTATATTCTATATTCTCTTATATTCCATCTTCTTTATTCTATATTTACTTCTACATTTTATATTCCAGAATCTTCTCTATTCTATAATCGTCTATATTCTATGGTCTTTATTCTATATTTTATATTCTGTATTCTACTTCGTACATACTCTATTCTATAATTTTCTATGTTCTGTATTCCATACTCTGTATTCCATATTAAATATTTGATGTTCTATATTCTATATTTTTTATATACTATATTCTTCTGAATTCTACATTCTATATTACATATCCTACATTCTGCATTTTATATTTTATATTCTTCTATGTTCTGCATTTCATAATCTTCTACATTCTTATTCTACATTCTATAATCTATTATAATCTATATTCTTCTATCTGCTATATTCTATATTTTAAATTCTAATTCTATATTCAATATTCTACATTCTATATTTTAAATTTTTCAATATTCTTTATTCTCTATTCCATATTCTATGTTCTACATTCTATATTCCATTTTTTCTATGTTCTACCTTTTGTATGCTAAATTTTTCTGAATTCTATCTTTTTCTATATTCTATATTTTTATTGTATATTCTACCTTTTAATCTCCATCTTCTACAATCTAATACTCTCCATTCTACATTCTATATTCCTATATTTTGTTATCTATATTCTTCGACTTTCTCTATTCTATACTCTTCAATAGTGTGTATGCTATTCCCTATATTCCATATTTGCCAATATTCTATTTTCATCTATGTTCTATCTTCTATGTTCTGTAGTCTGTAGGTGTCAGCATCTGGGATAAAGGATTCGGGACCTTGCCTGGGGCAGAAGGCAGCCTAGGTCAGCGGATACTTGGAAGTCTAGTGACTTCCGACACTGCTGCCAGTGACAAATGGTGACTTCCACACTCACATATCCCCTGGTGGCAGAATGATAGTGATGGGTGGAGAAACATTGCTGTGGAGCACACTTTCAATGGGGCACCGGCCAAAGCAAAGGCCAGGGCGGGTAGTGGACGTCATGGAGTTGAATGGCGAGCCAGTGAAGGGCCAAGTATTCCTCCTGTATGTGGCAAACAGGTCATCCGTGTCACAAAGTCCATAAAGCATTGGAATGCTGGGGCCCAGGCTGCCAGGATTTTGGCACTGCCTTCGGGGCCCGGCCACATACGCAGCATTCCACCGCAGGCGGGGATAGGTAGACATCAAAAATTTGGAAACTGGCAGTGTTTCCTCGATTTCCCTGGTATCAGCCTTTTTGAGCGGCACGATTTTTTTCCTAGTAGAATAAGGCACTGACGGAGAAAGGCAGGATTATGTGTGCAGGAAAGGTGTGTGCTGAGAGGGTGACGACGTTGAGACCAGGTTGGGATCTTTAGTCCAGGAGAGGCTACTGGCAGGTGTGGGTCAATGTTCTCTACCCATCCCACTTGGCGGGGGGAGGTTTTCACCGTACAAAGCAGCAGCGGAATTATTCGTCGCCGGAGAGGTTGCATCTGCCCACAAGCTCCACCTGGCCAGGGTCCGCCCCTACCCTATTGCCTATGTCAATCAACAGAAGCTAAGACCTTCCAGAGAGACTACCTACTATTCTCTACCCACGGGAAGGTGGTATAGCCAGAAGTCTCCCCGGTTTCATCTCCAGGCTCTCTCTGAGAACCCTCATACTTGTGATGTGTCTCAGGGGTAGAATGAAGAGATTTCTCTGAAAGAACACATACAGAGAGGGGCTATAGATGCTGAGGAAGGGCATCTTGCCTACGGATACCCTAGCCTAAGTGGAAAAGAGGTACCTGCCTGCTGCCCAGTGTGTCAAACCTATTCACATCAGGGGCTGCCTACTCTGAAGTTATTCCCTGGGTGCCCTCGATTTTGGGGCCAAAAACAGAAGGGGCCGTTGTGTGTCCATGGGTAAAATGGAGGGATCTGAGGAACTGGCCGGTTGGGCTGGACCTCTCCTATTAGCTCAGTGTTTGTGACTCGTCCCGGTCAGAAGTTCCGGCCAGCCTTGCGGTGGCTGTCTCCATGGTGATTGGGAAAGAAGCCTTAGGCCCTGCACTCAGCCTTCACCTGGCCTACATGGCCTCTTTACCCTCATCCAGAACACTGTGCGGATGAAAGAAAGGATGTCGGCCAGTGACCAAGTGTCCTGATTTCCTTGGAAGGATTAGGCTCCTTGCCTGGGCAGAAGACAGCCAAGGTCAGCCTGAGCCTAGACACCTAGTGACCTGTGACACTGCAGCCAGTGATAGATGTTGATGTCCACGCTCAGGTATCCGCAGGTGGCGGATTCAGTGTGGTGGGAAGAGAAGTGGAACTAGAGATGACACAGTCACGAGGGCACGGGCCAAAGTTCAGGGAAGATAGCTGAGGTCGTGGAGCTCTAGCGGAGCCAGTCTAGGGCCCAGGCCTCCCTGCTGTACGAGGCAAAGAGGTGATCCCTATGCCGCCATCCATAGACTGTGGACGGCTGGGGCCCTGGATGCCCGGATTTCGGCCTTGTCTTCGGAGACCTGACGCACATGCAGTGTGCCAGCAGAGGCTGTGGCCCAGCAGAGGGCAAAATCTTGAAAACGGGGGCTTCAGTTGACTTTGCATGTGCTCTCCTTTGGCTAAGTGACATCCCGTGTTTCCTAGCAGGAGAAGGCGTTCGTAGAGAGAGGCGGATTCCATGTGTGCAGGCAAAGTGTGTGCTGAGATGATGAGTCGCTGGAGACCAGGGTGGACTCTTCAGACCCAGGATAGGCCTCTGGCAGGTATGTGTCAATGTTCTCTGCCCATCGCACTCAGCCGGGTATTTGCATACACTGTTATCAGTGGAATTAGTAGTCTCCGGAGAGGTTGCCACATGTCAGCAAGCTTCACCTGGACAGGGTCCGCCCGTGATGCAGCTCCCCAATCAAGCACTACTCTCTAGAGCTTCCAAATATACTACCACATCTTTTCTGCCCATGGGTAAGCAGTACAGCCAGAGGCCTTCCCCCTTTGCTCTTTTGTCTCTAGGCACTCTATCAGGAACTCCAAGCTGTGAAGTGACAATGGGGAGAAGGAAGAGATTTCCGAGAATGAACACATACAGAGAGAGGCAAGAGATGCTGAGTGGGGATGCCTTGCATACTGATATCTTCAGGAAAGTGGGAAAGAGGTACCTGGCCTGCTCTGCCAATGCCCTGAAGCACTCCACACCAGGGGCTCCCTTGTGCCTGCATAGCGCTGTGCTCAAATCCTGTGGCCACTAGGTGTCATAGGTCACAATGGAGGGCCCTGTGTCATCTTTCTGGTGGGTCGGATCTCTGCCATTGGATCAGTCTTCTCACCAGGCCCATCATAAGCTCCGCCCACTCTTCCGGTGGGGAGACATTCTCCATGGTGATGGCAAAGAAGCCTTAGCCCCGCCCACCTGGCCTTCACTTCGCCTACCTGGCCCTCTGACCCTCACTCAGACCTCTGCGTTGATAAAAATTAATTTTCGTCAGTGCCCAGGTGTCAGCATCTGGGATAATGGATTCAGGACCTTGCCTGGGGCAGAAGGCAGCCTAGGTCAGCTAGTACCTGGAAGTCTAGTGACTTGTGACACTGCTGTCAGTGACACATAGTGACTCCTACACTCACATATCCCCTGGTGGCAGAATGATAGTGATGGGTGGAGAAACATTGCTCTGGAGCACACGTTCAATGGGGCAGCAGCCAAAGCAAAGGCCAGGGTCAGTAGTGGACGTCGTGGAGCTGAATGGCAAGCCCATGAAGGGCCCAAGGATCCCTCCTGTATGTGGCAAACAGGTCATCCGTGTCCCCAAGTACATAAACCATTGGACTACAAGGGCCTAGGCTGCCAGGATTTCAACCTTGCCTTCAGAGCCCGGCCACATACACAGCTTTGCACCGGAGGTGGTGACATGTTGATAGGAAACATTTGGAAAATGGCAGTGTCCCTTCGATTTCCCTGGCATCGTCCTTTTTGAGCAGCATGCTTTTTTTCCTAGTAGGATAAGGCGCTGATGGAGAAAGGCAGGATTATTTGTGCAGGAAAGGTGTGTGCTGAGAGGGCGAAGACGTTGAGACCAGGTGGGGATCTTTAGTCCCAGGAAAGGCCCCCGGCAGGTGTGGGACAATGTTCTCTACCCATCCCACTTGGCAGGTCTAGGTTTTCACCGTACAAGACACCAGCAGAATTATTCGTTGCCGGAGAGGTTGCATCTGCCCACAAGTTCCACCTGGCCGGGGTCCGCCGCTACTGTATTGCCCATGTCAATCAACAGAAGCTAAGACCTTCCAGAGAGACTACCTGCTATTCTCTACCCACGGGGAAGCTGTAGAGGCAGAAGCCTCCCCCTTTTCATCTCCAGGCAATCTCTCAGGACCCTCATACTTGCGATGTGTCTCAGGGGTAGAATGAAGAGATTTCTCTGAATGAATACATACAGAGAGGGGCCATAGATGCTGAGGAAGGGCGCCTTCTCTACTGATACCCTAGCATAAGTGGGAAAGAGGTACCTGCCTCCTAACCCAGTGTTTCCAACTTGTACGCATCAGGCGTGGCCTACTGTGAAGTTATTTCCTAGGTGCCCTCGATTTTGTGGCCAAAGACCAAAAGGTCCGTTGTGTATCCATGGGTAAAATGGAGGGTTCTGCGGAACTGGCCAGTTACACTGGACCTCTCCTATTGGCTCAGTGTTTGTGACTCGTCCCCGTCAGAAGTTCCACCCAGCCTTCCAGTGGCTGTCTCCAAGGTGATTGGGAAAGAAGCCTTAGGCCTCGCACTCAGCCTTCAACTGGCCTAAATGGCCTCTTTACCCTCATCGAGACCGCTGTATGGATGAAAGAAAGGATGTCGGCTACTGACCACGTGTCCTCATTTCCGTTGAAAGATTAGGCTCCTTGCCTGGGCAGAAGACAGCCAAGGTCAGCCTGAGCCTAGACACCGAGCGACCTGTGACACTTCAGCCATTGATAGATGTTGATTTCCACACTCAGGTACCCGCAGGTGGAGGATTCAGAGTGGTCGGAGGAGAAGTGTAACTACAGATCACACACTCACGAGGGCACGGGCCAAAGGTCAGGGAAAATAATTGAGTTCCTGGAGCTCTAGTGGAGCCACTCTTGGGCCCAGGCTTCCCTCCCGTAAGTGACAAAGAGGTAATCCATATGCCACCATCTGTACACTCTGGACTGCTGGGGCCCTGGATGCCCGGATTACGGCCTTGTCGTCGGAGAAGTGATGCACATGCAGTATGCCAGCGGAGGCTGTGGAGCAGCAGAGGGCCAAGTGGAAGCCTCGAGACACCAGCGTATTGTAAGATTTTAATCTCATTTCCTTTTCTTTTGTTTCAAATGAGTAATCCGGTTACGTATTTACTTATTCATTTCTTTATTGCTCCCAAGGCAGAACGTCTCCCGGGCAAGCGGATCAGCCAGCTGCACCTGGCGGAGCCAAGGGATTTTCTGAAAGAGAGCGGGTCTCCATCTCTTCCCCAGGACGACACCACCGGCGTTCTCTTTGGAACAAACCGTGGAATGGCAAACTGATTGTGTCAAAATAATCCTGACTAACCCTCCGTACAACGGTGCGTTCTGTCCAATTATCCAGGCATTGCCAACCCGCGAGGAGAAGAGAGAGAAGGCGATGGAGAGAGGACTCAGGAGGGAGGGGCGTGGGCCGCACACGCAAGGGTACCCGCCGGTTCCGCCCTCCCCCCAAAGCCTCAAACCAGCTCCACTAGCGGCGGGATGTGTAGGCGCACCAGCCAGCGGGGCAGGGAGCTCATCCTGCTAAGGCGATGGGCGGGGTGGGGGCAACCACCTTGGGGGAGGTGCAGATCTGCCGCCAATAGAACCGTCTGTGGGAAAGAGGCTATCAGAAACTCAGAGTCCCTCCTGGCCTTAATAGGCAGGATATCGCTAGGATCACAATCAACTCACCGTCTGGCAGGATTGCGGGGCCAAGACCCTTGGCAGCCTGAGAATCCAAGGAATCCAGGATTCCCAGACTTGTCTGGTCCTTCTGGGATTTGTGATCTGTCCTAATTAGCCCAGGGGTTCCAAATCCTACCCTCTATGATGGCTTTTATGATGTTAATGAGGCAGGAGCACAGGCGGCGGTTATGTCAATGAGGGAGGAGGCAACGTACAGGATTAGGTTGTATGGGCAGGCAGTCCCTTTTGAGACAGAAAAGAGAGAAGCTAGCAGAGAGGAGAGGGACCAGTGGGCGCCAAGGAAGAAGAGGCAGAGGCAGAGCGCGTCCTTCGGACCTCGGGTCCCTGCACTGAGCAGCTCGTAGACCAGAAGATGACTGATGACTAGGGCCTTCACCCAGAGCTGACAGACAGGGAACTCCTTCCCCAGGCGCTGGCGCCCTGAATTGGGACTCGTCGCCTGGTCGACTGTGAAAGAATACATTTCTGTTTGTCAAAGCCACGCACGGGTGCTAGTTCTGTCAGGGCGGCACCAGCGAACTAAGGCGCCTAGGAATCTCAGTCCCGTCCCCCAGCCCCCACCGACCTGACAAGGTGCCGGAAAATCCTTCCATTGGAAATGCATTCCTCTGACGCAACACACTAATAGGACGACCGTTGCCAAATCCCCTGATAAAATCTCTACTTCCACTTAGGAGTGAGTCATCCTGCCCTTCAACGCTTTCCTCCAAGGCCTCAGGTACTTAATGAAGGACTCCCGTGGGTCAGGTGATTTCCCACATGGGCCTTGGGGCCTTCCTTTGCTGCGCAAAGCATTCCAGGTGTGGCTGAGTCCTGTGTTTCTGGGAGCTGTTGACTTGGCCGCGAGTCTCCGTGCAGTCCGGCTGACTTGCCCAGATGGATTCGACCGGCGCTTCGAGTCGCTCTCAAAATCCACGAGGCCGACGAGAGAGGTTGGTTTTGAAGCCCAGTCAAAGAGAGACCCTGCAAGCAGCGTTTGAACAGAACCCCTACCCTGGTATAACTACCAGAGAAGAACTCGCCAGAGAAACCGGCATCGCGGAGGATCGCATTCAGACTTGGTTTGGAAACCGCAGAGCAGGTCACCTAAGGAAGAGCCGCTCGGCCTCTGGACAGGCCTCCGAAGAAGAGCCGTCCCAGGGACAGGGAGAGCCTCAGCCTTGGTCTCCGGAAAATTTCCCCAAAGCGGCCAGACGAAAACGCACACGCATCACCAGATCGCAAACGAGTCTCCTAGTCGAGGCCTTCGAGAAGAACCGGTACCCTGGTAACGAGGCCAAGGAAGAACTGGCTCAACGAACTGGCCTTCCGCGATCCCGAATTCACGTATGGTTTCAGAACCGAAGAGCTCGGAAGCTGGTGCAGAGCGCGAGTGCACCGCCAAAGTCCTTGGCAGACAGCCCGACTTCTGCGGCCACGCTTCCACTTGACCAGAGCGACCTGTCCTCTGTACAGAGCACCTACCCTCTCGGCCCACCCTCCCATCCTTCCAGCAGCAACCAAGCCATCCTACCTGTTCTCACTGAGTCCCGTCCACCGTTTCTTCCTTCGGAACCCACCCAGGGCTGTGCCGGCCAAGCACCAGGTGCCGTGATGGACCAGCCCGCCCTGATTGTGAAGAAGACAGCAGAGACCTCTCACGCCCCGGGGACACACCTGAACCGATCGCCAACAGGACCCACTGTGGGAGACAGGCTGTCAGACCCTCAGGCTCCTTTCTGGCCCCAATACCCAGGAAATGACCAGGATCGCGACCAACACGCTGTCTCGGCAGGGTGGCTCGCCCAAGACCCTTCTCGGCCTGACAATTCAAAGACGCAAGGGCAGGTTCCGGCTCAGCAAGTCACAGCTCCCTTCACGCAATGGGGCTGTGAGGTGGCCCAGGGTGTGACTGCCCGATGGGAACCCAGCCAAGAGACACTCCAGCAGCCCGGACACTCCGAGGCACACCTGTGGCCAGAGCCGGCACAATCGGCTCAAGGGTCATCTCATCCACCAGACCAAGAATGCCAGGAAACCGAGAGCCTTTTAGATGAACTCCTCTCCACCCCAGAGTTGCAGGGAAAGTCCCAAACCTTTCTGAACGCGGATCCACAGGAGGAGGACCCTCCACAACTCGAACTCTCCCTCGGCGACATTGACTTTCGGGCTCTGCTTGACGCGCTGCAAGATTGACCGAACCCACATCCAGGCATCTATCCCTTGAGGACGAATCCGTACGATGGAAAGAGATGCTGGACAGCCACGATGCGGTGTTCCGGAGCCGAAGGAATGCGGGAAGAAAGATAAGACTCTGGGAAACTTGGACCTAGCACATGGACGCAGCGCTGACTGTGCATCTTCAAGTCGTGGGGTGCCTGATCCTTTGGAGGCTCCTCGGTCTTGCCCCCGGAGGCACCAGGGGCACCAGGCGATGGACCCATTGGCTAAAGCCAGATGAACAAAAGCCTTCGCACGACTGATCGGAACTCCTCCCTGCCATCATTGCCTCCTTGGCAGTCTGTGCAATCCACGAATCCTAAGCGAACCCCGGCGACGGAAATAGGCCTACCTTGTACACATCTCAACTTCTTTCCCTTCTGGCAAGATGGGCCCTCAAATTGGAAATTATTGGGTAGGTGTGTAGAGAAAGAGCGGACGCCCTCTCTACTCATAAGGGGATTTTTTAAAAAGGACAGTTTTTTTCTTTTTCTTTTCCTTTTCTTTCTTTTTTAACATGTTTCTTTTCCCTTAGGTGTGAGAGTGGGAACTGGGAACTGGAAGATAGTTTGTTCCACAGCTATCACCGAAGGAACGATGGCACAGTTTACGTCCCAGAGCAACCGCCCCCCTGTGAACGGATGTCTCCCTTGGGCCACTCTCAACACACAGAAGATGGACTGAAAGGCATTAGAGCAACACCATTCCATCGCCGAAGAAAGTGTATCGATGCGATTGCTGTCGCACGTGTTTGGAGTAATATATATATATTCCGGGTCATATCTGTCCAGACACTTGCCCAACTTATTCATAATTAAGTTTTTATACATAAACACCAGGCCTCTTTCTTAGCGTCTTTCACCTGAGACTCCTCCCATCGTCGTTGGACGTGGTAGCCTCGGAAAGGTGATAGAGATTATCGAGCTGGATGAAGGAGTTCATTGGTAGAACAGACAGATAATTGAAACCATAAAAAAGAAAACAAATTGCCGCTATTGAAACACAGAGAACATGCATGCGAAACAAAACATCTCCAGAGCACAAAGGATTGGGAAATGACAAGTGCCTCTCCAGGGCCTCTGCCCCATTCCTATGGTCCAAAGCTCCTACCCCTATCCCAGACGGCTACGCACTCCCCCACTTGCCCAGTAGGAATGAAGTCATACTGCCCGCTCTTTGTCCTCCTGCGGTTTCTTCCTTTGCTGGCGTCTAGGCATTTGGTCCCACCAGCCCGCCACTGCCTGTCTGACCCTTTGTGCCTCCTCATTGCTTGCTGACCACTTGGGAAGGGGCCGATGTGTCCACAGCGTGGCCACCTTTGCGCATTACCGAATCTCTTGATTTCCGTCGGTCAGAAGGGTTTCTTAAGGGAACCAATGGGTTAAAGGAAGGAGCAACCAAGAAGGGAAGTGAAGAAAAGAAGGAATGTGTGACTCAGGAGACTATTTGCTTCGTTCCCTCTGGGCTCCTGAGCCTGAGCTTTGGCGACCCCGGGCTGTCCGGACTGAAGAGGAGATGACGCCGGAGCTTAGACGCCCTAAGCCCTCGCGGCTCTTCAAAGGCCCCGGGTGGAGAGCGGCGGGTTCAGCGTGAATTAGCACCTCACCCTCACCCTCACCCTCACCCTCACCCTAACACTAACCCTAACCCTCGCCCTAGCCCTAATCCTAGCCTTAGCCCTAGCCCTAGCCCTAGCCCTAGCCCTAACCCCCCCAGCCCTAACCTGAACTATAGCCCTAAGCCTATCCTTAACCAAAACTCTCCTGGGCCTGAGCTTTGGCGATCCCGGGCTGTCCGGGATTGAAGATGAGATGACGCCGCAGTTCAGAGGCCCTGAGCCCTCGCGGCCCTTCAAAGGCCCCAGGCGGAGAGCGGCGGGTTCAGCGTGAATTAGTCCCTCCGAGGGGTGGGGGGCTGGTCTGGGGAGGGGGAGGGCGGATAGCTCAGACGGGGTTCAGTGTGTCCAGAAGCGAGTCAGGGAGAGCTAGAGGAGGCGACGAGGTCCGCGCAGTGTCAAGGCCCTCCGCAGAGGCCTGCTCCCCAGATCAGGGCGGATGGCGAAGGCCCTAGGCTGGAGCGGGAAGCCCGGGAGCTCCTGGCGCTTGGAGGGGACCAGGCCGCGCTCTCGAGGGGAGGCTGCGCCCTCTGGCGGCCGCGGGCGGCAAGGAGGCGGGCCCGGAGCCTGGGCGGCAGCTGAAGGCGGGTCAGGGAGGTGAGTCCGGGAATGAGTCCGCGACAAACTCAGTGGGTCCAGGAGAGCAAATGGAAATGTTTTCAGGCTCTCTCCATTTAGGGTGATGTTGGCTGTTGGCTTTGTATATAAAAAAAAAATTATGTTGAGGAATTTTCCTTCAATTCCTATTTTGCTGAGAGTTTTTATCCTGAATGGGTGTTGAATTTGTCAAATGCCTTTTCTGCATCAGTTGATAAAATCATGTGATTCTTGTCTTTTATTTATTTATGTCGTGGATTACATTAACTGTTTTTCTAATGTTGAACCCGCATACCTGGTATGAATCCCACTTGGTCATGGTGAATTATTTTTTTGACATGTTGTTGAATTCTCTTGGCTAGAATTTTGTTGAGGATTGTTGCGTATCAGTTCATGTGGGACATAGGTCTGTAATTTTCTTTTTTAGGTGTCTTCAGCTCATTTTGGTATCAGGGATATGCTGGCTTCATAGAATGAGTTTGGGAGTATTTCTTCCTCTTCCATGGTCTGAAATACTTTAGTAGTAGTGGAGTAACCTCTTCTCTGAAAGTCTGGTAGAACTGTGCAGTGAAGCTGTCAGAGCCAGGACATTTTTTGTTGGGAGTTTTTTGATTATCTTTTCAATCTCTTCTTTTGTTATCTGTCAATTTAGCTGTTCTACCTGTGTTTGTGTTAGTTTAGGTAGATAGTGTGTTTCTAGGAGTTCACCCATTTCTTCCAGGTTTTTCAATTTGTTAGAGTACAATTTTTCATAGTAATCTGATATGATTCTTTTAATTTCATCTGGGTCTGTTGTAATATCACCCATCTCAATTCTTATTCAGGTTATTTGTTTCCTCTCCTGTTTTACTTTGGTGAGTTTGGCCTATGGTTTATCAATTTTTTTTTGATTTTTTCAAAGAACCAACTTTTGGTCTTGTTAATTCTTTCAATTGTTTTTCTGTTTTCTATTTCATTTAGTTCAGCTCTAATTTTTATTAAATGTTTTCTTCTGGTGCTTGAGGGTTTCTTTTGTTGTTTTCTTTATATTTATTCAAGTTGTAGGGATAATTCTTAGATTTTGGCCCCTTCTTCTTTTTTGTATGTGTGCATTTATTGATATAAATTGACCTCTGAGCACTGCTTTCACTGCGTCCCAAAGGTTCTGATAGGAAGTGTTTTCATTCTCATGGAATTCTATGCAATCCTTTATTTCATCCTTAATGTCTTCTATAATCCAATCTTTTCTGAGCAGGGTATTGTTCAGTTTCCAAGTGTTTGATTTCTTTTCCCTGTTTGTTCTGTTATTGATTTCCACTTTTATAACGTTATGGTCAGAGAAGATGCTTTGTAATATTTACATGTTTTGGATTCTTCTAAGGCTTGCTTTATGACCTAATATGTGGTCTATTCTAGAGAATGTTCCATGTGCACTAGAAAAGAAAGTATACTTGTTTGCTGTAGGTCTATGAAGTCATGTTGGTTGATTGTGGCATTTAGATCTTCTGCGTCTTTATTGATCTTCGTTCTGGATGTCCTGTCCTTTCCTGAAAGTGATGTGTTGAAGTCTCCTACTATTATTGTGGAGCTGTCTATCTCACTTTTCAATGCTGATAGAGTTTATGTGTCTTTTAGCCCTATCATTGGGTGCATAAACATTAAATATGGTTATATCTTCTTTTTATAAAAAAATAATTTTAATGATTATATAGTGTCGTTTGTTACCCTTTATGATGGACTTAACTTTAAAGCCTGTTTGTCAGAAATTAATATTGCCACTCCTGCTCTTTTTTGATTGTTGTTTGCTTGATGTATTTTTTCCATTCTTTGAGTTTTAGTTTGTTTGTGTCTCGAAGTTTAAGGTGTCTCTTGTAGGCAGCATACAGACAGATCGTGTTTTTTAATCCATTCTGCCACTCTCTGTCTCTTTATTGGTACATTTAGTCCGTTTATATTCAGCGTGATTATGGATGTGTATGAATTTAATGTTATCATTTTGATGTCTTTCTGTGTGTGTTATTAACGGTTTCTTTTTCCCACTTAATTTTATGTGCTGAGTAGATTATATATAGTCCCTTCCTCATACTCTTTGTTGTTGATTTTGTTTCGGCTGTGTGTTTTTTCTTGTATTTTATTTTGATGAGTAGAATACTTTGTCTCCTTTTGGTTACCTTATTATTTACCCCTGTTGTTGTTAGGTGATGTCGAGTTGGTTCCGACTCATAGTGACCCTATGCACAACAGAACAAAACACAGCCCGGTCCCGCGCCATCCTCACAATAGTTGTTATGCTTGAGCTCATTGTTGCAGCCACTGTGTCAATCCACCTTTTTGAGGGTCTTCCTCTTTTCCACTGACCCTGTACTCTGCCAAGCATGACGTCCTTCTCCAGGGACTCATCCCTCCTGACAACATGTCCAAAATATGTAAGACGCAGTCTCGCCATCCTTGCCTCTAAGGAGCATTCTGGCCGCACTTCTTCCAAGACAGATGTGTTCGTTCTTTTGGCAGTCCATGGTATATTCAATATTCTTTGCCAACACCACAATTCAAAAGTGTCAACTCTTCTTCAGTCTTCCTTATTCATTGTCCACCTTTCACATGCATATGATGCGAATGAAAATACCATGGCTTGGGTCAGGCGCACCTTAGTCTTCAGGGTGACATCTTTGCTCTTCACCACTTTGAAGAGGTCCTTTGCAGCAGATTTGCCCAATGCAATGCGTGTTTTGATTTCTTGACTGCTGCTTCCGTGGCTGTTGATTGTGGATCCAAGTAAAATGAAATCCTTGACAACTTCAACCTTTTCTCCGTTTATCATAATGTTGCTCATTGGTCCAGTTGTGAGGATTTTTGTTTTCTTTATGTTGAGGTGTAATCCATACTGAAGGCTGTGGTCTTTGATCTTCATTAGTAAGTGCTTCAAGTCCTCTTCACTTTCAGCAAGCAAGGTTGTATCATCTGCCTAATGCAGATTGCTAATGAGTCTTCCTCAAATCCTGATGCCCCGTTCTTCTTCATATAGTCCAGCTTCTCGGATTATTTGTTCAGCATACAGATTAAGTTTTCCCCTAGTTTTCTAAATTTAAACCTTACTTTCACTTCTTTGTATCGCCGTATCATCCTTTCCATATGGAAGATCTATGATTACATTTCTTAGTCCCTCTTACTTTTTTAATGTTGAGTTTTTTTTTTATCTTGCTTTTTTTTTTTTCTCTGTCTGGGTTGACTTCTGATTGCTCTGTCCAGTGTTCTAGTCTTGGGTTGATGCCTGATATTATTGATTTTCTAACAAAAGAGCTCCCTTTAGTATTTCTCATAGTTTTGGTTTTTTTTTTTTTTTTTTTTTTTTACAAATTCCCTAAACTTCTATTTATCTAGATACGTCCTACTTTCCCCTTTGTATTTAAGGGACAGATTTGCTGGATATATGATTTTTGGTTGGCAATTTTTTTCCTTCAATTTTTTTAAATAAGTCATCCCATTGCCTTCTTGCCTGCATGGTTTCTGCATAGTAGTCTGAGCTTATTCTTATTGACTCTCCTTTGTAGGTGACTTTTTGTCTATTAAAATACTCTCTCTATCTGTGGCTTTGGCAAGTTGGATTATAATATCTCTTGGTGACTATCTTTTAACATCTACCTTATGTGGAATTCGATAAGCATCTTAGATAGATATCTTCTCATCTTTCACAATATCAGGGAAGTTTTCTGCCAAAAAACAACAATTCTCTCCACATATTTTCTGTTATCCCTCCCTGTTCTCATTCTTCAGTCCCTCGCAGGTTATTTCTCTTGATAGAGTCCCACATGATTCTTAAAGATTCTTCATTTTTTAAAATTCTTTTATTCGATTTTTCCTCGAATATGTTACTGCCAAGTGATTTATCTTCAAGTTGAGAAATTATGGCTCCTACTTGCTCAATTCTGCTCCTCCGATTTTCTGTTGAGTTGTGTAATTCTGTAATTTTTTTGTTAATCTTCTGAATTTCTGATTGCTGTCTGTCTATGGATTTTTCCAGCTTATTAAATTTTTCGTTATGTTTCTGAATGATCTTTTTAATTTCTTCAATTATTTTATCTGTGTGTTTCTTGGTTTGTTCTGCGTATTGTCTCATTTCCTTCCTGATGTCTTGAAGAGTTCTGTATATTAATCTTTTGTATTCTGCCTCTGGTAATTCCAGGATTGCACTTTTATCTAGAAGATCCCTGGATTCTTTGTTTTGAGAGCTTATTGAGGTGATCATGGTCTGTTTCTTTATGTGACTTGATATTGACTGTTGTCTCTGAGCCATCTATGAGTTATTATATTAGTTTATTCCTGCTTACTGTATCGTAGCCTCTTGCTTTGTTTTGTTTTGTTTTGATATGCCCAAATGGGTTGGCTGAGTGAGCTAGCTTGATTATTTTCACCTTTGGAACACTGTCGTCCTGTCCTCAGATGGAAAGAGCTGTTATCAGTTATATCATTCTAGGAGTCCATTCACTTTTCTTGTATGGATTCAGCTCAGGTGTCCAGGTAGCTGATCATGAAGTGTGTGGTACAGGCTCTGTCCTACAGTCTTAGAGGGGCAGTGGTAATTGGTGTATATACCAATATCTGATTGCAGCAGGGGGTCACACTCTGAAAAAGACGTGGGGCTGAGAGCTGACTCCCAAGTGTCTCTGAGGAAAGCGCGTCCCTGTTCCCTAGAGTGCGCAGGTGGGTGGGTTCTTCAGACAGACCATGGGCTCCTAATATTTTTGGTTGTAAAGACTGGGAGGTACCAGTTATCCTTGGACCCCTGTAGTGGGTGGCTGAGTGACCTGAGTGGAGCTATCAGTCCTTAGGCCCGTCATGTGGGTAGGTGAGGACCCTGTTTAACGGGCAAAGCAATGCTAAACATCACCCACCTTTCCGCCGCACAGCTGAAATGGTTAGAGTGTGCCAACAAGGGCCTAGTCTCCTGAAATAGGCCCACACAGGTCCATGCAGAGGGGAAAGGTGCTCAAAGTCCATGGACTGTTTATGCCTGGACAGGGGCCACTTCTGTGCTGAGCTCCCCTGGTTAGTGGAGCTGGCAAATTATCTTTTCCCCCAATTGCCAATTTTTTCTTTCTCCGTGGCTGGGAGGATGGCTCTAGGCACTCAACAGTGCCTATCTCAGGCCCAGAGAATTCAGCCCCTGAAGCTGGCTTGTGAGTGGGGGGCGCGGTGAAACATACGGAAGCACTTAGCTTTTGCTGAGAGCGCCATTCTTCTCTGGTTCTGAAGGTATGAGTAGGCTGTGTGGCTGGCTGCTTCTCCCTAAGGAAACTGTGGCAAAATGCTAGTACCAACCCACTGCCGCCACTCTGGAATGATGCCTGAGGGCTTTCCGAGATTCAGGCCCAGTAACTCCTCTCTACTTCTGTACTGTCTCTTCTTCCCCCTTCCCCTCTGTTCTTTTTCTAAACTTGCCTTTGAAGCTCAGGGCTTCTAGCTTGTCATAAATATACTTGTTTCACTTTTTTTGGGGGGGGTCTTTGTTGTATAAAGGGTTCGCCGGGAGCATCTGTCTATTCCACCTACTTAGCTCAGCCAGCGTAAACAAAATCTTTTCAATGCTCTAAAACTAAGAGAAATAGATCACAAATACTAAACATGCAGTGGTAAAATTATAGGTATATGTTTTCACAGTTCTGAAATCGTATATATTTACTAGGTTTAAACAAATAAAGAAGTGAATTTTAATAATGGGATTCCCTGGTTGGTGCAAATGGTTAACATTCTCAGCTGCCAACCGAAAGGCATATGTTCAAAACTTTCACATTTCTAATGAAGACAATTCTTTACAAATTTGATCAAAATTTCACCTTTTATAAGAAAGTGGGTTTCTTATTTTATTACTCATATAATATGAAGTAAGGATGAATATTAAGCAACTTATTAATGGATATAAATATTACATAGAAGTCACCATCTTAGGTCCTCTGTGGGATGCAAGGATGAATATAACTCTTCTCAAGAGAGATCTGCTAGGGAGAGGAGTGAGCAGGTTACTGAGAAATGCAAAGGCCCCTTCCAGATTTCCCTTATGGTCTATAATATAGCAGAGATGTGGCCTGACTTTGTCTGGTTTCCAGAAGATCAGTACACAGTCTTTGCTGAGGTTAAAAATATTTCCACATCTTTTGAAGGTTTCTGACGTTCTACTTTTCATGTCCTGAAAAACTGCGTTTAAGCCATTATAAAATAAAGTATGATTAGTGTGAATGTTGCTAGTTGTTGGAAGGTATAAAACGATTTTACATTTTATTCTTCACAACAGAAATTTTACTCTCTAAAATCAAAAGGAGATAGCTGTCAAGATTTTAATAGAATTGATAAACTATTACTACATTCAAAATAGCATTTGAATATGTGGGAACAAGCTAAGTAGGTTAGGAAAATGAAAGAAGTTTTTTCTTAACTTTTCTGGATATCCATTTGGATAAGTGGACTTATGGAGAAGATAA
This sequence comes from Loxodonta africana, assembly GCF_030014295.1. Taxonomy (NCBI): domain Eukaryota; kingdom Metazoa; phylum Chordata; class Mammalia; order Proboscidea; family Elephantidae; genus Loxodonta; species Loxodonta africana. Next base: position 86,351 of record NW_026975074.1, read on the forward strand.
CTGTGAGACGGAATTACAAGGGAATGAAACATTTTTTCCAAAAACCTTAATAACTCAGTGTCATGGGTTGAATTGTGTACCCTAATAAGACGTGTCAAATTGATTAGACCATGATTCCCAGTATTGTGTGGTTGTCCTTCATCTGGTGATTGTAATTTTATGTTAAAAACTATTAGGGTAGGATTATAACACCCTTACCCAGGTCACATCCCTGATCCAATGTAAAGGGAGTTTCCCTGGGGTATGGCCTACACCACCTTTTATCTTACAGGAGATAAAAGGAAGGGAAACAAGCAGAAAATGTGGGACCTCATACCACCAAGATAATAGTACCAGGAGCAGAGCGAGTCCTTTGGATCTGGGGTCCATCCAGGGAGAAGCTCCTATCTGGGGAAAGATTGATGCCCTGAATTTGGACTTTTACCCTACTTCACTGTGAAGACATAAATTTCTCTTTGTTAAAGCCCATCCACTTGTGTTATTTCTGTTGCAGCAACATTATACTAAGACACTCAGGAAGATAATTTCATGGAAAATGCAATGAGCCGTAATCCAGCGACAGAGTTGATAAGATAAAAGGCTAGCAGTCACTTTTCAATTTGTGCTTCAGTCAAAATGAAAAATAAATACATTATGCCTCTTTCAGTTCAAAAATAAAAATGTTTTTATTTAAATACATGCATGTACATTTTTAGGAAGCCTTACAGAAGTGGAACATTAAAGATCGTGATGGAATAAGAAGACAAACCAGTGAGTAATTGAAACTTTTGTATTTTTTAAATAATTGGGTTACTTATTCTGTCTTGTAGCAATTGTATTTAGTGTACTCATATGGTCTTGGCAATTAGACCCATAAATCTTAGGGTTAAAAATTTAAATATATTACTTGTAATAAGGCAACTGATTTCTTATATCCTAAAAAAAATAATGAGTTGTTACTTCAGGCTTCTAAGTTTGACTTTTACTTTTTGGTAAGTTAAAGTAACCCATTTCTTTTTCTAGGAGATAGATTGTCTAATAAATTATCTGAGTGAAAAGAAAGGGCTATGTAATTCTTATGACTGTTTCAACACAATTGTAATCAGAGTTTGCATAAATAGGACATAAAATGACAATTATTTTATTCATTGTCTCCCAAAGATGTGCTTTGTTGTGTGAAGATTTCCTATCTACTACTGTATTTTTAATATAAAAGAACTAATAAATGTGTATTAAAAGAATGCCAACAAGACCTTAAAAATAAGAAAAAATTTGCATGGATTATACAGGATATTTTAGAATATTGGAGATGAAGATGCTGATCATGATGAATTATATCTTTCACCTCTTCCCCTTAATACTATTTTTGTCTAAATGGGATTAAAAGAAGAATAATTGAAGAGAGAGAGAGAAGTGAACAACTACACAGTGGTCACAGAGCTTGTCCTCCTAGGCCCTTCTGATGATCCTGACCTTCAGATTGTGAACTTCCTCTTTCTATTATTTATCACATATGTATTAAGCTTCACTGGAAACCTGACTCTCACCACCCTAACCTCGGTGGACTGCCATCTACAGACACCTATGTATTTCTTCCTCCGGAACATCTCCTTCCTAGAAATCTCGTTTACAACTGTATGCATTCCTTGATTTCTGGGTGCAATTATCACCAGGGATAAGACCATTTCCTATAACAACTGTGCAGCTCAACTCTTCTTTATTTTCATGAGGATGACAGAATTTTACTTTCGGATGGCCATGTCCTATGACTTCTATGTGGCCATCTGCAAGCCCCTGCATTACACAAGCACCATGAACAGGAAACTCTGCTCCCTGCTTGTGTCATGTGTGTGGCTGAGAGGGTTTCTGACCATATTCCCACCCCTTATGCTTCTTCCCCCCCAGCTTCCTGTGCTTCCCAAGTCATTGATCACTTTGCATGTGACTATTTTCCCCTCTTACAACTATCTTGCTCAAATACATGGCTCCTAGAAGTAATTGGTTTTTACTTGGCTTTGGTTACTTTGCTATTCACTTTGGCATTAACGATTTTGTCCTACATGTGTGTCATCAGGACTATTCTGAGAATCCCATCTTCCAGTAAGAGAAAAAAAAACTTTCTCCACTTGTTCCTCCCACATGACTGTCATTTCCATCTCTTATGGAAGCTGCATCTTCATGTATGCCAATCCCTCTGCAAAAGAAAAGCATCATTGACCAAAGGAGTTGCTATTCTGAACACCTCTGTTGTCCCCATGCAGAACCCCTTCATTTATTCCCTGAGGAACCAGGAAGTAAAACAAGTCTTCGAAAACTTCCTCCAGAACATAGCGTTTTCTACAAATTGGGAGTTTTTTTTTTTTTTTTTTTAGCAAAAATACAGATACATGTGGTTGACATGAGTTGGAATCGACTCCACACCAACAGTTGTTTTTTTTTGGGGGGGTGCGTATAAAGAACAATTAAATATAAACCTGAAATTCATAGATGTTTGTACAGGTATGCTTGTTCTTTTAGAGTCTCTTTACCTGTCACATCATTTGATCTGATATTTTGCAAATCCTTCACTTTAACTGCTGTGCCTGAGTTTCTCCAATGCAGTGTCTATTAACATATTTTAAAATATGGTAAAGCTTATTTCTCCTACTGAATTTTCTGAAAACCTTACATTTTCCTTGAAGGCACACTGTAGTTAAGATGGAGTAAAGTTGTTTTAATTCTGTTTATTTTCTCAGCTCTTAAAAGACACAGTTATTATTGCTTCGTACTTCAAATGTAGTGTTTCAAATGTATGTAATTTCTTGTGTATTTTCAGGGTGAATATTGATAGTGTTTTCAGTAATGTTTATAGAATTTCCACGCTCTGTGTCATTGTTCATTAAATTCAGGTCAATACATACTATTGTGTTGCACTTTGAATACAGAGCTTTATACTTTGTGAAATTTAATGTACATTTTCTGGATAAATATTGATCATGATATTAAGTAATTTTTATAAAATTTTCATGTTTTTAAAACTTCTTAGGAGATATTCATAGTTTTTCTAAAACATGCAGAGTAAATGCACTAAAACACATTTCACTTCTGTTTTTCTGTAAATTATATAAGTTCCGCTTTGCAAACTACAAAAATAAATTTAGGCTACACTATCATTATTTTGGAAAGCCTGGTGGTGTACTGGTTAAGGGCTATGGCTGCTAACCGAAAGGTCAGCAATTCGAATCTGCCAGGCACTCCTTGGAAACTTTATGGGGCAGTTGTACTCTGTCCTATAGGGTCGCTATGAGTCAGAATCGACGGCAGCGGGTTTTGGTTTTATGATTATTTTAATTATATGAGCCGCAGAAGTTATATGAACAGTGTTGTGATAATGATTCATCTGGCTTAAAATATAAAACATTAATTAATGGCTATATTTTAGAAGAATTACAATTTCAAACTTTCTTTTTCTTTTCTTGTTCTCGCAAATTATGTTGACTAGAAAATTTTGTTTAACAGACTTCATTGTTAAATTCTAGACTACTTACAAAGTGAAGTATAAGAAAATAAAATAAAAAACTTGAAGTACTTGTCAAATCATGAAAAGCGTTGTTATGCAGATTCTTAGTATAATTCAAATAAGTTTTGGTCTTTATATGTATCTATATGTTTTTAAGATCTGGAACACAATGCGTTCCAATATGAGAAATGAACATAGTGACTTCTCTCTGAGGAATTTAAAACCTGTAAGTCTTGGTGATACCTTACACTTGTCTGTGATTTAAATAGTCTCAGAGATCTTTTACATGTCCCTTTTATTCATGTATTTATTCATCTCTTTATTCCCAAGTTTCAGTATCTACATAGGAAATGATAATGGCTTTTGTGCTTGTTCATATCCAGTGTAAGGAAAACAAGTAAACTGATGATTATAATCCAATTGTATAAAAATTCCATAATATCTCTATGAAGAATACACTGTACAGGCACATGAAAATATTAAGGTTATAAATATAATAGGCTTGCCCACATTATTCAGAATTTGGAAAAAACATTACAGCAATAAGGAAGGCACAATCATTGTTATTTTTATGTATTAGGATTACAGTCATGATAGAGACAGCAGATAAAGGGAATATTTGCTACATTGCAAAGCCTTGCATAACTAGACATTCCATTAATAATTAACATTTAGTTAATACTTAAAAGTATTACACACAAGACCAAGTATAAAAGCTTAACTATTTTTGCACACTCCTATGACATAGTGGGTTCCTTGGGTGGTACAAACTGTTAATGCTGCACTCTACTGCTAAACAAAAGGTTGGAGATTCGAGTCCACCCAAAACTGCTTCAGGAGAAAGGCTTGGAAATCTACTTCCAAAATATAAGCCATTGAAAACCCTATGAAGCACATTTCGATTTTTAGGCACATGGGGTTGCCATTGGACAGCAACAGTTCTTTTTTTTTTTTTTAACGACATATGTAGTAATCATTCTACGTGACTACATTTTATGTTTTTAAACTTGATTGGCATCTGGCATGCCGGAACAATAGCTGTCATTCTGAGCAAACTAAGTAAACGACAGTCTGCAACTATAGTCAAAAAGAAAAATACTTATCCATGTACGTAGATTTGGGGTTCCATCTGAAAGTGAGTTAAATTTGGTGTATTCATAATTATTTAATACATTATAAGCAATAAGGTTCTTTTTTTCTGGTTAAATAATGACTGTTATTGAAGTACTGAGTTATGATACCTAACTTTCAACTTACCATCAATAAAAACATAAGAAAATTAGGCATGTTAGCTTTTCCAACTTCAGTGTCCTCATTTTTTAAAAATAAAGATGATAATACTTTAGTTTTTATGCCATATGCTTACTGTGGAAACCCTGGTGGCATAGTGGTTAAGTGCTACAGCTGCGAACCAAAGGGTTGGCAGTTCGAATCCCCCAGGTGCTCCTTGGAAACTCTAGGGGGCAGTTCTACTCTGTCCTACAGGGTCGCTACGAGTCAGAATTGACTCGACAGCACTGGGTTTTTTTTTTTTTTTATGCTTACCATGAGATGAAACTATAAAAGATATACATGGATTAATTTTTTAAAAGTAAGAAACGTTATTCAAATGTAACACTAGTGTTTAAGAATCCAACAGTATGAAGGGCTTAGGTTTTGCTCCAAATCTATGACTTTGTTTATATGTGAAATAAGATATATATATATATATATCTTATTTTTTTTTAGGCACTCCAATCTATTGTGCACAGGTGAAATTTCTTTCCCAGCTCTTAATTTCATATCATGTAAAGCCATTACTTGCTAGTCACATTGAGTTTAGTCTGGTCAATTGAAAAACATCAGTTTCATATTCAACTAGCTTCAGCCAGGCATTGAAATTTGGATGGAGTCTCGGGCTCCTTTCATTGCCTCTTCTCTACTCAGAGATAGTTCGTGATTGGGACAAAGGCAGAAGACAGATGGAAAAGGACAAACACCTTTTATTTATCTGGTGCTCCTTTAAATCTCTTTTGATTAACATTGGATCTTTGTGGGAGGGTGTCTAAATGCAGATACTCCTATATGGTGCATATGAGTAAATTCAATGGACTTCACACAAATTGCGGTGCTACAACCAATCCCTCACCAGTATACACAACATAGAAAATTGCATTAGTGTTCCTTAATCTGGAAGCAGCTAAACTTGAAAGGGTTCTTGCAAAATGCCTAAAGTGTGATTCTCTTTTCTGATGTTTAATTGATCTAAGGGAAACCTTCACATTCTTGGTTTAACAAGTAATAATTGTAATGACTACTTCACTTCTGCTCACTCTCTGTGCCCAAATGTCTCTCTGAAATTCTCTTTCTCTTCTACTCAAATTGAGAGGGCAGAGCAGCAAATACAGTGTGATATACCAAATCATCGTAAAGAGAAGCCTGTCATTCTCAGAAGCACTGCGTATTCATGTATCTGGTTCTCTAAGACCTTTTAAACTTGACCTTGAGAGTCATTGTCAGGTTGCAACATTCACAGAAAATGGAGGGAAAATCGTTTCTAAGCTGATGATGACATGGTTCCATTAATCTTTCTCTTTTAGCAAACTCCACTGTATACGGAATAATGAGAGATTCTAGATAATGGTTTCTGGTAGCAGAATCTGTCCAGCTGCCAGTTATTTAGCTCTGTAATGGTTGCTTGACCCCCAAATTATCTTGACTGTAGGGCGTTATAAATTGAATTGTGTCTGCCCCAAAATATCTGTTGCAAGTCCTAACCCCTCTACCCGTGGTTATAATTCCATATGGGAATGTGTTTTTTCGTTGTGTTAATAATGTAGCAAAAACAAACAAATAAACATTGCCGTTGAGTCTATTCTGACTCACAGCAACCCTACATGAAAAAGTAGAACTGCTTCACGTGGTTTCCAAGGAGTGGCTGGTGGATTCAAACTGCCAACTTTTTAGTTAGAAACAGAACTCTTAACCACTGTACCACCAGGTTTTCCAATAATGTAGGATGTGTCTTAAATCAATCTTTTTTGAGATATAAAAGAGCAGATTAAGCCAGGGATAGCAAGCATAGTCGGAGAAGGTAGATACCATGCCACTTGAAGATCACCAAGGAACCAAGGAACAGAAGCTGAAAAGAGACAAGAACCTACCCCTCGAAGAGACACAGATAGAATGCCTTCCTCCAGAGCTGGTGCCCTGAATTCAAACTTCTGTCTAGCCTCCTAAAATGTAAGAAAATAAATGTGTTTTTTAATGTCACCCACTTATTGTATTTCTCTTATAGCAGGACAAGATAATTAAGACATGAGGGTTAAGCATTTGATTTTTATAGCTGTGGAAAGTCAACCACAATGCCAACCCAGAAGAAAATTTTCTTAGCATCCTCTTACAAAGACATGAAAACAGCTTGGCACTATTTCCATTTTGCATATCTTTGTAAATTAATACAGTAGAGGAACCAGCATCCAAGTTTAGATGAATGAGGAAGTACACATAAGTGAATTTTCTCATGAGAATTATGCTGTATGACAGTACACTAGGCAAAGGAATGGTATATCATCCCTTTGATTAATTATAAAGACATCTAGAACTGTTTCTTAAACTCGCTCAGCCTCAGATGCATTGGCTCAGTTGTTTATGCTCAGGGTAGATCTGAAAATATAGATAACAAGTATATTCACTTTCAGCTCAGGACAATCCTTGCACAGAAACAACAGGAAAGCAAAAATAATAATAAATTTTATTGAAGATATTGGAAAGTAAAAAAAAAAAAAAAAAAGTATTTTAGGATTAAAATACAATATATTAAAGAATTCAGAATGATAATCCCAGAAAGGAGGTCACTTTTCCTTGCCCATAATGGACGAGGTAGCTGAACAGATAAATCAGGAAATCTTCCTAATAGGTTAAAAAAAAAGAACAAAAACTGCAGTATAGGACTTGCCAAGTTTGTGAAGCTAGAAAAATTTATACTTTCAAAGTTTATTTAAAAGGTTAAGCCATAGAAATAAGAGTGGGGAGAAGATAGCCTTTACCCTAAAGAAAAGCTTCAAATTACATCAATTCATGGATTTAGATTAAGATGCCTTTGAATATTAGTGTCCCTAATCATCTGCTAGAAAAAAGCATAAAATCTCTGTAGGAAGATATCATTGCCCTAAACACCAATATATCTCTATAACTTTGTCACACAACTCCTATCTATCAGAAACAATACCCTGGCATATGAGCAGATAAAGCAATATAAATAAAATCAAACAAAGCTAACAATAAAAACAGAGGAAGAGTGGCTATAGAAAATAGACTCAAAAGGCACAAATGTTAAATTAGCTATGCTTAATATATTCAAAAGATCACAGTAAGAATTGTAATTTTGATTCAAGTTCTTAGAATTACTGAGGAAAAAAATCTGATATTTAAAGCTCTCCTTAATAACTCAGTGGAGGAGTTTAAGAGCAGATTAACACAGCCAAAGAAAGAGCTAGTGTACTGGAACAGAACTCAGAAGAGTGAATATTTGAGAAATACTAAAGGAAAACTAGAGAAGAGGGTAAGAGACAAAGAGAATAAGGTGAGAACTTGTACCAGATGGATTAATGGGGTTCCAGAAAGAGAAAGGAAAAAAAAAAAAAAGGAGAGGCAATTTTTGAAGTGATAAACCAAAAAAAAAAAAAAAAAAATCTGTTACCTTTGAGTCGATTCTGACTCATAGCGACCCTAGGCAGAGTAGAACTGCCCCATAGGGTTTCCAAGGAGCTGCTTTGGATTTGAACTGCCAACTTTTTCGTTAGCAGCCAAGCTCTTTTTTTTTTTTTCCTTCTTTTTTGTTTTAATTATTTTGTTATTGTCATTGAGAATATACATAGCAAAACATACACCAATTCAACAGTTTCTACATGTACAATTCAGTGACATTGATTACATTCTTGGAGTTGTGCAACCATTCTCACCCTCATTTTCTGGGTTCTTCCTCCCCCATCAACATAAACTCACTGTTCCCTAAGATTCCTATCTAATCTTTTGAGTTGCTGTTGTTATTATAGATAGTTCTTTTTTTATTGTGCTATAGGTTTACAGAGCAAATTAGCTTCTCATTAAACAATTAACATACATATTGTTTTGTGACATTGATTGCCAACCCCATGACATGTGAACACTGTCCACTTCTCAATCTTGAGTTCTCTATTTCCAATCCTCTCTGTCAGACCAATAAGTCTGCTCTTTTTTAGTGAGTTAGAATTTTGTTCTACATTTTTCTCCAGCTCTGTCCAGGACCCTCTATTGTGATCCCTATCAGAGCAATTGGTTGAGGCAGCTGAGCACCATCTAGTTGTGTTGGACTCAGTCTGGTGGAGGTCGTGGTACTTGTGGTCCATTAGTCCTTTGGACTAATCTTTCCCTTGTGTCTTTCGTTCTCTTCATTCTCTCTTGCTCCAGATGGGGTGGGACCAGAGAAGTGTCTTAGATAGCCGCTCACAAGTTTCTAAGACCCAAGAGGTGACTCACCAAAGTAGAATGTAGAACATCTTTACAAATCATGTTATTCCAATTGAGCTAGATGTCCCCTGAGACTATGGTCCCCAGCCCCTAGCCCAGTAATTCTGTCCCTCTGGAGGTTTGAATGTGTCTATGAAGCTCCCATGACCTTGCCTTGGTCAAGTTGTGCTGACTTTCCTAGCATTGTGTACTATCTGACCCTTCACCAAATTTACCACTTAACCTATTGTTTAGTGATTTTCCCTCCCCACTCTTCTCCGCCATAACCATCATAGTTTCTTTCTGTGTGTAAACCTTTCCGTGAGTTTTTCTAACAGTGATCTCATACAGTATTTGCCCTTTCGTGATTGAACTTCACTCAGCATAATGTCCTCCGGATTCGTCCATGTTGTAAGATGTTTCACAGATTCATCATTGTTCTTTATTATTGCACAGTATTTCATGTTGTGTATGTACCATAGTTTGTTTATCCATTCTTCTGTTGATGGGCACTTAGGTTGTGTCCACCATTTTCCTATTGTTAATAATGTCGCAATGAACATGGGTGCACATGTGTCTGTTTGTATGATGGCTCTTATTTCTCTAGGATATATTCCTAGAAGTGGGATAGCTGGATCATATAGTATTTCTATTTCTAGCTTTTTAAAGAAGCCACCATATCATCTTCCTAAATGGTTGTACCATTTTGCATTCCCACCAGCAGTGCATAAGAGTTCCAATCTCCCTGCAACCTCTCCAATATATGTTAATTTCTGTTTTTTTTTTTTTTATTAGTGCCAGTAATGTTGGGGTGAGATGGTGTCTCATTGTAGTTTTCGTTTATGTTTCTCTAATGGCTAGCGATCGGAAATATTTTCTCATGTGTCTATTAGCCATGTGAATGTCTTCTTTAGAGAAGTATCTGTTCATATACTTTGTCCATATTTTAATAGTTTATTTGTCTTTTTGTAGTAGAGGTGCTGGATTTTCCTACAGATTTTAGACATTGCAACTTTGTTGGACTTGTCATAGCCAAATTTTTTTCCCAATCTGTAGGTTCTCATTTTGCTGGGTTGGTGAAATCTTTTGATGAGCATAAGTGTTTAATTTTTAGAAGATTCCAGTTACTAGCTTATCTTCTGGTGTTTGTGTATTGTTGGTTATGGTTTGTATGCCATTTATGCCATGTATTAGGGACTCTTGCGTTGACCTTGTTTTTTCTTCTATGATCTTTATAGTTTTTGATTTCATATTTAGGTCTTTGACTTATTTTGAATTAGTTTTTGTGTATGGTGTGAAGTATGGGTTCTGTTTATTTTTTCCAGATGGACACCTAGTTTTGCCAGCACCAATTGTTAGAAAGACTGTCTTTTCCCCATTTAGTGGACTTTGGGCCTTTGTTGAAGATCAGTTGACCATAGGTGGGTGGATTCACATCTGCATACTTGATTCAATTCCATTGATTACTGTGTCTGTCATTGTACCAATACCAGGCTGTTTTGACTATTGTAGCTGTAGAGCAGTTTCTGAGGTCAAATAGTATGAGGCCTCCTGCTTTATTCTCCTTCTTCAATAGCGATTTACTTATCTGTGGCCTCTTACCTTTCCATGTAAATTTAATGATTAGTTTTTCCATCTCGTTATAGAATGCTGTTGGACCGGCATTGCATTGTACTTGCAGATTGCTTTGGGTAGCATTGACATTTTCACAATGTTGAGTCTACCTATCCATGTGCATGGTATGTTTTTCCATTTATGTAGGTCTCTTTTGGTTTCTTGCAGTAGGATTTTGTAGTTTTCTTTGTATATGTCCTTTACGTCCTGGTTAGATTTATGCCTAAGTATTTTATTTTTTTAGGACTTATCTTAAATTGTATTGCTTTACTCATTTCCTTTTCCATGTTCTTTTTATTGGTGTATAGGAATCCAACAGTTTTTTCTATGTTTATCTTCTATCCCGCTATACTGCAGAATCTTTTATTAGTTCCAGTAGTTTTCTTGTGTATCTTTGAGGAGGTTTATGTACAGTATAATATCATCCTCAAATAGGGATAGTTTTACTTCTTCCTTGTCTATTTGAATGTCCTGTATTTCCTTTTTTTATTGCTGTAGGTAGGTCTTTAGCACAATGTTTAATGGCAGTAGTGATAAAGGGCATCCTTGTTTTGTTCCTGTTCTCAGGGGGAATGTTTTCAGCCACTCTCTGTTGAGAATGATATTGGCTGTTGGTTTTGTTTAGATGCCCTTTATTATGTCGAGAAATTTCCTTTTTATACCTATTTTATTGAGAGTTTTTATCAGGTATGGGTGTTATACTTTATCAAATGACTTTTCTGAGTCTATTGAGATAATTTTTTTTTTTTTTTTTATTGAGATGACCATGTGATTCTTTTGTTTTATTTATGTGGTGGATCACATTGACTGTTTCTCCAATGTTGAATCACTGTTGCATAAAAAAATTTTTTTTTTCATAGCTGGTATGAATTCCACTTGGTCAAGGTTTTTTTTTTTTTTTAATATGATGCTGAATTCTATGGGCTAAAATTTTGTGGAGAGTTTTTGCATCTATATTCATGAGAGATATTGGCTTGTAATTTTCCTTTTTTTGTGGTGTCTTTGCCTGATTTTGGTATCAGGGTTATGCTGTCTTCATAGAATCAGTTAGGAAATATGTTCTGAAATAGTTTTAGTAGTACTACTGTGAATTCTTCTTTGAATGTTTGGTAGAATTCTCCAGTGAAGCCATCTGAGCCAAGGCTGTTTTTTATTGGAAGTTTTTTTTATTACCTTTTCAATCTCTTCTCATTATGGGTCTGTCCAGATTTTAGACCTCAGTTTATGTTAGTTTAGGAAGATAGTGTGTTTCTAGAAATTTGTCCATTTCCTCTAGGTTTTCAAATTTGTTGGAGTATAGATTTCATAGTATTCTGTCATGAACCTTTTTATTTCAGTTAAGTCTGTTGTAATGTCCCCCGTTTTATTTCTTATTTGGGTTATTTTTGTCTTCAACTGTTTTTCTTTTGTCAATTTGACCAATGGTTTGTTGATTTTGTTGATCCTTTGATAGAACCAACTTTTGGTTTTGTTGCTCCGTTCTATTTTCTATTTCATTCACTTCTCTCTGATTTTTATTATTTCCTTTCTTTTCATGGCTGTGGACTTCTCCTACTCTTCTCTTTCCGTTTGTCCAAGTTGTATAGCTAGTGTTTTGATTTTGTCCATTTCTTCATTTTTGATGTGTGCATCTATCCCTATTGACCTCTGAGCACTGCCTTTTCTGTGTCCCAAAGGTTTTGGTATGGGTTTCCATTCTCATTTGAGACTTTGAATTTTTTTTAATTCTCTCTTTGATATCTTGTATTACCCACTGGTTTTTAAGCTGGTTGTTATTTAGTTCCATATATTTGATTTTTTCCTTGCTCTTCTTTTTATTAATTTCTACTTTGGTTGCTTTGTGATCAGAGAAGGTGCTTTGTATTATCTCAGTGTTTTGGGTTTTGTTTAAGGTTGCTTTGTGCCCTAAGATGAGGTCTATTCAGGAGAACGTTCCATGTGCATTGGAAAATAACATGTACTTTGCTGCTGTTGGGTGGATTGCTCCGTATATGTCTATGAGGTCAAGTTGGTTGATGGTGGCCTTTAAGTCTTCTGTATCTTTGTTGAGTTTCTTTCTAGATGTTTTGTCCTTTACCAAAACTGGTGTGTTCAAAACTCCTACTATTATTGTGAAGCTGTAAATTTCTTTTCAGTGTTGGAGTTTGTTTTATGTTTTTGGACCCATGTCATTGCTTGTGTAGATATTTATTATTGTTATGTCCTCATGGTGGATTGTCCCTTTAATCATTACCTAATGTCCTTCCTTATCTTTTGTGATTTTTGTTTTGCAGTCTATGTTATCTGAGATAAGTATTGCCTCTCCTGCTCCATTTTTGTTTGTCATTTGCCTACTATATTATTTTCCATCCTTTCATTTTTAATATATTTGTCTTCATTTCTAAGGTGTGCCTCTTGTAGACAGCATGTTGATAATTTTGTTTTTTTAACCCATTCTGTCACTCTCTGTATCTTTACAAGTACATTTAAGCCATTTACATTCAGTATGATTATTGATAGGTATGAGTTTATTGCTGTCATTTTGTAGTGCTTTTTTTTGTGTGTGTGTGGTGCAGATGTTTTCTTCATACCTCTTTCTCTCCTGTACTGAATTCCTTTTGTTTGTGGATTTTTTTCATGTCTCTCATTTTCATAGATTTTATGTTTATTGAGTGTCTATGTTATCTAGTGCTGCTAACAGAAATACCACAAATGTATGGCTTTAACAAACAGAAGTTTATTCTGTCACAGCCTGGTAGGCTAGAAGTCCAAATTCAGGGCGTCAGCTCCAGAGGAAGGCTTTCTGTCTTTCTGTTGGCTCTGGAGGGAAGTTCTTGTCATCAATCTTCCCTGGTCGTGGAGCTTCTCAGCACAGGGACCCTGGGTCCAAAGGACACTCTCTGCTCCCGGTGCTGCTTTCACGGTGGTATGAGGTTGCCATCTCTCTCTCTCTTTTATATCTCAAAAAAGATTGGCTTAAGACACAAACTCTTCCTATAGATTGAGTCCTGCCTCATTAACATAACTGCTACTAATAAAAAGAAAAACCTCATTAACTGATACTAATCTCATCTCATTAACAACACATAGGCAAATCACATCAGATGACAAAGTGGTGGACAATCACACAATACTGGGAATCATGACATAGCCAAGTTGACATATTTTGGGAGGACACAATACAATCCATGACACTGAAACTTTATCTTTTTCTTCTTTATTTTAATGAGTAGGTTTATTAACTTTCTTTGTGGTTATCTTAAAATTTACACCATCTTCCTAAGTTTAAACCAGTCTTTTATTACATGATATCACCTTGACTTCCTTTCCATTTGAAAATCGTGTACCTACACTGTTTATTCTCACTTTTATTGTTCTGATGTTGTTGTCATTTGCAGATTGACTTCCCTTGTTCCCTGTTGTACATCTTTTAGTTTTCTTTTGTCCTTTAGTGCTCATTAGCTAGGTTGGCACCTGGCTGATACTCTCCTGTGTCCTAGATTCAGGTTGTTGTCTGATGTCGTTGGTTCGCTAACTGAAGGACTCCTTTTCATAATGCTTGTAAGTTTGGTTTGGTTTTGACATATTCCCTTAATTTCTGTTTATCTGGAAATTTCCTAATTTCACCATCATATTTGAGTGAGAATTTTGCAGGATGTATTATTCTTAGCTGACAAATTTTCTTTCAAGTTTTTATATGTCATCCCATTGCCTTCTTGCCTTCATGGTTTCTGCCTAGTAATCAGAGATTAGTCTTATAGTATCCCCTTTGTATGTGACTTTTCATTTTTCTCAACTACTCTCAGGATTCTTTTTTGGTTTTTTTGTTTTGGCAAGTATAATTACAATATGGTTTGGTGACTTTCTTTTGAAGTCTATTCTATATGTGCTTTTTTTGAGCTTCTTGGATGGTCAGCTTTTCATTTTTCGTTATATTAGGGAAGCTTTCTGTCAGCAAGCCTTCAGTGATTTTCTCTGTGTTTTCCATTTTCTCCCCCTGTTCTGGAATTCCAGTCACTCACAAATTCTTGCTTCTGTTTGTATCCCACATGGTTCTCAGGTTTTCTTTATTCTTTTTTCAGATTTTTCTTCAAACAAAGTGGTACCCAAGGATTTGTCTTCAGTTTCACTGATCTTGTGTTCCCTTGTTTCAAATTTGCTCCTAAAACCTTCTATTGCACTGCCCATTTCTAAAATTATTTTGTCTTCTGGATTTCTAATTGCTGTTTTTGTATGATTTCTAATTGTTTATTTATTTTGACATTTTGCTCTTGTATTGTTTCCCCAAATTCTCCCTTTGCTTTGTGTTTTCCTGATTTTTGTCTGTATTTTCCATAATTTTGTCTATTTTTTCCTTAGTCTTGTCTGCCTTTTCCTTCATCTCTTTCTTAATCTCTTGGAGAGTCCTGAATATTAGACTTTTGAATTCCCTATGAGGTAATTCCAGTGCCTTTACTTCTACCAGAGGTCATGTGGTGTTTTATTTTGGTTGCTTTTTGGACTCATCCCGTCCTATTGTTTTTAATATGTTTTGATATTGTCTGTTGTTTCCAGGACAGTCAGGAATTATTTTCTTCATTTATTGATTGTAGATTTGCTTGTTTCATCCTGTTTTTTGTTTTGTTTGGTTATATCTGAGCAGGCAGGCTGGGTGTGTTTTGTTGCTTGTCTGTGGGCATACTTCTCACCACCTCGCCCAGGTGGGCAAGGCTGGTTGCTCAGCTATGATGCAGCTGGGAAGGTCCACTAGGGAGGGGAGAGAAGGAAGGATCATTTGCAACATAAACGTGGGCTGACAGGGAAGTGCTGATGTGGTTCAGAGGTCCAGGGGTTTGGACTGATGCCTCTCATGGGTAAGGCACTTTGTGTGTGGTGTAGATAGGCAGGAGGCAAAGGAGAGAATGCAATGTGTGGAACTAAGCAGGTGACAGAAAGAAGAGAAATAAGAGACAGAGAAACAGAATCAAAACAAAGCAAAAAATGGAGAGGCAAAAGAAAAAGAAGTAAATACAATGGCAGTGTGGTGGAATTCAGCAGGTGGGGCAGGGCATACCCAGGGAGGCCATGTGCTGGTGACTTTCTAGTTGAGAGATCCTAGCTCAACCTGTTGAGAAGGTGCATGGGCAGTGCATGGGGCTAGGTGGACTGGAGAAAGGAAAGGAAAGAAGGGAAACAGAGAGAGGAAACAAAACAACAACAACAAAAATAAATATGGTGCTGAAGGAGCCTACTGTTGGGGCAGGGTGGAAGCAGCGTGATGACAAGCTGATGTCTTTCTCACCGGCTGGTGTCGCATGGCCTGTCAGGAAAGAGTGGAGGCAGTGCAGGGCCTAGGTGGAAGGAAGAAGGAAAGGGGAGAAGAAGAAAGAAAAAGAAAAAATATGGTGCTGAGGGAGCCAGCCTGTGGGAGTAGTGCAGACCCAGAGAGGCCGTGTGCCAAAGGCTCTCTAACCAAGTGGTGCAGAAAGCCTGTCAATAAGGAGGGGGCAGCTCACAGGGCTAGGTCGGCAGGAGAAAGAAAAAGGAGGAATGAAGAGAGACAAAAGAAACAACTACAAAAAGGAAAAAAAGCAAAAACAAATAAAAATTGTGCTGAGGAAGCCAGTTGGTGATGATGATGCAGAACTGGGGAAGCGGCGTGCCAGTGTCGCTCTAGCCTGGGGGTGCATCACAACTCTTCGAGAGAGGGTGGAGGTGGCACACAAGGCTAGGTGTGTGGGAGAAAGGAAGAGGAGGTAGGGGGTGAGAGAGAAGAAACTGGAAAAAAAGAAAAGACCAAAGGAAACAAACTAAAACAACATTGTGATTAGGGAGCTGGCTGGTGGGGATAATGTAGGTCCAGGGAGGCTGTGTGCTGGTGGCTCCCTAGCGGAGTGGTGCAGTAAGGCCGTTCGAGAAGGAGCAGGGACACTGTACAAGACTAGATGGGTGGGAAACAGGAAAGGAGGAAGAGAGAGAGTAGAAACAAAAACAAAAAAATATGGTGCTGAGCCAGCCAGTGGCAGCAGCATGGATCCAGGGCACTCTAGCCCAGCGGTGCAACACTACCCGTTAAGATGGGATGGGGGCAGCACATGGGTCTAGGTGGGTGGAAGATAGGGAAAGAAGGAAGAGATAGAGAAAAATTTGAAAAAAAAAAAAAAAACGGACTGAGAGACCCAGTCAGTGTGGGCAGCACAGAACTGGGGAGGCCATGTTGGCAGCTCTCTAGCTGAACAGTGTTATACGGCCCACCAAGAAGGGATGGGGACGGCACATGGGGCTATCTGAGTGGGAGAAAGCAAAGGAAGGTAGGGAGAGAGAGAGAAGCAGGAAAAAAAATGTTGCTAAGAGACCTGGCCAGTGGGGGTGGCACAAAACTGAGGAAGATGTGCCAGTGGCTCTCCAGCTCAGCAGTGTGGCATAGCTTGTCAATAAAGGATGGGGACAGCAAAGGGCCTGGCAGGGTGGAAGAAATAAAAGGAAGGAAAGGAGACAGAGAGAAAAAACAAAGAAAGGCAATAATAATAATAATAACAAAAATAATCGGCACTGAAGGAGCCAGCTGGTGGAGTCGGGGAGGACCTGGGCAGCAGTGAACTGGTGTCTCTCCATCCGAGTGACTGTAGCCCACTGGAAAATGGAGGAGGCCACGTAGAAGGAAGAAGGGTGAGGGGTGGGAAAGCGTGTATCCCTGCTTGCTGAGTGCTCTAACTCCTGTTGGGAGCCCTATGAAGTTGCCTTCCTGTACTCTTTGTCTGCACTCCTTGGTGGTTATAGTACAAGATGGCGAATCTGTGCCACGTTAGCTGGTAGGGAGCCTCCACTCCACAGTTCTCCTCATTCATTCTCTGTTCTCTGTCAGTTTCTTATCCCATTCAGTGCTTGATCAAATTCTTTCCCTTCATTTGATGCTTAGGGTTCCAGGATTGACATTTGTGCCTGTTTTACTTAGTTTTGGGGGTCTTTGCTGCAGAGGGACAGCATGGTGCTTCTGTCCATAGCACCATGTTGGCTTCCCTATCAGCATCTGTAGCTCTTAAAGACTGTGCCACCAGGGCTCCAAGAATTTTTCAAAACAAAACAATAAAACAATGACAATAAAAGCAAAGAACTAGGCACTTTATAGGAAATCTACATGAAATTTCTTAGTGAGAAGATAGTTAATCATGTAACAACTTTTATACTTATGGAACAGAGCCATGGAAAGTTACTTCCCCACGTCCTTCCCTCATAAATAGTCAATTTCATCAATATTTTCAATTCCAGTGTCATAAAGTTTTCAAACAGTCCTCTTATGTGATAAGATCTATAAACTAAGAAGTAAAATCACCTCACTGTTTTTTATATCAGATACATGTATTTTCATTTTCTTTATCGTAAGTGCATATATGTATTCTGTTATTCTTATAATTAACTACATTTTAGCTCCATTAATACTCCCTAATGTATTGTATGTGTTTTATTTTGTTTGTTTCTCCTGCTCTCTATCTTCTTTCAAATTAAAGTGTAATTTGCCATTTTTAAAAAATGTTTGGGATGGAAACTTAGATCATCCATCAAGATGGATGAACTTTCAGCCTATTCCTCTGTTCTCATGTGTTTATTTAAGGCCATACAATTTCTTAGAATGTTAACTTGACCTGCGTTTACATATTTTGATACGTAATTTTATTATTTTCATTTCATTCAATTGTAAGTATTCTAATTCCCATTGTGATTTTACTTTCAACCTATTCATTATTTATAAGTATATTGCCTAAATGTTCATGCATATTTGGATTTCTAGTTATCTTTGAATATTATTAAAAACAGCCCATTTCATTTATATTTACAACTCTACTAGTATAATTTTTTAAAATTCTATGATGTCAGAAAATATGCTTTATTTAACTTAAATTATCTGAAATTAGTTGAGTCTTATTTTATGGCCTAGCATATAGTCAAGTTTTTAATAAAAATTGCATGAACATTTGAAAATTATAAGTGTTCTGTCATTAAGTACAGTGTTCTAGTTAGTTCAACTTGGTTGAGTTCATTAATCACATAATTTAAATATTCTATACCTTTATTTTATTTTTGCTTTGTATATAATTACTGAGCTATTTAAATCTCCAAAATTCCTATGGATTTTTTTTTATTCTCTTTGTAGTGCTGTGAATTTCTAATTTCCAATACTTTGACATTGTGCATACCAATTTGGAATTGTTCTATCTTCTTGATGAATATAACTTTTTGTCATTATGAAAAATATCTATACTGATTTATAGTAATATAGCTGAACCAGCTTTTAAAAATATTTTATCACATTTTTGGTAAAAATATACATAGCAAAACACACTTCCATTTAAAAAATTTCTATAGATAATATTCAGCGGCATTGTTACATTCTTCACATTTTGTCAACATTGTCATTATTTCCATTCTAGTTGTTTCACTCTCATTAACTTAATACCACTGCCTCACAAACTTCTAATGACAATCCTACTGAAATATAGACACAGATAAATTCTAAATAATGTGACTTCACAATAAAATACCTTATATTATGTTTTAGAGGTCATCAGGTAATAGCAAGTAGAAACAATAACTGCTGAATAGACTCATAAAAACTAAAGAATTTGAAAGAATTCACACAAACTATACTGAAGAATGTTTAATAGTTTGATGAAATAAACTTTTCCCAGGATATTTAAGTACAGATATAAGACTCTTGAACAGCAGGAATTTTTAAAAAAATGGGACCAATTGAAATTAAAGTAAAAATTGAGCTAAAAAATTAAATATATAAGCTACATAGATGATTGACATACTTCTTAATAAATAAAATTGGAAACCATGAGTACATAATGATATTAAGTAATTAATGAGTAAGTTGAAAGTGTTATGAAGATTGCTTTATCCAGAGTATTCAAAGTACCTTCCCACAAAATGCTTATTAATTACAAATATAAAATATTACTTTTATGGTGGAGAAGTCTGTCAATCACCACGTTATGCAAGAGATAGGACTCAATGAAAAAATAGAATCACTTCCGTGATTCTGGTGCCAAAAAGTAAATTAATGGAATTTTTTTTTTAATGAGGTAAAACCTCAGAAAAACACAAATCAAGGGACATTATACAGGCTTACCAAAAAGTAATCTCCAACATGCAAGGAAGTTAAGGAAAGACTGAAAAGCCATTCTGTATTAAATGAAATTAAAGTCATGCTAATCAAATGAAAACATAACTCTGAGCTATTTATACCTCTATAAACTTGTAAAAATTGAACAGGATTGGGATATTGGATGTTATTAATATATCAATGTTAGTGTGTTACTGTTCTAATATTTATTAGAAACGGATTCATGTTATTATATAGTAGATATTTTCTTTTTGTAAGGAATGCACATTGCAGTGTTGAGCAGGAGATAGGGCATCAAATGATTCAGGAAAAAAACAAAAAATTTCTTGCTCTGTATTTGTAAGTTTTCAGTTTAAGATGGTTTCAGAATAGAAATAAGAATTAATAGGAGCCATTTAAATCCTCCTTCTCAAGCCTTAGGGTGGGCCACAATCAAGTTAGTGGAATCTTAATACATTGCCTAATGAAGGCAAGAGAAATCTCCTGTTTGAGATAAGGTCTCTGACCAGTAGAACGACTCATATAGCCCCAAAATCCAAAAAACGAAACTGGTTGCTGTTGAGTAGATTCTGACTCACAGTGACCCTATAGGGCAGAATACAACTGCCCCGTAGTGTTTCCAAGGAGCGGCTGGTGGATTTGAACCACCGACCTTTTGGCTAGCAGCCAAGCTCTTAACCACTGTGCCACCAGGGCTCCCATATAGCTCTGGGGGAGTGGAATATCGAAATCTTGTTGGCATCCCATATAGAGTTTCAATCGTTTCTAGTTATCTTTTGGGAGAGTGTTCCCTCAGCTTTGTATTTAAATCAATATACAGCTTTGTGGCTTTTTTTTTCTTGATGTAAGTGGTAGGTCCTGAACACCAGTTTCCACAGGAGATTTCTTTTTCTGTCTTCCCTTTATTTCTATTAATTCCCCTGAGTCTTTTATGAGCAAATTGATAAAAGTGTGGCTTTTGTTAGTGTACAATTGTAAACAGAGTCATTCTTTGCTACGAAGAGTGGGTTGTTTAACCTGAGACCTTCCCTAAAATGCCCTTCTCGTAGAGCATCATTTTCATTTAAGTTTAAATATTTAAGGAAAAAAATCAGAAAACCTCTATTTGGTAACCAGAAAGGGCATTGTAGTTGAATTTTCTACAATATCTAGGTTCTGTGATTTTTGTAGTGTATGTAATATTGGGAGATATTAACAGATACATATACTTTCCAAATCTCCCCTCTGCTTTGAATCCTTCCCATGTAAAACATTGGAATTAAATTTCTTATGCAAATAATGGAATGTTTTCTAATATTATAAATGCAATAATATTCAACATCTATTATTTGACTTTTGTTTATAGCATATGTCCTTAAAGGAGAAGGGAAATCAATAAATCCTGCATACGGCAAGTCACCTAGATCATAGGTGAAGGTAGTTCTACAAGTACAATAGTTATAACCACTGGCATCTGGATCATCACACATGCTCTGTGTAGATGCAGTATTCAAAGCTGCCTGATTATATAGGAACTGATATAAACTGTAGCATTATAGGCTTTTTACTATATGTAACTATGATCGTTCAGCAGATTTTGAAG
The DNA here is from genome assembly GCF_030014295.1 of Loxodonta africana. Taxonomy (NCBI): domain Eukaryota; kingdom Metazoa; phylum Chordata; class Mammalia; order Proboscidea; family Elephantidae; genus Loxodonta; species Loxodonta africana. The sequence continues at coordinate 107,579 of NW_026975074.1, forward strand.
AGTAAAAATAGCTTCTGTTTTGCAGGTTTTTAAGAAAGCAGCATATAGACTTGTCACCTAGACACGTGATGTTACAAAAATTGTTTGACTCAGAGAGTTTCCTTTCCCACTGAGTTAGAGCAAAACTGAGATTAAAGAAATGGCAGTGCAGACATACATATTTGATAAATAAACACTCATGATCACTCAGCTTCTCATCCTTTCAGTAGTCAAGGAGTAGAAGAAAAATTGCTACTATTCTTGTGTTCTGGTTTTGAGATTTACACAAATCAATACTTAGGAATTTTTCATCAATATCTCTCTTGCTGTCACTCTCTCTCTTTTCCGGAGCAAAATGAAGATAGAAGGGACTACTACCTATAAAATATTGGGAAAAAAGCCACTTGGAAATAGGAGCACTGTACTTTTTTTTTCAATAGTTATCATTTAAAACACAAAACAAAATTCTTATAAGGAAATAGATGTGTTTATTGCATTGAGTAGAGAGTGAGAAAAATGAAATTCAGGGAAAACTAATAAAATTCTTATATGCAGGAATAGATTAAATTATTTTTATTCACATGGAAATTATTTTTATTCATGTGGAAAGCATACATTAATAACCCATGGAATGATTTTAAAATGAATAAGGAAAGTGTTTTGCAAATGCATTTATTTAAATACCATATGAAACCTGTAAATTAACTTTGACATTAAACATAGATGAATGCTTGGATAGCACCTCAATATCTTCCTTCAAATAAAGAGAAAAGCTCTCTTTTCTGTCCTAGACATCTATAAAAGGCCATCATCTACTGAACATAATGTATCCAGTCAGCAATTTAGGCCTATTCGTCTGTAGAGAAAAGTCTTATTTATGGATTTAAGAACAATGACATTGAGTGCCAAAAACAATATAGTTAGCATCATAAGTGACTATTGACTACCACTTCTATACTAGTCTTTGAATAACAAAATGATTTTATTAAATTACTTCTAGTTATTAAAACACCTAGTTATTAAAATCATCCTCATATTTATACTAAAAAGACAAAATTATTTATCGTGGTCGGCTCAAACAGGGAAAAAAATATTATTTAAGAATTTACAAATTACCTGAATCCAAGGCAAAGATCAAGTCAGAAAATAATTGATTTTGATTTGTATTATTTTTCCTGTAGCTACGGTTTTTCTCCCAAGTTGTTTAGAATTTTGAAATTACTAACTGTATCTTGAAGATATTTCAAAATGATAAGTTTAAATGATTATGAGAAGACTAATGATTTGGAACTAGAAAAATGGTAATTGAAGAAAATAAGTCAAAGGAACAATGGAGCAGTACTGCATTGGAACTAAAGAATTAATGGCATATATTGGAGAAATTCAATTGTAGTTAAGGAAATATTTCTATACGTTTCATCAATTTTTAAAAAATTCATAAAATAAAAATTGTTGAACATACGTTGTAAATTGACACTGAAAAAGCTGCCTAGATGTTACAAGGCTTTTTTTTTTTTTTTTTTTTTTTGCAGTAATTTATTAAACACACACAGAAGATACATAGAGAATGCTTTGGTTGACCTACACTATAATTTTAGGTATCATCTGCCTTGTTAAACTGCAGCAAATATTTACACTTGTTTACATTTCTGGATATCAGATTTTTTTCCTGAAGTAGCTTTAAAAAAATTGTTTTTCTGCTTTTGGAGTTGTTTCCTAATGTCAGTTTAATAGGTCTCAAAACTGAAATGAAGAACCAGTCAAGGGAGATAGAATTCGTTCTCTTGGGACTCACAGATGACCCACAGTTACCAATTGTGATTTTTATATTTCTCTTTCTCAACTACATTTTGAGTGTGATGGGGAGCTTATCCATCATCCTCTTCACCCTACTGCATCCTCACCTCAAGATTCCAATGTATTTCTTCCTACAAAATTTCTCCTTCTTAGAAATCTTATTGACAACAACTCTAGATTGTTGTCTAGATTCTTGACAACCATTGTGACTAAAAACAAAATCATTTCCTACAATGGTTATGCATCTCAATTATTCTTTTACTTTTGTCAGGAGTTACAGAGTTGTACCTTCTGGCTGCCATGTCCCATGACCACTATACAGCCATCTGCAAACCCCTGCATTACTCAGTCATTATGAGAAGCAAAGTGTGCTACCAACTTCTACTCAGTTCATGGACAGCTGGCTTTCTGATTACCTTTCCACCGTTGGTCTTGGGACTAAAGCTGGAATTCTGTGCTTCCAAAGTAGTTGATCATTTCATGTGTGACACTTCTCCTATCCTGCAGATTTCTTGCACAGACACTCACTTCCTAGAAATGATTTCATTTGTTTCAGCAGTTATAACACTAGTGGTCACACTACTCTTAGTAATTTTTTCCTATACATATATAATCAAGACCATTCCAAAAATTCCCTCTGCTCGGAAAAGAACAAAAGCTTTTTCCACTTGTTCTTCCCACATTATTGTAGTTTCTCTTACTTATGGTAGCTGTGTCTCCATTTACATGAAGCCATCAGCAAAAGAAAGGGTGACTTTATCCAAAGATGTAGCTGTTATCTATACCTCAGTAGCCCCTTTACTCAATCCCTTCATTTACAGTCTTAGGAACAAGCAAGTGAAACAAGCTTTCAAGGATACACTCAAAAAAGTTTTCATTTTTTTCAAAAAATAAGGAAAAAAACTAAAATCTTGACAGAAACAGTGAATATATTTTTTGTTCCTTTTCTCATGTTTACTTAATTTATCCTTTCAGTAACTTAAATTTCTTATAGCATTTAAACAAGTCTTTCAGCACAATACATTTCCCTACTTTTTCTTTAAAATTCTCGCAGTGTTAATATTAAGAGTTCCACCTTCAAATTTTCACAAATTTTAACTTTCTTTTAATCCCAAAGATATGCAACTTCAGGGTCGTGAAATTAGTTATATATTAATTTTTCCTGTACAAATTTGCCTGGATAAGTGTAGTTTACATGCATTTATTATAGGTATACCTTGTCTTATATACTACGCTAGTTATAATTTTTGTCTTCTTTAGAATGATACAGCTTGCTATGGAGAGACGAAGAAACAAACAGTTCTCAAACAGTATGATTTCTCTTATGGTAAAGCTCTACACAAAATTGTGTTCTTATAGTAATGAAGGTTTAATTATTTCAGTGTATCAGAAATGCAGCTCGAAAAAGGGTAATTCTTATGACAGTTGTGATATATAGGAAAAAAAGAGTAAAATGGTGTTATAGGCATGTGTATAACAATATGCACAATGTTTGAGGCACTACTTCCTAGTTCAAGTGTCACTAGCTTGATAAGGGGAATGTAGGCTTTTAAGCCAGTCAGCCAGATATAAACCCAGGATAACATGTGAGCCCGGTCAAATTTTAAAACTCTGTTGCTAAGTTTCTCCATTTATGATATAGATACAATAATAGTCCTTACTTGTTGTTTATTTTGAGAATGCAATGAGGCAGTATGTATAAAGCATTTTTAAATCAGAACCTGGCCCACAGTGAGTTATCAACAAGGGTTAGCTCCCCTTGGAGGGAAAGCTTGCCTCACTCATGGTAGTATGTAACAAGGGAAGAAAAAGAGGCAGCTTCAAATCATAAAAAGCTTTTATGACCTAAAATGTATTACGACTTAATCTGATTGGTCTATAGACCTCAAAATTTAGTGTGAATACATTACTGAGATAAAAATTTCATGTGTCTGTACCTAAAATAACTTTTTAAATCACATGGGATAGTCTAGAAACATGGACTGTAGATGATTCTGAGGCTGATTTTTCACAATGTGATCAGATTTTTATGTTATAAAGATTGATCTGTTAAATGTGCTGAGAATGGTTTTTTAGATGTTTGGAGTTAGGAAGACAGGGGAGAGGATCAACACTTTAAGCTAAATGAGATATTTTAAAGGTTAAAAACACAATAGTGACAGTGGCTTGCAAGCTCAGGGAGCAGACTCCACAGATGTTTAGGGGAATGAACTGAGGTTAAACTGTTGAACATTTTCATGTCTGGGATAAGTGAAAGAAAGCCATTTAAAAAAAAAAGAAAAAGAGAAGACTCTTCTTGGGCTCTCCTTTCTGTCCACTCTGTGCACAAGCACCGAAATGTCTAATGTCTTTTTTAAAAAAGAAGTTTTCTTAATATCTGTCAGATCAAAAAAAATCACCTATAAAACATATGGGGTTCTATATTGGATATAATTTTTCATCAGAGACATATAAGTGACAAATTTACTGGGGTGATAAATGGCTGTTACAGATTAAATTGCACCCCCCTACCCAAAATGTGTGTCCACTTGGCTAGGCCATGATTGCCAGTAGCATATGATTGTCCACCATTTTGTCATCTGATGTGATTTTCCTATGTGTAGTAAATCCTGCCACTATGAAGTTAATGAGGCGGGATTAGAAGCAGTTACATAAATGAGGTAGGCTCAATCTACAGGATTAGATAGTATGTTGAGTCAATCTCTTTGGAAATATAAAAAAGGGAAGCAAGCAGAGAGACAGGGGGACCTCATACCACCAAGAAAAACTACCAAGAACACAGCACATCTTTGGACCTGGGGTCCCTAAACTGAGAAGCTCCTCAACCAGGGGAAAATTGATGACAAAGACCTTCCTGCAGAGCCAACAGCGAATGAAAGCCTCCCCTGAAGCTGGCATCCTGAATTAGGACTTCTAGACACCTAGACTGTGAGAGAATAAATTTCTCTTTGTTAAAGCCATCCACATGTGGTATTTCTGTTATAGCAGTGCTAGATAACTAAGACGATGGCATATCTATTATTTATGTGGCCTTGAATAGAAGTCATGTAGTTTTTATTTGTGTTCAAATTTGTTTTACAATCTTTCAAAGCAACAATTTTTAGTCATCTACTTTTCCTTGGCAGAAAGAAGAGTGTTAGTTCATGTGATTATATTCATGGGCCTGAGAACTTTCACTCACACAGTTTGTTTTTTTCAATACACTTTTTAAAAATTACTCGAGCTTTATCAGATAAATGATGCTCAAATATTTTTTCCATTCTATCGATTATGTTTTCATTTTCTTGGTAGTGTCATTTAATGCACAAAACTTTTCATGAAATGGAGAAAAGAATACTTGCTTTTCATGTACAAACATGTAATTTGTATGATAATTTTTTACAAAGAATGAGCAGGATCAAGATACACTGAACATTATTGAAATTAAGACATTATTCATCTGAATGAGTTGGTTTTACATTAAGATGCTAACTGTAATCCACAACAAATCATTAAGAAAATAGCTTGAAACATACGCTGTAAAAGACATAATAAATAAATTTAAAGGTACACTAGGACATACCAATTTAACACAAAAGAAGCCACCAATCCAGGAATAGACTAATAAAAAAGACATAAGCATATTTAAAAAAAGGAAGACATAAGTCCTACTTTATCAGTAATTAAATTTAAATAGTGAAACAACCCAACTGAAAGGCAGAGATTGGAAACATAGTCTAAAAAGAGAACATAACCCAAATATATGTCTGTCTATTATAGGCACTCTTTAGATTAAAAGACACAAATAGATTGAAAATAGGATTTAAAAGATAGGCCATGTATTTCGGATTGAAAGTGTCTCCGAAATATATATGTTGAAGTGCTAAAATTTGTACCTGGAAGTTGTGACCTTGTTTGGGAAAATAGCGCTATTCTTGGAAGATAAAAGAAAAACCTTTGCCATCCTGTTGATTATAACTCATAGTGACCATATAGGACAGAGTAGAACCACCCCATAGTGTTTCCAAAGAGCAGCTGATGATATTGTCACTTAAGCCATACCAGAGTAGGATAAGCCCTATTCCATTCTGAGTGGTATCTTAAAAGGAGATAACAGAGAGGGAGCTGGAAAGAAACACACAGAGTAAGACAGATGCCAGGTGATGGTGGAGGCAGACACATCTATAAGCATCCATAAGCATGCCAAGAATTGCAAAGGGCTACAAGAAGCTACAAGGAGCCCTGACGGTGTGGTAGCTAATAGCTCAGCTCCTAACTGAAATGTCAGCAGTTGGGATCCACCAGCTGCTCTTTGAAAACCCCATGAGAAAGTTCCACTCTATCCCATAGGGTTGCTATGAGTTGGAATTGACTCAACGGCAACAGGTTTTTTTTTTTTTTTGCTGCAAGAAGCTGAGACAGATAGGACCCTTCCGTAGAACAAACAGAGAGAGAGCTCATAGACCCATTAATGAATTTGGGCCTCTAGTCTTCAGAACTGAGACAATAAATTCTGTTCTTCAAAGCCATTTACTTTGTAGTATTTTGTTATGGCAGCACTAGGAATCTAACATACCATGTGAGCAGTAGCCAAAAAAAAAAAAAGAGCTGGGTTGCCTATAATAATATTTGACGTATTAGACTTTAAGACAAAAAAGTTACAGGATACAAATAATATTTTATAATTATAAATTGTCAATCTATTTGGCAGAATAAACAATTATAAACATATATTCCCCTAACATCTCACAATAATAGTTAGAGACTTCAATAACTCATTTTCAATAATGGATATAAAACTAGGCAGTATACCTGGGACATTCTCCAGAGTGACCATATGCCAGACTATAAAACAAAACAAAAAAAAACCTAAATAAATACAAAATAATTGAAATAATACAGAATATGTTCTTTGACCAAAATACAATTAAATTAGAAATCAACAATAGAAGAAAATATAAGAAAATCACAAATATATGTAAATTAAACAGTACACTCCTAAATAACAAATGAGCCAAAGAATAAATCACAAGGAGAGTTTAAAAATAATATTTTTAGATAAAAGGAAGTGACAAACAGCATGCTAAAACATATGGATTGCAACTTTAGAATCGTTTATAGAGAAATTAATAGCTCCAAGTGCCTATGTTAAAAAGGAAGACAGATCTCAAATCAATAAACAAATGTTTTACCATTGGAAACAAGAAAAAGAAGAGTAAAATGGCACAAAACAAAAAAAAGAGAGTACATATTATATGATTTTATTCACATGAAATTCTAGTAAATGAAAACTAATTGCAGATCCATTGTTGCCTGTATAAATATACATGTAGGTGTTAATATTGATGTAGATATATGTATAAATATTTGACTTAATAACTATATATATATATTTTTTGTGAAACCAAAACGTTCACTAATGAGAGGACAGTACAAGAGTTTCAAATCTTTGATTAAAATATATTTATTAAGTATAAATTATGTCACCTTTACCAGGCACTAGAGATATAAATATAAAACAACCAAGTTCTGTTTCTTCCAGGTTAGGTAGTAATTTAATAGAAACAGGTTTATGTACAAATAATTTCAGTAGAGTAAGCTAAGAGGGCAAAGTTTTGGGAGAGCAAAGAGGAGATAGCACCTAATCTTGGCTTTACACAAAGGGAAGATTTCAAGGATTTTATTAAATTTAGACCAAACCTTAAGGAAAAGTATGGGTGTATATGTGTGTGTATTTGCATGTATGTGAGCACGTCTGAAAATACCTAGTGTTTATAGGAATAAATGAAAGATTTGATGATGTTAGTGCAAATGTTGCACAGGGCCTCGGTTCTGGGTTGCACAGGTTTGGTTTAAGAACAACAAAAAGGAGAAGTAACTGATCTAGCAGCACTTGTCCAAAATAATTTTCTACAATAATGGAAATGTTCTATAATCTGTGCTGCCTGATACATTAGCCACTAGACACATGTGGCTACTGATCATTTTAGATACGGCTAGTGTGACTAAGGAACTGAACTGCTATATTATTTCATTCATATTTAAATTTAAATAACTGCAAAAGTAACTTACTCCTGAGCAAGGCTGATACTTGGTTATTAGTTCAAATTCAAATAATATTACTGCTTTAAAGAGGAAGCACAGGACATTCTGGAAACATGTACGAGTTTGACAGAATCCGAGAAGACTTCTCCAAGAGAGTACAATTAAAGTACAAATGAATTGAGGTACCAGAGAAACCACCTCTAGCAGACAGAAGAACACATGTGAATGTCCTGAAGGAGAAGAGAAAGTGTCAGATTGTTAAAGAAACAAACAACAAATAACGAGTATCTCAAAATGACAAAAGTGAGGGACATGCTCATCGATAGGTGGACTCAACATTGTGAAAATATCAATTCTACCGAAAGCAATCCACAAATACAAAGCAATTCTCATCCAAATACCAACAGCATTCTTTAAAGAGATGGAAAAACTAATCATTAACTTTATACAGAAATGAAAGAGGCCCCACATAAGTAAAGTACTATTGAAGAAGAATAATTCACTAGGAAGACTCACACTACCTGGCCTCAGAATCTACTGTATGGCTACGGTAGTCAAAACAGCCTGGTACTTGTACAATGACAGCTACATTGACTGGCGGAACAGAATTGAGAACCCAGGTGTAAATCCATCCACCTACAATCACCTGATCTTGGAAAAGGGCCCGAAGTCCATCAAATGTGGAAAAGACAGTCTTTTTAACAAATTCTGCTGGCAAAACTGGATGTCCCTCTGCAAAAAAATGAAACAGGGCCCATACCTCACACCATACCCAAAAACTAAATAAAACTGGATCAAACACCTAAATATAAAATCAAAAACCACAAAGGTCATAGGAGAAAAAATAGGATCAATGCTAGAGGCCCTAATACATGTCATTAACAGGATACAAACCATAACTAACAAGACACAAACTCTAGAATATAAGTTAGATTACTGGAATCTTCTAAAAATTAAACACTCCTGCTCATCAAAAGACTTCACCAAAAGATTAAAAAAAGAACTTAGATTTGGAAAAATCTCTGACTATGACAAATTCAACAGAAGTCTAATCTCTAAAATCTCCAGGGAAATCCAATACCTCTACAACAAAAAGACAAATAATCCAATTAAAAAATGGGCAAAGGAAATTAACAGACACTTCACCAAAGACGGCGCTCAAGTGACTAACAGACACATGAGGAAATGACCGTGATCACCAGCCAATAGAGAATTGGAAATTGATACTGCAATGAGATACCATCTCACCCCAACATTACTGGCATAAATCAAAAAAAAAAACACACACACAAAAAATAACGCATGTTGAAGAATTTGTGGGGAGACTGGAACTCTTATGCACTACTGGTGGGAATGCAAAATGGTACGACCATTTTGGAAAACGATATGGCACTTCTTTAGAAAGCTAGAAAGAGAACACCGTAAGATCCAGCAATCCCACTCCTAGGAATATATCTTAGGGAAATAAGAGCTGTCACATGAATAGACAAATGCATACCCATGTTCATTGCAGCATTTTTCACAACAGCAAAATTTTGCTCATAAAAGACTCGAGGGAATTAAATGAAATAAAAGGAAAAAAGAAAAAGAAATCTCCTGTGGAGGCTGGTGTTCCTGTCTACCAATTACGTACAAAAAAAAAAAAAAGAGAGAGAATTGTCAATTCCTTTAAGTACAAAACTGAGGGGACATTCTCCCAAAAGATAACCAGAAATGATTTAAACTCTATATAAGATGTCAACAGTATTCTGCTATTCCACTCCCAAGGGGTCATAAATTGTTTAGAAATTTATCTATGTCTATATCTGAATTGTAATAAGAGAATTGTCCTTCACAGTTGTTCAGTAACTGGCTGCTCATCACTCGGACCCTATGTTAAATACATTTTGAGATGGTGATATTTAAGTTACGTGGTGGTATGCAATCTACTCTCAACTCCCATGGAGCTGTTGAGTAATTTTACTGGTCAGATGTTTAACTCGAAAAGGAACTTTTGTCTCCATTAGGCAATATATTAAGATTCTGTTACCTTGGTTGTTTCCCACCCCAATACTTGAGAAAAAAATATGTTGTCGTTGTTAGTTCCCATCGTCACTATGAGTCAGAATTGACTCAATGGCAATGGTTGTTTTTTTTAAATAGTGACACCATGTACAAGAGGGGGAGAAGCTGCCCCATCCTGTGCCATCCTCACAATCATTGCCATGTTTGAGCTCATTGTTGTAGTCACTGTGTCAATCCATGTCTTTGAGGGTCTTCCTCTTTTTCACTGACGCTTTACTTTATCAAGCATAATATCCTTCACCAGGGACTGATCCCTCCTGATAACATATCCAAAGCACGTGAAAGAAAGTCTCGGCACCCTTGCTTCAGAAAAGTATTCTGGCTGTACTTCTTCCAAGATAGATTTGTTCATTCTTCTGGCAGTCACTGGCATATTCAATATTCTTCACCAACACCTAATTCATTGTCCAGCTTTCACATTCATATGTGGTCATTGAAAATACCATAGCTTCGGTCAGGCACACCTTGGTCTTCAAAGTGACATCTTTGCTTCTTAACACTTTAAGGAGGTCTTTTGTAGCAGATTTGCCCAGAGCAATACTGTTAAACATATAATATGAGATATTTCATTCTGAGATCATATTGTTCAGAAATTTATCTATGTCTATATCTGAATTGTAATAAGAGAATTGTCCTTCACAGTTGCACATAACTGGCTGCTCATCACTCGGACTCTATGTTAACTCAATTTTGAGATGGTGATATTTAAGTTACACGGTGGTGTGCAATTTACTTCCAAATATATCTAAGTATGGGGATGAGAATAGAAATTTTAAGAAAAGCTTTTTTATTTCCCTTCCACAGACATCTATGGTTAAGGGAAGTCATGGTCCTCATTTATCTTTGATGTATCTTTTTCTTACTGGGTTGTTTAAGAAAATAATTTTCCTGGTCCCAGCTTGATATCTCTGCATGTGCAATAACTATCCACTGTGCATGGGACTTAATTTGGCTTCCTTTCCCCATTGTATGAGTCCTAGTCAAGTCCAATACCTATATCAACGCCTTTTTCATGTCTGTTACCTGTATTGACCTTTTTCAGGACTCATTCACAATATCTTTCTAGATAGTGCAGGTTTCTCTTACTTTTCCAGTAGCTCAATCATTCATCTTACACCATATATATATACATATAAAACCAGATCAAACCAGTTGCCCCGAGTCAATTCCAACTCATAGTGACCCTATAGAACAGAGTTGAATTGCCCCATAAGGTTTCTAAGGCTCTAAATCTTTATGGAAGCTGGCTGCCACACCTTTCTCCTGTGGAATAGGCTGGTGAGTTCAAATTGCTTACCTTTTGATTAGCATCAGAGCACTTAACCGCTGTGCCATCAGAACTCATACACAGGTGTATATATACATATATAAACCCACCAGAGCTCATATATACATATATATACACACACACACACACATATATACCCACACAAATATACAAAAATACAAATCTATTTTTAATTTCTTTCAGCAATTTGAGGCTTTTTGTGCCAGAGATATATTTTTCAATATACCTGCTGTCTCAGCTAGCTAGTGCTGCTATAACAGAAGTACCACAAGTGGATGGATGGGTTTAACATAGAGAATTTTTTTCTCTCACAGCATAGCAGGCTAGAAATCCGAATTCAGGGTGCTAGCTCCAGGAGAAGGCCTTCTCCCTCTGTTGGCTCTGGGGGAAAGTCCTTGTCATCAATATTCCCCAGTCAAGAGATCCTAAGCACAGGGACCCCCAATCAAAAGGATACTCTATTCTCCTGGCTCTTGTTTCTTGGTGGTATGATGTCCTCCTGTCTCTCTGCTTGCTTCTCGCTTTTATATCTTAAAAGAGATTGACTTAAAACACAACCCAGTCTTGTAGATTGAGTCCTCCCTCATTAACATAACTGCCACTAATCCTACCTCACTAACACCATAGAGGTAGGGTTTACAGTGTGTAGGAAAATCACATCACTTGACAAAATGGTGGACCACCACACAATACTGGGAATCATGGTCTAGCCAAGTTGACACACATTTTTGGTGGACACAATTCAACCCATAACATCTGCCTTATTTTAAGAATTGAAAGACCCTCTCCTTCCTTAAGTTTTTAAGTCTGGATATGTTATTAAAAATATTATTAACTAGATGGTGCCTGGACACAACCGATGACTGCCCTGACAGGGAGCACAACAGAGAACCCCTGAGGGAGCAGGAGAACAGTGGGATGCAGACCCCAAATTCTCATAAAAAGACCAGGCTTAATGGTCTGACTGAGACTAGGAGAATCCCGGCAGTTGGGGTCCCCAAACCTTCTGTTGGCCCAGGACAGGAACCAACTCCTCAGACATGGATTGGACTGGCAATGGGTTGGAGAGAGATGCTGATGAGGAGTGAGCTACTTGTATCAGGTGGACACTTGAGACTGTGTTGGCTTCTCCTGTCTAGAGGGGAGATGGGAGGGTAGAGAGGGCTAGAAACCGGCAAAACGGTCACGAAAGGAGAGACTGGAAGGAGGGAGCGGGCTGGCTCATTAGGGGGAGAGTAAGTGGGAGTATGTAGTAAGGTGTATATAAGTTTATATGTGAGAGACTGACTTGATTTGTAAACTTTCACTTAAAGCACAATAAAAATTATTTAAAAATATATATATTATTGATACCGTAAAGGGTTAAACGGTTCCCCTTCCTCCCATCACACCTGAGCCACATCACACTCTTTTGATAAGAAATTCTGTGTAGCAGCTCAAGGCCATCTTACTGCTTCTCTGTTCAAGTTTGCTTTGCTACCCACCAACCTTCCCCTCACTCCATTTGGACATGAGCAATAAGCCACAAAGCTGTCCTTGGATAAACTTCATGTTTCATTAAAAAAAAAAAAATTTATACCCCCCTGAAAACCACATGCCCCTAGCCATCATATTGCACCCCCTACTGCACCCCTGTATGTGTTAATTTCCTGAAATTGTCTGCCAGTTCTTAGAAACTTCATGAATTATGCTTAAGTTCCCTATCACAAGCCCTGCACCTGCACTGGAATCCCCAACCTCAGGGAGCTTGATTTGAGACTTGATCTCTGAGCTCCTTGCTTGACCGGCTTGCAATAGAGTCTGTTTCCTCTTTTTCAAAGGCCTGGTGTCTCTCAATTGACTCAAGGGGTCGCACCGGGCAGGACCCACCCTCGTCAGGTTACAATACTATAATGATGCATAGATTACCACATCTTTTATTGGTCAGTTAATTCATTTTCTGTGTCTGTTATAACAAATTGCTACAAACTGAGTGACTTAAAACAACAGAAATTTATTCTTCCACAGCTCAGGAGGCCAGAAATCCGAAGTCAGAGCCAAAATACCTGAGCCTTAATCAAGCTGTCACGGCAGAATCACACCACACACTCTTCAGAGGCTCCAGGGGAGAATCTGTTCATTGCCTCTTCCAGCTTCTGGTGGCTGTCTCTATTCCATGGCTGTGGCTGCATCATCCAATCTCTGCCTCTGTGGTCACATTGTCATCTCCGCTTGTGTCTTTATGAAATCTCTCTCTGCTTCTCCCTATATTCTTCTGTATTTTATATCCATCTATATTCTTCTGTACTCTATATCCTTCTGTATTCTTCTATATTCTCTATTCTTCTATATTCTATATCCTATGTTCCATATTCTTCAATATTCTATATTTTGTACTCTATATTCTATATTCTTTATTCTCTATTCCATATTCTACATTATACATACTATATTCTATTTTCTATGTTCTTCTGTATTCTATATTCTTCTATATTCTATACTGTTCTATATTCCTCTATATTCTATATACTTCTATATTCTACATTCTATGTTCAATATTCTATATATTATATTCTATTTCCTATCTTCCATATTCTATATTCTACATTCAATATTTTTCTATATTCTATATTCATCTTTATTCTATACTCTATATTTCATATTCTACATTCTGCATTCTTCTATATTCTATAATCGATATTCTCTAGTCTTTATTATATATTTTATATTCTACATTATATATTCTATATTCTTCTATTTTCTATAGTCTTCTATATTCTGTATTCTGTTTCTATATTCTATGTTCTATATGCTATATTCCACATTCTATATTTTATATTCTTCTATATGCTATAATCTGTACTTGAAGATCAAAGATCACAGCCTTCAGTATGGACTGCACGTCAACATAAAGAAAACAAAAATCCTCAGAACCGGACCAATGAGCAACATCATGATAAATGGAGAAAAGATTGACGTTGTCAAGGATTTCATTTTACTTGGATCCACAATCAACAGCCATGGAAGCAGCAGTCAAGAAATTAAAAGACGCATTGCACTGGGCAAATCTGCTGCAAAGGACCTCTTCAAAGTGTTGAAGAGCAAAGATGTCACCCTGAAGACTAAGGTGCACCTGACCCAAGCCATGGTATTTTCAATCACATCATATGCATGTGAAAGCTGGACGATGAATAAGGAAGACCGAAGAAGAGTTGACGCCTTTGAATTGTGGTGTTGGTGAAGAATATTGAATATACCACGGACTGCCAAAAGAACAAACACATCTGTCTTGGAAGAAGTGCGGCCAGAACGCTCCTTAGAGACAAGGATGGCGAGACTGCGTCTTACATACTTTGGGCATGTTGTCAGGAGGGATGAGTCCCTGGAGAAGGACGTCATGCTTGGCAGAGTACAGGGTCAGCGGAAAAGAGGAAGACCCTCAGCGAGGTGGATTGACACAGTGGCTGCAACAATGTGCTCAAGCACAACACCGGTTTTAAGGATGGCACGGGGCCGGGCTGTGTTTTGTTCTGTTGTGCATAGGGTCTCTATGAGTCGGAACCGACTCGACAGCACCTAACGACAACAATATTCTATATTATTTTTATTCTGTATTATTCTATATTTATCTATGTTGTATATTCTAAATTCTATTTTCTATATTTCATATTCTTCTATATTCTACATTCTACACTCTATTCTTCTGTATTCTATATCCTATGTTCTATATTCTGTATTTTATCTTCTATATTCTGTACTCTATATTCTACATTCTATATTCTTCTATATACTATATTCTTCTGTATTCTATATTCTATATCCTATATTCCTTATTCTTCAATATTCTAAGTTCTATATTCTATTTTCTATCTTCTATATTCTACATTCTAAATTCTATATTCTGTACTCTATATTCTATGTTTGATATTCTATGTCCTGTGTTCTATGTTCAATCTTCTACCATCTGCTTTCTTCTATCTACTATCTTCAATCTATCTTCTATCGTCAATTTCCTTCTATATTGTATATTCTATGTTCTATATTATATTTTCTGTTTTCTATATTCTTTTGTGTCCTATATTCTATTATCTTCTATATTCCATATTCTACAGTCTATATTCTATTTTCCATATTCTATTCTCTTCTATATTCTTCTACATTCTATACTCTATATCCTATAATCTTCTATATTTTTTCTATATTTTATAATCTACATTCTATTTTCTATATTCAATATTCTATCTTCTATATTCTTCTACATGCTGTATTCTATATTACATGCTGTAATCTATATTCTACAGTCTATATTTTTCTACATTCTATATTCTATAATCTATATTCTTCAATATTTTATGTTTTATATTGTATCTTCTACATTCTACAGTATATATTCCATATTCTTCTGTACTCTATAATCTATATACTTCTACGTTCTGTTTTCTATATTTTTCTACATTGTATGTCTTATAGTCTATATTCATCAATATTCTATTTTCTATATTCTTTTATATACTGTATTCTTTTATGAACTATATTCTTCTATATTCCATATTCAACATTCTATATTCTACTATATTCTATATACTTCTGTATTCTACTGTCTATATTCTATAATCTATATTCTTCTGTATTCTATATTCTATGTTCTATAATCTATATTCTACATTCTGTATTCTCTATTCTTCTATATTCTGTAATCTATATACTTTTACATTCTATATTCTCTCTTCTATGTTCTGTACTGTATTATCTATATTGTACATTCTACGTTCTTTATTCTTCTATATCGTATATTTTATGTCTTATAGTCTGTATTCCATTTTCCTGAATATCCTCTATTCTATATTCTTCTATATTCTATGTTCTATCCTCTATGTTCTATATTCTACATTCTCTTCTCTACATTCTATACTCTTCTGTATTCTATAATCTATATTCTTCTATATTCTACAGTCTACATTATGTATTCTAAATATTTCTATATTCTTTAACTTCTCTCTTTTATATTCTGTATTCTATATTCTACATTCTATATTCTATTTTCTTGTATGTTCTGTTTTCTATATCTAATGTTCTCCACTCTACATTTCATACTCTAAATTTTCCTATAGTCCATATTCTTCTATATTCTACATTCTATAATCTATATTCTCTACCCTATGTTCCATATTCTATATTCTGCATTCTAAATTCTATATTCAATATTCTTCTATATTCTATCATCTATATTCTTCTACATTCTATATTCTGTTTTGTATATTCTATATTCTTCTATATTGTACATTTTATATATCATAGCCTACATTCCATATTCATCAATAGTCTATATTCTTCTATATTCTATATTCCATATTTTCTATCCTATATTCTTCTATATTCTATCTTCTATATTCTGTTCTGTATATTCTATATTCTTCTATATTACATATTCATCAATATTCTATATTCTTCCATATTCTATATTCCATATGCTATATTCTACATTCTAAATTCTTCTTATTCTGTATTCTATATTCTTCTATATATTATATTCCACGTTCTACATCTTCTGTATTCTATAATCTATATACTTCTACATTTTATATTCTGTAATCTTCTATATTGTATATCTTATATTCTATATTCCATTTTTGTCAATATCCTGTATTCTGTATTCTATATCCTTCTATAGTCTATCTTCTATATTCTTTATTTTATATGCTATATTCTGTTCTCTATATTCTATAATCTATAATCTACATTCTATACTCTATTTCATATTCTGTATTCTACTTTATTTTTCTCTATTCTATATTCTGTATATTCTACGTTCTATATTGTGTATGGCTCTATATTCTACATTCTATAATCTAAATTTTTCTTTATTCTATATTCTGTATTCTATATTCCACACTGTAAACTCTATATTCTATATTCCTCAATAATCTATAATATTCTTCTATATTGTATATTCTATATCCTTTATTCTATATTGTATATACCATAATTGTCAATATTCTTTATTCTTCTGTATTCTATCTTCTATATTTTCTAGTCTAGATTCTATATTCTTCTATATTCTATACTCTAATTCTATATTCCAAATCCTATATTCTATCTTCAATATTCTTCAATATTCCATCTTCTATATTTTGTCTTCTATAGTCTATATTCTCTATTCTATATTGTTCTATATTCTACTTTCTATATTCTGTATTCTATGTTCTTCTATATGCTATATTCTATATTTTATCTTTTGTACTCTATATTCTATGTCCTATATTCTGTATTCTATATTCTTCCAAATACTGTATGCTTCTATGTTCTATGTTCTGTATTCCATATTCTGTATTCTACATTCTACGTTCTATATTCTTTTTTTATATGTTTTTCCATATTCTATATTCTATGTTTTACATTCTATATTCTTCTATTTCTATATTGTATATACTAAATTTTATATTCTGTACTCTGTATTCTACATTCTATATCCTACATTCAACATGCTATATTCTTTATTCTATATTCTTCTCTATTCTACATTCTATATTCAATATTCTATGTTTGCTGTTCTATATTCTGTATACCATATTCTTCTCTATTCTATATTCTGCATTCTTCTATATTCTATGGTCTTCTATATTCTACATTTACTTTCTATATTCTGCTACATTCTCTGTTCTATGTACTGTATTCTATATTCTACATTCTGCATTCTATATTCCATTTTCTATAATCTTTATACTTGTACAGTCTGTATTGTATATTCTTCTATATTGTATATTTTATTTCTTATATTCTTTTTGCCATATTCATCAATATTCTAGTCTTCTAAATACTATGTTCTTCTATGTTCCGTATTCTACACTCCATATTCGATTTTCTACATTCTATATTTTATATTCTAGAAGCTACATTCTATATTTATCTATAGCCTATAATCTTTATACTTCTATATTTTGTATTCTATAATCTTCTATATTGTACTTTTATGTCTTATATTCTATATTCTATACTCTTCTGTGTTCTATCTTCTATTCTCTATGTTCTTTATTCTATATTCTGTACTCTATATTCCATATTTTATAAACTATACTGTTCTATTTTACATATTCTATATTCTGTATTCTATATTCAATATTGTACATTCTATACACTTCTTTTATATTTTATATTCTACCACATTATATATACTATATTCCACACTCTACATGCCATATTCTATATTCCTCTATATGCTATAATCTATATTCTTCTATATTCTACATTCTATATTCATTTCACATTCTGTATTCTTCTATATTCTACATTCTAAATACTATAGTCTATATTCTACATTCTAAATTCTATATTCTTCAATATTCTACATTCTTCTATATTCTGCTTTATTCTATATCGTATATCCTATACTATTCTATACTCCATATTCTTGTATAATCTATATCCTAATTTCTGTACTCTTCTATATTCTATATCCTATATTCTTCTATATTCTATATACCTCTATATCTTTATTCTTCTATATTCTATATCCCACATTCCATATTCTATATTCAATATTCTATGTTGTATGTTCTATATTCTTCTATGTATTATATTCTTCTATATCTATATTCCATATTCTTTATTCCATATTCTGTATTCTTCTGTATTCTATATTCTATACTCTACATTCTATATTCTACATTCTTTATTCTGTATTCTTCTATATACTAAAATCTATATTCTATGTTCTATATTTTATACATTCTGTGTTATATATTCTATATTCTTCTATTTTCTATATTCTGTATTCCACATTCTATATTCTTCTGTATGCTATAATCTATATTCTTCTATAGTCTATATTTTATGTTCTGTATTATTCTATATACTGTATTCTTTATTCATATTCTACATTCTGTATTTTTCATTCTTCTATATTCTACACTCTATATTCTATATTCTTCTATATTCTGTATCCTACATTCTATATTCCATATTCTTCAATATTCTATATTCTTCTATATTGTGTACTCTATATTCTACATTCTAAATTCTGTATTTAACATTCTTCTATATTAAATATTCTGTGTTGTATAGTCTATATTCTTCTATAGTCTATATTTGATATTCTTTGTGCTGTATTCTATGTTCAATCTTCTATCTCCTATCATCTTATGTCTTCTATCTACTATCTTCTATTGTCTTCTATATTTGATATTATATTTTCTTCTGTTTTCTATATTCTTGTGTCCTGTATTCTATTGCCTTCTATATTCTATATCCTCCTCTATTCTATGTTCTACTATATTCCATATTCTGCTATATTCTATGTACTTCTATATTCTGTATTCCATATTCTATTTTCTATATCCTTCTATATTCTATATTCTTCTGTATTTTTATTCTATATTCTACATTCTATACTTTATAATCAATATTCTGTTTTATGCCGTGTTCTATATTCTTTTATATACTATATTCTTGTATATTCTGTATTCCATAATCTATATTCCATATTCTTCTATATTCTAAATTCTGTTCTTTGTTCTATATTCCTTATTCTACATTCTACGTTGTATACTCTATATTCTTCTATATTCTATAACCTATATACTTCTACAGTCTGTATTCTGTATTCTATTTTCTATTCTTCTAAATTGTATATTTTATATCTTAAATTCTATATTTTTCAATATTCCATATTCTCCTATATACTATATTGTATATTCCATATTCTACTATATTTAATATTCTATATTCTCTTTTCTATAATCTATATTCTTCTATATTCTATGTTCTACATTCTTCTGTATTCTATAATCTATACACTTTTAAATTCTATGTTCTGTGTTCTGTAATATATAGTCTATATTCTACATTCTGTATTCTTTATATTCCTCTATATTGTATATTTTATGACTTATATTCCGTGCTCTATAGTCCATTTTCGTGAATATCCTATATTCTTCTATATTCTATTTTCTAACTTCTATGTTCTGTATTCTATATTGTATGTTCTGTGCTCTATATTCTATAATCTATATTCTACAGTCTGGATTATATATTCTAAATTCTTCTATATTCTTTATTCTTCTCTATTCTGTATTATATGTTCTGTGTTCCACATTCTATATTCTACGTTCTTCTATATTCTACATTCTGTATTCTATATTTTTTATTCTATATTCAACATGGTAAACTCCATATTCTGTGTTCTATAATCTATATTCTTTTATATTCTATAATCTACATTCTATATTCTTGAATAATCTTATAATCTATATTCTTCTATATTGTATATTCTATATACAATATTCTTCTATATTCTCTCTTCTACATTCTGTAGTCTATATTCCTCTATATGCTATATTCCACATTCTATATCCTATATTTTATATGCTATGTTCTTCTACTTTCTCTATTATATATTCTTCTGCATTCTAAATTCTTCTATAATGTATATTCCATGTTCTTTTATATTCTATAATTTTCTATATTGTATATTCCTGTATATTCAGTATTCTATATTCTTCTACATTCTATACTCTATATTCCATATTCTATACAATTCTGTATTCAATATCTATATTCTTTTATATTCTATGTTCTATTTTCTTCTATATAATATATTCTTCTGTATTCTATATTCTACATTCTGTATTCTTCTATATTCTATATTTTCTATAATCTATGTTCTATATTTTGTATTCTTCCATATTCTATAATCTGTATTTCTCTAATTTGTATATTCTACATTCTAATTTCTTCTATATATTCTATATTTTGTATTCTATATTCCACATTCTACTTTGTAAATTCTATATTCTACACTCTTCTATATTCTACTATACGCTATATTCTAGTTTCTAGATTCTTGATCCGACATTCTATATTCTGTTTTCTGTATTCTATATTCCACATTCTACATTCTTCTATATTCTGTATACTATAATCTTCTATATTCTTCTATAATGTATATTCTATATCCCATATTCTACTATATTTTATATTCTATATTCTTCTATTTTCTCTATTCTATATTTTGTATTCTTCTATATTCTATACACTATATTCTTCTGTATTCTATATTTCTCTATAGTCTATATCCTTCTATATTCTAGATTTTATTTTCTACATTATTCTACATTCTATTTTCTTTTATATTCTGTATTCTATCTTCTGTGTTCTGTTCTATATTCTATATTCTTTTATATACTATATTCTTCAATATTCTATATCCCATATTCTGTATTCTTCTATATTCTACATTCTATATTTTTTATATTATTTAATCTATATTCTTGTATATTCTATATGCTACATTCTATATTCTAAATTCTTTAATATTCTGTATTCTACATTCTATATTCTTCTATTTCCTATACTATATTATTCTATATTCTGTATTGTATATTCCACATTATGCATTCTATATTCTATACTCCATATTCTACACTCAACATTATATATTCAAAAATTTTCTATATTCTTCCGTATGCTATATTCTGTGTTCTGTGTTCTACATTCTACACTCTATATTCTGTATTCTTATATTCTATAACCTATATTCATCTGTATTCTCGTCTACATTCTAAATTCTTCTATATTCTATGTACTTCTGCATTCTGTATTCTATAGCACATTCTACATTTTATATATTTTATTCTGTATTCCATATATGTCATAATTCTGTATTCTAATATCTTCTACATACTGTATTCTTCTACTTTCTATAATTCATATTTCTTAAACTGTATTCCGTATTCTACACTCTACATTCTATAATCCTTCTATATTCTGTTTTATATTGTATTTTCTAAATTCTATATTCTTCTATGTTCTATATTCTTTTATATTCTAGTTCTACATTTTTCCATATTCTAGGTTCTCTATTCCATACTCTGTGTTCTATATTGTATATCCAAAGTTCTATATTCTATATTCTTTATTTTTCTATATACTATATTTTTCAGTATGTTATATTCTATGTTCCATAATCTATACTCTATATGCTATATTCTACATTCTGTATTCTTCTATATTCTATATTTTACATTCTACATTCCATAATTTTCCATATGCTATAATCTGTATCCTCTAGTCTTTATACTATATTTTATATTCTGTATTCTACTTTCTATATTCTAAATTCTGTATTCTTCTCTGATCTATATTCTGTATTCTAGTCTTCTACTGAGTATATTCTAGAATGTATATTCTATATTCTTATGTATTCTATATTCTAAAAAATGCTTCTATATTCTTCCATATTCTGTATTCTTCAATATTCTGTGTTCCACATTCTACTATATGCTTTTTCTTGTATTTTCTATAGCCTTCTATATTCTAAATTTATATTCGATATTCTTCTATATTCCATATTCTTCTGTAATGTATATATTCTTCTATATTCCATATTCTTGTATATTTTTTTATATTCTGTTTTCTATATTCTTTTATATTCTGTATAGTATCTTCTGTGTTCTGTGTTCTCTGTTCAATATTCTTCTGTATACTATATCGTTCCATATTCCATATTCTATATTCCACATTCTAAATTCTATGTTCTATATTTTCCTATATCCTATATTCCATACTCTCTATTCTATATTCAATGTTCTATATTCTTCTCTATTCTACATTCCATATTCTACATTCTAAAATCTTCTATATTCTACATTCTGTATTCTAGATTCTTCTATTTTCTATATTTTTACGTATACTATATTTTTGTGTATCCTACATTCCATATTTTTATACTGTATTCAACATTCTATATTCTTCTATATTCCATATTCTGTATTTCCTGTATTCTATATTTTACATTCTACATCCTATATTCCATTATCTTCCATATTGTCTAACGTATAATCTTCTATATTCTATAATCTATATTTCTCTTAATTCTTCACTCTATATTTTGCATTCTATATTCTGTATTCTACATTGTACATTTTATATTCTTCTGTGTTCTATATTCTAATTTGTATTCTATTTTCTTCTATAGCCTGTATTCTGTATGCTATATTCTTCTATAATGTATATTCTATATTCCAAATACTCTATACACTATATTCTTCTATTTTCAATGTTCCTTTATATTGTGTATTCTATCCTCAGTGTTCTATGTTCCATATTCTATATTCTGTTTTAAATTCTCTAGATTCTATAATCTATGTTCTTCTATATTGTATATTTTTGTATATTCTGTAATCCATACTTTGTATTCTATATTCTTCTACATACAATATACTCCTATATACTATATTGTATTTTTCATATACCATATTCTATATTCTGCAATCTATATTTTAAATTCTTCTGTATTTTATGTTCTGTATTCTATATTCTCCATTCTAAATTCTATATTCTTCCTTATTCTTCTATATTCTATATTTTTCTATATACTATATTTTTCTGTATTCTATTTCATATTCTACATTCTTCCTTCTATATTCTTCTATATTGTGTATTCTTTCTTTTACATCCTATATTCTATATTCCATTATCTTCTATATGTTATAATCTATATTCTTCTATTTTCTGTGTTCTTTATACTTTATTTTATATTCTATATTTTGTATTCTACATTCTATGTTCTATATTCTATATTTTTCTATACTCTACATTTTCTATATTCTACATTCCATACTCTGTGTTCTGTATTCAATGTTCTTTTCTATATTCTATATTTTTCTATATAATTTTCTGTATTCTATATTCTACATTCTACACTAGTCTTCATTGTCTGTATCATATATTCTTCTATATTGTATATTCTGTATTTCACATTCTACATTCTATATTCCATAATCTTCCATATTCTATAATGTATAATCTCTACATGATATACTTTTTATTCTATTTTATATTCTACATTCTATATTTTTCTATCTTCCATTGTATTCTATATTCAAAGTTTTCTATAATTTTCTGTATTCTTATTGCCTATTCTGTAAACTATATTCTTTATTCTCTTATATTCCATCTTCTATATTTAATTCTACACTCTATATTCCAGAACCTTCTTTATTCTATAATCTATATTCTTCTATATTCTTTGTTCTCTATATTTTTTATTCTATAGTCTGTATTCTACGTTGTACATACTCTATCGGATATTCTATATTTATTTCTGTTCTATATTTTCCTTTATTCTCTATTCCATACTCTGTATTCTATATTCCATATTCGATGTTCTATATTCTATAGTTTTTATATCCAATATTCTTCTGTATTCTACATTCTATAGTCCATATTCTATATTCTGCATTCTATATTCTTCTATATTCTGTGTTCTATACTCTTCTACATCTTTATTCTACATTCTATATTCTTCTGTTATAATCTATATTCTTCTATCTGCTATATTCTATGTTCTAAATTCTATACTCAATATTCTACAGTCCACATTCTATATTCTAAATTTTTCGATATTCTTTATTCTTCTCTATTGTTCTCCATTCTACATTCCATTTCCTTCTATATTATATATTCTACATTTCTCTGAATTCTATATTCCTCTATATTCTATATTTTTTATTGTATATTCTACCTTCTAATCTCTATATTCTATATTCTTCTGTAATCCAATATTCTCTGTTCTACATTCTATATTCTTCTATATTTTGTAATCTATATTCTTCTACTTTATTCTCTATTCTTCAATAGTGTATATCCTATACCCTATATTCCCTATTTGTCAATATTCTATTTTCTTCTCCATTCTATCTTCTATATTCTGTAGTCTGTCATCTATTTGCTTTACTCCTCTATATTCTGTATTCTATATCCTGTATCTTCTATATTCTAAATATATACTGTTTTCCTATATTCTGTGTTCTATATTTTGCAATATTCTATATTCTTCTATAATTATATTCTACATTCTCCTATTTTCCATATTTCATATTCTTCTATTTTCTTTTATATTCTCTATTGTACCTTCTATGTTCTGTGTTCTTCTATATACTATATTCCTCTATATACTATAGTCCATATTCTATATTCTACATTCTAAATTCTTCTATATTGTGTATTTTACATTCTAAATTTTATATTCTTCTATGTTCTATATTCTTTTATATTCTATGTCTATATTTTCCCATATTCTAGGTTCTAAATTCCGTACTCTGTATTCTATATTGTATATTCAAATTTCTATGTTCTATATTCTTTATATATTTTTCTGTACGGTATAGTCTATGCTCCATATTCTATATGCTATATTCTACATTCCGTGTTCTATGTTCTTTTATATTCTGTATTCTATACTCTGTATTTTACATTCTACATTCCACAATTTTCTATATTCTATAACCTGTATTCTAGTCTTTATTCTATATTCTGTATTCTACTTTCTATATTCTAAGTTCTTCTATAATCTATATTCCGTATTGTATACTCTTCTATTGTGTATATTCTTCTATAATGTATATTCTCTATTCTTCTGTATTCTATATTCTGTATTCTTCCATATTCTGTATTCTTCAATATTCTGTGTTCTGCACTCTACTATATTCTTTTTCTTGCATTTTCTATGGCTTTCTATATTCTATATTCTTCTATTTCCTAAATTTATATTCAATATTCTTCTGTATTTTGTATTCTATATTCTGCAATGTACATTCTATAATCTATGTTCTTGTTTGTATTTTTCTATATTCCACATTCTTAGTATATTCTATATTCTACTATTTTCTATATTCTGTATTGTATCTTCTGTGTTCCATGTTCAATATTCTTCTATGTTCTATATTCCATAAATTCTTCTATATTCCATATTCTACATTTTAAATTCTATGTTCTTCTATATTCTATATTTTCCTACATCCTATATTCCATACTCTCTATTCTATATTCGATGTTCCGTGTTCTATATTCTATATTTTTCTCTATACTATATTCTTCTGTATTCTATATTCCATATTGTATATTCTACATTCTCTATTCTACATTCTCTATTCTATATGTTACGTTCTACATTCTTCTATATTCTATATTTGTCGATATACTATGTTCTATATTAATTCTTCTATTTTCTATGTTTTTACATATATTTTTGTGTATTCTGTATTCCATATTCTTTAACTGTATTCAACACTCTATATTCTCCTATATTCTATATTCCATAATCTTCTATATTGTGTAATTTATAATCTTCTATATTCTATAATCTATATTCTCCTAAATTCTTCATTGTGTTTTGCAATCTATATTCTACATTGTACATTTTATATTCTTCTGTATTCTACTTCAAAATTTATATTCTATTTTCTTCGATATTCTGTATTCTTTATGCTATATTCTTTTATAATGTATATTCTGTAATTTTTTTATTCCAAATCCTCTATAAACTATACTCCTCTATTTTCAAAGTTCTTTTATATTCTGTATTCTATCTTCAGTGTTCTGTTAACCCTAACCCTAAACCTGACCCTGACCATAAACCTGACCCTGACCCTAACAACCCTAACCCTAACCCTGACCCTAAAACCCTGACCCTGACCCGACTCTGACCATTGACCCTGACCCTAAAACGCTGACCATGACCCTGACCCTAAAACCCTGACCCTGACCCCTAAACCTGACCCTAACGCCTAACCCTGAACCTAACCCCTAACCCTGACCAAACCCCTAACCCGGACCCTAAACCCTAACCGCTAACCCTGACCCGAACCCCTAACCTTCCCCCGAAACCCTAACCCTGACCCGAGCCCCTAACCCTGAACCTAACCCCTAAACCTTACCCTAACCCCTAACCCTGACCCTAACCCCTAACAATGACCCTAACCGTTAACCCAGACTCTAAAACCTAACCTTGACTCAAACCCCTGAACCTGACCCTAAACCCTAACTCCTAACCCTGACCCTAACCATAACCCCTGACCCTGAACCTAACCCCTAACCCTAACCCTAAAACTTAACACTAACCCTAACCCCTAACCCGAACCGTAACCTCTAACCCTAACATCCTAACCCTAACCAACCCAACCCTAACCAACCCTATCCTTAACACCCTAACCCTAACAACACTCTAACCCTAACACCCTAATACCTAACAACACCCTAACCCAAACCCTAACACCCTAACCCTATTCCTAACACCCTAACCCTAACCAACCCTAACCCTAACACCATAACCCTAACCAACCCTAAGCCTATACTGTTCATTATATTCTTCATTATATTCTTCATTAATATATTCTTTATTATATTCTTTTTTATATTTTTCACTATCATATTCTTCATTATATTCTTTATTTACATTCTTCATTATTATATCCTTCTTCATTATTACATCCTTCATTCTTACATCCTTCGCGATTACATCCTTCGTTATTAGATTCTTCATTGTTAGATTCTTCATTGTTACATTCTTCATTGTTATATTCTTCATTACTATTTTCATTATTATACTGTTCATTATTACATTCTTCATTATTATATTCTTCTTCATTATTATATTCTTGTTTATTATATTCTTCATTATTTTCTTAAATATTATATACTTCTTCATTGTTATAATCTTCATTATATTCTTCCTCATTATTATATTCTTCATTATTATATTGTTTATTTTTATATTCTTCATTATTTTTTCATTATTATATTCTTCATTATTATTATATTCTTCTTTATTATATTCTTCACTATTACGTTCTTCACTGTTACGTTCTTCAGTGTTACGTTCTTCACTTACGTTCTTCACTCTTACGTTCTTCACTCTTACATTCTTCACTATTCATTATATTCTTGATTATATTCTTCATTATATTGTTCATTACTATATTGTTCATTATATTCTTGCTCATTATGCTCTTCATTATTATATTCATTATTTTAATCCCATTATTCTATTCTTCATTAATATATTCATTATTACATTCTTCATTGTTAAATTCTTCATTATTACATTCTTCATTAATATATTCTTCATTATTACATTCTTCATTGTTACATTCTTCCTTATTACATTCTTCATTAATATATTCTTCATTATTACATTCTTCATTGTTACATTATTACATTGTTCATTTTACATTCTTCATTACTAGTCTTCATTACATTCTTCACTATTATATTCTTCATTATATTCTTCATTTCTATATTCTTTAGTCGTCATTATGTTCATTATTATATTCTTCATAATTATATTGTTCATTATATTCTTCATAATTATATTCCTCATTTTTTCTTCTATATTGTAATATTCTTCATTATTATATTCTTCATTATCTACTTTTATTTTGTTCTTCATTATTCTATTCTTCATTATTTTATCCTTCATTATTGTATCCTTCATTATTATATTCTTCACTATTGTGTTCTTCATTATTCTATTCTTCATTATTGTATTCTTCTTCATTATTATATTTTTTATTTTCTTCTTCATTACATTCTACATTATATACTTCTTCGTTATTATATTCTTCATTATTGTATCCTTCATTATTGTTTTCATTATTATATTCTTCATTATATACAACCTCGTTATCATATTTATTGTATTCTTCATTATTACATTCTTCATAATTATGTTCTTTATTATATTCTTCATTATTGTATTCTGCATTATTATATTCTTTATTCTTTATTATTATATTCATCATTACAATCTTCATTACTATATTCGTCATTATTAAATTCTGCATTATTGTATTCTTCTTATATTCTTCTTCATTATATTCTTCATTATTATATTCATTATTATAGCCTTCTTCATTTATACATTCTTCATTACATTCTTCATTAGTATAGTCTTCGTTATTATATTCATTAGTATAGTCTTCGTTATTATATTCATTATTATATTCTTCATTATTATATTCTTTAATGTATTCTTCATTATTATGTTCTTCATTTTTATAGTCTTCACTATTATATTCTTCACTATAATATTCTACATATTACATTCTTCATTATTATATTCTTCATTATTAAATTCTTTATTATATTCATTATATTATTATTCTTCATTATATTCTTCATTTTTATATTATTTAATTCTTCATTACTGTATCCTTCATTATTATATTTTTATGTTCTTCACTATTATATTCTTCATTATTATATACTTCCTGTTATATTCGTCTTTATTGTATTCTTCATTATTAGTCTTCATAATTATGTTCTTCATTATTATATTCTTCATTTTTACATTCTTCATTGTTCTTTGATATTATATTCTACAGTTATATTCTTCATTATTATATTCATTATTATATAATTCTTCATTATAATCTTCATTTTTGCATTCTTTATTACTGTATTCTTCATTATTGTATCCTTCATTATTATGTTCTTCATTACTATGGTTTTCATTATTATATACTTCAATATTATATTCTTCATTATTATATACCTCCTCATTATTATATTCTTCTTTATTGTATTATTTTCTTCATAATTATGTTCTTCATTATATTCTTTAATTTATATTCTTCATTATTGTATTCTTCATTATATTGTACATTATATTCTTCATTATTATATTCTCCATTATTGTATTCTTCATTATTATATTCTCCATTATAGCATTCTTCTTTATTATATCCTTCATTATATTCTTCTTCATTTATATTCTCGTTGATTTTCATATCTTCTTCATTATTATATTCTACATTATTCGTCATTAGTATATTCATCATTATATTCTTCATTATTCATTGTTATATTCTTCATAATTATATTCTTTATTATATTCCTCTTTTTCTTCATTATTGTATTCTTCATTTGATATTCTTCATTATGTTCTTCATTATTATATACTCCTTCATTCTATTGTTCTTCATTATTGTATTCTTATTATATTCTTCATTATTTTATTCTTAGTATATTCTTCAGTATTATATTCTTCATTATTATATACTTCCACATTATTATATTCTTTATTTTATTCATTATATTCCTCTTTATTATATTCATTATTATATTCTTTGTTATTATGTTCATTATTATATTCTTCCTCATTATTATATTTTTTTATTCTTCATTATTATAGTCTTCATTATTATATTCTTCATTTTTAGTCTTATATTCTTCATTATTATATTCTTCATAATTATATATTTCTTCATTATATTTTTCATTATTATATATTTCTTCATTATATTCATTATTATATTATTCTTCATTTTTGAATACTTCATTACTATATTCATCATTATAGTCTTCCTTTTATATCCTTTTCATTATTATATTCTTGAATATTATATTTTTCATCTTTATATTCTTCATTATTATATTCCTCATCGTTATAATCTTCATTATTTTATTCTACATTATATTCTTCATTATTTTATTCTACATTATATTCTTCATTACTATATTCATTACTATATTCCTCATTATTAAATTCTTCATTATTACCTTCTTGACTATTATTTTTCATTATTATATTCTTCATTATCATATTCTTCATTATATACTTCATTATTATATTCTTGTTCATTATTATAATGTACTTCATTATTAGTCTTCATTATTATATTATTTTCTTCGTTATTATATTCTTCATTAGTATATTCTTCATTGTTAAATTCTTATTCATCACTATTCTTCATTAATGTGTTCTTCATTATTATATTCATTATATGCTTCATTATATTCATTATTATATTCTACATTATTCATCATTATATTCATTATTATATTGTTCATTGTTATATTCTTTATTATAGTTTTCATAATTATGTTTTTCATTATTATATTCTTTATTATATTATTCATTGTATTCTTTATTATATTATTATATTCTGCTTCATTATTATATTCTTCTGCATTATTCTTCATTTTTATGTTCTTCCTAGTTATATACTTCTTCATTCTATTCTTCTATTCTTCATTATTATATTCTTTTTCATTATATTGTTCATTATGTTCTTCATTATATTCTTCATTGTTATATTCATCTTCATTAGTATATTCTTCATTATTATATCTTTATTATATTCTTCATTATATTCTTTCTCATTATTATTCTTCATTATATTCTTCATTATTACATTCTTCCTCATTATTATTTTCTTCATTAGTATACTCTTCATTAGTCTTCATTATTATTTTCTTCATTTGTATCATCTTCATTATTATAGTCTTCATTATTATACCCTCCCTATTGTATTCTTCATTATTTCATTCTTCATTATTACTTTCTTCATTATTATATTCTTCACTATTATATACTTCATTATTTTATTCTTCATTATTGTATCCTTCATTATTACATTCTTCATTATATTCTCCATTATTGTATTTTTCATCATATTCTCCATTAATATATTCTTCTTGATTATTATATGCTTCATTATTATATTCTTTATTATTATATCCTTCATTATGTTCTTCATTATATTCTTCCTCAATATTATATTTCTTCATTATATTTTTCATTATTATATACTTCATTTACTATTCTTCTAATTATATTCTTCATTGTTATATTCATTATTATATTCTTCATTAATGTATTCTTCATTATATTCTACGTTGTTCATTATTATATTCATTATATTATTCTTTATTATTATGTTCTTCATTATTATATTATTCATTGTTATCTTGTTCATTATTATATTCTTCTTCATTAATGTATTCTTCATTATATTCTACATTATTTTCTTCATTATTATTGTCTTCATTGTTATCCTTATGTTCATTATTATATTCTTCATTACATTCTTGATTATCATATTCTTCATGATTATATTCTTCAGTATTTTAGTCTTCATTATTGTATTCTTCATTATTATATTCTCTTTCGTTAATGTATTCTTCTTCATTATATTCCACATTATTATATTCATTTTTATATTCTTCATTATATTCTTCTAAATTATATTCTGCATTATTCTTCATTTTTATATTCTTCATTATATTCATTAATATATTCATTATATTATTCATTATTATATACTTTATTATATTCTTCATTATATATCTTTATTATATTCATTATTATATACTTCTTTATTACATTCATTATATACATCTTTATTATATTCTTCATTATATTCTTCTTCATTATATTCATTATATTCTTCATTATATTCTTCATCATGATATTCTTCATGATATTCTTCATGATATTCTTCATTATATTCTTCATTATTATATTGTTCATTATTGCATTCTTCTTCATTATTGTATTCTTCGTTATATTTTTCATTATTATATTCATTACTATATTCTTTTTCTCTATTCTATATTTTATACAATTTTCTGTATTCTTTATTCTACATCCTATACTCTATATTCTTCTGTAGTATATGTTCTTATATATTGTATTATTTTTTACTTTCTATGTTCTATATTCCATAATATTCTGTATTTTATAATGTATATTCTCTATATTATGTATTTTGATTCTATATTTTGTAGTCTATATTCAGTATTCTACATTGTATATTTTAAATTCTATATTGTTCTATATTCTATTGTCTGTATTCTATATTTAATGTTTTCTATATTGTATATTTTTATAATTTTCTGTCATCTCTATTCCATTTTGCATATTCTGTAAACTATATTCTACATTCTATATTCTCTTATATTCCATCTTTTACTTCCTGTATTTAATTCTACTTTATTCCCAGAATATTCTATATTCTATGATCTATATTCTTCTATATTCTATGTTCTTTATTCTATATTTTATATTCTATATTCTCTATTCTACTTTGTACATACTCTATTCTATATTTCTCTATATTTTTCTGTATTCTATATTCCATACTCTGTATTCTATATTCTATGTTGTATATTCTATAATTTTTATATCCTATATTCTTCTGTATTCTACATTCTATATTCTTCTATGTTCTGTATTCTATACTCTTCTACATTTTTATTCATTCTATATTCTTCTGTTATAATCTATATTCTTTCTGCTATATTGTACATTGTACATTCTATATTCAATATTCTACAGTCTACATTCTATATTCTAAACTTTTCAATATTCTTTATTCTCTATTCCATATTCTATGTTCTCCATTCTACATTCCATTTTCTTCTATGTTCTATATTCTACATTTTATATTCTAAATTTTTTTGAATTCTATATTCTTCTATAGTCTATATTTTTAGTGTATATTCTACCTTCTTATCTCTATATTCTATATTCTTCTGTAATCTAATATTTTCTTATATTGTATTCTACATTCTATATTCTTCTATATTTTGTAATCTATACTCTTCTACTTTCTCTATTCTTCAATAGTGTATGTCCTATACCCTATATTCCCCATTTGTCAATATTCTGTTTTCTGCTACTTTCTGTCTTCTATATTCTGTAGTCTGTCATCTATATTCCTTATTCTATATTCTGCATTCTATACCCTATATCTTCTAAATTTATGCTCTATGTTTTCCTATATTCTGTATTCTATATTTTTCAGTATTTTATATTCTTCTATAATTACATGCTACATTCACCTATTTTCCATATTCTATATATTTTTTATATTCTTCTATAATCTATTTTCTTTTTTATGTTCTTTATGTTCTATGTTCTTCTATGTACTATATTCCTCTATATTCTATAGTTCATATTGTATACTCTACGTTCTAAATTCTTCTATATTCTACATTCTAAATTTTATATTCTTCTATGTTCTATATTCTTTTATATTCTCTTTCTATATTTTTCCATATTCTAGGTTCTATATTCCATACTCTGTATTCTATATTGTATATTCAAAGTTCTATGTTCTATATTCTTTATTTTTACATATATTTTTCTGTATGGTATATTCTATGTCCCCTATTCTATATTCCATATGCTATATTCTACATTTTATATTCTGTATTCTATATTCTTCTATATTTTATTCTACATTCCATAATTTTCTATATTCTATACTCTGTATTCTATAGTCTTTATTCTATTCTGTATTCTGCATTCTACTGTCTATATTCTAAATTCTGTATTCTATGTTCTTCTATAATCTATATTCTGTATTGTATAGTCTTCTATTGTGTATATTCTTCTATAATGTATATTCTATATTCTTCTGTATTCTATATTTGAATTCTTCTATATTCTCTATTCTTCCATATTCTGTATTCTACCTTCTACTATATTCTTTTTCTTGTATTATCTATAGCCTTGTATATTCTATATTCTACATTTATATTTGATATTCTTCTGTAATGTATATTCTATAATCTATATTCTTGTTTATAGTCTTCTGTTACATATTCTCGTATATTACATATTCTACTATTTTCTGTATTCTTTTACAGTCTGTTTTCTATCTTCTGTTCCAAGTTCAATCTTCTTCTATATACTATATCCTTCTATGTTCTATATTCCATATTCTAAATTCTATGTTCTATTCTCCTAAATTCTTCATTCTATATTTTGAATTCTGTATTCTACATTGTACCTTTTATATTCTTCTGTATTCTATATACTAAATTTATATTTTATTTTCTTCTATATTCTGTATTATTTATGCTATATTCTTCTGTAATTTATATTCTATCTTCTTTATTCCAAATCCTCTATACACTATATTCTTCTATTTTCAAAGTTCTTTTATATTCTGTATTCTATCTTCAGTGTTCTATATTCCATATTTGATATTCTATATTTTAAATTCACTTTATTCTATAATCTATATTCTTCTATATTCTATATTTTTGTATATTCTATAATCCATACTCTGTATTCTATATTCGATGTTCTATATTCTTCTACATACAATATTCTTCTATATTAAATATTTTATATTTTAAATTCTATATTCTATGTTCTGTATTCTATATTCTACATTCAAAATTTTATGTTCTATGTTCTTCCATACTCTATATTTTCTATATATTTTTCTCTATTCTATATTCCATATTCTACATTCTTCCTTCTATATTCAATATTCTTCTATATTCTCTATTGTATATTCTTCTATATTGTATAGTCTATATTTTACATTCTATATTCTATATTCCATTGTCGTCTATATTCTATAATCTATATTCTTCTGTATTCTGTGTTCTTTATACTTTATTTTATATTCTATATTTTGTATTCTACATTGTATATTCTATATTTTTCTATACTCTATATTTTCTATATTCCGTTTTCCATACTCTGTGTTCTATATTCAATGTTTTTTCTATATTCTATATTTCCCCATACAATTTTCTGTATTCTATATTCTACATTCTATACCCTATATTCTTCTATGGTCTATATCATATATTCTTCTATATTGTATATTCTCTTTTTACATTCTACATTCGATATTCCATAATCTATATTCTCTATATTATGTATTTATTCTATATTTTATATTTTTCTATATCCCATTCTTTGTATTCTATATTCAATGTTGTCTCTATTCTATATTTTTTATAATTTTCCATATTCTATATTCCATATTGCATGTTCTGTAAACTATATTCTACATTCTATATTCTCTTATATTTCATCTTCTATATCCTATGTTTAATTCTACATTCTATATTCCAGAATATTCTATATTCTTCCATATTCTATGTTCTTTATTCTATATTTTATATTCAAAATTCTGCATTCTACTTTGTACATACTCTTCTATATTCTATATTTATCTCTATTCTATATTTTTCTGTATTCTCTATTCCATACTCTGTATTCTATATTCTATGTTGTATATTCTATATTGTTTATATCCTATACTCTTCTGTATTCTAGATTCTATATTCCATATTCTATATTCTGCATTCTATATTTTTCTATGTTCTGTATTCTATACTCTTCTACATTCTTATGCTACATTCTATATTCTTCTGTTATAATCTATATTCTTCTTTCTGCTATGTTCTATATTGTACATTCTAAATTCTATATTCAATATTCTACAGTCTACATTCTATAGTCTCAATTTTTCAAAATTGTTTATTCTTCTCTATTCTCTATTCCATATTCTATGTTGTCCCTTCTCCATTCTCCATTCCTTTTTCTTCTATATTCTATAGTCTACATTTTATATTCTAAATTTTTCTGAATTCTATATTCCTCTATATTCTATATTTTTACTGTATATTCTACCTTCTAATCTCTATAGTCTATAAAAAAATTTTAATACTCTTCTGTAATCTAATATTCTATTCTACATTCTATATTCTTCTATATTTTGTAATCTACATTCTTCTACTTTATTCTCTATTCTTCAATAGTGTATGTCCTATATCGTATATTCCCTATGTGTCAATATTCTGTTTTCTTCTACTTCTTGTCTTCTATATTCTGTAGTCTGTCATCTATGTTCTTTATTCTTCTATATTTTGCATTCTATATCCTATATCTTCTATATTCTAAATTTATGCTGTTTTCCTATATTCTGTATTTCAATATTTTATATTCTTCTATAATTATATTCTACATTCTCCTATTTTCCATATTCCATGTTCTTCTATACCCTATATTCTTTTTTCTTTTATATTCTCTATTGTATCTTCTATGTTCTTCTATATACTATATTCCTCTTTATTCTATAGTCAATATTCTATACTCTATGTCCGAAATTCTTCTATATTCTATATTCTGTATTTTATATTCTATATTCTACATTCTAAATTGTACATTCCTCTATGTTCTATATTCGTTTATATTCTACTTCTATATTTTTCCATATTCTAGGTTCTATATTCCATACTCTGTATTCTATATTGTACATTCAAATTTCTGCTCTATATATTCTTTATTTTTCTATAGAGTATATTTTTCTGTATTGTATAATCTATGTCTTTTTATGTTCTATATTCTATATGCTATATTCTACATTCTGTATTCATGAACAGGCCCGAATAGTGGAGCCCCGCACGCACGAACAGGCCCGGATAGCGGAGCTCCGCAGGCTCGAACAAACCCGAATAACGGAGCTCCGTAGGCACGAACAGGCCCGAATAGAGGACCCCCGCAGGCAAGAGGAGACCCAAAAGGACACTCCTGCAGTCAAGATTAGGCCTGAATGGAGAATTCCGCAGGTAAGAATAGTCCCGGATGGAGGGTCCCGCAGGCTAGAATAGGCCCGAATGGAGATTCGTGCAGGCAAGAATAGGCCAGAATAGAGGAGCCCCACAGGCAACAATAGGCCTGAACAGAGTTCCGCAGGGAAGAATAGGCCCGACCGAAGAGTATCGCAGGCAAGAATAGGCTCCAACAGAGAGTCCCGCAGGGAAGAATAGGTCCAAACGGAGAGCCCCACAGGTGAGAATAGGCCAGAACGAAGAGTCCTCCAGGCCTGATAGGCCCGAACAGAGTCCAGTAGGCAAAAATAGGCCTGAATAGAGGAGCCCCGCAGGCAAGATTAGGCCCGAAGAGAGTCCAGCAGGCAAGAATACGCCCAGAGAGTCCTGAAGGCAAGAACAGGCCCGACCAGAGTCCCGCAGGCAAAAATAGGCCCTAATAGAGGAGTCCCGCAGGCAACAATAGGCCCGAATAGAGTCCCGCAGGCAAGAAGAGGCACGAACGGAGAGTCCTGCAGGCAAGAATAGACCTGGAGTGCGCTGCAGGCAAGAATAGGCCCGAACGGAGATTCCCGCAGGCAAGAATAGGCCCAGAGTCCAGCAGGAAGTATAGGACCGAATAGAGGAGCCCCGCAGGCAAGAATAAGCCAAACACAGTCCCATAGGCAATAATAGGCCCAAAAAGAGGAGATCCAGAGGCAAGATTAGGCCCAAACAGAGAGACCCGAAGGCAAAAATAGGCCCGAGTACAGGAGCCACGCAGGCAAGAATAGGCCCAACCAGAGTCGCACAGGGAATAGGACCGAATAGCGGAGACCTGCAAGCACGAACAGGACTGAATACCGAAGACCCGTATGCATGAACAGGCCCGAATAGCGGAGCTCCACAGGCTCGATAAGGCCTGAATAACAGAGCTCCATAGGCATGAACACTACGGAATAGAGGACCCCCACAGGAAAGAGGAGGCCCAAAAGGAGACTCCCACAGCTGAGAATAATAAAGAACAGAGTCCCGTAGGTGAGGATAGGCCCGAACGGAGAGTCCCGCAGGCGAGAATAGGCCCAGAGAGTCCCGTAGGTAAGAAAAGGCCCGAGCGGAGAGTCCCACACGCCAGAATAGGCAAGAATGGAGAGTCCCGCAGCAAGAATAGGCCCGAATAGAGGAGCCCCGCAGGCAAGAATAGGCCTGAACAGAGTCCCGCATGCAAGAATAGGCCTGAAAAGGGGCATTCCTCAGGCAAGATTAGGTCCGAAGAGAGTCCAGCAGGCAAGAATAAGTACGAATGGAGTGTCCCGCATGCCAGAATAGGCCCAAACAGAGATTTCCGGAGGGAAGAATAGGCCCGAAAAAGAGTCCCGGAGGCAAGAATAGTCCCGAGTAGAGAAGCCGTGCACGCAAGCATATGCCCGAACAGAGTCCGGCAGGACATAATAGGCCCGAACGGAGAGTCCCGCAGGCAAGAATAGGCCCAAAGAGAGGAACCCTGTAGGCAAGATGAGGGCCGAGTAGAGTTCTGCTCGCAAGAATAGGCCCAAACAGAGAGTCCCGCAGGCCAGAAAGGCCCAAACGGAGAGTCTCGCAGGCAAGAATAAGCCCAGAGAGTCCCGCAGGCCAGAATAGGAAAGAATGGAGAGTCCCCCGTACAGAACAGACCCGAAGAGAAGTCACGCCGGCGAGAATACTCCCAAACTGAGAATCCCACAGGCCAGCATAGGCCCAGAGAGTGTTGCAGGCAAGAATAGACCTGAACGGAGAGTTCTGCAGGCCAGAATTGCCTGAAAGCAGAGTCCCGCAGGTCAGAATAGGCCCAAACTGAGATACCCGCAGGCAAGCATAGGCCCAAAAAGGGGAGCCCTGCAGGCAAGAACAGGCCTGAACAGAGTTCCGCAGGCAAGAATAGGCCCAGAGTCCCGCAGCCAGAATAGGCACGAATAGAGGAGCCCCGCAAGCAAGAATAAGCCCAAACAGAGTCCTGAAGGCAAGAATAGGCACGAGTAGAGGAGCCGTGCAGGCAAGAAGAGGCCCGAACAGAGGCCGGTAGGCGAGAATAGGCCCGAACGGAGAGTCCCGCAGGCCAGAATAGGGCCGAAGAGAAGTCACGTAGGCGAGAATACTCCCAAACTGAGAATCCCACAGGCCAGCATAGGACCGAACAGAGAGTCCTGCAGGCAAGAATAGACCTCAACAGAGAGTCCCGCAGGCTAGAAAGGCCCGAACGGAGAGTCACGCAGGTCAGAATACGCCCGAACGGAGAGTCCCGCAAGCCAGAATAGGGCCGAAGAGAAGTCACGCAGGTAAGAATACTCCCAAACTGAGAATCCCGCAGGCCAGAAAAGTCCCGAATGGAGAGACCCGCAGGCCAGAACAGGCCCAAATGAAGATTCCTGCAGGCAAGCATAGGTCCGAACAGAGTCCCGCAGGCCCAAATAGGCCCAAACGGAGATTCCCGGAGCAAGAATAGGCCTGAACAGAGTCCCGCAGTCAAGAATAGGCCCGAGTAGAGGAGCCGTGCAAGCAAGAAGAGGACCGAACAGAGTCCACAGGCAAGAATAGGCCCAAATGGAGAGTCCCGCAGGCAAGAATAGGCCCGAACGGAGATTCCTGCAGGCAAGAATAGGCATGTATGGAGTCCCCTAGGCAAGAATACGCCTGAGTAGAGGAGACATGCATACAAGAAAAGACCTGAAGAGAGTCCCGCAGGCAAGAATTGACTCGAACGGAGAGTCCCGTAGGCAAAAATAGGCCCAAATGGAGATTCCTGCAGGCAAGAATAGACCCGAACAGAGTCCCGCAGGCAAGAATAGGCCAGAATAGAGGAACCCCGTAGACACGAATAGACACGAATAGAGTCCCGCAGGCAAGAATAGGCCCGAGTAGAGGAGCCGTGCAGGCAAAAAGAAGCCATAACAGAGTCCCGCAGGCCAGAATAGCCCCAAATGGAGAGGCCCGCAGACAAGAATAGGTCCGAACGGAGAGTGCCGAAGGCCAGAAAGGCCCGAACAAAGAGTCCCGCAGGCAAGCATAGGCCTGAACAGAGTCCTGCAGGCCAGAATAGGCCCCAACGGAGATTCCCGGAGGCAAGAATACACCCAAACAGAGTCCCGCAGACAAGAATAGGCCCAAGTAGAGGAGCCGTGCAGGCCAGAAGAGGCCCAAAAAGAGTCCCACAGGCAAGAATACGCTCAAACGAAGAGTCCCGCAAGCCAGAATAGGCCCGAACGGAGATTCCCGCAGGCAAGCACAGGCCGGAACAGAGTCCCGCAGGCCAGAATACGCCGGAACGGAGATTCCTGGAGGCAAGAAGAGACCCGAACAGAGTCCCGCAGGCAAGAATAGGCTCGAACAGAGAGTCCCGCAGGCAAGAATAGGCCCGAACGGAGATTCCTGCAGGCAAGAATAGGCAAGTACAGAGTCCCACAAGCCAGAACAGGCCCGAACGGAGATTCCCGCAGGCAAGAACAGACTTGAACGGAGAGTCCCGTAGGCAAAAATAGGCCGGAATATAGATTCCTGCGGGCAAGAATAGGCCCGAACAGAGTCCCGCAGGCAAGGATAGGCCCGAACGGAGATTCCTGCGGGCAAGAATAGGCACGAACAGAGTCCTGCGGGCAAAAATAGACCCGAGTAGAGGAGCCATGCAGGCAAGAAGAGTCCTGAATAGAGTCCCGCTGGCAAGAATAAGCCCAA
This sequence comes from Loxodonta africana, assembly GCF_030014295.1. Taxonomy (NCBI): domain Eukaryota; kingdom Metazoa; phylum Chordata; class Mammalia; order Proboscidea; family Elephantidae; genus Loxodonta; species Loxodonta africana. The sequence goes on from NW_026975074.1 coordinate 148,317, forward strand.
ACGGAGTGTCCCGCAGGCAAGGAAATCCTAACGGATACTCCTGCAGACGAGAATAGGCCCGAATGCAGAGTCCCGAAGGCCAAAATAGGCCCTAACGGAGATTCCCGCAGGCAAACCTCGACCGGAACAGAGTCCTGAAGACCAAAATAGGCCCCAACAGAGATTCCGGAGCATGAAGAGGCCCGAACAGAGTCCCGCAGGCATGAATAGGCCTGAATAGAGGAGCCCCACACGCACGAATAGGCCCGAGTAGCGGAGCCTCGCATGCATGATCAGGCCTGAGTACCGCCCCGCATGTACGATCAGGCCTGAATAGCGGAGCTCCGCAGGCTAGAACAGGACCGAATAACGGAGCTCCGTAAGCACAAAAGGCCCAAATAGAGGAGCCCCGCATGCAAGAGGACACCTGAAAGGAGACTCCCGCGGGTAAGATTAGGTCCGAACGGAGAGTTCCACAGGTAAGAATAGGCCTGAACAGAGAGTCCCGCTGGCAAGAATAGGCCCGAACGGAGAGTCCCGCAGGTGAGAACAGGCCCGAAGGGAAGTCCCTCAGGCGAGAATACACGCAAACTGAGAATCCCGCAGGCCGGCATAGGCCTGAACGAACATTCCCGCAGGCAAGCATAGGTCTGAACAGAGTCCCGCAGGCCAGAATAGGCCTGAACGGAGATTCCCGCAGGAAATCATAGGCAAGAACAGAGTCCCGCAGGCGAGAATAGGCCCAAAAGGAGATTCCTGGAGCAAGAATAGGCCCGAACAGAGTCCCACAGGCAAGAATAGGCCTGAGTAGAAGAGCCGTGCAGGCAAGAAGAGGCCCGAACAGAGTCCCGCAGGCAAGAAGAGGCCCGAACGGAGAGTCCTGCAGGCAAGAATTGGCCCGAATAGAGTCCCACAGGCAAGAATAGGCTCGAACGGATAGTCCCGAAGGACTGAACGGCCCGAATGAAGAGTCCCACACGTAAGAATAGGCCCGAACGAAAATTCCCTCAGTCAAGCATAGGCCCGAACAGAGTCCAGCAGGCCAGAACAGACCCAAACGGAGATTCCCGGAGGCAAGATTAGGTCCGAACAGAGTCCTGCAGGAAGAATAGGCCCAAGTAGAGGAGCCATGCAAGCAAGAAGAGGCCCGAAAAGAGTCCCGCAGGCAAGAATAGGCCCGAATAGAGAGTCCCGCAGGTGAGAATAGGCCCGAACAGAGAGCCCCGCAGAAAGAATAGACTCGAACGGAGTGTCCCTTAGGCAAGAATAGGCCAGAACGGAGATTCCTGCAGGCAAGAATAGGCACGTACAGAGTCCCGCAGGCAAGAATAGGCCCGAAAAGAAGTCATGCTGGCGAGAATACTCCCAAACTGAGAATCCCACAGGCCAGCATACGCCCGAACAGAGAGTCCTGCAGGCAAGGATAGACCTGAACGGAGAGTCCCGCAGGCCAGAAAGACCCGAACAGAGAGTCCCGCAGGCCAGAATAGGCCTGAATGGAGAGTCCTGCAGGCAAGAATAGGCCCAAATGGAGATTCCCCCACGCAAGCATAGGCACAAACAGAGTCCCGCATGCACGAACAGACCCAAGTAGGGAAGCCCCGCATGCACGATCAGGCCCAAATAGCGGAGCCCCACATGCATCATCAGGCCCAAATAGTGGAGCTCCGCAGGCTAGAACAGTACCGAATAACGGAGCTCCGTAAGCACAAAAGGCCCAAAGAGAGGAGCCCTGCATGCAAGAGGTGACCCGAAGGAGACTCTCGCAGGCAAGATTAGGTCCAAATGGAGAGTTCTGCAGGTAAGAATACTCCCGAACGGAGACACCTGCAGGTGAAAATAGGCCCGAAGCAAGTCCCACAGGTGCAAATACGCCAAAACTGAGAATCCCACAGGCCAGCATAGGCCTGAACGGAGATTCCCACAGGACAAGCATAGGCCCGAACAGAGTCCCACAGGCCAGAATAGGCCCAAATGGAGATTCCTGAAGGCAAGAATAGGCCCAAACAGAGTCCCGCAGGCAAGAATAAGCCCGAATAGAGGAGCCCCGGAGGAAAGAATAGGCCCGAATAGAGTCCCGCTGGAAAAAATAGGCCCGAGAAGAGAAGCCATGTAGGCAAGAAGAGGCCCGAACAGAGTCCCCAGGCAAGATTAGGCACGAATGGAGAGTCCCGCAGGCAAGAATAGGTTCGATCGGAAAGTCTCACAGGGAAGAACAGGCTCGAACAGAGATTCCCGCAGGCAAGAACAGGCCCAAACGGAAATTTCTACAGGCAACAATAGGCCCGAACAGAGTCCCGCAAGCAAGAATAGACTCGAACGGAGAGTCCCGCAGGCAAAAACAGGCCTGAATAGAGACTGCTGCAGGCAAGAATAGGCCCAAACAGAGACCCGCAGGCCAGAATAGGCCCGAACGGAGAGACCCGCAGGCACGAATAGGCCCGAAGGGAAGCCTCGCAGGCAAAAATACGCCCAAACTGAAAATCCCGCGGGCCAGCCTAGGCCTGAACAGAGATTCCCGCAGGCAAGGATAGGATCGAACAGAGTCCTGCAGGCAAGAATAGGCCCGAGTAGCGAAGCCCCGCACGCACAAACACGCCCGAGTAGCAGAGCCCCACAAGCACGATCAGGCTTGAGTAGCGGAGTCCTGCATGCATGAACAGGCCCGAATAGCGGAGCTCCGCAGGCTAGAACAGGACCGAATAAAGGAGCTGCGTAAGCTTGAGAGGCCCAGATAGAGCAGGCCTGCATGCAAGAGGAGACCTGAAAGGAGACTCCCGCAGGCAAGATTAGGTCCAAACGGAGAGTACCGCAGGCAAGAATAGGCCCGAAGGGAAGTCCCGCAGGCGAGAATAGGCCCTAGTAGAGGAGCCGTGCAGGAAAGAAGAGGCCCGAACAGAGTCCCGCAGGCCAGAAGACGCCCGAACGGAGATTCCCGGAGGCAAGAATAGGCTCGAAGGGAGAGTCCCGCAGGCAAGAATAGGCCCAAGTAGAGGAGCCGCGCAGGAAAGAAGAGGCCCGAACAGAGTCCCGCAGGCAAGAACAGACCCGAACGGAGAGTAACGCAGGCAAGAATAGGCTCGAACGGAGAGTCCCGCAGGCAAGAATAGGCCCGTACGGACAGTCCTGCAGGCAGGAACAGGCAAGAGCAGAGTCCAGCAGGTAAGAATAGGCCCGAGTAGAGGAGCCATGCAGGCAAGAAGAGGCTCAAACAGAGTCCTGTAGGCAAGAATAGGCCCGAAGGGAGAGTCACGCAGGGAAGAATAGGATCGAACAGAGAGTACCGCGGGCAAGAATAGGCCCGAATGGAGATTCCTTCAGGCAAGAATAGGCCCGAATAGATGAGCCCCGTAGGCAAGAATTTTTTTAAAGTCCCACTGGCAAGAAGACGTCCAGAGAGTCCCGCAGTCCAGAAAGACCCGAACGGAGAGTCCCGCAAGTGAGAATAGGCCCGAACGGAGAGTCCTGCAGGTCAGAATAGGCCCGGAGAATCCCGCAGGGGAGAATGGGCCCAAACTGAGAATCCCGCAGGCCAGCATAGGCCTGAACGGAGAGTCTTGCAGGCAAGAATAGACCTGATCGGACAGTCCCGATGGCCAGAAAGGCCTGAACAGAGAGTCCCGCAGACGAGGAAAGACCCGAACGGCGAGTCCCGCAGGCGAGAACAGGCCTGAACTGAGAGTCCCGCAGGCCAGAATAGGCCCGAACGGAGATTCCTGCTGGCAAGCATAGGCTCTAACAGAGTCCCGCAAGCAAGGATAGGCCCGAGTAGAGTCCTGCTATCAAGAATAGGACCGAACGGAGAGTCCCGCAGTTCAGAATAGTCCCAACGGAGACTCTCGCAGGCGAGAATAGGCCCGAACGGATAGTCCTGCAGGCCAGAACAGCAAAGAACGGAGAATCCCGTAGGCCACAATAGGCCCGAATACAGGAGCCCCACAGGCAAGAATAGGCCTGAACAGAGTTCCGCAGCAAGAACAGGCCCGAATAGAGAAGCCCCACACTAAGGAACAGGCCCGAGTAGCAGACCCGGGCACGCACGAACACACCGTGTAGCGCAGCCCTGCACATATGCTCTGGCCCGAGTAGCGAGGCCATGCACGCACGAACAGGCCCGAATAGCAAAGCTTCGCAGGCTAGAACAGAACCAAATAAAGGAGCTCCGTAAGCACAAAAGGATCTAAGAGAGGAGCCCCGCATGGAAGAGGACACCCGAAAGGAGACTCCAGCAGGCAAGATTAGGTCCGAATGGAGAGCTCGGCAGTAAGAATAGTCCCGAACAGAGAGTCCAGCGTTCAAGAATAGGCGCGAATGGAGAGACATGCAAGCAAGAACAGGACCGAACAGGACATTTCTGCAGGCAATAATAGGCAACCTCCGGTGGCACACTGCATGTGCATCACTTCTCCAAAGACAAGGCCAAAATCAGGGCATCCAGGGCCCCAGCAGTCCAGAGTCTGTGCATGGGGGCATAGGGATCACCTCTTTGAACTTACATGAGGGAGGCCTGGGCCCTGGATTGGCTCCGCTAGAGCTCCACGACCTCAGCTATTTTCCGGGATCTTTGGCCCGTACCCTTGTGAGTGTGTGATCTCTAGTTACACTTCTCCTCCGACCACTCTCAAAAAGCGACCTGTGGATACGTGAGTGTGGAAATCAACATCGATCACTGGCTACAGTGTCACAGGTCACTAGGTGACTAGGCTCAGGCTGACCTTGGTTGTCTTCTGTCCAGGCAAGGAGCTTAATCCTTCAAAGGAAATGAGGACACGTGGTCACTGGCCGACAACCTTTCTTTCATCCACACAGCGCTCTAGATGAGGATAAAGAGGCCACGTAGCCCAGGTGAAGGCTGCGTGCCAGGCCTAAGGCTTCTTCCCCAATCAGTAGGCAAGGCGCCCTTCCCAAGCATCTATGGCCCCACTCTGGATGCGTTCATTCAGAGAAATCTCTTCCTTCTACCCCTGAGACACATCACAAGTATGAGGGGCCTGACAGAGAGCCTGGAGATGAAACGGGGGAGGTTTCTGGCTAGACCGCTTCCCCGTGGGTAGACAATAGCAGGTAGTCTCTCTGGAAGGTCTTAGCTTCTGTTGATTGACATGGGCAATACAGTAGGGGTGGTCCCTGGCCAGGTGGAGCTTGTGGGCAGATGCAACCTCTCCGGCGACGAATAATCCCGCTGCTGCTTTGTTTGGTGAAAACCTCCCCCGGCCAACTCGGATGGACAGAGAACATTGACCCACACCTGCCAGGGGCCTTTCCTGGGACTAAAGATCCCAGCCTGGTCTCAACGTCATCACCCTCTCAGCACACACCTTTCCTGCACACATAATCCTGCCTTTCTCCGTCAGTGCCTTATCCTACTAGGAAACAAAGCATGCCGCTCAAAAAGGCCGATGCCGGGGAAATCGAGGAGACACTGCCATTTTCCAAATTTTTGCTGTCTACATGTCCCCGCCTCCGGTGCAAGGCTGCGTATGTGGCCGGGCTCCGAAGGCAAGGCCGCAATCCTGGCAGCCTGGGCCCCGGCAGTCCAATGTTTTATGGACGTGGGGACACAGATGACCTGTTTGCCATATACAGGAGAAATCCTTGGGCCCTTCACTGGCTCGCCATTCGGCTCCACGACGTCCATTCCTGGCCCTGGCCTTTGGCCGGTACCCCATTCAACGTGTGCTTCAGAGCCATGTTTCTCCACCCATCACTATCCTTTTGCAACCAGGGGATATGTGAGTGTGGGAGTCACCATTTGTCACTGGCAGCAGCGTCACAATTCACTAGACGTCCAGGGACCCGCAGACCTAGGCTGCCTTCTGCCTCAGAAAAGGTCCTGAATCCTTTATCCCAGATGCTGACAACTGACCACTGGCGGACAATCATTTTGATCAACACAGAGGTCTGAGTGAGGGTCAGGAGGCCGGGTAGGTGAAGTCAAGGCCAGGTGGGCGGGACTAAGGCTTCTTTGCCATCATGATGGAGACAGTCTCCCCAGCGGAAGAGTGGGCGCAGCTTATGATGGGCCTGGTGACAAGACTCAGCCAATGGCAGAGATCCAGCCCACCAGGCAGATGACACAGGGCCCTCCATTGTGACCTAGGACACCTAGTGGCCACAGGATTTGAGCACACTCTGGGAAAGGCTACGCAGGCACAAGGGAGCCCCTGGTGTGGACTGCTTCAGGGCATTGGCAAAACAGGCCAGGATCCAATTTTCCCACTTTCCGCAGGATTTCAGTACGCAAGACATGCCCACTTAGCATCTCTTGGCTCTCTCTCTGTGTCTCTCTCTGTATGTGTTCTTCTCTGAAATCTCTTCCTTCCCCCCCCAGGCACTTCACAGCTTGGAGTGCCTGACAGAGTGCCTAGAGACGAAAGAGCAAAGGGGGAAGGCCTCTGGCTGTACTGGTTGCCCATGAGCAGAGAAGATCTGGTAGTCTATATGGAAGGTCTAGAGAGTAGTCATTGATTGTGGAGCTACATCACGGGTGGACCCTGGCCGGGTGAAGCTTGTTGACATGTGGGAGCCTCTCCGGAGACTACTAATTCCGCTGATAACATTGTATGCAAATACCGGGTGAGTGTCATGTGCAGAAAACATTGACACATACCTGCCAGAGGCCTATCCTGGGTCTGAAGAATCCACCCTGGTCTCCAGCGACTCATCATCTCAGCACACACTTTGCCTGCACACACGGAATCCGCCTCTCTCCATGAATCCTTCTCCTGCTAGGAAACACAGGATGGCACTCAGCCAAAGGAGAGCACAGGCAAAGTCAAATGAAGCCCGCATTTTCAAGATCTTGCTTCTGCTGGGCCACAGCCGCCGGTGGCACACTGCGTGTGCGTCACTTCTCCAAAGACAAGGCCGAAATCCGGGCATCCAGGGCCCCAGCAGTCCAGAGTCTTCGGATGGCGGCATACTCTGCGGATGGTGCCACCTATTTGCCAAGTACAGGAGGGAGGTCTGTGCCCTAGACTGGCTCCGCTAGGGCTCCACGACCTCAGCTATTTTCCGACACCTTTGACCCGTACCCTCGTGAGTGTGTGATCTCTAGTTACGCTTCTCCTCCGACCACTCTCAATCCGCCACCTGCGGATACCTGAGCGTGGAAATCTACATCTATCACTAGCTGCAGTGTCACAGGTCACTAGGTGTCTAGGCTCAGGCTGACCTTGGCTGTCTTCTGTCGAAGCAAGGAGCCTAATCCTTCAAAGGAAATGAGGACACGTGCTCACTGGCCGACATCCTTTCTTTCATCCACACAGCGGTCTAGATGAGGGTAAAGAGGCCAGGTAGGCCAGGTGAAGGCTGAGTGCGGGGCCTAAGGCTTCTTTCCCAATCACCATGGAGACAGCCACCGGAAGGCTGGTCAGAACTTCTGACGGGGACGGGTCACAAACACTGAGCCAATAGGAGAAGTCCAGCCTAACCGGCCAGTTCTGCAGAGCCCTCCGTTGTACCCATGGACACACAACAGGCCCTTGTGTCTTTGGCCACAAAATCGAGGGCACCAGGGAATAACTTGACAATAGCCAATCCCTGATGTGGACACGTTCGACACACTGGGACAGCAGGCAGGTACCTCTTTACCACTTACGCTAGGATGTCAGTAGGCAAGGTGCCGTTCCTCAGCATCTATGGCCCCTCTCTGGATGTTTTCATTCAGAGAAATCTCTTCCTTCTACCCCTGAGACACATCACAAGTATGAGGGGCCTGACAGAGAGCCTGGAGATGAAACGGGGGAGGCTTCTGGCTGGACCGCTTCCCCGTGGGTAGACAATAGCAGGTAGTCTCTCAGGAAGGTCTTAGCTTCTGTTGATTGACATGGGCAATACAGTAGGGGTGGTCCCTGGCCAGGTGGAGCTTGTGGGCAGATGCAACCTCTCCGGCGACGAATAATCCCGCTGCTGCTTTGTTTGGTGAAAACCTCCCCCCGCCAACTCGGATGGGCAGAGAACATTGACCCACACCTGCCAGGGGCCTTTCCTGGGACTAAAGATCCCAACCTGGTCTCAACATCATCACCCTCTCAGCACACACCTTTCCTGCACACATAATCCTGCCTTTCTCCGTCAGTGCCTTATCCTACTAGGAAACAAAGCATGCCGCTCAAAAAGGCCGATGCCGGGGAAATCGAGGAGACACTGCCATTTTCCAAATTTTTGCTGTCTACGTGTCCCCGCCTCCGGTGCAAGGCTGCGTATGTGGCCGGGCTCCGAAGGCAAGGCCGAAATCCTGGCAGCCTGGGCCCCGGCAGTCCAATGGTTTATGGACATGGAGACACGGATGACCTGTTTGCCACATACAGGAGAAATCCTTCGGCCCTTCACTGGCTCGCCATTCAGCTGCACGACGTCCACTCCTGGCCCTGGCCTTTGGCCGGTGCCCCATTCAACGTGTGCTCAGGAGCCATGTTTCTCCACCCATCACTATCATTCTGCCACCAGGGGATATGTGAGTGTGGGAGTCACCGTCTGTCACTGGCAGCAGCGTCACAACTCACTAGACTTCCCGGTACCTGCAGACCTAGGCGGCCTTCTGCCTCAGAAAAGGTCCCGAATCCTTTATCCCAGACGCTGACACCTGCGCACTGGCGGACATTCATTTTGATCAACACAGAGGTCTGAGTGAGGGTCAGCAGGCCGGGTAGGTGAAGTCAAGGCCAGGTGGGCGGGACTAAGGCTTCTTTGCCATCACCATGGAGACAGTCTCCCCACCGGCAGAGTGGGCGCATCTTATGATGGGCCTGGCGACAAGACTCAGCCAATGGCAGAGATCCAGCCCGCCAGGCAGATGACACAGGGCCCTCCATTGTGACCCAGGACACCTAGTGGCCACAGGATTTGAGCACACCCTGGGAAAGGCTACGCAGGCACAAGGGAGCCCCTGGTGCGGACTGCTTCAGGGCATTGGCACAGCAGGCCAGGGTCCAATTTTCCCACTTTCCTCAGGATATCAGTACGCAAGACATCCCCACTCAGCATCTCTTGCCTCTCTCTCTGTATGTGTTCCTTCTCGGAAATCTCTTCCTTCTCCCCCTGAGTCACTTCGCAGCTTGGAGTGCCTGACAGAGTGTCTAGAGACGAAAGAGCAAAGGGGGAAGGCCTCTGGCTGTACTGGTTGCCCATGGGCACAGAAGATCTGGTAGTCTATCTGGAAGGACTAGGGAGTAGTGATTGATTGGGGAGCTACATCACGGGTGAACCTTGGCTGGGTGAATCTTGTTGACATGTGGCAGCCTCTCCGGAGACTACTAATTCCGCTGATAACATTGGATTCAAATACCCGGCTGAGTGCCATGGGCAGAAAACATTGACACATACCTGCCAGAGGCCTATCCTGGGTCTGAAGAGTCCACCCTGGTCTCCAGCGACTCATCATCTCAGCACACACTTTGCCAGCACACATGGAATCCGCCTCTCTCCACGAATCCTTCTCCTGCTAGGAAACACCGGATGGCACTCAGCCAAAGGAGAACACAGGCAAAGTCAAAAAAGCCCGCATTTTCAAGATTTTGCTTCTGCTGGGCCACAGCCGCCGGTGGCACACTGCATGTGCGTCACTTCTCCAAAGACAAGGCCGAAATCCGGACATCCAGGGCCCCAACAGTCCAGAGTCTTCGTATGGCGGCATACTCTGCGGACGGTGCCACCTATTTGCCAAGTACAGGAGGGAGGTCTGTGCCCTAGACTGGCTCCGCTAGGGCTCCACGACCTCAGCTATTTTCCGACACCTTTGACCCGTGCCCTCTTGAGTGTGTGATCTCTAGTTACACTCCTCCTCTGACCACTCTCAATCCGCCACCTGCGGATACCTGAGCGTGGAAATCAACACCTATCACTAGCTGCAGGGTCACAGGTCACTAGGTGTCTAGGCTCAGGCTGACCTTGGCTGTCTTCTGCCCAGGCAAGGAGCCTAATCCTTCAAAGGAAATGAGGACACGTTCTCACTGGCCGACATCCTTTCTTTCATCCACACAGCGGTCTAGATGAGGGTAAAGAGGCCAGGTAGGCCAGGTGAAGGCTGAGTGCGGGGCCTAAGGCTTCTTTCCCAATCACCATGGAGACAGCCACCGGAAGGCTGGTCGGTACTTCTGACGGGGACGGGTCACAAACACTGAGCCAATAGAAGTCCAGCCTAACCGGCCAGTTCTGCAGAGCCCTCCATTGTACCCATGGACACACAACAGGCCCTTGTGTCTTTGGCCACAAAATCGAGGGCACCAGGGAATAACTTGACAATAGCCAATCCCTGATGTGGACACGTTCGACACACTGGGACAGCAGGCAGGTACCTCTTTACCACTTACGCTAGGATGTCAGTAGGCAAGGTGCCGTTCCTCAGCATCTATGGCCCCTCTCTGGATGTTTTCATTCAGAGAAATCTCTTCCTTCTACCACTGAGACACATCACAATTATGAGGGGCCTGACAGAGAGCCTGGAGATGAAACGGGGGAGGCTTCTGGCTGGACCGCTTCCCCGTGGGTAGACAATAGCAGGTAGTCTCTCAGGAAGGTCTTAGCTTCTGTTGATTGACATGGGCAATACAGTAGGGGTGGTCCCTGGCCAGGTGGAGCTTGTGGGCAGATGCAACCTCTCCGGCGACGAATAATCCCGCTGCTGCTTTGTTTGGTGAAAACCTCCCCCCGCCAACTCGGATGGGCAGAGAACATTGACCCACACCTGCCAGGGGCCTTTCCTGGGACTAAAGATCCCAACCTGGTCTCAGCGTCATCACCCTCTCAGCACACACCTTTCCTGCACACATCATTCTGCCTTTCTCTGTCAGTGCCTTATCCTACTAGGAAACAAAGCATGCCGCTCAAAAAGGCCGATGCCGGGGAAATCGAGGAGACACTGCCATTTTCCAAATTTTTGCTGTCTACGTGTCCCCGCCTCCGGTGCGAGGCTGCGTATGTGGCCGGGCTCCGAAGGCAAGGCCGCAATCCTGGCAGCCTGGGCCCCGGCAGTCCGATGGTCTATGGACGTGGGGACACGGATGACCTGTTTGCCACATACAGGAGAAATCCTTGGGCCCTTCACTGGCTCGCCATTCAGCTCCACGAAGTCTACTCCTGGCCCTGGCCTTTGGCCGGTGTCCCATTCAACGTGTGCTCAGGAGCCATGTTTCTCCACCCATCACTATCATTCTGCCACCAGGGGATATGTGAGTGTGGGAGTCACCGTCTGTCACTGGCAGCAGCGTCACAACTCACTAGACTTCCCGGTACCTGCAGACCTAGGCGGCCTTCTGCCTCAGAAAAGGTCCCGAATCCTTTATCCCAGACGCTGACACCTGCGCACTGGCGGACATTCATTTTGATCAACACAGAGGTCTGAGTGAGGGTCAGCAGGCCGGGTAGGTGAAGTCTAGGCCAGGTGGGCGGGACTAAGGCTTCTTTGCCATCACCATGGAGACAGACTCCCCACCGGCAGAGTGGGCGCAGCTTATGATGGGCCTGGCGACAAGACTCAGCCAATGGCAGAGATCCAGCCCGCCAGGCCGATGACACAGGGCCCTCCATTGTGACCCAGGACACCTAGTGGCCACAGGATTTGAACACACCCTGGGAAAGGCTACGCAGGCACAAGGGAGCCCTGGTGCGGACTGCTTCAGGGCATTGGCACAGCAGGCCAGGGTCCAATTTTCCCACTTTCCTCAGGATATCAGTACACAAGACATCCCCACTCAGCATCTCTTGCCTCTCTCTCTGTATGTGTTCCTTCTCGGAAACCTCTTTCTTCTCCCCCCCCCAGTCACTTCCCAGCTTGGAGTGCCTGACAGAGTGCCTAGAGACGAAAGAGCAAAGGGGGAAGGCCTCTGGCTGTACTGGTTGCCCAAGGGCAGAGAAGATCTGGTAGTCTATCTGGAAGGACTAGGGAGTAGTGATTGATTGGGGAGCTACATCACGGGTGAACCCTGGCTGGGTGAATCTTGTTGACATGTGGCAGCCTCTCCGGAGACTACTAATTCCGCTGATAACATTGGATTCAAATACCCGGCTGAGTGCCATGGGCAGAAAACACTGACACTTACCTGCCAGAGGCCTATCCTGGGTCTGAAGAGTCCACCCTGGTCTCCAGCGACTCATCATCTCAGCACACACTTTGCCAGCACACATGGAATCCGCCTCTCTCCACGAATCCGTCTCCTGTTAGGAAACACCGGATGGCACTCAGCCAAAGGAGAACACAGGCAAAGTCAAAAAAGCCCGCATTTTCAAGATTTTGCTTCTGCTGGGCCACAGCCGCCGGTGGCACACTGCATGTGCGTCACTTCTCCAAAGACAAGGCCGAAATCTGGACATCCAGGGCCCCAACAGTCCAGAGTCTTCGGATGGCGGCATACTCTGCGGATGGTGCCACCTATTTGCCAAGTACAGGAGGGAGGTCTGTGCCCTAGACTGGCTCCGCTAGGGCTCCACGACCTCAGCTATTTTCCGACACCTTTGACCCGTGCCCTCTTGAGTGTGTGATCTCTAGTTACACTCCTCCTCTGACCACTCTCAATCCGCCACCTGCGGATACCTGAGCGTGGAAATCAACACCTATCACTAGCTGCAGGGTCACAGGTCACTAGGTGTCTAGGCTCAGGCTGACCTTGGCTGTCTTCTGCCCAGGCAAGGAGCCTAACCCTTCAAAGGAAATGAGGACACGTGCTCACTGGCCGACATCCTTTCTTTCATCCACACAGCGGTCTAGATGAGGGTAAAGAGGCCACGTAGGCCAGGTGAAGGCTGAGCGCGGGGCCTAAGGCTTCTTTCCCAATCACCATGGAGACAGCCACCGGAAGGCTGGTCGGTACTTCTGACGGGGACGGGTCACAAACACTGAGCCAATAGAAGTCCAGCCTAACCGGCCAGTTCTGCAGAGCCCTCCATTGTACCCATGGACACACAACAGGCCCTTGTGTCTTTGGCCACAAAATCGAGGGCACCAGGGAATAACTTGACAATAGCCAATCCCTGATGTGGACACGTTCGACACACTGGGACAGCAGGCAGGTACCTCTTTACCACTTACGCTAGGATGTCAGTAGGCAAGGTGCCGTTCCTCAGCATCTATGGCCCCTCTCTGGATGTTTTCATTCAGAGAAATCTCTTCCTTCTACCCCTGAGACACATCACAAGTATGAGGGGCCTGACAGAGAGCCTGGAGATGAAACGGGGGAGGCTTCTGGCTGGACCGCTTCCCCGTGGGTAGACAATAGCAGGTAGTCTCTCTGGAAGGTCTTAGCTTCTGTTGATTGACATGGGCAATACAGTAGGGGTGGTCCCTGGCCAGGTGGAGCTTGTGGGCAGATGCAACCTCTCCGGCGACGAATAATCCCGCTGCTGCTTTGTTTGGTGAAAACCTCCCCCCGCCAACTCGGATGGGCAGAGAACATTGACCCACACCTGCCAGGGGCCTTTCCTGGGACTAAAGATCCCAACCTGGTCTCAACATCATCACCCTCTCAGCACACACCTTTCCTGCACACATAATCCTGCCTTTCTCTGTCAGTGCCTTATCCTACTAGGGAACAAAGCATGCCGCTCAAAAAGGCCGATGCCGGGGAAATCGAGGAGACACTGCCATTTTCCAAATTTTTGCTGTCTACGTGTCCCCGCCTCCGGTGCAAGGCTGCGTATGTGGCCGGGCTCCGAAGGCAAGGCCGCAATCCTGGCAGCCTGGGCCCCGGCAGTCCGATGGTTTATGGACGTGGGGACACGGATGACCTGTTTGCCACATACAGGAGAAATCCTTCGGCCCTTCACTGGCTCGCCATTCAGCTCCACGACGTCCACTCCTAGCCGTGGCCTTTGGCCGGTGCCCCATTCAACGTGTGCTCAGGAGCCATGTTTCTCCACCCATCACTATCATTCTGCCACCAGGGGATATGTGAGTGTGGGAGTCACCGTCTGTCACCGGCTGACCTTGGCTGTCTTCTGCCCAGGCAAGGAGCCTAACCCTTCAAAGGAAATGAGGACACGTACTCACTGGTCGACATCCTTTAACCAACACTGAGTCCCTGGTCAGCATCCTGGTGTCCTGGCTAGAAGAGCCAGGCATCTCCAGGAGCATCTGGAGGAGGAGACAAGGGCTGAAGAGACTGCCACACCTACTGGTGCTGCTACACATGTGGGAGACCTGGCTGCAGAGGGTGCAGGCATGGCCTGAAGGTCAAAGGAGAAGCATCTGAAGACGTGCTAGGCCTCTTAGACTGAGAGAAGCGGGATGTCTGGACTGAAAATATGCACCCTTCAGGGAAGAACTTCATTCAGGCTTCTTAAACCCACTTCACCTGGAAGATCCATCCTTTTAGCCTTGTGCCCCTTCCACGCCCCCTCTATTACGTGGAGAGATCCAGCCCTAGAGCACCATGGTGGAAGTAGGCCCAGGATAGCTGTCCGAAGACATGAGATCCACTCAAAAGCTCCCCCTGCCAAGGAGAGAAGAGGACAAGACTCATCTGCAGATGAGGTCTCAGGGCCCTGAGAATGAGCATAATGTTGGTAAGGAAAGAGAAAAGGGATTTCAGTGGGACATGGAAGTCTGAGAAAGAGCCTCTGCAAAGATAGCTCTAAGGGAGGTGTGATTGTGAAGGTGGGCTGGTCACTGAGTTCTTTGTAGTACAAGGTACCAGACAGAAGCCAGACTCTGGGGGGAATCTGCCTGCCGGTGAGCAGTGGGCATAAAACCCTAAACCAATGAGAATCGAATCCCTTCCCAGCAGCTTCTGCACAGATCAGTGATGTTTGCTTGGTCTTTGTCTTTTCTGTGGTCTAACCTGATCTGTCCTGAGATCAGAGAGTTGGAATAGAAAAGCCTGACTGAGATGAAACGAGCAAAGAGAAGACAAGGCCTCCTAAATCTGTTGAAGACAGAACACAGATAACCAAAGGTGAGGATGGGAAGAAACAGATTGAGTTCCAAGTCCCATCCACAGTATCCCAGGGCCTGGGAATCCCTGGAAGTGCCAGAGGTGTGTACTCCCTGGGAGATGCGACCCCAAGTGTCAGAGGTAGCCCTATGGAGAAAGGAAGGGAGGGCAGGGCCTCTAGGATGGGCACTTCCATACAGGCTGCCCATGTGAATTTCTCAGAGTGACCGTGACAGATCCTGAGAGGGACAGTTTGAGGCAAAGGAAAGTAAGTTTTCTGAAGAGGGGTGAATTCCACAGTCTCCTGATAATGAAACAGAAATCCCGTCCTGCTCAGAGGTACTGAGTAGGAGGGATTGTGAATTCCCATCCTGCACAGAGGCTGGCTGGGAAGTTCAACTGTCTAAAGACAATGTGGCCAAAGTCTTCTTTATCTTTCAAAGATGTATCTTTAACTTCCTGCAAATTCAATCCTGAAAAAAAGCCTAGAATATACAAGTGTGGGTTTTTCAGGAGAGCAACAAGGGGAGAAGGTGATAGTGGCATATCAGAGAAGGAGAACAATAGTCTAATGGTCCCCGTGTTACTTAATGAATCACACATGGTGTCCAGCATTCTTCCTTATCTGTAGACATGTAAATGCAGTAGATGTTTGAGCAATAACTGAATTAATCCTCACAGAATTCTTTTTGGCCATTTCCAGGCATAGAGACCAGAAGAAGTCATTAGTTACAAGAGCAAGCAATAATTCGCTGGTCTGAATTTTGTTCAGTTTCTGTGTTTGCCCTTCACAGATGGATAAAAGTCTCTGAATCTGGCATTGAAGACAGTGTTTTCTCTATTGTTATGGATTGAATAGTGTCCCCCAAAATGTGTGTCAACCTGGCCAGACCCTGATTCCCAGTATTGTGTGGTTGTCCTGCATTTTGTGATCTGATGTGATTACTTATGTGTTGTAAATTCTAACCTCTGTGATGTTAATGAGGCAGGATTAGAGGCAGTTAGGTTAATGAGGGAGGACACAATCTACAGGATTAGGGTGAGTCTTGAGTCAGTCTCTTTTGACATAAAAAGAGAAAAGTGAGCAGAAATGAGAGGGACCTCATACCACCAAGGAAGAAGTGCCTGGAGTGGAGCAGGTCTTTTTGACCCAGTGTCCACAGGCTGAGAACTTCCTAGGCCAGGGGAAGATAGATGACAAGGACTTTCCCCCAGAGCCACAAAGAGAGAAAGCTTTCTCCTAGAGCTGGTGCCCTGACTTCAAACTTGTTGCTTCTTAAACTGTGAGAGAATAAGCTTCTGTTTGTTAAAGCCATCCACTTGTGGTATCTCTGCTATAGCCACACTAGATAACTAAAAAACACATATATAAAATAGTCAAAACAGAAAAAAAGTTTCAAATACACACACATACACGTATGATGTTATTAACTTTAAAAGGTTTTACATTCTTATAACATATTTAACAATAGAGACTTGTATATAGAAGTTATAATAAGAGCCACCCCCTCATAAGTATATTGTACCTGCTCCCCAAAGTGTCCAGTGTCCAAAGATACATATGTACCCTTTTACACACTGCTTTTTGCCGGGACACACGTAAGTACATTCATTTGTTTGTTTTTATGGAAATTAGGTCACACTCTACCCATGTTTTTCTCTGAATCACTCTTCACTTGACAATTTTTCATGGTTCCTCTAAATCAGCAGACATGGAAGAAGCACTCTTTTTGGTTCTTCTCATTTTTAACTCCCACCACTCTTCTGTCAGTTTGTTGTAGTGTGGTGGCTTGCATGTTGCTGTGATGTTAGAAGCTATGCCACCGGTATTTCAAATACCACCAGGTTCACACATGGTAGACAGCTTTGAGTGGAGCTCTGGATTTAGACAGACTAGGAAAAAGGACCTGGTGATCTATTTCTAAAAAAAACTGGCCAGTGAAATCTTCCAAATAGTACTGGAACACTGTCTGATTGAATGACAGAGGATAACCCCTTAGGTTGGAAGGCACTCAAAATACGAGTGGGGAAGAGCTACCTCCTCAAAGTAGATCCCACTTTAATGACATTTCCTGATGGGGCATAACTCATAATGAGAAGAAACTGATGCAAATATCCTTTAATAATCAGAATGTGGAATGAAGGAAGTATGAATCTAGGGAAATTGGAAGTCATCAAAAATCAAATGGAATGCATAAAGGTCAGTAATCCAAGGCATTAGTTAGCTGAAATAGCTTGGTTTTGGACATTTTAAACTAGACAATGATATGTCCTACTATGCCAGGATTGAGATACTGAAGAGAATGGCATCATATTCATCAATAAAAAGAACATTTCAAGATCTTTTCTGAAGTACAACATTACGAGCAATAGGATAATATCCACAGGCCTACCAGGAAGACCAGTTAATAAGACTATTATTCAAATTTACACACAAATCATGAATGTGAAAGATGAACAAGTTGAAGGTTTTTACCAAGTTATGCAGTTTGAAACTGATCAAATGTGATGCATTGATCAATCATTTAGAATGCGAAGTTGAAAACAAAGCAGACAAATCAGCAGTTGGAAAATAAGGTATTGATGATAGAAATGACAATGAAGCTTACATGATAGAATTTGGCAAGACCAATGACTTATTCATTGCACATACCTTTCATCAGGAACATAAACGGTGACTATACTCATGAACCATTCCAGGCAGAATAGACAGGAATCAAATTTGTGGAAGGTGATGATGGAGAAGGTCAATACCATGAGTCAGAATCAGGCCAGGGGCTGACTGCAGAACAGATGATCAGTTGCTCATATTCACGTTCAAGTTGAAGCTGAAGAAAATTAAAACAGGTCCATGAGTCAAAGTAAGCCCTTGAGTATATCAAACCTGAATTTAGAGAGCATCTCAAGAATAGATTTGATGCACTGCACACTAATGATCGAAGACCAGAGTAGTTGTGGGATGATAGCAAGGACATCATATATGAAAAAAAACAAAAAGTCATTAGAAAGACAGGAAAGAAAGCAAACACCAAAGAGGATGTCACAAGAGACTCTGAATCTTGCTCTTGAATGTACAGTAGCTAAAGAGAATGGAAGGAAAAATAAAGTAAAAGAGCTCAATAGAATACCTGAAAGGGAAGCTGGAGAAGACAAAGTATGATAATATAATGTGAACAGATCTGGAGTTAGAAAACCAAAAGGGAAGAAAACACCTGGCATTTCTCAAGCTGAAAGAACTGAAGGAAATATTCAAGCCTCTAGGTGCAATACTGAAGGATTCTATGGGCAAAATATCGAACAACACAGGAAACATCAAAAGAAGATGGAAGGAATACACAGACTCAATACACCAAAAAGAACTGGTCAACGTTCAACCATATCAGAAGGTAGCATAGGATCAAGAGCTGATGGTACTGAAGGAAGAACTCCAAGCTGCACTGAAGAAAAAAGGCACTGGCAAAAAACACGGCTCCAGGAATTGATGGCGTACCAAATGAGATGTTTCAACACACGGATGCAGTGCTGAAGGCGCTCACTTGTCTATTCCAATATATTTGGAAGACAGCTACCTGACCAAATGACTGAAAGAGATCTATATGTGTGCCCATTCAAAGAGAGGTGGTCCAACACAATGCGGAAATTATCAAGCAATGTCATTAACATCAGACGCAAGAAAAATTTTGCTGAATATAATTTAAAAACAGTTGCAGCAGTGCACAGACAGGGAACTACCAAAAATTCAAGCTGGATTCAGAGGAAGACATGGAACATGGGATATCATTTCTGATGTCTGATGGATCTTGGCTGAAAGTAGAGAATATCAGTAAGATGTTTACCTATTTTTGTTTACTATACAAGCACACTCAACTGTGTGGCTCATGACAAATTATGGATAGCTTAGCAAAGAATGGGAATTCCAGAACACTTAACTGTATTCATGCGGAATATGTACATAGACCAAGAGGCAGTCATTTGAGTAGGGCAAGGGGATACTGTGTGGTTTAAAATCAGAAAGTTATGTGTCATGGTGGTATCCTTTCACCATACTTACTCAATCTGTATGCTGAGCAAATAATCTGAGAAGCTGGTCTGTAAGAAGAACATGGCATTAGTTTTGGAGAAAGATTCACTAACAACCTATGATATGCAGCTGATACGACCTTGCTTGCTGAAAGTAAAGAGGACTTGAAGCAGTTACTGATGAAGAGCAACCACTACACCCTTCAGTATGGATTACACCTCAACATAAAGAAAACAAAAATACTCACAACTGGACCAGTAAGCAACACCATGATAAATAGAGAAAACACTGAAGTCATCAAGCATTTCATTTAACTTGAATCCATAATCAATGCCCACAGAAGCAGCAGTCAAGAATTCAAACAATGTATTTCACTGGGCAAATCTATTGCAAAAGACCTCCTTAAAGTGTTGAGAAAGAAAGATGTCACTTTGAGGACTAAGGTGTGCCTGAGCAAAGCCATGATATTTTCTATCACCTCACATGCTTGAGCAAGTTAGACAATGAATACGGAAAACCAAAGAACTGATTCATTTAAAATATGGTGTTGGCAAAGAATACTGAATATACCATGGACTGCCAGAAGAATAAACAAATCCATCTGGGAAGAAGTACACCAAGAATGCACCTTAGAAGCAAGGATGGCGAGACTTCGTCTCACGTGCCTTGGACATATTTTCAGGAGGGACCTGTCCCAGGAGAGGCTCATCATGCTTGGAGAAGCTGAGGGTCAGAAAAAAAGAGGAAGGTGCTCAACAACATGAACTGACACAATGGCTGCAAGAATGGGCTCAAACATAGCAATGATTGTGAGGATGGTTCAGGATCAGGCAGTGTTTCATTCTGTTTTACACAGGATCGATGGCATCTAACAGCCACAACTAACATATGTATGCGTATATATATGTATGTGTGCGTGTGTGTGTGTATGTATATATATATATACCCATTGCCGTCAAGTCAGTTCCAACTCATAGTGACCTTACAGGACAGAGTAGAACTGCCCCACAGAGTTCCCAAGGAGCGCCTGGTGGATTCGAACTGCTAACCTTTTGGTTAGCAGCTATAGCTATTAACCATTATGCGACTAGGGTTTCCATACACACACACACACACACACATATATATACACACACACTCATATATATGTGTGTGTGTGTGTGTATATATATATATGTTCTCTTCACTAGTTTTGCACCTCTAGAGATCCCAGGCTAAGACATTTGGTACCTACACTGGTTCTAGAGGAACCAAATCTTAAGGATGAGTTTTCTGAATTGATTCTCAAGTCTGGCTAATCTTAAAGGCACTGATGACTGTCTCCAGGAGTAAACAGGCTATTGCTAATCCATGGTGGAGGTGACAATAGAAATACGCAAAATACTACTACCACTGGATCAAATATTTGTGAGAGACAAGGCTCTGCCTGATTATATATTTGATACTTTTCTATAATTTTGTCAGCATAAGAATAATAAGGAAGCTGCTTGGTTGGTCCTGCTTTTGCTAGCCACACTGGTGAATGAAAGAAATGGACTCAAAGCTCAAGCACCACATACAAGATCTGAAAGCTGCCACCTGTGCCCAGAAAGAAAACCATATTTCTTATAGTAACAAGGCTAATGCTGCCAAAAATAAACTCAGATTCTTATCATAAGAGTGACTGAATTAAAGCGCCGGTTGAATATCCGACCTCAAATGGTGTCTGAAGTTAGAGTGAGGGCATTGATTGGGAAGAAATGGGATCCTGAAACTTGGGATGAGGACATATGGGCAGACAGTCAGAAAGCGGGGGACAATGAACCTCCAATTTCTGTTGAATCGCTCTTCCTAACAGAACCAGATCTTTTACTACCATCTGAAGAGATTCTCTAACTTTGCCTGCTAAGGCACCCTTCCCAGTAAAACAATTATCCCTTCCACCTCCATCTGATGAGATTACCCCAGCTGTGCCTGAAGTGTCTTGTTTGAGTTGTCTCCTGGGGTGGTGTCTGGGGCATTGCCTGGGGCATCACCTTAGGCAGATGCCTTATAAGACACGGCTGAACATCCCACTGCCACCACCCATTTTTGCTTCTAGACCTATACCTAGGCTTCAGTCCCAACAAGCCCCCAAAGGTGAACTATAAAGTGTGACCCAGGAGAAGGTATGCTAAACTCCTAAAGAACTGCTTGATTTTTCTAATATATACATACAGAAACCTGGTGAATATGTGTGGGAATGGCTATTCCAGGTGTGGGATAATGGTGCAAGCAACATAAAGGTGGATTAGTCTGAGTTTATTGATATAGGCCCAGGAAGCATAGATTCTTCATTCAGTGTTTCAGCTTGAGAGGTTAGAAAAGGATCTCATAGTTTATTTGGTTGGTTTACTGAAGCATGGATTAAGTGGTGGCCTACAATAAATCAAGTGGAAATGGCAGATCTGCCATTGTATAATGTAGGAGAAGGTAACCAAAGGCTGAGGGAAATTGGAATGTTAGAATGGATTTATTAGGCTGGACCCACAGACCCACACACGGAGTGCCCAGGGGGCTCTCTTTTTACCATAGCGGTGAGGTACAAATTTGGGAAGCAAGCCCCAGCATTACTGAAGACTTCTGTGGTTGCTATTTTATGTAAGTAAGAGTCCACAGTGAGAACTGCCCTAACTGAATTAAGACACCTAACTACAATGCAGTTGACTGGAGCCCATGGTGGTAGCAGCCAAGTGGTGGCACTCAATCAACAAAGACAAGATGGGTGTGGTTACCATAACAGACAGTAGAGTCAAAGCAGTAATCAGAATAGTCTGCTCGCATGGATTTATGGCATTGGCTACTTAGTCATAGTGTCCCTGGGAGTGAAAGAACTGGGAAATGTACATCTCCTGGTACCTAGTGTCTTAGACATCTAACGCTCCTGTAACAGAAATACCACAAACGGATGACTTTAACAAAGAAAATTATTCCCTCACAGTCCAGGAGGCTCTGTAAGTCCAAATTCAGGGTGCCAATTCCAGGGGAAGGCTTTTTTTCTCCGTCACTCCTAGGGGAAGGTCTTTGTCACCAATCTTCCCCTGGACAAGAAGGTTCTCAGCACAGGGATCCTAGGTCCAAAGGATGCACTGCTCCTGACACTTCTTTCTTGGTGGTACTGAGGTCCCCCTGTCTCTCTGCTCTTTTCTCTTTTATATCTCAAAAGAGATGGACTTAAAACACAACTTAATCTTGTAGATTGAGCCCTGCCTCCTTAACATAACTGCTTCAAATCCTCGATCATTAACATCATAGAGGTAGGATTTACAATACATTGGAAAATCACATCAGCTGACAAAATGGTGGATAATCGCACAATACTGGGAAGCATAGCCTAGTCAAGCTGATATATACATTTTGGGAAGACAGAATTTAATCCGTAACACCTAGTATGCAGCTATCGACCTGTTAATGCCTTTTTCTCCATACCTGTTTCGAAGTATCACCAGAAACAGTGTGCCTTCTCTCTGACCTAAGTATATAAGGACCAAATAATATAGAGGAATCTCTGTTACATTTTCTCCATCTTACCGTTATTTGGCCTCATAGGCAGACCCAGTCACTTAATTGCACAGCAGAATGAAGAGATTAAAGCCCCTACATTCTTGCCAGTGGACCAGGAAGGTAGCTGCTCAGACATCAGAGAGCCTCAGAGAGACAGAGAAGAGGCGGCTCAAGAGAGGGATACCATAAAGTTGTTTTTCATACCCCCCCCCATAGTTGCATATGCTTTGCTCTGACCCTAAGAAGTAGATCAATCCTTTGAGAACTGCATTATGGGTTAGAACACCAACAAGGTCCCAGACTGGGTGACACTCCCATAGATTACATCCAAATATCACCGCAAAGTCTTCAAAATCTGAACCGACATCTGAGCCACAGCATACAGAAGGTGGGAAAGAACCTGCAACCTGAACATAACTGGGTCAAGTGATTCCTAAAACAAACAACATCAACATTTTCTGTAAGTCTTGGAATCATAGACAAAAACTTTAAAAAGCTACTTTAACCATGCTCAAAGAAGTAACAGGCACACCTTAGAAAAACAGAAAAATACATAGAAACCATTCACAAATGAAAATTTTAGACAGGAAAAATAGAAAAATAGAGATAAATAATTCACTTGATCAGCTCTACAGCGGAATGCTGTTGACAGACAAAAGGATCAATGAGATGAAAACAGTTCAACTGAAAATATCCAATCTGAAAAAAAAATGAACAGAGCCTCAAAATAATCCAAAAATATCTAACATTTATTTATTGGAATTCCATAAGGTGTAGAGAAAATATGTGGTGTAGAAAAAAGTATCTGAAGAAATACTGGCTCAACACTTTCCCAATTTGTTGAAAGACATAAACTTACAGATTCAAGAAGCTATGCAAACTCCAACAAGTTAAACTCACATAATTTTACGCCCAAATGCCTCACGGTCAATTGTGGAATAACAAGGACCAAGAAAGTATCTTCAAAGTAGCTAGAGAGAAAACAACTCATTTCACACAGGAAAAACAATTGGAATGACTCCGTATTCATCATCAGAAGCCATGGAGGCCAAAAGGCTGTGAAAACAACATTTTTTCAACACCGAAAGAAAAGAAACATTAACCCAGTATTCTATAGGCTGTTATTTCCTTCATGAGTAAAGGAAAAATATTGACATTCTCAGGTGAAGGACGCTTAAGAGAATTCATCGCCACCAGACTTGTTCTAAATGAAACACTAAAGGAAGTTCTTCAGGTGGTAGACTTGGAATTTCAGGAATTATGGAAAGCAACAAAGTCGAAAGTACCTTCTGAAGTTCACCCTTCAGCCAAAGATTAGACAGGTCTATAAAACAAACAATAACACACGTGAAGAAAGTGTTTCTTAGTTCAATCGTGTGTATGAGACCAAAAGTGCAAAACCTGCCCAAAAGCACAGAAAAGAGGGCAGGATGGAACAGGAATCATGGCGGATGGAAACGGGGAACTAGAGCATAGAAGAGAATACTGACACATCATGAATATTGCCACCAATGTCACAAAACAATTGTGCATAAATGGCTGAACAAGAAAGTAATTTGCTCTGTAAAGTTTCAAATAAAACACAATAGAAAATTTTTAAAAAGTGGTAGGTATCTGGGTAAACACATTATGCCAACCCTGCTGTCACTGCACAACATGGCGCAGGACTCCCCTCTTTGGAAAGACTTTCTAGCCTATTGGAAACACTTTGGAATATACTCTTGGTGGCAAATTAGTATTAGAGAATGGGATTAATTTGGAAAATATGAGATGTCTGTACTCATGTCTGGTGAATAAACTGGATAATAACATTTTCAGAGCGAAATGAGATGTTCTAACAGAAAAATAGGCCTGAATTCCCACCTGGGCCATGAGCCTAATCTGAAGGCCTTTCCCAGAGAGGCATTTCAGGCACTTCTAGAACAGCAGGAGCACTGGGGTATGCACGTATCAACCTCCCCCAGGGCCTTCTCTGAGGAGTAAGTACCTGCTTTAATACTAAGCTTAGTGGTTCATAAATAGTCATTCTGCATAAGGTCTTCAGGTTCAAGTCTGTAATCCAGCTGGGATTCTGTGTGTGCTGCATCTCTGCATCAAAAGAACATACTTCTAGAAGCAGAATGCCAGGAGAGAGGCTGTTGGGCAGTTGGGGGTGGAGGGTGCTGTGCAGACAGGGGTGCCCAAGGGAGGCACAATATAGTCATTCTGCAGGAGGTCTAGTCATTCTGCATAAGAATTAGAATGCTTCTGTCAATGCATAATAGTTTACTTGCAGCACATAAACAAAGTGACTGAAGGACAAAGTCAAATAGTAAACCAAGCCACTCCCTGTCAGTCCTTACCTGAGAGGGTCTTCATCAGGACTTCCGGGGATGGAGAAGGAAACAGTAAACGCTGATTTATTTTACCTCTTCCTTCCTCAAGAAACAGGAACTGGTGTTAAGATGTCAGGTGTCAAGCCCCAAACTCCTCTTCTGGTCTGTATTTAAGCTGTATAATAAAACTGGGAATCAGGCAATCAGCCGTGAGCAGACAGACCCAGGAGTATTCCCAGTGCCCCACATCTTTGAGCTCCAATGAGATCCTGTTCTTAGTTACTACATTAGCAGAGGAGCTGAAAGACTGAAATTCCGTGTTTTAAGGCAACTTGGGCTTCAAACAGTCACTTATTGCTAAAGTCGTATTTCTCTGTGTTAATTTATGATCCTTAACTCAAATCCGGAGTTTGGAGCTCATTTTGATAACTCCTCATTAGTCTGCATAGACTAGAGTCTGCTCACAGTCAGGGATGACAATGGAGGAAACAAAGTCCCTAGCCCAGAGGAGGGACTGCTCCCCATATTTGGGGTAATGCCCCTGGGAAGCATCAGCGAGGTGCACTTTGGCCTCTGTGGCTTTGCCTTCTGCTCCTGGAATTGCACCCTGGGGGCCTCTATATGCAGACCCAGAGTCCCTGGGTGACCACAACTCCCGCCCTTCTGGGTCATCGTCCGGACACACATTGTGATATGCTTCCTGCCCTCCTTTCCAGCATAAGCGCTGCGATCACAAGTGGCAGAACCAGTTCTCAGGTCCAGACCCTAGACCTTGCCCTCCTTGGCCTTAGGCTTCCCCTAGTCCTGGTGGAACCTGCAAGCACCCGGCTGGGCGGGCTTGGGCCTGTCTCAAAAGGCTCATGGCGCACGCGGGTTCCGCCTCCTTGGAGTCTGCGGGCTTGCGGTGGGCAGCCCGGCATCTCCTGCCTCCCTCGGGCGCCCTCTCTGAGCAGCGGCTCCCCTCCCCCTACCCCGCCAACCACCCAACAGTCGCACTGCCTGCTTTCTGCTTCTAGAAGCACGTTCTTTTGATGCACACATGCAGCACAAACAGAAGCCCAGCTGGATTACAGACTTGAACCTGAAAAGCACAACTTTAAAACTACTAGATTGGGGGAGGGGGTGTATTGGCAGTGAAAAAAGGAAAAAAAAAATAAGAAAAAGAACAATTACAAAAAAAGTATTAGAAGACTGTATCCTCACATTATGGACTCAAGAAGGCTGCGGATACACAACTGCGTAGATAGCATACTGTTGTCTCTTTCTTTGCAAATAAGTCTTAAATGAGGGAATTTGGTACCGGGAAGAGTTGCAGAGCCTGACTTTGGGGAAATCTGGGATTGATGAATTGGCTTGCATGAGGCTACAAGCCCTGATAATCAATATTTAAAGATGAGATTCGAGCAATCTAGAACATGCATCAGAATTTTTTCTAAGTAAATTAGCACCAGAAGATGCCTTTAACCACTAAATAAAGTGGGTCAGTAGTTCAAGATCTCCCTACAAAGAAAACGGCAGACCTAGATCGTTTCCAGTCAGGTTCCAGCAAACATGCAAGAAACAGTCATTTTAATCTTGTACATAGTCAACAGACATTACAAAACCATGAGATACTCCCCTAACTTGATCCTTAAGGCTAGTTTAAAAATGATAACAAATTAGAGAAGGAAGGTAGAAGAAGAGTTAGAGGACAAGCACACTCAGTAACTGAGATGCAAAACCCTACGTAAGATGCCAGCAAAGGAAATCCAGCAAAGGATAAACCACGTAACATGCCATGATCAAGGCGGTTTATTGTAGGCATATAAATTTGAGTGAACATTAAAGATTTAGTAATTTCATTCACCACATGCATAGGTGAAAGAAGAGAAGACATATGCTCACCTCAAGAGATGGGGGCAAAGCAGGTTGATAAAATGCAATCACACGGAGAGATAAGGACTAGGAGCAAACATGGAACAGAAAAGGAGTTCCCGAACGTGGAAAACTACAACTAGCATGATAGTTCATGGTGACGTGTGGGACATTCTCTTTAAAATTAATAAACAATAAAATAAGGGTGCTTCTATCATTACTTTTATTAAACATTTAACACTGGAAGTGTAAGCTAGTACAAAAAGAGAAAAAGTATAAATGCTATTCATAGATTATAACACTGTCTCCATTGAAAACTGTAGAAAATACTGGAATTAATAATAATCATAAATATAAAATAAATTGAAATTTCAATGCATCACCATCGAGCTGACTCTGTCATAACTCTTAGGTGAAAGCAAAGGACACTGATAGGAAAAGAGCAGGTTCAGGTGGGCTAGACCAAGGAGGGAAGAAAATTATTCTGCACTGGGCTGAACTTATAAGCACGGTTATGTGTGTTAGTTACCTAGTGCCTCCATAACAAAAAATATCACAACTACATGGCTTTAAAGAACAGAAATTTATTTTCTCACAGTTTAGCAGGTAGTCGTTCGAATTCAGGGCATGGCTGTAGTGGGAGGTCCTTCCTTGTCTACCTCAGCTTCTAGTAAAAAAAAAAAAATGCCAGCAATCATTTGTGTTCCTGGCCTTCTAGAAGCATCTGTCTTCTTTGTCTGTCTTCCTTTTCACCTGTTTGTGTCTGGGTGTGTTCTGCTCCTTTTATAACTAAGAAGAGTTACGCTTAGGACCCACCCTACATTGGTATGACCTCATTCACATAATAAAAGCAGGCCCCCTCTTTCCTAACAAGGTCAGATTTACAGGTACAGGGGTTAGGATTTCCACATACATTTTGGAGGGACACAATTCAATCCCTAACAGTCGACTTACCAGATATTCCGGATTGAGAGTACTCGCATGAACAGCTGAGAGTGGTTCCAATTCTTTGCTACATTCGTTGGCTGAAACTTGTCTCAATGGTCATCCATAGGAATGCTGGAGCTTTTTATTGTGTAGGACCTAGCCAACCATTCCTAATCACATCCATTGTGTGGAAAAACACACATTCCCATCACTGAAGCCTTGAGAAATTCATCGATAAGAATGGAATGGTGGTTGGAACCAAGAATTGTTTCATAGCCTAGATAACATGGTGTAGGTGTTAGATATTCACATGGAGATGTCCGGTAATAAAACTTCACCCCACACGGAGATGTCAAGAATAATACCAACAGCTAATGTTCATTGAGTACCTACACTGGTGCCAGGCACTCCTGTGCTTTTTCTTTCATGTTTGCTTTTCATGATGGCCATAGGAGGAATGTATCATTATAATGCATAAACAGGTCAATACAGAGAGTTACGCTGACATTTCAATATATGAGTCTGGACCCAGGAGGAGTTTGAATGGATGGAGGTATAAACCTCACGTCCTTAGCTACAAATAGACAGCAGTGAACTCACTGAGGCATCCTAGAGGGAGGGTGTCAATAGAGAGAGGAGCAGGCACCAAGCCCAAGGGTACTCTGGTATCTAGAAGCCTGCCAGGTGAACAGCAGCCAACAAGCCTCTCTGAAGTCCAGTGTGGTTCCTGGAAGGTTGTCTGTCCTTGCTCTCAGCTGCATTTCCCCAGTGCTCCTCCCACCTGCACTGGGTTGTCCCCTTCATGAGGACAGGGACAGTGTGTCAGTGTGTACCTTTCACCACTGTATCTGCATAACATAGACTATTTCTGGCCCATGGAATATACTGACTGAATGAAAAATAAACAAACGATAAGGACGTAAAATCCTTCGTAGTTGATACCTTGGAATACATTAAGGGGCTTCATGAGTAAGAGGGAGAAAAACTGATCAGGGCTGCTTCTGAGACCATCTCTTAGGCGTAAAGAGTGTTAAACAATAATTAAACAAAGAGATTTAATGGCAGAGATGTATGTTAAAAAGATGTAAGTATAGGTTGAGGATTACTAGAAACATGCACATTTATTATTGCAACTATAGTCAAATCGTTAAAAAACATATACTACATGCAGACAGAATATTATAAAGTAATTTAATGCCCTCATTAAAAAAAAAACAAAAAAAATTTATTGTGAGAAAAGACTAATGTTGAATGAAAATATCAGGATATAATATCCGTGTTAATATACATAACTGTGTGTGCTAATACACACATAAAACCAGTTGCCATTGAGTCAGTTCTGATTCATGATGACACCAGCGTGCCAGAGTAGAACTGTACTCCATAGGGGTTCCAATGGCTGAGTTTTCGGAAGTAGGCTGCCAGATCTCTCTTTCATAGCAATTCTGGGTGGACCTGAACTCCAACTTTCTGTCAGCAGCTCAAGATATTAACCATTTGCATCAACCAGAGACTCTAATACACATACATGCCAATATAAGCAAGAAAATAGACATATCGGAACGTTAATAATTTATTCTATGCATTACGTATGTTTTCTTGTTATTTATTGCATACATTCGCATTGCTTCCAAGTTTTTGAGGAATAGAATGTACTTCTGGAAAAATTCATGAGAGATTTTTAAGTAATGAAATAATCAACAGAAACAGAATGAGTAAATCTGTGGCAAGGCAGCCCAGGAACCCAAGATTACAGTAACACTGGTATAAAAAGCAGAATTGTGGAGTCCTGAAGCTCAGTGGTCCCACGCATGCATCAGGAAAGAGGGAAGAGCAAATAAACAAGGAGAAAATACAGTGAGCCAGAGGAGTGGGAGCCCTCTGTTGTGGGCACAGTTTTCTCATGAAACTTTAGATGGACACAATGGGTGGGATTATCCACCTCCATCATACAAACATTTTTATTACCCTTGATTTTAACGGAACTATGTTATAAAAACAAATGATACAATAAAGTATAATAAAAGAATAAATCTCATCAGTGGACTACTATCATTTTCCCCAGCTACCCAGGAGGGCAGGAGACACACACGGGAAAGAAGATGGAGCAGTGTGAAGAACCATGCTATGTGGGGAGGAGAGTGTTTCTGAGACAGGCCTTAGCTGCTACTACCTAGGGAAGTAGGCAGCCGTGCACAACCAACTGGAAGAAATGGTACATTATTTCTGAGACCTACTCCAGCTCATAACAAATTATGGATAACATGGGGAAGAATGAGATTTCCAGGACACTTAATTGTTCTCATGAGAAACCTGTACATAGAAAAAGAGGCAGTCATCTAAACAGAACAAGGAATACTGCATGGTTTAAAGTCAAGAAAGGTGTGCATCACCGTTGTATCCTTTCACCATACCTATTCGACCTGTATGCTGAGCAAATAATCCGAGAAGCTGGACTGTCTGAAGAAGAATAAGGCGTCAGGATTGGAGGAAGACTCGTTAATAACCTGAGATATGCAGATGATACAATCTCCCTTGCTGAAAGTGAAGAGGCCTTAAAGCATTTACTGCTGAAGATCAAAGACTACAGACTAACAGCCTAAAAACTGGACCAATAAGCAACATCATGATAATGGAGAAAATGTTGACATCATTAAGGGCTTCATTTTACTTGGATCCACAATAAACACCCACGGAAGCAGCAGTCAAGAAATCAAACGACACACTGCATTGGACAAATCTGCTGCCAGAGATCTCTTTAAAGTGTTCAAAAGCACAGATGTCACCTTGAAAACTAACGTGCGCCTGACTCAAGCCATGGTGTTTTCAGTTGCCTCATACGCACACGAAAGGTGGGCAATGAATAAGGAAGACCAAAGAAAAATTGAAGGCACTGAATTACGGTGTTTGCAAAGGATATTGAATATACCACGGACTGCCAAAAGAATGAACAAATCTGTCTTGAAAGAAGTACAGCCAGAATATTCCTTAGAAGCAAGAATGGCGAGGCTTCATTTCACATATTTTGGACACGCTGTCAGGAGAGATCAGTCCCTGGAGAAGAAAGTCATACTTGGTAACAAGTGGCCACAACAATCGGCTCAAACATGACGACGACTGTGAAGGCAATAATAGGTAGTTTAACATACATTTTGACCCATACGAATTAAAATTTAAACAATTATTTCATGCCTTTTTGTAGCGGTTTCAGAATATACAATTAAAATAAATGTAAACAATTAATAGAAAAAATCTCTGAAAATAACATTTAATTTTTTAAAGTCACTGCTCCATACCCCAAATCTAAATGGCTTGATATAAAGCACTGGTCTTTGTGATTCACAAAAAGCAGGTGCCAATTCCTGAACAAGAACTGAAGTGACAGGAGAAACCCCCCGTGCTGTTAGAGCCCTGAGTATGGGCCCTAATCCAATAATCTGTCCTCATTAATTCCTTTTCATTTCATCTCTGTGAAAGGGGAGGGAGAAGGTGAGAGAGGGTTACATGTGCCTGTTCTGTTCTTTAGCATCTAGTTCACTGCCAGGAACAAGTATTCATAAGAGTCTACAAAACATTAAAGTACAAATAAGGAGGAAAACTTCCTCGTATATATATGTGTTAGGTGGCACAAAGAGTTAAGTGCTCAGCTACTAACTGAAAGGTTGGCAGTTTAAATCCACTCAGTTGCCTTGGAAGAAAGGCCTGGCAATCTACCTCCAAATGGTCACAGCTATTGAAAACCGTATGGAGGGCAGTTCTACTCTGAAAACTCACGGGGTCGTCATGAGTGAAAATCTACTCAATGGCAAGTGGATTGGTAATCTATATATGGCATAAGTGTTCGGAAAATTAGTTTCTGAACACATACACGGCATACAGAATACACTGCACATTAGTATTATGTGCCAAAACCCACTGTCATCAAGTCGATTCTAACTCATAGTGACCCCAAAGGACAGAGTAAAACTGCCCCATAGGGTTTCCAAGGCTGTAAGTCTTCACTGAAGCAGACTACCATATCTATCTCCTACAGAGACGCTGGTGGGTTCGAACCACTGACCTTTCAGTTAGCAGCCAAGTTCTTTAACCACAGAGCCACTAGGGCTCACTGCTGTCATGTACAGTGATTACATAAGCAAATTCTGAAACAAACTGCCTGGGTTTAAATCCTAACTCAATTTATCAGGTGGGTGATCTGGGCACGTTACTTTACCTCTCACTGCCTCAGTTTCCCATTTCTAAAATGGGTCTTATTCAAAAGGTGGTCATGCAGGTTAAATAAAACACACAAGGCACTTAGAAAAAGGCCTTACACACAGAATGAACACAATAAATGTTAGCTTTCATAATTATTAAGGGAATACAAACAGCTTAGTTGAAGAAACTTCCATTGAGAAATAGTTGCGTTCCAAAATTCATGTGTAAAGTCATTTACATCAACTGTTAAAGTTTTATGTTTAGATTCAAGTGATTACTGAGGTATGTTATGATCTTGAACAGAGTTCTGGGGACTATACAGGCTGACTCTGCATGCCCTTCCCCACATCCATTCCATCTCCCTTGGAGCCCAGACATCATGTTATCAATTAAACCCCTCCCACACTGGTGGTGTACTGTTTAAGAGCTATGGCTGCTAACCAAAAGGTCATCAGTTCAAATCCACCAGGCACTCCTTGGAAAGTCTATGGCACAGTTCTGCTCTGCCCTATAGGGCCGCTATGAGTTGGAATAGACTCAGTGGCAATGGGTTTTTAATGGGTATGAGTCAACTCTTCAGTGCTTAAAGACATACCAAAAGCAACCACGAACACAAAAGTATAGTAAAAAGTTCTTATTTCAGAATAGCAAAACCTTTTTCTAACACAGTGGTGAATTAGGGTGGACTGTGGATCAAGAGGAGGCCTGGTGGCATAGTGGTTAAGAGCTCAGCTGCTAACCAAAAGGTCAGCAGTTCGAATCCACCAACTAGTCCTTGGAAACTCTATGAGGTAGTTCTACTCTATGCTATAGGGTCTCTATGAGTTCAAATCAACTAGGGTCTCTACGGGTTGGAATCAACTTGATGGTGACAAGTTCGATTTGGTTTGGATTGAATTATGACCCTGAAAAACGTGTGTTTCAACTTGGTTAGGCCATGATTCCCACTATTGTGTAGTTGTCCTCCATTCTGTGATTGTAATTTTACTTTAAGAGGATTAGGGTGGGATTGTAACACCACCCTCACTCAGGTCACCTTTCCCTGGGGTGTGGCCTGCACCACTTTTTATCTCTGCAGAGATAAAAGGAAAGGGAAGCAAGCGGAGAGTTGGGGGCCTCAGACTATCAAGAAAGCAGCACCAGGAGCAGAGCATGTCCTCTGGACCCAGGGTCCCTGCACCTGAGAAGTTCCTTGACCATGGGAAGGCTAAGGACAAGGACCTTCTTCCAGAGCCGAAAGAGAGAGAAAGCTTTCCCTTAGAGCTGATGCCTTGAATGTGGACTATTAGCCTACTTTAATGTGAGGTATTAAATTTCTCTTGGTTAAAGCCATCTACTCATGGTATTTCTGTTATGGCAGCACTAGATGATGAAGACAGTGGGTCAAGGTGGAAGGGGTGGATGAAGAACAAAAAAACAAAAATGGACAACAGGAGAACCATAAGAATTCAGAGAACTGTGAAAATTTAATTCCTGAATATACTTTCTTTCTCCTCCCTATAACTGGAAGGACTTTTCTCATATACAGCATATATAAGTAAATCCTTGCAATATTTAAAACACTTAGATTTTTGTAAAACTCATTCTCTGAAAACTCATGGTGGCCCGATTAATTTGTGGCTTAAAAACAACTCAGAACTAAAAAGAAGCATAAATAAATAAATAAAGGCACTGCTGTCATTTGCGGGTGATATTCTTTTCCTGCTATCCACAACCCACACACTTGGGAGTTAATTTTCCAGCGTCAGTGTTCATAGACCATCCTCTTTCTCTTACCACCACCCCACCACCCTTAATTATTTAGAAAAGGCAGGGCCAGTCAGTGCTCCAAACATCAAGTTTTCTCTCCAAAATGCCAACTCGCACTTGGGGAGCAGGCTACATTCTCAGCTATCAGCACTTCCACTAGCCCCTGCACATAAGGAACATGTCTCCACTGAACTGTTCATTGTAATTAAAAAAAAAAAAAGTAAAAAACTGTTTCTTAAAACCAAAAAAAAAAAAAAAACCAGGCATTTCCCTATTACCCACCCACCCCACTCTCCCACAGCCAGTGCTCCCCTCACCACACACACACTCAAATATTTCCTACCAAGGGTGTGTCCCAAGCACAGGGTCTGGCTCCGCTCTTCTTTTACACCCCTTGGAGGCCTCTGGAGAAACCATACCTTTGGTTGGCAATTCCCTGAACCCTGCCTATTCAAGCTGTCACTTATTCAAAAAGGCAGGTGAGTCTTCAAGTCAGGTTTTTGAAAGGAGTTTAAGAGGAGCCAGGTGATATGCCTACTCACCCTCAAGTTTCTCAAAGGTAATAATTTCTTGAGATGTTTACAATGTCTCAACTATGGGTTAATTAAATCCCTTAGGATGGTGGGCATGGGAAAATCCTCCATCTCAATGCCCCCCATTAAAAAAAAAAAGACGGGGAATCTCCAAAATTACGAATTTAAATTTCTACATACTTGTTTGAACTAAGGAGTAAGTTCCTCATGTGTGTTATTCTTGGTCTGAGCCATGGTGGTGCAGTGGTTAAGAGCTCAGCTGCTAACCAAAAGGTCTGCAGTTTGAATTCATCAGCTGCTCCTTAGAAACCGTATGGGGTAGTTCTACTCAGTCCTATAGGGTTGCTAAGAGACAGAATTCACTGGATGGCAATTGGTTTGTTTGTTTTTCAATCTTTGGCTGAAAGGTGGACTTTGTTATCAATTTATTAAATGAACTGGTAATTTGCTGGACATTTCTCATACACGAACTTTGATGTCTTCAAATCCAGCCAATCAGGTTTAGGAACAGAGAAACTTCTCTACCTTAGCCTCCCTGCCACTCCCACACCGTTTTCATTGATTTCCATGCCCTGTTTAAGTAACATCATTCATCACTTCTCACTGTCTAGGTTATCTGAGCCAATTCATGGCAGTCAATTCCACATGAGCCCTAGGATACCCTCATTTACATACTCTGCCCTGTTGTTCCTTCACCCATGGCTGTCTTCACATCTCCCCTTGAATGTCTACTAGGCATCTCAAACTTAATGTGGTTCAAATAAAATTCTTGGTCCAAGCGTCTTATCTACCTCCCAGTCTTCCTTATCTCAGCAAATGTTCTCACTACCCTCTGGGTTGTTCAGGACAAAAACCTAGAAATCATCCTCGATTTCTCTCCCTTATTCAAATCTTGCATCCAGTCCATTGACACATATTCTGGACTCTTGGCTCTACCTTAACATAAATCCTGACTCTATCCACTTCTCACTACCTCCACCTTACAGCCACCATCATCTCTTGGTTAAAACTGGACTCCATGCCACTGATCTTCCCTCTTACAGTCTACATAACAGCATCATCTCAGTGGCTTCTCATGGCAATTAGGAAAAATTCCCAAACTCTTCCCATGGTCTTTCATGATGCGGGGCTTGCCCACCACACTAACCTCATTTCCTAACAGTCTTCCCTCAGTTCACTCCACACTAGCCATGACTTATTTCCTGAGCTTCCTCAAACATGCCAAAACACTTGGTTATTTAAGGACCTCAGAAAAAACTCTTTCCTTTATCGGCAATATCCTCCCTCCAGAACTTCATACAGCTATTCTCTCCTTTGATATAGGTCAGTTATCTCCTCAAATATCCTGCTCCCATAAGCCTTTACTAACTATTAACCTAAAACAGCTCACCCCACTCATTCCCTCACATGCAACTCTGTCTTATTTTCAAAATATTTAGCTCTCCTTGACATTTTTGTTAATTATTACCTGTAAATGTATTTTTTGTGGTTGAGAATATATGCAGTAAAACGTACACCAACTCAACAGTTTCTACCTGTACAATTTAATGACATCGGTTGCATTCAAGTTGTGCAACCATTCTTACTCTCCTTTTCTGAGTAGACTGCTCCTTAAGGTTCCTATCTAATCTTTTCAGTAGCTGTTGTCAATCTGATGCCATATAGACAGTCCTTAAAAGAGCATATGCTCAAGGTAGACCATTTTTATTCGTTAAGTAGCTAATGTTCTGGAGCCCTCGTGGCACAGTGGTTAAGTGATACGGTAGCCAAGCAAAAGAAGAGCAGTTTGAATCCACCACCTGCACCTTGGAAACTCTATGGGGCAGTGCTATTCTGTCCTACAGGGTCTCTGAGTCGGAATCAACTCAACAGCAACAGTATGGTGTTTCCTTTTTTATACTTCAGTTTTAAGATGATTCAAGGGAATGCTTTTGGTGTAATGTTTAAAGATTATCTCACGGCAATAGTTTCAGGAGTTCATTCACCCTCAATGGCTCCAAAAAGTCTAGGGTTCATGAGAATTTTAAATTCTGTTCTGCATTTTCCCCCTTTTAATCAGGGCTTTGCTATGGACTCTTTGATCAAAATGTTCAGGGACAGTAGCCGGGAACATTCTGGTTCTTCCGGTCTCATGGCATGCTAGACGTTCTTTTAAAAAACATGAGTGGACGCTGGAGGTTATCAAATACTTATTTTATTACACCTATTAATATAACCACATTTATTTTTCCTGTACATATGGCAAATTATACTGATTCATTTTTGAATATTAAACTAACCTTGAATTCTTGGGATAGACCCAACTTGGTCATAATATATTCTTCTTTAGAGTATTGCTGGATTTGTTTTGCCTATTTCTTTTTATATTTTGCATCTATGTTCATCAGTGACATTGCCCTGTAATTTTCCCATCTTGTGCTGCTCTTGTCAGGTTTTGGTATCAATATTCACTCTACAAGCTTTATAAAATGAGTTTGGGTATATATTTCATTTTATATTGAAGAATTTGTGAAATATTTCTCGAATATTTGGCAGAATTTGCAGGAAAAGCCATCTGACATGAAGTTTTCTTTTTGAAAATAGTTTGAGCTCTAATTCAATTCTATTAACAGTTTTGGAATTACTTTTGTTTCCTGTTTCTTCTTGAATCGTTGTTATTAACTTACATGGTAGGATACGTTTGCCTACTTTACCTTAATTTGCAAATTTATTGGCTAATACGGTTCATAACATTCTCACATTATCTTTATGTTCTGCAAGATCTGTAGTCATTTTCTTTCTAATTCCTGATATTCGGTATTTATACCTTCATTCTTTTTCACTTGATCAATCTTGCCTAAAGTTTGTCAATTTTACCAGCATTTTCTAAGAATCAACTTTAGTCTTCGTTGATCGTCTGTTGCATGTATTCAATCATTAATAGAAACAAAAATTCCTATGAATGTTTGTTTCTGGTTTTTTCCCAACATTTTGAATGGATGTTTAACTCACTTATTTTTCAAGATTTGTTCTTTCCAATTATATTTTTAAGGCTATAAGTTTCCTATATTATATTGTCTGTACTGCACAAATTTTTATATGCACTATGTTCATAATTGTTCACTTCAAAACATATTCTAATTTTCATTATGATGTCTTTTTTAACACATAGTATTTTAAAATATCCAAGCACATGGAGATTTTGTATTTTCTTTTTCTAAGATGGTTTTTTTTTAAATTATGGTGTACTTACATAGTATCCTCTATATTATTGCAGACTCTTGAAATTTGTTGAGACTTGCTTTATAACACAGTATACAGTCAATTTTTATAAACACTATGTATGTGCATGAGATGAATGTATATTCTTTAGTGGTTAGATAATGCACACACACATACACATATATAAATTTGGTATTTTTATAGATGTTAAATCTTCTGTATCCTTGACAATTTATGGACTTCTATGTTTCTGAGGGGTGTGTTAAAAATCTATTATGATGCATGATGTCAAAAGGAGCCCCAGTAGTGCAGTGGTTAAGCACTCAGCTGTTAAACCTTTTGATTTGATCCACCAACTACTCCACAGGAGAAAGATATGACCGTTTCCTTCCATAAAGATTACAGCCTTAGAAACCCTTTGGAGAAGTTCTACTCCATCCTATAGTCACTATGAGTCAGAATTGACTCAACAGCACACAAGAAAAAATGTATGATGTGATGGAAACTCAGGAGAACAAAGCTCAAAGAATTGGTCCTACCTCCAGGGTCAAAGGATGAAGGACAGAAAAAACAGCAGAGACATCCAAAAGCTTGGAAAAAAGGAGGCTGAGAGGACGATGGTTAGTGGTTTAAGGGCTTTGAAGGGCTACCACATATACTGAGGAATCTGGAGTGCAATGTTCTTGCCTAAGGATGAAGATATGCTCATAAAGACCCTGACAAAGCTTTAGGCTTGCACCTCTGGCTGATCTTTGGGCTCCATGGGGGCAGGAAGTGAAGACTAAGGCAGAGTTTTAGGCCCTCTTGCTTAGCATTGAAAGAACACGCCAGTTCAGAGCCAATCTGCAAAGACTGGGATAATGTTACTTTTTCTTTTTGGCTACAAGCATTTAAAGAAAGCACTGTCAAGTCATGAACTGACTGCTGAGATAACAGAACAGAACCTCAGTGTCCACACATGAGAAGACATACAATCTTTGCAGAAATAGTTTGGAAACATCACTAAGCAAATGGATGACTGGCCCTCAACAATTGAAAAAGAAAAAAAAAGCAAACCATACTGACAGGAGGGAATCTGATTTCCAGAGTTACATTATAATATTTAAGATATCCAGTTTTCAACACACTATTTTAAGTCATAAAAAGAAAAAGAAAAGGATGGTTCATTTGTTAAGAACAAAGAAAGAAGAGAAATGAACAGAAAGCATCCCTAAGGAAACACAGATATTGGGATTACTAGACAAAAATTTTAAACCAATTGTCTTAAATTTCCTCAAAGAGCTAAAGAAACCATAGACAAAAAAAACAAAGGAAACCAAGAGAAGAATGTATGAACAAGTAGAAAATATTAATAAAGAAATATTATACAAAAGAACCAAATAGAAATTATAGAGCTGAAAAGTAGAATACCTGAAATAAAAATTTCATTAGAGGAGCTCAACAGCAGATTTGAGCAAGAAAGCAGGAAAATGTAAACTTGAAAAAGCACAACTGAAATTGTTCTAACTCAGGAGCATAAAGGAAGAAGAATGAAGAAAATGAACAGAGCCTAAGGGACCTGCGGGACAACATCAAGCATACCAATATACTCATTAAGGGAGTCCCAGAAAGGAAAGAAAGATGAAAGGACGGAAAGAATATTTGAAAACGTAATGACTGGAAGGTTCCCAAATGTCATCTAGATATCCAAGAAGCTCAATGAACTCAAAGGACAATAAATACATAGATATCCACAGAGAGACATAATCAAAATGTCAAAAGACGAAGACAGAAACTTGAAAGCAGCAAGAGATAAGCGACTCCTAATGTACAAGAGAGTCTCAACAAGTTTAACTGTTGATTTTTCATCAGAAACCATTGAGACAAGAAAATAGTGGGATGATGTAGTTAAGGTACTGGAAAAAAAATACAGAAACAAAACTATGAACCAAGATGTCCATATCTAGCAAAACTATCTTTCAAAAATGAAGGCGAAATTAAGACATGCCCAGATACACAAAACCTGAGGGAGTGTGTTAGCAGCAGAACTGCCTTATGAGAAATGCTACAGGGAATCATTCTGGCTGCCATGGAAGGACACAAGACAGTAACTGGAAGCCATAAAAAGAAACAAAGACTCCGTAAAGGTAACTACTTAGATAAAACAAAGTCAGTAATATTTTTATATCACGCCTCTCTTTTATTCATATATGATTTAAAGCACGAAAGCATAAAAATAGTTACACATCTCTCTTAATGGACACACAATGTATAAAGATGCAATTTTTGTAACAGCAACGTAAGTAGGGGAGGTAACTGAGCTGAATAAAAGCAGAATGTTGTATACTGTTGAAGCTAAATTTGTATTAATTAAAAGAAGATTGTTATAAATATAAGATATTAATTGTAATCCTCATGGTCACCACTAAGAAGTTAAAAAATATAAGGAAAGGAAACAAGGAGAGGATCAAAATTGTACACTTGAAAAAAATCAGTCAAACACAAAAGTGGACAGTAGTGAAGAAAATGAGAAACAAAATAGGTATATGACCTACTACAAAGTAGAAGATATAAGTCCTTCCTTATCATTAATCGCTTTAAATATAAATAGATTAAATTCACAATGGGGATCATTAAATTCACAATTGGGAACTTTGTTGGACCATGATTCTCAGTGCTTTGGCAGTTATGATGTAGTTTACCAGTCGTTTAACGATGCAATCACTTCCATGATGAGATGTGACATAATGTGATTACCTCCATGATGGGATCTGCTGTGAGTAGCCAATCAGATGTAAGGGAGTTTCCTCGGGGGTGTGGACTGCATCCAATATAGGTGGACTTTCTGGCAAGGCTCTTGAGCTTTTGCTAACTCTGAATCCTGCAGCTGGCTCCTCTTCATCTGATCTCAAGTTTTTGGGACTTGAACTCTCAGCTTACCTTCCAATTTTGGGATTCATCAGCCTCCGCAGTCTGTGAGCCGCGGCCTGCCAGCTTACCTGCCGATCTTGAGATTTGTCGGCCTTTGCAGCCTGTGAGCCACAGACCTGTTGTATGACCTGCAGATCTTGAGTTCTGCAGTCCCTGTATCTATGAGTCAGGAGAAGCCACCAGCCTGACCCATGGACTTGAGACCTACCAGCCTCTACAGCCTTGTGAGCCATTTCCCTGATATAAATCTATTTATATATAAATACATATATATGTATCTCTCACTGGTTTTGCTTCTCTAAAGAACCCAGCCTAAGATACCAATTAAAAGACAAACACTGGCAGAATGAATAAAAAAAATCATTCAATTGCTATCAAGCTGATCTGACTCATGGTGACCCCTCCCCCCATGTGTGTCAGAGTAGTAGTGACACACAAGTGTGTCAGTTCAATGGCTAATTTTTCAAATGTAGATCACCAAGCCTTTCTTCCGAAGTGCCTCTGGGTGGACTCAAACCTCCAACATTTTGGTTAGCAGCTGAATGCATTAACCGTTTGCACCTCCCAAGGACTCTATGTTTATTTCTGTATTACTTGTCTTTATACTATACACATACATACACACATACAAACACATACATACACAGACACGTAGACATCCATGAGTGGTTCATACAGACGCTTTGGACTTCAACTAGCAGGGCTCTAGTAATTATTCATAGAAAAGTACTGATACCAATTACAAATGCTTATTTGTCCATTTCCCCTTTCAGATTTATTAGTTTTTGTATTTTGGAGCCCTGTTGTTAAATATGTACACATTTAGGATGGTTGTATCTTTTTGGAGAATTGAACCTTTATTATGTTATGTCCCTACTTATTCCTAATAAGACTCCTTTTTCTGAAGTATAATTTGTCTGACATTAATATAGTACTGCAGTAGAACTGGATAATTTTCAACCATTTCAAGAGGTAGCATAAGATCAAGAACTGATGGTATAAAAGGAAGAAATCGAAGCTGCATTGAAGGCATTGGTGAAAAAACTATCCTCTCTCCACCATCTTCACTAACTCTGACACCAACTGTCCCTCACACAGCACTCCCTACTTCTTTGCTGGGTTCAATAATTCATTGCAATGGCCACACAGAGCTCACAGTCCATATTCATGATTATGGGGTTTATTAGGGAAGTAACAGTTATAACTCAGGCTCAAAGACACTCAGAATACAGTTATTCTATCAGGACAGCCTCTTCCCTCCTGTGCTCATAGGTGTGCCTCTGCCTCACCTTGGGCCTCTCTCCAAAGGCACTCAGCTTTCCTTCTCCATGGGCCATCATCTCCTATAGCCGGGTCCCTGTTGCTCGGTCTCTCCTGCCATGGCATCTTACCGTCTTCAGGGTTGCAGCTTCCTCTCTCTATCTCAGTCTCCTGCTTCTAGGAGCTTCTCAGTGTAGGGATCTCAGGTCCATAATATATGCTCAGCTCCTGGCTGTTCTTCCTTGATGGGAGTTGAATCCTCCTCTTTGCTCTGGAACTGGTTCTCTTTGAAGGGAAAACTAAACAATCCCCTTGGTGAGCCACAATTACCCTATCACACAGTCCTGCCCAAGTACCAGGGTAGATGTTATAAGACCATGGCTAGAAAGGCCACACAAAGTAAACAATCACATCACAGTACCTTGGACTCATTTTTCAAGTGAACTATCAAAAATCCCATCGGAACGGATTGGTAAAGAACATAATCAATAGCAAGAACATTTTCATAATTATGTTTTCTGTATTTGGAAGAAATCTATACCACTATTCTTATTTTGCCAATTCACAGGGATCACAGACATTAGTGGTAGATATTGCAGTACCAGAAAACTCTCTGGTGAAACAGTCTGTGAGCAGTCTTACAAACATTGATATTCCACCAGAGTCAAAAGAATGACGTTACATTAATCATCAAAGAGAATATTTCAAGATCTAGCCTGAAGTACAATGTTGTCACTGATAGGCTAATATCCATACACTTACAAGGAAGACCAGTTTATATGACTACTCAAATTTATGCACCAACCACTAATGCCAAAGACAAAGAAATTGAAGATTTTAAGCAACTTCTGCAGCCTGAGATTGATCAAACATGCAATCAAGATGCATTGATAATTACTGGTCATTAGAATGTTAAAGTTGGAAACAAAGAAGGAAAAGTAGTTGGAAAATACAGCATTGCTGATAGAAATGATGCCAGAAATCTCATGAAAGAATTTTGCAAGACCAGTGACTCATCCACTGCAAATATTTTTTTTCAACAACATAAACGGCAGCTATACACGTGGACTTTACCAGATGGAATACACAGGAATCAAACTGACTACATCTGTGGAAAGAGAAGATGGGAAAACTCATATCATCAGTCAGAACAAGGCCAGGGATCGATTGTGAAACAGACTGTCAATTGCTCATATGGGAGTTCAAGTTGAAACTGAAGAAAATTAGAATAAGTCAAAAAGGGCCAAAGAATGACCTTGAGTATATCTCACCTGTATTTACAGACCACCTCAAGAATACATTTTATGTGTTAAACACTAATGACTGAAGACCAGAGGAGTTGTGGGATGACATCAAGGACATCACACATGAAGAAAGCAAGAGGTCCTTTAAAAGACAGGAAAGAAAGAAAAGACCAAAACGGATGTCGGAAGAGACTCTGAACGTTGCTCTTGAATGTCGAGTAGCTAAAGTGAAAGGAAGAAATGATGAAGTAATAGAGCTGAACAGATGATTTCAAAGGGTGGCTTGAGAAGAAGAAGTATTATAATGACTTGTGAAGATCTAGAGATGGATAACCAAAAGGGAAGAACACACTCAGCATTTTCTCAAGCTGAAAGAACTGAAGAAAAAATTCAACCCTTGAGTTGCCATTAATATTAAATGACGTAGGAAGCATCAAAAGAAGATGAAAGTAATACCCACAGTCACTAAGCCAAAAAAAAT
The DNA here is from genome assembly GCF_030014295.1 of Loxodonta africana. NCBI lineage: Eukaryota > Metazoa > Chordata > Mammalia > Proboscidea > Elephantidae > Loxodonta > Loxodonta africana. Next base: position 191,377 of record NW_026975074.1, read on the forward strand.
TCGTCGACCTTCAACCATTTCAGGAAGTAGCATATGATCAGCAACCGATGGTATCAAAGGAAGAAGTCCGTGCTGCACTGAAGGAATTGTTTAGAAAAAAAAGCCTCCAAGAATTCATGGAATACCAACTGAGATGTTTCACCAAATGGATGCAGCACTGGAATCGCTCACTTGTCTAGTCCCAAGAAATATGGAATACAACTACCTGGCCTACGAACTGGCAAGGATCCATATTTATGCCGATTCCTAAGAAAGGTGATCCAACCAAACGTGGAAATTATCAAACAATATCATTAATATCACATGCAAGTAATATTCTGCTAAAAATCATGCAAAAGTAGCTGCAGCAGTACATTGACAGGGAACTGCCAGAAATTTAAGCAGGATTCAGAAGAGGACATGGAAGGAGGGATATCACAGCTGATGTCATATCGATTCTGGCTGAAAGCAGAGAATACCAGAAAGATGTTTAAACCTGTGTTTTATTGACTATGCAAAGGCATTTGACTGCTTGGATCATAACAAATTATGGATAACATTGCGAAGAGTGGGAATTCCAGAACACTGAATCGTGCCGATGAGGAACCTGATCAAGAGGTAGACGTTCAAAAAAAAAACGTGATACTGCGTGGTTTAAAGTCAGGAAAGGTGTGTGTCAGGGTTGTATCCTTTTACAATACTTATTTAATCTGCAAATAATCTGAGAAGCTGGACTATACAAAGAACACATCAGGATTGGAGGAAGACTCATTAACAACCTGCATTTTGCAGATGACACAACCCTCCTTGCTAAAAGATAAGAGGACTTGAAGCACTTACTGATGAAGATCAAAGACCGCGGCCTTCAGTATAGATTGCACCTCAACATAAAGAAAACAAAAATCCTCACAACTGGACCAATGAGCAACATCATGATCAAAGAAGAAAAGATTGAAGTTGTCAAGGATTTCATTTTATTTGGATCCACAATCAACACCCATGGAAACAGCAGTTAAGAAATCAAAAGATGCACTGCCATCAGGCAAATCGGCGCAAAAGACCTCCAGAGTGTTGAAAAGCAAAGACATCACCTTGAAAACTAAGATGCAACTGATCCAAGCCACAGTGTTTGCAGTGGCCTCGTATGTGTGGGAAAGCTGGCTGATGAATAAGGAAGACCGAAGAAGAATTGATGCCTTTTAATTGTGTTGGTGAAGAATTCTGAATATACCATGAACCGCCAAAAGAACAAAAAAATCTATCCTGAAAGAAGTATAACCAGAATGTACCCTAGCCTAGAAGCAAAGATGGCTAGACTACATCCTACATACTTTGGACCTGTTTTCATGAGGAATTAGTCCATGGAGAAGGATATCATGTACTATTTCTTTGGACTATCTAAGACGTCAAGAACAAAATCTCATGGTCCAAATTAACGTTTTTACTTACTAATTTTCAAATGTAGCCCTGGTGGAACGGTGGTTAAGAGCCTGCCTGAAACTAAAAGGTCTCAACCAGCCTCTCCTTAGAAGCCCTGCTGTGCAGTTCTATTCTGTCCAATAGGGTCACTGTTAGTTAAAATTTAATCCACAGCAATGAGTTATTTAATTTTCAAATATGAATTTTTTGTGTTAATGTCTAAATTCTAAAGTAAATTTTATTTTATAAACTTCCGGTTTTATAAATTTATTTTCTGTTATTCAAATTTATTGTTATGGTAGAATCAAATTTAAAAAGTGACATTAATTTTCAATCCAGGCAAAATGAAACGGCAATAACTAAGTGGAGTGCAAAAATGGAAGCCTGCAGAAGAGAAAAAGAAAATGATTTGTGAATCCCTGAAGACTATTCCAAAATTCGTTTTGAGAATGTAATAAATCAGAAGAGACTTTTGCCATTAAAGGTACATGCTTAATAGGTGGGAATCATCCTACTAGTACCACTAGTGCTGAAATAACGATGGCAATACAAATATAACAGAATTTGTTCTAAATTCTGCAACTATTTCTTGCTGTAGTAAAAAAAAAAAATTAGTAATGATCTAGAAAGTGAAACTAAGAATATTAAATGGTCACATCTGCAGACCCCATAAATAACAGAAATGCAGATACTGCCTTGTGGAATAATTTTCTTCCAACGAAGCAAATTACTGGATCAAAAGAGGCCCAAGTGATTGTCAACATCACAGTTGTCCACTTGTAAATTTGTGTTGAAAATTCCTGGACGGTAAACGAAGTTCTGTAGCCAGAATTTTTTCTAGAGTGCAAAGTTAATGATGAAAATTATAAGAGGGGGTGGCTACTGCAATCTCCATCAGTCGGCTCCCTGTATTGTTTTGTTTGCAAACCTACTAAACAAAAAAACAAACCCGTCATCCTCATTTAATTCTCGAATTGTTACAGATGAATTTAGCAATTGGTGCAAATTGAATAGGATTGGTAAACATGAAAATAGTTCAATTCACAAAGATTATGTTATCATATTTAAACTAAACACATTCTTCTGGCTTAATTTATGAACTGGAATCACAAATTAATGAACATCAGTATTGAAAAGCCATTTTGTAATGTGTCGTTGTTGTCCTAACAATCACTGAATGTGGACTATCTTCGTGAAAAAGAAATGAAGTCTTTGGGTCCCCACGAAATGGAAAATTTTAAAGTTGGCTTCAACTTGTTGCTCATTTGATCTATTTTTAGCAAGTCACATCTCAAAACACGGTAACACAGGAAAGGACAATCCATCCTATAATTCTAAAATAATGTGTAAAAAATTTATAATCTTGTTAAGTGATGAAGTTCAATCAACTACTGTCAGTGAAATAAGTATAGCTCGATATTTTATTTTGTCTGTGGATTTCACTTCTGAGCCTTCTCATACAGGCCAGCTAAGGATTGTTTAAAGATCCGTATCTCCAACAGGTAGAAAACCTGTGTGGTGATTTATCACATTTACTAGCTTAAAAAATCATACTGGTAAAGACATTGCAAAGCAAGTGTTTCACTAATTATGTGAAGTTTGCAAAATTGATTTTTCTAAGTGCAGAGACCAATCCTATGACAATGCTGCCATTACGTCACTGCATTATAAAGGCATACAACAGAAAATTCTGGAATGAAATTAATATGCCATTTTCATACCAAAGTGCTGCACATTCACTTAATTTTGTAGGATGTATCACAACAGATTTTTTTTGTCCAAAAGCAATTGATGTTTTTTCTAATATTCAGTTACTTTACAAATTTTTTGCCACCTCTACTCACTGATGAGCTGTTCTTAAAACACATTCAAGCAATGATTGAGCATTAAAATGTCTAATACACATTGGGAAGCACATGCTATAGCAACAAATACAATTCTAGGCGCCACACAGAATATTGCTGAAGACCAGATACAAAAAGGAAACACCAAAACAGAAGCTAAAATCATCGCTGCCTTAGTCATCTAGTGCTGCCACAACAGATACCATAAGTGGATGGCTTTAACAAAGAGAAATTTATTTTCTCACAGTCTAGTAGGTTACAAGTCCAAATTCAGGACGTCAGCTCCAGGGGAAGGCTTTCTCTCTCTGTTTATTCTGGAAGGAGGTCCTTGTCCTCCATCTTCCCATGGTCAAGGAGCTTCTCAGGCACAGGGACCCCGGGTCCAAAGGACATGCTCTGCTCTTGGTAGTATGAGGTCCCCAACTCTCTATCCTTTCATCTCCTGAGAGGTAAAAGGTGGTGCAGGCCACACCCTAGGGAAACTCCCTGTATCTCGGATCAGGGAGGTGTTAAAATCCCACCCTAATCCTCTCAACATAAAATTACCATCACAAAATGGAGGACAACCTCACATGGCCGATCCAAGTTGATACACACATTCTGGGGGGACATAATTCAATTCATGACATTCTACCCTTTGGCCCCCCCAAAATCACATTCTTGCAAAAGGAAAACATATTCATTCCATCACAAACCAAAACCAAACCCACTGCCGTCCAGTCGATTCTGACTCATAGCGACCCTACAGGACAGAGTAGAACTGCCCCACAGAGTTTCCAAGAAGCGCCTGGCAGATTCGAACTGCCGACCTCTCAGTTAGCAGCCGTAGCACTTAACCACTATGCCACCAGGGTTTCCTCATCCCATCATAGCATAGAAAAAGTCTTAAATCAAGTCCAAGTCCAAAATTCAAAAATCCCTCTTCATCTGTGAAATCTAGGACACAAGTTATCTGCTTCCTAAGGTACAATGGCATAAAAGGCACAAGCTAGACATTTCCATTACAAATGGAAGAATCTTGAGGGAAAGAAGGCATAACATGCACCAAGCGAGTCAGGAGAACACATCGCGTTAGCCCTCAAAGACATTGCAAACCAAGTGTTTCACTAATTAGGTGAAGTTTGCAAAATTGATTTTTCTAAGTGCAGAGACCAATCCTATGACAATGCTGTGAAATGTCACTGCATTATAAAGGCATGCAACAGAAAATTCTGGAATGTAATGAATATGCCATTTTCATACCAAGGTGCTGCATATTCACTTAATTTTGTAGGATGTATCACAGTGGATTTTTGTAAAGAAAAATGATTTTTTTCTTCTATTCAGATATTTTACAAATTTTTTACCGTCTCAATTCATCGATGAGCTATTCTTAAAACATATTTAGGCAATGATCAGCATTAAAATGTCTTTCTAATACCCACTGGGAAGCACATGCTACAGCAATGTGTGCAATCCTGGAATCACACACTCAGATTCTAGGTGCCATAGAGAATATTGCTGAAGACCAGTCACAAAAAGGAGACACCAGAACAGAAGCTTAAAACGTTGCCAACAAAATGGAAACACAGACCATATATTTATGTTTGTTATGTATAATAATATATTGCATCATTTCCATTTGACGAGGCAATTCTCCAAGATTCAGAAGTAAATTTATAGACATGCATAGATCTCTACCAGCTATTAACAAGATATTTACATAAGAGAATATTTTGAAAACACAATAAAACAAATACTGCCAAATACTGATTATCAAGCAGTTTATTGTTGCAGAAGCATTAAAAGAAACAGGTAAGTGACAGAAATGCTCCACAAGTATTCAGTGCCAGAGATCAATTTCACACCACCACCATCACTGACACACTTGAATCTTGCCTGAAATGAAGGGTGAAGATGTATGAAGTTTCTTCTGATATTTTTTTCCTTCTTAACGTGAATATAACTGATGAAGAATTCCTGAAGGTATCCAATACATTAGCACAGGATATCCTGATCAGGAAACCCTGGTGGCATAGTGGGTAAGTGCTACGACTGCTAACCAAGAGGACGGCAGTTCAAATCCACCAGGCGCTCCTTGGAAACTACAGGGTTGGGATGAGTCAGAATCGACTTGATGGCAGTGGGTTTGGTTTTCATCCTGATGACTTAAGACAAACCTTTATGGAGAAGTACTACAATTGCATTCTTACATTAGAATTAAGTTTAGAGATTCAAGACAAATTTTACTCATGTAGGCGTGTAAACCAAAAAACCAAACCCATTGCTGGTGAATTGATTTCAACACATAGCAATGCTATAGGACAGAGTAGAATTGCCCCCATAGGGTTTCCATGGAGCAGCTAATGTATTCGAACTGCCAAGCTTTTGGTTAGCAGCTGAGTTCTTAACCACTGCACCACCAGTGCTCCAAATATACTCTGGCCCAGTAGTTCAAATGCAACAGCCGCTCCTGGAAAACCCTATGCGGCAGTTGTACTCTGACCTATAGGGTCATTATGCATCACAATCGACTCCAACCCAACGGATTTTTTCTGCCTACTGCCTCATCCCTATTTCATTTTCTCAGAGATAAGTTTCTCTGATAGTGTCAGATTCAGGAATGTGATGAAAAATGTCTCTTGTAGGGGGTCGGGCCAAGAGGGCAGAGTAGTCAGATGTTTTGTGTAGCTCCTCTTATAACAAAGACCCAGAGAAGTAAATCGATTATATATGACAATCTAGGAGCCCTGAACATCAAAGGTGAAGTTACAGAATTGGACTTAGTACCAGGGGGAGGGGGATATGGTTCAGAAGCAGTGAGACGTTGACAGACCTGACCCGGCAGAAACCAGCACCCTGCAGGCTGGATCGGATGGCATGTGCGGTGAGGCAAGCAGTGACGCTCGGGACATGTTTTTCACATCAGAAGAGACCGAGTTGTAGAAAGTCTACACAAGCCTCCAGAACCAGTGAAAAGCAGTGCTAAGCTGGCAAAAGATAAGTACATGCATTTAAAATGCCACACAAATCAAAAATCATCCCCTTTGGAAAGAACATCTCTCCCATTTACCTGCTTCCTCCCTCTCTGTTTTTAGTCTTGGACCACCTTCGGCTATTTCTGGGTCCCCTGGGCCAGAAGTAGGAACTATCACATGCCCTGGAGCAGGAACAAACAACAAAAAATAATCTGCCAGCTTCCCTAAGCCAGGAACTCAGGGAAGGCACAGACATAAGGGGTCCAAGGACTCTGAATGCCTTTCACCCTTGCATAGACCTGTGTGGGCCCATGTCAACAGCGAAGGCCCTCATTAGCACACTACAACAGGGTATATACCTGAAGCCTATTTTCAACTGTATCAGCTATAAAGTGGAGTGGCAGATTTGTGGTATGTGGCAATGTTCTGCCAATTAAGCAGGGTCCTCACCTACCCACATCAGTGACCTGAGAGTTGGTGGCTCCACCCATGCCACCTAGCCACGCAATTCAGGAGTCCAAGAATAAGTGGTGAATCCCAGTCCTTACACCCAACAGCATTGGGTGCCCATGGTCTGGCTGCAAAACCCACCCACCTATGTGCTCTAGGGAACAGGGACATGCTTTCCTCCCAGACACTCAAGGGCTGTCATTCCCCCCACAGTAGCCAGACATCTGTACCTACACCAATCAACCCTGTCTATGTAGGACTGTAGGTGAAAGCCTACACCACACACTTGGTGACCGACTATGTGGACAACTGAGCTGAATCCATACAAGAAAAGTAAAAGGGCTCCTAGGCTCACATACCTAGTAACAGCTCTGATCACCTGGTGACAGGATGGAAGAGCTTCAAAGGTGCCAATAATCAAACTAGCTCAACCAAGCAGCCTATTTGGGCATATTAAAATAAAACAAGAAGCTAGGACACAATACAACAACAACAACAAAAACCAAACCCAGTGCCATCAAGTAGGTTCCGACTCAGTGAGCAAACATAAAATAAATGAATATAATAACTTATTGATGGCTCAGAGACAAGTGTAAATATCAAATAACATAAAGAGGCAGACCATGATGGATTCAGGAAGCTCCCAAAACAACAAATCAAGAAATCTTCCAAATGAAGAGAAATTCCAGGAATTACTGCAGGAAGAATTTAAAAGATTAAGAGACCGAGCTCTTCAAGAGATCCAGGAGGAGATCACGCAAAACGAAGAACAAGCCAAGGAACACACAGATAAAACAATAGAGGAACTTAAGAAGGTTAGACAAGAGTATAATGACAAATGTAACAGGCTGCAAGAATCCATACAAAGACAGCAAGCAAATCCAAAAGAGTAACAATAAAATTTCAGAATTAGACAACCCAATAGAAAATGAGAGGAGCAGAATTGAGGCACTGGAAGTCAGAATTAGTGAGACTGAAGATAAAGCACCTGACACCAACTTATTTGAGGAAAAATCTGATAAAGTAATTTTTTTTAATTGAAGAAACTCTAAGAATTATGCGGGACTCTATCAAGAGTGATTGGAACACCAGAATCGGGGCGGGGGGTGGAGGGATAACAGAAAACACAGTGAGAATTGTTGAAGACTTCTTGGCTAAAAACTTCGCTGATCTTGTGAAAGATAAGAAGATATCTACCCAAGATGCCTACTGAACCCCACGCAAGGTAGATGCCAAGATAAAGTCACCAGGACATATTATAATCTTGCTTGCCAAAACCAAATATAAAGAGAGAATTTTAAGAGTACCTAGGGATAAACAGAAAAAAACAAAACAAAACAGAAAGTCACCTAAAAAAAAGGGTCAGTAAGACTAAGCTCGGACTACTCAGCAGAAACCATGCAGGCAAGAAGGACATATACAAAGCCCTGAAGGAAAAAAAAAAAAAAAAATTCCCTGACAAGAATTATATATCCAGCAAAACTGTCTCTCAAATATGACGGTGAAATAAGGACCTTTCCAGATAAGCAGAAGTTTAGGGAATTTTTAAAAACCTAACCGATATGACAAGAAATAATAAAGGGAGTTCTCCAGGTAGAAAATCAATAACATCAGCTAACAACCCAAGATTAGAACACGGGACAGAACTACCACATATCAACCCACATAGGGACGTCACAAATAAATCCAAGCTAAAACACTGAAAATATAGAAACAGAGACATCGATCTGTAAAAGATGACAATATTAAGACAAAAAAGAGAGACTAAATAATGTAGTCATAGATCTTTCATATGGAGAGGAAGTCAAGACGATATAAAGAAATAAAAGATTGGATTAAATTTAGAAAAACAGAGGTAAATGTTAAGATAACCCAAAGGAAACGAACAATCCTACACATTAAAATAAAAAAAAAACAAGGAAAACATAAATTTTCGGCAAATACAAAAGCAACAACAAGGAAAAAGATGAAAGACTAAAAAGAAAAACGATTCAGCACAGAAAAAAATTAATTAGCAGTAAATACAAAGGCAACAAAAATGAAGAGGATGGAAAGAAAATGCACAAAGAAGAACGACTCAACAGAGAAAATTAAGTGGAATAAGGAGAATGTCAACAAGACATACACGAAAAAGATGAAAACGACAGCATTAAACTCATAACTATGAAAAATTACAGTAAATGTAAATGGTTTAATTGCACCAATAAGGAGACAGAGAGTAGCAGAATGGATGAAAAAACATGATCCATCTGTATGCAGACTGCAAGAGACACACCATAGACTCAAAGACATTAAATAAATCTCAAAGAATGGAAACATATATATATATAAATCAAGCAGACAACAATAAAAAATAAGAGTGGCAATATTAATCTCTTATAAAACAGGCTTTAAACTAAACTCCGCCACAAAGGACAAGGAAATACACTATATAATGATAAAAGGGTCAATAAAAAAAAAAAAATTTTTTTTTTTTTTTATACCAGGAGGACAAAATCATAATAAATACTTATATACCCAATGACAGGGCTCCAAAAGACATAAAACAAACTCAAACAGCATTGAAAAGAGAAATAGCTCCACAATAATAGTAGAAGACGTCAACATACCACTTCCGATGACAGGATATCCATAAACAAGCTCAATAAAGACATGGAAGATCTAAATACCACAATCGGCCAACTTGATCTCATAGACTTAAACACAACACTTTACCCAACGGTAGTCAAGTAAACTTTCTTTTCTAACGCTCATGGAGCATTCTTGAGAATAGACCACGTATTAGGCCACAAAGCAAGCATTAAGAGAATCCAAAACATCAAAATATTACACAGCATGTTTCCTGATCATAAAGCCATAAAAGTCAAAATGCTGTAGTTATCTTAACATTTTAAATTCTTACATATTTTAAACCCAATAAAGTCTATTCTTATTATGTCATGCAGTCAGTAATCATCTATTTTTACCCATTTCATTAACTTTCATTCCTTCTTGCATCTTAAGCCTTTCACCTTATTTTCTTTCTGCTTGAAGAATACCTTTGGAATTTTCTTTAATGTGGGCATGCTGATGTTAACTTATCAAGGTTTTGTTTGTCTGAAAACAAAAGGTCTTTGCTCATTCATGATGTTTTTCCTCAGCATAGAGTTCTGGGTTGCCATGTATTTTCTCTCTATAATTTAAATATGTCATCTTATTGTCTTAGGGTTTTCACTATTTCTGTAGAGAAGTCATCAGTCAGTTTTTTTTTTTTGTCCTTTAAAGATAATCTCTTCAATTCTTTCAGTAGTGTTAAATTGGTTTTTGTGGGTTTTTTTTGTCTTTAGCTTCAGCAGTCCTACTATGATGTATGTAGATATGAATTTCTTTCTATTTACCCTACATTGGTCTTATAAGGAAATCCTCGTGGCGTAGTGGTTAAGTGTTATGGCTGCTAAGCAAAAGGTCAGCAGTTCGAATCCACCAGGCGCTCCTTGGAAACTCTACGAAGCAGTTCTACTCTGTCCTATAAGGTTGCTTTGAGTCGGAATAGACTCGACGGCAGTGGCTTTGTTTTTTTTTTTTTGGTTTGGGTTTTGTTAGTCTTCTAGGATCTGTGACTTGATATCTTTAATCATTTGAAGAAAATTCTCAGCCATAATCTCAGTTTTTCTGCCTCATTCTTTTTCTTCCTTCTTAAAGTATCTTATGCTAAATATTCTCATTGTATTCTCTGTATCTTATTCCTTTTTATATTATATATATTTTTCCTTTTCTCTATGCCTCTATTTTCTTCCAACATATCTTCCAGTTCACTAAATCTCTCTTCAGCATTTGTAATCTGCTGTTATATACATACATTAAGATTTTAACTTCAGCTATAGTTTTCAGTTGACTTTCTAAGTTGATCGTTTTCTTAGTTTCTAGTTTTTTGCCAAATTTCCAAGTCTTCCCTTTATTTCTTTGAATTTAATAGAGTTATTTCAGTGTCTTTGTCTGATAGCTCCAATATCTAGTTTTTCTGTGGATCTCATTCTGTTATTTGTTGTTTCTACAGGTTTCACTTTTCTTTCTCTTTTAAAAAAATGGTTGATTATATTAGAGAGGCGAAGCCAAGACAGCAGAGTACTGAGACGCTGCCAGTGATCCCTCTTACAAAAAAGACCCAAAAAAACAAGTGAAGCGATTATATTTATGACAAGCTAGGAGCCCTGAACATCAAAGGCAAAGTTAGAAAATGGACTCAGTGGCAGGGGGAGGGAGAGACTATTCAGAAGCGGAGAGGAGTTACTGGACCTGAATAGCCAGGAATCCTCAGGCACCGTTCCCTGGAGCGACTGCAGTGGGGCTGGCAGTAGCGTTCCAGAGGCGCTTCGCTCAGGGAAAGACAGCAAGTTGCACAGATTACTCACACCTCCAGAACAAGAGAAGAACGACACTCTCGGCAAAAGCTAATTACTTGTGCTTATTTTACCACGCCCCCAGCCCCCAAGCCGGCTTCAGTGGCTGTCAACTTCCCTGGGCCTGAGATAGGCCCTGGTACCACTCTGAGCCATTTTTCCATCCTTGAAGAAGGTGTAAGTTCACAACTGGGGGAAAGATAATCTGCCAGCTCAATTAAGCTGGGGAGCTCAGGACAGAAGCAGCTCTTGTTCAGGCACAGACAGTCCATGGGCTTTGAATACCTTTCACCCCAGCATGGACCTGTGTGGGCCCATTTCGGGAGACTAGGCCCTTGTCGCCAGACTGCAACTGTTTCAGCTGGACGGTGGAAAGATGGGTGTTTGATGTTTGACACTGCTTTGCCTGTTAAACAGGGTCTTCACCTACCCACATCAGGGGCCTAAGGACTGGTGGCTCCACCCATAATACCTAGCCACCTGTGACAGGGCTCCAAGGATAAGTAGTACCGCCCAGAACTTACAACCAAAAGCATTGGGTACCCACTGCCCTTCTGCAGAACCCACCCGTGTGCTCTACAGAACAGGGATGCACTTTCCTCACAGACACTCAGAGCACAGGTGTCAGACCCCTGCCTTGATCAGACTCTGACCCCCTACTGCAGCCAGATACTTCTGCCTACACCAATAACCCCTCCCCCTCTAAGACTGTAGGACAGAGCCTGTACCTTACACTTTATGACCAACTACCTGGGCACCTGAGTTGAATCCATACAAGAAAAGTAAATGAACTCCTAGGCTCATATACCTGGTAACAGTGCTAGCCATCTGGTGATAGCACATTAGAGCTTCAAGGGTGAAAATAATCAACCTAGTGCACTCAAGCAGCTTATTTGGGTATACCAAAACTAAACAAAGCAAGAAGCTAGGATACAAAAAGCAAGCATAAAATAAACTGATACAATAACTTACAGATTGCTCAGAGACAACAGTCAATATCAAATCACATAAAGAGGCAGACACAGGAGCAGGACCAAGATGGCTGACTGGGCTGACTCAGTAGAAGCTTCCGCTTATCCCTCTGGAAACAAAGACTCAAAAAAACAAGTGAATCAATTACATAAAGGACAATCTACAAACCCTGACCATCAAACACAGAACTAAGGAGTTGACCTGAGTGACAGGGGAGCAAAAAGCCACACTGCAGCAGGGACCACTTCCGGAGCCAGTGTCCCATGCCGCAGCCTTGAGCCCTCGCGGTTCCGTGGTGCCAGAGTGGTGGGGCTGATTGTGGCTTACTGAGACAGGGAAGCACAGATGTAGGCCTAACCCTCAGGACCAACCTCAGAGGGGACCCAGGCAGCACATGCAGGCTCCACACAGATGCGGCTGACAGGGAAATGAAAAACCACGGGGAAGCAGCGACTGGTTTTGGAGCCTGGAGTGCAGCGTCCCAGAAAGGAAACCTTGGTGCTGGGCTTGGGACTAAGTGTGGGGGAGCTGATTGCGGCTTCCTGAGATGGTGTGAGCATGGACGGAGCCCTAAGCCTCTGGGACAGTCTCAGCAGGGATCCAGCCAGCACACACAAGCTACACAATGCTCTGGAATCTCAGAAAAAACAGTCCTCACCAAACAACATAAGTAACTTTGTATATTTTGCCAGGCTACTCTCTTCTATATATCTGATTCCACCTCTCATTGCCCCAGCCAGCTTCATTAACATTGGAATTCTCTGTGCCAGAGGGTGAAGTGCACTGCTTGATTTTTTTTCTTCTTTCTTTTCTAACCCATTCTCCTGGCCTGAGAAAAGCAGCATTTAACCATCAAAGAAAAAATCCTTCCCTGACTTCCCTAAACTGAAATTAACAATACACAATCAGCTCCATCCAGGCATTAACAGACCCATAGTCTTTGGCTTTCACCCTACAGGTAACTAGGTGGCTATTATAATGCAAAGGCAATTCTGATAGAGATCTCACCATAATTGTTTTAGCTCAGCAGTGGAAAGGCAAGTTTTGGAGGTCAGATAACACTCTACCTATTAAACAGAGCCCTCACTGATCCACACCAGCGAACTGAGGGCTGAGACTCCACCCACATCACCTAGCCACCTGCTAGAGGGGTCTGAGAATAGTGACGCCTACCCAAGCATTGGGTGCCTAAGATACAGCTGCAGAGCTCACCCACCAGAGCACTCTAGAGAACAGAGTCACACCTACCTCACTGACACTTGAAGGAAGGCTCTCAGCATCCTGCCCTCCTCGAAATGTGACCCCATGCCACTAATAGAAACTGGTGCATACAACCATCACCACTACTCCTCTAAGATAATACGTGAGAGCCTATACCACACACTAGGTGACCACATATCAGGACACCTGAGCTGATTCTATTCAAGAATAGTGAATGGACTCATACACTTACATACCTGGTAACAGCTCAGGCAAGCTGGTAATAGGACGTAAGTGATTCAAAAGCTACAGCAATCACGATACCACAATCTAGTAGCACATCTGGGTGTACTGTAACAAAACAAAACAAGAGATAAGACTCAGTGAGCAAATATAAAAGAAAATATTACAATGTCTTATAGATGGCTCAGAGACAGCAGTCGAAATCAAATCACATGAAGAAGTAGACCATGATTGCTTCTACAAACCCCTAAATCAAAGAATCAAAATCATTCCTGGATGTAGATACATTCCTAGAATTGCCAAATGTAGAATACAAAAAAATTGTATACAGAATGCTTCAAGACATCAGGAATGACCTCACAAATGAAATAAGGCAATCTACAGAAAAAGCCAAGGAATATACGGATAAAGCAGTTGAAGACATCCAAAAGATTATTCAAGAACATAGTGAAAAAATTAATAAGCTGTAAGAATCCATAGAGAGAGAGCATTCAGAAATCCAAAAGAGTAACAATAAAGTCACAGAATCAGACAGCTCAAGAGGAAGTCAGAGGAACAGACTCGAGGAACTGGAATGCAGAGTGGGGGAACTGCAGGATAAGGCAATTGACACAAATATAGTTGAAGAAAAATCAAATAGAATTTAAAACTATGAAGAAACCCTAAGAATCATGGGGGACTCTATCAAAAATAATTTGCGTGTGATTGGAGTTCCAGAACAGGGAGGGATAACACAAAATACAGAGAGAATAGTGGAAGATCTGTTGGCAGAAAAATTCCCAGGCATCATGAAAGATGAAAAGATATCTATCCAAGATGCTCATCGAACCTCATACTAGATCCCAAAAGAAAATCACCAAGACATATCATCAAACCTGCCAAAACCAAAGATAAAGAAAAATTTAAAAAGCACCCAAGGATAAACGAAAAGTTACCTACAAAGGAGAATCAATAACTTTGCACTACTCGGCAGAAACCATGCAGGCAAGAAGGCAGTGGGATAACATTGAGCACTCAAAGAGGTAAAACTGTCAGCCAAGAATCATATAACCAGCAAAACTCTAAAATATGAAGGTGAAATTAAGATATTTACAGATAAACACAAGCTTAGAGAATTTGCAAAAACCAAACCAAAACTGCAAGAATTACTAAAGGAAATTCTTTGGTCAGAAAATCAATATCAGATACCAACACAACACAAGGTCACAGAACAAAACATCCTGATATCAACTCAGATAGGGAAATCACAAAAACAAAATAAGATTAATTAAAAAAAATTGCTCAAAACAGGGAATCATTGATGTGATTATGTAAAAGATTACAATACTCAAAAAAGAGGGACTAAATACAGGAGGCATAGATCTTACTTATGGAGAGGAAACCAAGGTGATACAGGGTTAAACAACTTAGGTTTTTACTTAGTCAAACCGGGGTAAATATTAAGGTAACCACAATGAGGTCTAACAACTCCATACTTCAAAATAAAAACCAAGATAAACATAACGACTCACCAACATAAATTCAAATACTATAAAAAGGAGGAACACACATTCTACAAAGAAAAGCTCAGCACAAAAAAGTAAATGAAAAAATGAAATTGTCAAAAACAAGCATCAAAATGAAAGCACTAAACTCATACTTATCTATAATTACACTTAATGTAAATAGGCTAAATTCACCAATCAACAGACAGAAAGTTGCAGACTGGATAAAAAAACACGATCAGTCTGTATGCTGCCTAAAAGAGACACGCTTTAGACTTAGAGACACAAATAAACTAAAACTGAAAGGATGGATAAAAATATATCAAGCAAACAACAATCAAAAAAGAGCAGGAGAGGCAATATTAATTTCCAACAAAATAGGATTTAAAGTTAAATCCACCACAAAGGATAAAGAAGGACACTACATAATGATTAAAGGGACAATTTACCAGGAACATATAACCATATTAAATATTTATGCACCCAATCATAGAGCCGCAACATTCATAAAACAAACGTTAACAGAATTAAAAAGTGAGATAGACACCTCCACAATTATGGTAGGAGACTTCAACACAACACTCTCAGTGAAGGATAGGAAATGCAGTAAGAAGCTCAATAGAGACACGGAAGATCTAATTGCTACAATTAAACAACTTCACTTCATAGACTTATACAGAACACTCCACACAACTGCTGCAAACTATAATTTCTTTTCTAGTGCACATGAAACATTCTCTAGAATAGATCACATATTAGGTCATAAAACAAGTCTCTGCAGAACCCAAAACACTGAAATATTACAAAACATCTTCTCTGAACAAAAGACCATAAAAGTAAAAATCAATAACACAAAAACCAGGGAAAAGAAATCAAATGCTTGGAAACTGCACAATACCCTGCTCAAAAAAGACTGGGATATGGAAGACCTTAAGGAGGGAATAAAGAAATTCACAGAATTCAACAAGACTGAAAACACTTCCTGTGAAAACCTTTGGGACATGGTGAAAGCAGTGCTCAGAGGTCAATTTATATCAATAAAGGCACACATATTAAAGAAGAGCCAAAATGAAAGAACTATCCCTACAACTTGAACAAACAGAAAGAGAGCAACAAAGGAAACTGTCAGGCACCAGAAGAAAGCAAAAAATAAAAACTACAGCAAAATTAAATGAATTAGAGAATAGAAAAACAATTGAAAGCGTTAACAAGGCCAAAAACTGCTTCTTTGAAAAAATTAACAAAATTGATAAACCATTGGCCAGACTGACTAAAAAAATACAGGAAAAGAAACCAATAATCCGAGTAAGAAATGGGATGGGCCATATCACAACAGATCCAACTGAAATTAAAACAATCATATCAGATTACTACAAAAAATTGTACTCTAACAAATTTGAAAACCTAGAAAAAATGGATGAATTTCTAGAAACACACTAACTACCTAAACTAACACAAACTGAAGTAGAACAACTAAATAGACCCATAACAAAAAAAAGAGACTGAAAAGGTAATCAAAAGACTCCCAACAAAAAAAAGCCCTGGCCCTGACGGCTTCACTGCAAAGTTCTACCAAACTTTCAGGAAAGACTTACCACTACTACTGAAGGTATTTCAAAGCATAGAAAAGGACGGAATACTACCTAACTCCTTCTATGAAGCCAGCATAACCCTGATACCAAAACCAGCTAAAGACAACACAAATAAAGAAAATTACAGACCTATATCCCTCATGAACATAGATGCAAAAATCCTCAAGAAAATTCTAGCCAATAGAATTCAACAACATATCAAAAAAAGAATCCACCATCACCAAGTAGGATTTATACCAGGTATGCAAGGTTGGTTCAATATTAGAAAAACAATTGATGTAATCCGCCACATAAAAAAAAGACAAGAACCACGTAATTTTATCAATTGATACAGAAAAGGCATTTGGCAAAGTCCAACATCCACTCATGTTAAAAACTCTCAGCAAAATAGGAATAGAAGGAAAATTCCTCAACATAATAAAGGGTATTGATACAAAGCCAATACCCAGCATCATCCTAAATGGAGAGAGCCTGAAAGCATTTCCCTTGAGAACGGGAAACAGACCAGGATCCCCTTTATCACCGCTCTTATTCAACATTGTGCTAGAGGTCCTAGCCAGAGCAACTGGGCTAGACAAAGAAATAAAGGGCATCCAGACTGGTAAGGAAGAAATAAAATTATCTCTATTTTCCAACGACATTATCTTATACACAGAAAACCCTGAGGAATCCTCAAGAAAACTATTAAAACTAATAATAGAAGGGTTCAGCAGAGTTTCAGGTTACAACATAAACTTGCAAAATCAGTTGGATTCCTCTATATCAACAAAAAGAACATTGGAGAGGAAATCACCAAATGAATACCATTCACAGCAGCCCCCAAGAAGATAAAATACTTAGGAATAAACCTTACCGAAAATGTAAAAGAGCTATACCAAGAAAAGTACAAGATACTACTGCAAAAGAACCAAAAGGGACCTACGTAATTGGAAAAACATACCTTGCTCATGGATAGGAAGACAACATTGTAAAATTGTCCATTCTACTAAAAGCCATCTATAGATACAATGCACTTCCGATCCAAATTCCAATGACATTTTTTAAAAAGATGGAAAAACAAATCACCAACTTCATATGGAAGGGAAAGAAGTCGCAGATAAGTAAAGCATTACTAAAAAAGAACAAAATGGGAGGACTCACTCTGCCTGATATTAGAACCAATTATACTGCCACAGTAGTCAAAACAGCCTGGTATTGGTACAACAGACACATAGACCAATGGAACAGAACTGAGAATCCAGATATAAATCCATCCACATATGAGCAGCTGATATTTGACAAAGGCCCAGTGTCAGTTAATTGGGGAGAAGACAGTCTTTTTAACAAAAGGTGCTGGCGTAACTGTATATCCATCTGCAAAAAATGAAACAGGACCCATACCACACACCATGCACAAAAACTAACTCCACATGGATCAAAGACCTAAACATAAAATCTAAAACGATAAAGATCATGGAAGAAAAAATAGGGACAACATTAGGAGACCTAATACATGGAATAAACAGAATACAAAACATTACTAAAAATGATGAAGAGAAACCAGATAACTGGGAGCTCCTTAAAAAAAAACACCTATACTCATCTAAAGACTTCACCAAAAGAATAAAAAGACCACCTACAGACTGGGAAAAAGTTTTCAGGTAAGACTTCTCCACCGGGCGCCTGATCTCTAAAATCTACATGACTCTGCTAAAACTCAACCACAAAAAGACAAACAACCCAATTAAAAAATGGGCAAAGGATATGAACAGGCACTTCACTAAAGAAGACATTCAGGCAGCTAACAGATACATGAGGAAATGCTCTCGATCATTAGCCATTAGAGAAATGCAAATCAAAACTACAATGAGATTCCATCTCACTCCAACAAGGCTGGCATTAATCCAAAACACACAAAATAATAAATGTTGGAGAGACTGTGGAGAGACTGGAACACTTATACACTGCTGGTGGGAATGTAAAATGGTATACAACCACTCTGGAAATCAATTTGGCCCTTCCTTAAAAAGCTAGAAATACAACTACCATACAACCCAGCAATCCCACTCCTCAGAATATATCCTAGAGAAATAAGAGCCTTTACACAAGCAGGTATATGCACATCTATGCACTGTTTACAATAGAAAAAAGATGGAAGCAACCAAGGTGCCCATCAATGGATGAATGGATAAATTATGGTATATTCACACAATGGAATACTATGCATCAATAAAGAACAGTGATGAATCTGTGAAACACTTCATAACATGGAGAAACCTGGAAAGCATTATGCTGAGTGAAATTAGTTTCAAAAAGGTGGGGGACGGGGGGGTGGCAGGCGCCCATCCCCCAGCTTGGCCTGCAAACCCGCCCCGGGCAGAGTAGGGACCTGGGCGCAGCCCTGGACACAGCCTTTCTCCCGAAGCCCTTCAAGCCCCAGGCCTGAGGGCACTCCGCAGCTGGATCCCGCGGCTGGACCCCCACCCCCTCACCCCCGCAAATCCATGGGGATGCAAATTTCGCAGACCAGCTGCGTCTCCCGGGCCAGAGACTCCCTCTCGCAGCCCCTAGAGTGGCTGCGTCCGCCCAGCCCCGCACCGCGTCCGCCCCTGGGGATCACTCGGGACGGGGTACGCCGGAGGGGGCGATGCGAGCTGCTAACCCAACGTCCGGACTCCCCAACCTCTGGAGCCCACGGGGTGCTGGGACTGGGACCCGCCCTCCCGGCGCCTTCCCTCCACACCTTCGAGGGGCCGGGCTTGTTCAGTCTGGGAGCGGGTCCCTCCAGCCAGCTGCCGGAGTTTCATACCTTTCAGAAAACACGGCACGGAAAGCAGCACGAACATCATCCTCTCTAAGGCGCGCCATCCGGCCCGGGCCCCTCACCACCCGTCCGGGCGCTTCCGGGAGTAACTGGCTGGACGGCGAGGAACATGGCTGCCGGCCCCGCCCAGCGGCCCGGGTGTGGGGCGGGCGTGGGGGGGTTGGGCCTCCAGAGGGGACGGTGGGGTCTAGAAGCAAGGACAACGCCAAGGTGTGCGGGGTGAGGAGACAGGAGACGTCAGGAGAGGACCCTCTCGCATGCAGAGTTAAGTATTGGAGGTACAACGGTTAAGTGCTTGGCTAACTGAAAGGTGGGCCGTTGGAACCCACCAGCTCAGGGGTTGAAAAGATCTGGAGATGGGCTCCCATAAAGATTCTAACCAAACAAAATCCCAAACCAGTTGCTGTTGAATCAATTCCGACTTATAGTGACCCTATAGGGCAGAGCAGAACTGCCCCATAGGGTTTCTAAGACTATAAGTCTTTACAGAAGCAGACTGCCATGTCTTTCTGCAAAGAACCAACTGGTGGATTCGAACTGTCCACCTTTTGGTTAGCAGCCGAGCTCTTAACCACGGGGCCACCAGGGCTGCACCATAAAGACTGCAACCTAGGAAACCTTGTGAGGCAGTTCTAAGTTGTCATACAGGGTTGATATGAGTCAGAATCTCTTGATGGCACACAACCATGATTGTACTAAGAAAAATTCCTGCAAGCATCTCTCTACATGACCCCTGAAGCACACATGCATGCACGCTATCAAAGCAGTGCGGCCAAAGACAGGAAATTGGGATAGAGACATTATAGACTGCACACTGGAAAGTGATTTCTGAGGGGCATGCAGCTCAAGCGGAGGAGGTAGCATACAACTAAATGCCCTTCTCCTTCTATTGTTCAATGGTCTTGAGAAAGAATGTGTTCCAGGAATTAACTGTAGCCCAGGAGAACTTGAAGACAGCAAACACAGAGGAGTGGTCAGGATAGTTCTGCAGTGGTCAGGGTGAGGAGTGATGGTGGAAGTGCAGGTGGGAACAGTGGGCAGGCTTGAGGTGTACTTTGGAGCTTGAGCTGCCAAGAATTGCTGGTGGATCAGATGTATGGGATGAGGGGAATGGAGAATCAAAGGTGACTTCTAGAATTCAGGCTACCATGAGCGCATGGTCACCAGAGCCATTCTCTACCATGTGGAAAACCATGGAGGAACAAACTTGAGAAAATGACCAAAAGATTTTTTCTGGACATGTTAGCTTTGGATGTCTGAGTTTGTCCAAGTGTGGAGAACAGTTCCCAGCTGTGGATACCACTCTGAGGTAGAGTAGTTTTCTGGGTTCTAAGAATTTGGAGATCATCAGCCTATAGCTGATTTGAAAGCCACTGGTGGTGCGATGATTACGCATTTGGGTGCTACCAAAAGGTCTGCAGTTTGAATCTACCAGTCGCTCCTTGGAAACCCTGTGGGGAAGCTCTACTCTGTCCTATAGGGTCCCTATGAGTCAGAATCCACCGGGTAGCGACTTTTTTTTTGTTTTGTTTTAATACTAAGCTCAGAAAAGTTGTGTGTCAGGGTTGTATTTTTTCACAATACTTATTCAAGCAGTTCGAATCTACCAGCCACTCCTTGGAAACCCTATGGGTCAATTCTACTCTGTCCTTTAGGGTCACTATGAGATAGAATCGACTCAACAGCAATGAACTTAGTCTTAGAGGAGCACTTTGTCTGTCAAAGCTGAAAGTTTTACTTCATACTTTTTAAAACTGCCATGTCTCATGTTACATGGCTACGCTTACAGGAGCATTTTTGGTGCTAACTTGACTTGTTCTTGGTGAACGGCTCTGTATTCATTTTCTAGGGCTGCCATAGTAAATTACCAAAATCTCAGTGTCTTTAAAAAAACGTATAATCCATACAGTCCAAGAAGCTGGACTATATGAAGAAGGGGGGGCACCAGGACTGGAGGAAGACTCATTAACAGCCTAGACATGCAGATGACACAACCTTGCTTACTGAAAGTGAAGAGGACTTGAAGCACTTACTGATGAGGATCAAAGACTTCAGCCTTCAATATGGATTACACTTCAACATAAAGAAAACAAAAATCCTCACAACTGGAACAATAAAAAAATCACAATAAACAGAGAAAATACTGACGTTGTCAAGGATTTCATTTTACTTGGATCCACAATCAACGCCCACGGAAGCAGCCGTCAAGAAATCAAACGACATATTTTATTGGGCAAATCTGCTACAAAAGACCTCTTTAAAGTGTTAAAAATCGAAGATGTCACTTTGAGGACTAAGGTGTGCCTGAACCAAGCCATGATATTTTCAGTCGCCTCATATGCAGCTAAAGCTGGACAATGAATAAGGAAGACAAAAGAACTGAAACTTGAATTATGTTGTTGGTGAAGAATAATGAATATACCATGGACTGCCAGAGGAATGAACACACCTGTCTTGGAAGAAGTACAGCCAGAATGCTCCTTAGAAAGGTGGGTGGCAAGACTTGGTCTCACGTACTCTGGACATATTATCAGGAGGAATCAGTCCCTGGAAAAAGACATCGTGCTTGGTAAAGTAGAGGGTCAGTGAAAAAGACAAAGATCCTCAATGAGACAGATTGAGACAGTGGCTGCAACAGTGGGCTCAGACATAGCAATGAGAAAGGCCCAGGGCTGGGCACTGTTTCGTTCTGTTGTACACAGGGTCTCTATGTGTTGGAACTGACCCAACAGCACCTAACAACAACATCATAAACTCACTGGATCTCCTGGGGATAGAATGTCATATTCACTGCAGAGTAGATAGAGTTTCTTTGTTTGTTTCTTTACCATATTTACTAATACTATGACTTACATTTGATAACTTCCACAATCTGCTGGATCGCTTTTCTTTGGAATGGACACAAACGTGCATCTCTTGCAGTCTGTTGGCCAGGTAGCTAGCTTCCAAATTTCTTTGCATAGTGGAGTGGGCATGTACAGTGCTGCATCTGTTTGTTGAACCAACTCAGTGGGTATTCTGTCAGCTCCTGGAGCCTTGTCTTTCGCCAGTGCCTTCAGTGTAGCTTGGACTTCTTGCTTCACTACTACCAGTTCTTCATCATGTGCCACCTCATGAAGCAACTGAAAGTCGACCATTTCTTTTGGTACTGTGACTCTGTGTATTCTTTCCGTCTTTTGTGTATGTGTGCTTTAAGTGAAACTTTACAAATCAAGTCAGTCTGTCATACAAAAATTTGTGTACAGCTTGCTATGTACTCCTAGTTCCTCTCCCACTAATGAGACAGCACACTCCTTCTCTCAGCCCTGTATTCCCCGTGTCCATTCAGCCACTTTCTGTCCCCCTCTGCCTTCTCATCTCCCCTCCAAACGGGAGCTGCCCACATAGTCTCATGAGTCCACTTGAGACAAGAAGGTCTCTCCTCACCACTATCATTTTCTATCCTATAATCCAGTCCAATCCGTCTGAAGAGTTGGCTTTGGGAATGGTTCCAGCCGTGGGCCAACAGAAGGTCTGGGGACCGTGACCTCCAGGATTCCTCTAGTCTCAGTCAGATCATTAAGTCTGATTTTTTTATGGGACTTTGAGGTCTGCATCTCACTGCTCTCGTGCTCCGTCAGGGATGCTCTGTTTCGTTCCCTGTCGGGGCAGTCTTCGGTTGTAAACGGACACCATCTAGTTCTTCCGGTCTCAGGCTGATGTAGTCTCAGATTTACGTGGCCATTTCTGTCTTTTGGACTCATAATTACCTTGTATCTTTGGTGTTCTTCATTCTCCTTTGCTCCAGGTGGGTTGAGACCAATGGATGCATCTTAAACGGCCGCTTGATAGTGTTTTTAAGACTGCAGATGCCACTCACCAAAGTGGGATGCAGAATGTTTTCTTAATAGATTTTATTATGCCAATTGACCTAGATGTCCCCTGAAAACATGGTCCCCCAACTGCTGCCCCTGCTACTCTGGCCTTCGGAGCATTTGGTTTATTCAGGAAACTGCTTTTGATTTAGTCCAGTTATGCTGACCTCTCCTTTATTGTATGTTGTCTTTCTCTTCACCTAAAATAGTTCTTGTCTACTATCTAAATTTGCGAATATCCTTCTCCCTCCCTTTCTCCCCACCCTCATAACCATCAAAGAATATTTTCTTCTCTGTTTAAACTATTTCTTGAGTTCTTATAATAGTGGTCTCATACAATATTCGTCCTTTTGCAACTGACTAATTTCACTC
Source organism: Loxodonta africana (assembly GCF_030014295.1). Classification (NCBI taxonomy): domain Eukaryota; kingdom Metazoa; phylum Chordata; class Mammalia; order Proboscidea; family Elephantidae; genus Loxodonta; species Loxodonta africana. Next base: position 214,925 of record NW_026975074.1, read on the forward strand.
AGCATAATGCCCTCCAGATTCCTCCAAGCTATGAAATATTTCACGGATTCATCATTGTTCCTAATCTATGTGAAGTATTCCATTGTGTGAATGTACCACAATTTATTTATCCATTCATCTGTTGATGGGCACCTTGGTTACTTCCATCGTTTTGCTATTGTAAACAGTGCTGCAATGAACATGGTTGTGCATATATCTGTTCATATAAAGGCTCTTATTTCTCTAAGATATATTCCAAGGAGTGGGATTGCCATATCCTATGGTAGTTGTATTTCTAGCTTTTTAAGGAAATGCCAGCTTGATTTCCAAAGTGGCTGCACCATTTTAAATTCCCACCAGCGGTGAATAAGTGTTCCAGTCTCTCTACAACCTCTCCAACATTTATTATTTTGTGATTTGGGATTAATGGCAGCCTTGCTGGAGTGAGATGGTATCTCATTGTAGTTTTGATTTACATTTCTCTAATGGCTAATGATTGTGAGAATTTCCTCATGTATCTGTTACCTGCCTGAATGTCTTCTTCGGTGAAGTGCCTGTTCCTATCCTTTGCCCATTTTTAAAATGGATTATTTGTCTTTTTGTTGTTGAGTTTTTGCAATATCATGTAGATTTTAGAGATCAGAGGCTGATCGGAAATGTTATAGCTAAAAACTGTTTCCCAGTCTGTAGGTAATCAGTTTACTCTTCTGGGGAAGACTTTGGATGAGCATAAGTGTTTGATTTTTAGGAGTTATCTAATTTCTCTTTCGGTGCTCGCACATTGTTAGTAATGTTTTTTGTACTGTTTATGCTATGTATTAGGGCTCCTAGTGTTGTCCCTGTTTTTTCTTCCACGATTTTTATCATTTTAGATTTCATATTTAGGTCTTTGATACATTTTCAGTTAGTTTTTGTGCATGGTGTGAGGTATGGATCTTGTTTCAGTTTTTTGTGGAGGGATAGCCAGTTATGCCAGCACCATTTGTTAAAGAGGCTATCTTTCCCCCATTTAACTGACTTTGAGCCTTTATCAAATATCAGCTAATCAGTGAATGGATTTATGTCTGGTTTCTCAGTTCTGTTCCATTGGTCTATGTGTCTGCTGCTGTACCGGTACCAGGCTGTTTTCACTACTATGGCGGTATAATAAGTTCTAAAATCAGGTAACGTGATGCCTCCCACTTTGTTCTTCTTTTTCAGTAATGCTTTATTTATCTGGGGCCTCTTTCCCTTCTATATGAAGTTGGTGATTTGTTTCTCCATCACATTAAAAAATGTCCTTGGAATTTGGATTGGAATTGCAGCGTATCTATAGATCGCTTTCAGTAGAAGAGACATTTTTACAATGTTCAGTGTTCCTATCTATGATCAAGGTATGATTGTCCACTTACGTCTCTTTTGGTTTCTCGTAGTAGTGTCTTGTAGTCTTCTTTGTATAGGTCTTCTTTGTCTCTGGTTACAGTTATTCCTAGTATTTTATCTTCTTGGGGGCTACTGTAAATGGCATTGATTTGGTGATTTCCTCTTTGATGTTCTTTTTGTTGGTGTAGAGGAATCCAACTGATTTTTGTATGTTTATCTTGTATCCTGATACTCTGCTGAACTCTTCTATTAGTTTCAGTAGTTTTCTTGAGGATTCTTTAGGGTTTTCTCTGTATAAGATCATGTCATCTGCAAATAGAGATACTTTTATTTCTTCTTTACCAATCTGGATGCCCTTTATTTCTTTATCTGGCCTAATTGCTCTGGCTAGGACCTTCAGCACACTCTTGTACAAGAGTCGTGATAAAGGGCATCCTTGTCTGGTTCCCGATCTCAGGGAATGCTTTCAGACTCTCTCCATTAAAGGTGATGTTGGCTGTTGGCTTTATATAAATGCCCTTTATTGTGTTGAGGAATTTTCCTTCTATTCCTATTTTCTGGGAGTTTTTATCATGAATGGGTGTTGAACTTTGTCAAATGCCTTTTCTGCATCAATTGATAAGATCATGTGGTTCTTGTCCTTTGTTTTACCTATATGGTGGATTACTTTGATTGTTCTTCTAATGTTGAACCATCCCTGCATACCTAGTATGAATCCCACGTGGTCATGGTGAATTATTTTTTTGGTGTGTTATTGAATTCTATTGGGTAGAATTTTGTTGAGGATTTTTGCATCTAAGTTCGTGAGGAATATAGGTCTGTAATTTTTGTGTGTGTGTGGTGTCTTTACCTGGTTTTGGTATCAGGGATATGCTGGCTTCATAGAATGAGTTTGGGAGTATTCCATCTTTTTCAATGCTCTAAAATACCTTTACTAGTAGTAGTGTTAACTCTTCCCTGAAAGTTTGGTAGAACTCACCAGGGAAGCTGTCAGGGCCAGGGCTTTTTTGTTGTTGTTGTTGGGAGATTTTTAATTTTTTTAGTTACCTTTCTCAACCTCTCTTTCTGTTATGGGTTTATTTAATTGTTCTACCTCTGTTTCTGTTAGTTTAGGTAGGCAATGTCTTTCTAGAAATTCATCCATTTCTTCTAGGTTTTCAAAGTTGTTAGAGTATGATTTTTCATACTAATCTGATATGATTTTTTTAATTTCAGTTGGGTCTGTTGTGATGTTGGGTAATTTGCTTCTTCTCCTGTTTTTCTTTTGTCCGTTTGGCCAATGTTTTAGCAATTTTGTTAATTTTTTCAAAGAACCAGCTTTTGGTCTTGTTAACTCTTTCAATTTTTTTTTTCTGTTCTCTCATTTAATTCTGCTCTACTTTTTATTATTTAATTTCTTCTGATGCCTGAGGGTTTCTTTTGTTGCTCTCTTTCTATTTGTTCAAGTTGTAGGGATAATTCTTTGATTTTGGCCCTTTCTTCTTTTTGGATGTGTGCATGTATTGCTGTAAATTGACCTCTGAGCACTGCTTTGCCTGTGTCTCAAAGGTTCTGGTAGGAAGTGTTTTCATTCTCATTGGATACTGTGAATTTCTTTATTCCATCCTTAATTTCTTCTATAACCCAGTCGTTTTTGAGCAAGGTATTGCTCAGTTTCTGAGTGTTTGATTTCTTTTCTCTGCTTTTTTTTTGTTTTTGATTTTGATTTCTACTTTTATAGCTTCATGGTCAGAGAAGATGCTTTGCAATATTTTGATGTTTTGGATTCTGTTAAGGTGTGCTTTATGGCCTAATATGTAGTCTCTGCCAGAGAATGTTCCATATGTATTGGAAAAGAAAGTATACTTGGCTGCTGTTGGGTGGAGTGTTCTGTATATGTATGTGAAGTCAAGTTGGTTGATTGTGGCATTTAGATCTTCAGTGTCTTTACTGAGCTTCTTTCTGAATGTTCTGTTCTTCACCAAAGTGGTATGTTGAAGTCACCTAATATTGTTGTGGAGCTGTCTATCTCACTTTACAATGTTGTTAGAGTTTGTTTTATCATGTGTGTAAATATTTAGTATGGTGATATCCTCCTGGTATATTGTCTGTTTAATCATTATATAGTGTCCTTCCTTATCCCTTTTGGTGAATTTAACTTTAAAGTCTATTTTCTCAGAAATTAATATTGCCACTCTTGCTCTTTTTTGATTGTTGTTTGCTTGATATATATTTTTTCCATCCTTTGAGTTTTAGTTTGTGTCTTTAAGGAGTGTCTCTTGTAGGCAGCATATAGACGGATCGTGTTTTTAAATCCATTCTTTCACTCTCTGTCTCTATTGGTGCATTTAGTCCATTTACATTCAGCATAATTATGGTAGTTATGAGTTTTGTGCCATCATTTTGATATCTTTTTTTGTATGTTCTTGAGTTTCTTTTTTCTGCTTGGTTTTTTGTAGTGAGTAGTTTTTCTTTGTATATTGTCTTTTCCTCTTATTCATTGTTGATTTTTTTTTTCTGAGTTGTTACGTTTTTCTTGTATTTTATTTCGATGTGTAGGACTGTTAGTCTCCTTTTTGGTTACCTTAATATTTACCATTGTTTTTCTAAGTTTAAACCTAACTTTTATTTCTTTCTATCCCCTTGACTATCTCTCTGTATGAAAGATCTATGACTACATTTTTCAGTCCCTCTTTATTATTTTAGTATTGTCATCCTTTACATAATAACATCACTGTTTCCCTGTTCTGAGCATTTTTTAAATCTTGATTTATTTTTGTAATTTCCCTACCTGGGTTGATATCTGGTTGCTCTGTCCTGCATTCTGGTCTTGGGTTGATATCTGATATTGTTGATTTTCTAACCAGAAAACCCTCTTTACTATTTCTTCTAGGGTTTTTTTTTTTTTTTTTTTTTTACAAATTCCCTAATCTTCTGTTTATCTGGAAATGTCCTAATTTCACCTTCATATTTGAGAGACAGTTTTGCTGGATATATGATTCTTGGCTGGCAATTTTTTTCCTTCATCACTTTATATAAGTCATCCCATTGCCTTCTTCCCTGCATGGTTTCTCTCTCTCGAGTACTCTGAGCTTATTCTTATTGAGTCTCCTTTGTAGGTGACTTTTTGTTTATTCCTAGCTGCTCTTGAAATTCTCTCTTTGTCTTTGGTTTTGGCAAGTTTGTTTATAATATGTCTGCGTGACTTTCTTTTGAGATCTACCTTATGTGGGGTTCAATGAGCATTTTGGATAGATATCTGCTGCTCATCTTTCACAGTATCAAGGAAGTTTTCTGCCAACAAATCTTCAACAATTCTCTCTGTTTTTTCTGTTATCCCTCCCTAATCTGATACTTCAATCACTCATAGGTTATTTCTCTTGATAGAGTCTTGAATGATTCTTAGGGTTTCTTCATGTTTTTTTTTTTTTAATAATTTTATCTGATTTTTCTTCAAATATATTGGTGTCACGTTATTTATCTTCAATCTCACCAATTCTGCTTTCCATTTCCGCAATACTGTTCCTCTGTCTACTGAGTTGTCTAATTCTGTAATTTTATTGTTAATCTTCTGAACTCCTGATTGCTTTCTTTCTATGGATTGTTGAAGCCTATTTAATTTTTCTTTATGTTCTTGAGTAACCTTTTTAATTTCTTCAGCTACTTTATCTGTGTGTTCTTTGGCTTGTTCTGCATTTTGCCTGATCTCCCTGATCTCTTGAAAGTTCTGTATATTAACCTTTTGTATTCTACATCTGGTAATTCCAGGAAAACACCTTCATCTGCAAGATTCCTTGATTCTTTGTTTTGAGAGATTGTTGAAGTGATCATGGTCTGCTTCTTTATGTGATCTGATATTGACTGCTGTCTCTGAGCCATCTGTAAGTTATGTTATTTTTTTACTTTTGCTTTTTGTTTTGTTTTGTTTTTGATATGCCCAAATAGGCTGCTTGAGTGAGCTCGCTTGATCATTTGCAACTTTCAAGATTTAACGTCCTGTCACCAGATTGCCAGAGCTGTTACCAGATATATGAGCCTAGGAGTCCATTCACTTTTCTTGTATAGATTCACCTCAGGTATCTAGGTAGTTGGTCATCAAATCCTATAGTCTTAGATGGGGAGGGGTGATTGCTGTAGACACAGGTATCTGGTTGCAGCAGGGGGTCACACTCTGAACAAAGGCAGGGGGCTGACAACCATCTCCCAAGTGTCTGTGAGGAAAGTGCACCCCTGTTTTCTATAGTGCACAGGTAGGTGGGTTCTGCAGTCAGACCACAGGCACCCTATACTTTTGTTTGTAAGGACTGGGAGGCACCTGTTATCCTTGGACCCCTGTCGTGGGTGTCTAGATGATGTGGGTGGAGCCACCAGTCCTCAGGCCCCCGAAGTAGGTAGGTGAGGACCCTGTTTAATAGGCAGAGCAGTGTCAAACATCAAAAACACACCTCTCCACTGCAAGGTGAAACAGTTGAAGTTGGATACCCAGCACATACACCATTGCAGTAACAAGGGCCTAATCTCCCGAAATGGGCCTACACAGGTCCATGCAGGCGTGAAAGGTATTCAAAGTCTGTGGACCATTTGTGCCTGGAAAGGAGCTTCTTCTGTCCTGAGCTCCCCAGCTTAGTGGAGCTGGCAGATTATCTTTTCCCCCAATCGTTAATTTATTCCTTCTCCAAGGCCAAAGAATGGCTCAGTGCACAGCAACACCTATCTCAGGTGCAGGGAAATCTACAGCTACTGAAGCCATCTTGGGGGCTGAGCGCACAGTAAAACGAATGCAAGGACTTAGCTTTTGCCAACAGCACTGTTCTTCTCTGGTTCCGGAGTTGTGAGTAGACTGTGAGACTTGCTGTCTCCCCCTGAGGAAACTGCATCCTGAATGCTACTGCCAGCCCTGCCACTGTCCCTCCAGGGGACTGTGTCCAAGGGGTGCCATTTCTCACCAAGTCAGGTCCGGCAACTGCTCGCCACTTCTGAACCGTGTCTCCCTCCCCCTGCCACTCAGTCTGATTCCCTAACTTTGCCTTTGATGTTCAGGGCCCTTATCTTGTCAGGTATAAAATTGTTCCACTTGTTTTTTCAGGTCTTTGTTTTTTTTCTTTTTTTGGTTTTTGTTGTAAGAGGGATCACTGGAAGTGTCTGACTACTCCGCAATCTTGACTCCACCTCTCTCTATCTTCTTTTGATGCTTTCTGTGTCATTTAATATTTTCCCTGTAGAATCCTTCAATATTGCAACACAAGGCTTGAATTTTTTCTTCAGTTCTTTCATTTTGAGAAATGCTGAGCATGTGCTTCCCTTTTGATTTTCTAACTCCAGGTCTTTGCACATTTCATGGTAATATTTTACTTTGTCTTCTTGAGGTGCCCTTTGAAATTTTCTGTTCATCTCTTTTACTGCATCATTTTCTTTTTGCTTTAGCTACTCTACATTCAAGAGCAAATTTCGGAGTCTTTTCTGACATCCATTTTGGTCCTCTTTTTTTCTTTCCCAGCTTTTTAATGACCTCTTGCTTTCTTTTTTTTTCTGACAGACATACATATATATTTCATTTTATATCTTTATTGTCATACTTTAGATGAAGGTTGACAGAACAAACCAGGTTCCCATTAAACAATTAGTACACATATTGTTTCGTGACACTAATTACCAACCCCACAATATGTCAACACTCTCCCCTTCTTGACCCTGGGTTCCCTATTACCAGCTTTTCTGTCCACTCCTGCCTTCTAGCCCTTGCCCCTGGGCTGGTGTGCCCCTTTAGTTTTGCTTTATGGGTCTGTCTAATCTTTGTCTGAAGGGTGAACCTCAGGGGTGACTTTATTACTGAGCTAAAAGCGTGTCCAGCGGACGTATTCAGCATTTCTCCAGTCTCTGTCAGGCGAGTAATCTGGTCTTTTTTGTGAGTTAGAATTTTGTTCTACATTTTTCTCCAGCTCTCAGACCCTCTATTGTGATCCCTGTCAGAGCAATGACCTCTTACTTTCTTCAAGTATGATGTCCTTGATGTCATTCCACAACTCATCTGGCCTTCAATCATTAGCCTTCGATTCATCAAATCTATTCTTGAGATAGTCTCTAAATTCAGGTGAGATATAATCAAGGTTGTACTTTGGCTCTCGTAGACTTGCATATGAGAAATTGATGGTCTGTTCCACAGTCAGCCCCTGGTCTTGTTCTGACTGATGATATTGAGCTTTTCCATTGTCTCTTTCCACAGATGTAGACATTTGATTCCTGTATATTCCATCTGGTGAAGCCCATGTGTATACTCATCATTTAAGTTGTTGAAAAAAGGTATTCGCAATGAAGAAGTCGTTGGTCTTGCAAAATTCTATCATGCTGTCTCCAAGGCCAGATTTTCCAACTACTGTTCCTTCTTCTTTGTTTCCAACTTTCACATTGCAATCATCAGTAATTATCAATGCATCTTGATTGCATGTCTGATCAATTTCAGACTGCAGAAGTTGGTAAAAATCTTCAGTTTCTTCATCTTTGGCATTAGCAGTTGGTGCATAAATTTGAATCATAGTCATATTAACTGCTTGTCATGGATTGAAATGTGTCCCTAAAAAAATCTGTCAGTTGGCTAGGCCATGATTCCCAGTATTGTATGATTATCTACCATTTAGTCATCTAATGTGATTTCCCTATGTGGTGTAAATCCCGTCACAATGATGTGATGAGATGGATTAGTCACAGTTATATTGATGAGTTCTATAAGATTAGATAGTGTCTTAAGCTAATACCTTTTGAGGTATAAAAGAGATAAGCAAGCAGAGAGATATGGGGACCTCATAACACCAAAAAAGCATCCCCAGTAGCACAGCATGTCCTTTGGACCCAGGGTCCCTGCACCTGAGAAGCCCCTTGACCAGAAGATTGATGATGGAGACCTTCCCACAGAGCTGACAGAGAAAGTTGCCTCTGGAGCTGACACCCTGAATTTTGAATTCTAGCCTACTAGACTGTGAGAAAATTAATTTCTCTTTGTTAAAGCCACCCACTTGTGGTATTTCTATTATAGCACCACTATATGACTAAGACACTGGTCTTCCTTGTAGGCATATGGATATTATCCTATCACTGACAGCACTGTACTTCAGGATAGATCTTGAAATGTTCTTTTTGATGATGAACTCTCTTCGATTTGGCACAGTCATCCATAAAAAAAAAAGTCCATATGATTGTCCAATTCAAAATGGTGAATATCAGTCCATTTCAGCTCACTAATGCCTAAGATATTGATGTTTATGTGTTCCATTTCATTTTTTAATGATTTCTAATTTTCCTAGATTCATACTTCATTCATTCTATGTCTGTGTTATTATTGGAAGTTTGCAGCCGTTTCTCCTCGTTTTCAGTCATGCCACATCAGCAAATGAAGGTCTCGAAAGCTTGATTCCATGCATGTCATTGAGGTCAACTCTACTTTGAGGAGTGTGTGCGGTTTTGTTCTTCTGTAACTTGTATCTTTTAAAATAAATCTTATAAAGCTTTTGTTTAATTAGATGGTTTTGAAAATTCATCTAAAATCATTGCTAAGCTTTCTGTTACAACTCATCAATTGCATTTAATTTCTATTAGGTTTTCTGTTTAGACTATTGTATAACATTCAATAATAGTTTTTATATCAATTCACAACCATTATAATTTCTTTCTCTTTTTTGGGGGGGGGTGTTTAAATCTGAAATATAATTATGAATAGAAGTGTTAATAGCAGATATTATTTTCTCGTTTCTTCTGTTAAATAAAGGTTTGAACTTAAAACTGTTGGATGATCTCTTTCATCTAAAAAACTCCAAGTTTTTTTTTTAAGAAATAAACTATTAGTCTTATTTTGTTTATTTATTTTATATATATAACTATATATGTCTTTCTTTACTCTCTGGTTCTTTTTAAGATTTTTATTGTATTCATGTACTGAAGTTTCACTACATTATATCTTGATTCAGATTTATTTTTACTTTGCCCTCTTGGGATATCTTTGCCTTCCCTAATCTAAGGATTTATATGTTTCATTGTTTTTAGTCACTAGTTCTCCAAATGTTTTTTCCTATATTTTTGAAGGGATAGAATTCCTCCACGTTTTGTGAATATACGTACATCATATTTACAATCACGTTTTTAAAATGATTTTGCCCACGAGGTAGCTAATATTTTCCTAAATTAAAGAAGTGGGGAAAACAGCACAATACAGAAATAATGAATGCCACATCAGATCAGTTATTTGATGCCATGTCTTATGACTGCCAATGCAACATATTGTTTTTTATCCATGTCTCCCTGTTTATGTGCTAGTATCCAGTCCTGTGAACTCATTTCAAGGGCTGTGTGCCTGACCCGGAAGCAGCTTTCAGCATTTTCCCCAGGTCTAAATAGAAGAGGATGTTTTTTCTTCTGTAAAAATAAATCCAAATAGGTTTTTGTTTTGTCCCTTTTATTTTTATTTTATCCATTGAAAGAGAAATAAATATTTATTTGTAGTCTATTTACAAAACTTTTTCACCTGTCTTTATTTTTAATTTTCCCCCATAATTTTGTGATATGGGTATTAGCATTTATTACATTATACACAAAAAGAAAGGACAAGGAGAAAAAATTCTGATGATAGTTTCAGAGAAGAAACAAAAGTGGAAGAAACAAGCCTTAAATCTGGACCATGACCATACATGGGAGGTAAAACTTTTATTCACCACCTTCACTGGGTGACACCTAAAATATTTCAGGATTTCTGTCAGGATTAAATTGTAGTTTATACTTCACACAACCTCTTAAGGTTGATATCACCACTGACATTTTATAGATGATACAATTGATACGAGGAGATTTTAAGTAGTTTTCTCCAAATGTCCAGCTAAATTATATATATATAAAACCTTTTAAAACACTTACCCTGTACACCAAACCCATTGCCATAGAGTTGATTCCAACTCACAGCTACCCGATATTATCTCTCAACTATTTGGAATTGGTGAATCTAAAGGATGGTACACTCTTTAATGACATAGAACAGAAAGAGAGAGAGAAAGGAAAGAAGTAAAGGAAGGGAGGGAGGGAGGAAGAGAAAGAGAGAGGGAGGAAGGAAGGAAGGTGGGAAGAAAGAAACAGAAGTTACTAAAATAGAAATTCTCTGTATATAGTAGAGGATCAACAATATATATAAAAGAATTTTTATTCCCAGATGAAATTGTTTTAGTGTTAAAAATTTATTCATTTTAGCAAATTCTTGTGTTTATATTTCGTCATATGTCCTGGCTCTAACATATTCTCATTCAACAGCGAGTTATTCTAAAAAAACGCAAATCTAATGATTGATAGAAGAAGACATATACACTATCACAGAAAAATGGCTTCTCAGAGCCTCCTAACGAACTCCAAATAATGTATTGCTCCCAATTCAAAAGTATCTGTTCTTAGGAGATTTTGCTTACAAAGAAACACCCATGTTGTCTCCTTAGTAAGTCACGGTGTACATATTATGTAAAGGAATATCCTCCAATGGCTTCCAAGTTTGAAATAAATTACATATCATCATGACGTGTATTGCCTTGCATTGTTGTTGTTAGTTCCCTCAAGTCAGTTCCAAATCATAGTGGCACTATGTACAACAGAATGAAACACTGCCAGGTCCTGTGTCTTCTTAGGTCTTCCTTATTCATAGTCCAGCTTTCACGTGCATATGAGGCAATTGAAAACACCGTGGCTTGGATCAGGGACACTTGAGTCTTCAAGGTGACATCTTTCCTTTTTAACTCTTTAAAAATTTCTTTTGCAGCAGATTTTCCCAATGCAATGCATCATTTGATTTCTTGACTGATGTTTCCATGGGTGTTGATTGTGGATCCAAGTAAAATGAAATCCTTGACAATTTCAATCTTTTCTCCATTTGTCATGATGTTGCTTATTGCTCCACTGATGAGGATTTTTGTTTTCTTTATGCTGAGGTGTAATTCATACCTAAGTCTTTTTATAGTCTTTGGTCTTTATCAGTAAGTGCTTCAAGTCCTGTTCAGGTTCAGCAAGCAAGGTTGTGCAATCCGCATATCACAGGATGTTAATGAGTCTTCTTCCAATCATGATGCTCTGTTCTTCATACAGTTCAGTTTCTTGGACTATGTGCACTGCATACAGATTGAATAATTATAGTGAAAGGATTCAACCCTGATGCACACCTTTCCTGACTTTAAACCATGCAGTAGTAGCCCATTGTTCTGTTTGAATGACTGCCTCTTGATCTATGCAGAGGTTCCCCATGAGCACAATTAAGTGTTCTGGAATTCCCATTTTTTGTGATGTTATCCATAATTTGTTATGATTCACAGAGTCAAATTCCTTTGCATAGTCAATAGAACACAGGTAAACATCTTTCCGATATTCTCTGCTTTCAGCCAGGATCCATCTGACATCAACAATGACTTACCTGTTCCCACGTCCTCTTTTGAATCCGGCTTGAATTTCTGACAGTTTCTGTCAATGCACTGCTGCAGCCAGTGTTGAATGATCTTCAGCAAAAATTCACTTGCGTGTGATACTGATGATAATTTCTGCATTTGGTTGAAACACCTTTCTTTGGAATAGGCATAAATATGGATCTCTTCCAGTCATTTGGCCAGGTAGCTGCATTCCAAATTTCTTGGCTTAGACAAATGAGCACTCCCAGTACTGCATTTGTTTGTTGAAACATCTCAGTTAATATTCCATCAATTCCTGTAGCCTTGTTTTTCTCCAATGCCTTCAGTACTGCTTGGACCTCTTCCTTCGGTAGCGTTGCTTCCTGATCATATGCTGCCTCCTGAAATGGTTGAACATCTGCCAATTCTTTTTGGTGTAGTGACTCAGTGTATTCCTTCCATCTTCTTTTGCTACATTCTGAGTCGTTCAATATTTTTTCTGTAGAATCCTTCACTATTGCAACTTGAGGCTTGAATTTTTTCTTCAGCTCTTTCAGCTTGAGAAATGCTGAGGGTGTTCTTCCCTTTTGATTTCTAACTCCAGATCTTTGTATATGTCATTATAATACTTTGCTTAGTCTTCCGTAGCTACTCTTTGAAATCTTCTGTTTAACTCTTTTACTTCATCTTTTCTTCTGTTCTTTTTAGCTACTAGATGTTCAAGAGCACATTTCAGAGTCTCTTATGACATCCATTTTAATCTTTTCTTTCTTTCTTGCCCTTTTAATGACCTCTTGTTTTCTTTGTATGTCTGATGTCCTTGATGTCACTCCACTGCTCATCTGGTCTTCAGTCATTAGTGTCCGACATGTCAAATCTATTCTTGAGATGGTCTCTAAATTTGGGTGGGATATACTCATGGTCATACTTTGGCTCTCATACACTTGTTCTAATTTTCTTCAGCTTCAACTGGAACTTGCATATGAGCAGTTGACTGTTCTGCAGCTGGCCCCAGCCGTGTTCTGACTGATGGTATTGAGCTTTTCCATCATCTCTTTGCACAGATGTAGTCAATTTGATTCCTGTGTATTCCATCCAGTGAGGCCCACGCTTATACTTGCTGTTTATGTTGTGGAAAAAAGTTATTTGCAATGAAGAAGTCGTTTGTCTTGCAAAATTCTATCATGTGATCTCTGGTATCATTTCTATCACCAAGGCCATATTTTCAACTACCGATCCTTCTTTGTTTCCAATTTCTCATTCCAATCACCCGTAGTTATCAATGCATCCTGATTGCACATTCCATAAATTTCAGACTGCAGAAGTTGGTAAAAATCTTCAATTTCTTCATCTTTGTCCTTAGTGGTTGGTGTGTAAATTTGAATAGATTGTATTAACTGGTATTCCTTGTAGGCGTATGAATATTATGCCATCACTGGCAGTGTTGTACTTCTGGATAGATCTTGAAATGCTCTTTTTAGTGATTAGTGCACAGCCATATTCATTGCAGCACTGTTTGCAAAAGGAAAAAGATGGAAACAACCAAGATGCCCATCAACAGATGAGTGGACAAACAGATTATGGTATATTCACATAATGGAATATTACACAGTGATAAAGAACAACGATGAATCCATGAAACATCTCATAACATGGAGGAATCTGGAAGGCTTCATGCTGAGGGAAATTAGTCACAGAAGGACAAATATTGTACGAGACCATTTTTATAAGAACTCAAGAAAAGATTTAAATACAGTAGAAAACATTATTTAATGGTTGCCAGTGTGGGGAGGGATGGAGAAGGGTTTTCACTAATTAGATAGTAGATGGAATTATTTCAGGTGAAGGAAAGGACAACACACAATGCAGGGGAAGTCAGCACAACAGGACTTATCCAAAAACTAAGGAGTTTCCAGGATACGACCAAACATTTTGAGGGATAGAGTAGCAGGGGCGGGGGTCTGGGGACCATGGTTTCAGGGGATATCTAGGTCAATTGGCATAACAAAGCATATTAAGAAAACGTTGTTCATCTGACTTTGTTGAGTGGCATCTGGGGTCTTAAAAGCTAGCAAACTGCCATCTAAGATGCATCAATTGCTCTCAACCCATCTGGAGCAAAGGAGAATGAAAAACATAAAAGACGCAAGGAAAATATTAGCCCAAGAGACAGAAAGGGCAACATAAAGCAGAGACTCCATCAGCCTGAGACCAGAAGAACCAGATGGTGCCTGGCTACCACCAATAACTGCACTGAAGGGGAACATAGCAGAGAATCCCTGATGAAGCAGGAGAAAAGTGGGATGCAGACCTCAAATTCCAGTAAAAAGACCAGACATAATGGTCTGACTGAGATGGAGGTACCCCAGAGGTCATGACCCCCAGACTGTCTGTCAAAACTAAAACCATTCTTGAAACCAACTCTTCAGACAAAGATTAGACTATAGGACATAAAATGATACTGGTGAGGAGTGTGATTCTTAGCTTAAGTAGACACATGAAACTATATGGACAGCTCCTATCTGGAGTCAAGGTGAGGAGGGAGAGGAGAACAGGAGCTGGTTGAATGGACACAGGGAACACAGGTGGAGAGAAGGAGTGTGCTGTCACATTGTAGTGAGAGCAGCTAGGGTCACATAATAATGTGTACATAAGTTTTTGTATGAGAAACTGACTTGGATTGTAACATTTCACTTAAAGCACAATAAAAAAAAAGAAAAGAAAATCTAGTATAGACTCATAAACAACTTTTATGACCTTCGGGAGATGATGCTTTTCTTCTAAATTTATATCCTAAGATTTGCTGAAGCAGTGCATCTGCTCCCGTTGAGGAGCTGTATTTCATCCTTGGGTGTTCTGTGCACAATAATGCCAAAGCAAGCTTTCTCGAAGTCAGGTATCATTACCTGGATCTTCTGCTCAGAAATCCACGATGAATTATCATTGCCAATTACTAGCTACACAGTTATTTTAATTCATATATATATATATATATATATCTCTTCAGTTTCTCTACTATGCATTCCCTTCTACCCACCCACCCAATTTCCAAAGTTCTAGTTAACCAGACCTTTTACTGGAGCATCTATATGACATGGTCATTGTAGCTGCCGTGACTCTGCTCAAGCTTTCCGCAAAGAAGAAGTGTATTCTGTCACTCTGGTTCCCTGATGCCTGGCTGACACAAAGTATTGCACAGTGGCACCTTCACTTACTCATTTCTCTTTTTTTGAATTTTTTTTTTATTTAAAACTCAAGTTATATGATGATTAAGTAATAGAAATGTTATAAATTTAAAAAGAAAAAGTATAGAGAGTATAAAGAGATTAAGAATGAGAGCATGAGATGAGACAGTGAAAGATTTCAGGCCCTTCCCACCTCCCTGTCACAGCTGGCCACCCCCAATAATCTTTGGTTTCTATATATTTGCTTATTTCATATAAGTAAGATCATACAGTAGTTGTCCTTTTGTGACTAACTTTCTTCAATCAGCATGATGTTTTCAAAGCCTAGCAAGAATTTTCAAATTCCAACTATAGCTAACCTCAGTTTCTGCTATCATTCCCAGTTCTCCATCCTTTCTCCAACTAGTGTACCCCCTTTGCCTTTTCTGTTGCTGCCCCATTCTGCCTTTCAGTGGCTGAGCCCTGCTTTTTGCTCCCTCCTTGGTCTCTGTATCCCTCTAGCACACTGCTGGCAGGTTCCATCTCTGAATCTTGTCTCTGGAGCTTTCCCTCCATCCAACACACACGACCTAGCTCTATCTCTTTCTAGATCCTGAAGTCTACAGTCTTCCCCACATATTCACAAACATACACAGACCTCTAGGTTGACATAGGCAACCCACCCAGACACAACCAGTTAAGGTGGTTGTGTGCTGTCTATCTGAGGTTTCTGGCATCAGGTTCTCAGATGCAGACATCTCTTTCTGCTTCACGCTGAAGGAGTTCCTCTAATAAGGACAAGGGCTTCTATTCCGAGAAAAGCAATTTTAATCTCCTACTGTAGCTTGGTTAAGAAGGGTACAAGAAAGAGGTATACATGCAAGAGTCTTAACTAAATATACGCATTCTTCTCTTTAAGTATAACTTCTCCGTAAAACAGCCTTTCAGTAAAAGAGGTTGAAAAGAGATGAGCATTGCTCTCGTTTGAGTGCTTACACCCCAAATTTACTAAGAAAATCACCCTTATAGAAAACTTCTTTCAATGACGTCACACATTTATTATGAAGTTATAGGGGAATGAGGTCATTTCTAAGTTCCAAAGGAACAAGTTCATTGGAATTCAATAAATGTGGAATTAAAGAAAAATAACTTCTTAAAAAATGAACTACCATAAACAGTGCCACTTTACAATGGAGATTTTGTCTTCCACAGCAGTGCCCCCAAAAGGTGGTGGGTCTTTGGGGAAGAAGAAAGAAACCATGGGGTCTGCAGAGGTGGAGGATGTGGTGATGGAGAGGCCTCCAGGGGTCCCTATGACCAAAGCTTTGGGCTCACAGGTGAGAATAAGTACCCTGAAAGCTCAACTAAATCTACTCTCTATTCTCAGAGGTCTCTACCAGAGGAAAATGCCCAAGAGTCAACAACATCCCAAACAAAAAGTCAAAGCTCCAGGCACAGGAAGATTCCAAAACAATCCGAGAGCTCTTTTCCTTCATCTTCCACCGAGCAGACCTCTCACTCCTCCAGCTACGGGGCTACTTCAGAGAAGCAATGGGTCAGGTGCGCACAGTCAAGGGGGTGCCAGTGGCCTGGCAGACCAAAACCTCCTTTGCCCCCGTGGCCACGATGCCCCAGGTCTTTGAGGCCAAGCTCTCTGAGGAGAGCACCATCGGCTCTGCCCCCAGTCTGGCCAACACTGAGTCCCTGGTCAGCACCCTAGAGCCCTGGCAGGAGCGGCCCCAGACCTGCACTCTGGACCCTACCGACCAAGGGGAGGAGCATGGGGAGAGCCCCCGCGCAGCCACACCAGAGTGGCTGGTGACCCGTGAGCACGGCTTCGGCTGCGTGGCCTGCTGTCGCGTGTTCGAGTCCCGGGAGACCCTGGTTGCGCACGCGGAGCATGGTGTGAGCCAGGGCTTCAGCTGCCGGGTCTTCTTTGAAGAGCTGCTGGAGAGGCGGCTGCCACACTCAGTCCAGCGCAGTCCCCACAGCTGCCACCAGCTGGCCAAGTGTTACCTGATGGCCTCCAAGAAGAGGGAGGTGAGGGAGAAGAGAGTAGTCTGCAGGCGCCTGGAGGAGCAGCTGGAGAAGCAGAGAGAGGAACTGAAGAGGCTGAGGCACCAGCTAGACAGGCTGCAGAGGCAGGCCAGGCTGCAGAAGGCGCAGCACCAAGGCCAGAGGGGGAAGCGCCTAAAGACCTGCTAGCACCTTGGGACTAAGAGGAGCAGGGCCTTTGGCCTGGAAACCCGGGCCCTTCAGGAGAGACCTCCATTCAGGTTCGTTTAACCCAGCTTCCCTGGAAGATCCTAGCCTCCTTGCCCTGTGACCACCACCGTTCCACCCCAAGGGCTCGAAGAGCTCCAGTCCTAAGGGAGATCTGGATGGAAGAAGCCCCAGATAGCTGAACACAGACACCAGGTCCCCTCAGAGGCTCCACTGGCCCAGGAGAGGACAGGACAGGCCTCATCTTGATGGTGAGGTCTTGGGAGGATAAGGATGAGCACAGCGTAAGTAGGGAAAGGGAAATGGGATTTCAGTGGGACTTGGGAGGCTAAGTGGGACCCTGGTGAGGTGTGATGGTGAAGGGGGTATCACTGAATTCTTTGGAGGAGAAGGAATCAGAGAGATGGCAGGGTGTCAGGAAACCTGCCTGTAGGTGAGCAGTGGGCATAAAGCCCTAAACCAAGGACTCTGGGTCCCTTCCCAGCAGCATACAGGCAGAGAAAGAGGTAGGGCTTGGCAGGAGGAGAGGAGGGCCCGGTGAAGGAAAATGAATTCACTCCAGCCATGTCTTCTGGTCTCCTAAGGTGAATTTGGGGTTATAATTAGGATGCATTGTTGTTGCCTCATTAGGGGAATGTAAGTGGGAGGTGGTGTAGAAAAATCCCCCTGGGTGTTACCCATTTCTGGATAAGAGTTGATCCAGCGCTTGCAGGGTATTTCTTGTAGAGCATGTCCTCGGGTAAGGGGTAGAGCTTTGGAACTTTTTCTTCTCCTTTAAATAAAGCTATACATTCTGGTTCTTGACACGTCAATAAATCTTGTTAATTTTTTTTTTCCCCTGTGGTCAAATCTGACCTGTCCCAAGGTCAAAGAACTGGAAGAAAAGGCCGTCTTAGATGAAAGAAGCAAAAGAGAGGAGAGGCTTCTTGACCTGGGGAGAACAGCGAGAACACAGGTGACCAGAGGTATGGATGGGAAGAGGCAAATTCAGGCCCAGACTCAACAGTGGACAACAAAGCCCCAGTCTCAGTCACAACATCAAATCTCAGGTGTGGGGAAGCCCTGGACATGACAGGGATGCATCCATCTCTCTGGGAGATGAGATCACAGAGGGCAGAGGAAAGGAAGGCAGGGCCTCTAGGATGGGCACCTCCATCCACAGTCTGTCCTGTGTGTATGCCTCAGAGTGACAGAGACAGCTCCTGTGAGGGAGAGGGTCACAGGCAGAGAAGAGCCAAGGTGTTCAGGCCAGGTAAATTCTGCAGTCTCCTAAGGATCCAAAACAAAAAATCAGAGATTCTCAGAGGTATCCGAGTGGGAGGGGCTGGCATTTCCAGGCTGGGGAGAGGCTGGCTGGGGAGGTACTGCTTTCTGAAATCTTTTGATCAACGTCTTTCTTCTTAAAAGCTACCTTTCCAGTTGATGTCCTCTATGCTCTAGGCTCAGACCTGAAAAGGGCCTCGAATGAACAAAGGTGGGTTATACAGTGGGTCAAGGCAGGGAGGAGGTGGTTCCAGCACATCCAGGAAAGAGAATTTTCTGGAGCGCCATGAGTTACCTAGTGAATCGCACATGGTGTCCAGCCTTCTACATTTAGCTGTAGACATGTGCTTGCAAACGTGTTTGAGGGGTAACTTTACTGACTTCCCAAAATTATTTTGGTCATTTCCAGTTATAGAGACCAAAAGAGCTCACTGGTTCCAAGAACAAGAAGAAATGCACTGGATCTGATTATTACTGTCTGTGGTGTGCTCTCCTTCCAGCGATTAAAATCTTTTGTCTGTCATTATAGAAAATTTTCACCTATTTAAAATGTCTAATGAAACACATTAAAATATACATGTATCTATGATGTTTATCAACTTCCAAAGTTCTGAAATTGTTTTTTATTACATTTGCAAGATTACAAATTTGTATGACAAAGAAGCTACATCAGGGTCCCACCCTCATATGTAATTTGCTCCTGCTCCCACAAGGTATCCAATGTTAATAGACACATGTGCATCGTTCCCTACACCTCTCTGCAGGGACACATATACACAGTCACAGGTACACAAGTACATCTGCTGGGGTGTTTGCTGTTATGGAGACTTCGTCTCAGTCTACCCACATTGCTCTCGCCCCTTCTTTCACTTGACATTCTACCTTGATTCTGTGTAAGTCATTAGATATGGCACTAATACTATATTTTTGGGTCTTTTTTTTTTTAACTTACATGAATAATTTAAATAGATGATATCAACTCAGTACACTTTATCTGGACTTATACATGTTGTTGTTAGAAGCTATCAAGTCAGTTCTGACCCATGGTGACCCTAGGCACCGCAGAACAAAACTCGGCCCCGTCATTGCAATCCTAATAATCGTTGCTATATTTGAGCACACTGTTGCAGCCACTGTATCTATCTCATTGAGGGTCTTCCTCTTTTTCCCTGGACCTCTGCTTTACTAAGCATGATGTCCTTTTCCAGGGACTGGTCCTTCCTGATAACATGTTCAAAGCCATCCTTACTTCTAAGGAATATTCTGGCTTTCTCTGCTCAAGACAGATTTATTTGTCCATACACAACACTACTAATACAGAAGCATTATCATCCATGCTTTTTAAGTCCACTCTTCCTGCGTGTTCTAACTCTCCTCCCCCTGTTCTTTCCCACAAGTGAATCCAAGATAATTCAGGTTAACAGTGTGGTAAGTAGTCTCTCCTATCCTTGCTTAAACAAGCACACACAGACATACATGTATCCTCGTCTTCTCATTTATACACACACATAAACATCAACAGGTATTCAAGCATATTCAAACAATTGATATTGTTTAACCCAGATGTGCTCATTTTCTATACACTTCTCCGCACCTTGATTGTTTCAGTAATACTTCCATAATACTTCATAGAGATTTCTCCCACTCAACTACCACAACTCCTTTTCATTCTAATGACTCCCTGTTTTATTGATGATGTAGCTTTACCATAAGTTCTCTATCATTCCACCATCAATGGACAAAGTTTGCTCATATTAATAATAACTATCCTTTCTATACTATAGGATTTGTTTCTGTGGAATAGACTCCACAGAGTGAGATTTCCAAATCAAAGAATGTTAAAAGTACAGAGCCATGGCCGTGTCTTTCTCCTAAAGGCTGCCATAATACACCTCTCCAGCCACGTCTCAGGGCAGCCTTCTCCCCACAGCCCAGCCAGCCATAGGTGGTGCTGATTTTCAAATTGTGCCAGTTTCACTGGCAGTTTGGTATTTTCTTAACTTGGACTATGTTTACTGGGCATGTGGATTTACTCTGAATGAACTGTTTGAATTCACTGCTCATTGTTCAAGTGATTAACTTTTATCCTTCTGTGTAAAATGGAAATTGTTATTAAGCCTTGTCATCTCCATTTCACATGATTTTCCAAATCTATCATTTGTGTATAGATTTATTTAATAAATATAATTTGCTTGAAATACGACCTTTGTAAGTTATTGTGACTTCTTAACAGATTTTCTGTTTCATTGGTCGACTTGTCAGTTTCTATGCTATGTAATATCAATTTGTTCTGTTACCCGAAGAGGTAGACACCTGTCACTATCCTGCTTTTTCATGTTTTACTTTGGTAAAACCGCCCTGGTTTTGCAGCGATTAAGTGCTCAACTGCTAATCCAAAGAAAGTTTGGCATGTCAAACCCACCAGGTGGCTCCAAGGTAGAAAGACCTGGTGTTCTGCTCCCATAATGATTACAACCTAGAAAACCCTATGGGGCAGTCAGATGGGATCGCTTTGAGTCATAATCGCCTCCAAGTCTCGCAACAACACGAATATTCTTTGTTATCTATTCTTTGTTATCTACTGTACTATTTGTAGCATATGATTACTGTATACAGTTCAAAAACGACTATCTTAATATTCTGGCTAGAAATGCATTCCACTTATATATTAGCTTTAAGGACCTCCATTTAATTGACAAGACGTTCCAGTTGAAAATATGGCATATTTTTGCATATATTCAGGTTTCATTTTATGTACTTTAATACATTGTTTTCCCTCATAGAGGTCCTTTGCTGCTCTGGTTAAAACCATGTTTTGCTAAATATTTTACAGTTTTGGACACAGTGTGGTACAGTCAAGTAGTAGGGGAAAGAGAACGGTCTGCCCTTCCCACCCTTGCCGAATTTAGACCCTTAATCTATACTGGAGAGAAACCATTGATTTTGATGCATTTGTCTTTAATGCAGGTATATAATTATATCATCATTATTTTAAATATCTCTCTTAATACTTGTACTAGTTATTTAAATTTTCTAGTTTATTCCTTCACCTAAAAACTATGTTGAGTGATACCAAAATTTTTGTCTACTTCCAAATTTATCGGAATGCTTTTAATATTTTTCCATTTATCTCACACCTGATAAGTTTGGGGATAATTTGTTATGCACCAATAGATAACTAATACTCTGAGCTACTGACCTTTATGGTAATCTACACACAACTTGTTTGTGACAGTTAAGTACTTCCACCTGGCCTCTGTTCAGCTGGGATACCATGATTTACATTGCTACTAGGCTGCCCAGCCTCCACTAAAACCTGACCCTATAGAGAATTGTTCTTGTTAGCTGTCATCAAGTCCTTACTGACTCATGACCACCCCATGTGGGCATAGTACAAGTGTTCAGTAGGGTTTTCAAGGCTGTGATCCTTTAAAAGCAGATCGTCAGGACTGTCTTCTGAGGTGCCTTTGGGTAGGTTCAAACCACCAAACTTTCAGCTAGTATAGAACACTTAACTATTTGTGGCACCCAGGGACCCCCTGCAAAGGATACATATTGGTAAGCTCCATGTTGCTGGTGCTCCCCTCATCTCCGCAGTCCTTATTCTTTTGATGAAATGGGTGTCCTTCAGGACCTCCAAGAAATGGTCTTATAGAAGACTAACTCAGAGTTGCCCACATATTGGAGGCTTTTATTCCCTCTTCCAACACCTGACACAGTAGGTCTGGCATTTCGATTTCAGAATGTGGGCCGTTGGCTTTTCCAAACTTCCAAAAGCAATCCCACAGCATATTAAACCCATTTCCAGAACCCTTGCTATGGCAATAAATCCTTGTCAACAAACTCTCCTTGACCCAACTTTATATTAAACTCCCCTTGATTCAGCACCTTCAGCAATCGTCCCTCAGCACACCCTGGTCCTGCTCACACAAGGCTGCCAGGCCTTGCAGCTCCTTCAGTGTACAGTCCCTCCCCCACCAACCACAACCGGCACTTCCCCTGTGGCTATGCTGGTATCTGACAGCTAAGTATCTGGACAAATGCATGGGACTCTATCTGAGGATTCTGCAAGGGAAACTGTTGAAGGTGGATGGGGTGGGGGGTGGGGTGGGGCAGTAAACCAGAACATAAAGTATGAACATTCCAGAGGTTGAAATTAAACGAGCCCAAATCCCAGAGCTGTACACCAGTTGTGGACAGAAACAGCTCCGAGAGAAGCCCTCTTTCATATAAATGGGATAGAGTGTCCGTAAAGGAGAGAGATGGGCAGGTGGGCAGGTGGGCAGACACCTGAAACTCTGGCAGAGGAGAATCCTTCTCTCTGACCAGAGTATGGAAGGGCCAAATATTGTAGAGGAAGCTCCAATATATTTTTTATCTCTCTCTGCTGTTAATTGGCACCTAGGGAATTATACCTCAAAGGCTGAGACTTTTTGAAAGCAGATAGCCAGGCTTGTCTTCTGAGGCGCTTTGTGACAGGCTCAAAGTGCCAGCCTTTTGGCTGGTTGTCCAGTGCTTTGGCCGCATAGGCAGAACCAGTCACTGATGTGCACAACAGAATGAAGAGATTAAAGCCCCAGCATTCCCGCCAGTGGGCCAGGAAAGCACTCCTTCAGAACTCAGACAACAGCAGAGAAATAAAGAGAGGAGACTGTGCAAGGAAGAGATTCTGCAGCCTTATTACAAACTCCTGGTTCACCCCCCAGATGCATCTGCATTGCCCTGACCCCAAGAAGCGTTATCAAATCCTTTAAGAGCCGCACTACGGGTTAGAACACCATCAAGGTTCCAGACTCAGTGGCGCTCACATAGATTAGACCTAAATACAACTGCAAAGCCTTCAAAAATTGAACTAACATTTGAACCATAGAATACAGAAGATGGGACAGAACTTGAAGCCTGAACATAACTGGGTCAATAAAGACTGCTAAAAAGAAAAGAAAAAAATTCTCCATAAAATTAAGCTGGACTTGTAGTCTCGAAATCATAAGACACAGATTTTAAAATGCTGTTCTAATCATTCTCCAAGGAATAACAGGGACGGTTTTTAAATAAATGGAAAGATAATAGGTGCTATTTGCAAATGAAAATTTTACATGGTAAAAATACATGGTAGAAATAAAATTCATTTGATAGTTTCAATAGCAGAATGGCAATGACAGGGAAAAAATAGATGAGTTGAAAATATTCATTCTGAAAAGAGAGAAAAAATATGGAAAAAAATGAACAGAGCCTCAAGAACTAGAGAAAAAGTCTGTTTATTTATTAGAACTCCAGAAGAAGTGGAGAATATGTGTGCTGTAGGAAAACATATTTGATGAAATACTGGGTGAACACTTTCCAAGTTTGATGAAAGACGTGAACTTACAGATTCAGAAGCTCAGCAAACCCCAACAGGTTAATCCTAAAGAATTCTATGTGAAAATATTGTATTTTTATGCAAATATTGTGTTATGTGTTTTTTGCAAATCACAGCTCCCTTCCCCCCAAACCGGCATATTTGCAAGCATGCTATGCTAGTTTTTTACACCAACATATAAAAAAAAATAAATAAAATTAGGCACCGTTCTCATAAGAGTACCCGGGAAGGGGAAGGCTCAGTTGGCAAAAAATATCTATAATGTGTGCATTATTTGCACAAAAGTACAGTACATCATAATCAACTGCAGAATAACAAAGATCAAGAAAATACCCAGGAAGAAGCTAGAGAGAAAACAATACATTTCACATGGGAAAAATAATTTCAGTGACTCTTTCTTCATTATCAGAAAACCACGGAGGCTGAAAGGCTATGAAACATTTTTTCAACACTGAAAGATCAGAAACATTACCCCAGATTTCTATATCCAATCATTACCTTCAGGAGCAAAGAAAAAACAGTGCCATTCTTAGCGAAGGAAAACTGAGAGAATTCATCGCCACCAGACTTCTCCCAAACGAGACGCTAATGGAAGTGCTTCAGGAGGCAGACTTGGAATTTCAGCCGTATTTCAGGAAAGCAGAAAACATGGGAACTATGTGGGTAAATATACTGTGTTAATACGGTAGTCACTGCACGACATGACCCTTTGGGAAGTTTTCCAGTCTCTTGGAAACGCTTGGGAATATACTCTTGACAGAAAATCACTATTAGAGAATAGAATTAATTTTGACAATATCTGAAAGATGTCTGTAGTCAAGTCTGGTGAATAAAATGGAAACTAAATTTTGGGACCCAAAATAAGGTGTGGTAACAAAAAATGAGTCTCAATTCCGATGTGGCCATGAGCTGGCTCTGAAGGCCGGCCTTCCCCAGAGAGGCGTTTCAGGCACATTGGGAGCAATGGCTGGTTTTTCTTGTTGCTAGGTGCCATCGAGTGGATTTCTGAGTCATTGCTGCCCAGAGTGAAGGCAATACTGTCCCAACAGGGTTTCCTGAGTTTTAATCTTAATGGGAGAGGATTGCCAGATCTTTACTCCTTTGAGCCTTTGGGTGGGTTCAAACCACTGACCTTTCGGTTAGCAGCCAAGCACTTAAACTTTGCACCACCAGGGCTCCTTGGAACAATGGCAGCACCACAGAATTTGGTACAAACTTCCCCATGGGCCTTCCCTGAGAAGTAACCTCTTTGCTGAAGTACCAAGTTTAGTTTTCATACATAGTCATTCTGTACAAAGTCTCCATAAGAATTAGAGGGTTTCCTTGAATGGACAACATTTTACATGCCCTCCATGAAGAAAATGCCTCAAGGGCAAAGTTTAAGAGTAAACCAAGGCATTTCCCCTAATTCCTTACCTGAGAGCGTCTTCGTGAGGATTTCCTAAACACATGGAAAAGAGCATAGTAGACACCGCCTTCTTTTTTACCTCTTCCCTCCTAAACAAACAGAAACCTTTGCTGTCAGGTGTCAAGCCCCAAACTCCTCTTCTTATCCTGTATGTAAGTTCTGTAATGAGACCAGGACCCAGGCAATATTTCCCATCTTTCAAAGTTTCGAGGTCCAGTGAACTCCTGTTACAAGTCACTAGATCAGCCCAGGAGCTGGAAGACTGAAATTCCTGGTCCTCTGATGAGTGGGAAGGGCAGGGTGGGATTGGGCAGAGCCTCCTTGACCATCACTTGCCCCAAGAGGCGCTGGAGGCTGCTTCACGTTATAAGTCAAAGGCCCTTCCAGCCCAGTCGCATAAGAGCAGGGAAAGGCTTTTTCCATTGAAAGAAAAGATGGGCTCAGGAGCAGCAGGTTTGAGGCCAGTCAGCTTCTGTCAGCTTTGTGGCTTCGGACATTTTGGCCACTGGTCGCCTTCACAACTGGGTCTTTATACGTCTCCACCTCTGTCTCCCTCCCAGTTTTCTCCCAGTACCATGGGCTGTGGCTTCTGCTAGTTTTAATGATTTCAGTGTTTCAGTAGCTCCTCGCCCCACTCAGAGGAGGCAGGTTTGCAGGGTGTGAGGGACAAACCCATAGTGCTGCTTAGGTTTCCTTCAACAGAAACACTCCTGAGGTGACAAGCTGTCCTGACTGATCTTGAGACCAAGACAGACAGAAACTCAGTGAGAGGGTCATTGGCTTCTGGAAGTGTCAGCACTCTCAGAGACATGTCCTGGGGTCATGCCCAATTGCAGGAAAAATGAAGTGGCTCGGAACCTCGGTGTGTTGACTGTCCAGTACACAGGACCCGGAAGCCTCTGGAGGATTCTCAGTCTTAGTCTAACCGAGCACTGGGGAAATCCTCACAGGGTGGGAGCAGTGCTATTCCTGGGGATCTTTATTCTAAAAATCTCAGAGCAGTTGATACAGTCTTGTGAGGTGGGAAAAGAGAAAGCTTGGGACCACAGGAGGGCGGCAAAAGAAGGAGGCTCTTATCACTCACTCCCTCTGGGATCCTGTTCAGGTTTTTGTTTTTTAATGCAGTTTGGGCTCCTGGCAGGCACTTATTGCTAAAGTTGTATTTCTCTGATTTAATTTATGATATCTAAGTCAAATCTGGAGTCTTGAGCTCATTTTGATAATTCGTCTTTAGTGTGTGCAGACAAGAGTCCGCTCACATCCATGATGAGAGCAGAGGAGATAAATTCCCTAGCCTAGACCAGGGCGGGCTCTCCTGCTCCTCAAACTAAGAGTACCACACTTGGGGAGCTCTCCTAGGGCAGCGCAGGCAGTGAGTCCAGTCTGGGGCCCTGGGAAGGGGACAGAGGTGGGTGCCAGGCAGTGTGGCCTCTGTGGTTTCACCTTCTCCTCCAGGACGTGCATCTCGAAGGCCTCCACGTTCGGATCCTGACGCTAAGCACAAGTTCTCACCCTTCTGTGTCCACTGTCTGGACCCAAGTCCCCATATGCCTCCTCTGCCCTCGTATCCATCATATGCGCTGTGATCAGGCTCAGATATGTACCCGGGGTCACACCCTCTATGGCCTTAGGCTTCCCCTAGTTCTGTTGGGACCTGCCAGTCTGGCCAGTCTGAGGTGTGGGTGGGGCTGGGTGGGCTGGGACTGTCACAAAAGGCTCCTGAAGCCAGCTCTTTCCTGCTCCCCGCCAGCTTGTGGTAGGGCTGCCCGGGACCTCGCACCTCCCCCGGATGCCCCTCTCTGAGCATCCCTGCCGCCCCCTCCTCTAGTTCTTGAGGCGCCTTCTCTTGATGCACAGATGCAACTGGGCACCTCACCGCATTGAACCTGGAGTTGGCTCTCAGCTAGATGAAAGACCTGAACCTGAAATGCACAACCTTAAAACCACTAGAACCAATAACTCGTTGTTGTCTAATCCATTCCGACTCATAGGGATCATAAAGGACAGAGTAGAACTGCCCTATAGGGTTCCCACGGAGCGCCCGGTGGACTTGAACTGCCAACCTTTTAGTTAGCAGCTGTAGCTTTTAACCACTACTCTACCAGGTTTCCTAAAACTGCTAGATAGGTGGGAAATGAAAAAAGAAAAAAAAGTAAATAAAAAAAATTTAAGAAAAAGAACAATTACAGAATATGTAAAAGAAAAAAATAACGAAACAAACAACTACAAAAAGCATCACATAATATGAGACTGTAACCTCACATTATGGACTCAAGGAGGCTGGGTTGTATCTTTCTTTGCAAATAAGTCTTAGATAACGGATTTGGTACCAGGAGTAGATACACACTCTCACTTCAGGAAAATGGAAAATCTGGGATTAATTGACCTGGATGAGGTGGAAAACAGTGATAACCACATAATATTTAAAGATGAAATCCTAACAGCCTAAAACATGCAGTGGAAATTTGTCTAAGTAAAGTAGCATCAGAAGAGGCCTTTAATCACTACACAAAATGGGTCAGTAGTTCAAGATCTCCCTACAAAGATGGAATCAACTCAATGGCCAACTGGTTTTGGGTTTGGTAGATCACTTTCAGGCAGGTTCCAGCAAACATGCAAAAAACAGATCATTTCAATCTTGTACACAGTCAATAAAGAAAAGAAAACTATGAGATGCTTCCCAACTTGTTCCCTAAGGCTACTTTAATATTGATAACAAATTATAAAAGGAAGGTATAAGAGGAGTTACAGGACAAGCACACTTAGCAATTGAGATGCAAAAACCTACACAAAATGCTGGCAAAGAAATCCAGCAAGGTATAAAGCGGGTAATACGCCATAATCAAGGGGGTTTATTTAAAGGATGCAAGCTTGAGTGAACATTAAAGGTTTAATAATTTAATTCACCACATGTGTAGGTTAAGGAAGAAAAGACAGAGGCTCACCTCAAGAGACGGTGAAAAGGCAGTGATAAAATCCAACCACACTGAGACATAAGAACTCTGAGCAAACATGGAACAGAAAAGGAGTTCCCGAATGTGGAAAACTACAACTAGCATGATAGTTCCTGGTGAAATATGGGACATTCTCTTTAATATTAATTAGCAATAAAATAAGGATGCTTTCTCTCATTATTTCTATTAAATATTTAACACGGGAGTACAAAAAGAAAAGAAAATGTATAACTCTTATTATTCATAGATTATAGGAATGTCTCCACAGAAAAATTTAAAAACCATAGAAAATATTAGAATTAATATTAGTTAATCATAAATACAAAGTAAAAAATAAAGTGAATTTCTCTGCAGCAGCATCAAGACAACTCTGTCATAGCTCTCAGTGAAAGCAGAGGACACTGACAGGGAAACAGCAGGATCCAGGTGGGCTAGACCACGGAGGGGAGAGCACTATTTTACACTGGGCTGGATTTATAAGCACAGGTATGTGTGTTAGTTACCTAGTGCTGCCGTAAGAAAAAAAAATAAAATAAAATAACACAGTCAGGTGGCTTTAGAGAATAGAAATTTATTTTCTCACAGTTCAGGAGGCTACCTGTCTGAATTCAGGGCATGGCTCATGTCTATTCCAGCTTCTAGCAGCTTCCAGCCACCCTTTGTGTTCCTGGTCTTGTAGATGCATCTGCTCCGTTGTCTGTCTTCCTCTCCCACTGAGTGTGGCTGTGTCTATTCTGCTCTTTGTATAACTCAGAAGGGACTAGGTTTAGGACCCACCCTACACTGGTATGGCCTCATTAATATAATTTTAAAATCCCCTATATCCAAATCAGGTCACATTTACGGGTACGGCGGTTAGGATTTCAACATACCTTTTGGGGTTACACAATTCAGTCCATAATAGTGCCCTCACCAGATATTCTGGACTGAGAATACTAGCATGAGCAGCTGAGAGTGGTTCTATTTTTTTTCCGCATTAGTTGGTTGTAACTTGTCTCAATGGCCACTCATATGAACTTTGGAGCAACTTATTATGAAGACCCTGACCAACCTTTTGTACCCATGTCCATTGTGTGGAAAAACACACAGACTCCCATCACTGAAGCCTTGGGAAATTCATTTATAAGTGTGGAATGGAGTTGGGACCAGGTTTCGTGGCCTTGATAACATGGCATACCTGTTAGATATCCACATGGAGATGTCAGGTAATAATACTAACAGCTAACACTTACTGAGTACATGCACTGGTGCCAGGATTCTTGTAAGGGCTTCTCCTTTCCTAAGATATTTGTTCTGCATGATAGCCCTATGAGGAATCTACCATTATAATGCACATTTTATACATGAAGAGGCCGATACAGAGATTTAAGCTGATATTTGAGTATAAGTCTGGACCCAGGAGGAGTTGAAACGGCTGGAGGTGTAAATCTCACGTCCTCAGCTACAGACCAATGGCTGTGGACTCACTGAGGCATTCCAGACAGAGGGTGTCAATAGAGAGAGACGGCTAAACACCGAGCTGTAGGGCACCCTGACGCATACAAGCTGGCCAGGTGAACCACAGCCAATAAAGCTCTCTGAAGGCCAGTGTGGTTCCTGGAAGGTGGTCTGTCCTTTCTCTAGGCCGAATTTCCCCACTGCCCTTCCCACCCACACTGGCTTGTCCCCATCATAATGGCAGGGACAGTGAGTAAATTTCACCACTGCCCATGATCCCAAGGTTACAATAACATTGGTACGGAAAGCAGAATGATGGAGTCAGGAAGCCTGGTGGTCATATGCAGCCAGTTGGAAATAGAAAAGAGCAAATAAAGAAGGGGAGAAGACCATGAGTCAGAGGAGTGGGAGAAATGAATATTTCCTGAGTGCTAAGTAAGGGTGGGCGTCTGCTAGTGGCATGTAGTTCCTCATTTAAACTTCAGAGGGACACAATGGGTGGAATAGACATTGCTGTCCACTTTCATCATGCAAACGTTTTATTTCCTTTGATTTTAACAGTAACTTCTTATGAAAACAAATGAGAAAATAGAGAAGAGAATAATAAAAGAATACATCTCATCAATTCAGTACTATCATTTTGCCTCACCAGCTACACATTTTTGTTTTTGATGTAAATATAACACACAACCTTTGCCAAGTGAACGAGTTGTACAGGTGTACACATTATTGGAAGGAATTACATTAATCGGCTGTGCAACCCTACCCTTAATCAGTGTGATTTTTCCATCATTGTAAACAGAAACTCAGTTTCCATATGCAATAGCACCTCTTTATTCCCTCCCTCCTGCCCCTGGGAACCCCTATAAACTTTCATCTCTATACATTTGTCTGTTTTTGTAAAAGGCATGCTTTTTAATTTGAAAGTTCATGAGAAGCTACAAGGGTGAATTCATGTGGAAGCAGAAGTTATTTGCAATACATACATCCTACTACAAACTTGGTTCTAGAATATACAAAGGATGATTCATAAAGAAAAAAAAAGAGAATTCAATAGAAAGACAATACTTGAACGCTCTATAAAAGATTTCCGTATGGCCAACATACATATGGAAAGGGACTACATCAGTTATCAGAGAAATTCTAATAAAAACTCACAATGTGATCCTAACCCTGCACACCAGAACGGCTAAAATAAAATAAAATAATGGAAATACCAACTATCTGGTAGAACATGGAGCAACTGGAATTCTAATCTACTGCTAGTGAAAGTGTAATTTGGTACAACCAATTTAAAAATGCTTTGGCCATATCCACTAAAGCTGTGAACATACATATAGTCTATGACCCAGCAATTCTACTTCTAGATACATACCCAATAGAAATGGGTACATATGTTCACCAGAACACATAAGTCTAAGCATCTGCTAAGGAATGAACACCTTCCTTCTGAATGCCTAACTTTTATTTGTAATTGTTCTTTAGATGAAGGTTTACAGAGTAAAGTAGCTTCTCATTAAACAGTTAGGGCATATATTGTTTTAAGACATTGTTTACCAACTTCAAGACATGTCAACACTCTCTCTTCTTGGCCTTGGGTCCCCTATTACCAGCTTTCCTGTCCTCTCCTGCCTTCTAGTCCTTGTTCCTGGGCTGGTATGCCCCAGGAGTCTCATTTTGTTTTATGGGCCTGTCTAATCTTTGGTTAAGGGTGAGCCTCAGGAGTGACTTCATTATTGAGCTAAAAGGATGTCTGGGGGTCAGATTCTCAGGGTTTCTCCAGTCTCTGTCAACCTAGAATTCTGGGGTTTTGTTTTTTTTTTTGGAATTAGGATTTTGTTCTACATTTTTCTCCAGTTCTGTCCTGAATGCCTCACTTAAAAAGCATTATTCTCGTCTGTTCTAAGGTGACGTCCATAGATAATGATAGGGTTATAAAGAAAAGTCTAGAGCTTTCTGTGAAATGCAGGAGCAAATCTCTAGAGGCTCATGTTCTTATAGCTTCTGTTCCCTCTGGAGCTTCCGCTTCTGTCTGTCCTTCTGCTGGGTGCACCACATGGAACCAGTTATAAAATTCAACCTCATCTTATAAATTCACAGGAGTCCTACTCACACAGAATTTTTATTGGCTATGAGAACAGGTGTGTAGAGGAGGTATAGAAGGGATTTCTATTGCAGCAAAGCAAAACCTTAAAATGAAATGGCTGGGAATGGTGGGCCTCCTTCTGTAAAAATGCTTTTCTATATGGAAAATGGGAAAATGCAGTTAAGATATGGCTTATGCAAAAAGGCAAAAAGGAGTGCTTGCAGAAATTTGGTAATCATTTAGATCACCTGTAAAAATATTTTCATCCTTTTTCTCATAGCTTGCAGGAAACGGAATTCC
Organism: Loxodonta africana; assembly: GCF_030014295.1. Taxonomy (NCBI): domain Eukaryota; kingdom Metazoa; phylum Chordata; class Mammalia; order Proboscidea; family Elephantidae; genus Loxodonta; species Loxodonta africana. Next base: position 246,836 of record NW_026975074.1, read on the forward strand.
AAAAGGATTGCATATTTAAAAGTAAAATATGCCACCATACAAATTTTAGAAGAAACTATGAGAGTTTTTGTTTTGCTTTTCGTTGGTAAAAGAGAAAGATTTTCTAAAAACTCCAAAGCTGTGAAGGCTAAAACTGGTAAGATACAGATACAGATATTTGGCATATGAAAAACTATATGAAGAAAGCAAAAATACAGGCAAAAATCTGAAGAAAAATTCGTAGGCTAAGGATTGGAATAGACATTTCTCCAAAGAAGATATAGAAATGGTCAATAATCACATGAAAAGAAGCTCAACCTCATTAGTCATTAGGGAAATGAGAATCAAAACCAAAACGCACTATTATTTCAAAACCACTAAGATGGCTCAAATCAACAGGATGGACAACACAAGTGGTGAGGATGTGGAGAAACTGGAACCCTCATACATTGCTGGTGGACATGTAACATGATCCAATCGCTTTGGAAAACAGGTGCTTGCTCAGAAAGGTAAACATAGAGTTAACATGCAACATAGCAATCCCACTCCTAGGTATGCATCCAGGACAATTAAGCATGTTCACATAATAACTTACAAAAGAATTTTCATAGCAGAATTATTTATAAATAGCCAAAATGTGGAGAGAATCCCAAAGTCATGAACTGATAGATAAACTGTGGTATACTCGTAAAATGGAATATTCCTCAGCCATTAAAAGGCATCAGGTACTAATACATGGCACAATATGGACAAACCTTGAGAACGTTATGCTAAGTGAAAGAAGCCAAACAGAAACGACCGTGTGGTACATGATTCCATTTACATGAAATATCCAGAACAGACAAACCAACTCAGACAGAAAGTAGATTAGCAGTTGCTATGTCTTAGAGGAAAGGAGTAATGAGGATGACTACTAATATGTAGGGCGTTTATTTACAGGGTACTGAAAATATCCTGAAGCTAGACAGTGGTGATTGTTGCACAACTCTGTCCATATACTAGAAACCACAGAATTGTGCACAGTATAAAAGGCAATGTTATGGCGGGTGAATTATATCTCAGTAGAAATATTTGTGACTCCCGAAAGACTAACATTTCAATTAAATATACAGAACCTATGAATCAGTAGGCGAAAACAACCCAATTTTACCATATCTCTCTCCAGCCAAAGGGAAGGGGTGCATTCTATTAACACATCTTATTTTTTATCTCTTCATTAAGAAGTTCTGTTCTCATTATACATAACTAGTCTCCATTTCTAATTATACATAACTAGTCTCCATTTCCTTATGCCTGTTTTCACTATTGTAACTACATAAACAGAGCACTTCCATGGTTTTTATAAAAACCCACCCACTCATTCAATCAGACATACCATATTTGGAAGCTTCTTAGGCACCAGAAACTAGGATACTCTGACCAACACAGCAGACAAGGTCCTGCCTGCATGGGCCTTCTATTTTTGTGGAGCAGTCAGATGATAAACCAGCCAAACAGTATGTAATGTTACCTAACATCAGGAGGGAGATGTACAATTTTGGAGGTGTCCCAAGCTGTGTCTCTCTCATGAAGAGTTCCCTCTTGCCTCTGAACCCAGTGGAAAGTAAACACTTTGAAGGAACTGTGAGGTCGCTAAGTGTGAAAAACACATTTCATTTCAGTTTCATTTGGTTGGTTTTACCTGCTACGCTGTCAACATTTTTTTAAACACTATTCTGCAGCTGACATCAACCACCCCCCAAAAAACAAAAACAAAACCCGATGCCATGGAGTCGATTCCGACTCACAGCGACCCTGTAGGACAGAGTACGATCTCCAAGGAGTTCCTCGTCTTAGGACACAAATAATTCCTGCTTATGAGAAACTCAAAGCTGTTCACTGTGGATGTGTGAGGGACTCAGTAACACTTGCAGAGATTTCCATGTGGGTGGGGTGCTCAAGTGTGAGCATCGGGAGAATGGACTCCATGTGCACTTTGCATCTTTCTGCAGATTATGACACAATAAACATTCCCTCTTCATCTTCCTGCATCTTGTAAGAGAACAGAGGGAATTGTTAGGCAGAACCATTTGAAAATGCATGGCAAGAAATTTTATTGAAACATTAAATTCAAAATAAAATCTTCCTATGTCCTTCAACCTTCCCTACCTCAATTCAAAGAGGTAGTTGGACTCACAGAGTTAAAGCCCTGAAACTTCGAGAATCTGAAGAGTCTGTTGTAAAAGTCTCAGCTCATTGGAGTAATCACACTGAGTGAACTGGAACCCAGGGGAAGAGTGGGAATCAGACAGCAGAGACCTACACATTGGGAAGGGGTGAGGCCTGCTTCTTGATAATGCCCTGGGCTAGGTGGCAGCACCTCAAAGGGTAATGCAGGCACACAAGTAGACAAACCACGTTATGGTGTTCCCAGCCCTGCCAGGTTCTCATGCTCCATCTGGGAAAGGAAGCAGCAGACACAAAGCTTCTAGAGAGATCACCCACATAGGCTGAGACGATGGGTGCATTAAAGATCTCCAGACCTTGGTCCTTCTTTAGACCCCGGGGTACCCAGAAAATAAACCAACACCAAAAATACCCCTAGAAAGAAATAAGGTTAAAATTTTAGCCCAATTTTCTAAGCCGAGAGCTCTGAGTTGGAATTCAGTTTATTTAAAGAAATATCAAGTTTTCTTGCACACATGAATTTGTGCTGATTCACTTACAATTCATATTATTCATTCATCCATGAAGTCAACAAACATTTACACTATAACAGCTACATGTGAGACCCTATGTCAGTTGCTCTTGATGATAAAATGACTCAGAGAATTTCCCTCAATGCCTGGTGAGAGAAACAGCCAAGTTAACAGTTGTATCAGTCATGTATTGCTGTGTAACAAATGACCCCAAATTGTCATGTCTTAAAAGAGCAACAATTTACCAGCTCACAATTTTTCAAGTTGTCAGTTTGGAGCTCTTCTGATCTGGGCCAGCCTCAGTGGCTCACAACACGGCTTCCTCATGTGTCTACAATTTGCTTCCAGGTAGCTGGGAGCCAGTTCATAACATCAAGTCAGTGAAACCGCTAGATCCTCCCTCCATTGGTCTTCCATCATCTAGCAGGCTGGCCTGAGGGTGTTCCCATGAGTTCTCAGGGTTTAAGAGCAACAAAAGGGAAAGTCTCAATGTAAAGTCTTTCAACTCTCTCATTTTATCAGGTTTCCTACCATCCCAATGTCCAAAACAATAATGTCAGCCCCAACTAAGGGATGGAGAAAGACTCCTACTGCTAATGAAAGGCTCTCCAGAGTCTCATAGAAGGCATGGGCACAGAGAGAGGATGAATGTGTAGACATTTCTTACATCAACCACAACAGGTAAATGCAATTGTGTTTTATGCTGTGGTACAGGGTTTTGCAGGTACAATGGAGTAGGGAGCAAGACGTGAACAAACCTACCAGGAGTATATTTAGGGGTGAGCACAACCAGGAAGTGATGTCTGAACCAAGTTGGGGATATGATTGGATAGTTAAGGCGTGACAAAAGGCCCAGGTCCAGGAATCCGCATGTCTTCTCCAGAGAGAAGTCTGAGGAAACAGGGTAAAGCCACTGAGGCATTTGGTACATTTGTGAACAGATGCAGATCATCTTTTGTTCTACTGTTTTCCAACCACTCCTCCCTGTTTATAGTTTGGAGTCACACAAAAGTAGCCCCTAGCATTTCCCTGTTGAAACATTTATTTTCCTCTGAGAAGTCATCACCACCCCCAACGTTCTTAATTGCTTCCTCAAATGCTGTCGCCATTTACCAGCTCCTTTTCTAAATGGGCTCCAGAGTGAAAGCAGAGCCTGGAAGATGCACAGGTCATGGACTTTCCCCAAGTCAACTCCTAAACCTCCTATTCTGGCTGACCACAAATTCCTGAGTCTTAGCATTTTATGCTGAGCTCATAAGTCCAATCCGTTCCAACGGGGTCAGTTGTCTTAACCACCATGCTTCACCAGAGAGTAGGCCATCAGATGGGAGGGGAGAGAAAATTTTCTAGTCACAGGGAAGAGCCTGTGTGAAGCCTCAGAGGCTAAGGAGACCTGAGAGACATTCAGAGTGGACATTGTATGACCAGGGCTGGAGAGACATGATTCCAACAGAGTCAAATGAGAAGTTTTGGAGAAAGCAACTCCCGGTCACACTGTAATGATTCCCTGTACTCTCTCTCAGCACCAAGGGATAGCAATGCCATGGGTCGCAGGAAAAAGTTGCAATTCATTTTTAATATCTAAGCCACCTTTTCCCAGTCTGGGAATGGCAGTGTTCAAGCTCCTGCTTGAACAGTTTCATATTTTTATTTTTGCTGTGTTCCTATTTATAGTGGGCCCATGGAACTGAGCAATGTCAGCAATGATGTCACACTGGGTTATGGAAGCCACAGTGCTCTTGCAGATCTCACCTACTCTTTGGAGAGGGTGTCGATGTGAGGTCCTGTGGGAGAGCACCTTGAAAGACTGTATCACAGAAATTCCGGACTAAACCAGAGTCCCCAAGTCATCGAAATGTCATGCTTCATCAAGAACTGGGAAAAGGGATAAAGATCCTTCAGAACATCATTATGATTGGACTTCTTCACCCAGACAGGATGAAACAGTGACACACAAGGAAGAGGCCTTTCTCTAAGACTCTAGATAAGGGTGAGAGGAAAAATTGTCCCAGACTGATGTGTGTTACGGAACAAAGGGTCTGGTTTCCACCAGAAAGAGAGCCATGATAGGACAAGATGAACGAATTGGGGTGAATGGATAAGGTTATAGGAGGAGCGTCCTGAGAAAGCATTTCGTGTCATTTGGTAGACAATTAACTAAAGTCTTATAGCAGCAAGAAATGTAGGACTAAGGATCAAGCTACAGAATTCGTTGGGAGTTTGAGAGCTTTCCAGAACAGGTGCAGACGAGGCACTCTGTTGTTTAGGATCTGTACCTGGTGGAAAGGAAGGAAGCCAGTGGACAACTGGGGCAGAGAGTGTAGGGTGGGGGAAAGGGTGGTTAGAGAGAAGCGTACTTAATTATTATATTTTCTAACTACATGATATTAATATAGTATGTGAAGAATTAAGAAAATGTCTCAGGAGGTTCTGGGAGTGGGAAGTTGAAGGAGCCCAGAGCCCACATCATTGAGGGCAGAACAGATTCCTCTCCGAGATCCAGGAACTCCCCTTCTCCTCCTATGTCTCCTCCCCACCTCTCCCCAAGGGTCTAAAAAACCCTCACAGCAAAGAGAGCTATAGGATTGAATTTTTTTACATTCCTACTTTTCTTAACCTGAATTTTGTCTAGGATCTCTAATTTGCCACTCCTTTCAGGGCAGTTTTGTTGCCCTCCCCACTACCATTATCTTTGCTGCCCCCCACCACTACTGTAGTGCTGCCCTCCACTGCCCCTATTTCTTTTTGCTTCCTAGTTTTCTGACTGGCCTCTAAAACCCTCTTGAGAGATCCCCTGCTGCAACTTCTGTCACTGAGCTTGCACTCCACTACCAAGCTGCTTCCATCTCTTTCTTCCTTAACTCGCCAATCCTACCTTCATACTCAGAAAAATACAGACCCTTATGTTGACATATACAACCCACCCACACACTCAGTTGATGTGGTTGTGCTTTGGCTACTGAGGTTTGTGCCATCAGGCTCTCAAATACAGACATGTTTTTCTGCCTCAGACTGAAGGAGTATTTCTCATAATGACATGGTGAGAGCTTTCTGTTCAGGGAAAGGCAATTTTAAAGGAGAAACTTTAAATTATACACAAATATACAAATTTTGCTCTCTCTTTAAGTATAATTCCTTGTATAAAAAGGCCTTCCTTTAAGGGCCACATAAACCAGAGACTCCATCAGCCTGAGACCAGAAGAACTGGATGCTGCCTAGCTACCGTCAGTGACGACCCTGACAGAGACCACTTGCCAGTTATAAAAATGATGGTACCCTCAAATACAGCCCTTATACTGAAAGGAAAGACCAAAGTGAATGTCAGAGATACTCTGAAACTTGCTCTTGAATGTAAAGTAGCAAAAGCAAATGAAAGAAATGACGAAGTAGTAGAGCTGAAGAGATTTCAAAGGATGGCTTGAGAAGACAAAGTATGATAATGACATGTGCAAAGACCTGGAGTTAGAAAAACAAAAGGGAAGAACATGCTTGCCATCTCTCAAACTAAAAGAACTGAAGAAAAAATTCAAGCCTCGAGCTGCAAAGGTGAAGGATTGTACGGGCCAAATATTGAACAACACAGGATGCATCAAAATAAGATGGAAAGAATACACAGAGTCACTGTAAAAAAAAAAAAAGGTCGATATTCAACCATTTCTGGAGGTAGCATGTGATCAAGAAATGACAGTATTGAAGGAGGAAGTCCAAGCTACACTGAAGGCACTGGCAAAAAACAAGGCTCCAAGAATTGACAGGATACCAATTGAGATGTTTCAACAAACACATGCAGCCCTAGAGGTGCTCAATCATCTATGCTGAAAAATTTAGCCATCCAACTGGAAGAGATTCATGTTTGCGCCCATTCCAATGAAAGTAATTCAACAAAATTCAGAAACTATCGAACAATATCATTAATATCAAAAGCCAGTAAAATTTTGCTGAAGATCGTTAAAAAAAGTTGCAACAGTACTTTGACAGGGAACTGCCAGAAATTCAAGTCAGATTCAGAAGACGATATGGAATGAGGAATATCATTGCTGATGTCTGATGGATCTGGGCTGAAAGCAGAGAATACCAGAAAGATGTTTCCATGCATTTTATTGACTCTGAAATGGCATTACACTGTGTGAATCATAACAAATTATGGATAACACTTCAAAGAACGGAAATTCTAGAACCCTTAATTTTGCTCATGTAAAACCTGTACATAGACCAAGACACAGTTTATCGGACAGAGCAAGGGGATACCGTGTAGTTTAAAATCAGGAATAGTTTGTGTCAGGGTTGCATCTTTTTATCACATTTACTCAATCTGTATGCTGAGCAAAAAAAAAAAAAATCCAAAAAGCTGCACTATATGAAGAAGAACGTGGCATAAGGTTTAGAGGAAGATTCATTAACAACCTACGATATGCAGAAAACACAAACGTGCTGAAAATGAAGAGGACTTGAAGCACTTACTGATGAAGATCAAAGACTAAAGCCTTCAGTATGGGTTGCACCTCAACATAAAGAAAACAAAAATCTTCACAACTGGACCAATAAGCAACATCATGATAAACAGAGAAAAGATTGAAGTTATCAAGGATCTCATTTTATTTGGTTCCCCAGTCCACGCTCATGGAAGCAGCAATCAAGGAATCAAATGATGTATTGCAAATCTGCTGCAAAAGAACTCTTTAAGGTGGTGACAAGCACAGATGTCACTCTGAAGGCTAAGGTGTGCCTGACAAAAGCCATGACATTTTCAAACGCCTCATATGCATGTGAAAGCTGGACAATGAATGAGGGAAACCGAAGAAAAAATGTTGCCTTTGAATTATGGTGTTGGTGAACAATATTGAATATACCATAGACTGCCAGAAAAACAAACAAATCGGTCTTGGATGAAGTACAGCCAGAATATTCCTTAGAAGCATGGATGGTGAGTGTTTGTCTCACGTACTTTGGACATGTTATCAGGGGAGACCGGGCTTCGTAAAGGATAAAGTGAAAAAGAGGAAGACCCTCAGTGAGATGGATTGACACAGTGGCTGCAACAATGGGCTCTAGCATAATAACAAGTGTGAGGATGGCACAAAACTGGCCAGTGTTCTGTTCTGCTGTATATAGGGTCACGATAAATTAGAACTGATCTGATGATGCCTAACAACAATACCCTGTTCGGCTCACTGCCTGTCTCTTCGTTTGCTGTACTGTGGTGGTTTGGACATTGCTATGATGCTGGAAGCTAGGCCACCAGTATTTTAAATACCAACAGGGTTATCTATAGTGGACAGGTTTCAGTGGAGCTTCAAGACTAAGACACACTAGGAAGAAAGACCTGGAAATTTACTTCTGAAAATTAGGCAATTAAAGCCTTACAGATCACAAGAGAACATTGTCCAATTCACTTGCTTTGGACATGTCATCAGGAGGGATTAATCAGTCCTAGAGGAGAATATCATGGTTGGTGAAGAAGAAGGCCAACAAGGCTGTAGGAGACCCTTGGTGAGATGGACTGGCACATTAGCCATAATGATGGAATCTAAATTGCTGGCATTTGTGAGGATGACACAGGACCTGGCAACTTTTAGTTCTGTGTTACCTGAGTTCACCATTAGTCGGAGTCACCTCAATGGCAGCTAGCAAAAAATTACTGTTTGAGAGGAGAACTGAGATACGAACTTCATACAATATACCAAATATTAAAATGTTCAAAGATCTCATGTTTACTATAAAAGAATAAGAATTGAAAATGAAACTTTCAAATCGCTAGAAGGAAAAAGAAAGTAAGAGAAATTTCATCATTCCAATAAAAAAAAAAACAGGAAAGGCAGAATAACAAAAAAAATACAAACAGTGAATATGAAGTATAATATGGTAATTATGTCTAAATGTATGAGTAATAGCAAGAAAAAGGGATTAATACCTTAGGAAAAAACATGTACACTCAGCTTAGACTTGCAAATGCAGCCATATCTTATTTATAAAATAAAATTAAAACATAATGACAGAAACTTTCAAATGATGTAAATGAAGAAATTTCTGTCTATAAAAAAAAAAAAAATTTTTTTTTTTTTTTTTTTTAATGACTACAGGAACAACCCTCTGCCAGATACTGTTGATGCAGAAATAATTAAGAAAAGATTCCTTGCAGTCTGGTGAGAGAAACAGCCCAGTTAACAAATCAGTTATCAATTGCTGTATAACAAATGACCCAAAAATGAAGTGCCTTAAAAGAACAAGCAGTTACTTCGCTCACGGTTTTGTGGGTTGGCAGTTTGGGGTTCTTCTGGTCTGGGGCAGACTCAGCCGCTCTCGGCTGGGCGCCCTCATGTATCTGGAATCAGCCACGATGTCCGCTGGCGGGCAGACGGCCTGAAATCTTCTCAGCTGGATTCTCTCTCTAATGGTCTCTTGTCATTTATTAGGGTGGCCTGGGATGTTCCCATGGGTTCTCAGTGTTTGAAGAGCAGCAAGAGGGCAAGGAGGAGCCCTGGTGGTGCAGTGGTTAAGGGCTCAGTTGCTAAAGGAAAGGTAATCAGTTTGTACCCACCAGATGCTCTGCGGAAGACATGGCACTCTCCTTCTGTAAAGATGACAGCCTTGGAAACCCTATGGGGCAGTTCTACTCTGTCTTTCAGGGTCACTATGAGTTAGAATATACTTGAGAGTGATGGGTTTTGTTTTTGGTAAGACAGCAAGCCACGATGTGTCTAATTATATCCGGTCTCTGTTTCTATCAGTCTTTGTACTGTCGCAAAGGCCAAAGCAATCATAGATCAGTCCAAATTCAAGGACTGGAGGAAGAATCTTGCTCTTGAGAAAGGGAGCTGTAAGTCATATAATATGTATGGATACATACATATTATACATATTAGAACATGTGGCCATTTTTGCTATCCATCACAACATGTAAATGCAATCAAGTTTGTCCCTAGTTGTGGCAGAAGTGTTTCTTAAATACAAAAGAGTATGGATCAGGGTGGGAAATTCTACCAGGTGTAGAGTTGGAAAGGCTTCCACCAGGAAGTGATGCTTGACCTAAATTTTGAAATACGAGTGGATGGTTAGGAGATTTTCTTTTTTTATATATTTCCAACCACTTGTCCACATTCTACCATCTGTAGCAACACAAAACGAGCCCTCTGCTCCCATGTTGACATCTCTCTTTTTCCTTCAAATCCTCAGGCTCTCCTCTACCTACCAAGCACAATTTCCCAAACCCTGCCTTAAAATGTTTCAACAATTTGCTTCTTCCTTTTCTAATTGCCCCCTGGACAAAAAAGGAGATCAAGCAGAGGACAGTGGACCTTTCCCCGAGGGCTCTCCTAAGCCTCCCAGGCAGGTTGACCGTAGACGTCTGGAGTCTCAGTGCTTTTCTGTGATGATGTAATCCTACCCTTTTTAGTGGCTCCAAGGGAGAAGCATGTGGACAGGCCAAGAGGCTTCACAGGGTTTAGAGTCAGGAGGTCAAGAGAGAATGGCCTAGACACCACCACTGAGTGATGGTACCTCCAGGCAACAGACCAAAAACTCCATTGTGCATGGATGGCTACGAAGGGTGAGTCTTTTGGAAGAGTTTTCTTTTATTTAATCAGTAGATATATATTGGGTATCTCCTATGGGTGGGGTTCTGTCTCACTTTCTGGGACCGTCAAATATGAGGCAGACCTTGTCTTTGTCCCCAAGTTATTTACAACACATTTGGAAGACACAAATTGGAAATTGAGCATCTCCTATGACTCAGTGCTATGATGGAGGATTACTAGGTGCTCTGAATACATAAAGCAGGAGCACGGACTGGGTACCTTGGAGGAGGAACCAGTCAACAGGAAGGGAGAGAATGTCTACTAGTCAGAGGGAACAGCCTGTGTGAAGCCTAAGTGGCAAAGGAGGCCTGAGAGGTGTTCAGAGTGGACATTGTGTTTCTAGGGCTGGAGAGATTTGATTCAGGGCCAGAGAAGAGGTTTGGGAGAAATAGCGACTCATTATACTCTTCTATTTCCTCAACTCACAGTTTCCTTCCTCTTAGATGTTGACTTCTTTAAGTGAACATTTCAATTCATTTTTAAGATATAATTTCCCTCCTCCCAGCCTCCTAGCCTCTCCCACAACAGTTGCCATATTTTTTCCTAGTGCGCTGTTTAGATTCAAACTGGGCCCTTAGAACTGAGCGATGTCAGCGATGATGTCACACAAGAGTTACTGGAAACCTTGGTGCTCACTCAGATCCCAACTGCTCTTTGGAGAGGTTGTCGGTCTGAGGTCTCCTGTGGGAGAGCGACTTTGGATACCAAATTACAAACGGTTCTGCCTAAATCAAGGTCCCCAACTTGTGAGAGTTTGGGACATCATCTCTACGTGGGAGGAGGAGAAACATCTTGCTGGTGACCATCCTTCGTGGTTCATCTTCACCCAGCCAGAATGGAGCGGCAATACGTGAGGAAGAGGTCTTTCTCTAAGGCCCGAGGTAAGGGTGGGAGGAAAATTCAGTCTGTGCGATGGGTGCTGGGCAGCAAGGGGTTTGATTCACCCCGGAAACAAGGACCACAAGGGATCACCGAGGCTTTCACCTGAAAAAACTTCCTGTCTATTAGTAAACAGTAAGAAATTATAGTGTGAATAAATAAATGAAGGAATAAATATGTGAGTGAAGTATAGAATTCTACTGTCATCTGAGGGGCTTTCCATAACAGTAGCAGACAAGTCAGATTTGTGAACTCTCCTGCTTTGTTAGTGGAAAGAATGCAGGTGGGCAACTGGGGCAGTGGGTATAGAACCAGGGAGAAGGGTGGTTACAGAGACTTGTACTTCATTTTTTCATGAGAATGAATTAATATATCATGCGAATTAAAAAAATATATCAAATTTATCGGGAGGTTTCGGGAGTGGGTGGTGTGATGGAGCACAGTATCACACGTTCATTCAGAGTTCCCAGTCAATGTAAGCTGCCACAGTCCTCAGCCTGGACTCAGGCAGAAGAAGGTCCAGGAAGGCCCTGCCCCTCTAGCTCTAGGGATTTCCCTTCTCCTCCAAGGTCTCCTGACCATCTTTACCTAAGGGTTTAACATTTCTTCTAGGTAAAGACAGCTACAGTATAGATCGTTTTTTTTTCTCTCGTAATTGCAAAGTTTTATTTTTTTAAATTGTGTTGAAAATATACATAAAACATAACTGAATAATTTCTAATGTATGAGTCAGTGATACTCATTACATTCTTCAAGTCATATAACCATTCTCAATATCCTTCTCCAAACTTTTCTACAACCATTAACATAACCTCAATGCCCCAATGGAAAAACTTCCCCTTCCCCCTGCCCACACCTGGCAACGACCAATAATCTTTGCTTTCTATATATTTGCTTATTTCATGTAAGTCAGATCGTACAGTATTTGCCCTATACTTAGGGCAAATACTAACTTATTCCATTTAGCATGATGTTTTCAAAGTCCAGCAGGAAAGAATTTTAAAATTCCAGCTATAGCTAACCTCAGTTTCTGCTATCATTCTTAGTTATCCATTCTTTCTCCGACTAGTCTGCCCCCCCTTTGTCTTCTTTCTTGCTGCCCCATTCTGCCTTTCAGTGGCTGAGCCCTGCTTTCTGCTCCCTCCTTGATCTCTGTATCCTTCTAACCAACTGCTGGCATGTTCCATCTCTGAATCTTGTCTCTCTCTCAAGCTTTCCCTCCATCCAATGCACCCGACCTAGCTCCATCTCTTTCTGCATCCTGAACTCTGCAGTCCTTCCCACAGATTCAGAAACATACACAGACCTTTAGGTTGACACAGACAACCCACTGAGACATACACAGCGGAGGAGGCTATGTGTTGTCCATCTGAAGTTCTCGCATCAAGGTTCTCAGATACGGCCATCTCTTTCTGCCTCACTTCATCTACTAAGGACTGGGCTTCTATTCTGAGAAAAACAATTTTCATCTTCTACTGTGGCTGGGTTAAGAAGGGTGCAAGGAAGAGGTATATGTGTAAGAATCATAACTAAATATACACATTCTTCTCTTTACGTATAACTCCTCTATAAAAAGCCTTTCAGTAAAAAGAGGATGAAAAGAGGTGACCATTGCTCTGGAGTGCTTACCCTCCAAATTTACTAAGAATATCACCCGCATACAAAACATCAAGTCACACACTTATTATGAAGGTTCATGTAACCCTGGTGGAACATTTGGTTAAGAGCTTGGCTGAAACTAAAAGGTCTCAACCAGCCTCTCCTTAGAAGCCCTGCTGTGCAGTTCTATTCTGTCCAATAGGGTCACCGTTAGTTAAAATTTAATCCACAGCAATGAGTTATTTAATTTTCAAATACAAATTTGTTGTGTTAATGTCTAAATTCTAAATTAAATTTTATTTTATAAACTACCTGTTTTATAAATTTACTTTCTATTATTCAAATTTATTGTTATGGTAGAATCAAATTTAAAAAGTGACGTAATTTTATATCCAGGCAAAATGAAATGGCAATAACTAAGTGGAGTGCAAAAATGGAAGCCTGCAGAAGATAAAAAGAAAATGATTTGTGAATCCCTAAAGACAATCCCCAAATTCCTTTTTAGAATGTAATAAATCAGAAGAGACTTCTTCCATTAAAGGTACGTGCTTATGGGTGGGAATCATCCTACTAGTACCACTAGTGCTGAAATTAAGGATGGCAATACAAATATAACAGGATTTGTTCCAAATTCTGCATCCATTTCTTGCTGTAGTAAAAAAAAAAAAAAAAAAAATTAGTAATGATCTAGAAAGTGAAACTAAGAATATTAAATTGTCACATCTGCAGACTCCATAAATAACAGAAATGCAGATCCTGCCTTGTGGAATAATTTTCTTTCAATGAAATAAATTACTGGATCAAAAGAGGCCCAAGTGATTCTCAACATTACAGTTGTCCACTTGTAAATTTGTGTTGAAAATTCCTGGATGGTAAACAAAGTTCTATAGCCAGAATTTTTTCTAGAGTGCAAAGTTAATGATGAAAATTATAAGAGGGAGTGGCTACTGCAATCTCCATCAGTCAGCTCTGTGTATTGTTTTGTTTGCAAACCTACTAACCAAACAAACCCGTCATCCTCACTTAATTCTCGAATTGTTACAGATGAATTTAGCAATTGGTGCAAACTGAATAGGATCAGTAAACATGAAAATAGTTCAATTCACAGAGATCATGTTATCATATTTAAACCAAACACATTGTTCTGGCTTAACTTATGAACTGGAATCACAAATTAATGAACATCAGTATTGAAAAGCCATTTTGTAATGTGTCGTTGTTGTCATAACAATCACTGAATGTGGACTATCTTCGTGAAAAAGAAATGAAGTCTTTGGGTCCCCCCGAAATGGAAAATTTTAAAGTTGACTTCAACTTGTTGCTCATTTGATCTATTTTTAGCAAGTCACATCTCAAAATATGGTAACACAGGAAAGGGCAATCCATCCTATAATTCTAAAATAATGTGTAAAAAATTTATAATCTTGATAAGTGATGAAGTTCAATCAACTACTGTCAGTGAAATAAGCATAGCTCGATATTTGATTTTGTCTGTGGATTCCACTTCTGAGACTTCTCATACAGGCCAGCTAAGGATTGTTTAAAGATCCATATCTCCAACAGATAGAAAACCTGTGTGGTGATTTATCACATTTACTAGCTTAAAAAATCATACTGGTAAAGACATTGCAAAGCAAGTGTTTCACTGATAATGTGAAGCTTGCAAAATTGATTTTTCTAAATGCAGAGACCAATCCTATGACAATGCTGCCATTACATCACTGCATTATAAAGGCATACAACAGAAAATTCTGGAATGAAATTAATATGCCATTTTCATACCAAGGTGCTGCACATTCACTTAATTTTGTAGGATGTATCACAACAGATTTTTTTTTGTCCAAAAGCAATTGATGTTTTTTCTAATATTCAGTTACTTTACAAATTTTTTGCCACCTCTACTCACTGATGAGCTGTTCTTAAAACATATTCAGGCAATGATTGAGCATTAAAATGTCTAATACACATTGGGAAGCACATGCTATAGCAACAAGTACAATTCTAGGTGCCACACAGAATATTGCTGAAGACCAGATACAAAAAGGAAACTCCAAAACAGAAGCTAAAATCATCGCTGCCTTAGTCACCTAGTGCTGCCACAACAGATACCATAAGTGGATGGCTTTAACAAAGAGAAATTTATTTTCTCACAGTCTAGCAGGTTACAAGTCCAAATTCAGGACGTCAGCTCCAGGGGAAGGTTTTCTCTCTCTGTTGATTCTGGAAGAAGGTCCTTGTCCTCCATCTTCCCATGGTCAAGGAGCTTCTCAGGTGCAGGGACCCCGGGTCCAAAGGACATGCTCTGCTCTTGGTAGTATGAGGTCCCCAACTCTCTATCCTTTCATCTCCTGAGAGATAAAAGGTGGTGCAGGCCACACCCTAGGGAAACTCCCTGTATCTCGGATCAGGGAGGTGTTAAAATCCCACCCTAATCCTCTCAACATAAAATTACCATCACAAAATGGAGGACAACCTCACATGGCCTATCCAAGTTTATACACACATTTTGGGGGGACATAATTCAATCCATGATATTCTACCCTTTGGCCCCCCCAAAATCACATTCTTGCAAATGGAAAACATATTCATCCCATCACAAACCAAAACCAAACCCACTGCCGTCCAGTCGATTCCGACTCATAGTGACCCTATAGGACAGAGTAGAACTGCCCCATAGAGTTTCCAAGGAGGGCCTGGCAGATTCGAACTGCCAACCTCTTGGTTAGCAGCCATAACACTTAACCACTACGCCACCAGGGTTTCCTCATCCCATCATAGCATAGAAAAAGTCTTAAATCAAGTCCAAACTTCAAAAATCCCTCTTCATCTGTGAAATCTAGGACACAAGTTATCTGCTTCCAAAGGTACAATGGCATAAAAGGCACAAGCTAGACATTTCCATTACAAACTGAAGAAACTTGAGGGAAAGAAGGTATAACATGCACCAAGCGAGTCAGGATAACACATCGCGTTAGCCCTCAAAGACATTGCAAACCAAGTGTTTTGCTAATTAGGCGAAGTTTGCAAAATTGATTTTTCTAAGTGCAGAGGCCAATCCTATGACGATGCTGTGAAATGTCACTGCATTATAAAGGCATGCAACAGAAAATTCTGGAATGTAATGAATACGCCAGTTTCATACCAAGGTGCTACATATTCACTTAATTTTGTAGGATTTATCACAATGGATTTTTGTCAAAAAAATGATTTTTTTCTTCTATTCAGATATTTTACAAATTTTTTGCCATCTCTATTCACCGATGAGCTGTTCATAGGCAATGATCACCATTAAAATGTCTTTCTAATAACCACTGGGAAGCACATGCTATAGCAACGAGTGCAATCCTGGAATCACACACCCAGATTCTAGGTGCCATAGAGAATATTGCTGAAGACCAGTCACAAAAAGGCGATACCAGAACAGAAGCTTAAAACGTCGCCAACGAAATGGAAACACAGACCATGTATTTATGTTTGTTATGTATAATATATTTCATCATTTTCATTTGACGAGTCAATTCTTCGAGATTCAGAAGTAAATTTATAGACATGCATAGATCTCTACCAGCTATTAACAAGATATTTACATAAGAGAATATTTTGAAAACACAATAAAACAAATACTGTCAAATACTGATTATCAAGCAGTTTATTGTTGCAGAAGCATTGGAAGAAACAAGTAAATGACAGAAATGCTCCAGAAGTATTGAGTGCCAGGAATCAATTTTACACAACCACCATCACTGACACACTTGAATCTTGCATGAAATGAAGGGTAAGGATGTATGAAGTTCCTTCTGATATTTTTTTCCTTCTTAATGTGAATATAACTGATGAAGAATTCCTGAAGGTATCCAATAAATTAGCACAGGCTTATCCTGATAAGGAAACCCTGGTGGCATAGTGGGTAAGTGCTACGACTGCTAACCGAGAGAACGGCAGTTCAAATCCACCAGGCGCTCCTTGGAAACTCTATCGGGCAGTTCTACTCTGTCCTATAGGGTCAGGATGAGTCAGAATCGACTCGACGGCAGTGGGTTTGGATTTATCCTGATGATTTAAGACAAACCTTTACGGAGAAGTGCTACAATATCATTCTTATGTTAGAATTAAGTTCAGAGATTCAAGTCAAATTTTACTCATGTAGGCATGTAAATCAAAAAACCAAACCCATTGCTGGTGAATTGATTTCAACACACAGCAATGCTATAGGACAGAGTAGAATTGCCCCCATAGGGTTCCCATGGAGCAGCTAATGTATTTGAACTGCCAAGCTTTTGGTTAGCAGCTGAGTTCTTAACCACTGCACCACCAGTGCTCCAAATATACTCTGGCCCAGTAGTTCAAATGCAACAGCCGCTCCTTGAAAACCCTATGAGGCAGTTCTACTCTGACCTATAGGGTCATTATGCATCAGAATTGACTCCAACCCAACGGGTTTGTTCTGCCTACTGCCTCATCCCTATTTCATTTTCTCAGAGATAAGTTTCTGTGATAGTGTCAGATTCAGGAATGTGATGAAAAATGTCTCTTGTAGGGGGTGGGGCCAAGATGGCAGAGTAGTCGGATGCTTTATGTAGCCCCTCTTATAACAAAGACCCAGAGAAGTAAATCGATTATATATGACAATCTAGGAGCCCTGAACATCAAAGGTGAAGTTACAGAATTGGACTTAGTGGCAGGGGGAGGGGAATATGGTTCAGAAGCAGTGAGAGTTTGACAGACCGGACCCGGCAGAAACCAGCACCCTGCAGGCTGGATCGGATGACATGTGCGGTGACGCAAGCAGTGACGCTCGGGACGAGTTTTCCACATTTGAAGAGACTGAGTGGTGGAAAGCCTACACAAGCCTCCATAAGCAGTGAAAAGCAGTGCTAAGTTGGCAAAAGATAAGTACATGCATTTAAAATGCCACACAAATCAAAAATCATCCCCTTTGGGAAGAACATCTCTCCCATTTACCTGCTTCCTCCCTCTCTGTTTTTAGTCTTGGACCAGCTTTGGCTATTTCTGGGTCCCCTGGGCCAGAAGTAGGAACTATCACATGCCCTGGAGCAGGAACAAACAACAAAAAATAATCTGCCAGCTTCCCTAAGCCAGGAACTTAGGGAAGGCACAGACATAAGGGGTCCAAGGACTTTGAATGCCTTTCACCCTTGCATAGATCTGTGTGGGCCCATTTCAACAGCATAGGCTCTCATTAGCACACTACGACAGGGTATATACCTGAAGCCTATTTTCAACTGTATCAGCTATAAAGTGGAGGGGCAGATTTCTGATATTTGACAACGTTCTGCCAATTAAGCAGGGTCCTCACCTACCCACATCAGTGACCTGAGGGTTGGTGGCTCCACCCATGCCACCTAGCCACCCAATTCAGGAGTCCAAGAGTAAGTGGTGAATCCCAGTCCTTACACCCAACAGCATTGGGTGCCCATGGTCTGGCTGCAAAACCCACCCACCTATGTGCTCTAGGGAACAGGGACATGCTTTCCTCCCAGACACTCAGGGGCAGTCATCCCCCCCACAGGAGCCAGACACCTGTACCTACACCAATCAACCCTGTCTATGTAGGACTGTAGGTAAGAGCCCACACCACACACTTGGTGACCGACTACCTGGACACCTGAGCTGAATCCATACAAGAATGTAAAAGGGCTCCTAGGCTCACATACCTAGTAACAGCTCTGATCACCTGGTGCCAGGACGTAAGAGCTTCAAAAGGTGCCAATAATTAAACTAGCTTACCCAAGCAGCCTATTTGGGCATATCAAAATAAAACAAGAAGCTAGGACACAGTACACCAAAAAAGAAAAAGAAAAAAAAAAAAACCAAACCCAGTGCCATCAAGTAGATTCCGACTCAGCAAGCAAACATAAAATAAATGAATATAATAACTCACTAATGGCTCAGAGACAAGTGTAAATATCAAATAACATAAAGAGGCAGACCATGATGGATTCAGGAAGCTCCCAAAACAACAAATCAAGAAATCTTCCAAATGAAGAGAAATTCCAGGAATTACTGCAGGAAGAATTTAAAAGATTAAGAGACCGAGCTCTTCAAGAGATCCAGGAGGAGATCACGCAAAACGAAGAACAAGCCAAAGAACACACAGATAAAACAAAAGAGGAACTTAAGAAGGTTAGACAAGAGTATAATGACAAATGTAACAGGCTGCAAGAATCCATAGAAAGATAGCAAGCAAATCCAAAAGAGTAACAATAAAATTTCAGAATTAGACAACTCAATAGAAAACAAGAGGAGCAGAATTGAGGCACTGGAAGTCAGAATTAGTGAGACTGAAGATAAAGCAATTGACGCCAAGTTATTTGAGGAAAAATTAGATAAAATAATTTTTTAAAATTGAAGAAACTCTAAGAATTATGCGGGACTCTATCAAGAGTGATTGGAACACCAGAATCGGGGTGGGGGTTGGAGGATAACAGAAAACACAGTGAGAATTGTTCAAGACTTCTTGGCTAAAAACTTCACTGATCTTGTGAAAGATAAGAAGATATCTATCCAAGATGCTTACTGAACCCCACACAAGGTAGATGCCAAGATAAAGTCACCAGGACATATTATAATCTTGCTTGTCAAAACCAAATATAAAGAGAGAATTTTAAGAGTAGCTAGGGATAAACAAAAAGTCACCTATAAAGAAGGGTCAGTAAGACTAAGCTTGGACTACTCAGCAGAAACCATGCAGGCAAGAAGGACATATACAAAGCCCTGAAGGAAAAAAAAAAATTGCCTGCCAAGAATTATATATCCAGCAAAACTGTCTCTCAAATATGATGGTGAAATTAGGACATTTCCAGACAAGCAGAAGTTTAAGGAATTTTTAAAAACCTAACCAATATGACAAGAAATAATAAACGGAGTTCTCCAGTTAGAAAATCAATAACATCAGCTAACAACCCAAAACTAGAACACGGGACAGAACAACCAGATATCAACCCGCATAGGGACGTCACAAATAAATGAAAGCTAAAACACTGAAAATGTAGAAACAGAGACATTGATCTGTAAAAGATGACAACATTAACACAAAAAAGAGGGACTAAGTAATGTAGTCATAGATTTTTCATATGGAGAGGAAGTCAAGACGATATAAAGAAATAAAAGATTGGTTTAAATTTAGAAAAACAGGTAAATGTTAAGGTAACCCAAAGGAAACTAACAATCCTACACATTAAAATTTAAAAAAAAGCAAGGAAAACATAAATTTTCAGCAAATACAAAAGCAACAACAAGGAAGAAGATGAAAGACAAAAAAGAAAAACGATTCAGCACAGAAAAAAATAAATTAGCAGTAAATACAAAGGCAACAAAAATGAAGAGGATGGAAAGAAAATGCACAAAGAACAAGGACTCAACAGAGAAAATTAAATGGAATAAGGAAAATGCCAACAAGACATACACAAAAAAGATGAAAATGACAGCACTAAACTCATAAAAAAACTCGTGAACTATGAATAATTACGATAAATGTAAATGGTTTAATTGCACCCATAAGGAGACAGAGAGTAGCAGAATGGATTAGAAAACGTGATCCGTCTGTATGCAGACTGCAAGAGACACACCATAGACTCAAAGACATAAACAAACTAAATCTCAAAGAATGAAAAAAAAAAAAAAAAAAATATATATATATATATATATATATACATGAAGCACACAACAATAAAAAATAAGAGTGGCAATATTAATCTCTGATAAAACAGGCTTTAAAGTAAAATCCTCCACAAAGGAAAAGGAAATACACTATATAATGATTAAAGGGTCAATATACCAGGAGGTCAAAATCATAATCAATACTTATACACCCAATGACAGGGCTCCAAAATACATAAAACAAACTCAAACAGCATTGAAAAGAGAAATAGCTCCACAATAATAGTAGAAGACTTCAACATACCACTTCGGATGACAGACAGGATATCCATAAAGAAGCTCAATAAAGACACGGAAGATCTAAATACCACAATCAGCCAACTTGGTCTCATAGACTTAAACACAACACTTTACCCAATGGTAGTCAAGTAAACTTTCTTTTCTAACGCTCATGGAGCATTCTTGAGAATAGACCACGTATTAGGCCACAAAACAAGCATTAACAGAATCCAAAACATCAAAATATTACACAGCATGTTTCCTGACCATAAAGCCATAAAAGTAAAAAGGCTGTAGTTATCATACATTCTAATTTCTTACATATTTTAAACCCAATAATGTCTATTCTTATTATGTTATGCAGTCAGTAATCCTCTATTTTTACTCGTTTCATTAACTTTCATTCCTTCTTACATCTTAAGCCTTTCTCCTTATTTTCTTTCTGCTTGAAGAATACCTTTGGAATTTTCTTTAATGTGGGCATGCTGATGTTAACTTATCCACGTTTTGTTTGTCTGAAAACAAAAGGTCTTTGCTCATTCATGATGTTTTTCAGCATAGAGTTCTGGGTTGCCATGTATTTTCTCTCTATAATTTAAATATATCATCTTATTGTCTTAGGGTTTTCACTATTTCTGTAGAGAAGTCATCAGTCAGTTTTTTTGTTTGTCCTTTAAAGATAATCTCTTCCATTCTTTAAGTAGTTTTCAATTATTTGTTTTTTGTGGGGTTTTTTGTCTTTAGCTTCAGCAGTTCTACTATGATGTACCTAGATACGAATTTCTTTGTATTTACCCTACATGGGTCTTATAAGGAAACCCTGGTGGCGTAGCGGTTAAGTGTTATGGCTGCTAAGCAAAACGTCAGCAGTTCAAATCCACCAGGCGCTCCTTGGAAACTCTACGGAGCAGTTCTACTCTGTCCTGTAGGGTCGCTTTGAGTCAGAATCGACTCGACGGCAGTGGGTTTTGTAAGTCTTCTAGGATCTGTGACTTGATGTCATTAATTACTTGAAGAAAATTCTCAGCCATAATCTCAGTTTTTCTGCCTCATTCTTTTTCTTCCTTCTTAAAGTATCTTATGCTAGATATTCTCATTGTATTCTCTATATCTTATTCCTTTTTATATTTTATATATTTTTTCTTTTGTCTAAGCCTCTATTTTCTTCCAACATATCTTCCAGTTCACTAAATCTCTCTTCAGCATTTTTAATCCGCTGTTATATACATGCATTAAGATTTTAACTTCAGCTATAGTTTTCAGTTGACTTTCTAAGTTGATCTTTTTCTTAGTTTCTAGTTTTTTGCCAAATTTCTAAGTCTTGCCTTTATTTCTTTGAACATAATAGAGTTATTTCAGTGTCTTTGTCTGATAGCTCCAATATCTAGTTTTTCTGTGGATCTCATTCTGTTATTTGTTGTTTCTACAGGTTTCACTCTTTTTTTTCTTTTTTAAAAAAATTGTTGATTATATTAGAGAGGCGAGGCCAAGATGGCAGAGTAGTGAGATGCCGCCAGTCATCCCTCTTACAAAAAGACCCGAAAAAACAAGCGAAGCAAGTATATTTATGACAAGCTAGGAGCCCTGAGCATCAAAGGCAAAGTTAGAAAACGGAGTCAGCGGCGGAGGGAGGGAGAGACTATTCAGAAGTGGAGAGGAGTTACTGGACCTGAATAGCCAGGAACCCTCAGGCACCGTTCCCTGGAGCGACTGCAGTGGGGCTGGCAGTGGCGTTCCAGAGGCGTTTAGCTCAGGGAAAGACAGCAAGTTGCACAGACCACTCACACCTCCAGAACAAGAGAAGAACGGCACTCTCAGCAAAAGCTAATTACTTGTGTTTATTTTACTACGCCCCCAGCCCCCAAGCCGGCTTCAGTGGCTGTCAACTTCCCTGGGTCTGAGATAGGCCCTGGTACCACTCTGAGCCATTCTTCTGTCCTTGAAGAAGGTGTAAGTTCACAACTGGGGGAAAGATAATCTGCCAGCTCAATTAAGCTGGGGAGCTCAGGACAGAAGCAGCTCTTGTTCAGGCACAAGCAGTCCATGGGTTTGAATACCTTTCACCCCAGCATGGACCTGTGTGGGCCCATTTCAGGAGACTAGGCCCTTGTCGCCAGACTGCAATTGTTTCAGCTGGACGGTGGAAAGATGGGTGTTTGATGTTTGACACTGCTTTGCCTATTAAACAGCGTCTTCACCTACCCACATCAGGGGCCTAAGGACTGGTGGCCCCACCCACAATACCTAGCCACCTGTGACAGGGCTCCAAGGATAAGTAGTACCGCCCAGAACTTACAACCAAAAGCATTGGGTACCCATCGCCCTTCTGCAGAACCCACCCGTGTGCTCTACAGAACAGGGATGCACTTTCCTCACAGACACTCAGAGGACAGCTGTCAGACCCCTGCCTTGATCAGAGCCTGACCCCCTACTGCAGCCAGATACTTCTGCCTACACCAATAACCCCTGCCCCTCTAAGACTGTAGGACAGAGCCTGTACCTTACACTTTATGACCAACTACCTGGGCACCTGAGTTGAATCCATACAAGAAAAGTAAATGAACTCCTAGGCTCATACACCTGGTAACAGTGCTAGCCATCTGGTGATAGTACATTAGAGCTTCAAGGGTGAAAATAATCAACCTAGTGCACTCAAGCAGCTTATTTGGGAATACCAAAACTAAACAAAGCAAGAAGCTAGGATACAAAAAGCAAGCATAAAATAAACTAATACAATAACTTATAGATGGCTCAGAGACAACAGTCAATATCAAATCACATAAAGAGGCAGACACAGGAGCAGGACCAAGATGGCTCACTAGGTAGAAGCTTCCGCTTATCCCTCTTGAAACAAAGACTCGAAAAAACAAGTGAATCAATTACATAAAGGACAATCTACAAACCCTGACCATCAAACACAGAACTAAGGAGTTGACCTGAGTGACAGGGGAGCAAAAAGCCACACTGCAGCAGGGACCGCTTCCGGAGCCAGTGTCCCACGCCACAGCCTTGAGCCCTCACGGTTCCCTGGTGCCAGAGTGGTGGGGCTGATTGTGGCTTACTGAGACAGGGAAGCACGGATGTAGGCCTAACCCTCAGGAAGAACCTCGGAGGAGACCCAGGCAGCACATGCAGGCTCCACACAGACGCAGCTGACAGGGAAACGAAAAACCACAGGGAAGCAGCGACTGGTTTTGGAGCCTGGAGTGCAGCGTCCCAGAAAGGAAACCTTGGTGCTGGGCTTGGGACTAAGTGTGGGGGAGCTGATTGCGGCTTCCTGAGACGGTGTGAGCATGGACGCAGCCCTAACCCTCTGGGACAGTCTCAGCAGGGATCCAGCCAGCACACACAAGCTACACAATGCTCTGGAATCTCAGAAAAAACAGTCCTCACCAAACAACATAAGTAAACTTGGTATATTTTGCCAGGCTACTCTCTTCTATATATCTGATTCCACCCCTCATTGCCCCAGCCAGCTTCATTAACATTGGAATTCTCTGTGCTAGAGAGTGAAGTGCACTGCTCGATTTTTTTTTCTTCTTTCTTTTCTAACCCATTCCCCTGGCCTGAGAAAAGCAGCATTTAACAATCAAAGAAAAAATCCTTCCCTGACTTCTCTAAACTGTAATAACAATACAGAATCAGCTCCATCCAGGCATTAACAGACCCATAGTCTTTGGCTTTCACCCTACAGGTAACTAGGTGGCTATTACAATGTAAAGGCAATTCTGATAGAGATCTCACCATAATTGTTTTAGCTCAGCAGTGGAAAGGCAAGTTTTGGAGGTCAGATACCTCTCTACCTACTAAACAGAGCCCTCGCTGATCCACACCAGCGAACTGAGTGCTGAGACTCCACCCACACCACCTAGCCACCTGCTAGAGGGGTCTGAGAATAGTGACATCTCCCAAGCATTGGGTGCCTAAGATACAGCTGCAGAGCCCACCCACCAGAGTGCTCTAGAGAATAGAGCCACACCTACCTCACTGACACTTGAAGGAAGGCTGTCAGCATCCTGCCCTCCTCGAAATGTGACCCCCTGCCACTAATAGAAACTGGTGCATACAACCATCACCACTACTCCTCTAAGATAATAGATGAGAGCCTACACCACACACTAGGTGACCAGCTATCAGGACACCTGAGCTGATTCTATTCAAGAATAGTGAATGGACTCATACACTTATATACCTGGTAACAGTTCAGGCAAGCTGGTAACAGGATGTAAGTGATTCAAAACCTACAGCAATCACCATACCACAACCTGGTAGCCCATCTGGGTGTATTGTAACAAAACAAAACAACAAGATAAGACTCAGTGAGCAAATATAAAAGAAAATGTTACAAAATCTTATAGATGGCTCAGAGACAGCAGTCGACATCAAATCACATGAAGAAGCAGACCATGATTGCTTCTACAAACCCCCAAATCAAAGAATCAAAATCATTCTTGGATGTGGATACATTCCTAGAATTGCCAAATATAGAATATAAAACAATTGTATACAGAATGCTTGAAGACATCAAGAATGACCTCACAAATTAAATAAGGCAATCTACAGAAAAAGCCGAGGAATACACGGGTAAAGCAGTTGAAGAAATCCAAAAGATTAATCAAGAACATAGTGAAAAAATTAATAAGCTGTAAGAATCCATAGAGAGACAGCACTCAGAAATCCAAAAGATTAACAATAAAGTCACACAGACAACTCAATAGGAAGTCAGAGGAGCAGACTCGAGGAACTGGAATGCAGAGTGGGGGAGCTAGAGGATAAGACAATTGACACAAATGTAGTTGAAGAAAAATCAGATAATAGAATTTAAAACTATGAAGAAACCCTAAGAATCATGGGGGACTCTATCAAGAATAATTTGCGTGTGACTGGAGTTCCAGACAGGGAGGGGTAACAGAAAATACAGAGAGAATAGTGGAAGATCTGATGGCAGAAAAATTCCCTGGCATCGTGAAAGATGAAAAGATATCCACCCAAGATGCTCATCGAACCTCATACAAGATAGATCCCAAAAGAAAATCACCAAGACATATCATCAAACCTGCCAAAACCAAAGATAAAGAGAAAAACTTAAAAGCACCCAAGAATAAACGAAAAGTTACCTACAAAGGAGAATCAATAAGTTTGCACTATTCGGCAGAAACCATGCAGGCAAGAAGGCAATGGAGTAACATATATAGAGCACTCAAAGAAGAAAAACTGTCAGCCAAGAATCATATATCCAGCAAAACTCTAAAACATGAAGGTGAAATTCAGATATTTACAGATAAACACAAGCTTAGAGAATTTGCAAAAACCAAACCAAAACTGCAAGAATTACTAAAGGAAATTCTTTGGTCAGAAAATCAATAATATCAGATTCCAACACAACACAAGGTCACAGAACAAAACATCCTGATATCAACTCAGATAGGGAAATCACAAAAACAAAATAAGATTAATTAAAAAAAAAATGCTCAAAACAGGGAATCATTGATGTGATTATGTAAAAGATTACAATAGACAAAAAAGACGGACTAAATACAGGAGGCATAGATCTTACATATGGAGAGGAAACCAAGGCGATACAGGGCAAAACAACTTAGGTTTTTACTTAGTCAAACCGGGGTAAATATTAAGGTAACCACAACGAGGTCTAACAATTCCATACTTCAAAATAAAAACCAAGATAAACATAATGACTCACCAACATAAACTCAGATACTATAAAAAGGAGGAACACACATTCTACAAAGAAAAACTCAGCACAAAAAAGTAAATGGAAAAATGAAATTGTCAAAAACAGGCATCAAAATGACAGCACTGAACTCATACTTATCTATAATTATATTTAATGTAAACAGACTAAATTCACCAATAATGAGACAGAAAGTTGCAGACTGGATAAAAAAACATGATCAGTCCGTATGCTGCCTAAAAGAGACATGCCATAGACGTAGAGACACAAATAAACTAAAACTGAAAGGATGGATAAAAATATATCAAGCAAACAACAATCAAAAAAGACCAGGAGAGGCAATATAAATTTCCAACAAAATAGACTTTAAAGTTAAATCCACCACAAAGGATAAAGAAGGACACTACATAATGATTAAAGGGACAATTGACCAGGAAGATATAACTGTATTAAATATTTATGCACCCAATGATAGGGCCACAACATTCATAAAACAAACGTTAACAGAATTAAAAAGTGAGATAGACACCTCCACAATTATAGTAGCAGACTTCAACACAACACTCTCAGTGAAGGATAGGAAATGCAGTAAGAAGCTCAATACAGACATGGAAGATCTAATTGCTACAATTAAACAACTTCACTTCATAGACTTATACAGAACACTCCACCCAACTGCTGCAAACTATAATTTCTTTTCTAGTGCACATGAAACATTCTCTAGAATAGATCACATATTAGGTCATAAACCAAGCCTTTACAGAACCCAAAACACTGAAATATTACAAAACATCTTCTCTGAACAAAAGACCATAAAAGTAAAAATCAATAACAGAAAAACCAGGGAAAAGAAATCAAATGCTTGGAAACTGCACAATACCCTGCTCAAAAAAGACTGGGATATGGAAGACCTTAAGGAGGGAATAAAGAAATTCACAGAATTCAATAAGACTGAAAGCACTTCCTGTGAAAACCTTTGGGACATGGTGAAAGCAGTGCTCAGAGGTCAATTTATATCAATAAAGGCACACATATTAAAGAAGAGCCAAAATGAAAGAACTGTCCCTACAACTTGAACAAACAGAAAGAGAGCAACAAAGGAAACTGTCAGGCACCAGAAGAAAGCAAAAAATAAAAAGTACAGCAAAATTAAATGAATTAGAGAATAGAAAAACAATCGAAAGAGTTAACAAGGCCAAAAACTGCTTCTCTGAAAAAATTAACAAAATTGATAAACCATTGGCCAGACTGACTAAAGAAATACAGGAAAAGAAACCAATAATCCGAGTAAGAAATGGGATGGGCCATATCACAACAGATCCAACTGAAATTAAAACAATCATAACAGATTACTACAAAAAATTGTATTCTAACAAATTTGAAAACCTAGAAAAAATGGATGAATTCCTAGAAACACACTAACTACCTAACACAAACTGAAGTACAACAACTAAATAAACCCATAACAAAAAAAGAGATTGAAAAGGTAATCAAAACACTCCCAACAAAAAAAGCCTTGGCCCTGACGGCTTCACTGCAAAGTTCTACCAAACTTTCAGGGAAGACTTATCACTACTACTGAAGGTATTTCAAAGCATAGAAAAGGACGGAATACTACCTAACTCCTTCTATGAAGCCAGCATAACCCTGATACCAAAACCAGCTAAAGACAACACAAAAAAAGAAAATTACAGACCTATATCCCTCATGAACATAGATGCAAAAATCCTCAAGAAAACTCTAGCCAACAGAATTCAACAACATATGAAAAAAAAAATCCACCATAACCAAGTAGGATTTATACCAGGTATGCAAAGTTGCTTCAATATTAGAAAAACAATTAATGCAATCCAGCACATAAAAAAAAGACAAGAACCACATAATTTTATCAATTGATGCAGAAAAGGCATTTAACAAAGTCCAACACCCACTCATGATAAAAACTCACAGCAAAATAGGAATAGAAGGAAAATTCCTCAATATAATAAAGGGTATTGATACAAAGCCAATACCCAGCATCATCCTAAATGGAGAGAGCCTGAAAGCATTTCCCTTGAGAACGGGAAATAGACAAGGATCCCCTTTATCACTGCTCTTATTCAACATTGAGCTAGAGGTCCTAGCCAGAGCAACTGGGCTAGACAAAGAAATAAAGGGCATCCAGATTGGTAAGGAAGAAATAAAATTATCTCTATTTTCCAACGACATTATCTTATACACAGAAAACCCTGAGGAATCCTCAAGAAAACTATTAAAACTAATAGAAGGGTTCAGCAAAGTTTCCGATTATGATATAAACATACAAAATCAGTTGGATTCCTCTATATCAACAAAAGGAACATTGAAGAGGAAATCACCAAATGAATACCATTCACAGCAGCCCCCAAGAAGATAAAATACTTAGGAATAAACCTTACCAAAAATGTAAAAGAGCTATACCAAGAGAACTACAAGGTACTACTGCAAAAAAACAAAAGGGACCTACGTAACTGGAAAAACATACCTTGCTCATGGATAGGAAGAAAACATTGTAAAATTGTCCATTCTACTAAAAGCCATCTATAGATACAATGTACTTCCGATCCAAATTCCAATGACATTTTTTAAAAAGTTGGAGAAACAAATCACCAACTTCATATGGAAGGGAAAGAAGTCACGGAGAAGTAAAGCATTACTAAAAAAGAACAAAGTGGGAGGACTCACTCTTCCTCATATTACAACCAATTATACTGCCACAGTAGTCAAAACAGCCTGGTACTGGTACAACAACAGACACACAGACCAATGGAACAGAATTGAGAATCCAGATGTAAATCCATCCACAGATGAGCAGCTGATATTTGACAAAGGCCCAGTGTCAGTTAATTGGGGAGAAGATAGTCTTTTTAACAAAAGGTGCTGCCGTAACTGTATATCCATCTGCAAAAAATGAAACAGGACCCATACCAGGACCCATACCACACACCATGCACAAAAACTAACTCCAAATGAATCAAAGACCTAAACATAAAATCTAAAACGATAAAGATCATGGAAGAAAAAATAGGGACAACATTAGGAGACCTAATACATGGCATAAACAGAATACAAAACATTACTAAAAATGACGAAGAGAAACCAGATAACTGGGAGCTCCTAAAAATCAAACACCTATGCTCATCTAAAGACTTCACCAAAAGAGTAAAAAGACCACCCACAGACTGGGAAAAAGTTTTCAGCTAAGACATCTCTGCCCGGTGCCTGATCTCTAAAATCTACATGACTCTGCTAAAACTCAACCACAAAAAGACAAACACCCCAATTAAAAAATGGGCAAAGGATATGAATAGGCACTTCACTAAAGAAGACATTCAGGCGGCTAACAGATACATGAGGAAATGCTCTCGATCATTAGCCATTAGAGAAATGCAAATCAAAAAACTACAATGAGATTCCATCTCACTCCAACAAGGCTGGCATTAATCCAAAACACACAAAATAATAAATGTTGGAGAGGCCGTGGAGAGACTGGAACACTTATACACTGCTGGTGGGAATGTAAAACGGTATACAACCACTTTGGAAGTCAATTTGGCGCTTCCTTAAAAAGTTAGAAATAGAAATACCATACAACCCAGCAATCCCACTCCTCGGAATATATCCTAGAGAAATAAGAGCCTTTACACAAACACATATATGCACATCTATGTTTATTGCAGCACTGTTTACAACAGCAAAAAGATGGAACCAACCAAGGTACCCATCAATGGATGAATGGATAAATAAGGTATATTCACACAATGGAATATTACACATCAATAAAGAACAGTGATGAATCTGTGAAACACTTCATAACATGGAGAAACCTGGAAGGAATTATACTGAGTGAAATTAGTTGCAAAAGGTCAAAAAGTGTATAACACCACTATTATAAGATCTTGAGAAATAGTTTAAACTGAGAAGAACATATTCCTTTGTTGTTACGAGAGGGGGGAGGGAGGGAGGAGAGGGGAGGGGTATTTACTAAAGAGATAGACAAGAACTACTTTGGGTGAATGGAAGGACAACACTCAACACAGTGGAGGTCAGCACAACTGGACTAAACCAAAGCAAAGAAGTTTCCTGAATAAACTGAATGCTTTGAAGTTCAGCAAAGCAGAGACAGGGGTTTGGGGACCATGGTTTCAGGGGACATCTAAGTCAACTGGAAAAATAAAATCTATTAAGAAAACATTCTGCATCCCACTTTGAAGAGTGGCATCTGGGATCTTAAATGCTAGCAAGCAGCCATCTCAGATGCATCAATGATTCTCAACCCACCTGGATCAAGGGAGAATGGAGAACACCAAGAACATAAGATAATAACGAGCCCAAGAGACAGAAAAGACTACCTGAACTAGAGACTACATCATCCTGAGACCAGAAGAACTAGATAGTGCCGGGCCACAACCAATGAATGCCCTTACAGGGAATATAACAGAGATCCCTTGAGGGACCAGGAGAACAGTGGGATGCAGACCCCAAATTCTCATAAAAAGACCAGACTTAATGGTCTGACTGAGACTGGAAGGACCCCAGTGATCATGGCCCCCACACCTTCCGTTTACCCACTACGGGAACCATCCCCAAAGCCAGTTCATCAGACATGGATTGGACTAGACAATGGGTTGGAGAGGGATGCTGGTGAGGCGTGAGCTACTTGGTTTGGGTGGACACTTGAGACAATGTTGGCATCTCCTGCCTGGAAGGGAGATGGGTGGGTAGAGGGGCTTAGAAACTGGCAAAATGGTCACGAAAAGAAAGAGTGGAAGGAGGGAGTGGGCTGTCCCATTAGGGGGAAAGTAATTGGGAATATGTAACAAATTGTGTATAAGTTTTTATGTGAGAGACTGGCTTGATCTGTAAACTTTCACTTAAAACACAATAAAAATTATTAAAATAAAAAAAAAAGAAGCTAACCCATGATCGCTTCAACAAGCTCTCAGAACAAAGACTCAAGCAATCTTCTGCATGAAGGTGCAATCCTGGAATTACCAGATGCAGAATACAAAAGATTAATATACAGAACTCTTAAAGACATCAGGAAGGAAATGAGGCAAAATGCAGAGCAAGCTAAGGAACACAAAGATAAAGCAGCCGAAGAAATTAAAAGGGTTACTCAAGAACATAATTAAAAATTTAATAAGCTGCAAAAAACCATAGAGAGACTGCAATCAGAAATTCAGAAGATTAACAATAAAATTACAGAATTAGAAAACTCAATAGAAAGTAAGAAGAGCACAATTGAAGAACTGGAAGGCAGAATTACTGAGACTGAAGATAAAACTCTTGGGACTAATATATTTGAAGAGAAAGCAGATAAAAGAATTTTAAATGAAGAAATCCAAAGAATCATGTGGGACTTTATCAAGAGAAATAACTATGAGTGATTGCAGTACCAGAACAGGGAGGGCTAACAGAAAATACAGAGGGAACTGTTGAAGATTTGTTGGCAGAAAACTTCCCTGATATCATGAAAGATGCTCATCAAAATCCATATAAGGTATATCTCAAAAGAAAGTGACCGAGACATATAACAATCAAACTTGCCAAAATCAAATATAAAGAGAATTTCAAGAGAGGCTAGGGATAAAGGAAGTCACCAACAAAGGAGAGTAAATAATAATAAACTTGGACTACTCAGCAGAAATAATGGAGGCAAGAAGGCAATGGGATGACTTATGCAAAATATTGAAGGAAAAAAATTGCCAGCCAGGAATCAAACCATAACCCTGGCCCTCTAACTCTAGCCCCTAAGCCCTAAGCCCCAAAGCCCCTAAGACCCTAAGCCCTTAGGTCCTAACCCCCAAGGCCCTAAACTCTAAATCTAACCCAAACCCTAACCCCTATACCCTAAAACCTACAACCTAAACACCTACACCCCAAAACAATACACACCAAAACCCTACACTCTAAACCCTATACTCTAAGCCCCAAACCCTAAACCCAAACCTCAAACCCCAAAGCCCAAACCCTAAACCTAACCATAAACCCTAAACCCTAACACCTAACCCTAACCCCTAACCACCCTAACCCTAACGACCCTAACCCTAACCCTCGAACCCTAACCCTCTAACGCTAACCTGAAACCCTAACCCAAAACCCTAACCCTCTAACTCTAACCCTCTAACCATAGCCCTAAACCTAACCCCAACCCCCAAACCCAACTCCAAACCCTAAACCTCAAATCCCTAGCCCTAAACCTAAGAATGAGCCTAAGCCTAACCCTATCACTTAACCCTAAACCATAACACTTAAAACCCTAACACCCTTAGCCCTAACACATTTAACCCGAACACCCTAAACGCCAAAACCCTAAACACTAACACGCGTAACCCCAACCTCTAACCCTAACCCTTAAACTTAAACGCTAAACCATCGAACCCTCTAACCCTAATACCCTAACCCTAAACCCTAACCCCAGCCCCCAGCCCAAACCCTCACTCTAAGCCTTAAACCCTAAACCTTAAGCCCTAAACCCTAGGCTCTAAGCCCTAAGCCCTAAACCCTAAGTCCTAAAACCCTAAACTCTAAGCCCTAAGCCCTAAACCTAACCCTCTAACCCTAAACCCTGAAACCTAACCCCAAACCCATCCCAAACCCCTAAACCTGAACCCCTAAACCCTAGCCCTAACCCCTAACCCTAAACCTCTAAACCATACCCCTAATCCTCTAACCCTAAACCTCAAACCCTATCCCTCTAACCCTAAGTCTCTAACCCTAACCACAACACCAACCCCAACTTCTGAACCCTGAAACCCTAACCCCATAACCCGCTAACCCTAAGCCTCTGAACCCTAAGCCTAAACCCTCTAACCCTAAACCCTAACCTTCACCCCCTCACACCCTCACCTTCTCACTCCCTCACTCTATAATCTTCTCAACCTCTAACCCCCTCACCCTCTAACCCCTCACCCTCTAACTCCCTCAATCTCTAACCCCCAATCCCCTAACACCCACCCTCTAACCCAAACCACATATCCCAAACAAACCCAACACCAACCCCAACCCTAAACCTAAACCCTAACCCCTAAAACCTAACCCAAACCCTAACGACTAAACCCCAAAACACTAAACCCCAAACTGCAACCCCTAACACCTAACCTATAACTCCAAACTCTAACCTCAAACCCTAAACCTAACCCTAACACCTAACCCCAACCCAAAAACCCTAACCGAAAAACCCTAATCCTAAACTCTAACCCCAAACCCTAACTCTAACAACCCTAACTCTAACATCCCTAACCCCAAACCCTAACCCTTTTTGTTAGCGGCCGTAGCACTTATCCACTAGCCACCAGGGTTTCCATGAGCAGTCACAGGAATAGACATATGCACACCCGTGTTCACTGCGACATTATTCACAGTAGCAGAAAGATGGAAGCAACCTCAGTGCTCGTCCACAGAGGAATGGATAAACAACCTACGGTACATACACACAGTGGAACACTACACGACAATAAAGACCAATGATGAATCTCCGAAACATCTCACACCATGGATGAATCTGGAGCGCATCACACTGACTAAGTCAATCACAAAACGACATACACAGTGAGAGACCACTATCATAAAAACTCATGAAAACATTTACGCACAGAAACAATCCTTGATGTTCACCAGGGAGACGGAGTGGGTAGAGAAAAGCTAACTAAACAATAACCAAAACAACGAAACTCACTGCCGTCGACTCGATTCCAGCTCATAGAGACCCTATAGAACAGATTAGAACTGCCCCATAGAGTTTCCAAGGAGTGCCTGGTGGATTCGAACTGCAGACCTTTGGTTAGCACCGGTGGTTCTTAACCACCACACCCTCAGGGTTTCCAACCAAACAACAGATATGTGGTAACTCTGGTGAAGGACGAGACGGTACACAAGACTGGGGAATCAACCTCAGCCTCACTCCAACCCTAACCATAACCCTAAACCACTTGTGCCCAAGCCTAGTAACCCCAGCCCTAACCCCAACCCCCAACCACCTAAAACCTATACCCCTAAACCTAACTCCCAAACCTCTAACCCCCAAACCTGAACCCCTAACACCAAACCCTAACCCCTAACCCTAATCCTCTAACCCTTCTGCATCTCTGGGCCTCTCGAGTCTCCGTCTATTTTCTCCCTCCAAATCCTACTAACACTCAGTGGAATTTTGAAGTTTCAGCTGTGCTTTGCTTCTTGTTGTCTCCACCGGTCCCATCAAGGCACTGCATCATTTGCTCTGCTTCACTATTGAGTTCCAGAACCATGGCTTAGAATCGCCTTACACTGAACTTAAGCGATTCGGCGCAAGGGCGCGAGAGGGCGCGCGCACCGCCGGTTCTGTTCTGCCCACCAGGCCCTCCGAGCATGGGAACCTCCTGGACCTAAGCCGGGACGACCTGGGTACTGCTCCAGTGGGGATAGCAGAAGCTTTTCTTCCCGAGGGACCCAACGCCCCAGGGTGCTCTCTCAATACTCCCATTAATGCTATGATTATCCTAACCCACTCCTCCTGCAAGACCTAGTGGGTCCTCGACCAGGCCCAGCCTTCACGACCCACACCCCCCCTGCAGTGGTCACGTAGAGGAACCTGCAGGGCCGCGCCCTCCCTGCCCAAGCTCTGCCCCTCCATACCCTGATGCCCTGCAGGCCTCTACTAGGTCCCCGCCCAGGGGAGAGTTGTCGCCCCGCACGAGGGGGGGGGCCACGAGGAAACATTCGGAAACCACCCCCCAGGCACGAAGCCCACTGCCCCTATTGAGACCATGTGAGCAGGGCTGCCCCGCCGACTGGAGCCTGCAGGGCATCACTCACGTTTGTCAGCTTCTCACCGCCCTCTGGGCTCGGGGTCCCAGAGCAGCCAATCCCCCCGGGGCGGGGGAAGCGGTCCGTCCGCAGGGGCTGGAAGATCGGGTTGGTGCCCATGGCCGGAGCACTTAAAACCCTTATAAACCCTCATAAACGGCCAGCTCCAGACCTTCAAATGTCAGCCCGAGAGACACCTAATCTCCTCCAACCTAAAAAAAAAAAAAAAAACCCACACCTGTGGCCATCGAGTCAATTCTGACTCATAGCGACCCTATAGGACAGAGTAGAACTGCCCCACAGAGTTTCCAAGGAGCGCCTGGTGGATTCAAACTGCCAACCTTTTGGCTAGCAGCCTTAGCACTTAACCACTAGCCACCAGGGTAACCCACTAAACCCACTGCCACCAGGGTAGAGGCTCCAAATCCCACCAGTTTGAGGAACCCTCATATCCCCTCAGCACCAGAGACCGCGTCCACAGCCACCGGTACACAGCGCCGCACAAATGCTCAAGTTAACAAACAACATGGTTGCTCAGGACCCCTTCCTGCTACCCCCACCCCCGCCACCCAGAGCGGGAGCGGGACCCGGCATCCACACTGTTAACACACACTGAATCGCTGCTTCCACAAGGAGTAGGGTCCCCGCGCTGCTCCACAGATTCCCAGGACCCCTTCCTTTCCAGGTGGGGCCGGGGCCGCGCCGACGCCCCAGACCTGAGAGTAGACCAGCTGGGCGCGGGCGAGGGCGCGGGGTGCCTCAGCCTCCCAGGCACAGCGCCCAAAACAGTAAGGGGCAGCGGGGCTTTGGGCGGGGGATCCCTCTCTCCCCGTCCCTGGCACCCTACGGAGTCTGGTGGGGGTGGGACGACGAACGGGGGCGAGTGCCCCGTCCTCAGTCTGGAATGTCACCGCCCCCGGGCGAACTCTGGGCCTTGGTTTCCCCCCTGGCACAGGGAGCAGGTGGGGGGCGGAGGGGGCAGGCGCCCATCCCCCAGCTTGGCCCGCAAACCCGCCCCAGGCAGAGTAGGGACCTTGGCGCAGCCCTGGACACGGCCTTTCTCCCCAAGCCCTTCAAGCCCCCAGGCCCCAGGGCAATCCGCAGCTGGATCCCGCGGCTGGACTCCCCCCGCAAATCCATGGGGATGCAAATTTCGCAGACCCCTAGAGTGGCTGCGTCTGCCCGCCCCCGTGCCGCGTCCGCCCCTGGGGATCACTCGGGACGGGGTACGCCGGAGGGGGCGATGCGAGCTGCTAACCCAACGTCCGGACTCCCCAACCTCTGGAGCCCACAGAATGCTGGCACTGGAAACCGCCCTCCTGGCGCCTTCCCTCCACACCTTCGAGGGGCCGGGCTTGTTCAGTCTGGGAGCGGGTCCCTCCACCCACCTGCTGGAGTTTCATACCTTTCAGAAAACACGCACGGAAAGCAGCAGGAACAGCATCCGCTCTAAGGCGCGCCAACCAGCCCAGGCCCCTCACCACCCGACCGGGCGCTTCCGTGAGTAA
This sequence comes from Loxodonta africana, assembly GCF_030014295.1. Lineage (NCBI taxonomy): Eukaryota > Metazoa > Chordata > Mammalia > Proboscidea > Elephantidae > Loxodonta > Loxodonta africana. The sequence continues at coordinate 283,449 of NW_026975074.1, forward strand.
CTGGCTGGACGGCGAGGAACATGGCTGCCGGCCCGCCCAGCGGCCCGGGTGTGGGGCGGGCGTGGGGGGGTTGGGCCTCCAGAGGGGAGAGTGGGGTCTAGAAGCAAGGAGTACGCCAAGGTGTGCGGGGTGAGGAGACGGGAGACGTCAGGAGAGGGCCCTCTCCGGCGCAGAGTTAAGTATTGGAGGTGCAACGGTTAAGTGCTTGGCTAACTGAAAGGTGGGCCCTTGGAACTCACCAGCTCAGGGGTTGAAAAGATCTGGAGATGGGCTCCCATAAAGATTCTAACCAAACAAAATCCAAACCAGTTGCTGTTCAATCAACTCAGACTCGTAGTGACCCTATAGGGCAGAGTAGAACTGCCCCATAGGGTTTCTAAGACTATAAGTCTTTACAGAAGCAGACTGCCATGTATTTCCGCCAAGAAGCAACTGGTGGATTTGAACTGTCCACCCTTTGGTTAGCAGCCGAGCTCTTAACCACCGTGCCACCGGGGCTGCACCATAAAAAGCTGCAACCTAGGAAACCTTGTGAAGCAGTTCTAAGTTGTCATACAGGGTTGATATGAGTCAGAATATCTTGATGGCACACAACCATGATTGTACTAAGAAAAATTCCTGCAAGCATCTGCCTACATGACTCCTGAAGCAAACATGCATGCACGCTATCAAAGCAGTGCGGCCAAAGACAGGAAATTGGAATAGAGACATTATAGAGTGGACAGTGAAAAGTGATTTCTGAGGGGCATGCAGCTCAAGCGGAGGAGGTAGCATACAACTAAATGCCCTTCTCCTTCTATTGTTCAATGATCTTGAGAAAGAATGTGTCCCAGGAATTAACTGTAGCCCAGGAGAACTTGAAGACAGCAAATACAGAGGACCGGTCAGGATGCTTCTGCAGTGGTCAGGGTGAGGAGTGATGGTGGAAGTGCAGGTGGGAACAGTGGGCAGGCTTGAGGTGTACTTTGGAGCTTGAGCTGCCAAGAATTGCTGGTCGATCAGACGTATGGGATGAGGGGAATGGGGAATCAAAGGTGACTTCTAGAATTCAGGCTACCATGAGCGCATGGTCACCAGAGCCATTCTCTACCATGTGGAAAACCATGGAGGAACAAACTTGAGAAAATGACCAAAAGATTTTTTCTGGACATGTTAGATTTGGATGTCTGAGGTCATCCAAGTGTGGAGAACAGTTTACAGCTGTGGATACCACTCTGAGGTAGAATAGTTTTCCAGGTTCTAAGAATTTGGAGATCATCAGCCTATAGCTGATTTGAAAGCCACTGGTGGTGCAGTGGTTATGCATTTGGCTGCTACCAAAAGGTCTGCAGTTTGAATCTACCAGTCCCTCCTTGGAAACCCTGTGGGGAAGCTCTACTCTGTCCTGTACGGTCCCTATGAGTCAGAATCCACTCGATAGCAACTTCTTTTTGTTTTGTTTTGTTTTAATACTAAGCTCAGAAAAGTTGTGTGTCAGGGTTGTATTTTTTCACAATACTTATTCAAGCAGTTCGAATCTACCAGCCACTCCTTGGAAACCCTATGGGTCAATTCTACTCTGTCCTTTAGGGTCGCTATGAGATAGAATTGACCCAACAGCAATGGACTTAGAACTTGGACTTAGAGGAGCCCTTTCTTTGTCAAAGCTGAAAGTTTTACTTCATACTTTTTAAAAACTGCCATGTCTCATGCTATGCGGCTACCCTTACAGGAGCATTTTTGGTGCTAACTTGACTTGTTCTTGGTGAAGGGCTCTGTATTCATTTTCTAGGGCTGCCGTAGTAAATTACCAAAAACTCAGTGTCTTTAAAAAAACGTATAATCCATACAGTCCAAGAAGCTGGATCATATGAAGAAGAAGGGGCACCAGGATTGGAGGAAGACTCATTAACAGCCTAGACATGCAGATGACACAACCTTGCTTACTGAAAGTGAAGAGGACTTGAAGCACTTACTGATGAGGATCAAAGACTTCAGCCTTCAGTATGGATTACACTTCAACATAAAGAAAACAAAAATCCTCACAACTGGAACAATAAAAAAATCACAATAAACAGAGAAAATACTGAAGTCATCACGGATTTCATTTTACTTGGATCCACAGTCAACACCCATGGAAGCAGACTTCGAGAAATCAAATGACGTATTTTATTGGGCAAATCTGCTACAAAAGACCTCTTTAAAGTGTTAAAAATCGAAGATGTCACTTTGAGGACTAAGGTGTGCCTGAACCAAGCCATGATATTTTCAGTCGCCTCATATGCATGCTAAAGCTGGACAATGAATAAGGAAGACAAAAGAACTGAAACTTGAATTATGTTGTTGGTGAAGAATAATGAATATACCATGGACTGCCAGAAGAATGAACACACCTGTCTTGGAAGAAGTACGGCCAGAATGCTCCTTAGAAAAGTGGGTGGCAAGACTTGGTCTCACGTACTCTGGACATATTATCAGGAGGAATCAGTCCCTGGAAAAAGACATCGTGCTTGGTAAAGTAGAGAGTCAGTGAAAAAGACAAAGATCCTCAATGAGACAGATTGAGACGGCGGCTGCAACAGTGGGCTCAGACACAGCAATGAGAAAGGCCCAGGGCTGGGCACTGTTCCGTTCTGTTGTACATAGGGTCACTATGTGTTGGAACTGACTCAACAGCACCTAACAACAACATCATAAACTCACTAGATCTCCTGGGGATAGAATGTCATATTCAGTGTAGAATAGATAGAGTTTCTTTGTTTGTTTGTTTACCATATTTACTAATTTACATTTGATAACTCCCACAGTCTGTTGGATCGCCTTTCTTTGAATGGACACAAACGTGCATCTCTTGCAGTCTGTTGGCCAGGTAGCTAGCTTCCAAATTTCTTTGCATGGTGGAGTGAGCATCTGCAGTGCTGCATCTGTTTGTTGAAACAACTCAGTGGGTGTTCTGTCAGTTCCTGGAGCCTTGTTTTTCGCCAGTGCCTTTTTTTTTTTTTTCAGTGTAGCTTGGACTTCTTGCTTCACTACTACCAGTTCTTCATCATATGCCACCTCATGAAACGACTGAAAGTCGACCATTTCTTTTGGTACTGTGACTCTGTGTATTCTTTCTGTCTTTTGTGTGTGTGTGCTTTAAGTGAAACTTTACAAATCAAGTCAGTCTCTCATACAAAAATTTGTATACAGCTTGCTATGTACTCCTAGCTCCTCTCCCACTAATGAGACAGCACACTCCTTCTCTCAGCCCTGTATTCCCCGTGTCCATTCAGCTACTTTCTGTCCCCCTCTGCCTTCTCATCTCCCCTCCAAACGGGAGCTGCCCACATAGTCTCATGTGTCCACTTGAGACAAGAAGGTCACTCCTCACCACTATAATTTTCTATCCTATAATCCAGTCCAATCCCTGTCTGAAGAGTTGGCTTTGGGAATGGTTCCAGTCTTGGGCCAACAGAAGGTCTGGGGACCATGACCTCCAGGGTTCCTCTAGTCTCAGTCAGATCATTAAGTCTGATTTTTTTTATGAGACTTTGAGGTCTGCATCTCACTGCTCTCATGCTCCGTCAGGGATGCCCTGTTTCGTTCCCTGTCGGGGCAGTCTTCGGTTGTAGACAGGCACCATCTAGTTCGTCTGGTCTCAGGCTGATATAGTCTTGGATTTATGTGGCCATTTCTGTCTTTTGGACTCATAATTACCTTGTATCTTTGGTGTTCTTCATTCTCCTTTGCTCCAGCTGGGTTGAGACCAATGGATGCATCTTAGATGGCCGCTTGATAGTGTTTTTAAGACTGCAGACGCCACTCACCAAAGTGGGATGCAGAATGTTTTCTTAATAGATTTTAGTATGCCAATTGACCTAGATGTCCCCTGAAAACATGGTCCCTCAACTGCTGCCCCTGCTCCTCTGGCCTTTGGAGCATTTGGTTTATTCAGGAAACTGCTTTTCATTTAGTCCATTTATGCTGACCTCTCCTTTATTGTATGTTGTCTTTCCCTTCACCTAAAATAGTTCTTGTCCACTATCTAGATTTGCAAATGTCCTTCTCCCTCCCTTTCTCCCCACCCTCGTAACTATCAAAGAATATTTTCTTCTCTGTTTAGACTATTTCTTGAGTTCTTATAATAGTGGTCTCATACAATATTTGTCCTTTTGCAACTGACTAATTTCACTCAGCATAATGCCCTCCAGATTCCTCCAAGCTATGATATATTTCACGGATTCATCATTGTTCTTGATCTGTGTGAAGTATTCCATCTTGTGAATGCACCACAATTTATTTATCCATTCATCTGTTGATGGGCACCTTGGTTACTTCCATCTTTCTGCTATTGTAAACAGTGCTGCAATGAACATGGTTGTGCATGTATCTGTTCATATAAAGGCTCTTATTTCTCTAAGATATATTCCAAGGAGTGGGATTGCCATATCCTATTGTAGTTGTATTTCTAGCTTTTTAAGGAAGTGCCAGATTGATCTCCAAAGTGGCTGCACCATTTTAAATTCCCACCAGCAGTGAATAAGTGTTCCAGGCTCTCTACAACCTCTCCAACATTTATTATTTTGTGATTTGGCATTAATGGCAGCCTTGCTAGAGTGAGATGGTGTCTCGTTGTAGTTTTGATTTACATTTCTCTAATGGCTAATGATTGTGAGCATTTCCTCATGTATCTGTTACCTGCCTGAATGTCTTCTTCGTTGAAGTGCCTGTTCCTATCCTTTGCCCATCTTTAAAATGGATTATTTGTCTTTTTGTTATTGAGTTTTTGCAATATCATGTAGATTTTAGAGATCAGAGGCTGATCGGAAATGTTATAGCTAAAAACTGTTTCCCACTCTGTAAGTAATCAGTTTACTCTTCTGTTGAAGGCTTGGGATGAGCGTAAGTGTTTGATTTTTAGGAGTTGTCTTTTCTCTTTGGGTGCTTGCACATTGTTAGCAATGTTTTTTGTACTGTTTATGCTACATATTTTTTTTTATTAGGGCTCCTAGTGTTGTCCCTGTTTTTTCTTCCATGATTTTTATCATTTTAGATTTCATATTTAGGTCTTTGATCCATTTCAGTTAGTTTTTGTGCCTGGTGTGAGGTATGGATCTTGTTTCATTTTTTTGTGGAGGGATATCCAGTTATGCCAGCACCATTTGTTAAAGAGGCTATCTTTCCCCCATTTAACTGACTTTGAGCCTTTATCAAATATCAGCTAATAAGTGAATGGATTTATGTCTGGTTTCTCAGTTCTGTTCCATTGGTCTATGTGTCTGCTGCTGTACCGGTACCAGGCTGTTTTCACTACTATGGCGGTATAATAAGTTCTAAAATCAGGTAACGTGATGCCTCCCACTTTGTTCTTCTTTTTCAGTAATGCTTTATTTATCTGGGGCCTCTTTCCCTTCCATATGAAGTTGGTGATTTGTTTCTCCATCACATTAAAAAATGTCCTTGGAATTGGGATTGGAATTGCAGCATATCTATAGATCGCTTTCAGTAGAAGAGACATTTTTACAATGTTCAGTGTTCCTGTCTATGATCAAGGTATGTTTGTCCACTTACGTAAGTCTCTTTTGGTTTCTTGTAGTAGTGTCTTGTAGTTTTCTTTGTATAGGTCTTTTATGTCTCTGGTTACAATTATTCCTAGTATTTTATCTTCTTGGGGGCTACTGTAAATGGTATTGATTTGGTGATTTCCTCTTCAATGTTCTTTTTGTTGGTGTAGAGGAATCCAACTGATTTTTGTAGGTTTATCTTGTATCCTGATATTCTGCTGAACTCTTCTACTAGTTTCAGTAGTTTTCTTGAGGATTCTTTAGGGTTTTCTCTGTATAAGATCGTGTTATCTGCAAATAGAGATACTTTTATTTCTTCTTTACCAATCTGGATGCCCTTTATTTCTTTATCTGGCCTAATTGCTCTGGCTAGGACCTTCAGCACACTGTTGAATAAGAGTGGTGATAAAGGGCATCCTTGTCTGGTTCCCCATCTCAAGGGAATGCTTTCAGGCTCTCTCCATTAAGGGTGATGTTGGCTGTTGGCTTTATATAAATGCCCTTTATTGTGTTGAGGAATTTTCCTTCTATTCCTATTTTGCTGAGAGTTTTTCTCATGAACGGGTGTTGGACTTTGTCAAATGCCTTTTCTGCATCAGTTGATAAGATCATGTGGTTCTTGTCCTTTGTTTTACCTATATGGTGGATTACTTCGATTGTTCTTCTAATGTTGAACCATCCCTGCATACCTAGTATGAATCCCACGTGGTCCTGGTGAATTATTTTTTTTGACATGTTATTGAATTCTATTGGGTAGAATTTTGTTGAGGATTTTTGCATCTAAGTTCATGAGGAATATAGGTGTTTAATTTTTTTGTGTGTGTGTGTGGTGTCTTTAGCTGGTTTTGGTATCAGGGATATGCTGGCTTCATAGAATGAGTTTGGGAGTATTTCATCTTTTTCAATGCTCTAAAATACCTTTACTAGTAGTAGTGTTAACTCTTCCCCGAAAGTTTGGTAGAACTCACCAGGGAAGCTGTCAGGGCCAGGGCTATTTTTGGTGTTGTTGTTGGGAGATTTTTAATTTTTTTTAATTACCTTTTTCAGCCTCTCCTTCTGTTATGGGTTTATTTAATTGTTCTACCTCTGTTTCTGTTAGTTTAGGTAGGCAATGTGTTTCTAGAAATTTATCCATTTCTTCTAGGTTTTCAAAGCTGTTAGAGTATGATTTTTCATAATAATCTGATATGATTCTTTTAATTTCAGTTGGGTCTGTTGTGATGTTGGGTAATTTGCTTCTTCTCCTGTTTTTCTTTTGTCAGTTTGGCCAAAGTTTTAGCAATTTTCTTAATTTTTTCAAAGAACCAGCATTTGGTCTTGTTAACTCTTTCAATTTTTTTTCTGTTCTCTATTTCATTTAATTCTGCTCTACTTTTCATTATTTAATTTCTTCTGATGCCTGAGGGTTTCTTTTGTTGCTCTCTTTCTATTTGTTCAAGTTGTAGGGATCATTCTTTGATTTTGGCCCTTTCTTCTTTTTGGATGTGTGCATGTATTGCTATAAATTGACCTCTGAGCACTTCTTTACCTGTGTCTCAAAGGTTCTGGTAGGAAGTGTTTTCATTCTCATTGGATATTGTGAATTTCTTTATTCCATCCTTAATGTCTTCTATAACCCAGTCGTTTTTGAGGAAGGTATTGCTCAGTTTCCGAGTGTTTGATTTCTTTTCTCTGCTTTTTTTTTTGTTTTTGATTTCTACTTTTATAGCTTCATGGTCAGAGAAGATGCTTTGCAATATTTTGATGTTTTGGATTCTTTAAGGTGTGCTTTATGGCCTAATATGTGGTCTCTCCCAGAGAATGTTCCATATGTATAGGAAAAGAAAGTATACTTGGCTGCTGTTGGGTGGAGTGTTCTGTATATGTATGTGAAGTCAAGTTGGTTGATTGTGGCATTTAGATCTTCCATGTCTTTACTGAGCTTCTTTCTGAATGTTCTGTTCTTCACCAAAGTGGTATGTTGGAGTCAGCTAATATTATTGTGGAGCTGTCTATCTCACTTTACAATGCTGTTAGAGTTTGTTTTATGTATCTTGAAGCCCTGTCATTGGGTGTGTAAATATTTAATATGGTGATATCCTCCTGGTATGTTGTCTGTTTAATCATTATATAGTGTCCTTCCTTATCCTTTTTGGTGAATTTAACTTTAAAGTCTATTTTGTCAGAAATTATTGCCACTCTTGCTCTTTTTTGATTGTTGTTTGCTTGATATATATTTTTTCCATCCTTTGAGTTTTAGTTTGTTTGTGTCTTTAAGGAGTGTCTCTTGTAGGCAGCATATAGATGGATCGTGTTTTTTGATCCATTCTTTCACTCTCTGTCTCTATTGGTACATTTAGTCCATTTACATTCAGCGTAATTATGGTAGTTATGAGTTTTGTGCCATCATTTTGATATCTTTTTTTTGTATGTTGTCGAGTTTCTTTTTTCTGCTTAATTTTTTGTACTGAGTAGTTTTTCTTTGTATATTGCCTTTTCCTCTTATTCATTGTTGATTTTTTTTTTTTTTCTGAGTTGTTATGTTTTTCTTGTATTTTATTTCGATGTCTAGGACTGTTAGTCTCCTTTTTGGTTACATTAATATTTACCATTATTTTTCTAAGTTTAAACCTAACTTTTATTTCTTTCTATCTCTTTGACTATCTCTCTGTGTGAAAGATCTATGACTACATTTTTCAGTCCCTCTTTATTATTTTAGTATTGTCATCGTTTACATAATAACATCACTGTTTCCCTGTTCTGAGCATTTTTTTATCTTGATTTATTTTTGTAATTTCCCTGCCTGGGTTGATATCTTGTTGCTCTGTCCTGCATTCTAGTCTTGGGTTGATATCTGATATTGTTGATTTTCTAACCAGAAAACCCTCTTTAGTATTTCTTGTAGGTTTTTTTTTTTTTTTTTACAAATTCCCTAATCTTCTGTTTATCTGGAAATGTCCTAATTTCACCTTCATATTTGAGAGACAGTTTTCCTGGATATATGATTCTTGGCTGGCAATTTTTTTTGTTCATCACTTTATAGAAGTCATCCCATTGCCTTCTTCCCTGCATGGTCTCTCTCGAGTAGTCTGAGCTTATTCTTATTGAGTCTCCTTTGTAGGTGACTTTTCATTTATTCCTAGCCGCTCTTAAAATTCTCTCTTTGTCTTTGGTTTTGGCAAGTTTGTTTATAATATGTCTGGGTGACTTTCTTTTGAGATCTACCTTATGTGGGGTTCAATGAGCATTTTGGATAGATATCTGCTGCTCATCTTTCATGGTATCAAGGAAGTTTTCTGCCAACAAATCTTCAACAATTCTCTCTGTTTTTTCTGTTACCCCTCCCTAATCTGATACTTCAATCACTCATAGATTATTTCTCTTGATAGAAAGCCCCGCTTGATTCTTAGGGGTTCTCGATGTTTATTTAAAATAATTTTATCTGATTTTTCTTCAAATATATTGGTGCCAGGTTATTTATCTTCAATCTCACCAATTCTGCTTTCCATTTCCTCAATACTGTTCCTCTGTCTACTGAGTTGTCTAATTCTGTAATTTTATTGTTAATCTTCTGAACTCCTGATTGCTTTCTTTCTATGGATTGTTGCAGCCTATTAAATTTTTCTTTATGTTCTTGAGTAACTTTTTAATTTCTTCAGCTACTTTATCTGTGTGTTCTTTTGGTTTGTTCTGCATTTTGCCTGATCTCCCTGATCTCTTGAAAGTTCTGTATATTAACCTTTTGTATTCTGCATCTGGTAATTCCAGGAAAACACCTTCATCTGAACGATTCCTTGATTCTTTGTTTTGAGAGACTGTTGAAGCGATCATGGTCTGCTTCTTTATGTGATTTGATATTGACTGCTGTCTCTGAGCCATCTATAAGTTATTTTATTTTTTTACTTTTGCCTACTGTATCCTAGCTTTTTGCTTTGTTTTAATATGCCCAAATAGGCTCCTTGAGTGAGCTCGCTTGATGATTTGCAACTTTCAAGATTTAACGTCCTGTCACCAGATGGCTCGAGCTGTTACCAGGTATATGAGCCTAGGAGTTCATTCACTTTTCTTGTATAGATTCAGCTCAGGTGTCTAGGTAGTTGGTCATCAATTGTAGGTCATCAAGTCTTAGATGGGGAGGGGTGATTGTTGGAGACACAGGTATTTGGTTGCAGCAGGGGGTCACACTCTGAACAAAGGCAGGGGGCTGACAACCATCTCCCAAGTGTCTGTGAGGAAAGTGCACCTCTGTTTTCTATAGTGCACAGGTAGGTGGGTTCTGCAGTCAGACCACAGGCACCCTATGCTTTTGTTTGTAAGGACTGGGAGGCACCTGTTATCCCGGACCCCTGTTGTGGGTGTCTAGATGATGTGGGTGGAGCCACCAGTTCTCAGGCCCCCAATGTAGGTAGGTGAGGACCCTGTTTAATAGGCAGAGCAGTGTCAAACATCAAAAACACACCTCTCTACCGCAAGGTGAAACAGTTGAAGTTGGATACAAACCACATACACCACTGCAGTAACAAGGGCCTAATCTCCAAAAATGGGCCTACACAGGTCCATGCAGGGGTGGAAGGTATTCAAAGTCCGTGGATCATTTGTGCCTGGAAAGGAGCTTCTTCTGTCCTAAGCTCCCCAGCTTAGTGGAGCTGGCAGATTATCTTTTCCCCCAATTGTTAATTTATTCCTTCTCCAAGGCCAGGAGAATGGCTCAGGCGGCACAGCAACACCTATCTCAGGTGCAGGGAAATCTACAGCTACTGAAGCCATCTTGGGGGCTGAGCGCACAGTAAAACGAATGCAAGGACTTAGCTTTTGCCAACAGCACTGTTCTTCTCTGGTTCTGGAGTTGTGAGTAGACTGTGAGACTTGCTGTCTCCCCCTGAGGAAACTGCATCCTGAATGCTACTGCCAGCCCTGCCACTGTCCCTCCAGGGGACTGTGTCCAAGGGGTGCCATTTCTCACCAAGTCAGGTCCGGCAACTGCTCGCCACTTCTGAACCGTGTCTCCCTCCCCCTGCCACTCAGTCTGATTCCCTAACTTTGCCTTTGATGTTCAGGGCCCTTATCTTGTCAGGTATAAAATTGTTCCACTTGTTTTTTCAGGTCTTTGTTTTTTTTCTTTTTTTGGTTTTTGTTGTAAGAGGGATCACTGGAAGTGTCTGACTACTGTGCAATCTTGACTCCACCTCTCTTTATCTTCTTTTGATGCTTTCTGTGTCATTTAATATTTTCCCTGTAGAATCCTTCAATATTGCAACACAAGGCTTGAATTTTTTCTTCAGTTCTTTCAGTCTGAGAAATGCCGAGCATGTGCTTCCCTTTTGGTTTTCTAACTCCTGGTCTTTGCACGTTTCATGGTAATATTTTACTTTGTCTTCTTGAGGTGCCCTTTGAAATTTTCTGTTCATCTCTTTTACTTCATCATTTTCTTTTTGCTTTAGCTACTCTACATTCAAGAGCAAATTTCAGAGTCTTTTCTGACATCCATTTTGGTCTTTTTTTTTTCCTGGCTTTTTAATGACCTCTTGCTTTCTTTTTTTTTCTGACAGATATACATATATATTTTATTTTATATCTTTATTGTCATGCTTTAGATGAAGGTTTACAGAACAAACTAGGTTCCCATTAAACAATTAGTACACATATTGTTTCGTGACACTAATTACCAACCCCACAATATGTCAACACTCTCCCCTTCTTGACCCTGGGTTCCCTATGACCAGCTTTTCTGTCCACTCCTGCCTTCTAGCCCTTGCCCCTGGGCTGGTGTGCCCCTTTAGTTTTGCTTTATGGGTCTGTCTAATCTTTGTCTGAAGGGTGAACCTCAGTGGTGACTTCATTACTGAGCTAAAAGTGTGTCTGGGGGACATACTCAGCATTTCTCCAGTCTCTGTCAGGCGAGTAATCTGGTCTTTTTTGTGAGTTAGAATTTTGTTCTACATTTTTCTCCAGCTCTCAGACCCTCTATTGTGATCCCTGTCAGAGCAATGACCTCTTACTTTCTTCAAGTATGATGTCCTTGATGTCATTCCACAACTCATCTGGCCTTCAATCATTAGCCTTCAATTCATCAAATCTATTCTTGAGATAGTCTCTAAATTCAGGTGAGATATAATCAAGGTTGTACTTTGGCTCTCGTAGACTTGCATATGAGAAATTGATGGTCTGTTCCACAGTCAGCCCCTGGTCTTGTTCTGACCGATGATATTGAGCTTTTCCATTGTCTCTTTCCACAGATGTAGACATTTGATTCCTGTATATTCCATCTGGTGAAGCCCATGTGTATACTCACCATTTAAGTTGTTGAAAAAAGGTATTTGCAATGAAGAAGTCATTGGTCTTGCAAAATTCTATCATGCTGTCTCCAAGGCCAGATTTTCCAACTACTGTTCCTTCTTCTTTGTTTCCAACTTTCACATTGCAATCATCAGTAATTATCAATGCACCTTGATTGCATGTCTGATCGATTTCAGACTGCAGAAGATGGTAAAAATCTTCAGTTTCTTCATCTTTGGCATTAGCAGTTGGTGCATAAATTTGAATAATAGTCATGTTAACTGCTTGTCACGGATTGAAATGTGTCCCTAAAAAATATCTGTCAACTTGGGTAGGCCATGATTCCCAGTATTGTATGACTGTCTACCATTTAGTCATCTAATGTGATTTCCCTATGTGGTGTAAATCCTATCACAATGATATGATGAGATGGATTAGTCGCAGTTATGTTGATGAGATCTATAAGATTAGATAGTGTCTTAAGCTAATACCTTTTGAGGTATAAAAGAGATAAGCAAGCAGAGAGATATGGGGACCTCATAACACCAAGAAAGCATCCCCAGTAGCAGAGCATGTCCTTTGGACCCAGGGTCCCTGCACCTGAGAAGCCCCTTGACCAGAAGAAGATTGATGATGGAGACCTTCCTACAGTGCAGACAGAGAAAGTTTCCCCTAGAGCTGACACCCTGAATTTTGAATTCTAGCCTACTAGACTGTGAGAAAATTAATTTCTCTTTGTTAAAGCCACCCACTTGTGGTATTTCTGTTATAGCATCACTATATGACTAAGACACTGGTCTTCCTTGTAGGCATATGGATATTATCCTATCACTGACAGCACTGTACTTCAGGATAGACCTTGAAATGTTCTTTTTGATGATGAACTCTGTTCGATTTGGCACAGTCGTCCATAAAAAAAAAAGTCCATATGATGGACCAATTCAAAATGGTGAATATCAGTCCATTTCAGCTCACTAATGCCTAAGATATTGATGTTTATGTGTTCCATTTCATTTTTTAATGATTTCTAATTTTCCTAGATTCATACTTCATACATTCTATGTTTCTATTATTAATGGATGTTTGCAGCCATTTCTTCTCATTTTGAGTCATACCACATTAGCAATGAAGGTCTCGAAAGCTTGATTCCATGCATGTCATTGAGGTCAACTCTACTTTGAGGAGTGTGTGCGGTTTTGCTCTTCTGTAACTTGTATCTTTTAAAATAAATCTTATAAACCTTTTGTTTAATTAAATGGTTTTGAAAATTCATCTAAAATCATTGCTAAGCTTTCTGTTACAACTCATCAATTGCATTTAATTTCTATTAGGTTTTCTGTTTAGACTATTGTATAACCTTCAATAATAATTTTTATATCAATTCACAACCATTATAATTTCTTTTTCTTTTTTGGGGGGGTGTTTAAATCTGAAATATAATTATGAATAGAAGTGTTAATAGCAGAGATTATTTTCTCGTTTCTTCTGTTAAATAAAGGTTTGAACTTAAAACTGTTGGATGATCTGTTTCATCTACAAAACTCCATCTTTTTTTTTTTTAAGAAATACAGTATTAGTCTTATTTTGTTTATTTATTATATATATAACTATATAAATCTTTCTTCACTGTCTGGTTCTTTTTAAGATTTTTTATTGTATTCATGTACTGAAGTTTCACTACATTATATCTTGATTCAGATTTATTTTTACTTTGCCCTCTTGGGATATCTTTGCCTTCCCTAATCTAAGGATTGATATGTTTCATTGTTTTTAGTCACTAGTTCCCCAAATGTTTTTTCCTGTATTTTTGAAGGGACAGAATTCCTCCACGTTTTGTGAATATATGTACGTCATGTTTACAATCACGTTTTCAAAATGATTTTGCCCACGAGGTAGCTAATATTTTCCTAAATTAAAGAAGTGGGGAAAACAGCACAATACAGAAATAATGAATGCCACATCAGATCAGTTATTTGATGCCATGTCTTATGACTGCCAATGGAACATATTGTTTTTTATCCATGTCTCCCTGTTTATGTGCTAGTATCCTGTCCTGTGAACTCATTTCAAGGGCTGTGTGCCTGACCCGGAAGCAGCTTTCAGCATTTTCCCCAGGTCTAAATAGAAGAGGATGTTTTTTCTTCTGTAAAAAGAAATCCAAATAGGGTTTTTTTTGGTCCCTTTTATTTTTATTTTATCCATTGAAAGAGAAATAAATATTTATTTATAGTCTATTTAGAAAACTTTTTCACCTGTCTTTATTTTTAATTTTCCCCCACAATTTTGTGATATGGGTATTAGCATTTATTACATTATACACAAAAAGAAAGGAAAAGAAGAAAAAATTCTGATGATAATTTCAGAGAAGAAACAAAAGTGGGAGAAACAAGCCTTAAATCTGGACCATGACCATACATGGGAGGTAAAACTTTTATTCACCACCTTTACTGGGTGACACCTAAAATATTTCAGGATTTGTGTCAGGATTAAATTGTAGTTTATACTTCACACAACCTCTTAAGGTTGATATCACCACTGACATTTTATAGATGATAAAATTGATATGAGGAGATTTTAAGTAGTTTTCCCTAAATGTCCAGCTAAATTATATATATATAAAACCTTTTAAAATACATACCCTGTAAATCAAACCCATTGCCGTAGAGTTGATTCCAACTCACAGCTACCCTATATTATCTCTCAACTATTTGGAACTGGTGAATCTAAAGGATGGTACACTTTTTAATGACATAGAACAGAAAGAGAGAGAGAAAGGAAAGAAGTAAAGGAAGGGAGGGAGGGAGGAAGAGAAAGAGAGAGGGAGGAAGGGCGGAAGGAAGGTAGGAAGAAAGAAAAGAAAGTTATTAAAATAGAAATTCTCTGTATAGTAGAGGATCAACAATACATATAAAAGAATTTTTATTCCCAGATGAAACTGTTTTACTGTTAAAAATTTATTCATTTTAACAAATTCTTGTGTTTATATTTCGTCATATGTCCTGGCTCTAACATATTCTCATTCAACAGCGAGTTATTCTAAAAAAACGCAAATCTAATGAATGATAGAAGAAGACATATACACTATCACAGAAAAATGGCTTCTCAGAGCCTCCTAATGAACTCCAATTAAAGTATTGCTCCCAATTCAAAAGTATCTGTTCTTAGGAGATTTTGCTTACAAAGAAACACCCATGTTGTCTCCTTAGTAAGTCACGGTGTACATATTATGTAAAGGAATATCCTCCAATGGCTTCCAAGTTTGAAATAAATTACATATCATCATGACGTGTATTGCCTTGCATTGTTGTTGTTAGTTCCCTCAAGTCAGTTCCAAATCATAGTGGCACTATGTACAACAGAATGAAATACTGCCAGGTCCTGTGTCTTCTTAGGTCTTCCTTATTCATAGTCCAGCTTTCACGTGCATATGAGGCAACTGAAAACACCGTGCCTTGGATCAGGGACACTTTAGTCTTCAAGGTGACATCTTTGCTTTTTAACACTTGAAAAATTTCTTTTGCACCAGATTTTCCCAATGCAATGCATCATTTGATTTCTTGACTGATGTTTCCATGGGTGTTGATTGTGGATCCAAGTAAAACAAAATCCTTGACAATTTCAATCTTTTCTCCATTTATCATGATGTTGCTTATTGCTCCACTGATGAGGATTTTTATTTTCTTTACATTGAGGTGTAATTCATACCTAAGTCTTTATAGTCTTTGGTCTTTATCAGTAAGTGCTTCAAGTCCTGTTCAGGTTCAGCAAGCAAGGTTGTGCAATCCGCATATCACAGGATGTTAATGAGTCTTCTTCCAATCATGATGCTCTGTTCTTCACACAGTTCAGTTTGTTGGACTATGTGCACTGCATACAGATTGAATAATTATAGTGAAAGGATTCAACCCTGATGTACACCTTTCCTGACTTTAAACCATGCAGTAGTAGCCCATTGTTCTGTTTGAATGACTGCCTCTTGATCTATGCAGAGGTTCCCCATGAGCACAATTAAGTGTTCTGGAATTCCCATTTTTTGTGATGTTATCCATAATTTGTTATGATTCACAGAGTCAAATTCCTTTGCATAGTCAATAGAACACAGGTAAACATCTTTCCGATATTCTCTGCTTTCAGCCAGGATCCATCTGACATCAACAATGACTCACCTGTTCCCACGTCCTCTTTTGAATCTGGCTTAAATTTCTGACAGTTTCTGTCAATGCACTGCTGCAGCCAGTGTTGAAAGTTTCAAATACACACACATACACGTATGATGTTACTAAACTTTAAAAGGTTTTACATTCTTATAACACATTTAACAATAGAGATTTGTATAGAGAAGTTATAATAAGAGCCATCCCCACATAAGTATATTGTACCTGCTCCCCCAAAGTGTCCAGTGTCCAAAGATACATATGTACCCTTTTACACACTTCTTTTTGCCGGGACACATGGAAGTACATTCATTTGTTCGTTTTTATGGAAATTAGATCACACTCTACCCATGTTTTTCTCTGAATCACTCTTCACTTGACAATTTCTCATGGTTCCTCTAAATCAGCAGACATGGAAGAAGCACTCTTTTTGGTTCTTCTAATTTTTAACTCCCACCACTCTTCTGTCAGTTTGTTGTACTGTGGTGGCTTGCATGTTGCTGTGATGTTAGAAGCTATGCCACCGGTATTTCACATACCACCAGGTTCACACATGGTAGACAGGTTTGAGTGGAGCTCTGGATTTAGACAGACTAGGAAAAAGGACCTAGTGATCTATTTCTAAAAAAAAAACTGGCCAGTGAAATCTTACGAATAGTACTGGAACACTGTCTGATTGAATGACAGAGGATAACCCCTTAGGTTGGAAGTCACTTAAAATACAAGTGGGGAAGAGCTACCTCCTCAAAGTAGATCCCACTTTAATGACATTTGCTGATGGGGCACAACTCAAAATGAGAAGAAACTGACACAAATATCCATTAATAACCAGAACGTGGAATGAAGGAATTATGAATCTAGGGAAATTGGAAGTCATCAAAAATGAAATGGAGAGGGGGCGGAGCCAAGATGGCAGACTAGGCAGACGCTACCTCGGATCCCTCTTACAACAAAGACACAGAAAAACAAGTGAATCGATCACATACATAACAATCTACGAACCCTGAACAACAAACACAGATTTAGAGACGGAGAACGAACTAATACGGGGAAGCAGCGATTGTTTCCAGAGCCTGGAGCCAGCGTACCAGTCAGGTACGGCACAAGCACAGAGAGCTGCTCCACCCCCTTGAACAAACCCCAGGAGGGGGACCAGCCGGTTCCACGGGCGGCGTGGGACGCAGCCGGTAGGAGAAGTCCCCGGGAGGCAGTGACTGGTCTTGGAGCAGAAAGAGCAGTGTCCGAGCCGGGGAACCGTCCCGCAGGGATTTGGACTGGACGCAGGTGGCTTCATTAACATCTGAATAGCCTGAGCCAGAGGGAGAACTCTGATAGGGATCTGACTGCATTTTTTTTTTAGCGGATTTTCTGAAAAAACTAGTTTCCCAGTGATGGCTCGGAGACAACAATCCATATCCAACCACTTAAAGAAGCAGACCATGACAGCTTCTCCAACCCCCCAAACAAAAGAATCAAAATCTTTCCCAAATGAAGATACAATCTTGGAATTATCAGATACAGAATATTAAAAACTAATTTACAGAATGCTTAATGATATCACAAATGAAATTAGGATAACTGCAGAAAAAGCCAAGGAACACACTGATAAAACTGTTGAAGAACTCAAAAAGATTATTCAAGAACATAGTGGAAAAATTAATAAGTTGCAAGAATCCATAGAGAGACAACATGTAGAAATCCAAAAGATTAACAATAAAATAACAGAATTAGACAACGCACTAGGAAGTCAGAGGAGCAGACTCGAGCAATTAGAATGCAGACTGGGACATCTGGAGGACCAGGGAATCAACACCAACATAGCTGAAAAAAAATCAGACAAAAGAATTAAAAAAAAATGAAGAAACCCTAAGAATTATGTGGGACTCTATCAAGAAGGATAACCTGCGGGTGATTGGAGTCCCAGAACAGGGAGGGGGGACAGAGAAAATAGTTGAAGAACTCCTGACAGAAAACTTCCCTGACATCATGAAAGACGAAAGGATATCTATCCAAGATGCTCATCGAACCCCATTTAAGATTGATACAAAAAGAAAAACACCAAGACATATTATCATCAAACTCACCAAAACCAAAGATAAACAGAAAATTTTAAAAGCAGCCAGGGAGAAAAGAAAGGTTTCCTTCAAGGGAGAATCAATAAGAATATGTTCTGACTACTCAGCAGAAACCATGCAGGCAAGAAGGGAATGGGACGACACATACAGAACACTGAAGGAGAAAAACTGCCAGCCAAGGATCATATATCCAGCAAAACTCTCTCTGAAATATGAAGGCGAAATTAAGATATTTACAGACAAACACAAGTTTAGAGAATTTGCAAAAACCAAACCAAAGCTACAAGAAATACTAAAGGATATTGTTTGGTCAGAGAACCAATAATATCAGCTCAGATATCAGCACAACACAAGGTCACAAAACAGAACGTCCAGATATCAACTCAAATAGGGAAATCACAAAAACAAACAAATTAAGATTAATTAAAAAAAAAAAAAAACACATAACAGGGAATCATGGAAGTCAATAGGTAAAAGATCACAATAATCAAAAAGAGGGACTAAATACAGGAGGCATTGAACTGCCATATGGAGAGTGATACAAGGCGATATAGAACAATACAAGTTAGGTTTTTACTTAGAAAAATAGGGGTAAATAATAAGGTAACCACAAAAAGGTATAACAACTCTATAACGCAAGATAAAAACCAAGAAAAACGTAACGACTCAACTAACATAAAGTCAAGCACTATGAAAATGAGGATCTCACAATTTACTAAGAAAAACGCCTCAGCACAAAAAAGTATGTGGAAAAATGAAATTGTCAACAACACACATAAAAAGGCATCAAAATGACAGCACTAAAAACTTATTTATCTATAATTACCCTGAATGTAAATGGACTAAATGCACCAATAAAGAGACAGAGAGTCACAGACTGGATAAAGAAACACGATCCATCTATATGCTGCCTACAAGAGACACACCTTAGACTTAGAGACACAAACAAACTAAAACTCAAAGGATGGAAAAAAGTATATCAAGCAAACAATAAGCAAAAAAGAAGAGGAGTAGCAATATTAATTTCTGACAAAATAGACTTTAGACTTAAATCCACCAGAAAGGATAAAGAAGGACACTATATAATGATAAAAGGGACAATTGACCAGGAAGACATAACCATATTAAATATTTATGCACCCAATGACAGGGCTGCAAGATACATAAATTAAATTTTAACAGAATTGAAAAGCGAGATAGATACCTCCACAATTATAGTAGGAGACTTCAACACACCACTTTCGGAGAAGGACAGGACATCCAGTAAGAAGCTCAACAGAGACACGGAAGATCTAATTACGACAATCAACCAACTTGACCTCATTGACTTATGCAGAACTCTCCACCCAACTGCTGCAAAATATACTTTTTTTTCTAGCGCACATGGAACATTCTCTAGAATAGACCACATATTAGGTCATAAAACAAACCTTTGCAGAGTCCAAAACATCGAAATATTACAAAGCATCTTCTCAGACCACAAGGCAATAAAACTAGAAATCAATAACAGAAAAACTAGGGAAAAGAAATCAAATACTTGGAAAATGAACAATACCCTCCTGAAAAAAGACTGGGTTATAGAAGACATCAAGGAGGGAATAAGGAAATTCATAGAAAGCAACGAGAATGAAAATACTTCCTATCAAAACCTCTGGGACACAGCAAAAGCAGTGCTCAGAGGCCAATTTATATCAATAAATGCACACATACAAAAGGAAGAAAGAGCCAAAATCAGAGAACTGTCCCTACAACTTGAACAAATAGAAAGTGAGCAACAAAAGAATCCATCAGGCACCAGAAGAAAACAAATAATAAAAATTAGAGCTGAACTAAATGAATTAGAGAACAGAAAAACAATTGAAAGAATTAACAAAGCCAAAAGCTGGTTCTTTGAAAAAATTAACAAAATTGATAAATCATTGGCTAGACTGACTAAAGAAATACAGGAAAGGAAACAAATAACCCGAATAAGAAATGAGAAGGACCACATCACAAGAGAACCAAATGAAATTAAAAGAATCATTTCAGATTATTATGAAAAATTGTACTCTAACAAATTTGAAAACCTAGAAGAAATGGATGAATTCCTGGAAAAACACTACCTACCTAAACTAACACATTCAGAAGTAGAACAACTAAATAGACCCATAACAAAAAAAGAGATTGAAACGGTAATCAAAAAACTCCCAACAAAAAAAAGCCCTGGCCCGGACGGCTTCACTGCAGAGTTCTACCAAACTTTCAGAGAAGAGTTAACACCACTACTACTAAAGGTATTCCAAAGCATAGAAAATGACGGAATACTACCCAACTCATTCTATGAAGCCACCATCTCCCTGATACCAAAACCAGGTAAAGACATTACAAAAAAAGAAAATTATAGACCTATATCCCTCATGAACATTGATGCAAAAATCCTCAACAAAATTCTAGCCAATAGAATCCAACAACACATCAAAAAAATAATTCACCCTGATCAAGTGGGATTTATACCAGGTATGCAAGGCTGGTTTAATATCAGAAAAACCATTAATGTAATCCATCACATAAATAAAACAAAAGATAAAAACCACATGATCTTATCAATTGATGCAGAAAAGGCATTTGACAAAGTCCAACACCGATTCATGATAAAAACTCTTACCAAAATAGGAATTGAAGGAAAATTCCTCAACATAATAAAGGGCATCTATGCAAAGCCAACAGCCAATATCACTCTAAATGGAGAGAACCTGAAAGCATTTCCCTTGAGAACGGGAACCAGACAAGGATGCCCTTTATCACCGCTCTTATTCAACATCGTGTTGGAAGTCCTAGCCAGGGCAATTAGGCTAGACAAAGAAATAAAAGGTATCCGGATTGGCAAGGAAGAAGTAAAGTTATCACTATTTGCAGATGACATGATTATATACACAGAAAACCCTAAGGAATCCTCCAGAAAACTACTGAAACTAATAGAAGAGTTTGGCAGAGTCTCAGGTTATAAAAGAAACATACAAAAATCACTTGGATTCCTCTACATCAACAAAAAGAACACCGAAGAGGAAATAACCAAATCAATACCATTCACAGTAGCCCCCAAGAAGATAAGATACTTAGGAATAAATCTTACCAAGGATGTAAAAGACCTATACAAAGAAAACTACAAAGCTCTACTACAAGAAATTCAAAAGGACATACTTAAGTGGAAAAACATACCTTGCTCATGGATAGGAAGACTTAACATAGTAAAAATGACTATTCTACCAAAAGCCATCTATACATTTAACGCACTTCCGATCCAAATTCCAATGTCATATTTTAAGGGGATAGAGAAACAAATCACCAATTTCATATGGAAGGGAAAGAAGCCCTGGATAAGCAAAGCACTACTGAAAAAGAAGAAAAAAGTGGGAGGCCTCACCTTACCTGACTTCAGAACCTATTATATAGCCACAGTAGTCAAAACAGCCTGGTATTGGTACAACAACAGACACATAGACCAATGGAACAGAATTGAGAACCCAGACATAGATCCATCCACGTATGAGCAGCTGATATTTGACAAAGGACCAGTGTCAATTAACTGGGGAAAAGATAGCCTTTTTAACAAATGGTGCTGGCATAACTGGATATCCATCTGCAAAAAAATGAAACAGGACCCATACCTCACACCATGCACAAAAACTAACTCCAAGTGGATCAAAGACCTAAACATAAAGACTAAAACGATAAAGATCATGGAAGAAAAAACTGGGACAACCCTAGGAGCCCTAATACAAGGTATAAACAGAATACAAAACATTACCAAAAATGATGAAGAGAAACCCAATAAATGGGAGCTCCTAAAAATCAAACACCTATGCTCATCTAAAGACTTCTCCAAAAGAGTAAAAAGACCACCTACAGACTGGGAAAGAATTTTCAGCTATGACATCTCCAACCAGCGCCTGATCTCTAAAATCTACATGATTCTGTCAAAACTCAACCACAAAAAGACAAACAACCCAATCAAGAAGTGGGCAAAGGATATGAACACACATTTCACTAAAGAAGATATTCAGGCAGCCAACAGATACATGAGAAAATGCTCTCGATCATTAGCCATTAGAGAAATGCAAATTAAAACTACGATGAGATTCCATCTCACTCCAACAAGGCTGTCATTAATCCAAAAAACACAAAATAATAAATGTTGGAGAGGCTGCGGAGAAATTGGAACTCTTATACACTGCTGGTGGGAATGTAAAATGGTACAACCACTTTGGAAATCTATCTGGCATTTTCTTAAACAGTTAGAAATAGAACTACCATACGACCCAGAAATCCCACTCCTAGGAATATACCCTAGTGATACAAGAGCCTTCATACAAACAGATATATGCACAACCATGTTTATTGCAGCTCTGTTTACAATAGCAAAAAGTTGGAAGCAACCAAGGTGTCCATCAACGGATGAATGGGTAAATAAATTGTGGTATATTCACACAATGGAATACTACGCATCGATAAAGAACAGTGACGAATCTCTGAAACATTTCTTAACATGGAGGAAACTGGAAGGCATTATGCTGAGCGAAATTAGTCAGAGGCAAAAGGACAAATATTGCATAAGACCACTATTATAAGATCTTGAGAAATAGTAAACCTGAGAAGAACACATACTTTTGTGGTTACGAGGGGGGAGGGAGGGAGGGTGGGAGAGGGTTTTTTATTGATTAATCAGTAGATAAGAACTGCTTTAGGTGAAGGGAAAGACAACACTCAATACATGGAAGGTCAGCTCAATTGGACTGGACCAAAAGCAAAGAAGTTTCCAGGATAAAATGAATGCTTCAAAGGTCAGCGGAGCAAGTGCGGGGGTCTGGGGAACATGGTTTGCGGGGACTTCTAAGTCAATTGGCAAAATAATTCTATTATGAAATCATTCTGCATCCCACTTTGAAATGTGGCGTCTGGGGTCTTAAATGCTAACAAGCGGCCATCTAAGATGCATCAATTGGTCTCAACCCACCTGGAGCAAAGGAAAATGAAGAACACCAAGGCCACACGACAACTAAGAGCCCAAGAGACAGAAAGGGCCACATGAACCAGAGACCTACATCATCCTGAGACCAGAAGAACTAGTTGGTGCCCGGCCACAATCGATGACTGCCCTGACAGGGAGCACAGCAGAGGACCCCTGAGGGAGCAGGAGATCAGTGGGATACAGACCCCAAATTCTCATAAAAAGACCAAACTTAATGGTCTGACTGAGACTGGAGGAATCCCGGTGGCCATGCTCCCCAGACGTTCTGTTGACACAGGACAGGAATCATCCCCGAAGACAACTCATCAGAAATGAAAGGGACTGGTTAGCGGGTGGGAGAGAGACGCTGATGAAGAATGAGCTAATTATATCAGGTGGACACTCGAGAGTGTGTTGGCAACTCCTGTCTGGAGGGGGGATGGGAGGATAGAGAGAGAGGGAAGCCCGCAAAATTCTCAAGAAAGGAGAGACTGAAAGGGCTGACTCAAGACGGGGAGAGCAAGTGGGAGTAGGGAGTGAGATGTATGTAAACTTATATGTGACAGACTGATTGGATTTGTAAACGTTCACTTGAAGCTTAATAAAAGTTATTAAAAAAAAAAAGTGACATAATTTTATATCCAGACAAAATGAAATGCCAATAACTAAGTGGAGTGCAAAAATGGAAGCCTGAAGAAGATAAAATGATTTGTGAATCCCTAAAGACAATTCCAAAATTCCTTTTTAGAATGTAATAAATCAGAAGAGACTTCTGCCATTAAAGGTACGTGCTTAATGGGTGGGAATCATCCTACTAGTACCACTAGTGCTGAAATTAACGATGGCAATACCAATATAACAGAATTTATTCCAAATTCTGCATCCATTTCTTGCTGTAGTAAAAAAAAAAAAAAAAAAAATTGGTAATGATCTAGAAAGTGAAACTAAGAATATTAAATGGTCACATCTGCAGACCCCATAAATAACAGAAATGCAGGTACTGCCTTGTGGAATAATTTTCTTCCAACGAAGCAAATTACTGGATCAAAAGAGGCCCAAGTGATTGTCAACATCACAGTTGTCCACTTGTAAATTTGTGTTGAAAATTCCTGGACGGTAAACGAAGTTCTGTAGCCAGAATTTTTTCTAGAGTGCAAAGTTAATGATGAAAATTATAAGAGGGGGTGGCTACTGCAATCTCCATCAGTCGGCTCCCTGTATTGTTTTGTTTGCAAACCTACTAAACAAAAAAACAAACCCGTCATCCTCATTTAATTCTCGAATTGTTACAGATGAATTTAGCAATTGGTGCAAATTGAATAGGATCGGTAAACATGAAAATAGTTCAATTCACAAAGATTATGTTATCATATTTAAACCAAACACATTGTTATGGCTTAATTTATGAACTGGAATCACAAATTAATGAACATCAGTATTGAAAAGCCATTTTGTAATGTGTCGTTGTTGTCCTAACAATCACTGAATGTGGACTATCTTCGTGAAAAATAAATGAAGTCTTTGGGTCCCCACAAAATGGAAAATTTTAAAGTTGACTTCAACTTGTTGCTCATTTGATCTATTTTTAGCAAGTCACATCTCAAAACACGGTAACACAGGAAAGGGCAATCCATCCCATAATTCTAAAATAATGTGTAAAAAATTTATAATCTTGATAAGTGATGAAGTTCAATCAACTACTGTCAGTGAAATAAGCATAGCTCGATATTTGATTTTGTCTGTGGATTCCACTTCTGAGCCTTCTCATACAAGCCAGCTAAGTATTGTTTAAAGATCCGTATCTCCAACAGATAGAAAACCTGTGTGGTGATTTATCACATTTACTAGCTTAAAAAATCATACTGGTAAAGACATTGCAAAGCAAGTGTTTCACTAATTATGTGAAGTTTGCAAAATTGATTTTTCTAAGTGCAGAGACCAATCCTATGACAATGCTGCCATTACGTCACTGCATTATAAAGGCATACAACAGAAAATTCTGGAATGAAATTAATATGCCATTTCCATACCAAGGTGCTGCACATTCACTTAATTTTGTAGGATGTATCACAATAGTTTTTTTTGTCCAAAAGCAATTCATGTTTTTTCTAATATTCAGTTCCTTTACAAATTTTTTGCCACCTCTACTCACTGATGAGCTGTTCTTAAAACACATTCAGGCAATGATTGAGCATTAAAATGTCTAATACACATTGGGAAGCACATGCTATAGCAACAAGTACAATTCTAGGTGCCACACAGAATATTGCTGAAGACCAGATACAGAAAGGAAACTCCAAAACAGAAGCTAAAATCATCGCTGCCTTAGTCATCTAGTGCTGCCACAACAGATACCATAAGTGGATGGCTTTAACAAAGAGAAATTTATTTTCTCACAGTCCAGCAGGTTACAAGTCCAAATTCAGGACGTCAGCTCCAGGGGAAGGTTTTCTCTCTCTGTTGATTCTGGAAGAAGGTCCTTGTCCTCCATCTTCCCATGGTCAAGGAGCTTCTCAGGCGCAGGGACCCCGGGTCCAAAGGATATGCTCTGCTCTTGGGAGGATGAGGTCCCCAACTCTCTATCCTTTCATCTCCTGAGAGATAAAAGGTGGTGCAGGCCACACTCTAGGGAAACTCCCTGTATCTCAGATCAGGGAGGTGTTAAAATCCCACCCTAATCCTCTCAACATAAAATTACCATCACAAAATGGAGGACAACCTCACATGGCCTATCCAAGTTTATACACACATTTTGGGGGGACATAATTCAATCCATGACATTCTACCCTTTAAACCCTTTGGCTCCCCCAAAATCACATTCTTGAAAATGGAAAACATATTCATCCCATCAGAAACCAAAACCAAACCCACTGCCGTCCAGTCGATTCTGACTCATAGCGACCCTATAAGACAGAGTAGAACTTCCCCATAGAGTTTCCAAGGAGCGCCTGGCAGATTCGAACTGCCGACCTTTTGGTTCGCAGCCGTAGCACTTAACCCCTACGCCACCAGGGTTTCCTCATCCCATCATAGCATAGAAAAAGTCTTAAATCAAGTCCAAGTCCAAACTTCAAAAATCCCTCTTCATCTGTGAAATCGAGGACACAAGTTAACTGCTTCCAAAGGTACAATGGCATAAAAGGCACAAGCTAGACATTTCCATTACAAACTGAAGAAACTTGAGGGAAAGAAGGCATAACATGCACCAAGTGAGTCAGGAGAACACATCGCGTTAGCCCTCAAAGACATTGCAAACCAAGTGTTTCACTAATTAGACGAAGTTTGCAAAATTGATTTTTCTAAGTGCAGAGACCAATCCTATGACAATGCTGGGAAATGTCACTGCATTATAAAGGCATGCAACAGAAAATTCTGGAATGTAATGAATATGCCATTTTCATACCAAGGTGCTGCATATTCACTTAATTTTGTAGGATGTAATACAAGAGATTTTTGTCAAAAAAAAAAGATTTTTTTCTTCTATTCAGATATTTTACAAATTTTTTGCCATCTCTATTCACCAATGAGCTGTTCATAGGCAATGATCAGCATTAAAATGTCTTTCTAATACCCACTGAGAAGCACATGCTAGAGCAACGAGCTCAATCCTGGACTCACACACTCAGATTCTAGGTGCCATAGAGAATATTGCTGAAGACCAGTCACAAAAAGGAGATACCAGAACAGAAGCTTAAAACGTCGCCAACAAAATGGAAACACAGCCCATATATTTATGTTTGTTATGTAAAATAATATATTCCATCATTTTCATCTCACGAGTCAATCCTCCAAGATTCAGAAGTAAATTTATAGGCATGCATAGATCTCTACCAGCTATTAACAAGATATTTACTTAAGAGAATATTTTGAAAACACAATAAAACAAATACTGCCAAATACTGATTATCAAGCAGTTTATTGTTGCAGAAGCATTAAAAGAAACAAGTAAATGACAGAAATGCTCCAGAAGTACTGAGGGCCAGAGATCAATTTCACATAACCACCATCACTGACACACTTGAATCTTCCATGAAATGAAGGATGATGATGTATGAAGTTCTTTCTGATATTTTTTTCCTTCTTAACATGAATATAAATGATGAAGAATTCCTGAAGGTACCTAATAAATTAGCACAGGCTTATTCTGATGAGGATACCCTGGTGGCACAGCGGGTAAGTGCTACGACTGCTAACCAAGAGGACAGCAGTTCAAATCTACCAGGCGCTCCTTGGAAACTCTATCGGGCAGTTCTACTCTGTCCTACAGGGTCGGGATGAGTCAGAATCGACTCGACGGCAGTGGGTTTTGTTTTTATCCTGATGACTTAAGACAAAACTTTATGGAGAAGTGCTACAATTTCATTCTTACGTTAGAATTAAGTTTAGAGATTCAAAACAAATTTTACTCATGTAGGCGTGTAAACCAAAAAACCAAACCCACTACTGGTGAATTGATTTCAACACATAGCCACGCTATAGGACAGAGTAGAATTGCCCCCATAGGGTTTCCATGGAGCAGCTAATGTATTCGAACTGCCAAGCTTTTGGTTAGCAGCTGAGTTCTTAACCACTGCACCACCAGTGCTCCAAATATACTCTGGCCCAGTAGTTCAAATGCAACAGCTGCTCCTTGAAAACCCGATGAGGCAGTTCTACTCTGATCTGTAGGGTCATTATGCATCAGAATCGACTCCAACCCAACGGGTTTGTTCTGCCTACTGCCTCATCCCTATTTCATTTTCTCAGAGATAAGTTTCTCTGATAGGGTCAGATTCAGGAATGTGATGAAAAATGTCTCTTGTAGGGGGTGGGGCCAAGATGGCAGAGTAGTCAGATGCTTTGTGTAGCCCCTCTTATAACAAAGACCCAGAGAAGTAAATCGATTATATATGACAATCTAGGAGCCCTGAACATCAAAGGTGAAGTTACAGAATTGGACTTAGTGGCACGGCGAGGGGGATATGGTTCAGAAGCAGTGAGATGCTGACAGACCTGACCAGGCAGAAACCAGCACCCTGCAGGCTGGATTGGATGGCATGTGTGGTGAGGCAAGCAGTGATGCTCGGGACATGTTTTTCACATCAGAAGAGATCGAGTGGTGGAAAGTCTACACAAGCTTCGAGAACCAGTGAAAAGCAGTGCTAAGTTGGCAAAAGATAAGTACATGTATTTAAAATGCCACACAAATCAAAAATCATCCCCTTTGGGAAGAACATCTCTCCCATTTACCTGCTTCCTCCCTCTCTGTTTTTAGTCTTGGACCAGCTTCAGCTATTTCTGGGTGCCCTGGGCCAGAAGTAGGAACTATCACATGCCTTGGAGCAAGAACAAACAACAAAAAATAATCTGCCAGCTTCCCTAAGCCAGGAACTTAGGGAAGGCACAGACATAAGGGGTCCAAGGACTTTGAATGCCTTTCACCCTTGCATAGATCTGTGTAGGCCCATTTCAACAGCATAGGCCCTCATTAGCACACTACGACAGGGTACATACCTGAAGCCTATTTTCAACTGTATCAGTTATAAAGCGGAGTGGCAGATTCGTGATATTTGACAACTTTCTGCCAATTAAGCAGAGTCCTCACCTACCCACATCAGTGACTTGAGGGTTGGTGGCTCCACCCATGCCACCTAGCCACACAATTCAGGAGTCCAAGAATAAGTGGTGAATCCCAGTCCTTACAACCAACAGCATTGGGTGCCCATGGTCTGGCTACAAAGCCCACCCACCTATGTGCTCTAGGGAACAGGGACATGCTTTCCTCCCAGACACTCAGGGGCAGTCATTCCCCCCACAGTAGCCAGACACCTGTACCTACACCAATCAACCCTGTCTATGCAGGAGTGTAGGTGAGAGCCTACACCACATGCCAAACTAGCTCACCCAAGCAGCCTATTTGGGCATATCAAAATAAAACAAGAAGCTAGGACACAGTACACCAAAAAAAAAGAAAAAAACAAAAACAAACCCAGTGCCATCAAGTAGATTCCGACTCAGCAAGCAAACATAAAATAAATGAATATAATAACTCACTAATGGCTCAGAGACAAGTGTAAATATCAAATAACATAAAGAGGCAGACCATGATGGATTCAGGAAGCTCCCAAAACAACAAATCAAGAAATCTTCCAAATGAAGAGAAATTCCAGGAATTACTGCAGGAAGAATTTAAAAGATTAAGAGACCGAGCTCTTCAAGAGAT
Source organism: Loxodonta africana (assembly GCF_030014295.1). Lineage (NCBI taxonomy): Eukaryota > Metazoa > Chordata > Mammalia > Proboscidea > Elephantidae > Loxodonta > Loxodonta africana. Next base: position 312,647 of record NW_026975074.1, read on the forward strand.
CCAGGAGGAGATCACGCAAAACGAAGAACAAGCCAAGGAACACACAGATAAAACAATAGAGGAACTTAAGAAGGTTATACAAGAGTATGATGACAAATGTAACAGGCTGCAAGAATCCATAGAAAGATAGCAAGCAAATCCAAAAGAGTAACAATAAAATTTCAGAATTAGACAACTCAATAGAAAATGAGAGGAGCAGAATTGAGGCACTGGAAGTCAGAATTAGTGAGATTGAAGATAAAGCACTTGACACCAACTCATTTGAGGAAAAATCAGATAAAATATTTTTTTTAAACTTGAAGAAACTCTAAGAATTATGTGGGACTCTATCAAGAGTGATTGAAACACCAGAATCGGGGCGGGGGGTGGAGGGATAACAGAAAACACAGTGAGAATTGTTGAAGACTTCTTGGCTAAAAACTTCACTGATCTTGTGAAAAATAAGACGGTATCTATCCAAGATGCTTACTGAACCCCACGCAAGGTAGATGCCAAGATAAAGTCACCAGGACATATTATAATCTTGCTTGTCAAAACCAAATATAAAGAGAGAATTTTAAGAGTAGCTAGGGATAAATAAAAAGTCACCTATAAAGAAGGGTCAGTAAGACTAAGCTCAGACTACTCAGCAGAAACCATGCAGGCAAGAAGGACATATACGAAGCCCTGAAGGAAAAAAAAGAAATTGCCAGCCAAGAATTATATATCCAGCAAAACTGTCTCTGAAATATGATGGTGAAATTAGGACATTTCCAGATAAGCAAGTTTAGGGAATTTTTTAAAACCTAACCAATATGACAAGAAATAATAAAGGGAGTTCTCCAGTTAGAAAAGCAATAACATCAGCTAACAACCCAAGGCTAGAACACGAGACAGAACAACCAGATACCAACCAACATAGGGACTTCACAAATAAATGAAAGCTAAAACACTGAAAATATAGAAACAGAGACATCGATCTCTAAAAGATGACAACATTAAGACAAAAAAGAGGGACTAAATAATGTACTCATAGATCTTTCATATGGAGAGGAAGTCAAGACGATATAAAGAAATAAAAGATTGGTTTAAATTTAGAAAAACAGGTAAATGTTAAGGTAACCCAAAGGAAACTAACAATCCTACACATTAAAATTAAAAAAACAAGGAAAACATAAATTTTCAGCAAATACAAAAGCAACAAGGAAAAGATGAAAGACTAAAAAGAAAAACGATTCAGCACAGAAAAAAATAAATTAGCAGTAAATACAAAGGCAACAAAAATGAAGACGATGGAAAGAAAATGCACAAAGAACAACAACTCAAGAAAATTGAGTGGAATCAGGAAAATGTCAACAAGACGTACACAAAAAAAGACAAAAATGACAGCACTAAACTCATAACTATGAATAATTATGATAAATGTAAATGGTTTAATTGCACCAATAAGGAGAAAGTAGCAGAATGGATTAAAAAACATGATCCATATGTATGCAGACTGCAAGAGACACACCATAAACTCAAAGATATAAACAAACTAAATCTCAAAAAATGGAAAAAAAAAAAATATATATATCAAGCAGACAACAATAAAAAATAAGAGTGGCAATATTAATCTCTGATAAAACAGGCTTTAAAGTAAAATACACCACAAAGGAAAAGGAAATACACTATATAATTATTAAAGGGTCAATAATTTTTTTTATACCAGGAGGACAAAATCATAATAAATATTTATATACCCAATGACAGGGCTCCAAAATACATAAAACAAACTCAAACAGTATTGAAAAGAGAAATAGCTCCACAATAATAGTAGGAGACTTCAACATACCACTTCTGATGACAGACAGGATATCCATAAAGAAGCTCAATAAAGACACAGAAGGTCTAAATACCACAATCGGCCAACTGATCTCATAGACTTAAACACAACACTCCACCCAACGGTAGTCAAGTAAACTTTCTTTTCTAACACTCATGGAGCATTCTTGAGAATAGACCACGTATTAGGCCACAAAGCAAGCATTAACAGAATCCAAAACATCGAAATATTACACAGCATGTTTCCTGACCATAAAGCCATAAAAGTCAAACCGCTGTAGTTATCACACATTTTAATTTCTTACATATTTTAAACCCAATAAAGTCTATTCTTATTATGTCATGCAGTCAGTAATCATCTATTTTTACCCATTTCATTAACTTTCATTCCTTCTTGCATCTTAAGCCTTTCACCTTATTTTCTTCCTGCTTCAAGAATACCTTTGGAATTTTCTTTAATGTGGGCATGCTGATGTTAACTTATCTAGGTTTTGTTTCTCTGAAAAAAAAAGGTCTTTGCTCATTCATGAAGGATGTTCTTCCTCAGCACAGAGTTCTGGCTTGCCACGTATTTTCTCTCTATAATATTAATATACCATCTTATTGTCTTAGGGTTTTCACTATTTCTGTACAGAAGTCATCAGCCAGTTTTTTTGTTTGTCCTTTAAAGATAATCTCTTCCATTCTTTAAGTAGTGTTAAATTATTTGTTTTTTGTGGGTTTTTTTGTCTTTAGCTTCAGCAGTCCTAGTATGATGTACCTACATACGAATTTCTTTGTATTTACCCTACATGGGTCTTATTAGGAAACCCTTGTGGCGTAGCGGTTAAGTGTTATGGCTGCTAAGCAAAACGTCAGCAGTTCGAATCCACCAGGCGCTCCTTGGAAACTCTACGGGGCAGTTCTACTCTGTCCTATAGGGTCGCTTTGAGTCGGAATCGACTCGACGGCAGTGGCTTTGTTCTTTTTTTTTTTTTTTGGTTTGGGTTTTGTAAGTCTTCTAGGATCTGTGACTTGATATCTTTAATCATTTGAAGAAAATTCTCAGCCATAATCTCAGTTTTTCTGCCTCATTCTTTTTCTTCCTTCTTAAAGTATCTTATGCTAGATATTCTCATCGTATTCTCTGTATCTTATTCCTTTTTATGTTATATATATTTTTCCTTTTGTCTATGCCTCTATTTTATTCCAACATATATTCCACTTCACTGAATCTCTCTTCAGCATTTTTAATCTGCTGTTATATACATGCATTAAGATTTTAACTTCAGCTATAGTTTTCAGTTGACTAAGTTGATACTTTTCTTAGTTTTCTAGTTTTTTGCCAAATTTCTAAGTCTTGCCTTTATTTCTTTGAACATAATAGAGTGATTTCAGTGTCTTTGTCTGATAGCTCCAATATCTAGTTTTTCTGTGAATCTCATTCTGTTATTTGTTGTTTCTACAGGTTTCACTTTTTTTTTTTAAATTGTTGATTATATTAGAGAGGCGAGGCCAAGATGGCAGAGTAGTGAGACGCTGACAGTGATCCCTCTTACAAAAAAGACCCGAAAAAACAAGTGAAGCGATTATATTTATGACAAGCTAGGAGCCCCGAACATCAAAGGCAAAGTTAGAAAACGGACTCAGCGGCAGGGGGAAGGAGAGACTATTCAGAAGTGGAGAGGAGTTACTGGACCTGAATAGCCAGGAACCCTCCGGCACCATTCCCTGGAGCGACTGCAGTGGGGCTGGCAGTAGCGTTCCAGAGACGCTTCGCTCACGGAAAGACAGCTAGTTGCACAGACCACTCACACCTCCAGAACAAGAGAAGAATGACACTCTCGGCAAAAGCTAATTACTTGTGTTTATTTTACCACGCCCCCAGCCCCCAAGCCGGCTTCAGTGGCTGTCAACTTCCCTGGGCCTGAGATAGGCCCTGGTAGTGCTCTGAGCCATTCTTCCGTCCTTGAAGAAGGTACAAGTTCACAACTGGGGGAAAGATAATCTGCCATCTCAATTAAGCTGAGGAGCTCAGGACAGAAGCAGCTCTTGTTCAGGCACAAACAGTCCATGGGCTTTGAATACCTTTCACCCCAGCATGGACCTGTGTGGGCCCATTTCAGGAGAATAGGCCCTTGTTGCCAGACTGCAACTGTTTCACCTGAACGGTGGAAAGATGGGTATTTGATGTTTGACACTGCTTTGCCTATTAAACAGGGTCTTCACCTACCCACATCAGGGGCCTAAGGACTGGTGGCTCCACCCACAATACCTAGCCACCTGTGACAGGGCTCCAAGGATAAGTAGTACCTCCCAGAACTTACAACCAAAAGCATTGGGTACCCATCGCCCTTCTGCAGAACCCACCCGTGTGCTCTACAGAACAGGGATGCGCTTTCCTCACAGACACTCAGAACACAGCTGTCAGACCCCTGACTTGATCAGAGCCTGACCCCCTACTGCAGCCAGATACTTCTGCCTACACCAATAACCCCTGCCCCTTTAAGACTGTAGGACAGAGCCCGTACCACACACTTTATGACCAACTACCTGGGCACCTGAGTTGAATCCATACAAGAAAAATAAATGAACTCCTAGGCTCATATACCTGGTAACAGTGCTAGCCATCTGGTGATAGTACATTAGAGCTTCAAGGGTGAAAATAATCAACGTAGCGCACTCAAGCGGCTTATTTGGGTATACCAAAACTAAACAAAGCAAGAAGGTAGGATACAAAAAGCAAGCATAAAATAAACTAATACAATAACTTATAGATGGCTCAGATAAGTCGATATCAAATCACATAAAGAGGCAGACACGGGGGCAGGACCAAGATGGCTCACTAGGTAGAAGCTTCTGCTCATCCCTCTTGAAACAAACACTCGAAAAACAAATGAATCAATTACATAAAGGACAATCTACAAACCCTGACCATCAAACACGGAACTAAGGAGTTGACCTGAGTGACAGGGAAGTGAAAAGTCACACTGCAGCAGGGACTGCTTCCAGAGCCAGTGTCCCATGCCGCCGCCTAGAGCCCTCATGGTTCCCTGGTGCCAGAGTGGTGGGGCTGATTGTAGCTTACTGAGACAGGGAAGCACGGATGTAGGCCTAACCTTCAGGACCAACCTCGGAGGGGACCCAGACAGCACACGCAGGCTCCACACAGACGTGGCTGACAGGGAAATGAAAAACCATGGGGAAGCAGCGACTGGTTTTGGAGCCTGGAGTGCAGGGTCCCAGAAAGGAAACCTTGGTGCTGGGCTTTGGAATAAGTGTGGGGGAGCTGATTGCGTCTTCCTGAGACGTTGTGATCATGGACGCAGCCCTAACCCTCTGAGACAGTCTCAGCAGGGATACAGCCAGCACACACAAGCTGCACAATGCTCTGGAATCTCAGAAAAAACAGTCCTCACCAAACAACATAAGTAACTTTCTATATTTTGCTAGGCTACTCTCTTCTATATATCTGATTCCACCCCTTATTGCCCCAGCCAGCTTCATTAACATTGGAATTCCCTGTGCCAGAGAGTGAAGTGCACTGCTGGATTTTTTTTCTTGTTTCTTTTCTAACCCATTCTCCTGGCCTGAGAAAAGCAGCATTTAGCCATCAAAGAAAAAATCCTTCCCTGACTTCCCTAAACTGAAATTAACAATACACAATCAGCTCCATCCAGGCATTAAGAGACCCATAGTCTTTGGCTTTCACCCTACAGGTAACTAGGTGGCTATTATAATGCAAAGGCAATTCTGATAGAGATCTCACCATAATTGTTTTAGCTCAGCAGTGGAAAGGCAAGTTTTGGAGGTCAGATACCTCTCTACCTATTAAACAGAGCCCTCACTGATCCACACCAGCGAAAAGAGGGCTGAGACTCCACCCACACCACCTAGCCACCTGCTAGAGGGGTCTGAGAATAGTGACGCCTACCCAAGCATTGGGTGCCTAAGATACAGCTGCAGAGCCCACCCACCAGAGCGCTCTAGAGAATAGAGCCACACTTACCTCACTGACACTTGAAGGAAGACTGTCAGCATCCTGCCCTCCTCGAAATGTGACCCCCTGACACTAATAGAAACTGGTGCATAGAACCATCACCACTACTCCTCTAAGATAATAGGTGAGAGCCTACACCACACACTAGGTAACCAGCTATGAGGACACCTGAGCTGATTCTATTCAAGAATAGTGAATGGACTCATACGCTTATACACCTGGTAACAGCTCAGGGAAGCTGGTAACAGGATGTAAGTGACTCAAAAGCTACAGCAATCATGATACCACAATCTAGTAGCCCATCTGGGTGTACTGCAACAAAACAAAACAAGAAGATAAGACTCAGTGAGCAAATATAAAATATTACAATATCTTATAGATGGCTCAGAGACAGCAGTCGACATCAAATCACAGGAAGAAGCAGACCGTGATTCCTTCTACAAACCCCCAAATCAAAGAATCAAAATCATTCCCGGATGTAGATACAGTCCTAGAATTGCCAAATGTAGAATATAAAAAAATTATATACAGAATGCTTCAAGACATCAGGGATGACCTCACAAATGAAATAAGGCAATCTACAGAAAAAGCCAAGGAACACACGGATAAAGCAGTTGAAGAAATCCAAAAGATTATTCAAGAACATAGTGAAAAAATTAATAAGCTGTAAGAATCCATAGCGACACAGCATTCAGAAATCCAAAAGATTAACAATAAAGTCACAGAATCAGACAATTCAATAGGAAGTCAGAGTGGGGGAGCTGGAGGATAAGACAATTGACACAAATATAGTTGAAGAAAAGTCAGATAAAAGAATTTAAAACTATGAAGAAACCCTAAGAATCATGGGAGACTCTATCCAGAATAATTTGCATGTGATTGGAGTTCCAGAACAGGGAGGGATAATAGAAAATACAGAGAGAATAGTGGAAGATGTGTTGGCAGAAAAATTCCCTGGCATCGTGAAAGATGAAAAGATATCTACCCAAGATGCTCATCGAACCTCATACAAGATAGATACCAAACGAAAATCACCAAGACATATCATCAAATCTGCCAAAATCAAAGATAAACAGAAAATTTTAAAAGCACCCAAGGATAAACGAAAAGTTACCTACAAAGGAGAATCAATAACTTTGCACTACTCGGCAGAAACCATGCAGGCAAGAAGGCAATAGGATGACATATATAGAGCACTGAAAGAGGAAAAACTGTCAGCCAAGAATCATATATCCAGCAAAACTCTAAAACATGAAGGTGAAATTAAGATATTTACAGATAAACACAAGCTTAGAGAATCTGAAAAAATGAACCAAAACTGCAAGAAGTTCTGAAGGAAATTCTTTGGTCAGAAAATCAATAACATCAGATACCAACACAACACAAGGTCACAGAACAAAACATCCTGATAGCAACTCAGATAGGGAAATCACAAAAACAAAATAAGATTAATTAAAAAAAAATTACTCAAAATAGGGAATCACTGATGTCATTATGTAAAAGATTACAATAGTCAAAAAAGAGGGACTAAATACAGGAGGGATATATCTTACATATGGAGAGGAAACCAAGGCGATATAGGGAGAAACAAGTTAGATTTTTACTTAGTCAAAATGGGGTAAATATTAAGGTAACCACAATGAGGTCTAACAATTCCATACTTCAAAATAAAAACCAAGATAAACATAACGACTCACCAAAATAAATTCAACTACTATAAAAAGGAGGAACACACATTCTACAAAGAAAAACTCAGCACAAAAAAGTAAATGGAAAAATGAAATTGTCAAAAACAGGCATCAAAATGACAGCACTAAACTCATACTTATCTAATTACACTTAATGTAAATGGACTAAATTCACCAATAAAGAGACAGAAAGTTGCAAACTGGATTAAAAAACACGATCAGTCTGTATGCTGCATAAAAGAGACACACCTTAGACTTGGAGACACAAATAAACTAAAACTGAAAGGATGGATAAAAATATATCAAGCAAATAACAATCAAAAAAGAGCAGGAGAGGCAATATTAATTTCCGACAAAATAGACTTTAAAGTTAAATCCACCACAAAGGATAAAGAAGGACACTACATATGATTAAAGGGACAATTTACCAGGAAGATATAACCATATTAAATATTTATGCACCCAATGACAGGGCCACAACATTCATAAAACAAACGTTAACAGAATTAAAAAGTGAGACAGACACCTCCACAATTATGGTAGGAGACTTCAATACAACCCTCTCGGTAAAGGGTAGGAAATGTAGTAAGAAGCTCAATACAGACACGGAAGACCTAATTGCTACAATTAAACAACTTCACTTCATAGACTTATACACAACACTCCACCCAACAGCGGCAAACTATAATTTCTTTTCTAGTGCGCATGAAACATTCTCTAGAACAGATCACATATTAGGTCATAAAACAAGCCTTTACAGAACGCAAAACATTGAAATATTACAAAACATCTTCTCTGAACAAAAGACCATAAAAGTAAAAATCAATAACAGAAAAACCAGGGAAAAGAAATCAAATGCTTGGAAACTGCACAATACCCTGCTCAAAAAAGACTGGGTTATGGAAGACCTTAAGGAGGGAATAAAGAAATTCACAGAATTCAACGAGACTGAAAACACTGCCTATGAAAACCTTTAGGACATGGTGAAAGCAGTGCTCAGAGGTCAATTTATATCAACAAAGGCACACATATTAAAGAAGAGCCAAAATGAAAGAACTGTCCCTACAACTTGAACAAACAGAAAGAGAGCAACAAAAGAAACTATCAGGCACCAGAAGAAAGCAAAAAATGAAAACTACAGCAAAATTAAATGAATTAGAGAACAGAAAAATAATTGAAAGAGTTAACAAGGCCAAAAACTGCTTCTTTGAAAAAATGAACAAAATTTATAAACCACTGGCCAGACTGACTAAAGAAATACAGGAAAAGAAACCAATAAACCGAATAAGAAATGGGATGGGCCATATCACAACAGATCCAACTGAAATTAAAACAATCATGTCAGATTACTACAAAAAATCGTTCTCTAGCAAATTTGAAAATCTAGAAAAAATGGATGAATTCCTAGAAAAACACTACCTACCTAAACTAACACAAACTGAAGTAGAACAACTAAATAGACCCATAACAAAAAAAGAGATTGAAAAGGTAATGAAAACACTCCCCAAAAATAAAGTTCTGGCCCTGACGGCTTCACTGCAAAGTTCTACCAAACTTTCAGGGAAGACTTACCACTACTACTGAAGGTATTTCAAAGCATAGAAAAGGAAAGAATACTACCTAACTCCTCCTACGAAGCCAGCATAACCCTGATACCAAAACCAGCTACAGATAACACACAAAAAGAAAATTACAGACCTATATCCCTCAAGAACATAGATGCAAAAATCCTCAAGAAAATTCTAGCCCATAGAATTCAACAACATATCAAAAAAATAATCCACCATCACCAAGTAGGATTTATACCAGGTATGCAAGGTTGCTTCAATATTAGAAAAACAATTAATGTTATCCACCACATAAAAAAAAGACAAGAACCACATAATTTTATCAATTGATGCAGAAAAGGCATTTGACAACGTCCAACACCCACTCATGATAAAAACTCTCAGCAAAATAGGAATAGAAGGAAAACTCCTCAACATAATAAAGGGTATTGATACAAAGCCAATACCCAGCATCATCCTAAATGGAGAGAGCCTGAAAGCATTTCCCTTGAGAATGGGAAACAGACAAGGATCTCCTTTATCACTGCTCTTATTCAACATTGTGCTAGAGGTCCTAGCCAGAGCAACTGGGCTAGACAAAGAAATAAAGGGCATCCAGACTGGTAAGGAAGAAGTAAAATTATCTCTATTTTCCAACGACATTATCTTATACACAGAAAACCCTAAGGAATCCTCAAGAAAACTATTAAAACTAATAGAAGGATTCAGCAGAGTTTCAGGTTACAGTATAAACGTACAAAATCGGTTGGATTCCTCTACACCAACAAAAACAACATTGAAGAGGAAATCTCCAAATGAATACTATTCAGAGCAGCCCCCAAGAAGATAAAATACTTAGGAATAAACGTTACCAAAAATGTAAAAGAGCTATACCAAGAGAATTACAAGGTACTACTGCAAAAAAACAAAAGGGACCTAAGTAATTGGAATAACATACCTTGGTCATGGATAGGAAGACAACATTGTAAAATTGTCCATTCTACTAAAAGCCATCTATAGACACAATGTGCTTCCGATCCAAATTCCAATGACATTTTTTAAAAAGATGGAGAAACAAATCACCCACTTCATATGGAAGGGAAAGAAGTCGCGGATAAGTAAAGCATTACTAAAAAAGAACAAAGTGGGAGGACTCACTCTGCCTGATATTAGAACCAATCATACCACCACAGTAGTCAAAACAGCCTGATACTGGTACAAAAATACACACGTAGACCAATGCAACAGAATTGAGAATCCAGATATAAATCCATCCACATATGAGCAGCTGATATTTGCCAAAGGCCCAGTGTCAGTTAATTGGGGAGAAGATAGTCTTTTTAACAAAAGGTGCTGGTGTAACTGTAAATCCATCTGCAAAAAATCAAACAGGACCCATACCTCACACCATGCACAAAAACTAACTCCAAATGCATCAAAGACGTAAACATAAAATCTAAAACGATAAAGATTATGGAAGAAAAAATAGGGACAACACTAGGAGACCTAATACATGGCATAAACAGAATACAAAACATTACTAAAAATGACGAAGAGAAACCAGATAACTGGGAGCTCCTAAAAATCAAACACCTATGCTCATCTAAAGACTTCACCAAAAGAGTAAAAAGAGCACCTACAGACTAGGAAAAAGTTTTCAGCTAAGACATCTCCACCTGGTGCCTGATCCCTAAAATCTACATGACTCTGCTAAAACTCAACCACAAAAAGATAAACAACCCAATTAAAAAATGGGCAAAGGATATGAACAGACACTTCACTAAAGAAGGCATTCAGGCAGCTAACAGATACATGAGAAACTGCTCTCGATCATTAGCCATTAGAGAAATGCAAATCAAAACTACAATAAGATTCCATCTCACTCCAACAAGGCTGACATTAATCCAAAACACACAAAATAATAAATGTTGGAGAGGCTGTGGAGAGACTGGAACACTTATACACTGCTGGTGGGAATGTAAAATGGTATACAACCACTTTGGAACTCAATTTGGCGCTTCCTGAAAACCTAGAAATAGAACTACCATACAACCCAGCAATTCCACTCCTCGGAATACATTCTAGAGAAATAAGAGCCTTTAAACAAATAGATATATGCACATCTATGTTTACTGCAGCACTGTTTACAACAGCAAAAAGATGGAACCAACCAAGGTGCCCATCAATGGATGAATGGATAAATAAATTATGGTATATTCACACAATGGAATACTACACATCGATAAAGAACAGTGACGAATCTGTGAAATACTTCATAACATGGAGAAACCTGGAAGGCATTATGCTGAGTGAAATTAGTTGCAAAAGGTCAAATAGTGTACAAGACCACTATTATAAGATCTTGAGAAATAGTTTAAACTAAGAAGAACATATTCCTTTGTTTTTACAAGAAGGGGGAGGGAGGGAGGGTAGGAGAGGGGTATTTACTAAAGAGATCGACAAGAACTACTTTGGGTGAATGGAAGGACAACACTCAACACAGTGGAGGTCAGCACAACTGGACTAAACCAAAGCAAAGCAGTTTCCTGAATAAACTGAATGCTTCGAAGGTCAGCAAAGCAGGGGCAGAGGTTTGGGGACCATGGTTTCAGGGGACATCTAAGTCAACTGACATAATAAAATCTATTAAGTGAACATTCTGCATCCCACTTTGAAGAGTGGCATCTGGGATCTTAAATGCTAGCAAGCAGCCATCTCAGATGCATCAATGATTCTCAACCTATCCGGATCAAGGGAGAATGCAGAACACCAAGAACATAAGATAATAACGAGACCAACAGACAGAAAGGACTACATGAACTAGAGACTACATCATCCTGAGACCAGAAGAACTAGATAGTGCCGGGCCACAACCAATGACTTCCCTGACAGGGAACGTAACAGAGATCCCTTGAGGGAGCAGGAGAACAGTGGGATGCAGACCCCAAATTCTCATGAAAAGACCAGACTTAATGGTCTGACTGAGACTGGAAGGACCCCAGTGATCATGGGCCCTACACCTTCCGTTTACCCACTACAGGAACCCTCCCCAAAGCCAGTTCATCAGACATGGATTGGACTAGACAATGGGTTGGAGAGGGATGCTGGTGAGGCGTGAGCTACTTGGTTTGGGTGGACACTTGAGACAATGTTGGCATCTCCTGCCTGGAAGGGAGATGGGTGGGTAGAGGGGCTTAGAAACTGGCAAAATGCTCACGAAAAGAAAGAGTGGAAGGAGGCAGTGGGCTGTCCCATTGTGGGGAAAGTAATTGGGAATATGCAACAAGTTGTGTGTAAGTTTTTATGTGAGAGACTGGCTTGATTTGTAAACTTTCACGTAAAACACAATAAAAAGTAAAAAAAAAAAAAAAAAGCTGACCCATGATTGCTTCAACAAGCTTTCAGAACAAAGACTCAAGGAATCTTCTGGATGAAGGTGCTATCCTGGAATTACCAGATGCAGAATACAAAAGATTAATATACAGAACTCTTAAAGACATCAGGAAGGAAATGAGGCAAAATGCAGAACAAGTCAAGGAATACAAAGATAAAGCAGCCGAAGAAATTAAAAAGATTACTCAAGAACGTAATTAAAAATTTAATAAGCTGCAAGAAACCATACAGAGACTGCAATCAGAAATTCAGAAGATAAACAATAAAATTACAGTATTAGAAAACTCGATAGAAAGTAAGAAGAGCACAATTGAAGAACTGGAAGGCAGAATTACTGAGATTGAAGATAAAACACTTGGGACCAATATATTTGAAGAGAAACCAGATAAAAGAATTTTAAAAAATGAAGAAATCCAAAGAATCATGTGGGACTTTATCAAGAGAAATAACTATGAGTGATTGGAGTACCAGAACAGGGAGGGCTAACAGAAAATACAGAGGGAACTGTTGAAGATTTGTTGGCAGAACTTCCCTGATATCATGAAAGATGCTCATCGAATTCCACATAAGGTAGATCTCAAAAGAAAGTGACCGAGACATATAATAATCAAACTTGCCAAAAACAAATACAAAGAGAATTTTAAGAGAGGCTAGGGATAAAGGAAGTCACCAACAAAGGAGAGTAAATAATAATAAACGTGGACTACTCAGCAGAAATCATACAGGCAAGAAGGCAAAGGGATGACTTATATAAAATATTGAAGGAAAAAAATTGCCAGCCAGGAATCAAATCAGCCTGGCCCTCTGGCCTTCTGGCCCTCTGGCCTTAGCGCTCTAACTGTAGCCCCTAAGCCCTAAGCCCCAAGCCCCAAAGCCCCTAAGACACTAAGCCCTTAGGTTCTAACCACCAAGGCCCTAAACTCTAACACTAACCCAAACACTAACCCCTATACCCTAAACCCTACAACCTAAACACCTACACCCCAAAACACTACACACTAAAATCATACACTCTAAACCCTATACTCTAAGCCGAAAACCCTAAACCCAAAACTCAAACCCCAAAGCCCAAACCGTAAACCTAACCGTAAACCCTAAACGCTAACACCTAACCCTAAACCCTAACCACCTTAACTCTAACAGCCCTAACCCTAACTACTCTACCCCTAACCCTCAAACCCTAACCCTCTAACACTAACCTGAAACCCTAATCTGAAACCCTAACCTTCTAACTCTAACCCTGTAACCCTAGACCTAAACCTAACCCCAACCCCCAAAAACAACCCCAAACCCTAAACCTCAAATCTCTAGCCCCAAACCTAAGAATGAGCCTAAGCCTAACCCTAACACTTAATCCTAAATCATAACACTTAAAACCCTAACATGCAAAACCCTAACAACTTTAGCCCTAATATATTTAACCCTAATACCCTAAATGCCAAAACCCTAAACACTAACACCCTTAACCCCAACCCCTAACCCCTAAACCCTAACTTAAACCCTAAACCATCTAACCCTCTAACCCTAATACCCTAACCCTAAATCCTAAAACCTAAACCCTAACCCCAGCCCCCAGCCCTAACCCTCACTCTAAGCCTTAAACCCTAAACCCTAAGCCCTAAACCCTAGGTTCTAAACCCTAAGCCCTAAATATAACCTAAATCCTAAAACCCTAAAGTCTAAGCCCTAAGGCCTAAACCTAACTTTCTAACCCTAAATCCTAAAACCTTACCCCAAACCCATCCCAAACCCCTAAACCTGAACCCCTAAACCCTAGCCCTAACCTCTAACCCTAAACCTCTAAACCATACCCCTAATCCTCTAACCCTAAACCTCTAACCCTAACTCTCTAACCCTAACCACAACACCAACCCCAACCTCTGAACCCCGAAACCCTAACCCCCTAACCCTAAGCCTCTGAACTCTAAGCCTAAACCCTCTCACCCTAAACCCTAACCTTCACCCCCTCACACCCTCACCTTCTCACTCCCTCACTCTATAATCTTCTCAACCTCTAACCCCTCACCTTAACTCCCTCAATCTCTAACCCCCAACCCTCTAAACCCCAGGCCTCTAACACCCACCCTCTAACCCCAAACCACAAATCCCAAACAAACCCAACACCAACCCCAACCCTAAACCTAAACCCTAACAACTAAAACGTAACCCAAACCCTAATGACTAAACCCCCAAAACGCTAAACCCCAAAATGCAACCCCTAACACCTAACCTGTAAATCCAAACTTTAACCTCAAAAACTAACCCTAAACCTAACACCTAACCCCAACCCAAAAACCCTAACCGAAAAACCCTAACTCTAAACTCTAACCCCCAAACCGTAAACCCTAACCCCAAACCCTAACAACCCTAACTCTAACAACCCTAACCCTAACATCCCTAACCCCAAACCCTAACCTTTTTTGTTAGCAGCCGTAGCACTTAACCACTAGCCACCAGGGTTTCCATGAGCAGTCACAGGAATAGACATATGCACACCCGTGTTCACTGCGACATTATTCACAGTAGCAAAAAGATGGAAACAACCTCAGTGCTCATCCACAGAGGAACGGATAAACAAACTACGGTACATACACACAGTGGAACACTACACGACAAAAAAGACCAATAATGAATCTCTGAAACATCTCACACCATAGATGAACATGGAGCACATCACACTGACTAAGTCAATCACAAAACGACATATACACTAAGAGACCACTATCATAAAAACCCATGAAAAATTTACACACAGAAACAATCCTTGATGTTCACCAGGGAGACAAAGAGGATAGAGAAAAGCCAACTAAACAATAACCAAAAAAACCAAAACCCACCGCCGTCGAGTCGATTCCAGCTCACAGAGACTCTATAGGACAGATTAGAACTGCCCCATAGAGTTTCCAAGGAGTGCCTGGTGGATTCGAACTACAGACTTTTGGTTAGCACCGGTGGGTCTTAACCACTACACCATCAGGGTTTCCAACCAAACAACAGATATGTGGTAACTCTGGTGAAGGACGAGACGGTACACAAGACTGGGGAATCAACCTCAGCCTCACTCCAACCCTAACCATAACCTTAAACCACTTGTGCCCTAGCCTAGTAACCCCAGCCCTAACCCCAACCCCCAACCACCTAAAACCTATACCCCTAAACCTAACTCCCAAACCTCTAACCCCCAAACCTGAACCCCTAACACCAAACCCTAACCCCTAACCCTAATCCACCAACCCTTCTGCATCTCTGGGCCTCTCGAGTCTCCGTCTATTTTCTCCCTCCAAATCCTACTAACACTCAGTGGAATTTTGAAGTTTCAGCTGTGCTTTGCTTCTTGTTGTCTCCACCGGTCCCATCAAGGCACTGCATCATTTCTTTGCTCTGCTTCACTATTGAGTTCCAAAACCATGGCTTAGAATCACCTGACACTGAACTTCAGCGATTCGGCGCAAGGCCGCGAGAGGGCGCGCGCACCGCCGGTTCTGTTCTGCACACCAGGCCCTCCGAGCATGGGAACCTCCTGGACCTAAGCCGGGACGGACCTGGGTACCGCTCCAGTGGCGACAGCAGAAGCTTTTTTTCCCCAGGGACCCAACGCCCCAGGGCGCTCTCTCAATACTCCCATTATGATTATCCTAACCCACTCCTTCTGCGCGACCTAGTGAGTCCTCGACCAGGCCCGGACTTCACGACCCGCACCCCCCTGCCGTGGTCACGTACAGGAACCTGTAGGGCCGCGCCCTCCCCACTCAAGCTCTGCCCCTCCACACCCTGATGCCCTGCAGGCCTCTACTAGGTCCCCGCCCAGGGGAGAGTTGTCGCCCCGCACGGGATGGGGGGACACGAGTGAACATTCGGAAACCACCCCCCAGGCACGAAGCCCACTGCCCCTATTGAGGCCATGTGAGCAGTACTGCCCCGCCGACTGGAGCCTGCAGGGCATCACTCACGTTTGTCAGCTTCTCACCGCCCTCTGGGGGCTCGGGTTCCCAGAGCAGCCAATCCCCCTGGGGCGGGGGGCGGTCCGTCCGCAGGGGCTGGAACATGGGGTTGGTGCCCATGGCTGGAGCTCTTAAAACCCTTATAAACCCTCATAAACCGTCAGCTCCAGACCTTCAAAAGTCAGCCCGAAAGACACCTAATCTCCAACCTAAAAAAAAAACCACACCTGTGGCCATCGAGTCAATTCTGACTCATAGCGACCCTATAGGACAGAGTAGAACTGCCCCACAGAGTTTCCAAGGAGCGCCTGGTGCATTCAAACTGCCAACCTTTTGGCTAGCAGCCTCAGCACTTAACCACTACGCCACCAGGGTAACCCACTGAACCCACTGCCACCAGGGTAGAGGCTCCAAATCCCGCCAGTGTGAGGAACCCTCATATCCCCTCAGCACCGGAGACCGCGTCCACAGCGACCGATACACAGCGCCGCACAAACCTTTAACTTAACAAACAACCTGGTTGCTCAGGACCCCTTCCTGCAACCCCCACCCCCGCCACCCAGAGGGGGAGCGGGACCCGGCATCCACACTGTTAACAGACACTGAGTCGCTGCTTCCACAAGGAATAGGATCCCCGCGCTGCTCCACAGATTCCCAGGACCCCTTCCTTTCCAGGTGGGGCCGGGGCCGTGCCGACGCCCCAGCCCCGAGAGTAGACCAGCCGAGCGCGGACGAGGGCGCGGGTTGCCTCAGCCTCCCAGGCACAGCGCCCAAAACAGTAAGGGGCAGCAGGGCCTTGGGCGGGGGATTCCTCTCTCCCCGTCCCTGGCACCCTACGGAGTCTGGTGGGGGTGGGACGACGAAAGGGGGCGAGTGCCCCGCTGTCAGTCTGGAATCTCACCCCCCCGGGCGAACTCTGGGCCTTGGTTTCCCCCCTGGCACAGGGAGCAGGTGGGGGGCGGGGGCGGGGCAGGCGCCCATCCCCCAGCTTGGCCCACAAACCCGCCCCGGGCAGAGTAGGGACCTGGGCGCAGCCCTGGACACGGCCTTTCTCCCCATGCCTTCAAGCCCCCAGGCCCGAGGGCACTCCGCAGCTGGATCCCCCCCCCCGCAAATCCACGGGGATGCAAGTTTCGCAGACCAGCTGCGTCTCCCGGGCCAGAGGCTCCCTCTCGCAGCCCCTAGAGTGGCTGCGTCCACCCGGCCCCGTGCCGTGTCCGCCCCTCGGGATCACTCGGGACGGGGTACGCCTGAGGGGGCAATGCAAGCTGCTAACCCAACCTCCGGACTCTCCAACCTCTGGAGCACACGGGATGCTGGGACTGGGAACCGCCCTCCTGGTGCCTTCCCTCCAGACCTTCGAGGGGCCGGGCTTGTTCAGTCTGGGAGCGGGTCCCTCCACCCACCTGCCCGAGTTTCATACCTTTCAGAGAACACAGCACGGAAAGCAGCACGAACAGCATCCTCTCTAAGGTGCGCCAACATCCCGGGCCCCTCACCACCCGTCCCAGCGCTTCCGGGAGTAACAGGCTGGACGGCTTGGAACATGGCTGCCGGCCCCGCCCGGCGGCCCGGGTTGAGGGCGGGCGTGGTGGGGTTGGGCCTCCAGAGGGGAGGGTGGGGTCTAGAAGCAAGGACAACGCCAAGGTGTGAGGGGTGAGGAGAAGGGAGACGTCAGGAGAGGGCCCTGTCGCACGCAGAGTTAAGTATTGGAGGTGCAACGGTTAAGTGCTTCGCTAACTGAAAGGTGGGCCATTGGAACCCACCAGCTCAGGGGTTGAAAAGATCTGGAGATGGGCTCCCATAAAGATTCTAACCAAACAAAATCCCAAACCAGTTGCTGTTGAATCAATTCTGACTCAGAGTAGAACTGCCCCATAGGGTGTCTAAGACTATAAGTCTTTACAGAAGCAGACTGCCATGTCTTTCTGCAAAGAACCAACTGGTGGATTCGAACTGTCCACCCTTTGGTTAGCAGCTGAGCTCTTAACCACGGGTGCCACCAGGGCTGCGCCATAAAGACTGCAACCTAGGAAACCTTGTGAGGCAGTTCTAAGTTGTCATACAGGGTTGATATGAGTTAGAATCTCTTGATGGCACACAACCATGATTGTACTAAGAAAAATTCCTGCAAGCATCTGTCTACATCACCCCTGAAGCACACATGCATGCACGCTATCAAAGCAGTGCGGCCAAAGACAGGAAACTGGAATAGAGACATTATAGAGTGGACAGTGAAAAGTGATTTCTGAGGGGCGTGCAGCTCAAGCGGAGGAGGTAGCATACAACTAAATGCCCTTCTACTTCTATTGTTCAATAGTCTTGAGAAAGAATGTCCCAGGAATTAACTGTAGCCCAGGAGAACTTGAAGACAGCAAATACAGAGGACCAGTCAGGATGCTTCTGCAGTGGTCAGGGTGAGGAGTGACGGTGGTAGTGCAGGTGGGAACAGTGGGCAAGCTTGAGGTGTAATCTGGAGATTGAGCTGCCAAGAATTGCTGGTGGATCAGATGTATGGGATGAGGGGAATGGAGAATCAAAGATGACTTCTGGAATTCAGGCGACCACGAGAGCATGGTCACCAGAGCCATCCTCTACCACGTGGAAAACCATGGAGGAACAAACTTGAGAAAATGAGCAAAAGATTTTTTCTGGACATGTTAGATTTGGATGTCTGAGTTCGTCCAAGTGTGGAGAACAGTTCCCAGCTGTGGATACCACTCTGAGGTAGAGTAGTTTTCTGGGTTCTAAGAATTTGGAGATCATCAGCCTATAGCTGATTTGAAAGCCACTGGTGGTGCGATGATTATGCATTTGGGTGCTACCAAAAGGTCTGCAGTTTGAATCTACCAGTCGCTCCTTGGAAACCCTGTGGGGAAGCTCTATTCTGTC
Organism: Loxodonta africana; assembly: GCF_030014295.1. Taxonomy (NCBI): domain Eukaryota; kingdom Metazoa; phylum Chordata; class Mammalia; order Proboscidea; family Elephantidae; genus Loxodonta; species Loxodonta africana. Next base: position 331,890 of record NW_026975074.1, read on the forward strand.
CTATAGGGTCCCTATGAGTCAGAATCCACTCAACAGTGACTTTTTTGTTTCGTTTTAATACTAAGCTCAGAAAAGTTGTGTGTCAGGGTTGTATTTTTTCACAATACTTATTCAAGCAGTTCAAATCTACCAGCCACTCCTTGGAAACCCTATGGGTCAATTCTACTCTGTCCTTTAGGGTCGCTATGAGATAGAATTGACCCAACAGCAAAGGACTTAGAACTTGGACTTAGAGGAGCCCTTTCTTTCTCAAAGCTGAAAGTTTTACTTCGTACTTTTTAAAAACTGCCATGTCTCCTGCTACACGGCTACCCTCACAGGAGCATTTTTGGTGCTAACTTGACTTATTCTTGGTGAAGGGCTCTGTATTCATTTTCCAGGGCTGCCATAGTAAATTACCAAAAACTGAGTGTCTTTAAAAAAACATATAATCCATACAGTCCAAGAAGCTGGACTCTATGAAGAAGAAGGGGCACCAGGATTGGAGGAAGACTCATTAACAGCCTAGACATGCAGATGACACAACCTTGCTTACCGAAAGTGAAGAGAACTTGAAGCACTTACTGATGAGGATCAAAGACTTCAGCCTTCAGTATGGATTACACTTTAACATAAAGAAAACAAAAATCCTCACAACTGGAACAATAAAAAAATCACAATAAACAGAGAAAATACTGAAGTCGTCAAGGATTTCATTTTACTTGGATCCACAATCAACACCCATGGAAGCACACTTCGAGAAATCAAACGACATATTTTATTGGGCAAATCTGCTACAAAAGACCTCTTTAAAGTGTTAAAAATCGAAGATGTCACTTTCAGGACTAGGGTGTGCCTGAATCGAGCCATGGTATTTTCAATCGCCTCATATGCAGCTAAAGCTCGACAATGAATAAGGAAGACAAAAGAACTGAAACTTGAATTATGATGTTGGTGAAGAATAATGAATATGCCATGGACTGCTAGAAGAATGAACACACCTGTCCTGGAAGAAGTACAGCCAGAATGCTCCTTAGAAAGGTAGGTAGCAAGACTTGGTCTCACGTACTCTGGACATATTATCAGGAGGGATCAGTCCCTGGAAAAACACATCCTGCTTGGTAAAGTAGAGGATCAGTGAAAAAGACAAGATCCTCAATGAGACAGATTGAGACGGTGGCTGCAACAGTGGGCTCAAACATAGCAATGAGAAAGGCCCAGGGCTGGGCACTGTTCCGTTCTGTTGTACACAGGGTCGCTATGTGTTGGAACTGACCCAACAGCACCTAACAACAACATCATAAACTCACTGGATCTCCTGGGGATAGAATGTCATATTCAGTGTAGAATAGATAGAGTTTCTTTGTTTACCATATTTACTAATGTTGTGATTTACATTTGATAACTTCCACATTCTGTTGGATCGCTTTTCTTTGGAATGGACACAAACATGCATCTCTTGCAGTCTGTTGGCCAGGTAGCTAGCTTCCAAATTTCTTTGCATGGTGGAGTGAGCATCTGCAGTGCTGCATCTGTTTGTTGAACCAACTCAGTGGGTATTCTGTCAGCTCCTGGAGCCTTGTTTTTCGCCAGTGCCTTCAGTGTAGCTTGGACTTCTTGCTTCACTACTACCAGTTCTTCATCATATGCCACCTCATGAAACGACTGAAAATCGACCATTTCTTTTGGTACTGTGACTCTGTGTATTCTTTCCATCTTTTCTGTGTGTGTGCTTTAAATGAAACTTTACAAATCAAGTCAGTCTCTCATACAAAAATTTGTGTACAGCTTGCTATGTACTCCTAGCTCCTCTCCCACTAATGAGACAGCACACTCCTTCTCTCAGCCCTGTATTCCCCGTGTCCATTCAGCCACTTTCTGTCCCCCTCTGCCTTCTCATCTCCCCTCCAAACGGGAGCTGCCCACATAGTCTCATGTGTCCACTTGAGACCAGAAGGTCACTCCTCACCACTATCATTTTCTATCCTATAATCCAGTCCAATCCCTGTCTGAAGAGTTGGCTTTGGGAATGGTTCCAGTCTTGGGCCAACAGAAGGTCTGGGGACTGTGACCTCCAGGGTTCCTCTAGTCTCAGTCAGATCATTAAGTCTGATTTTTTTATGGGACTTTGAGGTCTGCATCTCACTGCTCTTGTGCTCCGTCAGGGATGCTCTGTTTCGTTCCCTGTCGGGGCAGTCTTCGGTTGTAGACGGGCACCATCTAGTTCTTCTGGTCTCAGGCTGATATAGTCTTGGATTTACGTGGCCATTTCTGTCTTTTGGACTCATAATTACCTTGTATCTTTGGTGTTCTTCATTCTCCTTTGCTCCAGCTGGGTTGAGACCAATGGATGCATCTTAGATGGCTGCTCGATAGTGTTTTTAAGACTGCAGACGCCACTCACCAAAGTGGGATGCAGAATGTTTTCTTAATAGATTTTATTATGTCAATTGACCTAGATGTCCCCTGAAAACATGGTCCCCCAACTGCTGCCCCTGCTCCTCTGGCCTTTGGAGCATTTGGTTTATTCAGGAAACTGCTTTTCATTTAGTCCAGTTATGCTGACCTCTCCTTTATTGTATGTTGTCTTTCCCTTCACCTAAAATAGTTCTTGTCTACTATCTAATTTGCGAATATCCTTCTCCCTCCCTTTCTCCCCACCCTCATAACCATCAAAGAATATTTTCTTTTCTGTTTAAACTATTTCTTGAGTTCTTATAATAGTGGTCTCATACAATATTTGTCCTTTTGCAACTGACTAATTTCACTCAGCATAATGCCCTCCAGATTCCTCCAAGCTATGAAATATTTCACGGATTCATCATTGTTCTTGATCTGTGTGAAGTATTCCATCGTGTGAATGCACCACAATTTATTTATCCATTCGTCTGTTGATGGGCACCTTGGTTACTTCCATCTTTCTGCTATTGTAAACAGTGTTGCAATGAACATGGTTGTGCATATATCTGTTCATATAAAGGCTCTTATTTCTCTAAGATATATTCCAAGGAGTGGGATTGCCATATCCTATGGTAGTTCTATTTCTACCTTTTTAAGGAAGTGCCAGATTGATATTCAAAGTGGCTGCACCATTTTAAATTCCCACCAGCAGTGAATAAGTGTTCCAGGCTCTCTACAACCTCTCCAACATTTATTATTTTGTGATTTGGCATTAACGGCAGCCTTGCTGGAGTGAGATGGTATCTCATTGTAGTTTTGATTTACATTTCTCTAATGGCTAATGATTGTGAGCATTTCCTCATGTATCTGTTACCTGCCTGAATGTCTTCTTCGTTGAAGTGGCTGTTCCTATCCTTTGCCCATTTTTAAAATGGATTATTTGTCTTTTTGTTATTGAGTTTTTGCAATATCATGTAGATTTTAGAGATCAGAGGCTGATCGGAAATGTTATAGCTAAAAACTGTTTCCCAGTCTGTAGGTAATCAGTTTACTCTTCTGGTGAAGGCTTGGGATGAGCGTAAGTGTTTGATTTTTAGGAGTTCTCTTTTCTCTAGCAATGTTTTTTGTACTGTTTATGCTATGTATTAGGGCTCCTAGTGTTGTCCCTGTTTTTTCTTCCATGATTTTTATCATTTTAGATTTCATATTTAGGTCCTTGATCCATTTTCAGTTAGTTTTTGTGCATGGTGTGAGGTATGGATCTTGTTTCATTTTTTTGTGGAGGGATATCCAGTTATGCCAGCACCATTTGTTAAAGAGGCTATCTTTCCCCCATTTAACTGACTTTGAGCCTTTATCAAATATCAGCTAATAAGTGAATGGATTTATGTCTGATTTCTCAATTCTCTTCCATTGGTCTATGTGTCTGCTGCTGTACCGGTACCAGGCTGTTTTCACTACTATGGTGGTATAATAAGTTCTAAAATTAGGTAACGTGATGCCTCCCACTTTGTTCTTCTTTTTCAGTAATGCTTTATTTATCTGGGGCCTCTTTCCCTTCCATATGAAGTTGGTGATTTGTTTCTCCATCACATTAAAAAATGCCCTTGGAATTTGGATTGGAATTGCAGCATATCTATAGATCGCTTTCAGTAGAAGAGATATTTTTACAATGTTCAGTGTTCCTGTCTGTGATCAAGGTATGCTTGTCCACTTACATAAGTCTCTTTTGGTTTCTTGTAGTAGTGTCTTGTAGTTTTCTTTGTATAGGTCTTTTATCTCTCTGGTTACAATTATTCCTAGTATTTTATCTTCTTGGGGGCTATCGTAAATGGCATGGATTTGGTGATTTCCTCTTTGATGTTCTTTTTGTTGGTGTAGAGGAATCCAACTGATTTTTGTAGGTTTATCTTGTATCCTAATACTCTGCTGAACTCTTCTATTAGTTTCAGTAGTTTTCTTGAGGATTCTTTAGGGTTTTCTCTGTATAAGATCATGTCATCTGCAAATAGAGATACTTTTACTTCTTGTTTACCAATCTGGATGCCCTTTATTTCTTTATCTGATGTAATTGCTCTGGAGAGGACCTCCAGCACACTGTTGAACAAGAGTCGTGATAAAGGGCATCCCTGTCTGGTTCCCGATCTCAAGGGAATGCTTTCAGACTCTCTCCATTAAGGGTGATGTTGGCTGTTGGCTTTATATAAATGCCCTTTATTGTGTTGAGGAATTTTCCTTCTATTCCTATTTTCTGAGAGTTTTTATCATGAATGGGTGTTGGACTTTGTCAAATGCCTTTTCTGCATCAATTGATAAGATCATGTGGTTCTTGTCCTTTGTTTTACCTATATGGTGGATTACTTTGATTGTTCTTCTAATGTTGAACCATCCCTGCATAAAAATACCTAGTATGAATCCCACGTGGTCATGGTGAATTAGTTTTTTGATATGTTATTGAATTCTATTGTGTAGAATTTTGTTGAGGATTTTTGCATCTAAGTTCGTGAGGAATATAGGTCTGTAATATTTTTGTGTGTGTGGTGTCTTTACCTGGTTTTGGTATCAGGGATATGCTGGCTTCATAGAATGAGTTTGGGAGTATTCCATCTTTTTCAATGCTCTAAAATACCTTCACTAGTAGTAGTGTTAACTCTTCCCTGAAAGTTTGGTAGAACTCACCAGGGAAGCTGTCAGGGCCAGGGCTTTTTTGTTGTTGTTGTTGGGAGATTTTTATTTTTTTTAATTACCTTTTTCAACCTCTCCTTCTGTTATGGGTTTATTTAATTGTTCTACCTCTGTTTCTGTTAGTTTAGGTAGGCAATGTGTTTCTAGAAATTTATCCATTTCTTCTAGGTTGTCAAAGCTGTTAGAGTATGAGTTTTCATACTAAACTGATATGATTCTTTTAATTTCAGTTGGGTCTGTTGTGATGTTGGATTTGCTTCTTCTCCTGTTTTTCTTTTGTCCATTTGGCCAATGTTTTAGCAATTTTGTTAATTTTTTCAAAGAACCAGCTTTTGGTCTTGTTAACTCTGTCAATTTTTTTTTCTGATCTCTATTTCATTTAATTCTGCTCTACTTTTTATTATTTAATTTCTTCTGATGCCTGAGGGTTTCTTTTGTTGCTCTCTTTGTATTTGTTCAAGTTGTAGGGATAATTCTTTGATTTTGGCCCTTTCTTCTTTTTGGATGTGTGCATGTATTGCTATAAATTGACCTCTGAGCACTGCTTTACCTGTGTCTCAAAGGTTCTGGTAGGAAGTGTTTTCATTCTCATTGGATACTGTGAATTTCTTTATTCCATCCTTAATGTCTTCTATAACCCAGTCGTTTTTGAGCAAGGTATTGCTCAGTTTCTGAGTGTTTCTTTTCCATGTTTTTTTTGTTTTGTTTTTGATATCTACTTTTATAGCTTCATGGTGAGAGAAGATGCTTTGCAATATTTTGATGTATTGGATTCTGTTAAGGTGTGCTTTATGGCCTAATATGTGGTCTCTCCCAGAGAATGTTCCATATGCATGGGAAAAGAAAGTATACTTGACTCCTGTTGGGTGGAGTGTTCTGTATATGTATGTGAAATCAAGTTGGTTGATTGTGGCATTTAGATCTTCAGTGTCTTTACTGAGCTTCTTTCTGAATGTTCTGTTCTTCACCAAAGTGGTATGTTGCAGTCACCTAATATTTTTTTGGAGCTGTCTATCTCACTTTACAATGCTGTTAGAGTTTGTTTTATGTATCTTGAAACCCTGTCATTGGGTGTGTAAATATTTAATATGGTGATATCCTCCTGGTATATTGTCTGTTTAATCATTATATAGTGTCCTTCCTTATCCTTTTTGGTGAATTTAACTTTAAATTCTATTTTGTCAGAAATTAATATTGCCACTCTTCCTCTTTTTTGATTGTTGTTTGCTTGATATATATTTTTTCCATCCTTTGAGTTTCAGTTTGTTTGTGTCTTTAAGGAGTGTCTCTTGTAGGCAGTATGCAGATGGATCGTGTTTTTTAATCCATTCTTTCACTCTCTGTCTCTATTCGTGCATTTAGTCCATTTACATTCAGCATAATTATGGTAGTTATGAGTTTTGTGCTGTCATTTTCATATCTTTTTTTGTATGTTGTCGAGTTTCTTTTTTCTGCTTAATTTTTTGTACTGAGTAGTTTTCCTTTGTATATTGTCTTTTCCTCTTATTCATTGTTGATTTTTTTTTTCTGAGTTATGTTTTTCTTGTATTTTATTTCGATGTGTAGCATTGTTAGTCTCCTTTTTGGTTACCTTAATATTTGCCATTATTTTTCTAAGCTTAAACCAAACTTTTATTTCTTTCTATCCCCTTGACTATCTCTCTGTATGAAAGATCTATGACTACATTTTTCAGTCCCTCTTTATTATTTTAGTATTGTCATCGTTTACATAATAACATCACTGTTTCCCTGTTCTGAGCATTTTTTTATCTTGATTTCTTTTTGTAATTTCCCTACCTGGGTTGATATCTGGTTGCTCTGCCATGCATTCTAGTCTTGTGTTGATATCTGATATTGTTGATTTTCTAACCAGAAAACCCTCTTTAGTATTTCTTGTAGGTTTTTTTTTTTTTTTTTTTTTTTTTTACAAATTCCCTAATCTTCTGTTTATCTGGAAATGTCCTAATTTCACCTTCATATTTGAGAGACAGTTTTGCTGTGTATATGATTCTTGGCTGGCAATTCTTTTCCTTCATCACTTTATATAAGTCATCCCATTGCCTTCTTCCCTGCATGGTTTCTCTCAAGTAGGCTGAGCTTATTCTTGTTGAGTCTCCTTTGTAGGTGACTTTTCATTTATTCCTACCCGCTCTTAAAATTCTCTCTTTGTCTTTGGTTTTGGCAAGTTTGTTTATAATATGTCTGGGTGACTTTCTTTTGAGATCTACCTTATGTGGGGTTCAATGAGCATTTTGGATAGATATCTGCTGCTCATCTTTCATGGTATCAAGGAAGTTTTCTGCCAACAAATCTTCAGCAATTCTCTCTGTTTTTTCTGTTATCCCTCCCTAATCTGATACTTCAATCATAGGTTATTTCTCTTGATAGATTCCCACATGATTCTTAGGATCTCTTCATGTTTTTTAAAAATAATTTTATCTGATTTTTCTTCAAATATATTGGTGCCACGTTATTTATCTTCAATCTCATCAATTCTGCTTTCCATTTCCTCAATACCATTCCTCTGTCTACTGAGTTGTCTAATTCTGTAATTTTATTGTTAATCTTCTAAATTCCTGATTGCTTTCTTTCTATGGATTGTTGCAGCCTATTAAATTTTTCTTTATGTTCTTGAGTAACCTTTTTAATTTCTTCAGCTACTTTATCTGTGTGTTCTTTGGCTTGTTCTGCATTTTCCCTGATCTCCCTGATCTCTTGAAAGTTCTGTATATTAACCTTTTGTATTCTACATCTGGTAATTCCAGGAAAACACCTTCATCTGGACGATTCCTTGATTCTTTGTATTCAGAGATTGTTGAAGTGATCATGGTCTGCTTCTTCATGTGATTTGATATTGACTGCTGTCTCTGAGCCATCTATAAGTTATTTTATTTTATTTTTTACTTTTGCCTACTGTATCCTAGCTTTTTGCTTTGTTTTGTTTTGATATGCCCAAATAGGCTGCTTGAGTGAGCTCGCTTGATCATTTGCAACTTTCAAGATTTAACATCCTGTCACCAGATGGCTAGAGCTGTTACCAGGTATATGAGCCTAGGAGTCCATTCACTTTTCTTGTATAATTCAGCTCAGGTATCTAGGTAGCTGGTCATCAATTGTAGGTCATCAAGTCCTATAGTCTAGATGGGGAGGGGTTATTGTTGTAGACACAGGTATCTGGTTGCAGCAGGGGGTCACACTCTGAACAAAGGCAGGGGGCTGACAACCATCTCCCAAGTGTCTGTGAGAAAAGTGCACCCCTGTTTTCTATAGTGCACAGGTAGGTGGGTTCTGCAGTCAGACCACAGGCACCCTATGCTTTTGTTTGTAAGGACTGGGAGGCACCTGTTATCCTTGGACCCCTGTTGTGGGTGTCTAGATGATGTGCGCGGAGCCACCAGTTCTCAGGCCCCCAGTGTAGGGAGGTAAGGACCCTGTTTAATAGGCAGAGCAGTGTCAAACATCAAAAACGCACCTCTCCACCGCAAGGTGACACAGTTGAAGTTGGATACCCAGCACATACACCATTGCAGTAACAAGGGCCTAATCTCCCGGGATGGGCCTACACAGGTCCATGCAGGGGTGAAAGGTATTTAAAGTCCGTGGACCATTTGTGCCTGGAAAGGAGCTTCTTCTGTCCTGAGCTTCCCAGCTTAGTGGAGCTGGCAGATTATCTTTTCCCCCAATTGTTAATTTATTCCTTCTCCAAGGCCAGGAGAATGGCTCAGGCTGCACAGCAACACCTATCTCAGGTGCAGGGAAATCTACAGCTACTGAAGCCGTCTTGGGGGCTGAGCGCACAGTAAAACGAATGCAAGGACTTAGCTTTTGCCAACAGCACTGTTCTTCTCTGGTTCCGGAGTTGTGAGTAGACTGTGAGACTTGCTGTCTCCCCCTGAGGAGACTGCATCCTGAATGCTACTGCCAGCCCTGCCACTGTCCCTCCAGGGGACTGTGTCCAAGGGGTGCCATTTCTCACCAAGTCAGGTCCGGCAACTGCTCGCCACTTCTGAACCGTGCCACTCAGTCTGATTCCCTAACTTTGCCTTTGATGTTCAGGGCCCTTATCTTGTCATGTATAAAATTGTTCCACTTGTTTTTTCAGGTCTTTTTTTTTTTTTTTTTTTGGTTTTTGTTGTAAGAGGGATCACTGGAAGTGTCTGACTACTGTGCAATCTTGACTCCACCTCTCTCTATCTTCTTTTGATGCTTTCTGCGTCATTTAATATTTTCCCTGTAGAATCCTTCAATATTGCAACACAAGGCTTGAATTTTTTCTTCAGTTCTTTCAGTTTGAGAAATGCCGAGCATGTGCTTCCCTTTTGATTTTCTAACTCCTGGTCTTTGCACATTTCATGATAATATTTTACTTTGTCTTCTTGAGGTGCCCTTTGAAATTTTCTGTTCATCTCTTTTACTTCATCATTTTCTTTTTGCTTTAGCTACTCTACATTCAAGAGCAAATTTCAGAGTCTTTTCTGACATCCATTTTGGTCTTCTTTTTTTCTTTCCTGTCTTTTTAATGACCTCTTACTTTCTTTTTTTTCTGACAGATATACATATATATTTTATTTTATATCTTTATTGTCATACTTTAGATGAAGGTTTACAGAACAAACTAGGTTCCCATTAAACAATTAGTACACATATTGTTTCGTGACACTAATTACCAACCCCACAATATGTCAACACTCTCCCCTTCTAGACCCTGGGTTCCCTATGACCAGCTTTTCTGTCCACTCCTGCCTTCTAGCCCTTGCCCCTGGGCTGGTGTGCCCCTTTAGTTTTGCTTTATGGGTCTGTCTAATCTTTGTGTGAAGGGTGAACCTCAGGAGTGACTTCATTACTGAGCTAAAAGTGTGTCCGGGGGACATACTCAGCATTTCTCCAGTCTCTGTCAGGCGAGTAATCTGGTCTTTTTTGTGAGTTAGAATTTTGTTCTACATTTTTCTCCAGCTCTCAGACCCTCTATTGTGATCCCTGTCAGAGCAATGACCTCTTACTTTCTTCAAGTATGATGTCCTTGATGTCATTCCACAACTCATCTGGCCTTCAATCATTAGCCTTCAATTCATCAAATCTATTCTTGAGATAGTCTCTAAATTCAGGTGAGATATAATCAAGGTTGTACTTTGGCTCTCGTAGACTTGCATATGAGAAATTGATGGTCTGTTCCACAGTCAGCCCCTGGTCTTGTTCTGACCGATGATATTGAGCTTTTCCATTGTCTCTTTCCACAGATGTAGACATTTGATTCCTGTATATTCCATCTGGTGAAGCCCACGTGTGTACTCACCATTTAAGTTGTTGAAAAAAGGTATTCGCAATGAAGAAGTCATTGGTCTTGCAAAATTCTATCATGCTGTCTCCAAAGCCAGATTTTCCAACTACTGTTCCTTCTTCTTTGTTTCCAACTTTCACATTGCAATCATCAGTAATTATCAATGCATCTTGATTGCACGTCTGATCAATTTCAGACTGCAGAAGTTGGTAAAAATCTTCAGTTTCTTCATCTTTGGCATTAGCAGTTGGTGCATAAATTTGAATAATAGTCATATTAACTGCTTGTCATAGATTCAAATGTGTCCCTAAAAAATATCTGTCAACTTGGGTAGGCCATGATTCCCGGTATTGTATGATTGTCTACAATTTAGTCATCTAATGTGATTTCCCTATGTGGTGTAAATCCTATCACAATGATGTGATGAGATGGATTAGTCGTAGTTATGTTGATGAGATCTATAAGATTAGATAGTGTCCTAAGCTAATACCTTTTGAGGTATAAAAGAGATAAGCAAGCAGAGAGATATGAGGACCTCATAACACCAAGAAAGCATCCCCAGTAGCAGAGCATGTCCTTTGGACCCAGGGTCCCTGCACCTGAGAAGCCCCTTGACCAGGAGAAGATTGATGATGGAGACCTTCCCACAGAGCTGACAGAGAAAGTTGCCTCTGGAGCTGACACCCTGAATTTTGAATTCTAGCCTACTAGACTGTGAGAAAATTAATTTCTCTTTGTTAAAGCCACCCATTTGTGGTATTTCTGTTATAGCATCACTATATGACTAAGACACTGGTCTTCCTTGTAGGCATATGGATATTATCCTATCACTGACAGCACTGTACTTCAGGATAGATCTTGAAATGTTCTTTTTGATGATGAACTCTGTTCGATTTGGCACAGTCGTCCATAAAAAAAAAAAGTCCATATGATTGTCCAATTCAAAATGGTGAATATCAGTCCATTTCAGCTCACTAATGCCTAAGATATTGATGTTTATGTGTTCCATTTCATTTTTTAATGATTTCTAATTTTCCTAGATTCATACTTCATACATTCTATGTTTCTAGTATTAATGGGTGTTTGCAGCCGTTTCTTCTCCTTTTGTGTCATGCCACGTCAGCAAATGCAGGTCTCGAAAGCTTGATTCCATGCATGTCATTGAGGTCAACTCTACTTTGAGGAGTGTGTGCGGTTTTGTTCTTCTGTAACTTGTATCTTTTAAAATAAATCTTATAAAGCTTTTGTTTAATTAAATGGTTTTGAAAATTCATCTAAAATCATTGCTAAGCTTTCTGTTACAATTCATCAATTGCATTTAATTTCTATTAGGTTTTCTGCTTAGACTATTGTGTAACCTTCAATAATAATTTTTATATCAATTCACAACCATTATAATTTCTTTTTCTTTTTGGGGGGGTGTTTAAATCTCAAATATAATTATGAATAGAAGCATTAATAGCAGATATTATTTTCTCGTTTCTTCTGTTAAATAAAGGTTTGAACTTAAAACTGTTGGATGATCTGTTTCATCTAAAAAACTCCACCTTTTTTTTTTTAAGAAATAAACTATTAGTCTTATTTTGTTTATTTATTTTATATATATATCTATATACATCTTTCTTTACTCTCTAGTTCTTTTTAAGATTTTTTATTGTATTCATGTACTGAAGTTTCACTACGTTATATCTTGATTCAGATTTATTTTTACTTTGCCCTCTTGGGATATCTTTGTCTTCCCTAATCTAAGGATTGATATGTTTCATTGTTTTTAGTCACTAGTTCCCCAAATGTTTTTTCCTATATTTTTGAAGGGATAGAATTCCTCCACGTTTTGTGAATATATGTACGTCATATTTACAATCACGTTTTCAAAATGATTTTGCCCACGAGGTAGCTAATATTTTCCTAAATTAAAGAAGTGGGAAAAACAGCACAATACAGAAATAATGAATGCCACATCAGATCAGTTATTTGATGCCATGTCTTATGACTGCCAATGGAACATATTGTTTTTTATCCATGTCTCCCTATTTATGTGCTAGTATCCTGTCCTGTGAACTCATTTCAAGGGCTGTGTGCCTGCCCCGGAAGCAGCTTTAAGCATTTTCCCCAGGTCTAAATAGAAGAGGATGTTTTTTCTTCTGTAAAAAGAAATCCAAATAGGGTTTTTTTTTTGTCCCTTTTATTTTTATTTTATCCATTGAAAGAGAAATAAATATTTATTTGTAGTCTATTTACAAAACTTTTTCACCTGTCTTTATTTTTAATTTTCCCCCACAATTTTGTGATATGGGTATTAGCATTTATTACATTATACACAAAAAGAAAGGAAAAGAAGAAAAAATTCTGATGATAATTTCAGAGAAGAAACAAAAGTGGGAGAAACAAGCCTTAAATCTGGACCATGACCATACATGGAAGGTAAAACTTTTATTCACCACCTTCGCTGGGTGACACCTAAAATATTTCAGAATTTGTGTCAGGATTAAATTGTAGTTTATACTTCACACAACCTCTTAAGGTTGATATCACCACTGACATTTTATAGATGATAAAATTGATATCAGGAGATTTTAAGTAGTTTTCCCTAAATGTCCAGCTTAATTATATATGTATATAAAACCTTTTAAAATACATACCCTGTAAACCAAACCCATTGCCGTAGAGTTGATTCCAACTCACAGCTACCCGATATTATCTCTCAACTATTTGGAACTGGTGAATCTAAAGGATGGTACACTTTTTAATGACATAGAACAGAAAGAGAGAGAGAAAGGAAAGAAGTAAAGGAAGGGAGGGAGGGAGGAAGAGAAAGAGAGAGGGAGGAAGGGCGGAAGGAAGGTAGGAAGAAAGAAAAGAAAGTTATTAAAATAGAAATTCTCTGTATAGTAGAGGATCAACAATATATATAAAAGAATTTTTATTCCCAGATGAAATTGTTTTAGTGTTAAAAATTTATTCATTTTAGCAAATTCTTGTGTTTATATTTCGTCATATGTCCTGGCTCTAACATATTCTCATTCAACAGTGAGTTATTCTAAAAGAAATGAATGATAGAAGAAGACATATACACTATCACAGAAAAATGGCTTCTCAGAGCCTCCTAATGAACTCCAATTAAAGTATTGCTTCCAATTCAAAAGTATCTGTTCTTAGGAGATTTTGCTTACAAAGAAACACCCATGTTGTCTCCTTAGTAAGTCAGGGTGTACATATTATGTAAAGGAATATCCTCCAATGGCTTCCAAGTTTGAAATAAATTACATATCATCATGACATGTATTGCCTTGCATTGTTGTTGTTGTTAGTTCCCTCAAGTCAGTTCCAAGTCATAGTGGCACTATGTACAACAGAATGAAACACTGCCAGGTCCTGTGTCTTCTTAGGTCTTCCTTACTCATTGTCCAGTTTTCACGTGCATATGAGGCAATTGAAAACACCGTGGCTTGGATCAGGGACACTTTAGTCTTCAAGGTGACATCTTTGCTTTTTAATACTTTAAAAATTTCTTTTGCAGCAGATTTTCCCAATGCAATGCATCATTTAATTTCTTGACTGATGTTTCCATGGGTGTTGATTGTGGATCCAAGTAAAATGAAATCCTTGACAATTTCAATCTTTTCTCCATTTGTCATGATGTTGCTTATTGCTCCACTGATGAGAATTTTTGTTTTCTTTATGTTGAGGTGTAATTCATACCTAAGTCTTTACAATCTTTGGTCTTTCTCAGAAGTGCTTCAAGTCCTCTTCACGTTCAGCAAGCAAGGCTGTGCCATCCGCATATCATAGGATGTTAATGAGTCTTCTTCCAATCATGATGCTCTGTTCTTCATATAGTTCAGTTTGTTGGACTATGTGGACTGCATACAGATTGAATAATTATAGTGAAAGGATGATGCACACCTTTCCTGACTTTAAACCATGAAGTAGCCCATTGTTCTGTTTGAATGACTGCCTCTTGATCTATGCAGAGGTTCCCCATGAGCACAATTAAGTGTTCTGGAATTCCCGTTTTTTGTGATGTTATCCATAATTTGTTATGATTCACAGAGTCAAATTCCTTTGCATAGTCAATAGAACACAGGTAAACATCTTTCTGATATTCTCTGCTTTCAGCCAGGATCCATCTGACAACAACAATGACATACCTATTCCCACATCCTCTCGAATCCAGCTTGAATTTCTGACAGTTTCTGTCAATGCACTGCTGCAGCCACTGTTGAATGATCTTCAGCAAAAATTCGCTTGCATGTGATATTGATGATAATTTCTACATTTGGTTGTTTTGGAATAGGCATATGTATGGATCTCTTCCAGTCAGTTGGCCAGGTAGCTGTATTCCAAATTTCTTGGCATAGACAAATGAGCACTCCCAGTATTGCATTTGTTTGTTGAAACATCTCAATTAATATTCCATCAATTCCTGTAGCCTTGTTTTTCTCTAATGCCTTCAGTACTGCTTGGACCTCTTCCTTCAATACCATTGCTTCCTGATCATATGCTGCCTCCCGAAATGGTTGAACATCTACCAATTCTTTTTGGTGTAGTGACTCAGTGTATTCCTTCCATCTTCTTTTGCTACATTCTGAGTTGTTCAATATTTTCTCTGTAGAATCCTTCACTATTGCAACTTGAGGCTTGAATTTTTTCTTTGGCTCTTTCAGCTTGAGAAATGCTGAGGGTATTCTTCCCTTTCGATTTCTAACTCCAGATCTTTGTATATGTCATTATAATACTTTGCTTTGTCTTCCATAGCTGCTCTTTGAAATCTTCTGTTTAACTCTTTTACTTCATCATTTCTTCTGTTCTTTTTAGCTACTAGATGTTCAAGAGCACATTTCAGAGTCATAAATCTTATGACATCCATTTTGATCTTTTCTTTCTTCCCCTTTTAATGACCTCTTGTTTTCTTTGTATGTCTGATGTCCTTGATGTCACTCCACTACTCATCTGGTCTTTGGTCATTAGTGTTCAACATGTCAAATCTATTCTTGAGATGGTCTCTAAATTCAGGTGGGATATACTCAAGGTCATACTTTGGCTCTCATACACTTGTTCTGATTTTCTTCGGCTTCAAGTGGAACTTGCATATGTGTAGTTGACTGTTCTGTAGTTGGTCCCGGCCATGTTCTGACTGATGGTATTGAGCTTTTCCATCATCTCTGTCCACACAGGTAGTCAGTTTGATTCCTGTATATTCCATCCGGTGAGGCCCACACTTATAAAAAAAAAAAAAAATACTTGCTGTTTATGTTGTGGAAAAAGTTATTTGCAATGAAGAAGTCGTTTGTCTTGCAAAATTCTATCATGTGATCTCTGGTATCATTTCTATCACCAAGGCCATATTTTCAACTACTGATCCTTCTTTGTTTCCAATTTCTCATTCCAGTAACCAGTAGTTATCAATGCATCCTGATTGCACATTCCATTAATTTCAGACTGTAGAAGTTGGTAAAAATCTTCAATTTCTTCATCTTTGTCCTTAGTGGTTGGTGTGTAAATTTGAATAGATTGTATTAACTGGTATTCCTTGTAGGCGTATGGATATTATGCTATCACTGGCAGTGTTGTACTTCTGGATAGATCTTGAAATGCTCTTTTCAGTGATTAGTGCACAGCTATATTCATTGCAGCACTGTTTACAAATGCAAAAAGATGGAAACAACCAAGATGCCCATCAACAGATGAGTGGACAAACAGATTATGGTATATTCACATAATGGAATATTACACAGTGATAAAGAACAACGATGAATCCATGAAACATCTCATAACATGGAGGAATCTGGAAGGCTTTATACTGAGGGAAATTAGTCACAGAAGGACAAATATTGTATGAGACCATTTTTATAAGAACTCAAGAAAAGATTTAAACACAGTAGAAAACACTCTTCGATGGTTGCCAGTGTGGGAAGGGATGGAGAGGGTTTTCACTAATTAGATAGTAGATAGAATTATTTTAGGTGAAAGGAGGGACAACACACAATGCAGGAGAAGTCAGCACAACAGGACTTATCCAAAAGCTAAGAAGTTTCCAGGATACAACCAAACATTTTGAGGGACAGAGTAGCAGGGGCGGAGGTCTGGGGACCATGGTTTCAGGGGACATCTAGGTCAATTGGCATAACAAAGCATATTAAGAAAACGTTGTGCATCTCACTTTGTTGAGTGGCGTCTGGGGTCTTAAAAACTAGCAAACTGCCATGTGAGATGCATCAATTGCTCTCAACCCATCTGGAGCAAAGGAGAATGAAAAACACCAAACACACAAGGAAAATATTAGCCCAAGAGAAAGAAAGGGCTACATAAAGCAGAGATTCCATCAGCCTGAGACCAGAAGAACCAGATGGTGCCTGGCTACCACCAATAACTGCACTGAAACGGAACATGGCAGAGAATCCCTGATGAAGCAGGAGAAAAGTGGGATGCAGACCTCAAATTCCAGTAAAAAGACCAGACATAATGGTCTGACTGAGATGGAGGTACCCCAGAGGTCATGACCCCCAGACTGTCTGTCAGCCAAAACTAAAACCCATTCTTGAAACCAACTCTTCAGACAAAGATTAGACTATAGGACCTAAAATGATACTGGTGAGGAGTGTGATTCTTAGCTTAAGTAGACACATGAAACTATATGGGCAGCTCCTACCTGGAGTCAAGGTGAGGAGGGAGAGGAGAACAGGAGCTGGTTGAATGGACACAGGGAACACAGGTGGAGAGAAGGAGTGTGCTGTCACATTGTAGTGAGAGCAGCTAGGGTCACATAATAATGTGTACATAAATTTTTGTATGAGAAACTGACTTGGATTGTAACTTTTCACTTAAAGCACAATAAAAAAAAGAAAAGAAAATCTAGTATAGACTCATAAACAACTTTTATGACCTTCGGGAGATGATGCTTTTCTTCTAAATTTATATCCTAAGATTTGCTAAAGCAGTGCATCTGCTCCCGTTGAGGAGCTGTATTTCTTCCTTGGGTGTTCTGTGCACAATAATGCCAAAGCAAACTTTCTCGAAGTCAGGTATCATTACCTGGATCTTCTGCTCAGAAATCCACGATGAATTATCATTGCCAATTACTAGCTACACAAAGTTATTTTAATTCACATATATATATATATCTTCAGTTTCTCTACTATGCATTCCTTTCTACCCACTCACCCAATTTCCAAAGTTCTAGTTAACCAGAACTTTTACTGGAGCGTCTATATGACATGGTCATTGTAGCTGCCGTGACTCTGCTCAAGCTTTCCGCAAAGAAGAAGTGCATTCTGTCACTCTGGTTCCCTGATGCCTGGCTGACACAAAGTATTGCACAGTGGCACCTTCTCTTACTCATTTCTCTTTTTTTGAATTTGTTTTTTTTTTTTGTATTTAAAACTCAAGTTATATGATGATTAAGTAATAGAAATGTTATAAATTTAAAAAGAAAAAGTATAGAGAGTATAAAGAGATTAAGAATGAGAGCATGAGATGAGACAGTGAAAGATTTCAGGCCCTTCCCGCCTCCCTGTCACAGCTGGCAATCCCCAATAATCTTTGGTTTCTATATATTTGCTTATTTCATATAAGTAAGATCATATAGTAGTTGTTCTTTCGTGACTAACTTTCTTCAATCAACATGATGTTTTCAAAGCCTAGCAAGAATTTTCAAATTCCAACTATAGCTAACCTCAGTTTCTGCTATCATTCCCAGTTCTCCATCCTTTCTCCAACTAATGTACACCCTTTGTCTTTTCTGTTGCTGCCCCATTCTGCCTTTCAGTGGCTGAGCCCTGCTTTCTGCTCCCTCCTTGGTCTCTGTATCCCTCTAACACACTACTGGCAGGTTCCCTCTCTGGATTTTGTCTCTGGAGCTTTCCCTCCATCCAACACATACGACCTAGCTCTATCTCTTTCTGGATCCTGAAGTCTACAGTCCTTCCCACATATTCACAAACATACACAGACCTTTAGGTTGAGATAGGCAACCCACCCAGACACAACCAGTCAAGGTGGTTGTGTGCTGTCTATCTGAGGTTTCTGGCATCAGGTTCTCAGATACGGACATCTCTTTCTGCCTCACGCTGAAGGAGTTTCTCTAATAAGGACAAGGGCTTCTATTCTGAGAAAAGCAATTTTAATCCCCTACTGTAGCTTGGTTAAGAAGGGTACAAGAAAGAGGTATACATGTAAGAGTCTTAAGTAAATATACGCATTCTTCTCTTTAAGTATAACTTCTCCGTAAAACAGCCTTTCAGTAAAAGAGGTTGAAAGAGGTGAGCATTGCTCTCGTTTGAGTGCTTACACCCCAAATTTACTAAGAAAATCACCCTTATAGAAAACTTCTTTCAATGACGTCACACATTTATTATGAAGCTTCATGGGAATGAGGTCATTTCTAAGTTCCAAAGGAACAAATTCATTGGAATTCAATAAATGTGGAATTAAAGAAAAACAACTTCTTAAAAAATGAACTACCATAAACAGTGCCACTTTACAATGGAGACTTTGTCTTCCACAGCAGTGCCCCCAAAAGGTGGTGGGTCTCTGGGGAAGAAGAAAGAAAGCATGGGGTCTGCAGAGGTGGAGGCTGTGGTGATGGAGAGGCCTCCAGGGGTCCCTATGACCAAAGCTTTGGGCTCACAGGTGAGGATAAGGACCCTGAAAGCTCAACTAAATCTACTCTCTATTCTCAGAGGTGTCTATCCAAGAGGAAAATGCCCAAGAGTCAACAACATCCCAAACAAAAAGTCAAAGCTCCAGGCCCAGGAAGATTCCAAAACAATCCGAGAACCCTTCTCCTTTATCTTCCACCGAGCAGACCTCTCACTCCTCCAGCTACGGGGCTGCCCCAGGAAAGCCATGGGTCAGGTGCGCATATTTCACCCAGGTACCACAGTCAAGGGGGTGGCGGTCGCCTGGCAGACCAAAACCTCCTTTGCCCCCGTGGGAAAGATGCCCCAGGTCTTTGAGGCCATCGGCTCTGCCACCAGACTGGACAACACTGAGTCCCTGGTCAGCAACCTGGAGCCCTGGCAGGAGGGGCCCAAGACCTGTACCCAGGAGCCCACTGACCAAGGGGAGGAGCATGGGGAGAGCCCCCGCGCAGCCACCCCAGAGTGGCTGGTGACCCGTGAGCACGGCTTCCGCTGCCTGGCCTGCTGTCACGTGTTCGAGTCCCGGGAGGCCCTGGTTGCGCACGCGGCGCATGCTGTGAGCCAGGGCTTCAGCTGCCAGGTCTTCGTTGAAGAGCTGCTGGAGAGGCGGCTGCCAAGCTCAGTCCAGTGCAGGCCCCAACGCTGACACCAGCTGGCCAGGCATTGCCTGATGGCCGCCAAGAAGAGGGAGGTGAGGGAGAAGAGAGCGGTCTGCAGGTGCCTGGAGGAGCAGCTGGAGAAGCAGAGAGAAGAACTGAAGAGGCTGAGGCACCAGCTGGACAGGCTGCAGAGGCAGGCCAGGCCGCAGAAGGCGCAGCACCAAGGCCAGAGGGGGAAGCGCCTAAAGACCTGCTAGCACCCTGGGACTAGGAGGAGCAGGGCCTTTAGGATGGAAACCTGGGCCCTTCAGGAGAGACCTCCATTCAGGTTCGTTTAACCCAGCTTCCCTGGAAGATCCTACCCTCCTTCCCCTGTGACCACCACCCTTCCACCCCAAGGGCACAAAGAGCTCCAGCCCTAAGGGGGATCTGGATGGAAGAAGCCCCACATAGCTGACCGCAGACACCAGGTCCCCTCAGAGGCTCCACTGGCCCAGGAGAGGACAGGACGGGCCTCATCTTGATGGTGAGGTCTTGGGACCCTAAGGATGAGCACAGCATAAGTAGGGAAAGGGAAATGGGATTTCAGTGGGACTTGGGAGGCTAAGGGGGACCCTGGTGAGGTGTGATGGTGAAGGGGGTATCACTGAATTCTTTGGAGGAGAAGGAATCAGAGAAATTGCAGGGTGTCAGGAAACCTGCCCGCAGGTGAACAGTGAACATAAAGCCCTAAACCAAGGACTCTGGGTCCCTTCCCAGCAGCATACAGGCAGAGAAAGAGGTAGGGCTTGGCAGGAGGAGTGGAGGGCCCAGTGAAGGAAAATGAACTCACCCCAGCCATTTCTTCTGGTCTCCTAGGGTGAATTTGGGTTTATGATTGGGATGCATCCTTTTTGCCACATTAGGGGAATGTAACTGGGAGGTGGTGTAGAAAAATCCCCCTGGGTGTTAACCATTTCTGGGTAAGAGTTGATCCAGGGCTTGCAGGGTATTTCTTGTAGAGTATGTCCTCGGGTAAGGGGTAGAGCTTTGGAACTTCTTCTTCTCCTTTAAATAAAGCTGTACATTCTGGTTTTTGACACGTCAATAAATCTTGTTAATTTTTTTTTTTTTCCTGTGGTCAAATCTGACCTGTCCCGAGGTCAAAGAACTGGAAGAAAAAGGCTGTCTGAGATGAAAGAAGCAAAAGAGAGGAGAGACTTCTGAACCTGGGGAGAACAGCGAGAACACATTTGACCAGAGGTATGGATGGAAGAGGCAAATTCAGGCCCAGACTCAACAGTGGACAAAAAAGACCAAGTCTCAGTCACAACATCAAATCCCAGGTGTGGGGAAGCCCTGGACATGACAGGGATGCATCCATCTCTCTGGGCGATGAGACCGCAGAGGGCAGAGGAAAAGGAGGGCAGGGCCTCTAGGACGGGCACCTCCATCCACAGGCTGTCCTGTGTGTATGCCTCAGAGTGACAGAGACAGCTCCTGTGAGGGAGAGGGTCACAGGCAGAGAAGAGCCAAGGTGTTCAGGCCAGGTAAATTCTGCAGTCTCCTAAGGATCCAAAACAAAAAATCAGAGATTCTCAGAGGTATCAGGGTGGGAGGGGTTGGCATTCCCAGGCTGGGGAGAGGCTGGCTGGGGAGGTGCTGCTTTCTGAAATCTTTTGATCAACGTCTTTCTTCTTAAAAGCTACCTTCCCAGTTGATGTCCTCTTTTATGCTCTAGGCTCAGACCTCAAAGGGCCTCGAATGCACAAAGGCGGGTTATACAGTGGGTCAAGGCAGGGAGGAGGTGGTACCAGCACATCCAGGAAAGAGAATTTTCTGGAGTGCCATGAGTTACCTAGTGAATCGCACATGGTGTCCAGCCTTCTACATTTAGCTGTAGACATGTGCTTGCAAACGTGTTTGGGGGTTAATTCTACTGAGTTCCCAAAATTATTTTTGGTCATTTCCAGTTATAGAGACCAGAAGAGCTCACTGGTTCCAAGAACAAGAAGAAATGCACTGGATCTGATTATTACTGTCTGTTGTGTGCTCTCCTTCCAGTGATTAAAATCTTTTGTCTGTCATTATAGAAAATTTTCACCTATTTAAAATATCTAATGAAACACATTAAAATATACATGTATCTATGATGTTTATCAACTTCCAAAGTTCTGAAATTGTTTTTTATTACATTTTCGAGATTACAGATTTGTATGACAAAAAAGTTATGTCAGGGTCCCACCCTCATATGTAATTTGCTCCCACTCCCACAAGGTATCCAATGTTAATAGACACATGTGTGTCCTTCCCTACATTTCTCTGCAGGGAAACATATACACAGTTATAGGTACACAAGTACATCTGCTGGAGTGTTTGCTTTTATGGAGACTTCGTCTCACTCTACCCACATTGCTCTCGCCCCTTCTTTCACTTGACATTCTACCTTGATTCTCTGTAAGTCATTAGATATGGCACTAACACTATATTTTGGGGTCTTTAACTTACATGAATAATTTAAATAGATGGTATCAACTCGGTACACTTTATCTGGACTTATACATGTTGTTGTTAAAAGCTATCAAGTCAGTTCTGACTCACAGTGACCCTAGGCACCACAGAACAAAACTCGGTCCGGTCATTGCAATCCTAATAATCGTTGCTATATTCGAGCACACTGTTGCAGCCACTGTATCAATCTCATTGAGGGTCTTCCTCTTTTTCCCTGGACCTCTGCTTTACTAAGCATGATGTCCTTTTCCAGGGACTGGTCCCTCTTGATAAGATGTCCAAAGCCATCCTTACTTCTAAGGAATATTCTGGCTTTCTCTGCTCAAGACAGATTTATTTGTCCATACATAATACTACTAATACAGAAGCATTATCATCCATGCTTTTTAAGTCCACTCTTCCTGCATGTTCTAATTCTCCTCCCCCTGTTCCTTCCCACAAGTGAATCCAAGGTAATTCAGGTTAACAATGTAGTAAGTAGTCTCTCCTATCCTTGCTTAAACAAGCACACACAGACATACATGTATCCTCATCTTCTCATTTATACACACACATAAACATCAACAGGTATTCAAGCATATTCAAACAATTGATATTGTTTAACCCAGATGTGCTCATTTTATATACACTTCTCTGCACCTTGATTGTTTCAGTAATACTTCCATAATACTTCATAGAGATTTCTCCCACTCAACTACTACAACTCTTTTTCATTCTAAGGACTCCCTGTTTTATTGAGGATGTAGCTTTACCATAAGTTCTCTATCATTCCACCATCAATGGACAAAGTTTGGTCATATTAATAATAACTATCCTTTCTATACTATAGGATTTGTTTCTGTGGAATAGACTCCACAGAGTGAGATTTCCAATTCAAAGGATGTTAAAAGTACACAGCCATGGCCATGTCTTTCCCCTAGAGGCTGCCATAATGCACCTTTCCAGCCACGTCTCAGGGTATCCTTCTCTCCACAGCCCAGCCAGCCGTAGGTGGCGCTGATTTTCCAATTGTGCCAGTTTCACTGGCAGTTTGATATTTTCTTAACTTGGACTATGTTTACTGGGCATGTGGATTTGCTCTGAATGAACTGTTTGAATTCACTGCTCATTGTTCAAGTGCTTAACTTTTATCCTTCTGTGTAAAATGGAAATTGTTATTAAGCCTTGTCATCTCCATTTCACATGATTTTCCAAATCTATCATTTGTGTATCACATTTTTGCAAGTTTGGCCCCCAGAACAATCACTTGAGTCAGCACCATTTATTAAATAAATATAATTTTCTTGAAATGCTACCTTTGTAAGTTATTGTGACTTCTTAACAGATTTTCTGTTTCATTGGTCGACTTGTCAGCTTCTATGCTATATAATATCAATTTGTTCTGTTACCCGAAGAGATAGACACCTGTTACTATCCTGCTTTTTCATGTTTTACTTTGGTAAAACCGCCCTGGTTTTGCAGCGATTAAGTGCTCAACTGCTAATCCAAAGAAAGTTTGGCAGGTCGGACCCACCAGGTGGCTCCAAGGGAGAAAGACCTGGTGTTCTGCTCCCGTAATGATTACGACCTAGAAAACCCTATGGGGCAGTCAGATGGGATGGCTTTGAGTCCAAAATCGCCTCCAAGTCTCGTAACAACAGGAATATTCCTTGTTATCTATTCTTTGTTATCTACTGTACTATTTGTAGCATATGATCACTGTATACAGTTCAAAACAACTATCTTAATATTCTGGCTAGAAATGCATTCCACTTATATATTAGTTTTAGGGACCTCCATTTAATTGACAAGACGTTCCATTTGAAAATATGGCATATTTTTGCATATATTCAGGTTTCATTTTATGTACTTTAATACATTGTCTTCCCTCATAGAGGTCCTTTGCTGCTCTGGTTAAAACAATGTTTTGCTAAATATTTTACAGTTTTGGACACAGTGTGATACAGTCAAGTAGTAGGGGAAAGAGAACGGTCTGCCCTTCCCACCCTTGCCAATTTTATACCCTTATTCTATACTGGAGAGAAACCATTGATTTTGATGCATTTGTCTTTTATGCAGGTATGTAATTATATCATCATTATTTTAAATATCTTTTAATACTTGTACTAGTTATTTAAATTTTCTAGTTCATTCCTTCACCTAAAAACTATGTTGAGTAATACCAAAATTTTTGTCTACTTCCAAATTTATCAGAATGGGTTTAATATTTTTCCATTTATCTCACACCTGATAAGTTTGGGGATATTTTGTTATGCACCAATAGATAACTAATACTCTGAGCTACTGACCTTTATGGTAATCTACACACAACTTGTTTGTGACAGTTAAGTACTTCCTCCTGGCCTCTGTTCAGCTGGGATACCATGATTTACATTGCTACTAGGCTGCCCAGCCTCCACTAAAACCTGAGCCTACAGAGAATTGTTCTTGTTAGCTGTCATCAGGTCATTTCTGACTCATGACAACCCCATGTGGGCATAGTAGAAGTGTTCAATAGGGTTTTCAAGGCTGTGATCCTTTAAAAGCAGATCGTCAGGACTGTCTTCTGAGGTGCCTTTGAGTAGGTTCAAACCACCAAACTTTCAGCTAGTATAGAACACTTAACTGTTTGCGGCGTCCAGGGACCCCCTGCAAAGGATACATATTGGTAAGCTCCAATTTCCTGGTGCTCCCCTCATCTCCGCATTCCTTATTCTTTTAATGAAATGGGTGTCCTTCAGGACCTCCAAGAAATGGTCTTATAGAAGACTAACTCAGACATGCCCACATATTGGAGGCTTTTATTCCCTCTTCCAAAACCTGACACAGTAGGTCTGGTATTTCAATTTCATAGAATGTGGGCCGCTGCCTTTTCCAAACTTCCAAAAGCAATCCCACAGCATATTAAACCCATTTCCAGAACCCTTGCTATGGCAATAAATCCTTGTCAACAAACAAAGTCTACATAAGAATTAGAGTGTTTCCTTGAATGGACAACATTTTACATGCCCCCATAAAGAAAATGCCTCAAGGGCAAAGTTTAAGAGTAAACCAAGGCATTTCCCATCACTCCTTAACTGAGAGGCTCTTTGTGAGGATTTCCTGACACACATGGCAAAGGATGTAGTAGACACTGCCTTCTTTTTTACCTCTTCCCTCCTTAACAAACAGAAACCTTTGCTAAGATGTCAGGTGTCAATTCCCAACTCCTCTTCTTATCCTGTATGTAAGTTCTGTAATGAGACGAGGACCCAGGCAGTATTTCCCATCTTTCAAAGTTTCGAGGTCCAGTGAAATCCTGTTACAAGTCACTAGATCAGCCCAGGAGCTGGAAGACTGAAATTCCTGGTCCTCTGACAAGTGGGAAGGGCAGGATGGGATTGGGCAGAGCCTCCTTGACCATCACTTGCCCCAAGAGGCTCTGGAGGCTGCTTCATGTTATAAGTCAAAGGCCCTTCCAGCCCAGTCGCATAAGAGCAGCGAAAGGCTTTTTCCATTGAAAGAAAAGATGGGCTCAGGAGCAGCAGGTTTGAGGCCATTCAGCTTCGGTCAGCTTTGCGGCTTCAGGACATCCTGGCCGCTGGTCACCTTCACAGCTGGGCCTTTATACCTTTTCACCTCTCTCTCCCTCCCATTTTTCTCCCAGTACCATGGGCTGTGGCTTCTGCTAGTTTCAATGATTTCAGTGTTTCAGTAGCTCCTCGCCCCACTCAGAGGAGGCAGGTTTGCAGGGTGTGAAGGACAAACCCATAGTGCTGCTTAGGTGTCCTTCAACAGAAACAGTCCTGAGGTGACAAGCTGTCCTGACTGATCCTGACACCAAGACAGAGAGAAACTCAGTGAAAGGGTCATTGGCTTCTGCAAGTGTCAGCACTCTCAGGGTCATGTCCTGGGGTCATGCCCAATTGCAGGAAAAATGAACTGGCTCTGAACCAGTACACAGGCCCCGGAAGCCTCAGGAGGATTCTGTCTTAGTCTAACTCAGCACTGGGGAAATCCTCATGGGGTGGGAGCAGTGATATTCCTGGGGTCTTTATTCAAAAATCTCAGAGCAGTTGATACAGTCTTGGGAGGTGGGAAAAGAGAAAGCTTGGGACCACAGGGTGGCAAAAGAAGGAGCCTCTTATCACTCACTCTCTCTGGGGTCTTGTTCAGGTTTTTTTGTTTTAATGCAGCTTGGGCTCCAGGCAGGCACTTATTGCTAAAGTTGTATTTCTCTGTTTTAATTTATGATATCTAAGTCAAATCTGGAGTCTTGAGCTCATTTTGATAATTCGTCTTTAGTCTGTGCAGACAAGAGTCCGCTCACAGCCATAATGAGAGCAGAGGAAATAAATTCCCTAGCCTAGACCAGGGCTGGCTCTCTTGCTCCTCAAACTAAGAGTACCACACTGGGGGAGCTCTCCTAGGGCAGCACAGGCGGTGAGTCCAGTCTGGGGCCCTGGGAGGGGGACAGAGGTGGGTGCCAGGCAGTGTGGCTTCTGTGGCTTCACCTTCTCCTCCGGGAAGTGCATCTCGAAGGCCTCCACATTCGGATCCTGACGCTAACCAGAAGTTCCCACCCTTCTGTGTCCACTGTCTGGACCCAAGTCCCCATATGCCTCCTCTGCCCTCCTATCCCATCATAAGCACTATGATAAGGCTTAGGTATATACCCTGGATCTCGCCCTCTATGGCCTTAGGCTTCCCCTAATTCTATTGGGACCTGCCAGCCTGCTGAGTCTGAGGTCCAGGTGGGGCTGGGTGGGCTGGGACTGTCACAAAAGGCTCCTGAAGCCAGCTCTTTCCTGCTCCCCGCCAGCTTGTGGTAGGGCTGCCCAGGACCCTGCACCTCTCCCGGATGCCCCTCTCTGAGCATCCCTGCTGCCCCCTCCCCTAGCTCTTGAGGCGCCTTCTCTTGATGCACAGGTGCAACTGGGCACCTCACCACACTGAACCCGAAGTCGGTTCTCAGCTAGATTATACACCTGAACCTGAAATGCACAACCTTAAAACCACTAGAACCAATAACTTGTTGTCATCTAATCCATTCCAACTCATAGGAACCATAAACGGCAGAGTAGAACTGCCCTATAGGGTTTCCAAGGAGCGCCCGGTGGACTTGAACTGCCAACCTTTTAGTTAGCAGCTGTAGCTTTTAACCACTACTCCACCAGGTTTCTGAAAACTGCTAGAGAGGTGTGAAATGAAAAAAGAAAAAAAAAGGAAAATAAAAAAAATTTAAGAAAAAGAACAATTACAGAATACGTAAAAGAAAAAATAACAAAACAAAAAAACAACTACAAGAAAATCACATAATATGAGACTGTAACCTCACATTATGGACTCAAGGAGGCTGGGTTGTATCTTTCTTTGCAAATAAGTCTTAGATAAGGGAATTGGTACCAGGAGTGGATACACACTCTCACTTCAGGAAAATGGAAAATCTGGGATTAATTGACCTGGATCAGGTGGAAAACAGTGATAACCACATAATATTTAAAGATGAAATCCTAACAGCCTAAAACATGCAGTGGAAATTTTTCTAAGGAAAGTAGCATCAGAAGAGGCCTTTAATCACTACACAAAATGGGTCAGTAGTTCGAGATCTCCCTACAAAGATGGAATCAACTCGATGGCCAACTGGTTTTGGGTTTGGTAGATCACTTTTAGGCAGGTTCCAGCAAACATGCAAAAAAACAGATCATTTCAACCTTGTACACAGTCAATAAAGAAGAGAAAGCTATGAGATGCTCCCCAACTTGTTCCCTAAGGCTACTTTAATATTGATACCAAATTAGAAAAGGAAGGTATAAGAAGAGTTACAGGACAAGCACACTAAGCAACTGAGATGCAAAAACCTACATAAAATGCTGGCAAAGAAATCCAGCAAAGTATAAAGCACGTAATATGCGAGCATCAAGGGGGGTTATTGTCAGCATACAAGCTTGAGTGAACGTTAAAGATTTAATAATTTAATTCACCACATGTGTAGGTTAAAGAAGAAAAGACATAGGTTCACCTCAAGAGACGGTGAAAAAGCAGTGATAAAATCCAACCACACTGAGACATAAGAACTCTGAGCAAACATGGAACAGAAAAGGAGTTCCCGAATGTGGAAAACTACAACTCGCATGATAATTCCTGGTGAAATGTGTGACATTCTCTTTAAAATTAATTAGAAATAAAATCAGGATGCTTTCTCTCATTATTTCTATTAAATATTTAACACTGGAGTACAAAAAGAAAAACATATAACTCTTATTATTCATAGATTATAGGAATGTCTCCACAGAAAAATTTAAGAACCATAGAAAATATTAGAATTAATATTAGTAAATCATAAATTTTTTTTTATATAAATACAAAGTAAAAAATAAAGTGAACGTCTATGCAGCAGCATCAAGGCAACTCTGTCATAGCTCTCAGTGAAAGCAGAGGGCACTGACAGGGAAACAGCAGGATCCAGGTGGGCTAGACCAAGGAGGGGAGAGCACTATTTTACACTGGGCTGGATTTATAAGCACAGGTATGTGTGTTAGTTACCTAGTGCTGCCGTAAGAAAAAAAAAAATGACAGTTGGGTGGCTTTAAACAACAGAAATTTATTTTCTCACAGTTCAGGAGGCTACCTGTCTGAATTCAGGGCACAGCTCACGTCTACTTCAGCTTCTAAAAGCTTCCAGCCACCCTTTGTGTTCCTGGTCTTGTAGATGCATCTGCTCCGTTGTCTGTCTTCCTCTGCCACTGAGTGTGTCTGTGTCTATTCTGCTCTTTGTATAACTCAGAAGGGACTAGGTTTAGGACCCACCCTACACTGGTATGGCCTCGTCAATATAATTTTAAAATCCCCTATATCCAAATCAGGTCACATTTACTGGTACAGTGGTTAGGATTTCAACATACCTTTTGGGGTTACACAATTCAGTCCATAATAGTGCCCTCACCAGATACTCTGGACTGAGAATACTAGCATGAGCAGTTGAGAGTGGTTCTATTTTTTTTTCTGCATTAGTTGTTTGTAACTTGTCTCAATGGTCACTCATATGAACTTTGGAGCAACTTATTATGAAGACCCTGACCAACCTTTTGTACCCATGTCCATTGTGTGGAAAAACACACAGACTCCCATCACTGAAGCCTTGGGAAATCCATTGATAAGTGTGGGGAATGGAGTTGAGACCAGAATTGTTTCGTGGCCTTGATAACATGGCATAGCTGTTAGATACCCACATGGAAATATCAGGTAATAGTACTGACAGCTAACACTTACTGACTACATGCACTGGTGCCAGGATTCTTGTAAGGGCTTCTCCTTTCCTAAGATATTTGTTCTGCTTGATAGCCCTGTGAGGAATGTACCATTATAATGCACATTTTATACATGAAGAGGCCGATACAGAGATTTAAGCTGATATTTGAGTATAAGTCTGGACCCAGGAGGAGTTGAAATGGCTGGAGGTGTAAATCTCACGTCCTCAGCTACAGACCAATGGCTGTGGACACACTGAGGCATTCCAGACAGAGGGTGTCAATAGAGAGAGAGGACTAAACACCGAGCCCTAGGGCACCCTGACACCTACAAGCTGGCCAGGTGAACCACAGCCAACAAAGCTCTCTGAAGGTCAGTGTGGTTCCTGGAAGGTTGTCTGTCCTTTCTCTAGGCTGAATTTCCCACTGCCCCTCCCACCTGCACTGGCTTGTCCCCTTCCTAATGGCAGGGACAGTGTGTAACTTTCACCACTGCCCAAGATCCCAAGGTTACAATAACATTGGTATGGAAAGCAGAATGATGGAGTCAGGAAGCCTGGTGGTCACATGCAACCAGTTGGAAACAGAAAAGAGCAAATAAAGACGGGGAGAAGACCGTGAGCCAGAGGAGTGGGAGAAATGAACATTTCCTGAGTGCTAAGTAAGGCTGGGCGACTGCTAGTGGCATGTAGTTCCTCACTTAAACTTCAGAGGGACACAATGGGTGGAACAGACATTGCTATCCACTTTCATCATGCAAACGTTTTATTATCTTTGATTTTAACAGTAACTTCTTACAAAAACAAATGAGAAAATAGAAAAGAGTATAATAAAAGAATAAAAAAAGAAAACATCTCATCAATTCAGTACTATCATTTTGCCTCAGCAGCTACACATTTTTGTTGTTGATGTAAATATAACACACAACCTTTGCCAAGTGAACGAGTTATAAAGGTGTACACACTATTGACAGGAATTACATTAATAGGCTGTGCAACCCTACCCTTAATCAGTGTGATTTTTCCATAATTGTAAACAGAAACTCAGTTTCCATATGCAATAAAAAAAAAAACATGCAATAACACCCCTTTATTCCCTCCCTCCTGTCCCTGGGAACCCCTATAAACTTTCGTCTCTATACATTTGCCTGTTTTTGTAAAAGGCATGCTTTTTAATTTGAAAGTTCATGACAAGCTACAAGGGTGAATTCATGTGGAAGAGAAGTTATTTGCAATACATACATCCTACTACACACTTGGTTCTAAAATATGCAAAGCATGATTCATAAAGAAAAAAAAGAATTCAATAGAAAGAGAAGTAAATACTTGAACGCTCTCTAAAAGATTTCTGTATGGCCAACATACATATGGAAAGGGACTACATCAGTTATCAGAGGAATTCTAATAAAAGCTCACAATGTGATCCTAACCCTGCACACCAGAAATGGCTAGAATAAAAAAAAAAAATGGAAATACCAACTATTTGGTAGAACATGGAGCAACTGGAATTCTAATCTACTGCTAGTGAAAGTGCAATTTGGTACAACCACTTTAAAAATGCTTTGGCCATATCTACTAAAGCTGTGAACATCCGTATATCCTATGACCCAGCAATTCTACTTCTAGATACATACCCGATAGAAATGGGTACATATGTTCACCAAAACACATAAGTCTAACCATCTGCTAAGGAATGAACACCCTCCTTCTGAATGCCTAACTTTTGTTTTTAATTGTTCTTTAGATGAAGGTTTACAGAGCAAAGTAGCTTCTCATTAAACAGTTAGGACATATATTGTTTTATGACATTGGTTACCAACTCTAAGACATGTCAACACTCTCTCTTCTTGACCTTGGGTCCCCTATTACCAGCTTTCCTGTCCTCTCCTGCCTTCTAGTCCTTGTTCCTGGGCTGGTATGCCCCTGGAGTCTCATTTTGTTTTATGGGACTGTCTAATCTTTGGTTAAGGGTGAACCTCAGGAGTGACTTCTTTATTGAGCTAAAAGGATGTCTGGGGGTCATATTCTCAGGGTTTCTCCAGTCTCTGTCAACCTAGAATTCTGGGGTTTTTTTTTTTTTTTGAATTAGGATTTTGTTCTATATTTTTCTCCAGTTCTGTCCTGAATGCCTCACTTAAAAAGCACTATTCTCGTCTGTTCTAAGGTGATGGCCATATATAATGATAAGTTTATAAAGAAAAGTCTAGAGCTTTCTGTGAAATGCGGCAGCAAATCTGTAGAGGCTCATGTTCTTATAGCTTCTGTTCCCTCTGGAGCTACTGCTTCTGTCTGTCCTTCTGCTGGGTGCACCACATGGAACCAGTTATAAAATTCAACCTCATCTTATAAATTCACAGGAGTCCTACTCACACAAAATTTTTATTGGCTATGAGAACAGGTGTGTAGAGGAGGTATAGAAGGGATTTCTATTGTAGCAAAGCAAAACCTTAAAATGAAATGGCTGGGAATGGCGGGCCTCCTTCTGTAAAAATGCTTTTCTACATGGAATATGGGAAAATGCAGTTAAGATATGGCTTATGCAAAAAGGCAAAAAGGAGTGCTTGCAGCAATTTGGTAATCATTTAGATCACCTGTAAAAATATTTTCATCCTTTTTCTCATAGCTTACAGGAAATGAAATTCCAAAAGGATCTCATATTTAAAAGTAAAATACGTCAACATACAAATTTCAGAAGAAACTATGAGAGATTTTGTTTTGCTTTTTGTTGGTAAAAGAGAAAGATTATCTAAAAATCCCAAAGCTGTGAAGGCTAAAACTGGTAAGATACAGATATAGATGTTTGGCATATGAAAAACTATATGAAGAAAGCAAAAATACAGGCAAAAATCTGAAAAAAAATTCGTAGGCTAAGGATTTGAATAGACATTTCTCCAAAGAAGATATAGAAACGGTCAATAATCACATGATAAGAAGCTCAACCTCATTAGTCATTAGGGAAATGAGAATCAAAACCAAAACGCACTATTATTTCAAAACCACTGAGATGGCTCAAATCAACAGGATGGACAACACAAGTGGTGAGGATGTGGAGAAACTGGAACCCTCATACATTGCTGGTGGACATGAAACATGATCCAATCGCTTTGGAAAACAGTTAGGTACTTGCTCAGAAAGGTAAACATAGAGTTAGCATGCAACATAGCAATCCCACTCCTAGGTATGCATCCAGGACAACTGAAGCACGTTCACATAATAACTTACAAAAGAATTTTCATAGTAGAATTATTTATAAATAGCCAAAATGTGGAGAGAATCCCAAAGTAATGAATTGATAAACTGTGGTATACTCGTAAAATGGAATATTACTCAGCCATTAAAAGGCATCAGGTACTAATACATGGCACTATATGGACAAACCTTGAGAACGTTATGCTAAGTGAAAGAAGCCAAACAGAAATGACTGCGTGGTACATGATTCCATTTACATGAAATATCGAGAACAGACAAACCAACACAGACAGGAAGTAGATTAGCAGTTGCTATGTCATGGAGGAAAGGAGTAATGAGATGACTACTAATATGTAGGGCGTTTATTTACAGGGTACTGAAAATATCCTGAAGCTAGACAGTGGTGATTGTTGCACAACTCTGTCCATATACTAGCAACCACACAATTGTGCACATTATAAAAGGCAATGTTATGGCCGGTGAATTATATCTCAATAGAAATATTTGTGATTCCCGAAAGACTAACATTTCAATGAAATATATACAACCCATAAATCAGTACGCGAAAAGAACCCATTTTACCCTATCTCTCTCCAGCCAAAGTGAAGGGGGTACATTCTATTAATACATCTTATTTTTTTATCTCTTCATGAACAAGTTCTGTTCTCATTATACATAACTAGTCTCCATTTCTAATCATACATAACTAGTCTCCATTTCCTTATGCCTGTTTTCACTATTGTAACTACATAAACAGCACTTCCATGGTTTTTATAAAAACTCACCCACTCATTCAATCAGACATATCATATTTGGAAGCTTCTTAGGTGCCAGGAACTAGGATACTCTGACCAACACAGTAGACAAGGTCCTGCCTGCATGGGCCTTCTATTTTTGTGGAGCACTCAGATGATAAACCAGCCAAACAGTATGTAATGTTACCTAACATCAGGAGGGAGGCGTATAATTTTGGAGGTGTCCCAAGCTGTGTCTCTCTCACAAAGAGTTCCCTCTTGCCTCTGAACCCAGTGGAAAGTAAACACTTTGAAGGAACTGTGAGGTCAGTAAGTGTGAAAAAAGACATTTCATTTCAGTTTCATTTGGTTGGTTTTACCTGCTACGCTGTCGACATTTTTTTAAACACTATCCTGCAGCTGACATCAACCACACCCCAAAAAACAAAAACAAAACCCGATGCCATGCAGTCGATTCCGACTCACAGCGACCCTGTAGGACACAGTAGGGTCTCCAAGGAGTTCCTCGTCTTAGGACACAAATAATTCCTGCTTATGAGAATCTGAAAGTTGTTCACTGTGGATGTGTGAGGGACTCAGTAACACTTGCAGAGATTCCACGTGGCTGTGGTGCTCAAGTGTGAGCATCGGGGGGAATGGACCCCATGGCACTTTGCATCCTTCTGGAGATTATGACACAACAAACATTCCCTCTTCATTGTCCTGCATCTTGTAAGAGAACAGAGGGAATTGTTAGGCAGAACCATTTGAAAATGCATGGCAAGAAATTTTATTGAAACATTAAATTCAAAATAAAATCTTCCTACGTTTTTCAACCTTCCCTACCTCATTTCAAGAGGTAACTGGACTCACAGAGTTAAAGCCCTGAAACTTCGAGACTCTGAAGAGTCTGTTGGAAGAGTCTCAGCTCATTGCAGTAATCACACTGAGTGAACTGGAAACCAAGGGAAGAGTGGGAGTCAGACAGCAGAGACCTACACATTGGGAAGGGGTGAGGCCTGCTTCTTGATAATGCCCTGGGCTAGGTGGCAGCACCTCAAAGGGTAATGCAGGCACACAAGTAGACAAACCACGTTATGGTGTTCCCAGCCCTGCCAAGGTTCTCATGCTCCATCTGGGAATGGAAGCAGCAGAGACAATGCTTCTAGAGAGATCACCCACATAGGCTGAGGCGATGGGTGTGTTAAAGATCTCCAAACCTTGGTCCTTCTTTAGACCCCGGGGTACCTAGAAAATAAACCAACACCAAATATACCCCTGCAAAGAAGTAAGGTTAAAATTTTACGGCAATTTTGTAAGCCGAGAGCTCTGAGTTGGAATTCAGTTTATTTAAAGAAATATCAAGTTTTCTTGCACACATGAATTTGTGCTGATTCACTTACAATTCATATTATTCATTCATCCACGAAGTCAGCAAATATTTACACTATAACAGCTATATGTGAGACCCTATGGCAGTTGCTCTTGATGATGAAATGACTCAGAGAATTTCCCTCAATGCCCGATGAGAGAAACAGCCAAGTTAACAGTTGTATCAGTCATGTATTGCTGTGTAACAAATGACCCCAAATTGTCGTGTCTTAAAAGAGCAACAATTTACCAGCTCACAATTTTTCAAGTTGTCAGTTTGGAGCTCTTCTGAACTGGGCCAGCCTCAGTGGCTCACAACACGGCTTCCTCATGTGTCTACAATTTGCTTCCAGGTAGCTGGGAGCCAGTTCATAACATCAAGTCAGTGAAACCGTTGGATCCTCCCTCCATTGGTCTTCCATCATCTAGCAGGCTGGCCTGAGGATGTTCCCATGAGTTCTAAGGGTTTAAGAGCAACAAAAGGGAAAGTCTCAATGTAAAGTCTTCCAACTCTCTCATTTTATCAGGTTTTCTACCATCCCAATGTCCAAAACAATAATGTCAGCCCCAACTAAGGGATGGAGAAAGACTCCTACTGCTAATGAAAGGTGCTCCAGAGTCTCATAGAAGGCATGGGCACAGAGAGAGGATAAATGTGTAGACATTTCTTACATCAACCACAAAAAGTAAATGCAATTGTGTTTTATGCTGTGGTAAAGGGTTTCGCAGGTACAATGGAGTAGGGAGCAAGAAATGAACAAATCTACCAGGAGGATATTTAGGGAAGTGATGTCTGAACCAAGTTGAGAATATGATTGGATAGTTAAGGTGTGACAAAAGGCCCGGGTCCAGGAAGCCCCATGTCTTCTCCAGAGAGAAGTCTGAGGAGACAGGCTGAAGCCACTGAGGCATTTGGCACATTTGTGACCAGATGCAGATCATCTTTTGTTCTACTGTTTTCCAACCACTCGTCCCTATTTATAGTTTGGAGTCATACAAGAGTAGACCCTAGCATTTCCCTGTTGAAAATTTATTTTCCTCTGAGAAGTCATCACCACCCCAATGTTCTTAATTGCTTCCTCAAATGCTGTCTCCATTTAGCAGCTCCTTTTCTAAATGGGCTCCAGAGTGAAAGCAGAGCCTGGAAGATGCACAGGTCATGGACTTTCCCCAAGTCAACTCCTAAACCTCCCATTCTGGTTGACCACAAATTCCTGAGTCTTAGCATTTTATGGTGAGCTCATAAGCCCAATCTGTTCCAATGGGGTCAGTTCTCTTAACCACCATGCTTCACCAGAGAGTAGGCCATAAGATGGGATGGGAGAGAAAATCTAGTCACGGGGAAGAGCCTGTGTGAAGCCTCAGAGGCTAAGGAGACCTGAGAGGTGTTCAGAGTGGACATTGTATGACCAGGGCTGGAGAGACATGATTCCAAGAGAGTCAAATGAGAAGTTTTGGAGAAATCAACTCCTGGTCACACTGTAACGATTCCCTGTACTCTCTCTCTCCCCACCAAGGGATAGTAATGACATGGAGTGCAGAGAAAAGTTGCAATTCCTTTTTTATATCTAAGCCCCCTTTTCCCAGTCTGGGACTGGCAGTATTCAAGCTCCTACTTGAACTGTTTCATATTTTTCTTTTTGCTGTGTTTCTATTCAAAGTGGGCCCATGGAACTGAGCAATGTCAGGAATGATGTCACACAGGGTTATGGAAGCCATGCCGTTCATGCTGATCTCACCTACTCTTTTGGAGAGGGTGTCGATCTGAGATCCTGTGGGAGAGCACCTGGAACTACTCTATCACAGAAATTCTGGACTAAACCGGGGTCCCCAAGTCACCAAACGGTCATGCATCATGAAGAACTGGGAAAAGGGATAAAGATCCTTCAGAACATCATTATGATTGGACATCTTCACCCAGAGAGGATGAAACAGTGATATACAAGGAAGAGGCCTTTCTCTAAGACTTTAGATAAGGGTGAGAGGAAAAATTGTCCCAGATTGATGTGTGTTACGGAACAAAGGGTCTGGTTTCCACCAGAAAAGACAGCCATGATAGGACAAGATGAAGGAATTGGGAATGGATAAGGTCATAAGGAGGAGCGTCCTAAGAAAGCATTTCCTGTCATTTGGTGGGCAATTAACCAAATTCTTATATCAATAAGAAATGTAGGAGTAAATGAGGGATCAAGCTACAGAATTCATTGGGAGTTCGAGAGCTTTCCAGGCACTCTGTTGTTTAGGATCTGTACCTGGTGGAAAGGAAGAAAGCCAGTGGACAACTAGGGCAGAGAGTATAGGATGGGGGAAAGGGTGGTTAGAGAGAAGCGTACTTATTATATTTTCTAATGACATGATATTAATGTACTATGTGAAGAATTAAGAAAATATCTCAGGAGGTTCTGGCAGTGAGAAGTTGAAGGAGCCCAGAGCCCACATCATTGAGGGCAGAAGATGGCTTGCAGAC
Organism: Loxodonta africana; assembly: GCF_030014295.1. NCBI lineage: Eukaryota > Metazoa > Chordata > Mammalia > Proboscidea > Elephantidae > Loxodonta > Loxodonta africana. Next base: position 368,931 of record NW_026975074.1, read on the forward strand.
TCCTCCCCTAGATTCAGGAACTCCCCTTCTCCTCCTATGTCTTCTCCCCACATCTCCCGAAGCGCCTAAAAAACCCTCACAGCAAAGAGAGCTATAAGATAGAATTTTTTTACATTCCTACTTTTCTGAACCTGAATTTTGTCTAGGATCTTTAATTTGCAACTCCTTTTTTCAGGGCAGTTTTGTTGCCCTCTCCACTACCATTATTTTTGCTACCCCCCACCACTACTGTAGTGCTGCCCTCCACTGGCCCTATTTCCTTTTGCTTCCTAGGTTTCTAACTGGCCTCTAAAACCCTCTTGAGAGATCCCCTGCTGCAACTTCTGTCACGGAGTTTGCACTCCACTCCCAAGATGCTTCCATCTCTTTCTTCCTTAACTCGCCAATCCTACCTTCATACTCAGAAAAATACAGACCCTTATGTTGACATATACAACCCACCCACACACACAGTTGATGTGGTTGTGTCTTGGCTACTGAGATTTGTACCATCGGACTCTCAAATATGGACATCTCTTTCTGCCTCACACTGAAAGAGTATTTCTCATAATGACACGGTGAGAGCTTTCTGTTCAGGGAAAGGCAATCTTAAAGGAGAAGCTTTAAATTATACATAAATATACAAATTTTCCTCTAAGTATAATTCTTTGAATAACAGGTCTTCCCTTAATGGCCACATAAACCAGGGACTCCATCAGCCTGAAACCAGAAGAACTAGGTGGTGTGCAGCTACAGTCAATAACTGCCCTGACAGAGGATACTAGCAAGTTATAAAAATGATGGTACCCTCAAATACAGCCCTTATACTGAAAGAAAAGACCAATATGAATGTCAGAGATACTCTGAAACTTGCTCTTGAACGTAAAGTAGCTAAAGGAAATGAAAGAAATGATGAAGTAGAAGAGCTGAAGAGAAGATTTCAAAGGGCGGCTCGAGAAGACAAAGTATGATAATGACATGTGCAAAGACTTGGCGTTAGAAAAACAAAAGGGAAGAACATGCTTGGCATCTCTCAAGCTAAAGGAACTGAAGAAAAAAATCCAAGCCTCGAGATGCAGTAGTGAAGGATTGTACGGGCAAAATATTGAACAACACAGGAAGCATCAAAATAAGATGGAAAGAATACACAGGGTCACGGCACAGACACACACACACACAAAAGCATGGGTCGATGTTCAACCATTTCAGGAGGTAGCATGTCATCAAGAACTGATGGTACTGAAGGAAGAACTCCGAGCTTCACTGAAGGCATTGGCAAAAAACAAGACTCCAAGAACTGACAGGTACCAATTGAGATGTTTCAACAAACAGATGCAGCACTGGCTGAATAATTTAGCCAACCGATTGGAAGAGATCCATGTTTGTGCACATTCCAAAGAAAGTGATTCAACAAAATTCAGAAACTATCAAACAATATCATTAATATCAAAACCCAGTACAATTTTGCTGAAGATCATTAAAAAGAAGTTGCAACAGGAATTCAAGTCAGATTCAGAAGAGGATATGGAATGAGGAATATCATTACTGATGTCTGATGGATCTGGGCTGAAAGCAGAGAATACCAGAATACCAGAAAGATGTTTCCATGCGTTTTATTGACTATGAAATGGCATTATACTGTGTGAATCATAACAAATTATGGATAACACTTCAAAGAACGGAAATTCTAGAACACTTAAGTTTGCTCATTTGAAACCTGTACATAGACCACGAGGCAGTTTTTCAGAGAGAACAAGGGGCACTATGTGGTTTAAAATCAGGAATAGTTTGTGTCAGGGTTCTATCCTTTCATCACATTTATTCAATCTGTATGCTGAGCAAATAATCCAAAAAGCTGCACTCTATGAAGAAGAACGTGGCATTAGGTTTAGAGGAAGATTCATTAACAACCTACGATACGCAGATAACACAAACTTGGTGAAAGTGAAGAGGACCTGAAGCACTTAGTGGTGAATATCAAAGACTACAACCTTCAGTATGGGTTGCACCTCAACATAAAGAAAACAAAAATCTTCGCAACTGGACCAATAAGCAACATCATGATAAACAGAGAAAAGATTGAAGTTATCGAGGATCTCATTTTATTCGGTTCCCCAGTCCACGCTCATGGAAGCAGCAATCAAGGAATCAAATGATGTATTTCAAATCTGCTGCAAAAGAACTCTTTAAGCTGGTGACAAGCACAGATGTCACTCGGAAGGCTAAGGTGTGCCTGACACAAGCCATGACATTTTCAAACGCCTCATACGTATGTGAAAGCTGGACAATGAATAAGGGAAACCAAAGAAGAAGTGCTGCCTTTGAATTATGGTGTTGGTGAACAATATTGAATATACCATAGACTGCCAGAAGAACAAACAAGTCTGTCTTGGAAGAAGTACAGCCAGAATATTCCTTACAAGCACAGATGGTGAGTGTTTGTCTCACATACTTTGGACATGTTATCAGCGGAGACCAGGCCCTGGAGAAGGACACTATGCTTGGTAAAGTAGAAAGTGAAAAAGAGGAAGACCCTCAGTGAGATGGATTGACACAGTGGCTGCAACAATGGGCTCTAGCATAATAACAAGTGTGAGGATGGCACAAGACTGGCCAGTGTTTTGTTCTGCTGTATATAGGGTCACGATAAATTAGAACTGACCTGATGACACCGACACCTAACAACAACAATACCCTGTTCGGCTCACTGCCTGTCTCTTAGTTTGCTGTACTGTGGTGGTTTGGATGTTGCTATGATGCTGGAAGCTAGGCCACCAGTATTTTAAATACCAACAGGGTTATCTATGGTGGACAGGTTTCAGTGGAGCTTCAAGACTAAGACAGACTAGGAAGAAAGACCTGGAGATTTACTTCTGAAAATTAGACAATTAAACCCTTACAGATCACAAGAGAATACTGTCCAATTCACTTGCTTTGGACATGTCATCAGGAGAGATTAATCAGTCCTAGAGGAGAATATCATGGTTGGTGAAGAAGAAGGCCAACAAGGCTGTAGGAGACCCTTGGTGACATGGACTGGCACATTAGCCATAATGATGGAATCTAAATTGCTGGCACTTGTGAGGATGACACAGGACCTGGCAACCTTTAGTTCTGTGGTACCTAAGTTCACCATTAGTCGGAGTCACCTCAATGGCGGCTAGCAAAAAATTACTGTTTGAGAGGAGAACTGAGATATGAACTTGATACAATATACCAAATATTAAAATGTTCAAAGATCTCATGTTTACTATAAAAGAATAGGAATTGAAAATACAACTTTCAAATCGCTAGAAGGAAAAAGAAAGTAAGAGAAATTTCATCATTCCAATAAAAAAAGAAACAGGAAAAGCAGAATAATAATAATAAAAAAAAGAACAGTGAATATGAAGTATAATATTGGAATTATGTCTAAATGTATGAGTAATAGCAAGAAAAAGGGATTAATACCTAAGGAAAAAACATGTACACTCAGCTTAGACTTGCAAATCCACCCATATCTTACTTATAAAAGAAAGTTAAAACATAATGTTAGAAACTTTTAAATTATGTAAATGAAGAAATTTCTACTGTCTAATGACTACATGAACAACCCTCTGCCAGATACTGTTGATACAGAAATGATTAAGAAAAGATTCCTTGCAGTCTGGTGAGAGAAACAGCCCAGTTAACAAATCAGTTATCAATTGCTGTATAACAAATGACCCAAAAATGAAGTGCCTTAAAAGAACAAGCAGTTACTTCGCTCACAGGTTTCCGGGTTGGCAGTTTGGGGTTCTTCTGGTCTGGGGCAGACTCAGCCGCTCTCGGCTGGGCTCCCTCATGTATCTGGAATCAGCCACCATGTCAGCTGGCGGGCAGAGGGCCTGAAATCTTCTCAGCTGGATTCTCTCTCTAATGGTCTCTTGTCATTTATTAGGGTGGCCTGGGCTGTTCCCATGGGTTCTCAGTGTTTGAAGCGCAGCAAGAAGGCAAGGAGGAGCCCTGGTGGTGCAGTGGTTAAGGGCTCAGTTGCTAAAGGAAAGGTAATCAGTTTGTACCCACCAGCTGCTCTGCGGAAGAAAGACATGGCACTCTCCTTCTGTAAAGATTACAGCCTTGGAAACCCTATGGGGCAGTTCTACTCTGTCCTTCAGGGTCACTATGAGTTAGAATATACTTGAGAGTGATGGGTTTCGTTTTTGGTAAGAGAGCAAGTCACGATGTGTCTAATTATATTCGGTCTCTGCTTCTATTGGTCTTTGTACTGTCCCAAAGGCCAAAGCAATAGATCAGTCCAAATTCAAGGACTGGAGGAAGAATCTTGCTCTTGAGAAAGGGAGCTGTAGGTCATATAATATGTATGGATACATACATATTAGAACATGTGGCCATTTTTGCTATCCATCACAACATGTAAATGCAATCAAGTTTGCCCCTAGTTGTGGCAGAAGTGTTTCTTAAATACAATAGAGTGTGGAGCAGGGTGGGAAATTCTACTAGGTTTAGGGTTGGAAAGGCTTCCACCAGGAAGTGATGCTTTACCTAAATTTTGAAATACGAGTGGATGGTTAGGAGATTTTCTTTTTTATATATTTCCAAACACTTGCCCACATTCTACAATCTGTCGTCACACAAAGCGAGCCCTCTGCTCCCATGTTGACATCTTTCATTTTCCTTCAAATCCTCAGGCTCTCCTCTACCTACCAAGCACAACTTCCCAAACCCTGCCTTAAAATGTTTCAACAATTTGCTTCTTCCTTTTCTAATTGCCCCCTGGACAAAAAAGGAGATCAAGCAGAGGACAGTGGACCTTTCCCCGAGGGCTCTCCTAAGCCTCCCAGGCAGGTTGACCATAGACGTCTGGAGTCTCAGTGCTCTTCCGTGATGATGTAATCCTACCCTTTTTAGTGGCTCCAAGGGAGAAGCATGTGGACAGGCCAAGAGGCTTCACAGGGTTTAGAGTCAGGAGGTCAAGAGAGAGTGGCCTAGACACCACCACTGAGTGATGGTACCTCCAGGCAACAGACCAAAAACTCCATTCTGCACGGATGGCTACGAAGGGTGAGTCTTTTGGAAGAGTTGTCTTTTATTTAATCAATAGATATATACTGGGTATCTCCTATGGGTGGGGTTCTGTCTCACTTTCTGGGACTGTCAAATATGAGGCAGATCCCATCTTTGTCCCCAAGTTATTTACAACACATTTGGAAGACACAAATTGGAAATTGAGCATCTCCTATGACTCAGTGCTATGATGGAGGATTACTAAAAGATTACTAGGTCCTCTGAATACATAAACCAGAAGCACAGACTGGGTACCTTGGAGGAGGAACCAGTCAACAGGAAGGGAAAGAATGTCTACTAGTCAGAGGGAACAGCCTGTGTGAAGCCTAAGTGGCAAAGGAGGCCTGAGAGGTGTTCAGAGTGGACATTGTGTTTCTAGGGCTGGAGAGATTTGATTCAGGGCCAGAGAAGAGGTTTGGGAGAAATAGCGACTCATTATACTCTTCTATTTCAACTCACAGTTTCCTTCCTCTTAGATGTTGACTTCTTTAAGTGAACATTTCAATTCATTTTTAAGATATAATTTCCCTCCTCCCAGCCTCCTAGCCTCTCCCACAACAGTTGCCATATTTTTTCCTAGTGCGCTGTTTAGATTCAAACTGGGCCCTTGGAACTGAGCGATGTCAGCGATGATGTCACACAAGAGTTACTGGAAACCTTGGTGCTCACTCAGATCCCAACTGCTCTTTGGAGAGGTTGCGGCTCTGAGGTCTCCTGTGGGAGAGCGACTTTGGATACCAAATTACAAATGGTTCTGCCTAAATCAAGGTCCCCAACTTGTGAGAGTTTGGGACATCATCTCTATGTGGGAGGAGGAGAAACGTCTTGCCAGTGACCATCCTTCGTGGTTCATCTTCACCCAGCCAGAATGGAGCGGCAATACGTGAGGAAGAGGTCTTTCTCTAAGGCCCGAGGTAAGGGTGGGAGGAAAATTCAGTCTGTGCGATGGGTGCTGGGCAGCAAGGGGTTTGATTCACCCCGGAAACAAGGACCACAAGGGATCATCGAGGCTTTCACCTGAAAAAACTTCCTGTCAATTAGTAAACAGTAAGAAATTATACTGTGAATAAATAAATGAAGGAATAAATATGTGAGTGAAGTATAGAATTCTACTGTCATCTGAGGGGCTTTCCATAACAGTAGCAGACAAGTCAGATTGGTGAACTCTCCTGCTTTGTTAGTGGAAAGAACGCAGGTGGGCAACTGGGGCAGCGGGTATAGAACCAGGGAGAAGGGTGGTTACAGAGACTTGTACTTAATTTTTTCATGAGAATGAATTAATATATCATGCGAATTAAAAAAATATATCAAATTTATCGGGAGGTTTCGGGAGTGGGTGGTGTGATGGAGCACAGTATCACACGTTCTTTCAGAGTTCCCAGTCAATGTAAGCTGCCACAGTCCTCAGCCTGGACTCAGGCAGAAGAAGGTCTAGGAAGGCCCTGCCCCTCTAGCTCTAGGGATTTTCCTTCTCCTCCAAGGTCTCCTGACCATCTTTACCGAAGGGTTTAACATTTCTTCTAGGTAAAGACAGCTATAGTATAGATCGTTTTTTTTTTCTCTTGTAATTGCAAAGTTTTATTTTTTTAAATTGTGTTGGAAATATACATAAAACATAACTGAATAATTTCTAATGTATGAGTCAGTGATACTCGTTACGTTCTTCAAGTCATATAACCATTCTCAATATCTTTCTCCAAACTTTTCTACAACCATTAACATAACCTCGATGCCCCAATGGAAAAACTTCCCCTTCCCCCTGCCCACAACTGGCAACGAGCAATAATCCTTGCTTTCTATATATTTGCTTATTTCATGTAAGTCAGATCGTACAGTATTTGCCCTATACTTAGGGCAAATACTAACTTATTCCATTTAGCATGATGTTTTCAAAGTCTAGCAGGAAAGAATTTTAAAATTCCAACTATAGCTAACCTCAGTTTCTGCTATCATTCTTAGTTATCCATTCTTTCACCGACTAGTGTGCCCCCGCCTTGTCTTCTTTGTTGCTGCCCCATTCTGCCCTTCAGTGGCTGAGCCCTGCTTTCTGCTCCCTCCTTGATCTCTGTATCCTTCTAACCAACTGCTGGCATGTTCCATCTCTGAATCTTGTCTCTCTCTCAAGCTTTCCCTCCATCCAACGCACCCGACCTAGCTCCATCTCTTTCTGCATCCTGAACTCTGCAGTCCTTCCCACAGATTCAGAAACATACACAGACCTTTAGGTTGACACAGACAACCCACTGAGACATACACAGCGGAGGAGGCTGTGTGTTCTCCATCTGAAGTTCTCACATCAAGGTTCTCAGATACGGCCATCTCTTTCTGCCTCACTTCATCTACTAAGGACTGGGCTTCTATTCCGAGAAAAACAATTTTCATCTTCTACTGTGGCTGGGTTAAGAAGGGTGCAAGGAAGAGGTACACATGTAAGAATCATAACTAAATATACACATTCTTCTCTTTACATATACCTCCTCTATAAAAAGCCTTTCAGTAAAAAGAGGATGAAAAGAGGTGACCATTGCTCTGGAGTGTTTACCCTCCAAATTTACTAAGAATATCACTCACATACAAAACATCAAGTCACACATTTATTATGAAGCTTCATGGGAATGAGGTCATTTCTAAGTTCCAAAGGAACAAATTCATTGGAATTCAATAAAGGTGGAATTAAAGAAAAATAACTTCTTAAAAAATGAACTACCATAAACAGTGCCACTTTACAATGGAGACTTTGTCTTCCACAGCAGTGCCCCCAAAGGGTGGTGGGTCTCTGGGGAAGAAGAAAGAAAGCATGGGGTCTGCAGAGGTGGAGGATGTGGTGATGGAGAGGCCTCCAGGGGTCCCTATGACCAAAGCTTTGGGGTCACAGGTGAGAATAAGGACCCTGAAAGCTCAAGTAAATTAACTCTCTATTCTCAGAGGTCTCTATCCAAGAGGAAAATGTGCAACAGTCAACAACATTCCACGAAAAAAGTCGAAGCTCCAGGCCCAGGAAGATTCCAAAACAATCTGAGAACTCTTTTCTGTCCTCTTTCACCGAGCAGACCTCTCACTCCTCCAGCTACGGGGCTGCCCCAGGAAAGCAATGGGTCAGGTGCGCATATTTCACCAAGGTGCGCACAGTCAAGCGGGTGGCGGTCGCCTGGCAGACCAAAACCTCCTTTGCCCCCGTGGGCAAGATGCCCCAGGTCTTTGAGGCCGAGCTCTCTGAGGAGAGCACCATCGGCTCTGCCCCCAGTCTGGCCAACACTGAGTCCCTGGTCAGCAACCTGGAGCCCTGGCAGGAGGGGCCCCAGACCTGTACCCAGGAGCCCACCGACCAAGGGGAGGAGCATGGGGAGAGACCCCGCGCAACCACCCCGGAGTGGCTGGTGACCCGTGTGCGCGGCTTCCGCTGCGTGGCCTGCTGCCGCGTGTTCGAGTCCCAGGAGGCCCTGGTTGCGCACGCGGAGCATGGTGTGAGCCAGGGCTTCAGCTGCCGGGTCTTCTTTGAAGAGCTGCTGGAGAGGCGGCTGCCACGCTCAGTCCAGCGAAGGCCCAGACGCTGCCACCAGCTGGCCAGGCGTTGCCTGATGGCCGCCAAGAAGAGGGAGGTGAGGGAGAAGAGAGCGGTCTGCAGACGCCTGGAGGAGCAGCTGGAGAAGCAGAGAGAAGAACTGAAGAGGCTGAGGCACCAGCTGGACAGGCTGAAGAGGCAGGAGACCAGGTTGCAGAAGGAGCAGGCGCACCACCGAGGCCAGAGGGGGAAGCGCCTGAAGACGTGCTAGAACCCCGGGACTAGGAGGAGCAGGGCCTTTCGGCTGGAAACGTGGGCCCTTCGGGAGAGACCTCCATTCAGGTTCGTTTAACCCAGCTCCCCTGGAAGATCATACCGTCCTTCCCCGTGACCCCAACCCTCCCAACCCAAGTGCACAGAGAACTCCAGCCCTAAGGGGGATCTGGATGGAAGAAGCCCCAGATAGCTGACCGCAGACACCAGGTCCCCTCAGAGGCTCCCCTGGCCCAGGAGAGGACAGGACAGGCCTCATCTGGATGGTGAGATCTTGGGACCCGAAGGATGAGCGCAGCATAAATAGGGAAAGGGAAATGGGATTTCAGTGGTACTTGGGAGGATTGGGGGGGGGGCCTGCTGAGGTGTGATGGTGAAGGGGGTGTCACTGAGTTCTTTGGAGGAGAAGGAATCAGAGAGATGGCAGGCTGTTGGGAAACATGTCTGCAGGTGAGCAGTGGACATAAAGCCCTAAACAAACAACTCTGGGTCCCTTCCCAGCAGTATAGAGGCAGAGAAAGAGACAGGGCTTGGTAGGAGGAGAGGAGGGCAGGTTGAAGGAAAATGAACTCACCCCAGCCATGTCTTCTGGTCTCCTAGGGTGAATTTGGGTTTATGATTGGGATGCATCCTTTCTGCCACATTGGGGAATGTAAGTGGGAGGTGGTGTAGAAAAATCCCCCTGGGTGTTAACCATTTCTGGATAAGAGTTGATCCAGGGCTTGCAGGATACTTCCTGTAGAGCATGTCCTAGGGTAAGGGGTAGAGCTTTGGAACTTTTTCTTCTCCTAAATCAAGCTGTACATTCCGGTTCTTGACATGTCAAACAAACATGCTAATTTTTTTTTTGTTTTTCTGTGGTCAAATCTGACCTGTCCCGAGGTCAAAGAACTGGAAGACAAAGGCCCTCTGAGGTGAAAGAACCAAAAGAGAGGACAGGCTTCAAACCCAGGGAGAACAGCGAGAACACAGGTGATCAGAGGTAATGGTGGGAAGGGGCAGATTCAGGCCCAGACTCAACAGTGGACAACAAAGCCCCAGTCTCAGTCACAACATCAAATCCCAAGTCTGGGGAAGCCCTGGACATGACAGGGGTGTATCCACCTCTCTAGGAAATGAGACCACAAGTATCACAGGGAACCCCCCAGGGGCAGAGGAATGGAGGGCAGGGCCTCTAGGATGGGCACCTCCATCCACAGTCTGTCCTGTGTGTATTCCTCAGAGTGACAGAGACGGCTCCTGCGAGGCAGAGGGTCACAGGCAGAAAAGAACCAAGGTGTTCAGACCAGGTAAATTCTGCAGTCTCCTAAGCATCCAAAACGAAAAATCAGAGATTCTCAGAGGTATCAGGGTGGGAGGGGTTGGTATTCCCAGGCTGGGGAGAGGCTGGCTGGGGAGGTGCTGCTTTCTGAAATCTTTTCATCAACATCTTTCTTCTTAAAAGCTACCTTCCCAGTTGATGTCCTCTATGATCTATGCTCAGACCTGAATGGGGCCTAAAATGCACAAAGGTGGGTTATCCAGTGGGGCTAGGCAGGGAGGAGGTGGAAGCAGCATATCCAGGAAAGAGAATCTTCTAGAGGCGCATGAGTTACCTAGTGAATTGCACATGGCGTCCAGCTTTCTACATTTAGCTGTAGACATGTGCTTGCAAGACGTGTTTGAGGGGTAACTCTACTGACTTCCCAAAATTATTTTTGGTCATTTCCAGTTATAGAGACCAGAGGAACTCACTGGCTCCAAGAACAACAAGAAATCCACTGGATCTGATTATTACTTTCTGCGGTGTGCTCTCCTTCCAGTGATTCAAATCTTTTGTCTGTCATTCTGGAGAATTTTCACCTATTTTAAATATCTAACAAAACATGTTAAAATATACATATATCTATGATGTTTATGAATTTACAAAGCTCTGAAATTGTTTTTTTATCACATTTGCAAGATCACAGATTTGTATGACAAAAAAATTAATGTCAGGGTCCCACCGTCATATGTAATTTGGTCCTGCTCCCCCAGGGTATCCAATGTTAATAGACACACGTGTATCCTTCCCTACACCTCTCTGCAGGGACACATATACACAGTCACAGGTACACAAGTACATCTGCTGGGGTGTTGGCTTTTATGAAAGCCTGGTCACACTCCACCCACATTGCTCTCGCCCCTTATTTCACTTGATATTCTACCTTGATTCTCTGGCACTGACACTATATTTTTTGATCTTTTAACTTACATGAATAATTTAAATAGATGATATCAATTCAGTACACTTTATCTGGACTTCTACATGTTGTTGTCAGAAGCTATCAAGTCAGTTCTGACTCACAGTGGCCCTTTGCACCACAGAACAAAACACCACCCGGTCACGTGCAATCCTAATAATCTTTGCTATATTTGAGCACACTGTTGCAGCCACTGTATCAATCTCATTGAAGGTCTTCCTCTTTTTCACTGGACCTCTCCTTTACCAAGCATGATGTCCTTTTCCAGGGACTGGTCCCTCCCTCTTGATAACATGGCCAAAGCCATCCTTGCTTCTAAGAAATATTCTGGCTTTTTCCCTTTAAGACAGATTTGTTCGTCCATACATAACACTACTAAAATGGAAACATTATCATCCATGCTTTTTAAGTCCACTCTTCCTGCGTGTTCTAGCTCTCCTCCCCCTGTTCTTTCCTGCAAGTGAATCCAAGATAATTCAGGTTAACAATGTGGTAAGTAGTCTCTCTTATCCTTGCTTAAACAAGCACACAGACTTATACATACTCATAAACATAAACAGGTATCCAAGCATATTCAAACAATTGATATTGTTTAACCCAGATGTGCTCATTTTATATACACTTCTCTGCACCTAGATTTTTTCAGTAATACTTCAATAATACTTCACAGATATTTTTCCCACTCAACTACTACAACTCATTTATTGATGATGTAGCTTTACCATAAGTTATCTATCATTCAACTATCAATGTACAGTCAATGTTTGGTCAATACTAATAATAACTATCCTTTGTGTACTACAGGATCTGTTTCTGTGGAATAGACTCCATAGAGTGAGATTTCCAGCTCAAAGTATGTTTTAAAAGTACAGAGCCATGGCCGTGTCTTTCTATAGGCTGTCCTAAAGCACCTTTCCAGCCATGTCTCAGGGTATGCTTCTCCCCACAGCCCAGCCAGCCATAGATGGTGTTGATTTTTAAATTGTGCCAGTTTCACTGGGACTTTGATATTTTCTTAACTACCAGTGTTTTTGAGCAACTTGGACTATGTTTATTGGGCATGTGGATTTGCTGTGAACGATCTTTTTGAATTCACTGCTCATTTTTCACGTGCTTAACTTTTATCCTTCTGTGTAAAATGGAAATTGTTATTAAGTCTTGTCATCTCCATTTCACATGATTTTCCAAATCTATCATTTGTGTATCACATTTTTGCAAGCTTTGTCCCCCAGAACGGTCACTTGAGTCAGCACCGTTTATTAAATAAATATAATTTTCTCAAAATAGCGCCTTTGTATCAATGTTTATTGTGACTTCTTAGCAGATTTTGTTTCATTGGTCGACTTGTCAGTTTCTATGCTATGTAATATCAATTTGTACTGTTACCTGAAGAGGTAGACACCTGTCAGTATCCTGCTTTTTCATGTTTTTTTTCTCTATACCTTTTAAAGCAGCCGTAGTGTTGCAGTGATTAAGTGCTCATCTGCTAATCCAAAGAAGGTTTGGCAGGTCGAACCCACCAGGGGGCACTGAGGGGAAAGACCTGTTGTTCTGCTCCCATAATGATCACAGCCTAGAAAACCCTCTGGGGCAGTGAAATGGGATCACTATGAGTCAGAAATGGACTCCAAGTCTCCTAACACCAGCAACATCCTCTGCTATCTACTGTACTATTTGTAGCATATGATCACTGTATACAATTCAAAAACAACTATCTTAATATTCCGACTGGAAATACATTCCACTTATATATTAGTTTTAGGGACCTCCATTTGATTGACAAGACTTCTCATTTGAAAATATGGCATATTTCTTGCATATATTCAGGTTTCATTTTATGTATTTTAGTACATTAGTTTTCGTCATAGAAGTCCTTTGATGCTCTGGTCAAAACAATGTTTTCCTAAATATTTTACAGTTTTGAACACAGTTTGATCCAGTCAAGTAGTAGGGGAAAGAGAACGGTCTGCCCTTCTCACCCTTGCCAATTTGAGACCCTCATGTCTATACTGGAGACAAACCATTGATTTTGATGTATTTGTCTTTTATTCAGGTATGCAATTATATCATCATTCTTTGAAAAATCTCTTATTATACTTATACTAGTTATTTAAATTTTCTAGTTTATTCTTTCACCTTAAAACTATGTTCAGTGATACCAAAATTTTTGTCTAGTTCCAAATTTATCAGAATGAGTTGAATATTAATTTTCCATTTATCTCACACCTGCTAAGTTTGGGGAGAATCTATTATGCCCCAATAGATAACTACTACTCTGACCTGCTGACCATTATTGGAATCACACACAACTTGTTTCTGACAGTTAAGTACTTCCACCTGGCCTCTGTGGAGCTGGGATCCCATGATTTGCATAGCTACTAGGCAGCCCAGCTCCCACTAACAACCTGAGCATATAGACAATTGTTGCTGTTAGTTGTCAAGTCATTTCTGACTCATGACCACCCCATGTGGGCATAGTAGAACTAACTGTTCAATAGTGTTTTTAAGGCTTTCATCCTTTAGTAGCAGATGGCCAGGACTGTCTTCCAAGGACCCTCTGAGTATGTTCAAATTGCCAGACTTTCAGATAATAGTCAAGCACTTAACTGTTTGTGGCGCCCAGGGACTCCCTACAAAGTATACATATTGGTAAGCTCTGTGTTGCTGGTGCTCCCCTCATCTCCGCATTCCTTATTCTTTTGATGAAATGGGTATCCTTCAGGACCTCCAAGAAATGGTCTTATAGAAGACTAACTCAGACATGCCCACATATTGGAGGCTTTTAATCCCTCTTCCAACATCTGACCTAGCAGGTCTGGCATTTCGATTTCAGGGAATGTGGGCCATTGCCTTTTCTAGGCTTCCAAAAGCAATCCCACAGCATATTAAACCCATTTCCAGAACCCTTGCTACAGCAATAAATCCTTGTCAACAAACTATCCTTGACCCAACTTTGTATTAAACTCCCCTTGACTCAGCACCTTCAGCACCCACTCCTCAGCACACCCCCGTCCTGCTCACACAAGGCAGCCAGGTCTTGCAGCTCCTTCAGTGTACAGTCCCTCCCCCCTCAACCACAACAGCACTGCCCCCGGTGGCTGTGCTGGTATCTGACAACTAAGTATCTGGACAAATGCATGGGACACTATCTCAGGACTCTGCAAAGGAAAGTGTTGAAGGTGGATGGGGGGGAGGCGGAACCAGAACATAAAGTATGAACATTCTAGAGGCTGAAATTAAATGAGCCCAAATCTCACAGCTGCACACCCGTTGTGGACAGAAACAGCCCCGAGATAAGCCCTCTCTCATATAAATGGGATAGAAGGTCCGTAAAGGAGAGAGACAGGCAGCTGGGCAGGTGGGCAGACACCTGAAACTCTGGCAGAGGAGAATCCTTCTCTCTGACCAGAGTATGGAAGAACCATATATTGTAGAGAAAGCTCCATTACATTTTCTCTCTCTCTGCTGTTAACTGACACCTAGTCAATTCTGCCTCAAAGGGTGAGACTTTTCAAAAGCAGATCACCAGGTTTGTCTTCTGAGGCGCTTCTTGACACGTTCAAAGTGCCAGCCTTTTGGCTGGTTGTCCGGTGCTTTGGCCCCATAGGCAGAACCAGTCACTGATGTGCACAACAGAATGAGGAGATTAAAGCCCCAGCATTCCCGCCAGTGGGCCAGGAAAGCACTCCTTCTGAACTCAGAGAGCAGAAGAGAAAGAGAGAGAGGAGGCTGTGCAAGAAAGAGATTCTGCAGACTTGCTATGAACTCCTGGTTCACCCCCCAGGTGCGTATCCATTGCCCTGACCCTAAGAAGCATTATCAAATCCTTTAAGACCCGCACTATGGGTTAGAATGCCATCAAGGTTCCATACTGAGTGGCGCTCACATAGGTTAGACCTACATACACCTGCAAAGCCTTCAAAAATTGAACTAACGTTTGAACTATAGAATACAGAAGATGGGACAGAACTTGGAGCCTGAACATAACTGGGTCAATTGACTGCTAAAAACAAAAAAATTCTCCATAAAATTTAAGCAGGACTTGTACTCTCAAAATCATAAGAAACAGATTTTAAAATGCTATTCTAATCCAAGAAATAACAGGGACACTTTTTAAATAAATGGAAAGATACTAGGTGCTATTTGCAAATGAAAATTTTACATGTTAAAAGTACAATTGTAGAAATAAAAAATTCAGTTGATATTTTCACAATAGCAGAATGGTGATGACAGAGAAAAAACTAAATACTTGAAATAGATCAGTAGAAAATATCCATTCTGCAAACAGAGAGGAAAATATGGAAAAAAATGGACAGTGCCTCAAGAACTAGACAAAAAGCCTATTTATTGGAACTCCAGAAGAAGTGGAGAAAATGTGTGGTGTAGAAAATAGTATTTGAAAAAATACTGGCTGAACACTTTCCAAATGTGGTGAAAGACATAAACTTACAGATTCAAGAAGTTCAGCAAACCACAGCAAGTTAAAGAATTCTATGCCCCAATACCGAATTTGCACAAAAATATTCTGTGGGTTATGGGTTTTTTGCCAACCCAGTGGGCCTTACCCCACATCCCAAGTATATCTGTAAGTACATTACTCTTTTTTTTTTTTTAAACAGCAGCATGTAAAAAGAAAAAAAACAGTGTACTGTACTCACAGACATACCCGGGAGGGGAAAAACAGTTGACACACATATATATATATAGAACATGTGTTATTTGCATAAAAATACCATACATCATAATCAACTGCAGAATAACAAAGGTCAAGAAAATACTCAGGAAGGAGGTAGAGAGAAAACAACACATTGCACCTGAGAAAAACAATTTGAATGACTCTGTATTCACTATCAGAAGCCAAGGAAGCCAAAAAAATAGATTGTGAAACATTTTCTCAACCCTGAAAGATGGAAATACTAACCCAGAATTCTATGTATCATGTATCTACGTATCATTACCTTCAGGAGTAAAGCACAAATAATGCCATTCTTAGGGGAAGGAAAACTGAGAGAATTCATCACCACCAGACTTCTAAGTGAAACACTAAAGGAAGTACTTCAGGTGGTAGACTTGGAATTTCAGTTGTTATTTAAGGAAAGCAGAAAACGAGGAAACTATGTGGGTAAATACACTACGTCAACACTGTAGTTATTGTACAACATGGCGCTGGACAAGCCTCTTCGGAAAGTTTTTCCAGTCTCTTGGAAATGCTTGGAAATACATCCTGCCAATCATTATCAGAGAATGGAATTAATTTTGACAACACTTGAGAGATGTCTGTAGTCAAGCCTCGTGAAGAAACTGGAAAATAAATTTTCTGACTGAAACTAAGGTGTGGTAACAAAACATGAGCCTCAGTTCCCGTGTGGCCATGAGCTGGCTCTGAAGGCCAGCCTTCCCCAGAGAGGCATTTCAAGCACATTGGGAGCAAAGGATTCCTGTTGTTATTGCTAGGTGCCATCGAGTGGGTTTCTGAGTCATTGTGGCCCAGTGTAAAAGGAGAACTGCCCCGATAGGGTTTCCTGGTTTGTAATCTTAACGGAAGCAGTTCGCCAGGTCTTTACTCCTTAGAGCCTTTTGGTGGGTTCAAAAAACTAACCTTCGGTTAACAGCCGAGTGCTCAAACTTGGCACCACCTGGGCTCCTTGGAGCAATGGCAGCACCACAGAATTTCGTAGAAACCTCCCCATAGGCCTTCTCTGAGAGGTAACCCCTTCCTTAAGGACCAAGTTTAGGTTTTATATATACTCATTCTACATAAAGTCTAGATAAGAATTACAGTGCTTCCTTGAGCAGACAATATTGTATATGCCCTCCATAAACAAAATGTGTCAAGGGCAAAGTTTAATATTAAACCAAGGCATTTCCCGTCAGTCCTTACCTGAGAGGGTCTTCGTGAGAATTTCCTGAGACTCTTGGAAAAGGACTTAGTAGACACTGCTTCTTTTTACCTCTTCGTTCCTGAACAGAAACTGCTGCTAAGAGGTCATGTGTCAAGCCCCAAACGCCTCTTCTTATCCTGAATGTAAGCCTTGTAATAAGACCAGGAACTAGGCATTCAGCGGGTGAAGAAACCCAGGAGTATTTCCTGTCTTCAACACCTTCCAGTTCCAGAGAAATCCTGTTACAAGTCACTAGATCAGCCCAGGAGCTGGAAGACTGAAATTCCTGGTCCTCTGACAACTGGGAAGGGCAGGGTGGGGTTAGGCAGAGCCTCCTTGACCATCACTTGCCCCAAGAGGCTCTGGAGGCTGCTTCATGTTATAAGTCAAAGGCCCTTCCAGCCCAGGCACATAAGAGCAGGGGAAGACTTTGTCCATTCAAAGAAGAGATGGGCACAGGAGTGGCAGGTTTTAGGGCACTCAGCGTTGGTCAGCTTTGCAACTTCAGGACATCCTGGCCCATGATCACCTTCACAACTGAGCCTTTATAGCCTCTTCACCTCTCCGTCCTTCCCAGTTTTCT
This sequence comes from Loxodonta africana, assembly GCF_030014295.1. NCBI lineage: Eukaryota > Metazoa > Chordata > Mammalia > Proboscidea > Elephantidae > Loxodonta > Loxodonta africana. The sequence goes on from NW_026975074.1 coordinate 386,418, forward strand.
CCCAGCACCATGGGCTGTGGCTTCTGCTAGTTTCAATGATTTCAGTATTTCAGTAGCTCCTCACCCCACTCAGGGGAGGCAGTTTTGCAGACTGCGGGACACAAATCCGCAGTGCTGTTTAGGTGTCCTTCGGCAGAAACACTTCTGAGGGTACAAGTTGGCCTGACAGATTCTGAGACCCAGGCAGAGAGAAGCCCGGGGGAGGGTCACTGGCTTCAGGAAGTGTCAGCACTCTCAGGGTCATGTCCCTGGGGTCATGCCCAATTGCAGGAAAAATGAAGTGGGCTCTGAAGCTCAGCATGTTGACCGTCCAGTACACAGACCCCGGAAACCTCTGGAGGATTCTGTCTTAGTCTAACCCAGCACTCGGGAAATCCTCACAGGGTGACAGCAGTGATATGCCTGAGGATCTTTATTCTAAAAGTCTCAAAGCAGTTAATACAGTCTTGTGAGGTGGGAGATGAGAAAGCTTGGGACCACCGAGAGAGGGTGGCAAAAGAAGGAAGCCCCTATCACTCCCGTTGTTCAAGTTTTTTTTTTTTAAATTGCAACTGGGGCTCCAAACAGGTCTTTGTTGTTAAAGTTGTATTTCTCTGTGTTAATTTATGATCCTTAACTCAAATCTAGAGTTTGGAGCTCATTTTGATAATTCCTCTTTAGTCTGTGGAGACAGGAGTCTGCCTTCAGCCAGTGGTGAGAGTGGAGGAAATAAAGTCCCTAGTCCAGACTGGGGCAGGCTCTGCTGCTCCACAAACTAGGGGTGTGGTCCCTGGAGAGCCCTTCTGAGGGCAGCACAGGAGGGGCGTCCCACCTGGAGAAAGGGCAGAGGGGAGTGGGGGATTGTTTGTGTGAGCAGTGTGGCCTCTGTGGCTTTGCCGTCTCCTCCCGGAAGTTCAACCTGGGACCCTCCACGTGCGGACCCAGAGTCCGAGGGTGACCACAACTCTCCTACCCTTTCTGGGTCATCCTCTGGACCCAAGTCCCCATACGCCTCCTCTGCCCGCCTATCCCAGCATAAGCACTGTGACTGGGCTCAGGGGTGTACCTTGGGACTTGACATCGGTAGCCTCAGGCTTCCCCTAGTTCTGGTGGGACCTGTGAGCCTAGCGGGTCTGAGTTCAGGGCAGGGCTGGGTGGGCTGGGACTCTGGAAAAAGGCTCCTGCAGCCAGCTCCTTCCTGATGCGTGTGAGATTGTGATGGGGCAGCCTCCGACCACGCACCTCCCCTAGGCGCCCCTCTCCACACAGCCCTTCCCAGTCCCCTTCCCCCCCAACCGCCTAACCACCTCCTCCTGCCTCCTAGTTCTAGAGGAGTGCTCTTTTGATGCTCATTTGCAACTGGCACCCCATGGCCCTGCACAGAGTCAATCCAGCTAATGACCTCAACCTGAAGTGCACAACTTTGAAACTGCTAGATAGGTGGGAAATGAACAAAAAAAAAAAAAAAAAGAGGAGAAACATTTAACAAGAAGAACGATTACAAAAAAAGTTATATGGGACTGTATTCTCACATCATGGACTCAAAGAGGCTGGGTTGTATTTTTGTTTGCAGATAAGTCTTAGATAAGGGAATTGGTGCCAGGAATAGAGGTAGAGTCTGACTTTGGAAAAATGAGGGAATATCTGGGATTGATTAATTGACGTGGATGAGACTGAAAATAGTGATAACAGCGTAACATTTAAAGAGGAAATCCTAGCAGCCTAGAACATGCAGTGGAAACTTTTCTAAGTAGCACCAGAAAAGACCTTTAATCACTACACAAAATGGGTCAGTAGTTCAAGATCTCCCTAAGAAAATAGGAGGCCGAGACCACTTTCATTCAGGTTGCAGCAAACAGGCAAGAAACAGAGCATTTTAATCTTGTGCAAAGTCAGAAAAGAAGAGAAAAAGATGAGATGCTCCTCTACTTCATCCCTAAGGCTTGTTTAATATTGACACCAAATTAGACAAGGATGATAGAAGAAGAGTTACAAGGCAAGAACACCAAGTAACTGGGATGCAAAAATCTACATAAAATACTGGCAAAGGAAATCCAGCAAAGTATAAACCATGTAATACGCCATCATCAAGGGGGTTTATCGTCAGCATGCAAGCTTGAGTGAACATTAAAGATTTAATAATTTAATTCATCACATGCATAGATGGAAGAAGAAAAGACATGCTCATCTCAAGAGATGGGGACAAAGCAGTTGATAAAATCCAATCACACTGAGAGATAAGGACGCTGAGCAATCATGGACCAGAAAACCAGTTGCTTAAGTCGGAAAAATACAACTGGCATGATAGTTCATGGTGAAATGTGGGACATTCTCTTTAAAATTAATTAGCATTAAAATAAGGATGCTTTCCCAATTTGAAGACTGGCGTCTGGCATCTTAAACATTAGCAAGCAGCCATCTCAGATGCAACCATTGGTCTCAACCCACCTGGATCAAAGGAGAATGAAGAATATCAAGGACACGAAGTGATTATGAGCCCAAGAGACAGAAAGGGCCACATGAATCAGCGACTACATCATCCTGAGACCAGAAGAACTAGTCGGTGCCCGGCTATAACCAATGACTGCCCTGACAGGGAACACAATAGAGAAACCCTGAGGGAGCAGGAGAACAGTGGGATGCAGACCCCAAATTCTCAAAAGACCATACTTAATGGTCTTACTGAGACTGGAAGGATCCCAGTGGTCATGGCCCCCAGACCTTCCGTTGCCCCAGGACAGGAACCATTCCCGAAGCCAACTCTTCAGACATGGATTGGACTGGGCAATGGGTTGGAGAGGGATGCTAGTGAGGAGTGAGCTTCTTGGATCAGGTGGACACTTGAGACTGTGTTGGCATCTCCTGCCTGGAAGGGAGATGAGAGGGTGGAGGGGGTTTAGAAGCTGGAGAAAAGGACACGAAAAGAGAGAGTGGAGGGAGAGAGCAGGCTGTCTCATTAGGGGGAGAGTAATTGGGAATGTGTAGCAAGGTGTATACGGGTTTTTGTGTGAGAGACTGACTTGATTTGAAAGCTTTCACTTAAAGCACAAAAAAATAATTAAAAAATAAGGATGCTTTCTATCATTATTTATATTAAATATTTAACACTAGAGGTCCAAGCTAGAAAAAAACGACAACAAAAAGAAGGAAAAGCTGCAACTGCTATTACTCATAGATTACAGAAATGCCTCCACAGAAAAATTTCCAAACCATTGAAATTAATGCTAGTAGATCATAAATATAAACTAAAAAATAAACTGCATTTCTATGCATCAGCATCAAGCCGACTCTGTTGTAGCTCTTAGTGAAAGCAGAGGACACTGATAACGAAATAGCAGGATTCAGGTAGGCTAGACAAGGAGGGGAGAAAACTATTTTACACCAGGCCTCATGTATAACCATGGGTATGTGTTAGTCATCTAGTGCTGCCATAAGAAAAAAATAACACAATTGCGTGGCTTTAAAGATCAGATATTTATTTTCTCACAGTTCGGGAGGCTAGAAGTAGGAATTCAGGGCATGGCTCATGTCTACTTCAGCTTCTAGCAGCTTCCAGCCACCCTTTGCGTTCCTGGCCTTGTAGATTATCTTCCCCTTTGTCTGTCTCCCTCTTCCCCTGCTTGTGTCTGTGTCTATTCTGCTCTTTTTATAACTCAGAAGGGATTAGGTTTAGGACCCACCCTACACTGGTATGGCCTCATTAAAATAATTTTAAAAATCCCCTATTTCCAAATCAGGTCACATTGATAGGTACAGTAGTTAGGATTTCAACATACCTTTGAGGTTACACAATTCAGTCCATATAGTACCCTCACCAGATATTCTGGACTGAGAGTACAAACATGAGCAGCTGAGAGTTCTATTTTTTTTTGTTTCTACATTAGTTGGCTATAACTTGTCTGATTCCACCCATACAAACTTTGGAGCAACTTATTATGAAGGACCAGGCCAACCTTTATTAGCCATGTCCATCATGTGGAAAAACGCACACATTCCCATCACTGAAGCCCTGAGAAATTCATCGATAAGGGTGGAATGGGGTTGGGACCAAGAATTGTTTCATGGCGTTGATAACATGGCATAGCTGTTAGACATCTACGTAGAGATGTCAGGTAATAATATTGACAGCTAACACTTACTGGTGCCAGGACTCTTGTGAAGGCTTCTCCTCTCTTAAGATACTTGCTCTGCATGATACCCATGTGAGGAATGTATCATTATAAGGCACATTTTACAGATGAAGAATTCGGTACAGAGAGTTAGGCTGACATTTGAATAGAAGTCGCGAACCAGGAGGAGATGAAATGGATGGAGGTGTAAACATCGCATCCTCAGGTACAGACAGACAGCCACCGACTCCCTGAGGCATCCTGGAGAGAGGGTGTCAATAGAGAGAGAGGACTAAGCACTGAGCCTGAGGGCACTCTGACATCTAGAAGCCGGACAGATGAACGGCAGCCAACAAAGCTCTCTGAAGTCCAGTGTGGTTCCTGGAGCATGGTCTGTCCTTCCTCTGGGCTGCATTTTACCAGTCCCCCTCCCACCCGCACTGGGTGTCCGCTTTACAATGGCAGGGACAGTGGGTACCTTTCACCATTGTGTCTACATGATGGAGACTATTCCTGGCACATGGAATCTCTCTAATATTGATTGATTGAAAAAACGAAAGATGAAAATGATGAATGAAATCATAGTTTGCTACCCCAACGTGTCTGTCAGTTTGTCGTACTGTGGGGGCTTGTGTGTTCCTGTGATGCTGGAAGCTATGCCACCGGTATTCAGATACCAGCAGGGTTACCCATGGAGGACAGGTTTCAGCTGAGCTTCCAGACTAAGAGAGCCTAGGAAGAAGGACCTGGCAGTCTACTTCTGGAGAGCATTAGCCAGTGAAAACCTTATGAATAGCAACGGAACACTGTCTGATATATGGCTGGAAGATGACCCCCCCCAGGTTGTAAGGCACTCACAAGATGACTGGGGAAGAGCTGACTCCTCAAAGTAGAGTCAACCTTAATGACATGGATGGAGTGAAGCTTTCGGGACCTTCATCTGCTGATATGGCACTTCTCAAAATGAGAAGAAACAGCTGCAAACATTGATTTAATAATCGGAACCTGGAATGTACGAAGTATGAATCTTAGAAAATTGGAAATCATCAAAAATGAAATGGAATGCACAAACATCGATATCCTAGGCATTAGTGAGCTGAAATGGGCTGGTATTGGCCATTTTGAATCAGACAATCATATAGTCTTCTATGCTGGGAATGACAACTCGAGGAGGAATGATGTTGCATTCATCGTCAAAAAGAACATTTCAAGATCTATCGTGAAATACAACGCTGTCAATGGTAGGATAATAACCATACTCCTACAAGGAAGACCAGTTAATACGACTATTATTCAAATTTACACAGCAACCACCAGGGCCAAAGATGAAGAAATAGAAGATTTTTTTCAGCTGCTGCAGTCCGAAATTGATCGAACATGCTATCAAGATGCACTGATAATTACTGGCTATTGGAATGCAAAAGTTGGAACCAACAAAGGATCAGTAGTTGGAAAATACGGCCTTGGTGATAGAAACAATGCTGGAGATCAAATGATAGAATTTTGCAAGACCAACGACTTCTTCACTGCAAATACCTTCTTTCACCAACATAAACGGTGACTATACACATGGACCTCGCCAGATGGAACACACAGAAATCAAACTGACTACATCTGTGGAAAGAGACGATGGAAAAGCTCAATATCATCAGTCACAACACAGCCAGGGGCCTACTGTGGAACAGACCATCAATTGTTCATATTCAAGTGCAAGCTGAAATTAAAGAAAATGAGAGCAAGTCCACAAGAGCAAAAATATCCCACCTGAATTTAGAGACCAACTCAAGAATAAATTTGACACATTGAACACTAGTGACCGAAGACCAGACAAGTTTTCAAATGACATCAAGGACATCATCCATGAAGAAAGCAAGAGGTCACTGAAAAGACAGGAAAGAAAGAAAAGACCAAGATGGGTGTCAGAGGAGACTCTGAAACTTGCTCTCGAACCTCGAGCAGCTAAAGCAAAAGGAAGAATTGATGAAGTAAAAGAACTGAACATTTCAAAGGGCCTCTCAAGAAGACAAAGTGAAGTATTATAATGACATGTGCAAAGAGCTGGAGATGGAAAACCAAAAGGGAAGAACACGCTCGGTGTTTCTCAAGCTAAAAGAACTGAAGAAAAAAATCAAGCCTCGCGTTGCGAAAGTGAAGGATTCCATGGGGAAAATATTAAACGACACAGGAAGCATCAAAAGAAGATGGAAGGAATACACAGAATTATTATACCAAAAAGAATTGGTCAATATTCAACCATTTCAAGAGGTGGCCTATGATCAGGAACCAATGGTACTGAAGGAAGAAGTCCAAGCTGCTCTGAAGGCATTGGCGAAAAACAAGGCTCCAGGAATTGATGGAATATCAATAGAGATGTTTCAGCAAACAGATGCAGCACTGGAGACGCTCACTCGTCTATGCCAGGAAATACGGAAGACAGCTTCCTGGCCAACTGACTGGAGGAGATCCATATTTATGCCTATTCCCAAGAAAGGTGATCCAAATGAATGTGGAAATTATAGAACAATATCATTAATATCACATGCAAGCAAAATTTTGCTGTAGATCTTTCAAAAACGGCTGCAGCAGTATATCGACAGGGTAGTGCCAGAAATTCAGGCCGGTTTCAGAAGAGGACGTGGAACCAGGGATATCCTTGCTGATGTCAGATGGATCCTGGCTGAAAGCAGAGACTACCAGAAGGATGTTTACCTGTGTTTTATTGACTATGCAAAGGCATTCGACTGTGTGGATCATAACAAACTATGGATAACACTGGAAAGAATGGGAATTCCAGAACACTTTATTGTGCTCATGAGGTGCCTTTACATAGATTAGGAGGCAGTTGTTCGGACAGAACAAGGGGATACTGATTGGTTTAAAGTCAGGAAAGGTGTGCGTCAGGGTTGTATTCTTTCACCATACCTATTTAATCTGTATACTGAACAAATAATACGAGAATCTGGACTATATGAAGAAGAACGGGGCATCAGGATTGCAGGAAGGCTCATTAACAACCTTCATTATGCAGATGACAAAACCCTGTTTGCTGAAAGTGAAGAGGACTTGAAGCACTTACTAATGAAGATCAAAGACCACAGCCTCCAGTATGGATTACACCTCAACATAAAGAAAACAAAAATCCTCACAACTGGACCAATGTGCAACATCATGAGAAATGGAGAAAAGACTGAAGTTGTCAAGGATTTCATTTTACTTGGATCCACAATCAACAGCCATGGAAGCAGCAGTCAAGAAATCAAAAGACACATTGCATTGGGCAAATCTGCTGCAAAGGACCTCTTCAAAGTGTTGAAGAGCAAAGATCTCACCCTGAAGACTAAGGTGCGCCTGGCCCAAGCCTTGCTATTTTCAATCACATCATATGCATGGGAAAGCTGGACAATGAATAAGGAAGACGGAAGAAGGGTTGACCCGTTTGAATAGTGGTGTTGGCAAAGAATATTGAATATACTATGGACTGCCAAAAGAACGAACAAATCTGTTTTGGAAAAAGTGTGGCCAGAATGCTCCTTAGAGGCAAGGATGGTGAGGCTGCGTCTTACATACTTTGGATATGTTGTCAGGAGGGATCAGTCCCTGGAGAAGGACATCATGCTTGGCAGAGTACAGGGTCAGCGGAAAAGAGAGTGACCCTCAATGAGGTGGATTGACACAGTGGCTGCAACAGTGAGCTCAAGCATAACAATGATTGTAAGGATGGCGCAGGATCAGGCGGTGTTTCGTTCTGTTGTGTCTAGGGTCGCTATGAGTCAGAACTGACTCGATGGCACCTAACAACAACAACAACAATCTCTGAATACTTTAAGGGCCTTCGTGTGTAAGAGGGAGAAAATATGATCTGAGTTGATCCTGAGACTATCTCTTAGCGTTAAAGAATGCTGAATAACAATTCAATAAAAAGGTTCAATAGCAAAGATCTTTGTTAAAAGATTTAAGTATAGGTTGAAGATTACTAGAAACACGCACATTTAATATTTCAAGTATAGTCAAAGTGCTAAAATTATATACTCCTTGCACACAGCAGAATATAATACAACAATTTGATGTTGTCTGTAAAATAAACAAAACTTTATCATGGAAAAGGCTAATATTGAGTGAAAGGAGCAGGATATAATATTTATGTGAATATACATAAATGTGTGTGACACACATATAAAACCCATTGCCGTAGAGTCTATTCTTACTCATGGTGTTCCCATGTGTGTTAGGGTAGTCTCCAAATTTTCAATGACTAGAATATACTTCTACAAGCAGGACAAAATTAAAGGAATATATTTAAACAATAAATGAACAGAAGTGAAAGAATTAAACCTGCGGAGAGGCTGCCCAGGAACCCAAGACTACAATAACATTGGTATGGAAAGCAGAATGATGGTGTCGGGAAGCCTGGTGCTCACATGCTTCCAGTTCGAAAGAGAAGAGCAAATAAACCAGGGGAGAAGGCAGTGAGCCAGAAGAGTGGGAGAAATGAAGCATTTCTCGAGTGGCAACTAAGGCTGAGCCTCTGCTGATGGCATGTAGTCCCTCATTTAAACCTTACAAGGATGTAATGGGTGGGATAGACCTTGTTATCCCCTTTCATCATGCAAACATGTTATAAAAACAAATTAGAAAATAGAGAAAAGTATAATAAAAGAATACGCCTCATCCGTTGAGCACTATTATGTTGCCCCAGCAGCTGCTCACTGTTGTTGTTGTTGTAAACATACCACACAACCTTTGGTGACTGAACAACTGACAGTAATTACCATTAATTGCCTGTGCAACCCTGCCCTTCATCAATGTGACTTTTCCACCACTGTTAACCAGAACTCAGTCTCCATATGCAGGAACACCCCTTTATTTCCTCCCTCCTGCCCCTGGTAACCCCTAATAAACTTTTATGTCTACACATTTGCTTGTTTTTGTAAAAGACGGCTTTTTGAATCTGAAAGTTCACGACAAGCCACAAGGGTGAATTCATGTGGTAGAAGTTATTTGCAATACATATATCCTACTACTGACTTGGTTCTGAAATACATAAAGAACAACCCAAAAAGGAAACAGGAAAAAGAAAGCAGACAGTTTGATAGAAAAATGAGCAAATACTTGAACACTGTATAAAAGATTTCTATATGGCCAAGAAACATATGAAAAGTGACAAACCTTCACTGGTTATCAGAGAAATTCTAATTAAAAGCCACAATGTGATACTATCCCCTACACGCCAGAATGGCTAAAACGGAAAAGATGGAAAATACCAACTATTGGGTATAACGTGGAGTAACTGGAGCTCTAATCTACCGCTAGTGGAAGTGTAATTTGGTACAACCAGTTTAAAAATGTTTTGTCCGTATCTACAAAAGCTGTGAACATACATATATCCCAGGACCCAGCAATTCTACTTCTAGATACATACCCAGTAGAAATGGGTACATATCTTCACCAAAACACATACACTTCTCAGCATCCGCTAAGGAATGAACACCTTCCTTAGGAATGTCTAACTTTTAAAGCATTATTCTCTGTCTGTTCTAAGGTGATGCCCATATATGATGATAAGTTTACACAGAAAAGTCTAGAGCTTTATGTGAAATTCCACAGCACATCTCTAGAGGCTCACGTTCTCATAGCTTCTGTCGCCTCTGCAGCCCCTGCTTCTGTCTGTCCGTCTGCTGGGCTGCACCACATGGAACCAGTTATGAAATTCAAGCCCATCTTACACTCGCCAAGGTCCTACTCACACAAAATTTGTATTAGCTTAAAAGAAAAGGTGTGTAGATAAGATACACAAGGGATTTAATTGCAGAAAACAAACCTTAAAATGAAATGGCTGGGAATGGTGGCCTCCCTTTGTAAAAAGGCTTCTCTGTACCGACTACGGGAAAATGCAGTTAAGATATGGGTCATGGGAAAAGGAGCGTTTGTAGCAATTTGGTAATCACTCAGACCACCTGTAAAAATGTTTTCATCCTTTTTCTCATACCTTACACAAAACAAAATTCCAGATGGATAGAATATTTAAAATTAAAATATGCAACCATAAAAATTTTAGAAGTTTTTATTTTCTTTTTATTGATAAAAGAGAAAGACTTTTTAAAAATCCCAAAATATGAAGGCTAAAACTGTTAAGATCTATAGATCTTTGGCATATCAAAAAGTATATGAAGAGAGTAAAAATACAGGCAAAAAGCTGAAAAAAAGCTTGCAGGCTAAGGATTTGAATAGAGATTTCTCGAAAGCAGATACAGAAACTGTCAACAAGCACAGTAAAAGAAGCGTAACCTCATTAGTCATCAGGGAAATGCAAATCTAAACTAAAGTGCACTATTATTTCAAAACCACTAAGATGGCTAAACTCAACAGGATGGACAACAAGTGTCGGCGACGATGTGGAGAAGCTGGAATACCGCTGGTGGAAATGTAAAATGATCCAATTGTTTTGGAAAATGGTTTGGCAATTCTGCAGAAAGTTAAACAGAGAATTCCCATACAACACAGCAATTGCACTCCTAGGTCTGTACCCGGAGAATCAAAAGCATGTTCACATACAAACTTACACAGAGGATTCCTAGTAGTGTTATTCATGACAGCCAAAATGTGGAGAGAACCCAAATGTCATGACCTGATAGACAGGATGTGGTATATTCATAGGCTGGAACCACAAAAGGCACCAAGTACTGATACATGCCACAATATGGACGAACCTTCAGAACATTACGCTAAATGAAAGAAAAAAAAAAAAAAAATGAAAGAAGCCAAACACAAATGACCGCATCGTGCATGATTCCATTTACATGAAATGTCCAGAACAAACCAACACAGACAGAAGTAGATTAGTGGTTGCTACGGCTTGGAGGAAAGGACTAATGAGGATGACTGTTAATACGCCTTTATTAACAAGGGCCTTTATTTACTGGGCACTGAAAATATTCTGAAGCTAGACAGTGGTGACTGTTGTGCCAAGTCTGTCCATATACTAAAAGCCACGGTATTGTGCATATTTTCAAAGGCAGTGTTACGGCAGGTAAATTGTATCTCAATAGAAATATTTGTGATTCCTAAAAGACTAACTTTTTAATTAACATATAGAACCTATAAATCAGTAGGGAAAAAACAATCCAATTTTAAAATGTCTCCCTCCAGAGCAAAGGGAATGGGGTACATTCCATCCACACAGCTTATTTTTTTATCTCTTCATTATTCAAGTTCTATTCTCATCTTATGTAACTCTAAATTATACAAGTAATTGTCTCCAGTTTCCTTATCCCTGTTTTCACTATTTAACTAAATAAAGACAGCAACACAGTGTTTTTTATAAAAACCCACCCACATTCACTCAAATCATTTTTTAGCACTTCTTAGGTGCCAGGTACCAGGATGCTCTGACAGACACAACAGACAAGTTCCTCCCTGCATGGGCCTTCTATTTTTGTGAAGCAGGCAGATGATAAACCAGCCAACCAGCTCTTAATGTAACCTAACATTAAGGAGGGAAACATGTAATTTTGGAGCTATCTCAAGCTGTGTCTCTCTCACAAAGATTTCTCCGAATCTAGTGAAAAGTAAACACCTCGAAGGAACTCTGTGGGGCCAATAAATGTGAAAAAGCCATTACATTTCAGTTTTGTTTTGTTGCTTTCACCTGCTACCCTGTCATTATTTTTTAATAACATGATTATGGAGCTGACATCAAACTCCCACCACCCGCCTGAAAGAAAAAACCAAACCCGTAGCCATCGAGTCAATTCTGACTCAGAGACCCTATACGACAGAGTAGAACTGCCCCATAGGGTTTCCAGGGAGCAGCTGGTGTTAGGACACAATTCCCTCTTATAAGAATCTGAAAGCTGTTCACTGTGGATGTGGGAGGGACTCAGTAACACTTGCAGAGATTTCCACATGGGTGGGGTGCTCTAGTGTGAGCATCGGGGGAATGGACCCCATGTGCACTTTGCAGCCTTCTGCAGATTATGACACAACAAACATTCAGTCTTCATTGACCTACATCTTGTAAGAGAACAGAGGGAATTGTTAGACAGGACCCTTCGAAAATGCAGGGCAAGAAATTTTATTGTAACATTAAATGCCAAATAAAATCTTTCTACATTTTTCCCCCTTCCCTACCTCATTTCAAGGAGATAGCTGGACTCAGAGTATTGAAGCTCTGAAACTTCAAGACTCTGAAGAGTCTATGGTAAAAGCCTCAGCTCACTGGGGTGATCACACTGAGTGAACTGGAGCCCAGGGGAAGAGTGACAGTCAGATAGTAGGGTCCTAGACATTGGGAAGGGGAAGGATCTCCTTCTTGATAGTGCCCTGGAATAGGTTACAGCACCTCAAAGGCTGACGCAGGCACATAAGTAGACAAAACCTATTATGCTGTTGACAGCCCCACCAAGGTTCTCATGCTCCAGCCGAGAATGGAAACAGCAGGACGAATGCTTCTAGAGAGATCACCCACATAGGCTGAGGCAATGGGTGTGTTGAAGGTCTTCTCCAAGCACTGGTCCTTCATTAGACCCTGGGAATTATTGCATATCTGGATGAGGGAGTCCCCTAAAAGTAAGTGAGGTTAAAAACTCCCCTCAATTTTGTAAGCAGGTAGTTCTGAGCCTCAATTCATTTTATTTTTTAAAAAATAATGCTTTTTTTCATACATGATTTTGTGTAGACTCACACTTACAATTCGTATTACTCATTCATGCATTAAGTCAACAAAGATTTCCTGTATTAACAGCTACATATCAGACCCTAGGCCAGATGCTCTCGGTGATGAAATGACTTAGAGAAGTTGCCTCACTGCCTGGTGAGAGAAACGGCCAAGTTAACAGGTGTATCAGTCACGTATTGCTGTGTAACAAATGACTCCAAAAGGTAGTGTCTTAAAAAAACAACCATTTACTAAGCTCACAATTTTTCAGGTTGTCAATTTGGGGTTCTTCTGATCTGGGCCAGCTACAGTGGCTCGTAGCAGGGCTTATTCATCTGTCTACAATTTGCTTCCAGCTCACCACCGAGCCAGTTTGCCTAAAATCAACTCAGTGAAACCACTAGATCATCTTTCCAATGGTCCCTCATCATTCAGCAGGCTGGCCTGGGGTCATTCCCACAGGTTCTCGGGGTTTAAGAGCAACAAAAGGGCAAGACTCAATGCAAAATCTTTTCAATTCTCTCCTTGTATCTTCTCTGCTACTATGTCAATGGCTGAAGCAACCATAAGGTCGGCCTTCAACAGGTAGAAGAAGACTCCTACTGCTAATGAAAGGTGCTCTGGAGTCTCATAGAAGGCATGGGCACAGAGAGAGGAAGAATGTGTAGTAAATGCAATTGTGTTTTATGCTGTGGTAAAGGGTTTCCTGGGTACAATGGTGTACAGAGCAAGAAGTGGACTCATCTACCAGGAGAAGATTCAGGGAAGACTACAACCAGGAAGTCATGCCTGAACCAAGTTGGGAATATGACTGAATAGTTAAGGGGTGAAAAAAGGCCGAGCATCCAGGAAGCCCCAGGTATTTTCCAGAGGCTTCAGTAAAAGGGGAAGGATGGCTTGATGAGAAAAGTCTGAGGAAACAGGCTGAAAACACTGGGGCATTTGTTATATTTGTGAACAGGCACAGATTATCTTTTGTTCTATTGTTTCCCTACCATTCCTGCCTCTTCTCTCCTTTGGGGTCACACAAAACAAGCCCCTACCATCCCCATGTGGAAACTTTTGTTTTCCTTGGAGAAGTCTCCTCCTTCCTCATCACCACCCCAACCTTCTTAATTTCTTCCTCAAATGGTCTCCCCATTTGCTGATTTCTCCTCTAAATGGCACCTTAAACAAAGGCAGAGTCTGTCATGGGCTTTCCCCAAGTCAACTCCCAAACTTCCCATTCTGGCTGACCACAAAACTCCTGAGTCTTAGGGCTTCTTGGTGAAGTCATGAGCCTAATCTTGCCAGTGGGGTCAGTTTTCTTCACCTTCACGCTTCACCAGGGAGAGTAGACCAGCAGACGGGAAGGGAGAGAACATCTCCTAGTCAGAGAGCAGAGCCTGTGTGAAGCCTCAGAGGCTAAGGAGACCTAAGAGGGGCTCAGAGTGGACATTTTATAACCAGAGCTGGAGAGACATGATTCCAACAGAGTCAAATGAGAGGACTGGGAGAAAGCAGCTGCCCATGATACTGTTATCATTCCCTGTGCTCTCTTTACCCACCAAAGGATAGTAACCCCTTTTACAGGGCACGGAAAAGTTGCAATTCATTTTTAGTATCTAATCTCCTTCTTCCTACACTGGTGCTAGCACTTCTCAAGCACCTACCTGACAGTTTCATGTTTTTCTGGTTGCCGTGTTTAGCTTCAAACCGGGCTCATGGAACTCAGCAGTGTCAGCAATGATGTCACACAGGATTACGGAAGCCTTGGTGCTAACTCAGATCTCAGCTGCTTTTTGAAAAGGGTGTCGACCTCAGGTCTTGTGGGAGAGAAACCGTAGCTACTGAATCAAGGAAATTCAGGAGCAAGCCAGAGTCCCCAAGTTATCAAAGGTTCATGCTGGGAGAAGGGATAAAGGTCCTTCAGAAGACCATTATGTTCGGACATCTTCACCCAAGCAGGATGAAACAGTGACACACGAGGAAAAGGCCTTTCTCTAAGACTGTAGATAAAGGTGAGGAAAAATTGTTCCAGATTGACGAGTGCTACAGAACAAAAGGTCTGACTTCCACCAGAAAAGAGAGCCATGGTAGGACAAGATGAAGGATTTGGGGTGAATGGATAAGGTCATAAGGAAGATTCTCCTGAGAAAGCACTTTCTGTCATTTAGTAGATAATTAACCAAAGTTTATTTTCTCAATAAGAAATGTAGGAATAAATGAGGGATGAAATGAAAGAATCCAATTGTAAGTTTGAGAGCTTTCCAGAATAGGTGCAGACAAGGCACACTATTGTTCTGGATCTGAACATGATGGAAGGGAAGGAAGCCAGTGGGCAACTGGGGCAGAGAGTATAGGATGGTGGAAAGGCTGGGTAGGAAGAAGCATACTTAATTATTATATTTTCTAATTAGATGGAATTAATATACCATGTGAAGAACTAAGGAAATTACTCAGGAGGTTCTGGGAGTGGTAGGTTGAAGAGCCCAGAACCCACATCGCTGAGGGCAGAAGAAGGGCTGTAGATTCCTCCCTAGATCCAGGAACTCCCCTTCCCCTCCTGTGTCTCCTGCCCACCTCCCTCAAGAGCCTAAAACAACCCCTAACCACAAACATGGCTACAGGATAGAATTTTTTATTTTCCTACTTTTCTTAACCTGAGCTTCATCTAGGATCAGTCATGTATCACTCTTTTCAGGCCAGTTTTGTTGCGCTCCCCACTACTATTACCTCTGCTGTCCTCCTCCACCCAGTGCTGCCCTCCACTGGCCCTGCTTCCTGCTGCTTCCTGCTTTTCTGACTGGCCTCTAATACCCTTTGAGAGATCTCCCACCCCATCTTCTGTCTGTCACTGGAGCTTACACTCCCCTCCCAAACTCCTTCTCTTTCTTCCTTAACTTGCCAATCCTTCCCTCAAACTCAGAAAAATACTGACCCTTATGCTGACATATACAAGACCCGCCCCCGCCCACAGGAGGCATGGTTGCGATTTGGCTACTAAGGTTTGTGCCATCAGACTCTCAAATGTGGACATCTGTTTCTGCCTCACCCTGAAGGACATGGTAATGGGCTTGTGTTCAGAGAAAGGCAATTTTAATCTCCTGGTGTAGGCTAGTTAAGGGTACGAGGAGAAGTTTTCAATTATACAGAAAAGTACAAATAACGCTGTCTCTTTAAGTATAATTCCTTCTATAAAAGCCTTCCCTTAAAAGTAGGATGAAACCAAGTTACAAAGAGGAGACCAATTCTCCTGTTTCAATGCTTACACTCTAAATTTACTAAAAAAAAATAACTTTCACAGAAAACAGCTCTTAGAGAAACCATGTATTATCATGAAGGTGCAGAGAATGAGGTAATTTCCATATTCCACAGGAGCAAATTCACTTCCATCCAACAAATGCAAAAAAATAATTTTTTTTTTTAATGTGGCGATCCTCTGTTTATGTTATAAACTATCACTGGATAAACCTTTGGCTGCTAACTAAAAGGTTGGCAGTTGGAATCCACCAGCCGCTCCTTGGAAACCCTGTGGGGAGTTCTACTCTGTCCTACAGAGTTGCTATGAATTGGAATCTACTGAAAGAAAACTGGGAGTTTTTTTTTTTTTTTTAAATCAATGTATTATAATTTTTTGGAGAACTATAGACTTTTGCTATAAGGTAGTACCATCATCGAAATTTTCTGGAGAAGACTTTATTGCCCAGAGTAAATTCCCTAAAGTATGGTCGGTGCCTGGGGAAGAAGAAAGAAACCATGGGGACTGTGGAAGTGGAGGATGGCGGTGATGGAGAGGTCTCCAGGGATCCCTGAGACCAGAGACTTAGGTCACAGTTCAGACACCAGAGCCCAGACGGCTCATGTAAATTAACACTCCATTATTGCAAGTCTCAACCCAAGAGGAAAGTGTCACTCAGGGTAGAACATGAGAACAAAAAGCCCAAGTTCCAAGCCCAGGAAGATTCCCCAAGTATCAGCGAGGTCTTTTTCAACAGCTTCCACTAGGCAGAATTCTCACTCATCAAATTACTCCAGAGATCAATAGGTCAAGTATGAGTATTTTACCCAAGTGTGTAAGGTCAAGGGGTTAGCCATGGTCTGGCAGACCAGACCAAAACATCTCACACCCCTGTCGGCAAAAGGCCCCTGGTCCTGAGACCGAGTTTTTGAAGAAAGTGAGTGCCATCAGGTCTGCCCTCAGTCTAACCAACACTGAGTTCCTGGTCAGCATCCTGGAGTCCTGGCAAGAAGAGCCAGGCACCTCCAGGAGCATCTGGAGGAGGAGACAGGGGCTGAAGAGGCTACCACACCTACTGGTGCTGCTGCACTTGTGGGAGATCTGGCTGCAGAGGGTGCAGGCATGGCCTCAAGGTCAAAGGAGAAAGCACCTGAAGACGTGCTAGGACTCTCAGACTGAGAGAAGCAGGATGTCTGGACTGCAAAATATGCACCCTTCAGGGAAGAACTTCATTCAGGCTTCTTAAACCCACCTCACCTGGAAGATCCATCCTTTTAGCCTTGTGCCCCTTCCACGCCCCCTCTAGTACATGGAGAGATCCAGCCCCAGAGCACCAGGGTGGAAGAAGCCCCAGGATAGCAGTCCGAAGACATGAGGTCTACTCAAAAGCCAAGGAGAGAAGAGGACAAGACTCATCTGCAGATGAGGTCTCAGGGCCCTGAGAATGAGCACAATGTTTGTAAGGAAAGAGAAATGGGATTTCAGTGGGACATGGAAGTCTGAGAAAGAGCCTCTGCAAAGATAGCTCTAAGGGAGGTGTGATTGTGAAGGTGGGCTGATCACTGAGTTCTTTGGAGTACAAGGTACCAGACAGAAGCCAGACTCTGGGGGGAACCTGCCTGCCGGTGAGCAGTGGGCTTAAAATCCTAAACCAGTGAGAATCGAATCCCTTCCCAGCAGCTTCTGCACAGATCAGTGATGTTTGCTTGGTCTTTCTCTTTTCTGTGGTCTAACCTGATCTGTCCTGAGATCAGAGAATTGGAATAGAAAAGCCTGACTGAGATAAAACGAGCAAAGAGAAGACAAGGCCTCCTAAATGTGGTGAAGACAGGACACAGATAACCAAAGGTGAGGATGGGAAGAAACAGATTGAGTTCCAAGTCCCATCCACAGTATCCCAGGGCCTGGGAATCCCTGGAAGTGCCAGAGGTGTGTACTCCCTGGGAGATGCGACCCCAAGTGTCAGAGGAAGCCCTATGGAGCAAGGAAGGGAGGGCAGGGCCTCTAGGATGGGCACTTCCATACAGGCTGCCCATGTGAATTTCTCAGAGTGACCATGACAGATCCTGAGAGGGACAGTTTGAGGCAAAGGAAAGTAAGTTTTCTGAAGAGGGGTGAATTCCACCTTCTCCTGATAATGAAACAGAAATCCCGTCCTGCTCAGAGGTACTGAGTAGGAGGGATTGTGAATTCCCATCCTGCACAGCGATTGGCTGGGAAGTTCGACTGTCTAAAGACAATGTGGCCAAAGTCTTTTTTATCTTTCAAAGATATATCTTTAACTTCCTGCAAATTCAATTCTGGAAAAAAGCCTAGAATATACAAGCATGGGTTTTTCAGGAGAGCAACAAGGGGAGAAGGTGATAGTGGCATATCAGAGAAGGAGAACAATAGTCTAATGGTCCCCGTGTTACTTAATGAATCACACATGGTGTCCAGCATTCTTCCTTATCTGTAGACATGTAAATGCAGTAGATGTTTTAGCAATAACTGAATTAATCCTCACAGAATTCTTTTTGGCCATTTCAAGGTATAGAGACCAGAAGAAGTCATTAGTTACAAGAGCAAGCAATAATTCGCTGATCTGAATTTTGTTCAATTTCTGTGTTTGCCCTTCATACATAGATAAAAGTCTCTGAATCTGGCATTGAAGACAGTGTTTTCTCTATTGTTATGGATTGAATAGTGTCCCCCAAAATGTGTGTCAACCTGGCCAGACCCTGATTCCCAGTATTGTGTGGTTGTCCTGCATTTTGTGATCTGATGTGATTACTTATGTGTTGTAAATTCTAACCTCTGTGATGTTAATGAGGTGGGATTAGAGGCAGTTAGGTTAATGAGGGAGGACACAATCTACAGGATTAGGGTGAGTCTTGAGTCAGTCTCTTGAGATACAAAGAGAAAAGTGAGCAGAAATGAGAGGGACCTCATACCACCAAGGAAGAAGTGCCTGGAGTGGAGCACTTCCTTTTGACCCAGTGTCCATGAGCTGAGAATTTCCTAGGCCAGGGGAAGATAGATGACAAGGACTTTCCCCCAGAGCCACAAAGAGAGAAAGCTTTCTCCTAGAGCTGGTGCCCTGACTTCAAACTTCTTGCTTCTTAAACTGTGAGAGAATAAGTTTCTGTTTGTTAAAGCCATCCACTTGTGGTATCTCTGCTATAGCCACACTAGATAACTAAAAAACACATAAATAAAATAGTCAAAACAGAAAAAAAGTTTCAAATATACACACATACACGTATGATGTTATTAACTTTAAGAGGTTTTACATTCTTATAACACATTTAACAAGAGATTTGTATACAGAAGTTATAATAAGAGCCAGCCCCACATAAGTATATTGTACCTGCTCCCCCAAAGTGTCCAGTGTCCAAAGATACATATGTACCCTTTTACACACTGCTTTTTGCCGGGACACACGTAAGGACATCCATTTGTTTGTTTTTATGGAAATTAGGTCACACTCTACCCATGTTTTTCTCTGAATCACTCTTCACTTGACAATTTCTCATGGTTCCTCTAAATCAGCAGACATGGAAGAAGCACTCTTTTTGGTTCGTCTCATTTTTAACTCCCACCACTCTTCTGTCAGTTTGTTGTACTGTGGTGGCTTGCATGTTGCTGTGATGTTGGAAGCTTTGCCACTGGTATTTCAAATACCACCAGGTTCACCCATGGTAGACAGCTTTGAGCGGAGCTCTGGATTTAGACAGACTAGGAAAAAGGACCTGGTGATCTATTTCTAAAAAAAAAAAAACTGGCCAGTGAAATCTTACGAATAGTACTGGAACACTGCCTGATTGAATGACAGAGGATAACCCCTTAGGTTGGAAGGCACTCAAAATACGAGTGGGGAAGAGCTACCTCCTCAAAGTAGATCCCACTTTAATGACATTTGCTGATGGGGCACAACTCATAATGAGAAGAAACTGACACAAATATCCATTAATAACCAGAACGTGGAATGAAGGAATTATGAATCTAGGGAAATTGGAAGTCATCAAAAATGAAATGGAATGCATAAAGGTCAATAATCCTAGGCATTAGTGAGCTGAAATAGCTTGGTTTTGGACATTTTAAACTAGACAATGGTATGTTCTACTATGCCAGGATTGAGATACTGAAGAGAACGTCATCATATTCATCGATAAAAAGAACATTTCAAGATCTGTTCTGAAGTACAACACTACGAGCAATAGGATAATATCCACAGGCCTACCAGGAAGACCAGTTAATAAGACTATTATTCAAATTTACACACGAATCATGAATGTGAAAGATGAAGAAGTTGAAGGTTTTTACCAAGTTCTGCAGTTTGAAACTGATCAAACATGATGCATTGATGAATCAAGATGTACTGATAATTACGTGATTGGAATGCGAAGTTGAAAACAAAGCAGACAAATCAGCAGTTGGAAAATAAGGTATTGATGATAGAAATGACAATGAAGCTTACATGATAGAATTTGGCAAGACCAATGACTTATTCATTGCACATACCTTTCATCAGGAACATAAACGGTGACTATACTCATGAACCATTCCAGGCAGAATAGACAGGAATCAAATTTGTGGAAGGTGATGATGGAGAAGGTCAATATCATGAGTCAGAAGCAGGCCAGGGGCTGACTGCAGAACAGATGATCAGTTGCTCATATTCACGTTCAAGTTGAAGCTGAAGAAAATTAAAACAAGTCCATGAGTCAAAGTATGTCCTTGAGTATATCAAACCTGAATTTAGAGACCATCTCAAGAATAGATTTGATGCACTGCACACTAAGGATCGAGGACCAGATTAGTTGTGGGATGATAGCAAGGACATCATATATGAAAAAAACAGTCATTAGAAAGACAGGAAAGAAAGCAAAGACCAAAGAGGATGTCACAAGAGACTCTGAATCTTGCTCTTGAATGTACAGTAGCTAAAGAGAATGGAAGGAAAAATAAAGTAAAAGAGCTCAATAGAATACCTGAAAGGGAAGCTGGAGAAGACAAAGTATGATAATATAATGTGAACAGATCTGGAGTTAGAAAACCAAAAGGGAAGAAAACACCTGGCATTTCTCAAGCTGAAAGAACTGAAGGAAATATTCAAGCCTCTAGGTGCAATACTGAAGGATTCTATGGGCAAAATATCGAACAACACAGGAAACATCAAAAGTAGATGGAAGGAATACACAGACTCAATACACCAAAAACAATTGGTCGACGTTCAACCATTTCAGGAGGTAGCATAGGATCAAGAGCTGATGGTACTGAAGGAAGAACTCCAAGCTGCACTGAAGGCATTGGCAAAAAAAATGGCTCCAGGAATTGATAGAGTACCAAATGAGATGTTTCAACACATGGATGCAGTGCTGGAGGCGCTCACTTGTCTATTCCAATATATTTGGAAGACAGCTACCTGACCAAATGACTGGAAGAGATCTATATGTGTGCCCATTCCAAAGAGAGGTGGTCCAACGCAATGAGGAAATTATCGCGCAACATCATTAACATCACACGCAAGAAAAATTTTGCTGAATATAATTTAAAAACAATTGCAGCAGTACACAGACAGGGAACTACCAAAAATTCAAGCTGGATTCAGAGGAAGACATGGAATGTGGGATATCATTTCTGATGTCTGATGGATCTTGGCTGAAAGTAGAGAATATCAGTAAGATGTTTACCTATTTTTGTTTACTATACAAGCACACTCAACTGTGTGGCTCATGACAAATTATGGATAGCTTACCAAAGAATGGGAATTCCAGAACACTTAACTGTAGTCATGCGGAATATCTACGTAGACCAAGAGGCAGTCATTTGAGTAGGGCAAGGGGATACTGTCTGGTTTAAAATGAGAAAGTTATGTGTCATGGTGGTATCCTTTCACCATACTTACTCAATCTGTATGCTGAGCAAATAATCTGAGAAGCTGGTCTGTAAGAAGAAGAACATGGCATTAGTTTTGGAGAAAGATTCACTAACAACCTATGATATGCAGCTGATACGACCTTGCTTGCTGAAAGTAAAGAGGACTTGAAGCAGTTACTGATGAAGAGCAACCACTACAGCCTTCAGTATGGATTACACCTCAACATAAAGAAAACAAAAATCCTCACAACTGGACCAGTAAGCAACACCATGATAAATAGAGAAAATACTGAAGTCATCGAGCAATTCTTTTTACTTGAATCCATAATCAATGCCCACAGATGCAGCAGTCAAGAATTCAAACAATGTATTGCATTGGGCAAATCTATTGCAAAAGACCTCCTTAAAGTGTTGTGAAGGAAAGATGTCACTTTGAGGACTAAGGTGTGCCTGAGCAAAGCCATGATATTTTCTATCACCTCACATGCTTGAGCAAGTTAGACAATGAATACGGAAAACCGAAGAACTGATTCATTTAAAATATGGTGTTGGCAAAGAATACTGAATATACCATGGACTGCCAGAAGAATAAACAAAACCATCTTGGAAGAAGTACACCAAGAATGTACCTTAGAAGCAAGGATGGCGAGACTTCATCTCACGTGCCTTGGACATATTTTCAGGAGGGACCTGTCCCAGGAGAGGCTCATCATGCTTGGAAAAGCTGAGGGTCAGAAAAAAAGAGGAAGGCGCTCAACAACATGAACTGACACACTGGCTGCAAGAATGGGCTCAAACATAGCAATGATTGTGAGGATGGTTCAGGATCAGGCAGTGTTTCATTCTGTTTTACACAGGATCGATGGCATCTAACAGCAACAACAACTAACATATGCACGTATGCATATATATGTGTGTGTGTGTGTCTGTGTGTATACCCATTGCCATCGAGTCGGTTCCAACTCATAGTGACCCTACAGGACAGAGTAGAACTGCCCCACAGAGTTCCCAAGGAGTGCCTGGTGGATTCGAACTGCTAACCTTTTGTTAGCAGCTATACCTATTAACCATTATGCAACTAGGGTTTCCATATATATATATACACAAACACACACACATATACACACACTCATATATATGTGTATATATATACATGTTCTCTTCACTAGTTTTGCACCTCTACAGATCCCAGGCTAAGACATTTGGTACCTACACTGGTTCTAGAGGAACCATATCTTAAGGATGAGTTTTCTGAATTGATTCTCAAGTCTGGCTAGTCTTAAAGGCACTGATGACTGTCTCCAGAAGTAAACAGGCTATTGCTAATCCATGGTGTGAGGTGACAATAGAAATACACAAAATACTACTACCACTGGATCAAATACTTGTGAGAGACAAGGCTCTGCCTGATTATATATTTGATACTTTTCTATAATTTTGTCAGAATAAGAATAATAAGGAAGCTGCTTGGTTGGTCCTGCTTTTGCTAGCCACACTGGTGAATGAAAGAAATGGACTCAAAGCTCAAGCACCACATACAAGATCTGAAAGCTGCCACTTGTGCCCAGAAAGAAAACCATATTTCTTATAGTAACAAGGCTAATGCTGCCAAAAATAAACTCAGATTCTTATCTTAAGAGTGACTGAATTAAAGCGCCAGTTGAATATCCAGCCTCAAATGGTGTCCGAAGTTAAAGTGAGGGCACTGATTGGGAAGAAATGGGATCCTGAAACTTGGGATGAGGACATATGGGCAGACAGTCAGGAAGCGGGGGACAATGAACCTCCAATTTCCGTTGAATCGCTCTTCCTAACAGAACCAGACCACTTACTCCCATCTGAAGAGATTCTCTAACTTTGCCTGCTAAGGCACCCTTCCCAGTAAAACAATTATCCCTTCCACCTCCATCTGATGAGATTACCCCAGCTGTGCCTGAAGTGTCTTGTTTGAGTTATCTCCTGGGGTGGGATCTGGGACATTGCCTGGGGCATCACCGTAGGCAGATGCCTTATAAGACAGGGCTGAACATCCCACTGCCACTGCCCATTTTTGCTTCTAGACCTATACCTAGACTTCAGTCCCAACAAGCCCCAAAAGGTGAACTATGAAGTGTGACCCAGGAGACGGTATGCTAAACTCCAAAAGAACTGCTTGATTTTTCTAATACATACATACAGAAACCTGGTGAATATGTGTGGGAATGGCTATTCTGGGTGTGGGATAATGGTGCAAGCAACATAAAGGTGGAGTACTCTGAGTTTATTGATATAGGCCCAAGAAGCACAGATTCTTCACTCAGTGTTTCAGCTTGAGAGGTTAGAAAAGGATCTCATAGTTTATTTGGCTGGTTTACTGAAGCACGTATTAAGTGGTGGTCTACAATAAATCAAGTGGAAATGGCAGATCTGCCACTGTGTAATGTAGGAGAAGGTATCCAAAGGCTGAGGGAAATTGGCATGTTTGAATGGATTTATTAGGCTGGACCCACAGACCCACACACGGAGTGCCCAGAGGGCTCTCTTTTTACCATAGCGGTGAGGTCCAAATTTGTGAAGCAAGCCCCAGCATTACTGAAGACTTCTGTGGTTGTTATTTTATGTAAGTAAGAGTCCACAGTGAGAACTGCCCTAACTGAATTAAGACACCTAACTACAATGCAGCTGACTGGTCCCCATGGTGGTAGCAGCCAAGTGGTGGCACTCAATCAACAAAGACAAGGTGGGTGTGGTTACCATAACAGACAGTAGAGTCAAAGCAGTAATCAGAATAGTCTGCTCACATGGATTTATAGCATTGGCTACTTAGTCATAGTGTCCCTGGGAGTGAAAGAGTTGGGAAATGTACATCTCCTGGTACCTAGTGTCTTAGATATCTAGTGCTCCTGTAACAGAAATACCACAAATGGATGACTTTAACAAAGAAAATTATTCCCTCACAGTCTAGTAGGCTATAAGTCCAAATTCAGGGTGCCAACTCCAGGGGAAGGCTTTTTCTCTCTGTCACTCCTAGGGGAAGGTCTTTGTCACCAATCTTCCCCTGGACAAGAAGGTTCTCAGCACAGGGATCCTAGGTCCATAGGATGCACTGCTCCTGACACTTCTTTCTTGGTGGTACTGAGGTCCCCCTGTCTCTCTGCTCTTTTCTCTTTTATATCTCAAAAGAGATTGACTTAAAACACAACTTAATGTTGTAGATTGAGCCCTGCCTCCTTAACATAACTGCTTCAAATCTTCGCTCATTAACATCATAGAGGTAGGATTTACAATACATTGGAAAATCACATCAGCCGACAAAATGGTGGATAATCGCACAATACTGGGAAGCATGGCCTAGTCAAGGTGATATATACATTTTGGGAAGACAGAATTTAATCCGTAACACCTAGTATGCAGCTATCAACCTGTTAATGCCTTTTTCTCCATACCTGTTTCAAAGTATCACCAGAAACAGTGTGCCTTCTCTCTGACCAGAGTATATAAGGACCAAATAATATAGAGGAATCTCTGTTACGTTTTCTCCATCTTACCGTTATTTGGCCTCATAGGCAGACCCAGTCACTTAATTGCACGGCAGAAGGAAGAGATTAAAGCCCCAACATTCTTGCCAGTGGACCAGGAAGGTAGCTGCTCAGACATCAGAGAGCCTCAGAGAGACAGAGACCAGGTGGCTCAAGAGAGGATACCAAAAAGTTGTTTTTCATACCCTCCCCCACTCCCACAGTTGCATATGCTTTGCTCTGACCCTAAGAAGTAGATCAATCCTTTGAGAACTGCATTATGGGTTAGAACACCAACAAGGTCCCAGACTGAGTGACACTCCCATAGATTACATCCAAATATCACTGCAAAGTCTTCAAAATCTGAACTGACATCTGAGCCACAGCATACAGAAGTTGGGAAAGAACCTGCAGCCTGAACATAACTGGGTCAAGTGATTCCTAAAACAAACAACATCGACATTTTCTGTAAGATTGAAGTAAGACACAGTCTTGGAATCATAGACAAAAACTTTAAAAAGCTACTTTAACCACGCTCAAAGAAGTAACAGGCACAACTTAGAAAAATAGAAAAATACATAGAAACCATTCACAAATGAAAATTTTAGACAGGAAAAATAGAAAAATAGAGATAAAAAATTCACTTGATCAGCTCTACAGCGGAATGCTGTTGACAGACAAAAGGATCAATGAGATGAAAATAGTTCAATTGAAAATATCCAATCTGAAAACAGAGAATATTGAAAAAAAAATGAACAGAGCCTCAAAAAAATCCAAAAATATCTAACGTTTATTTATTGGAATTCCATAAGGTGTAGAGAAAATATGTGGTGTAGAAAAAAGTATTTGAAGAAATACTGGCTCAACACTCCCAATTTGTTGAAAGACATAAACTTACAGATTCAAGAAGCTATGCAAACTCCAACAAGTTAAACTCACATAATTTTACACCCAAATGCCTCACTGCCAACTGTGGAATAACAAGGACCAACTCATTTCATACAGGAAAAACAATTGGAATGACTCTGTATTCATCATCAGAAGCCATGGAGGCCAAAAGGCTGTGAAAACATTTTTTCAACACTGAAAGAAAAGAAACATTAACCCAGCTTTCTATATCCTGTTATTTCTTTCATGAGTAAAGGAAAAATACTGACATTCTCAGGTGAAGGAAAGTTAAGAGAATTCATTGCCACCAGACTTGTTGTAAATGAAACGCTAAAGAAGTTCTTCAGGTGGTAGACTTGGAATTTCAGGAATTACGGAAAGGAACAAAGTCGAAAGTACCTTCTTAAGTTCACCCTTCAGCCAAAGATTAGACAGGTCTGTAAAACAAACAATAACACACATGAGGTAAGTGTTTCTTAGTTCAATCATGTGTATGAGACCAAAAGTGCAAAACCTGCCCAAAAGCACAGAAAAGAGGGCAGGATGGAACAGGAATCATGGCGGATGGAAATGGGGAACTGGAGCATAGGAGAGTGTTGACACATCATGAGGATTGCAACCAATGTCACAAAACAATTGTGTATAAATGGTTGAACGAGAAACTAACTTGCTCTGTAAAGTTTCAAGTAAAGCACAACAACAAAAAAAAAGGGGTAGGTATCTGGGTAAACACATTATGCCATCCCTGCAATCACTGCACAACACGGCGCAGGAGTCTCCTCTTTGGAAAGATTTTCTAGCCTGTTCGGAACACTTTGGAATACACTCTTGGTGGCAAATTAGTATTAGAGAATGGGGTTAATTTTGAAAATACCTGAGATGTCTGTACTCAATATGGTGAATAAACTGGATAGTAATGTTTTCAAAGCTAAATGAGGTGTTCTAACAACAAAAAAAATAGGCCTGAATTCCTATGTGGGCCATGAGCCTGCTCCAAAGGCCTTCTGCAGAGAGGCATTTCAGGCACTTCCAGAGCAGCAGGAGCACTGGGGAATGCATGTATCAACCTCCTCCAGGGCCTTCTCTGAGGGGGAAGTACCTGATTTAGTACTAAGCTTAAAAAAAAACTTAGTGGTTCATAAATAGTCATTCTGCATAAGGTCTTCAGGTTCAAGTCTGTAATCCAGCTGGGATTCTGTGTGTGCTGCATCTCTGCATCAAAAGAACAAACTTCTACAAGCAGAATGCCAGGAGAGAGGCGGTTGGGCAGCTGGGGGCGGGGGGTGCTGTGCAGACAGGGGTGCCTGAGGGAGGCACAATATAGTCATTCTGCACGGGGTCTAGTCATTCTGCATAAGAATTAGAATGCTTCCATCAGTGCACAATAGTTTACATGCAGGACATAAACAAAGTGACTCAAGGACAAAGTCGAGCAGTAAACCAATCCACTCCCTGTCAGTCCTTACCTGAGAGGGTCCTCGTGAGGATTTCCGGGGATGGAGAAGGACACAGTAAACGTTGAATTATTTTACCTCTTCCTTCCTCAAGAAATAGGTCTCAAGCCCCAAACTCCTCTTCTGGTCTATATTTAAGCTGTATAATAAAACTGGGAACCAGGCAATCAGCCCTGAGCAGACAGACCCAGAAGTATTTCCAGTGCCCCACACCTTTGAGTTCCAGTGAGATCCTGTTCCTAGTCACTAGATTAGCAGAGGAGCTGAAAGACTGAAATTCCTTGCTTTCAGGCAACTTGGGCTTGAACCAGGCACTTATTGCTAAAGTCGTATTTCTTTGTGTTAATTTATGATCCTAAACAAATCTGGAGTTTGGAGCTCATTTTGATAACTCCTCATTAGTCTGCACAGACTAGAGTCTGCTCACAGTCAGTGATGACAACGGAGGAAACAAAGTCCCTAGCCCAGAGGAAGGACTGCTCCCCAAATTTGGGGCAGTGCCCCTGGGGAGTATTGGCGAGGTGCACTGTGGCCTCTGTGGCTTTGCCTTGTGCTCCTGGAATTGCACCCTGGGGGCCTCCATATGCGGACCCAGAGTCCATGGGTGACCACAACTCCCGCCCTTCTGGGTCATCGCCCGGACGCACGTTACGATACGCTTCCTGCCCTCCTTTCCAGCATAAGCGCTGCGATCACGCGTGGTAGAACCATTTCCCAGGTCCAGACCCTAGGCTTTACCATCCATGGCCTTAGGCTTCCCCTAGTCCTGGGGGAACCCGCAAGCCTGGCGGGTGCGAGGTTAGCACCCGGCTGGGCGGGCTTGGGCCTGTCTCAGAAGGCTCATGGCGCAGGCGGGTTCCCCCTCCTTGGAGCCCGCGGGCTTGCGGCGGGCAGCCCGACATCTCCTGCCTCCCTCGGGCACCTCTCTGAGCAGCAGCTCCCCTCCCCTCCGCCCCGCCAACCACCCAACAGTCGCACTGCCTGCTTTCTGCTTCTAGAAGCCTGTTCTTCTGATGCACAGATGCAGCACACACAGAATCCCAGCTGGATTACAGACTTGAACCTGAAACGCACAACTTTAAAACTACTAGATTGGGGGGTGGGGGGGTTGGCAGTGAAAAAAGGAAAAAAATTTAAGAAAAGAACAATTACAAAAAAAGTATTAGAAGACTGTATCCTCACATTTTGGACTCAAGAAGGCAGCGGATACACAACTGTTTAGAGAGCATACTGTTGTATCTTTCTTTGCAAATAAGTCTTAGATGAGGGAATTGGTACCAGGAATAGTTGCAGAGCCTGACTTTGGGGAAATCTGGAATTGATGAATTGGCCTGCATGAGGCTACAAGCCCTGATAATCAATATTTAAAGATGAGATTTGAGCAACCTAGAACATGCATCAGAATTTTTTCTAAGTAAATTAGCACTAGAAGATGCCTTTAACCACTAAATAAAATGGGTCAGTAGTTCAAGATCTACCTACAAAGAAAATGGCAGACCTAGATCGTTTCCAGTCAGGTTCCAGCAAACATGCAAGAAACAGTCATTTTAATCTTGTACATAGTCAACAGAGATTAGAAAGCCATGAGATACTCCCCTAACTTGATCCTTAAGGCTAGTTTAAAAATGATAACAAATTAGAGAAGGAAGGTAGAAGAAGAGTTAGAGGACAAGCACACTCAGTAACTGAGATGCAAAACCCTACGTAAGATGCCAGCAAAGGAAATCCAGCAAAGTATAAACCACATAACATGCCATGATCAAGGCGGTTTATTGTAGGCATACAAATTTGAGTGAACATTAAAGATTTAGTAATTTCATTCACCATATGCATAGGTGAAAGAAGAGAAGACATATCCTCACCTCAAGAGATGGGGGCAAAGCAGGTTGATAAAATCCAATCACACGGAGAGATAAGGACTAGGAGCAAATATGGAACAGAAAAGGAGTTCCCGAACGTGGAAAACTACAACTAGCATGATAGTTCATGGTGACGGGTGGGACATTCTCTTTAAAATTAATAAACAATAAAATAAGGATCCTTCTATCATTTTTATTAAACATTTCACACTGGAAGTGTAAGCTAGTACAAAAAGAGAAAAAGTATAACTGCTATTCACAGATTACAGGACTGTCTCCATTGAAAACTGTAGAAAATACTGGAATTAATAGTAATCATAAATAAAAAATAAATTGAAATTTCAATGCATCAGCATCAAGCGGACTCTGTCATAACTCTTAGGTGAAAGCAAAGGACACTGATAGGGAAAGAGCAGGTTCGGGTCGGCTAGACCAAGGAGGGAAGAAAATTATTCTGCACTGGGCTGAACTTATAAGCGCAGGTATGTGTTAGTTACCTAGTCCCTCCATAACAAAAAATAACACAACTGGATGGCTTTAAAGAACAGAAATTTATTTTCTCACAGTTTAGCAGGCAGTAGTTCGAATTCAGGGCATGTCTGTAGTGGGAGGTCCTTCCTTGTCTACCTCAGCTTCTAGTAGACGCCAGCAATCATTTATGTTCCTGGCCTTCTGGATGCATCTGTCTTCTTTGTCTGTCTTCCTCTTCCCCTGTTTGTGCCTGTGTGTATTCTGCTCCTTTTATAACTAAGAAGAGTTAGGCTTAGGACCCACCCTACATTGGTATGACCTCATTCACATAATAAAAGCAGGCCCCCTATTTCCAAACAAGGTCAGATTTACAGCTACACGGGTTAGGATTTCCACATACATTTTGGAGGGACACAATTCAATCCCTAACAGTTGACTTACCAGATATTCTGGATTGAGAGTACTCGCATGAACAGCTGAGAGTGGTTCTAATTCTTTGCTACATTCGTTGGCTGAAACTTGTCTCAATGGTCACCCATAGGAATGCTGGAGCAATTTATTGTGTAGGACCTAGACAACCATTCCTAATCACGTTCATTGTGTGGAAAAACACACACTCCCATCACTGAAGCCTTAAGGAATTCATCGATAAGAACAGAATGGTGGTTGGAACCAAGAATTGTTTCATAGCCTAGATAACATGGTGTAGCTGGTAGATATCCACATGGAAATGTCAGGTAATAAAACTTCACCCCACATGGGGATGTCAAGAATAATACCAACGACTAATGTTCATTGAGTGCCTACACTGGTGCCAGGCAGTCCCGCGCTTTTTCTTTCATGTTTGCTTTCATGATGGCCATATGAGGAATGTATCATTATAATGCATAAAGAGGTCAATACAGAGAGTTATGCTCACATTTGAACATATGAGTCTGGACCCAGGAGGAGTTTGAATGGATGGAGGTATAAACCTCACGTCCTTAGCTACAAATAGACAGCAGTAAACTCACTGAGGCATCCTAGAGGGAGGGTGTCAATAGAGAGAGGAGTAGGCACCAAGCCCAAGGGTACTCGGGTATCTAGAAGCCTGCCAGGTGAACAGCAGCCAACAAGCCTCTCTGAAGTCCAGTGTGGTTCCTGGAGGGTTGTCTGTCCTTCCTCTCAGCTGCATTTCCCCAGTGCTCCTCCCACCTGCACTGGGTTGTCCCCTTCATGAGGACAGGGACAGTATGTACCTTTCACCACTGTATCCGCATAACATAGACTATTTCTGGCCCATGGAATACACTGACTGAATAAAAAATAAACAAACGATAAGTACGTAAAATCCTTCGTAGTTGATACCTTGGAATACATTAAGGGGCTTCATGAGTAAGAGGGAGAAAAATTGATCAGGGCTGCTTCTGAGACCATCTCTTAGGCGTAAAGAGTGTTAAACAATAATTAAACAAAGAAATTTAATGGCAGAGATGTATGTTAAAAAGATGTTTAAGTATAGGTTGAAGTTACTAGAAACATGCACATTTATTATTGCAACTATAGTCAAATCGTTAAAAAAACATATACTACATGCACACAGAATATTACGAATTTAATGCCCTCATTAAAAAAAAATTTTATGAGCAAAGACTAATGTTGAATGAAAATA
The DNA here is from genome assembly GCF_030014295.1 of Loxodonta africana. Taxonomy (NCBI): domain Eukaryota; kingdom Metazoa; phylum Chordata; class Mammalia; order Proboscidea; family Elephantidae; genus Loxodonta; species Loxodonta africana. The sequence goes on from NW_026975074.1 coordinate 418,061, forward strand.
TCAGGATATAATATCTGTGTTAATATACATAAATGTGTGTGCTAATACACACATAAAATCAGTTGCCACTGAGTCAGTTCTGATTCATGATGACACCAGTGTGCCAGAGGAGAACTGTACTCCATAGGGGTTTCAGTGGCTGGGTTTTCGGAAGTAGGCTGCCAGACCTCTCTTTCATAGCAATTCTGGGTGGACCTGAACTCCAACTTTCTGTCAGCAGCTCAAGATATTAACCATTTGCATCAACCAGAGACTCTAATACACATACATGCCAAGGTAAGTAAGATAATAGACATATCGGAACGTTAATAATTTATTCTATTGCATTACGTACGTTTTCTTTTTTTTTTTTTTTTTTTGCATACTTTCCCATTGCTTCCAAGTTTTTGAGGAATAGAATGCACTTCTGGAAAAATTCATGAGAAATTTTTAAGTAATGAAATAATTAACAGAAACAGAATGAGTAAATCTGTGGCAAGGCAGCCCATGAACCCAAGATTACAGTAACACTGGTATGAAAAGGAGAATTGTGGAGTCCTGAAGCTCAGTGGTCCCATGCATGCATCAGGAAAGAGGGAAGAGCAAATAAACAAGGAGAAAATACAGTGAGCCAGAGGAGTGGGAGCCCTCTGTTGTGGGCACAGTTTTCTCATGAAACTTTAGATGGGCACAATGGGTGGGATTATCCACTTCCATCATACAAACATTTTTATTACCCTTGATTTTAACGGAACTATGTTATAAAAACAAATGATAAAATAAAGTATAATAAAAGAATAAATCTCATCAGTGGTCTACTATCATTTTCCCCGGCCACTGATTTTTTTTACTGAGGAGGGCAGGAGACACACATGGGAAAGAAGATGGAGCAGTGTGAAGACTCATGCTAAGTGAGGAGGGGAGTGTTTCTGAGACAGGCCTTAGCTGCTACCACCTAGGGTGCACGACCAGCTGTGCACGACCAACTGGAAGAAATGGCACATTATTTCTGAGACCTACTCTAGCTCATAACAAATTATGCATAACATGGGGAAGAATGAGAACTCCAGGACACTTAACTGTTCTCATGAGAAACCTATACATAGAACAAGAGGCAGTCATCTAAACGGAGCAAGGAATATAGCATGGTTTAAAGTCAAGAAAGGTGTACATCAGCGTTGTATCCTTTCACCATATGTATTCAATCTGTATGCTGAGCAAATAATCCGAGAAGCTGGACTGTATGAGAAGAATAAGGCATCAGGATTGGAGGAAGACTCATTAATAACCTCAGATATGCAGATGATACAATCTCCCTTGCTGAAAGTGAAGAGGCCTTAAAGCATTTACTGCTGAAGATCAAAGACTACAGAATAACAGCCTAACAACTGGACCAATAAGCAACATCATGATAAACAGAGAAAATGTCGACGTCATTAAGGGCCTCATTTTACTTTGATCCGCAATAAACACCCACGGAAGCAGCAGTCAAGAAATCAAACGACACACTGCATTGGACAAATCTGCTGCAAGAGACCTCTTTAAAGTGTTCAAAAGCACAGATGTCACCTTGAAAAGTAATGTGCGCCTGACTCAAGCCATGGTGTTTTCAGTCGCCTCATACGCACATGAAAGGTGGGCAATGAATAAGGAAGACTAAAGAAAAACTGAAGGCATTGAATTAAGGGGTTGGCAAAGAATATTGAATATACCACGGACTGCCAAAAGAATGAACAAATCTGTCATGAAAGAAGTACAGCCAGAATATTCCTGAGAAGCAAGAATGGCGAGGCTTCATCTCACATATTTTGGACATGTTGTCAGGAGAGATCGGTCCCTGGAGAAGCAGGTCATACTTGGTAACAAGTGGCCACAACAATTGGCTCAAACATAACAACGACTGTGAAGGTGACAATAGGTAGTTTAACATACAATTTGACCCATATGAATTAAAATTTAAACAATTATTTCATGCCTTTTTGTAGCGGTTTTAGAATATACAATTAAAATAAATGTAAATAATTATTAGAAAAAATCTCTGAACATAAAATTTAATTTTTTTAAGTCACTGCTCCATACCCCAAATCTAAATGGCTTGATATAAAGCACTGGTCTTTGTGATTCACAAAAAGCAGGTACCAATTCCTGAACAAGAACTGAAGTGACAGGAGAAACTCCTCATGGTGTTATAGCCCTGAGTATGGGCCCTAATCCAATAATCTGTCCTCATTAATTCCTTTTCATTTCATCTCTGTGAAAGAGGGGAGGGAGAAGGTGAGAGAGGGTTACATGTGCCTATTCTGTTCTTTAGCATCTAGTTCACTGCCAGGAACAAGTATTCATAAGAGTCTACAAAACATTAAAGTACAAATAAGGAGGAAAACCTCCTAGTATATATATGTATTAGGTGGCACAAAGAGTTAAGTGCTCAGCTACTAACTGAAAGGTTGGCAGTTTAAATCCACTCAGAGTTGCCTTGGAAGAAAGGCCTGGCAATCCAGCTCCAAATGGTCACAGCTATTGAAAACCGTATGGAGGGCAGTCCTACTCTGAAAACTCATGGGGTCGTCATGAGTGAAAATCTACACAATGGCAACTGGATTGGTAATCTATATATGGCATAAATGTTCGGAAAATTAGTTTCTGAACATATACACGGCATATAGAATACACTGTACATTTAGTATCATGTGCCAAAACCCACTGTCATCAAGTCGATTCTAACTCATACTGACCCCAAAGGACAGAGTAAAACTGCCACATAGGGTTTCCAAGGCTGTAAGTCTTCACTGAAGCAGACTGCCACATCTGTCTCCTACAGAGAGGCTGGTGGGTTTGAACCACTGACCTTTCAGTTAACAGCCAAGTTCTTTAACCACAGAGCCACTAGGGCTCACTGCTGTCATGTACAGTGATTACATAAGCAAATTCTGAAACAAACTCCCTGGGTTTAAATCCTAACTCAGTTTATCAGCTGGGTGATCTGGGCACGTTACTTTACCTCTCACTGCCTCAGTTTCCCATTTCTAAAATGGATCTTATGCAAAAGGTTGTTATGCAGGTTAAATAAAACACACAAGGCACTTAGAAAAAGGCCTTACACACAGAATGAACACAATAAATGTTAGTTTTCATAATTATTAAGGGAATACAAACAAACGGCTAGGTTGAAGGAACTTCCATTGAGAAAGAGTTGAGTTCCAAAATTCATGTGTAAAGTCATTTACATCAACCGTTAAAGTTGTATGTTTAGATTCAAGTGATTACTGAGGTATGTTATGATCTTGAACAGAGTTCAGGGGACTATACAGGCTGACTCTGCATGCCCTTCTCCTGCACATCCATTCCATCTCCCTTGGAGCCCAGACATCATGTTATCAATTAAACCCCTCCCACACTGGTGGTGTACTGTTTAAGAGCTATGGCTGCTAACCAAAAGGTTATCAGTTCAAATCCACCAGGCGCTCCTTGGAAAGTCTATGGCACAGTTCTGCTCTGCCCTATTGGGCCGCTACGAGTTGGAATAGACTCAGTGGCAATGGGTTTTTAATGGGTATGAGTTAACTGTTCAGCGCTTAAAGATATACCAAAAGCAACCACTAACACAAAAGTATAGTAAAAGTTCTTATTTTAGAATAGCAAAACCTTTTTCTAACACAGTGGTGAATTAGGGTGGACTGTGGATCAAGAGGAGCCCTGGTGGCATAGTGGTTAAGAGCTCAGCTGCTAATCAAAAGGTCAGCAGTTCGAATACACCAACTAGTCCTTGGAAACTCTATGGGGTAGTTCTACTCTATGCTATAGGGTCTCTATGAGTTCAAATCAACTAGGGTCCCTATGAGTTGGAATCAACTTGATGGTGACAAGTTTGGTTTGGTGGGTGTCATGGATTGAATTATGACCCTAAAAAACGTGTGTCTCAACTTGGTTAGGCCATGATTCCCACTATTGTGTAGTTGTCCTCCATTTTGTGATTGTAATTTTACTTTAAGAGGATTAGGGTGGGATTGTAACACCACCCTCACTCAGGCACGTTTCCCTGTGGTGTGACCTGCACCACCTTTTATCTCTCCAGACATAAAAGGAAAGGGAAGCAAGCGGAGAGTTGGGGGCCTCATACTATCAAGAAGGCAGCACCAGGAGCAGAGCATGCCCTCTGGACCCAGGGTCCCTGCACCTGAGAAGCTCCTTGACCATGGGAAGGCTAAGGACAAGGACCTTCTTCCAGAGCCGAAAGAGAGAGAAAGCTTTCCCTTAGAGCTGATGCCTTGAATGTGGACTATTAGCCTACTTCAATGTGAGGTATTAAATTTCTCTCGGTTAAAGCCATCCACTCATGGTATTTCTGTTATGGCAGCACTAGATGATGAAGACAGTGGGTCAAGGTGGAAGGGGTGGATGAAGGACAAAAAAAGAAAAATGCACAACAGGAGAAATATAAGAATTCAGAGAACTGTGAAAATTTAATTCCTGAATGTACTTTCTTTCTCCTCCCTTTAACTGTAAGGACTTTTCTCATATACAGCATATATAAGTAAATCCTTGCAATATTTAAAACACTTAGATTTTTGTAAAACTCATTCTCTGAAAACTCATGGTGGCCCCATTAATTTGTGGCTTAAAAACAACTCAGAACTAAAAAGAAGCATAAATAAATAAATAAAGGCACTGCTGTCATTTGCAGGTGATGTTCTTTTCCTGCTATCCACAACCCACACACTCGGGAGTTAATTTTCCAGGGTCAGCATTCATAGACCATCCTCTTTCTCTTACCACCACCCCACCACCCTTAATTATTTAGAAAAGGCAGGGCCAGTCAGTGCTCCAAACATCAAGTTTTCTCTCCAAAATGCCAACTCGCACTTGGGGAGCAGGCTACATTCTCAGCTATCAGCACTTCCACTAGCCCCTGCAGATAAGGAACATGTCTCCACTTAACTGTTCATCGTAATAATAATAAAAAAAAAAAAAATTGTAAAAACCTGTTTCTTCAAAGAAAACAAAACAGGCATTTCCCTATTACCCACCCACCCCACTCTCCCACACCCAGTGCTCCCCCACCACACACACACTCAAATATTTCATACCAAGGGTATGTCCCAAGCACGGGGTCTGGCTCCGCTCTTCTTTTACACCCCTTGGAGGCCTCTGGAGAAACCATACCTTTGGTTGGCAATTCCCTGAACCCTGCCTATTCAAGCTGGCACTTATTCAAAAAGGCAGGTGAGTCTTCAAGTCAGGTTTTTAAAAGGAATTGAAGAGGAATCAGGTGATATGCCTACTCACCCTCAAGTTTCTCAAAGGTAATAATTTCTTGAGATGTTTACAATGTCTCAACTATGGGTTAATTAAATCCCTTAGGATGGTGGGCATAGGAAAATCCTCCATCTCAATGCCCCCCATTTTGAAAAAAAAGAGGAGAAATCTCCAAAATTACAAATTTGAATTTCTACATACTTGATTGAACTAAGGAGTAAGTTCCTCACGTGTGTTATTCTTGGTCTGAGCCCTGGTGGTGCAGTGGTTAAGAGCTCAGCTACTAACCAAAAGGTCTGCTGTTTGAATCCACCAGCCGCTCCTTAGAAACCCTGTGGGGTAGTTCTACTCCATCCTATAGGGTTGCTAAGAGTCAGAATCCACTGGATGGCAATTGGTTTGTTTGTTTTTCAACCTTTGGCTGAAAGGTGAACTTTGTTATCAATTTATTAAATCAACGGGGAATTTGCTGGATATTTCTCATACAGGAACTTATGATGTCTTCAAATCCAGCCAATCAGGTTTAGGAAGAGAGAAACTTCTCTACCTTAGCCTCCCTGCCACTCCCACACCTTTTTCATTGATTTCCATGCCCTGTTTAAGTAACATCACTCATCACTTCTCACTGTCTAGGTTATTTGACCTAATTCAGAGCAGTCAATTCCACCTGAGCCCTAGGATACCCTCATTTACATACTCTGCCCTGTTGTTCCTTCACCAATGGCTGACCTCACATCTCCCCTTGAATGTCTACTAGGCATCTCAGACTTAATGTGGTTCAAATAAAATTCTTGCTCCAAGTGTCTTATTTACCTCCCAGTCTTCCTTATCTCAGCAAATGTTCTCACTATCCTCTGGGTTGTTCAGGACAAAAACCTAGGAATCATCCTTGATTTCTCTCCTTTATTCAAATCTTGCATCCAATCCATTGACACATATTCTGGACTCTTGGCTCTACCTTAAAATAAATCCTGACTCTATCCACTTCTCACTACCTCCACCTTACAGCCACCATCATCTCTTGGTTAAAACTGGACTCCATGCCACTGATCTTCCCTCTTACAGTCTACATAACAGCATCATTTCAGTGGCTTCTCATGGCGATTAGGAAAAATTCCCAAATGCTTCCCATGGTCTTTCATGATGCGGGGCTTGCCCACCATACTAACAGTCTTCCCTCGGTTCACTCCACACTCGCCATGACTTATTTCCTGAGCTTCCTCAAACATGCCAAAACACTTGGTTATTTAAGGGCCTCAGAAACAACTCTTTCCTTTATTGGCAATATCCCTCCCTCCAGAACTTCATACAGCTATTCTCTTTTTGGATATAGGTCAGTTATCTTCTCAAATATCCTGCTCCCATAAGCCTTTACTGACTATTAATCTAAAACAGCACACCCTACTCATTCCCTCACATGCAACTCTGTCTTATTTTCAAAATATTTAGCTCTCCTTGACATTTTTTGTTAATTATTACCTGTAAATTTACTTTTTGTGGTGGAGAATGTATGCAGCAAAACATACACCAACTCAACAGTTTCTACCTGTACAATTTAATGACATCGGTTACATTCAAGTTGTGCAACCATTCTTGTCCTCCTTTTCTCAGTTGTTCCTCCATCATTAACATAAACCCGCTGCTCCTTAAGGTTCCTATCTAATCTTTTCAGTAGCTGTTGTCAATCTGATGCCATGTAGACAGTTCTTAAAAGAGCATATGCTCAAGGTAGACCATTTGTATTAGTTAAGTAAGCTAATGTTCTGGAGCCCTCGTGGCACAGCAGTTAAGTGATACGGTAGCCAAGCAAAAGAAGAGCAGTTTGAATCCACCACCTGCACCTTGGAAACCCTATGCGGCAGTGCTATTCTGTCCTACAGGGTCTCTGAGTCAGAATCAACTCAATAGCAACAGTTTGGTTTTTTCTTTTTTATACTTCAGTTTTAAGATAATTCAAGGGAATGCTTTTGGTGTAATGTTTAAAGATTATCTCACGGCAATAGTTTCAGAAGTTCATTCACCCTCAGTGGCTCCAAAAAGTCTAGGGTTCATGAGAATTTGAAATTCTGTTCTGCATTTTCCCCCTTTTGATCAGGGCTTTTCTATGGACTCTTTGATCAAAATGTTCAGCGACAGCAGCCGGGAACCTTCTGGTTCTTCTGGTCTCATGGCATGCTAGACGTTCTTTTAAAAAACATGAGTGGATGCTGAAGGTTATCAAATATTTATTTTATTACACCTATTAATATAATCACATTTATTTTTCCTGTACATATGGCAAATTGTACTGATTCATTTTTGAATGTTAAACTAACCTTGAATTCTTGGGATAGACCCAACTTGGTCATAATATAATCTTCTTTACAGTATTGCTGGATTTGTTTTGCCTATTTATTTTCATATTTTGCATCTATGTTCATCAGTGACATTGGCCTGTAATTTTCCCATCTTGTGCTGCTCTTGTCAGTTTTTGGTATCAATATTCATTCTACAAGCTTTATAAAATGAGTTTCGGTATATATTTCCTTTTATATTGAAGAATTTGTGAAGTATTTCTTGAATATTTGGCAGAATTTGCAGGAAAAGCCATCTGACATGAAGTTTCCTTTTTGAGAATAGTTTGAGCTCTAATTCAATTCTATTAACAGTTGTGGAATTACTTTTGCTTCCTGTTTCTTCCTGAATCATTGTTATTAACTTACATGGTAGGATACGTTTGCCTACTTTACCTTAATTTGCAAATTTATTGGCTAATATGGTTCATAACATTCTCACATTATCTTTATGTTCTGCAAGATCTGTAGTCATTTTCTTTCTAATTCCTGATATTCGTTATTTATACCTTCATTCTTTTTCACTTGATCAGTCTTGCCTAAAGTTTGTCAATTTTACTAGCATTTTCTAAGAATCAACTTTAGTCTTTGTTGATCGTCCGTTGCATGTATTCAATCATTAATAGAAACAAAAATTCCTATGTTTGTTTCTGGTTTTTACCCAACATTTTCAATGGATGTTTAATTCACTTATTTTTCAAGATTTGTTCTTTCCAATTATATTTTTAAGGCTATAAGTTTCCTGTATTATATTGTCTGTACTGCACAAATTTTTACGTGCACTATGTTCATAATTGTTCACTTCAAAATGTATTCTAATTTTCATCATGATGTCTTCTTGATTCATACTATTTTAATATATCCAAGGACATGGAGATTTTGTATTTTCTTTTTCTAAGATGGTTTTTATTTTAATTTTGGTGTACTTATATAGTATCCTCTATATTATTGCAGACTCTTGAAATTTGTTGAGACTTGCTTTACAACACAGTATATAGTCAATTTTTATAAACACTGTGTATTTTGTGCATGAGATGAATGTATATTCTTTAGTGGTTAGATAATACACACACATACACATATATCAATTTGGTATTTTTATACATGTTAAATCTTCTGTATCCTTGATAATTTATGGACTTCTATGTTTCTGAGGGGTGTGTTAAAAATCTATTACGAAGCATGATGTCAAAAGGAGCCCCAGTAGTGCAGTGGTTAAGCACTCAGCTGTTAAACCTTTTGATTTGATCCACCAACTACTCCACAGGAGAAAGATATGACCGTTTCCTTCCATAAAGATTACAGCCTTAGAAACCCTTTGGAGAAGTTCTACTCCATCCTATAGTCACTATGAGTCAGAATTGACTCAACAGCACACAAGAAAAAATGTATGATGTGATGGAAACTGAGGAGTACGAAGCTCAAAGAATTGGTCCTAACTCCAGGGTCAAAGGATGAAGGACAGAGAAAACAGCAGAGACATCCAAAAGCTTGGAAAAAAGGAGGCTGAGAGGACAATGGTTGGTGGTTTAAGGGCTTTGAAGGGCTACCACATATACTGAGGAATCTGGAGTGCAATGTTCTTGCCTAAGGATGAAGACATGCTCATAAAAATCCTGACAAAGCTTTAGGCTTGCACCTCTGGCTGATCTTTGGGCTCCATGGGGGCAGGAAGTGAAGGCTAAGGCAGAGTTTTAGGCGCTCTTGCTTAGCATTGAAAGAACGCGCCAGTTCAGAGCCAATCTGCAAAGACTGGGATAATGTTAGTTTTCCCTTTTGGCTACAAGCATTTAAAGAAAGCACTGTCAGGTCAAGAACTGACTGCTGAGATAACAGAACAGAACTTCAGTGTCCACACATGAGAAGACATACAATCTTTGCAGAAATAGTTTGGAAACATCACTAAGCAAATGGATAACTGGCCCTCAACAATTAAAAAAAAAAAAGCAAACCCTAATGCCTGGAGGGAATCTGATTTCCAGAGTTACATTATAATATTTAAGATATCCAGTTTGCAACACACTATTTTAAGTCATAAAAAGAAAAAGAAAAGGATGGTTCATTTGTTAAGAAGAAAGAAAGAAGAGAAATGAACAGAAAGCATCCCTAAGGAAACACAGATATTGGGATTACTAGACAAAGATTTTAAAACAATTGTCTTAAGTTTCCTGAAAGAGCTAAAGAAACCACAGACAAAAAAAAAAAAGGAAACCAAGAGAAGAATGTATGAACTAGTAGAAAATATTAATAAAGAAATATTATCAAAAGAACCAAATAGAAATTATAGAGCTGAAAAGTAGAAGAGCTGAAATAAAAATTTCATTAGAGGAGCTCAACAGCAGATTTGAGCAAGAAAGCAGGAAAATGTAAACTTGAAAAAGCACAACTGAAATTGTTCTAACTGAGGAGCATAAAGGAAAAAGAATGAAGAAAATGAACAGAGCCTAAGGGACCTGCGGGACAACATCAAGCATACCAATATACTCATTAAGGAGTCCCAGAAAGGAAAGAAAGATGAAAGGACAGGAAGAATATTTGAAAACCTAATGACTGGAAGTTTCCCAAATGTCGTCTAGATATCCAAGAAGCTCAATAAACTCAAAGGACAATAAATACATAGATATCCACAGAGAGATATAATCAAAATGTCAAAAGACGAAGACAGAAACTTGAAAGCGGCAACAGATAAGTGACCCCTATGTACAAGAAGAGAGTCTCAACAAGTTTAACTGGTGATTTTTCATCAGAAACCATTGAGATGAGAAAATAGTGGGATGATGTATTTAAGATACTGGAAAAAAAATACAGAAACAAAAGTATGAACCAAGATGTCAATATCTAGCAAAACTATCTTTCTAAAAATGAAGGCGAAATTAAGACATGCCCAGATACACAAAACCTGAGGGAGTGTGTTAGCAGCAGAACTGCCTTATGAGAAATGCTACAGGGAATCATCCTGGCTGGCACAGAAGGACACTAGACAGTAACTTGAAGCCATAAAAAGAAACAAAGACTCCGTAAAGGTAACTACTTAGATAAAACAAAGTCAGTAATATTTTTATATCACGCCTCTTTTTTTCATATATGATTTAAAGCACAAATGCATAAAAATACTTACACATCTCTCTTAATGGACACACAATGTATAAAGATGCAATTTTTGTAACAGCAACGTAAGTAGGGGAGGTAACTGAGCTGAATAAAAGCAGAATGTTGTATACTGTTGAAGCTAAATTTGTATTAATTAAAAGAAGATTGTTATAAATATAAGATATTAATTGTAATCCTCATGGTCACCACTAAGAAGTTAAAAAATATAAGGAAAGGAAATAAGGAGAGGATCAAAATTGTACACGTGAAAAAAATCAGTCAAACACAAAAGTGGACAGTAGTGAAGAAAATGAGCAACAAAATACATATATGACCTACTACAAAGTAGAAGATATAAGTCCTTCCTTATCATTAATCGCTTTAAATATAAATAGATTAAATTCACAATTGGGATCATTAAAGTTGTGTGTCAACTTTGTTGGACCATGATTCTCAGTGCTTTGGCAGTTATGATGCAGTTTAGCAGTCGTATAATGATGCAATCATTTCCGTACCTCCATGATGGGATCTGCTGTGAGTAGCCAATCAGATGTAAGGGAGTTTCCTCGGGGGTGTGGACTGCATCCAATATAAGTGGCCTTTCTGGCAAGGCTCTTGAGCTTTTGTTCACTCTGAATCCTGCAGCTGGCTCCTCTTCATCTGATCTCAAGTTTTTGGGACTTGAACCTTCAGCTTACCTTCCAACTTTGGGATTCACCAGCCTCTGCAGTCGGTGAGCCACGGCCTGCCAGCTTACCTGCCGATGTTGAGATTTGTCACTCTTTGCAGCCTGTGAGGCACAGACCTGTTGTATGACCTGCAGATCTTGAGTTCTGCAGTCCCTGCATCTATGTGAGTCAGGAGAAGCCACAAGCCTGACCCATGGACTTGAGACTTACCAGCCTCTACAGCCTCATGAGCCATTTCCTTGATATAAATCTATCTCTCTCTCCCTCTCCCTATCTATCCATCCATCCATCCATCCATCCATCCATCCATCCATCCATCCATCCATCCATCCATCTATCCATCCATCTATCCATCTATCTAGCTATCTATCTATACACCTCACTGGTTTTGCTTCTCTAGAGAACCCAGCCTAAGATACCAATTAAAAGACAAACATTGGCAGAATGAATAAAAAAATCATTCAATTGCTATCAAGCTGATCTGACTCATGGTGACCCCTCCCCCCATATGTGTCAGAGTAGTAGTGACACACAAGTGTGTCAGTTCAATGGCTAATTTTTCAAAAGTAGACCGCCAAGCCTTTCTTCCGAAGTGACTCTGGGTGGACTCAAACCTCCAGCATTTTGGTTAGCAGCTGAATGCATTAACCGTTTGCACCTCCCAAGGACTACAACATATATCTATGTTTATTTCTGTATTACTTGTCTTTATACTATATACATACATACACACATACACACACACACAGACATCCATGAGTGGTTCATACAGATGCTTTGGACTTCAACTAGCAGGGCTCTAGTAATTATTGATTGAAAAGTACTGATATCAATTGCAAATGCTTATTTGTCCATTTCCCCTTTCAGATTTATTAATTTCTGTATTTTGGAGCCCTGTTGTTAAATACATACACATTTACGATTGTTGTATCTTTTTGGAGAATTGAACCTTTATTATGTTATGTCCCTACTTATTCCTAATTTATACTCCTTTTCCTGAAGTATAATTTGTCTGATATTAATATAGCTACTGCAGTAGAACTGGATATTTTTCAACCATTTCAAGAGGTAGCATAAGATCAAGAACTGATGGTATAAAAGGAAGAAATCGAAGCTGCATTGAAGGCATTGGTGAAAAAACTACCCTCTCTCCACCATCTTCACTAACTCTGACACCAACTGTCCCTCACACAGCACTCCCTACTTCTCTGCTGGGCTCAGTAATTCATTGCAATGGCCACACAGAGCTCATAGTCCATATTCATGATTATGGGGTTTATTAGGGAAGTAACAAGTATAACTTAGGCTCAAAGACACTCAGAATACAGTTATTCTATCAGGACAGCCTCTTCCCTCCTGTGCTCATAGGCGTGCCTCTGCCTGGCCTTGGGCCTCTCTCCAAAGGCACTCAGCTTTCCTTCTCCCTGGGCCATCATCTCCTATAGCCGGGTCCCTGTTGCTTGGTCTCTCCTGCCATGGCATCTTACCGTCTTCAGGGTTACAGCTTCCTCTCTCTATCTCACTCTCCTGCTTCTAGGAGCTTCTCAGTGTAGGGATCTCAGGTCCATAATATATGCTCAGCTCCTGGCTGTTCTTCCTTGATGGGAGTTGAATCCTCCTCTTTGCTCTGGAACTGGATCTCTTTGAAGGGAAAACTAAACAATCCCCTTGGTGAGCCACAATTACCCTATCACACAGTCCTGCCCAAGCACCAGGGTGAATGTTATAAGACCATGGCTAGAAAGGCCACACAAAGTAAACAATCACATCACAGTACCTTGGACTCATTTTTCAAGTGAAGTATCAAAAATCCCATACGAACAGATTGGTAAAGAACATAATCAACACTAAGAACATTTTCATAATTATGTTTTCTGTATTTGGAAGAAATCTATAGCACTATTCTTATTTTGCCAATTCACAGGGATCACAGACATTAGTGGTAGATATTGCAGTACCAGAAAACTCTCTGGTGAAACAGTCTGTGAGCAGTCTTACAAACGTGGATATTCCACCAGAGTCAAAAGAATGACGTTACATTAATCATCAAAGAGAACACTTCAAGATCTCGCCTGAAATACAATGTTGTCACTGATAGGCTATTACCCATACACTTACAAGGAAGACCAGTTTACATGACTATTCAAATTTATGCACCAACCACTAATGCCAAAGACAAAGAAATTGAAGATTTTAAACAACTTCTGCAGCCTGAAATTGATCAAACATGCAATCAAGATGCATTGATAATTACTGGTCATTAGAATGTTAAAGTTGGAAACGAGGAAAAGTAGTTGGAAAACACAGCATTGCTGATAGAAATGATGCCAGAAATCTCATGAAAGAAGTTTGCAAGACCAGTAACTCATCCACTGCAAACATTTTTTTTCACCAACATAAACGGCAGCTATACACATGATGGTACACACAGGAATCAAACTGACTACACCTGTGGAAAGAGAAGATGGGAAAACTCATATCATCAGTCAGAACAAGGCCAGGGATCGATTGTGAAACAGACTGTCAATTGCTCATATGGGAGTTCAAGTTGAAACTGGAGAAGATTAGAATAAGTCAAAAAGGGCCAAAGTACGACCTTGAGTACATCTCACCTGTATTTAGAGACCACCTCGAGAATACATTTTACATGTTAAACACTAAAGACTGAAGACCAGGTGAGTTGTGGAATGACATCAAGGACATCACACATGAAGAAAGCAAGAGGTCCTTTAAAAGACAGGAAAGAAAGAAAAGACCAAAACGGATGTCAGAAGAGACTCTGAACCTTGCTCTTGAATGTCCGGTAGCTAAAGTGAAAGGAAGAAATGATGAAGTAATAGAGCTGAACAGAAGATTTCAAAGGGTGGCTTGAGAAGAAAAAGTATTATAATGACATGTGTAAAGATCTGGAGATGGATAACCAAAACGGAAGAACACACTCAGCATTTCTCAAGCTGAAAGAACTGAAGAAAAAATTCAACCCTTGAGTTGCAATAATGAAGGATTCTACGGGTATAATATTAAATGACGGAGGAAGCATCAAAAGAAGATGAAAGTAATACCCACAGTCACGATACCAAAAAGAATTGGTCGACCTTCAACCATTTCAGGAAGTACCGTATGATCAGAAACCGATGGTACTGAAGGAAGAAGTCCATGCTGCACTGAAGGAATTGGTGAGAAAAAAAAGCCTCCAAGAATTGATGGAATACCAACTGAGATGTTTCACCAAATGGATGCAGCACTGGAATCGCACACTTGTCTAATCCCAAATCTGGAATACAGCTACCTGGCCTATGAACTGGCAAGGATCCATATTTACGCCTATTCCTATGAAAGGTGATCCAACCAAATGTGGAAATTATCAAACAATTTCATTAATATCACATGCAAGTAATATTCTGCTAAAAATCATTCAAAAGCAGCTGTAGCAGTACATTGACAGGGAACTGCCAGAAATTTAAGCAGGATTCAGAAGAGGACATGAAGGAGGGATATCACAGCTGATGTCATATCGATTCTGGCTGAAAGCAGAGAATACCAGAAAGATGTTTACCTGTTTTATTGACTATGCAAAGGCATTTGACTGCTTGGATCATAACAAATTATGGATAACATTGCGAAGAGTGGGAATTCCAGAACACTTAATTGTGCTGATGAGGAACCTGATCAAGAGGTAGACGTTCAAACAGAAAAAAGTGATACTGCGTGGTTTAAAGTCAGGAAAGGTGTGTGTCAGGGTTGTATCCTTTCACGATACTTATTTAATCTGCAAATAATCTGAGAAGCTAGACTATACGAAGAACACGACATCAGGATTGGAGGAAGACTCATTAACAACCCGCATTTTGCAGATGACACAACCCTGCTTGCTAAAAGATAAGAGGGCTTGAAGCACTTTCTGATGAAGATCAAAGACCGCGGCCTTCAGTATAGATTGTACCTCAACATGAAGAAAACAAAAATCCTCACAACTGGGCCAATGAGCAACATCATGATCAACGAAGAAAAGATTGAAGTTGTCAAGGATTTCATTTTATTTGGATCCACAATCAACAGCCATGGAAACAGCAGTTAAGAAATCAAAAGATGCACTGCATTAGGCAAATCGGCGGCAAAAGACCTCTAAGGTGTTGAAAAGCAAAGACATCACCTTGAAAACGAAGATGCAACTGATCCAAGCCACAGTGTTTTCAGTGGCCTCGTATGTGTGGGAAAGCTGGCTGATGAATAAGGAAGACCGAAGAAGAATTGATGCCTTTTAATTGTCGTGTTGGTGAAGAATTCTGAATATACCATGAACTGCCAAAAGAACAAAAAAATCTATCTTGAAAGAAGTATAACCAGAATGTACCCTAGCCTAGAAGCAAAGATGGCTAGACTACATCCTACATACTTTGGACCTGTTTTCAGGAGGAATTAGTCCATGGAGAAGGATATCATGTACTATTTCTTTGGACTATCTAAGACCTGAAGAACAAAATCTCATGGTCCAAATTAACGTTTTTACTTCCTAATTTTCAAATGTAGCCCTGGTGGAAGAGTGGTTAAGAGCTTGGCTGAAACTAAAAGGTTTCAACCAGCCTCTCCTTAGAAGCCCTGCTGTGCAGTTCTATTCTGTCCAATAGGGTCACTGTTAGTTAAAATTTAATCCACAGCAATGAGTTATTTAATTTTCAAATATAAATTTTTTGTGTTCATGTCTAAATTCTAAAGTAAATTTTATTTTATAAACTACCTGTTTTATAAATTTATTTTCTATTATTCAAATTTATTGTTATGGTAGAATCAAACTTAGAAAGTGACATAATTTTATATCCAGGCAAAATGAAATGGCAATAACTAAGTGGAGTGCAAAAATGGAAGCCTGCAGAAGATAAAATGATTTGTGAATGCCTAAAGACAATTCCAAAATTCCTTTTTAGAATGTAATAAATCAGAAGAGACTTCTTCCACTAAAGGTACGTGCTTAATGGGTGGGAATCATCCTACTAGTACCACTAGTGCTGAAATTAAGGATGGCAATACAAATATAAGAGAATTTGTTCCAAATTCTGCATCCATTTCTTGCTGCAGTAAAAAAAAAAAATTAGTAATGATCTAGTAGTGCCAACTAAGAATATTAAATTGTCACATCTGCAGACCCCATAAATAACAGAAATGCAGATCCTGCCTTGTGGAATAATTTTCTTCCAACGAAGTAACTTACTGGATCAAAAGAGGCCCAAGTGATTGTCAACATCACAGTTGTCCACTTGTAAATTTGTGTTGAAAATTCCTGGACGGTAAACAAAGTTCTGTAGCCAGAATTTTTTCTAGAGTGCAAAGTTAATGATGAAAATTATAAGAGGGAGTGGCTACTGCAATCTCCATCAGTCAGCTCTGTGTATTGTTTTGTTTGCAAACCTACTAACCAAACAAACCCGTCATCCGCATTTAATTCTTGAATTGTTACAGATGAATTTAGCAATTGGTGCAAATTGAATAGGATCGGTAAACATGAAAATAGTTCAATTCACAGAGATTATGTTATCATATTTAAACCAAACACACTGTTCTGGCTTAATTTATGAAGCGAAATCACAAATTAATAAACATCAGTATTGAAAGGCCATTTTGTAATGTGTCATTGTTGTCATAACAATCACTGAATGTGGACTATCTTCGTGAAAAATAAATGAAGTCTTTGGGTCCCCACGAAATGGAAAATTTTAAAGTTGACTTCAACTTGTTGCTCATTTGATCTATTTTTAGCAAGTCACATCTCAAAACACGGTAACACAGGAAAGGGCAATCCATCCTATAATTCTAAAATAATGTGTAAAAAATTTATAATTTTGATAAGTGATGAAATTCTATCAACTATTTTCAGTGAAATAAGTATAGCTCGATATTTCATTTTGTCTGTGGATTCCACTTCTGAGCCTTCTCATACAGGCCAGCTAAGGATTGTTTAAAGATCCGTATCTCCAACAGATAGAAAACCTGTGTGGTGATTTATCACATTTACTAGCTTAAAAAATCTAAAAAATCATACTGGTAAAGACATTGCAAAGCAAGTGTTTCACTAATTATGTGAAGTTTGCAAAATTGATTTTTCTAAGTGCAGAGACCAATCCTATGACAATGCTGCCATTACGTCACTGCATTATACAGGCATACAACAGAAAATTCTGGAATGAAATTAATATGCCATTTTCATACCAAGGTGCTGCACATTCACTTAATTTTGTAGGATGTATCACAATAGATTTTTTTTGTCCAAAACCAATTGATGTTTTTTCGAATATTCAGTTACTTTACAAATTTTTTGCCACCTCTACTCACTGATGAGCTGTTCTTAAAACACATTCAAGCAATGATTGAGCATTAAAATGTCTAATACACATTGGGAAGCACATGCTATAGCAACAAGTACAATTCTAGGCGCCACACAGAATATTGCTGAAGACCAGATACAAAAAGGAAACTCCAAAACAGAAGCTAAAATCATCGCTGCCTTAGTCATCTAGTGCTGCCACAACAGATACCATAAGTGGATGGCTTTAAAAAAGAGAAATTTATTTTCTCACAGTCTAGTAGGTTACAAGTCCAAATTCAGGACGTCAGCTCCAGGGGAAGGCTTTCTCTCTCTGTTGATTCTGGAAGAAGGTCCTTGTCCTCCATCTTCCCATGGTCAAGGAGCTTCTCAGGAGCAGGGACCCCGGGTCCAAAGGACATGCTCTGCTCTTGGTAGTATGAGGTCCCCAACTCTCTTTCCTTTCATCTCCTGAGAGATAAAAGGTGGTGCAGGCCACACCCTAGGGAAACTCCCTGTATCTCGGATCAGGGAGGTGTTAAAATCCCACCCTAATCCTCTCAACATAAAATTAACATCACAAAATGGAGGACAACCTCACATGGCCTATCCAAGTTGATACACACATTTTGGGGGGACATAATTCAATCCATGACATTCTACCCTTTGGCCCCCCCAAAATCACATTCTTGCAAATGGAAAACATATTCATCCCATCACAAACCAAAACCAAACCCACTGCCATGCAGTCGATTCTGACTCATAGCGACCCTATAGGACTGAGTAGAACTTCCCCATAGAGCTTCCAAGGAGCACCTGGCAGATTCGAACTGCCAACCTTTCGGTTAGCAGCCGTAGCACTTAACCACTATGCCACCAGGGTTTCCTCATCCCATCATAGCATAGAAAAAGTCTTAAATCAAGTCCAAGTCCAAAATTCAAAAATCCCTCTTCATCTGTGAAATCTAGGACACAAGTTAACTGCTTCCAAAGGTACAATGGCATAAAAGGCACAAGCTAGACATTTCCATTACAAACTGAAGAAACTTGAGGGAAAGAAGGCATAACATGAACCAAGCGACTCAGGAGAACACATCGCATTAGCCCTCAAAGACATTGCAAACCAAGTGTTTCACTAATTAGGTGAAGTTTGCAAAATTGATTTTTTGAAGTGCAGAGACCAATCCTATGACAATGCTGGGAAATGTCACTGCATTATAAAGGCGTGCAACAGAAAATTCTGGAATGTAATGAATATGCCATTTTCATACCAAGGTGCTGCATATTCACTTAATTTTGTAGGATGTATCACAATGGATTTTTGTCAAAAAAAAAGATTTTTTTCTTCTATTCAGATATTTTACAAATTTTTTGCCATCTCTATTCACCGATGAGCTGTTCATAGGCAATGATCAGCATTAAAATGTCTTTTTAATACCCACTGGGAAGCACATGCTAGAGCAATGTGCTCAATCCTGGACTCACACACTCAGACTCTAGGTGCCATAGAGAATATTGCTGAAGACCAGTCACAAAAAGGAGATACCAGAACAGAAGCTTAAAACATCGCCAACAAAATGGAAACACAGCCCATATATTTATGTTTGTTATGTATAATAATATATTCCATCATTTTCATCTCACGAGTCAATCCTCCAAGATTCAGAAGTAAATTTATAGACATGCATAGATCTCTACCAGCTATTAACAAGATATTTACTTAAGAGAATATTTTGAAAACACAATAAAACAAATACTGCCAAATACTGATTATCAAGCAGTTTATTGTTGCAGAAGCATTAAAAGAAACAAGTAAATGACAGAAATGCTCCAGAAGTACTGAGGGCCAGAGATCAATTTCACATAACCACCATCATTGACACACTTGAATCTTCCATGAAATGAAGGGTGATGATGTATGAAGTTCTTTCTGATATTTTTTTCCTTCTTAATGTGAATATAACTGATGAAGAATTCCTGAAGGTACCTAATAAATTAGCACAGGCTTATCCTGATGAGGAAACCCTGGTGGCACAGTGGGTAAGTGCTACGACTGCTAACCAAGAGGACAGCAGTTCAAATCCACCAGGCGCTCCTTGGAAACTCTATCGGGCAGTTCTACTCTGTCCTATATGGGCGGGATGAGTCAGAATCGACTCGACAGCAGTGGGTTTGGTTTTTATCCTGATGACTTAAGATAAACCTTTATGGAGAAGTGCTACAATTTCATTCTAATGTTAGAATTAAGTTTAGAGATTCAAGACAAATTTTACTCATGTAGGCGTGTAAACCAAAAAACCAAACCCACTACTGGTGAATTGATTTCAGCTGAGTTCTTAACCACTGCACCACCAGTGCTCCAAATATACTCTGGCCCAGTAGTTCAAATGCAACAGCCGCTCCTTGAAAACCCTATGAGGCAGTTCTACTCTGACCTGTAGGGTCATTATGCATCAGAATCGACTCCAACCCAACGGGTTTGTTCTGCCTACTGCCTCATCCCTATTTCATTTTCTCAGAGATAAGTTTCTCTGATAGTGTCAGATTCAGGAACGTGATGAAAAATGTCTCTTGTAGGGGGTGGGGCCAAGATGGCAGAGTAGTCAGATGCTTTGTGTAGCTCCTCTTATAACAAAGACCCAGAGAAGTAAATCGATTATATATGACAATCTAGGAGCCCTGAACATCAAAGGTGAAGTTACAGAATTGGACTTAGTGGCAGGGGGCAGGGGACATGGTTCAGAAGCAGTGAGAGGTTGACAGACCTGACCCGGCAGAAAGCTGCACCCTGCAGGCTGGATTGGATGGCACGTGCGGTGAGGCAAGCAGTGACGCTCAGGACATGTTTTTCACATCAGAAGAGACCGAGTGGTGGAAAGTCTACACAAGCCTCCAGAACCAGTGAAAAGCAGTGCTAAGCTGGCAAAAGATAAGTACATGCATTTAAAATGCCACACAAATCAAAAATCATCCCCTTTGGGAAGAACATCTCTCCCATTTACCTGCTTCCTCCCTCTCTGTTTTTAGTCTTAGACCAGCTTCAGCTATTTCTGGGTCCCCTGGGCCAGAGGTAGGAACTATCACATGCCCTGGAGCAGGAACAAACAACAAAAAATAATCTGCCAGCTTCCCTAAGCCAGAAACTCTGGGAAGGCACAGACATAAGGGGTCCAAGGACTCTGAATGCCTTTCACCCTTGCATAGACCTGTGTAGGCCCATTTCAACAGCGTAGGCCCTCGTTAGCACACTACGACAGGGTATATACCTGAAGCCTATTTTCAACTCTATCAGCTCTAAAGTAGAGTGGCAGATTTGTGATATTTGACAATGTTCTGCCAATTAAGCAGGGTCCTCACCTACCCACATCAGTGACCTGAGGGTTGGTGGCTCCATCCACGCCACCTATCCACCCAATTCAGGAGTCCAGGAATAAGTGGTGAATCCCAGTCCTTACAACCAACAGCATTGGGTGACCATGGTCTGGCTGCAAAACCCACCCACCTATGTGCTCTAGGGAACAGGGACATGCTTTCCTCCCAGACACTCAAGGGCAGTCATTCCCCCCACAGTAGCCAGACACCTGTACCTACACCAATCAACCCTGTCTATGTAGGACTGTAGGTGAGAGCCTACACCGCACACTTGGTGACCAACTACCTGGACACCTGAGCTGAATGCATACAAGAAAAGTAAAATGGCTCCTAGGCTCACATACCTAGTAACAGCTCTGATCACCTGGTGACAGGATGGAAGAGCTTCAAAGGTGCCAATAATCAAACTAGCTCACCCAAGCAGCCTATTTGGGCATATCAAAATAAAACAAGATGCTAGGACACAGGACACCAAAAAAAAAAAAAAAAAAAAAAAACCCCAGTGCCGTCAAGTAGATTCCGACTCAGTAAGCAAGCATAAAATAAATGAATATAATAACTCATTGATGGCTCAGAGACAAGTGTAAATATCAAATAACATAAAGAGGCAGACCATGATGGATTCAGGAAGCTCCCAAAACAACAAATCAAGAAATCTTCCAAATGAAGAGAAATTCCAGGAATTACCGGAGGTAGAATTTAAAAGATTAATACACTGAGCTCTTCAAAAGATCCAGGAGGAGATCAGGCAAAACGAAGAACAAGCCAAGGAACACACAGATAAAACAATAGAGGAACTTAAGAAGGTTATATAAGAGTATAAAGACAAATGTAACAGGCTGCAAGAATCCATAGAATGACAGCAAGCAAATCCAAAAGAGTAACAATAAAATTTCAGAATTAGACAACTCAATAGAAAATGAGAGGAGCAGAATTGAGGCACTGGAAGTCAGAATTAGTGAGACTGAAGATAAAGTACTTGACACCAACTTATTTGAGGAAAAATCAGATAAAATAATTTTTTTAAATTGAAGAAACTCTAAGAATTATGCGGGACTCTATCAAGAGTGATTGGAACACCAGAATCAGGGCGGGGGGTGGAGGGATAACAGAAAACACAGGGAGAATTGTTGAAGACTTCTTGGCTAAAAACTTCACTGATCTTGTGAAAGATAAGAAGATATCTACCCAAGATGCTTACTGAACCCCACGCAAGGTAGATGCCAAGATAAAGTCACCAGGACATGTTATAATTTTGCTTGTCAAAACCAAATATAAAGAGAGAATTTTAAGAGTAGCTAGGGATAAACAAAAAGTCACCTATAAAGAAGGGTCAGTAAGACTAAGCTCGGACTACTCAGCAGAAACCATGCAGGCAAGAAGGACATATACGAAGCCCTGAAGGAAAAAAAAAAAAAAATTGCGAGCCAAGAATTATATATCCAGCAAAACTGTCTCTCAAATATGATGGTGAAATTAGGACATTTCCAGATAAGCAAGTTTAGGGAATTTTTAAAAACCTAACCAATATGACAAGAAATAATAAAGGGAGTTCTCCAGTTAGAAAAGCAATAATATCAGGTAACAACCCAAGGCTAGAACACGGGACAGAACAACCAGATACCAACCCACGTAGGGACTTACAAATAAATGAAAGCTAACACACTGAAAATATAGAAACAGAGACATCGATCTCTAAAAGATGACCACATTAAGACAAAAAAGAGAGACTAAATAATGTAGTCATAGATCCTTCATATGGAGAGAAAGTCAAGATGATATAAAGACATAAAAGATTGGTTTAAATTTAGAAAAACAGGTAAATGTTAAGGTAACCCAAAGGAAACTAACAATCCTACACATTAAAATAAAAAAAACAAGGAAAACATAAATTTTCAGCAAATACAAAAGCAACAAGAAAAAGCTGAAAGACTAAAAAGAAAAACGATTCAGCACAGAAAAAAATAAATTAGCAGTAAATACAAAGGCAACAAAAATGAAGAGGATGGAAAGAAAATGCACAAAGAACAACGACTCAAGAAAATTAAGTGGAATCAGGAAAATGTCAACAAGACATACACAAAAAAAGACGAAAATGACAGCACTAAACTCATAACTATGAATAATTATGATAAATGTAAATGGTTTAATTGCACCAATAAGGAGAGAGAGAGTAGCAGAATGGATTAAAAAACGTGATCCGTCTGTATACAGACTGCAAGAGACACACCATAGACTCAAAGACATAAACAAACTAAATCTCAAAAAATGGAAAAAAAAAAATATATATATATATATCAAGCAGTCAACAATAAAAAATAAGAGTGGCAATATTAATCTCTGATAAAACAGGCTTTAAAGTAAAATACACCACAAAGGAAAAGGAAATACACTATATAATTATTAAAGGGTCAATATACCAGGAGGACAAAATCATAATATTTATATACCCAATGACAGGGCTCCAAAATACATAAAACAAACTCAAACAGCATTGAAAAGAGAAATAGCTCCACAATAATAGTAGAAGACTTCAACATACCACTTCTGATGACAGACAGGATATCCATAAAGAAGCTCAATAAAGACACAGAAGGTCTAAATACCACAATCAGCCAACTGATCTCATACACTTATACACAACACTCCACCCAATGGTAGTCAAGTAAACTTTCTTTTCTAACACTCATGGAGCATTCTTGAGAATAGACCACGTATTAGGCCACAAAGCAAGCATTAACAGAATCCAAAACATCAAAATATTACACAGCATGTTTCCTGACCATAAAGCCATAAAAGTCAAACCGCTGTAGTTATCATACATTTTAATTTCTTACGTATTTTAAACCCAATAAAGTCTATTCTTATTATGTCATGCAGTCAGTAATCCTCTATTTTTACCCATTTCATTAACTTTCATTCCTTCTTGCATCTTAAGCCTTTCACCTTATTTTCTTTCTGCTTCAAGAATACCTTTGGAATTTTCTTTAATGTGGGCATGCTGATGTTAACTTATCTAGGTTTTGTTTCTCTGAAGACAAAAGGTCTTTGCTCATTCATGAAGGATGTTTTTCCTCAGCACAAAATTCTGGGTTGCCACATATTTTCTCTCTATAATTTAAATATACCATCTTATTGTCTTAGGGTTTTCACTATTTCTGTACAGAAGTCATCAGCCAGTTTTTTTGTTTGTCCTTTAAAGATAACCTCTTCCATTCTTTAGTTGTGTTAAATTATTTGTTTTTTTGTGGGGTTTTTTGTCTTTAGCTTCAGCAGTCCTACTATGATGTACCTAGATACGAATTTCTTTGTATTTACCCTACATGGGTCTTATAAGGAAACCCTGGTGGCGTAGCGGTTAAGTGTTATGGCTGCTAAGCAAAACGTCAGCAGTTCGAATCCACCAGGCGCTCCTTGGAAACTCTACGGGGCAGTTCTACTCTGTCCTATAGGGTCGCTTTGAGTCGGAATCGACTCGACGGCAGTGGCTTTGTTCTTTTTTTTTTTTGGTTTGGGTTTTGTAAGTCTTCTAGGATCTGTGACTTGATATCTTTAATTATTTGAAGAAAATTCTCAGCCATAATCTCAGTTTTTCTGCCTCATTCTTTTTCTTCCTTCTTAAAGTATCTTATGCTAGATATTCTCATCGTATTCTCTGTATCTTATTCCTTTTTATATTATATATATCTTTCCTTTTGTCTATGCCTCTATTTTCTTCCAACGTATCTTCCAGTTCACTAAACCTCTTCAGCATTTTTAATCTGCTGTTATATACATGCATTAAGATTTTAACTTCAGCTATAGTTTTCAGTTGACTTTCTAAGTTGATCTTTTTCTTAGATTCTAGTTTTTTGCCAAATTTCTAAGTCTTGCCTTTATTTCTTTGAACATAATAGAGTGATTTCAGTGTCTTTGTCTGATAGCTCCAATATCTAGTTTTTCTGTGGATCTCATTCTGTTATTCGTTGTTTCTACAGGTTTCACTTTTTTCTTTCTTTTTTTAAAAAATTGTTGATTATATTAGAGAGGCGAGGCCAAGATGGCAGAGTAGTGAGACGCTGCCAGTGATCCCTCTTACAAAAAAGACCCGAAAAAAGAAGTGAAGCGATTATATTTATGACAAGCTAGGAGCCCTGAACATCAAAGGCAAAGTAAGAAAACGGAGTCAGCGGCAGGGGGAAGGAGAGACTATTCAGAAGCGGAGAGGAGTTACTGGACCTGAATAGCCAGGAACCCTCAGGCACCGTTCCCTGGAGCGACTGCAGTGGGGCTGGCAGTAGCGTTCCAGAGGCGCTTAGCTCAGGGAAAGACAGCAAGTTGCACAGACTACTCACACCTCCAGAACAAGAGAAGAACGGCACTCTCGGCAAAAGCTAATTACTTGTGTTTATTTTACCACGCCCCCAGCCCCCAAGCCGGCTTCAGTGGCTGTCAACTTCCCTGGGCCTGAGATAGGCCCTGGTACCACTCTGAGCCATTCTTCCGTCCTTGAAGAAGGTACAAGTTCACAACTGGGGGAAAGATAATCTGCCAGCTCAATTAAGCTGAGGAGCTCAGGACAGAAGCAGCTCTCGTTCAGGCACAGACAGTCCATGGGCTTTGAATACCTTTCACCCCAGCATGGACCTGTGTGGGCCCATTTCGGGAGACTAGGCCCTTGTCGCCAGACTGCAACTGTTTCAGCTGAACGGTGGAAAGATGGGTGTTTGATGTTTGACACTGCTTTGCCTATTAAACAGGGTCTTCACCTACCCACATCAGGGGCCTAAGGACTGGTGGTCCCACCCATAATACCTAGCCACCTGTGACAGGGCTCCAAGGATAAGTAGTACCGCCCAGAACTTACAACCAAAAGCATTGGGTACCCATCGCCCTTCTGCAGAACCCACCCGTGTGCTCTACAGAACAGGGATGCACTTTCCTTACAGACACTCAGAGCACAGCTGTCAGACCCATGCCTTGATCAGACTCTGACCCCCTACTGCAGCCAGATACTTCTGCCTACACCAATAACCCCTGCCCCTCTAAGACTGTAGGACAGAGCCTGTACCTTACACTTTATGACCAACTACCTGGGCACCTGAGTTGAATCCATACAAGAAAAGTAAATGAACTCCTAGGCTCATATACCTGGTAACAGTGCTAGCCATCTGGTGATAGTACATTAGAGCTTCAAAGGTGAAAATAATCAACCTAGCGCACTCAAGCAGCTTATTTGGGAATACCAAAACTAAACAAAGCAAGAAGCTAGGATACAAAAAGCAAGCATAAAATAAACTAATACAATAACTTATAGATGGCT
The DNA here is from genome assembly GCF_030014295.1 of Loxodonta africana. NCBI lineage: Eukaryota > Metazoa > Chordata > Mammalia > Proboscidea > Elephantidae > Loxodonta > Loxodonta africana. The sequence continues at coordinate 444,380 of NW_026975074.1, forward strand.
CAGATAAGTCGATATCAAATCACATAAAGAGGCAGACACGGGGGCAGGACCAAGATGGCTCACTAGGTAGAAGCTTCCGCTTATCCCTCTTGAAACGAACACTCAAAAAAACAAGTGAATCAATTACATAAAGGACAATCTACAAACCCTGACCATCAAACACAGAACTAAGGAGTTGACCTGAGTGACAGGTGAGCAAAAAGCCACACTGCAGCAGGGACCACTTCCGGAGCCAGTGTCCCATGCCACAGCCTTGAGCCCTCGCGGTTCCCTGGTGCCAGAGTGGTGGGGCTGATTGTGGCTTACTGAGACAGGGAAGCACGGATGTAGGCCTAACCCTCAGGACCAACTTTGGAGGGGACCCAGACAGCACACGCAGGCTCCACACAGATGCGGCTGACAGGGAAACGAAAAACCACAGGGAAGCAGTGACTGGTTTTAGAGCCTGGAGTGCAGCGTCCCAGAAAGGAAACCTTGGTGCTGGGCTTTGGACTAAGTGTGGGGGAGCCGATTGTGGCTTCCTGAGACGGTGTGAGCATGGATGCAGCCCTAACCCTCTGGGACAGTCTCAGCAGGGATCCAGCCAGCACACACGAGCGACACAATGCTCTGGAATCTCAGAAAAAACAGTCCTCACCAAACAACATAAGTAACTTTCTATATTTTGCCAGGCTACTCTCTTCTATAAATCTGATTCCACCCCTCATTGCCCCAGCCAGCTTCATTAACATTGGAATTCTCTGTGCCAGAGGGTGAAGTGCACTGCTGGATTTTTTTTTTCTTCTTTCTTTTCTAACCCATTCTCCTGGCCTGAGAAAAGCAGCATTTAACAATCAAAGAAAAAATCCTTCCCTGACTTCCCTAAACTGGAATAACAATACAGAATCAGCTCCATCCAGGCATTAAGAAACTCATAGTCTTTGTCTTTTACCCTACAGGTAACTAGGTGGCTATTATAATGCAAAGGCAATTCTGATAGAGATCTGACCATAATTGTTTTAGCTCTGCAGTGGAAAGGCAAGTTTTGGAGGTCAGTTACCTCTCTACCTATTAAACAGAGCCCTCACTGATCCACACCAGCGAAAAGAGGGCTGAGACTCCACCCACACCACCTAGCCACCTGCTAGACGGGTCTGAGAATAGTGACGCCCACCCAAGCATTGGGTGCCTAAGATACAGCTGCAGAGCCCACCCACCAGAGTGCTCTAGAGAATAGAGCCACACCTACCTCACTGACACTTGAAGGAAGGCTGTCAGCATCCTGCCCTCCTCGAAATGTGACCCCCTGACACTAATAGAAACTGGTGCATACAACCATCAGCACTACTCCTCTAAGATAATACGTGAGAGCCTACATGACACACTAGGTAACCAGCTATCAGGACACCTGAGCTGATTGTATTCAAGAATAGTGAATGGACTCATACGCTTATATACCTGGTAACAGCTCAGGCAAGCTGGTAACAGGATGTAAGTGATTCAAAAGCTACAGCAATCAAGATACCACAATCTAGTAGCCCATCTGGGTGTACTGTAACAAAACAAAACAAGAAGATAAGACACAGTGATCAAATATAAAAGAAAACATTACAATATCTTATAGATTGGTCAGAGACAGGAGTCGACATCAAATCACATGAAGAGGCAGACCATGATTGCTTCTACAAACCCCCAAGTCAAAGAATCAAAATCATTCCCGGATGTAAATACAGTCCTAGAATTGCCAAATGTAGAATATAAAAAAATTATATACAGAATGCTTCAAGACATCAGGGATGACCTCACAAATGAAATATGGCAATCTACAGAAAAAGCCAAGGAACACACGGATAAAGCAGTTGAAGAAATCCAAAAGATTATTCAAGAACGTAGTGAAAAAATTAATAAGCTGTAAGAATCCATAGAGAGACAGCATTCAGAAATCCAAAAGTTTAACAATAAAGTCACAGAATCAGACAATTCAATAAGAAGTCAGAGTGGGGGAGCTGGAGGACAAGACAATTGACACAAATATAGTTGAAGAAAAATCAGAGAAAGGAATTTAAAACTATGAAGAAACCCTAAGAATCATGGGGGACTCTATCAAGAATAATTTGCGTGTGATAAACATAATGACTCAGCAAAATAAATTCAACTACTATAAAAAGGAGGAACACACATTCTACAAAGAAAAACTCAGCACAAAAAAGTAAATGGAAAAATGAAATTGTCAAAAACAGGCATCAAAATGACAGCACTAAACTCATACTTATCTAATTACACTTAATATAAATGGACTAAATTCACCAATAAAGAGACAGAAAGTTGCAAACTGGATAAAAAAAACACCATCAGTCTGTATGCTGCCTAAAAGAGACACACCTTAGACTTAGAGACACAAATAAACTAAAACTGGAAGGATGGATAAAAATATATCAAGCAAACAACAATCAAAAAAGAGCAGGAGAGGCAATATTAATTTCCGACAAAATAGACTTTAAAGTTAAATCCACCACAAAGGATAAAGAAAGACACTACATATGATTAAAGGGACAATTTACCGGGAAGATATAACCATATTAAATATTTATGCACCCAATGATAGGGCCACAACATTCATAAAGCAAATGTTCACAGAATTAAAAAGTGAGACAGACACCTCCACAATTATGGTAGGAGACTTCAACACAAGCCTCTCGGTGAAGGGTAGGAAATGTAGTAAGAAGCTCAATAGAGACACTGAAGATCTAATTGCTACAATTAAACAACTTCACTTCATAGACTTATACAGAACACTCCACCCAACAGCTGCAAACTATAATTTCTTTTCTAGTGCACATGAAACATTCTCTAGAACAGATCACATATTAGGTCATAAAACAAGCCTTTGCAGAACGCAAAACATTGAAATATTACAAAACATCTTCTCTGAACAAAAGACCATAAAAGTAAAAATCAATAACAGAAAAACCAGGGAAAAGAAATCAAATGCTTGGAAACTGCACAATAAAAAAAAAAAAAATACCCTGCTCAAAAAAGACTGGGTTATGGAAGACCTTAAGGAGGGAATAAAGAAATTCACAGAATTCAACGAGACTGAAAACACTTCCTATGAAAACCTTTGGGACATGGTGAAAGCAGTGCTCAGAGGTCAATTTATATCAATAAAGGCACACATATTAAAGAAGAGCCAAAATGAAAGAACTGTCGCTATAACTAGAACAAACAGAAAGACAGCAACAAAAGAAAATATCAGGCACCAGAAGAAAGCAAAAAATAAAAACTACAGCAAAATTAAATGAATTAGAGAACAGAAAAACAATTGAAAGAGTTAACAAGGCCAAAAACTGCTTCTTTGAAAAAATGAACAAAATTGATAAACCACTGGCCAGACTGACTAAAGAAATACAGGAAAAGAAACCAATAATCTGAATAAGAAATGGGATGGTCCATATCACAACAGATCCAACTGAAATTAAAACAATCATATCAGATTACTACAAAAAAATCGTACTCTGGCAAATTTGAAAACCTAGAAAAAATGGATGAATTCCTAGGAAAACACTACCTACCTAAACTAACACAAACTGAAGTAGAACAACTAAATAAACCCATAACAGAAAAAGAGATTGAAAAGGTAATCAAAACACTCCCAAGAAAAAACAGCCCTGGCCCTGACAGCTTCACTGCAAAGTTCTACCAAACTTTCAGGGAAGACTTACCACTACTACTGAAGGTATTTCAAAGCATAGAAAAGAACGGAATACTACCTAACTCCTTCTATGAAGCCAGCATAACCCTGATACCAAAACCAGCTAAAGACAACACAAAAAAAGAAAATTACAGACCTATATCCCTCATGAACATAGAGGCAAAAATCCTCAAGAAAATTCTAGCCAATAGAATTCAACAACATATCAAAAAAATAATCCACCATAACCAAGCAGGATTTATACCAGGTATGCAAGGTTGGTTCAATATTAGAAAAACAATTACTGTAATCCACCACAGGAAAAAAAAGGACAAGAACCACATAATTTTATCAATGGATACAGAAAAGATTAGAACTGCCCCATAGAGTTTCCAAGGAGTGCCTGGTGGATTCGAACTGCAGACCTTTGGTTAGCACCGGTGGCTCTTAACCACTACGCCATCAGGGTTTCCAACCAAACAACAGATATGTGAAACCTTAACTCTGGTGAAGGAAGAGACGGTACACAAGACTGGGGAATCAACCTCAGCCTCATTCTAACCCTAAACATAACCCTAAACCACTTGTGCCCTAGCCTAGTAACCCCAGCCCTAACCGCAACCACCTAAAACCTATACCCCTCAACCTAACTCCCAAACCTCTAACCCCCAAACCTGAACCCCTAACACCAAACCCTAACCCCTAACCCTAATCCTCTAACCCTTCTGCATCTCTGGGCCTCTCGACTCTCCGTCTGATTTCTCCCTCCAAATCCTACTAACACTCAGTGGAATTTTGAAGTTTCAGCTGTGCTTTGCTTCTTGTTGTCTCCACCGGTCCCATCAAGGCACTGCATCATTTGCTCTGCTTCACTATTGAGTTCCAAAACCATGGCTTAGAATCACCTGACACTGAACTTCAGCGATTCGGCGCAAGGCCGCGAGAGGGCGCACGCACCGCCGGTTCTGTTCTACCCACCAGACACTCCGAGCATGGGAACCTCCTGGACCTAAGCCGGGACCGACCTGGGTACCGCTCCAGTGGCGATAGCAGAAGCTTTTCTTTCCGAGAGATCCAACGCCCCAGGGTGCTCTCTCAATACTCCCATTAATGCTATGATTATCCTGACCCACTCCTTCTGAGCAACCTAGTGGGTCCTCGACCAGGCCCAGTCTTCACAACCCGCACCCCCCTGCCGTGGTCACGTAGAGGAACCTGCAGGGCCGCGCCCTCCCCGCCCAAGCTCTGCCCCTCCATACCCTGATGCCCTGCAGGCCTCTACTAGGTCCCCGCCCAGGGGAGAGTTGTCGCCCCGCACGGGGTGGGGGGACACGAGGGAACATTCGGAAACCACCCCCCAGGCACGAAGCCCACTGCCCGACTGCCCGTATTGAGACCACGTGAGCAGCGCTGCCCCGCCGACTGGAGCCTGCAGGGCATCACTCACGTTTGTCAGCTTCTCACTGCCCTCTGGGCTCGGGGTCCCAGAGCAGCCAATCCCCCCGGGGCGGCGGGCGGTCCGTCCACAGGGGCTGGAAGATCGGGTTGGTGCCCATGGCTGGAGCGCTTAAAACCCTTAGAAACCCTCATAAACTGTCAGCTCCAGACCTTCAAATGTCAGCCTGAGAGACACCTAATACCCAACCTAAAAAAAAAACCACACCTGTTGGCCATCGAGTCAATTCTGACTCATAGCGACCCTATAGGACAGAGTAGAACTGCCCCACAGAGTTTCCAAGGAGCGCCTGGTGGATTCAAACTGCCAACCTTTTGGCTAGCAGCCTTAGCACTTAACCACTACGCCACCAGGCTAACCCACTGAACCCACTGCCACCAGGGTAGAGGCTCCAAATCCCGCCAGTTTGAGGAACCCTCAAATCCCCTCAGCACCAGAGACCGCGTCCACAGCCACCGGTATACAGCGCCGCACAAACGTTTAAGTTAACAAACAACATGGTTGCTCAGGACCCCTTCCTGCTACCCCCACCCCCGCCACCCAGCGGGGAGCGGGACCCGGCATCCACACTGTTAACAGACACTGAATCGCTGCTGCTTCCACAAGGAGTAGGATCCCCGCACTGCTCCACAGGTTCCCAGGATCCCTTCCTTTCCAGGTGGGGCCGGGGACACGCCGACGCCCCAGCCCCGAGAGTAGACCAGCCGGGCGTGGGCGCGGGTGCGGGGTGCCTCAGCCTCCCAGGCACAGCGCCCAAAACAGTAAGGGGCAGCGGGGCCTTGGGCGGGGGATCCATCTCTCCCCGTCCCTGGCACCCTACGGAGTCTGGTGGGGGTGGGACGACGAATGGGGGCGAGGGCCCCGCCCTCAGTCTGGAGTCTCACCGCCCCCGGGCGAACTCTGGGCCTTGGTTTCCCCCCTGGCACAGGGAGCAGGTGGGGGGCGGGGGGGCAGGCCCCCATCCCCCAGCTTGGCCCGCAAACCCGCCCCAGGCAGAGGAGGGACCTTGGCGCAGCCCTGGACACGGCCTTTCTCCCCAAGCCCTTCAAGCCCCCAGGCCCGAGGGCACTCCGCAGCTGGATCCCGCGGCTGGACCCCCACCCCCATCCCCCGCAAATCCATGGGGATGCAAATTTCGCAGACCAGCTGCGTCTCCCGGGCCAGAGGCTCCCTCTCGCAGCCCTTAGAGTGGCTGCGTCCGCCCGGCCCCGTGCCGCGTCCGCCCCTGGGGATCACTCGGGACGGGGTACGCCGGAGGGGGCGATGCCAGCTGCTAACCCAACGTCCGGACTCCCCAACCTCTGGAGCCCACGGGCTGCTGGGACTGGGAACTGCCCTCCTGGCGCCTTCCCTCCACACCTTCGAGGGGCCGGGCTTGTTCAGTCTGGGAGCAGGTCCCTCTACCCACCTGCCGGAGTTTCACACCTTTTAGAAAACACGGGACGGAAAGCAGCACGAACAGCATCCTCTCTAAGGTGCGCCATCGGCCCGGACCCCTCACCACCCGACCCAGCGCTTCCGGGAGTAACTGGCTGGACGGCGAGGAACATGGCTGCCGGCCCCGGCCAGCGGCCCGGGTGGGGGGCGGGCATGGGGGGGTTGGGCCTCCAGAGGGGACGGTGGGGTCTAGAAGCAAGGACAACGCCAAGGTGTGAGGGGTGAGGAGACGGGAGACATCAGGAGAGGACCCTCTCGCATGCAGAGTTAAGTATTGGAGGTGCAACGGTTAAGTGCTTGGCTAACTGAAAGGTGGGCCATTGGAACCCACCAGCTCAGGGGTTGAAAAGATCTGGAGATGGGCTCCCATAAAGATTCTAACCAAACAAAATCCCAAACCAGTTGCTGTTGAATCATTTCTGACTCAGAGTAGAACTGCCCCACAGGGTTTCTGAGGCTATAAGTCTTTACAGAAGCAGACTGCCATGTCTTTCTGCAAAGAACCAACTGGTGGATTCGAACTGTCCACCCTTTGGTTAGCAGCCGAGCTCTTAACCACGGGTGCCACCAGGGCTGCGCCATAAAGACTGCAACCTAGGAAACCTTGTGAGGCAGTTCTAAGTTGTCATACAGGGTTGATACGAGTCAGAATCTCTTGATGGCACACAACCATGATTGTAGTAAGAAAAATTCCTCCAGGTATCTGTCTACATGACCCCTGAAGCACACATGCATGCACGCTATCAAAGCAGTGCGGCCAAAGACAGGAAATTGGAATAGAGACATTATAGAGTGGACAGTGAAAAGTGATTTCTGAGGGGCGTGCAGCTCAAGTGGAGGAAGTAGCATACAACTAAATGCCCTTCTACTTCTATTGTTCAATAGTCTTGAGAAAGAATGTGTCCCAGGAGTTAACTGTAGCCCAGGAGAACTTGAAGACAGCAAATACAGAGGACCAGTCAGGATGCTTCTGCAGTGGTCAGGGTGAGGAGTGATGGTGGTAGTGCAGGTGGGAACAGTGGGCAGGCTTGAGGTGTAACTTGGAGCTTGAGCTGCCAAGAATTGCTGGTGGCTCAGATATATGGGATGAGGGGAATGGAGAATCAAAGGAGACTTCTAGAATTCAGGCTACCATGAAAGCATGGTCACCAGAGGCATCCTCTACCACGTGGAAAACCATGGAGGAACAAACTTGAGAAACTGAGCAAAAGATTTTTTCTAGACATGTTAGATTTCGATGTCTGAGTTTGTCCAAGTGTGGAGAACAGTTCCCAGCTGTGGATACCACTCTGAGGTAGAGTAGTTTTCTGGGTTCTAAGAATTTGGAGATCATCAGCCTATAGCTGATTTGAAAGCCACTGGTGGTGCGATGATTATGCACTTGGGTGCTACCAAAAGGTCTGCAGTTTGAATCTACCAGTCGCTCCTTGGAAATCCTGTGGGGAAGTTCTACTCTGTCCTATAGGGTCCCTATGAGTCAGAATCCACTCAACAGTGACTTTTTTGTTTCGTTTTAATACTAAGCTCAGAAAAGTTGTGTGTCAGGGTTGTATTTTTTCACAATACTTATTCAAGCAGTTCGAATCTACCGGCCACTCCTTGGAAATCCTATGGGTCAATTCTACTCTGTCGTTTAGGGTCGCTATGAGATAGAATTGACCCAACAGCAATGGACTTAGAACTTGGACTTAGAGGAGCCCTTTCTTTGTCAAAGCTGAAAGTTTTACTTCATACTTTTTAAAAACTGCCATGTCTCGTGCTACACGGCTACGGGAGCATTTTTGGTGCTAACTTGACTTGTTCTTGGTGAAGGGCTCTGTATTCATTTTCTAGGGCTGCCATAGTAAATTACCAAAAACTCAGTGTCTTTAAAAAAACATATAATCCATACAGTCCAAGAAGCTGGACTCTATGAAGAAGAAGGGGCACCAGGATTCGAGGAAGACTCATTAACAGCCTAGACATGCAGATGACACAACCTTGCTTACTGAAAGTGAAGAGGACTTGAAGCACTTACTGATGAGGATCAAAGACTTCAGCCTTCAGTATGGATTACACTTCAACATAAAGAAAACAAAAATCCTCACAACTGGAACAATAAAAAAATCACAATAAAGAGAGAAAATACTGAAGTCGTCAAGGATTTCATTTTACTTGGATCCACAATCACCATCCATGGAAGCACACTTCGAGAAATCAAATGACATATTTTATTGGGCAAATCTGCTACAAAAGACCTCTTTAAAGTGTTAAAAATCAAAGATGTCACTTTGAGGACTAAGGTGTGCCTGAACCAAGCCATGGTATTTTCAATCGCCTCATATGCAGCTAGAGCTGGACAATGAATAAGGAAGAAAAAAGAACTGAAACTTGAATTATGTTGTTGGTGAAGAATAATGAATATGCCATGGACTGCTAGAAGAATGAACACACCTGTCTTGGAAGAAGTACAGCCAGAATGCTCCTTAGAAAGGTAGGTAGCAAGACTTGGTCTCACGTACTCTGGACATATTATCAGGAGGGATCAGTCCCTGGAAAAAGACATCGTGCTTGGTAAAACAGAGGGTCAGTGAAAAAGACAAAGATCCTCAATGAGACAGATTGAGATGGTGGCTGCAACAGTGGGCTCAAACATTGCGATGAGAAAGGCCCAGGGCTGGGCACTGTTTCGTTCTGTTGTACATAGGGTCGCTATGAGTTGGAACTGACTCAACAGCACCTAACAACAACATCATAAACTCACTGGATCTCCTGGGGATAGAATGTCATATTCACTGTAGAGTAGATTGTTTGTTTGTTTGTTTACCATATTTACTAATACTATGATTTACGTTTGATAACTTCCACAATCTGTTGGATCGCTTTTCTTTGGAATGGACACAAACGTGCATCTCTTGCAGTCTGTTGGCCAGGTAGCTAGCTTCCAAATTTCTTTGCATGGTGGAGTGAGCATCTGCAGTGCTGCATCTGTTTGTTGAACCAACTCAGTGGGTGTTCTGTCAGTTCCTGGAGCCTTGTTTTTCGCCAGTGCCTTCAGTGTAGCTTGGACTTCTTGCTTCACTACTACCAGTTCTTCATCATATGCCACCTCATGAAACGACTGAAAGTCGACCATTTCTTTTGGTACTGTGACTCTGTGTATTCTTTCCATCTTTTGTGTGTGTGTGCTTTAAGTGAAACTTTACAAATCAAGTCAGTCTCTCGTACAAAAATTTGTATACAGCTTGCTATGTACTCCTAGTTCCTCTCCCACTAATGAGACAGCACACTCCTTCTCTCAGGCCTGTATTCCCTGTGTCCATTCAGACACTTTCTGTCCCCCTCTGCCTTCTCATCTCCCCTCCAAACGGGAGCTGCCCACATAGTCTCATGTGTCCACTTGAGACAAGAAGGTCACTCCTCACCACTATCATTTTCTATCCTATAATCCAGTCCAATCCCTGTCTGAAGAGTTGGCTTTGGGAATGGTTCCAGTCTTGGGCCAACAGAAGGTCTGGGGACCGTGACCTCCAGGGTTCCTCTACTCTCAGTCAGATCATTAAGTCTGATTTTTTATGGGACTTTGAGGTCTGCATCTCACTGCTCTCGTGCTCCGTCAGGGATGCTCTGTTTAATTCCCTGTCGGGGCAGTCTTCGGTTGGAGACGGGCACCATCTAGTTCTTCTGGTCTCAGGCTGATGTAGTCTCGGATTTACGTGGCCATTTCTGTCTTTTGGACTCATAATTACCTTGTATCTTTGGTGTTCTTCATTCTCCTTTGCTCCAGGTGGGTTGAGACCAATGGATGCATCGTAGATGGCCGCTTGATAGTGTTTTTAAGACTGCAGATGCCACTCACCAAAGTGGGATGCAGAATGTTTTCTTAATAGATTTTATTATGTCAATTGACCTAGATGTCCCCTGAAAACATGGTCCCCCAACTACTGCCCCTGCTACTCTGGCCTTTGGAGCATTTGGTTTATTCAGGAAACTGCTTTTCATTTAGTCCAGTTATGTATGTTGTCTTTCCCTTCACCTAAAATAGTTCTTGTCTACTATCTAAATTTCCGAATATCCTTCTCCCTCCCTTTCTCCCCACCCTCATAACCATCAAAGAATATTTTCTTCTCTGTTCAAACCATTTCTTGAGTTCTTATAATAGTGGTCTCATACAATATTTGTCCTTTTGCAACTGACTAATTTCACTCAGCATAATGCCCTCCAGATTCCTCCAAGCTATGAAATATTTCACGGATTCATCATTGTTCTTGATCTGTGTGAAGTATTCCATCGTGTGAAGGTACCACAATTTATTTATCCATTCATCTGTTGATGGGCACCTTGGTTACTTCCATCTTTCTGCTATTGTAAACAGTGCTGCAATGAACATGGTTGTGCATATATCTGTTCATATAAAGGCTCTTATTTCTCTAAGATATATTCCAAGGAGTGGGATTGCCATATCCTATTGTAGTTCTATTTCTAGCTTTTTAAGGAAGTGCCAGATTGATTTTCAAAGTGGCTGCACCATTTTAAATTCCCACCAGCAGTGAATAAGTGTTCCAGGCTCTCTACAACCTCTCCAACATTTATTATTTTGTGATTTGGCATTAATGGCAGCCTTGCTGGAGTGAGATGGTATCTCATTGTAGTTTTGATTTACATTTCTCTAATGGCTAATGATTGTGAGCATTTCCTCATGTGTCTGTTACCTGCCCGAATGTCTTCTTCGTTGAAGTGCCTGTTCCTATCCTTTGCCCATTTTTAAAATGGATTATTTGTCTTTTTGTTATTGAGTTTTTGCAATATCATGTAGATTTTAGAGATCAGAGGCTGATCGGAAATGTTATAGCTAAAAACTGTTTCCCAGTCTGTAGGTAGTCAGTTTACTCTTCTGGTGAAGGCTTGGGATGAGCATAAGTGTTTGATTTTTAGGAGTTCTCTTTTCTCTTTGGGTGCTTGCACATTGTTAGCAATGTTTTTTGTACTGTTTATGCTATGTATTAGGGCTCCTAGTGTTGTCCCTGTTTTTTCTTCCATGATTTTTATCATTTTAGATTTCATATTTAGGTCCTTGATCCATTTTCAGTTAGTTTTTGTGCACGGTGTGAGGTATGGATCTTGTTTCATTTTTTTGTGGAGGGATATCCAGTTATGCCAGCACCATTTGTTAAAGAGGCTATCTTTCCCCCATTTAACTGACTTTGAGCCTTTATCAAATATCAGCTAATAAGTGAATGGAGTTATGTCTGGTTTCTCAATTCTGTTCCATTGGTCTATGTGTCTGCTGCTGTACCGGTACCAGGCTGTTTTGACTACTATGGTGGTATAATAAGTTCTAAAATTAGGTAACGTTTTGCCTCCCACTTTGTTCTTCTTTTTCAGTAATGCTTTATTTATCTGGGGCCTCTTTCCCTTCCATATGAAGTTGGTGATTTGTTTCTCCATCACCTTAAAAAATGTCCTTGGAATTTGGATTGGAATTGCAGCATATCTATGGATCGCTTTCAGTAGAAGAGATACTTTTACAATGTTCAGTGTTCCTGTCTATGATCAAGGTATGCTTGTCCACTTACATAAGTCTCTTTTGGTTTCTTTTAGTAGTGTCTTGTAGTTTTCTTTGTTTAGGTCTTTTATGTCCCTGGTTACAATTATTCCTAGTATTTTATCTTCCTGGGGGCTACCGTAAATGGCATTGATTTGGTGATTTCCTCTTTGATGTTCTTTTTGTTGGTGTAGAGGAATCCAACTGATTTTTGTAGGTTTATCTTGTATCCTGATATTCTGCTGAACTCTTCCATTAGTTTCAGTAGTTTTCTTGAGGATTCTTTACGGTTTTCTCTGTATAAGATCATGTCATCTGCAAATAGAGATACTTTTATTTCTTCTTTACCAATCTGGATGCCCTTTATTTCTTTATCTGGCCTAATTGCTCTGGCTAGGACCTTCAGCACACTGTTGTACAAGAGTCGTGATAAAGGGCATCCTTGTCTGGTTCCCGATCTCAGGGAATGCTTTCAGACTCTCTCCATTAAAGGTGATGTTGGATGTTGGCTTTATATAAATGCCCTTTATTGTGTTGAGGAATTTTCCTTCTATTCCTATTTTCTGAGAGTTTTTATCATGAATGGGTGTTGGACTTTGTCAAATGCCTTTTCTGCATCAATTGATAAGATCATGTGGTTCTTGTCCTTTGTTTTACCTATATGGTGGATTACTTTGATTGTTCTTCTAATGTTGAACCATCCCTGCATACCTAGTATGAATCCCACGTGGTCATGGTGAATTATTTTTTTGATATGTTATTGAATTCTATTGTGTAGAATTTTGATGAGGATTTTTGCATCTAAGTTCGTGAGGAATATAGGTCTGTAATTTTTTTGTGTGTGTGGTGTCTTTACCTGGTTTTGATATCAGGGATATGCTGGCTTCATAGAATGAGTTTGGGAGTATTCCATCTTTTTCAATGCTCTAAAATACCTTTACTAGTAGTAGTGTTAACTCTTCCCTGAAAGTTTGGTAGAACTCACCAGGGAAGCTGTCAGGGCCAGGGCTTTTTTGTTGTTGTTGTTGGGAGATTTTTTATTTTTTTAATTACCTTTTTCAACCTCTCCTTCTGTTATGGGTTTATTTAATTGTTCTACCACTGTTTCTGTTAGTTTAGGTAGGCAATGTGTTTCTAGAAATGTATCCATTTCTTCTAGGTTGTCAAAGTTGTTAGAGTATGATTTTTCATACTAATCTGATATGATTCTTTTAATTTCAGTTGGGTCTGTTGTGATGTTGGGTAATTTGCTTCTTCTGTTTTTCTTTTGTCCGTTTGGCCAATGTTTTAGCAATTTTGTTAATTTTTTCAAAGAACCAGCTTTTGGTCTTGTTAACTCTTTCAATTTTTTTTTCTGTTCTCTATTTCATTTAATTCTGCTCTACTTTTTATTATTTAATTTCTTCTGATGCCTGAGGGTTTCTTTTGTTGCTCTATTTCTATTTGTTTAAGTTGTAGGGATAATTCTTTGATTTTGGCCCTTTCTTCTTTTTGGATGTGTGCGTGTATTGCTATAAATTGACCTCTGAGCACTGCTTTACCTGTGTCTCAAAGGTTCTGGTAGGAAGTGTTTTCATTCTCATTGGATACTTTGAATTTCGTTATTCCATCCTTAATGTCCTCTATAACCCAGTCATTTTTGAGCAAGGTATTGCTCAGTTTCTGAGTGTTTGATTTCTTTTCCCCGCTTTTTTTGTTTGTTTGTTTTTGATATCTACTTTTATAGCTTCATGGTCAGAGAAGATGCTTTGCAATATTTTGATGTATTGGATTCTGTTAAGGTGTGCTTCATGGCCTAATACGTGCTCTCTCCCAGAGAATGTTCCATATGCATTGGAAAAGAAAGTATACTTGGCTGCTGTTGGGTGGAGTGTTCTGTATATGTATGTGAAGTCAAGTTGGTTGATTGTGGCATTTAGATCTTCAGTGTCTTTACTGAGGTTCTTTCTGAATGTTCTGTTCTTCACCAAAGTGGTATGTTGGAGTCAGCTAATATTGTTGTGGAGCTGTCTATCTCACTTTACAATGCTGTTAGCGTTTGTTTTATGTATCTTGAAGCCCTGTCATTGGGTGTGTAAATATTTAATATGGTGATATCCTCCTGGTATGTTGTCTGTTTAATCATTATATAGTGTCCTTCCTTATCCTTTTTGGTGAATTTAACTTTAAAGTCTATTTTGTCAGAAATTATTGCCACTCTTGCTTTTTTTTGATTGTTGTTTGCTTGATATATATTTTTTCCATCCTTTGAGTTTTAGTTTGTTTGTGTCTTTAAGGAGTGTCTCTTGTAGGCAGCATATAGATGGATCGTGTTTTTTGATCCATTCTTTCACTCTCTGTCTCTATTGGTACATTTAGTCCATTTACATTCAGCGTAATTATGGTAGTTATGAGTTTTGTGCCATCATTTTGATATCTTTTTTTGTATGTTGTCGAGTTTCTTTTTTCTGCTTAATTTTTTGTACTGAGTAGTTTTCCTTTGTATATTGCCTTTTCCTCTTATTCATTGTTGATTTTTTTTTCTGAGTTATGTTTTTCTTGTATTTTATTTTGATGTGTAGCATTGTTAGTCTCCTTTTTGGTTACCTTAATATTTGCCATTATTTTTCTAAGTTTAAACCTAACTTTTATTTCTTTCTATCCCCTTGACTATCTCTCTGTATGAAAGATCTATGACTACATTTTTCAGTCCCTCTTTATTATTTTAGTATTGTCATCCTTTACATAATAACATCACTGTTTCTCTGTTCTGAGCATTTTTTTATCTTGATTTCTTTTTGTAATTTCCCTACCTGGGTTGATATCTGGTTGCTCTGCCATGCATTCTAGTCTTGTGTTGATATCTGATATTGTTGATTTTCTAAACCCTATTTAGTATTTCTTCTACCTTTTTTTTTTTTTTACAAATTCCCTAATCTTCTGTTTATCTGGAAATGTCCTAATTTCACCTTCATATTTGAGAGACAGTTTTGCTGTGTATATGATTCTTGGCTGGCAATTTTTTTCCTTCATCACTTTATATAACTCATCCCATTGCCTTCTTCCCTGCATGTTTTCTCTTGAGTAGTCTGAGCTTATTCTTATTGAGTCTCCTTTGTAGGTGACTTTTCATTTATTCCTACCCGCTCTTAAAATTCTCTCTTTGTCTTTGGTTTTGGCAAGTTTGTTTATAATATGTCTGGGTGACTTTCTTTTGAGATCTACCTTATGTGGGGTTCAATGAGCATTTTGGATAGATATCTGCTGCTCATCTTTCATGGTATCAAGGAAGTTTTCTGCCAACAAATCTTCAACAATTCTCTCTGTTTTTTCTGTTATCCCTCCCTAATCTGATACTTCAATCACTCATAGGTTATTTCTCTTGATAGAGTCCCACATGATTCTTAGGATTTCTTCATGTTTTTTAAAAATAATTTTCTCTGATTTTTCTTCAAATATATCGGTGCCACGTTATTTATCTTCAATCTCATTAATTCTGCTTTCCATTTCCTCAATACCGTTCCTCTGTCTACTGAGTTGTCTAATTCTGTAATTTTATTGTTAATCTTCTAAATTCCTGATTGCTTTCTTTCTATGGATTGTTGCAGCCTATTAAATTTTTCTTTATGTTCTTGAGTAACCTTTTTAATTTCTTCAGCTACTTTATCTGTGTGTTCTTTGGCTTGTTCTGCATTTTGCCTGATCTCCCTGATCTCTTGAAAGTTCTGTATATTAACCTTTTGTATTCAACATCTGGTAATTCCAGGAAAACACCTTCATCTGGACGATTCCTTGATTCTTTGTATTGAGAGATTGTTGAAGTGATCATGGTCTGCTTCTTTACGTGATTTGATATTGACTGCTGTCTCTGAGCCATCTATAAGTTATTTTATTTTATTTTTTACTTTTGCCTACTGTACCCTAGCTTTTTGCTTTGTTTTGTTTTGATATGCCCAAATAGGGTGCTTGAGTGAGCTTGCTTGATCATTTGCAACTTTCAAGATTTAACATCCTGTCACCAGATGGCTAGAGCTGTTACCAGGTATATGAGCCTAGGAGTCCATTCACTTTTCTTGTATAATTCAGTTCAGGTGTCTAGGTAGCTGGTCATCAATTGTAGGTCATCAAGTCCTATAGTCTTAGATGGGGAGGGGTGATTGTTGGAGACACAGGTATCTGGTTGCAGCAGGGGGTCACACTCTGAACAAAGGCAGGGGGCTGACAACCATCTCCCAAGTGTCTGTGAGGAAAGTGCACCCCTGTTTTCTATAGTGCACGGGTAGGTGGGTTCTGCAGTCAGACCACAGGCACCCTATGCTTTTGTTTGTAAGTACTGGGAGGCACCTGTTATCCTTGGACCCCTGTTGTGGGTGTCTAGATGATGTGGGAGGAGCCACCAGTTCTCAGGCCCCCAGTGTAGGTAGGTAACGACCCTGTTTAATAGGCAGAGCAGTGTCAAACATCAAAAACACACCTCTCCACTGCAAGGTAAAACAGTTGAAGTTGGATACAAAGCACATACACCATTGCAGTAACAAGGGCCTAATCTCCTGAAATGGGCCTACACAGGTCCATGCAGGGGTGAAAGGTATTCAAAGTCCGTGGACCATTTGTGCCTGGAAAGGAGCTTCTTCTGTCCTGAGCTTCCCAGCTTAGTGGAGCTGGCAGATTATCTTTTCCCCCAATTGTTAATTTATTCCTTCTCCAAGGCCAGGAGAATGGCTCAGGCTGCACAGCAACACCTATCTCAGGTGCAGGGAAATCTACAGCTACTGAAGCCGTCTTGGGGGCTGAGTGCACAGTAAAACAAATGCAAGGACTTAGCTTTTGCCAACAGCACTGTTCTTCTCTGATTCCAGAGTTGTGAGTAGACTGTGAGACTTGCTGTCTTCCCCTGAGGAGACTGCATCCTGAATGCTACTGTCAGCCCTACCACTGTCCCTCCAGGGGACTGTGTCCAAGGGGTGCCATTTCTCACCAAGTCAGGTCCGGCAACTGCTCGCCACTTCTGAACCGTGTCTCCCTCCCCCAGCCACTCAGTCTGATTTCCTAACTTTGCCTTTGATGTTCAGGGCCCTTATCTTGTCATGTATAAAATTGTTCCACTTGTTTTTTCAGGTATTTGTTTTTTTTGTTTTTTTTTTTTGGTTTTTGTTGTAAGAGGAATCACTGGAAGTGTCTGACTACTGTGCAATCTTGACTCCACCTCTCTCTATCTTCTTTTGATGCTTTCTGCGTCACTTAATATTTTCCCTGTAGAATTCTTCAATATTGCAACAAAAGGCTTGAATTTTTTCTTCAGTTCTTTCAGTTTGAGAAATGCTGAACATGTGCTTCCCTTTTGATTTTCTAACTCCAGGTCTTTGCACGTTTCATGATAATATTTTACTTTGTCTTCTTGAGGTGCCCTTTGAAATTTTCTGTTCATCTCTTTTACTTCATCATTTTCTTTTTGCTTTAGCTACTCTACATTCAAGAGTAAATTTCAGAGTCTTTTCTGACATCCATTTTGGTCTTCTTTTTTTCTTTCCTGTCTTTTTAATGACCTCTTGCTTTCTTTTTTTTCTGACAGATATACATATATATTTTATTTCATATCTTTATTGTCATACTTTAGATGAAGGTTTACAGAACAAACTAGGTTCCCATTAAACAATTAGTTCACATATTGTTTTGTGACACTAATTACCAACCCTACAATATGTCAACACTCTCCCCTTCTTGACCCTGGGTTCCCTATTACCAGCTTTTCTGTCCCCTCCTGCCTTCTAGCCCTTGCCCCTGGGCTGGTGTGCCCCTTCAGTTTTGCTTTATGGGTCTGTCTAATCTTTGTCTGAAGGGTGAACCTCAGTGGTGACTTTATTACTGAGCTAAAAGTGTGTCCAGGGGACATATTCAGCATTTCTCCAGTCTGTGTCAGGCGAGTAATCTGGTCTTTTTTGTGAGTTGAATTTTGTTCTACATTTTTTCTCCAGCTCTCAGACCCTCTATTGTGATCCCTGTCAGAGCAATGACCTCTTACTTTCTTCAAGTATGATGTCCTTGATGTCACTGCACAACTCATCTGGCCTTCAATCATTAGCCTTCAATTCATCAAATCTATTCTTGAGATAGTCTCTAAATTCGGGTGAGATATAATCAAAGTTGTACTTTGGCTCTCGTAGACTTGCATATGAGAAATTGATGGTCTGTTCCACAGTCAGCCCCGGTCTTTTTCTGACCGATGATATTGAGCTTTTCCATTGTCTCTTTCCACAGATGTAGACATTTGATTCCTGTATATTCCATCTGGTGAAGCCCATGTGTATACTCACCATTTAAGTTGTTGAAAAAAGGTATTTGCAATGAAGAAGTCATTGGTCTTGCAAAATTCTATCATGCTGTCTCCAAAGCCAGATTTTCCAACTACTGTTCCTTCTTCTTTGTTTCCAACTTTCACATTGCAATCATCAGTAATTATCAATGCATCTTGATTGCATGTCTGATCAATTTCAGACTGCAGAAGTTGGTAAAAAATCTTCAGTTTCTTCATCTTTGGCATTAGCAGTTGGTGCACAAATTTGAATAATAGTCGTATTAACTGCTTGTCATAGATTCAAATGTGTCCCTAAAAAATATCTGTCAACTTGGCTAGGCCATGATTCCCAGTATTGTATGATTGTCTACCATTTAGTCATCTAATGTGATTTCCCTATGTGGTGTAAATCCTATCACAATGATGTGATGAGATGGATTAGTCGCAGTTATGTTGATGAGATCTATAAGATTAGATAGTGTCTTAAGCTAATACCTTTTGAGGTATAAAAGAGATAAGCAAGCAGAGAGATATGAGGACCTCATAACACCAAGAAAGCATCCCCAGTAGCAGAGCATGTCCTTTGGACCCAGGGTCCCTGCACCTGAGAAGCCCCTTGACCAGGAGAAGATTGATGATGGAGACCTTCCCACAGTGCTGACAGAGAAAGTTTCCCCTGGAGCTGACGCCCTGAATTTTGAATTCTAGCCTACTAGACTGTGAGAAAATAAATTTCTCTTTGTTAAAGCCACCCATTTGTGGTACTTCTGTTATAGCATCAGTATATGACTAAGACACTGGTCTTCCTTGTAGGCATATGGATATTATCCTATCAGTGACAGCACTGTACTTCAGGATAGATCTTGAAATGTTCTTTTTGATGATGAACTCTCTTCGATTTGGCACAGTAGTCCATAAAAAAAAAGTCCATATGATTGTCCAATTCAAAATGGTGAATATCAGTCCATTTCAGCTCACTAATGCCTAAGATATTGATGTTTATGTGTTCCATTTCATTTTTTAATGATTTCTAATTTTCCTAGATTCATACTTCATACATTCTATGTTTCTATTATTAATGGATGTTTGCAGCCGTTTCTTCTCCTTTTGTGTCATGCCACATCAGCAAATGCAGGTCTCGAAAGCTTGATTCCATGCATGTCATTGAGGTCAACTCAGAGGAGTGTGTGCAGTTTTGTTCTTCTGTAACTTGTATCTTTTAAAATAAATCTTATAAAGCTTTTGTTTAATTAAATGGTTTTGAAAATTCATCTAAAATCATTGCTAAGCTTTCTGTTACAATTCTTCAATTGCATTTAATTTCTATTAGGTTTTCTGCTTAGACTATTGTATAAACTTCAATAATAATTTTTATATCAATTCACAACCATTATAATTTCTTTTTCTTTTTTGGGGGGTGTTTAAATCTGAAATATAATTATGAATAGAAGTGTTAATAGCAGATATTATTTTCTCGTTTCTTCTGTTAAATAAACGTTTGAACTTAAAACTGTTGGATGATCTGTTTCATCTAAAAAACTCCACCTTTTTTTTTAAGAAATAAACTATTAGTCTTATTTTGTTTATTTATTACATATATATAACTATATACGTCTTTCTTTACTCTCTGGTTCTTTTTAAGATTTTTTATTGTATTTATGTACTGAAGTTTCACTACATTATATCTTGATTCAGATTTATTTTTACTTTGCCCTCTTGGGATATCTTTGCCTTCCCTAATCTAAGGATTGATATGTTTCATTGTTTTTAGTCACTAGTTCCCCAAATGTTTTTTCCTATATTTTTGAAGGGATAGAATTCCTTCACGTTTTGTGAATATATGTACGTCACATTTACAATTACGTTTTCAAAATGATTTTGCCCACGAGGTAGCTAATATTTTCCTAAATTAAAGAAGTGGGAAAAACAGCACAATACAGAAATAATGAATGCCACATCAGATCAGTTA
This sequence comes from Loxodonta africana, assembly GCF_030014295.1. NCBI lineage: Eukaryota > Metazoa > Chordata > Mammalia > Proboscidea > Elephantidae > Loxodonta > Loxodonta africana. Next base: position 464,710 of record NW_026975074.1, read on the forward strand.
TTTGATGCCATGTCTTATGACTGCCAATGGAACATATTGTTTTTTATCCATGTCTCCCTATTTATGTGCTAGTATCCTGTCCTGTGAACTCATTTCAAGGGCTGTGTGCCTGCCCCGGAAGCAGCTTTAAGCATTTTCCCCAGGTCTAAATAGAAGAGGATGTTTTTTCTTCTGTAAAAAGAAATCCAAATAGGGTTTTTTTTTTTGTCCCTTTTATTTTTATTTTATTCATTGAAAGAGAAATAAATATTTATTTGTAGTCTATTTACAAAACTTTTTCACCTGTCTTTATTTTTAATTTTCCCCCACAATTTTGTGATATGGGTATTAGCATTTATTACATTATACACAAAAAGAAAGGAAAAGAAGAAAAAATTCTGATGATAATTTCAGAGAAGAAACAAAAGTGGGAGAAACAAGCCTTAAATCTGGACCATGACCATACATGGAAGGTAAAACTTTTATTCACCACCTTCGCTGGGTGACACCTAAAATATTTCAGAATTTGTGTCAGGATTAAATTGTAGTTTATACTTCACACAACCTCTTAAGGTTGATATCACCACTGACATTTTATAGATGATAAAATTGATATGAGGAGATTTTAAGTAGTTTTCCCTAAATGTCCAGCTTAATTATATATGTATATAAAACCTTTTAAAATACATACCCTGTAAACCAAACCCATTGCCATGGAGTTGATTCCAACTCACAGCTACCCTATATTATCTCTCAACTATTTGAAACTGGTGAATCTAAAGGGTGGTACACTTTTTAATGACATAGAACAGAAAGAGAGAGAGAAAGGAAAGAAGTAAAGGAAGGGAGGGAGGGAGGAAGAGAAAGAGAGAGGGAGGAAGGACGGAAGGAAGGTAGGAAGAAAGAAAAGTTATTAAAATAGAAATTCTCTGTATATAGTAGAGGATCAACAATATATATAAATGAATTTTTATTCCCAGATGAAATTGTTTTAGTGTTAAAAATTTATTCATTTTAACAAATTCTTGTGTTTATATTTCGTCATATGTCCTGGCTCTAACATATTCTCATTCAACAGTGAGTTATTCTAAAAGAAATGAATGATAGAAGAAGACATATACACTATCACAGAAAAATGGCTTCTCAGAGCCTCCTAACGAACTCCAATTAAAGTATTGCTCCCAATTCAAAAGTATCTGTTCTTAGGAGATTTTGCTTACAAAGAAACACCCATGTTGTCTCCTTAGTAAGTCAGGGTGTACATATTATGTAAAGGAATATCCTCCAATGGCTTCCAAGTTTGAAATAAATTACATATCATCATGACATGTATTGCCTTGCATTGTTGTTGTTGTTAGTTCCCTCAAGTCAGTTCCAAGTCATAGTGGCACTATGTACAACAGAATGAAACACTGCCAGGTCCTGTGTCTTCTTAGGTCTTCCTTACTCATTGTCCAGTTTTCACGTGCATATGAGGCAATTGAAAACACCGTGGCTTGGATCAGGGACACTTTAGTCTTCAAGGTGACATCTTTGCTTTTTAATGCTTTAAAAATTTCTTTTGCAGCAGATTTTCCCAATGCAATGCATCATTTAATTTCTTGACTGATGTTTCCATGGGTGTTGACTGTGGATCCAAGTAAAATGAAATCCTTGACAATTTCAATCTTTTTTCCATTTATTATGATGTTGCTTATTGCTCCACTGATGAGAATTTTTGTTTTCTTTATGTTGAGGTGTAATTCATACCTAAGTCTTTACAGTCTTTGGTCTTTATCAGTAAGTGCTTCAAGTCCTGTTCACGTTCAGCAAGCAAGGCTGTGCCATCCGCATATCATAGGATGTTAATGAGTCTTCTTCCAATCATGATGCTTTGTTCTTCATGTAGTTCAGTTTTTTGGACTATGTGGACTGCATACAGATTGAATAATTATAGTGAAAGGATGATGCACACCTTTCCTGACTTTAAACCATGCAGTAGCCCATTGTTCTGTTTGAATGACTGCCTCTTCATCTATGCAGAGGTTCCCCATGAGCACAATTAAGTGTTCTGGAATTCCCGTTTTTTGTGATGTTATCCATAATTTGTTATGATTCACAGAGTCAAATTCCTTTGCATAGTCAATAGAACACAGGTAAACATCTTTCTGATATTCTCTGCCTTCAGCCAGGATCCATCTGACATCAACAATGACTTACCTGTTCCCACGTCCTCTTTTGAATATGGCTTAAATTTCTGACAGTTTCTGTCAATGCACTGCTGCAGCCACTGTTGAATGATCTTCAGCAAAAATTCACTTGCATGTGATACTGATGATAATTTCTGCATTTGGTTGAAACACCTTTCTTTGGAATAGGCATAAATATGGATCTCTTCCAGTCAGTTGGCCAGGTAGCTGTATTCCAAATTTCTTGGCATAGACATATGAGCACTTCCAGTATTGCATTTGTTTGTTGAAACATCTCTATTAGTATTCCATCAATTCCTGTAGCCTTGTTTTTCTCTAATGCCTTCAGTACTGCTTGGACCTCTTCCTTCAGTACCGTTGCTTCCTGATCATATGCTGCCTCCCGAAATGGTTGAACATCTACCAATTCTTTTTGGTGTAGTGACTCAGTGTATTCCTTCCATCTTCTTTCGGTACATTCTGAGTTGTTCAATATTTTCTCTGTAGAATCCTTCACTATTGAACTTGAGGCTTGAATTTTTTCTTTGGCTCTTTCAGCTTGAGAAATGCTGAGGGTGTTCTTCCCTTTCGATTTCTAACTCCAGATCTTTGTATATGTCATTATAATACTTTGCTTTGTCTTCCATAGCTGCTCTTTGAAACCTTCTGTTTAACTCTTTTACTTCATCATTTCTTCTGTTCTTTTTAGCTACTAGATGTTCAAGAGCACATTTCAGAGTCATAAATCTTATGACATCCATTTTGATCTTTTCTTTCTTCCCCTTTTAATGACCTCTTGTTTTCTTTGTATGTCTGATGTCCTTGATGTCACTCCACTACTCATCTGGTCTTTGGTCATTAGTGTTCAACATGTCAAATCTATTCTTGAGATGGTCTCTAAATTCAGTTGGGACATACTCAAGGTCATACTTTGGCTCTCATACACTTGTTCTGATTTTCTTCGGCTTCAAGTGGAACTTGCATATGTGTAGTTGACTGTTCTGTAGTTGGTCCCGGCCATGTTCTGACTGATGGTATTGAGCTTTTCCATCATCTCTTTCCACACAGGTAGTCAGTTTGATTCCTGTGTATTCCATCCGGTGAGGCCCACACTTATAAAAAAAAAAAAAAAAACTTGCTGTTTATGTTGTGGAAAAAGTTATTTGCAATGAAGAAGTCGTTTGTCTTGCAAAATTCTATCATGTGATCTCTGGTATCATTTCTATCACCAAGGGCATATTTTCAACTACTGATCCTTCTTTGTTTCCAATTTCTCATTCCAGTAACGAGTAGTTATCAATGCATCCTGATTGCACATTCCATAAATTTCAGACTGTAGTAGTTGGTAAAAATCTTCAATTTCTTCATCTTTCTCCTTAGTGGTTGGTGTGTAAATTTGAATAGATTGTATTAACTGGTATTCCTTGTAGGCGTATGAATATTATGCCATCACTGGCAGTGTTGTACTTCTGGATAGATCTTGAAATGCTCTTTTTAGTGATTAGTGCACAGCTATATTCATTGCAACACTGTTTACAAAAGCAAAAAGATGGAAACAACCAAGATGCCCATCAACAGATGAGTGGACAGATTATGGTATATTCACATAATGGAATATTACACAGTGATAAAGAACAACGATGAATCCATGAAACATCTCATAACATGGAGGAATCTGGAAGGCTTTATACTGAGGGAAATTAGTCACAGAAGGACAAATATTGTATGAGACCATTTTTATAAGAACTCAAGAAAAGATTTAAACACAGTAGAAAACACTCTTCGATGGTTGCCAGTGTGGGAAGGGATGGAGAGGGTTTTCACTAATTACATAGTAGATAGAATTATTTTAGGTGAAGGGAAGGACAACACACAATGGAGGGGAAGTCAGCACAATAGGACTTATCCAAAAGCTAAGAAGTTTCCAGGATACAACCAAACATTTTGAGGGACAGAGTAGCAGGGCGGAGGTCTGGGGACCATGGTTTCAGGGGACATCTAGGTCAATTGGCATAACAAAGCATATTAAGAAAACGTTGTGCATCTCACTTTGTTGAGTGGCATCTGGGGTCTTAAAAGCTAGCAAACTGCCATATGAGATGCATCAATTGCTCTCAAGCCATCTGGAGCAAAGGACAATGGAAAACACCAAAGACACAAGGAAAATATTAGCCCAAGAGAAAGAAAGGGCTACATAAAGCAGAGACTCCATCAGCCTGAGACCAGAAGAACCAGATGGTGCCTGGCTACCACCAATAACTGCACTGAAACGGAACATGGCAGAGAATCCCTGATGAAGCAGGAGAAAAGTGGGATGCAGACCTCAAATTCCAGTAAAAAGACCAGACATAATGGTCTGAGATGGAGGTACCCCAGAGGTCATGACCCCCAGACTGTCTGTCAGCCAAAACTAAAACCCATTCTTGAAACCAACTCTTCAGACAAAGATTAGACTATAGGACCTAAAATGATACTGGTGAGGAGTGTGATTCTTAGCTTAAGTAGACACATGAGACTATATGGGCAGCTCCTATCTGGAGTCAAGGTGAGGAGGGAGAGGAGAACAGGAGCTGGTTGAATGGACACAGGAAACACAGGTGGAGAGAAGGAGTGTGCTGTCACATTGTAGTGAGAGCAACTAGGGTCACATAACAATGTGTACATAAGTTTTTGTATGAGAAACTGACTTGGATTGTAACTTTTCACTTAAAGCACAATAAAAAAAAATAAAAGAAAATCTAGTATAGACTCATGAACAACTTTTATGACCTTTGGGAGATGATGCTTTTCTTCTAAATTTATATCCTAAGATTTGCTGAAGCAGTGCATCAGCTCCCATTGAGGAGCTGTATTTCTTCCTTGGGTGTTCTGTGCACAATAATGCCAAAGCAAACTTTCTTGAAGTCAGGTATCATTACCTGGATCTTCTCCTCAGAAATCCACGATGAATTACCATTGTCAATTACTAGCTACACAAAGTTATTTTAATTCACATATATATACATATATACATATATCTTCAGTTTCTCTGCTATGCATTCCTTTCTACCCCCTCATCCAATTTCCAAAGTTCTAGTTAACCAGACCTTTTACTGGAGTGTCTATATGACATGGTCATTGTAGCTGCCATGACTCTGCTCAAGCTTTGCGCAAAGAAGAAGTGCATTCTGTCACTCTGGTTCCCTGATGCCCGGCTGACACAAAGTATTGCACAGCGGCGCCTTCTCTTACTCATTTCTCTTTTTTTGAATTTTTTTTTTGTATTTAAAACTCAAGTTATATGATAATTAAGTAATAGAAATGTTATAAATTTAAAAAGAAAAAGTATAGAGAGTATAAAGAGATTAAGAATGAGAGCATGAGATGAGACAGTGAAAGATTTCAGGCCCTTCCCGCCTCCCTGTCACAGCTGGCAACCCCCAATAATCTTTGGTTTGTATAAATTTGCTTATTTCATATAAGTAAGATCATACAGTAGTTGTCTTTTTGTGACTAACTTTCTTCAATCAGCATGATGTTTTCAAAGCCTAGCAAGAAAGAATTTTCAAATTCCAACTATAGCTAACCTCAGTTTCTGCTATCATTCCCAGTTCTCCATCCTTTCTCCAACTAGTGTACCCACTTTGTCTCTTCTGTTGCTGCCCCATTCTGCCTTTCAGTGGCTGAGCCCTGCTTTCTGCTCTCTCCTTGGTCTCTGTATCCCTCTTACACACTGCTGGCAGGTTCCGTCTCTGGATCTTGTCTCTGGAGCTTTCCCTCCATCCAACACACACGACCTAGCTCTATCTCTTTCTGGATCCTGAAGTCTACAGTCCTTCCCACATATTCACAAACATACACAGACCTTTAGGTTGACATAGGCAACCCACCCAGACACAACCAGTCAAGGTGGTTGTGTGCTGTCTATCTGAGGTTTCTGGCATCAGGTTCTCAGATACGGACATCTCTTTCTGCCTCACGCTGAAGGAGTTTCTCTAATAAGGACAAGGGCTTCTATTCTGAGAAAAGCAATTTTAATCCCCTACTGTAGCTTGGTTAAGAAGGGTACAAGAAAGAGGTATGCATGTAAGAGTCTTAACTAAATATACGCATTCTTCTCTTTAAGTATAACTTCTCCGTAAAACAGCCTTTCAGTAAAAGAGGTTGAAAAGAGATGAGCATTGCTCTCGTTTGAGTGCTTACACCCCAAATTTACTAAGAAAATCACCCTTATAGAAAACTTCTTTCAATGACGTCACACATTTATTATGAAGTTATAGGGGAATGAGGTCATTTCTAAGTTCCAAAGGAACAAGTTCATTGGAATTCAATAAATGTGGAATTAAAGAAAAATAACTTCTTAAAAAATGAACTACCATAAACAGTGCCACTTTACAATGGAGATTTTGTCTTCCACAGCAGTGCCCCCAAAAGGTGGTGGGTCTTTGGGGAAGAAGAAAGAAACCATGGGGTCTGCAGAGGTGGAGGATGTGGTGATGGAGAGGCCTCCAGGGGTCCCTATGACCAAAGCTTTGGGCTCACAGGTGAGAATAAGTACCCTGAAAGCTCAACTAAATCTACTCTCTATTCTCAGAGGTCTCTACCAGAGGAAAATGCCCAAGAGTCAACAACATCCCAAACAAAAAGTCAAAGCTCCAGGCACAGGAAGATTCCAAAACAATCCGAGAGCTCTTTTCCTTCATCTTCCACCAAGCAGACCTCTCACTCCTCTAGCTACGGGGCTACTTCAGAGAAGCAATGGGTCAGGTGTGCACATTTCACCCAGGTGCACACAGTCAAGGGGGTGGCGGTCGCCTGGCAGACCAAAACCTCCTTTGCCCCCGTGGGCAAGATGCCCCAGGTCTTTGAGGCCGAGCTCTCTGAGGAGAGCACCATCGGCTCTGCCCCCAGACTGGCCAACACTGAGTCCCTGGTCAGCAACCTGGAGCCCTGGCAGGAGGGGCCCCAGACCTGTACCCAGGAGCCCACCGACCAAGAGAAGGAGCATTGGGAGAGCCCCCGCGCAGCCACCCCGGAGTGGCTGGTGACCCGTGAGCACGGCTTCCGCTGCGTGGCCTGCTGTCACGTGTTCGAGTCCCAGGAGGCCCTGGTTGCGCACGCGGCGCATGCTGTGAGCCAGGGCTTCAGCTGCCAGGTCTTCTTTGAAGACCTGCTGGAGAGGCGGCTGCCAAGCTCAGTCCAGCGCAGGCCCCAACGCTGCCACCAGCTGGCCAGGCGTTACCTGATGGCCTCCAAGAAGAGGGAGGTGAGGGAGAAGAGAGCGGTCTGCAGGCACCTGGAGGAGCAGCTGGAGAAGCAGAGAGAAGAACTGAAGAGGCTGAGGCACCAGCTGGACAGGCTGAAGAGGCAGGCCAGGCTGCAGAAGGCACAGCACCAAGGCCAGAGGGGGAAGCACCTAAAGACCTGCTAGCACCCTGGGACTAGGAGGAGCAGGGCCTTTGGGCTGGAAACCTAGGCCCTTCAGGAGAGACCTCCATTCAGGTTCGTTTAACCCAGCTTCCCTGGAAGATCCTACCCTCCTTCCCCTCTGATCACCAGTCTTCCACCCCAAGGGCACAAAGAGCTCCAGCCCTAAGGGGGATCTGGATGGAAGAAGCCCCACATAGCTGACCGCAGACACCAGGTCCCCTCAGAGGCTCCCCTGGCCCAGAAGAGGACAGGACAGGCCTCATCTTGATGGTGAGATCTTGGGACCCTAAGGAGGAGCACAGCATAAGTAGGGAAAGGGAAATGGGATTTCAGTGGGACTTGGGAGGCTAAGGGGGACCCTGTTGAGGTGTGATGGTGAAGGGGGTATCACTGAGTTCTTTGGAGGAGAAGGAATCAGAGAGATGGCAGGGTGTCAGGAAACCTGCCTGCAGGTGAGCAGTGGGCATAAAGCCCTAAACCAAGGACTCTGGGTCCCTTCCCAGCAGCATACAGGCAGAGAAAGAGGTAGGGCTTGGCAGGAGGAGTGGAGGGCCCGATGAAGGAAAATGAATTCACCCCAGCCATGTCTTCTGGTCTCCCAGGGTGAATTTGGGGTTATGATTAGGAAGCATTGTTGTTGCCTCATTAGGGGAATGTAACTGGGAGGTGGTGTAAAAAAATCCCCCTGGGTGTTAAGAGTTGATCCAGCGCTTGCAGGGTATTTCTTGTAGAGTATGTCCTCGGGTAAGGGGTAGAGCTTTGGAACTTTTTCATCTCCTTTAAATAAAGCTGTACATTCTGGTTCTTGACACGTCAATAAATGTTGTTAATTTTTTTTTTTTTCCTGTGGTCAAATCTGACCTGTCCCGAGGTCAAAGAAATGGAAGAAAAAGGCCCTCTGAGGTGAAAGAAGCAAAAGAAAGGAGAGGCTTCTGAACCTGGGGAGAACAGCGAGAACACAGGTGACCAGAGGTATGGATGGAAGAGGCAAATTCAGGCCCAGACTCAACAGTGGACAAAAAAGACCAAGTCTCAGTCACAACATCAAATCCCAGGTGTGGGGAAGCCCTGGACATGACAGGGATGCATCCATCTCTCTGGGCCATGAGACCACAGAGGGCAGAGGAAAAGGAGGGCAGGGCCTCTAGGATGGGCACCTCCATCCACAGTCTGTCCTGTGTGTATGCCTCAGAGTGACAGAGACAGCTCCTGTGAGGGAGAGGGTCACAGGCAGAGAAAAGCCAAGGTGTTCAGGCCAGGTAAATTCTGCAGTCTCCTAAGGATCCAAAACAAAAATCAGAGATTCTCAGAGGTATCAGGGTGGGAGGGGTTGGCATTCCCAGGCTGGGGAGAGGCTGGCTGGGGAGGTACTGCTTTCTGAAATCTTTTCATCAACATCTTCTTAAAAGCTACCTTCCCAGTTGATGTCCTCTTTTATGCTCTAGGCTCAGACCTCAAAGGGCCTCGAATGCACAAAGGCGGGTTATACAGTGGGTCAAGGCAGGGAGGAGGTGGTACCAGCACATCCAGGAAAGAGAATTTTCTGGAGCGCCATGAGTTACCTAGTGAATCGCACATGGTGTCCAGCCTTCTACATTTAGCTGTAGACATGTGCTTGCAAACGTGTTTGGGGGTTAATTCTACTGAGTTCCCAAAATTATTTTTGGTCATTTCCAGTTATAGAGACCAGAAGAGCTCACTGGTTCCAGGAACAAGAAATCCACTGGATCTGATTATTACTGTCTGTGGTGTGCTCTCCTTCCAGTGATTAAAATCTTTTGTCTGTCATTATAGAAAATTTTCACCTATTTAAAATATCTAACGAAACACATTAAAATATACATGTATCTATAATGTTTATCAATTTCCAAAGTTCTGAAATTATTTTTTATTTTCAAGATTACAGATTTGTATGACAAAAAAGTTATGTCAGGGTCCCACCCTCATATGTAATTTGCTCCCGCTCCCACAAGGTATCCAATGTTAATAGACACATGTGTCCTTTCCTACACCTCTCTGCAGGGACACATACACACAGTCACAGGTACACAAGTACATCTGCTGGGGTGTTTGCTTTTATGGAGACTTCGTCTCACTCTACCCACATTGCTCTCGCCCCTTCTTTCACTTGACATTCTACCTTGATTCTCTGTAAGTCATTAGATATGGCACTAACACTATATTTTGGGGTCTTCAACTTACATGAATAATTTAAATAGATGGTATCAACTCAGTACACTTTATCTGGACTTATATATGTTGTTGTTAAAAGCTATCAAGTCAGTTCTGAGTCACAGTGACCCTAGGCACCACAGAACAAAACTCGGTCCGGTCATTGCAATCCTAATAATCGTTGCTATATTTGAGCACACTGTTGCAGCCACTGTATCAATCTCATTGAGGGTCTTCCTCTTTTTCCCTGGACCTCTGCTTTACTAAGCATGATGTTCTTTTCCAGGAACTGGTCCCTCTTGATAAGATCTCCAAAGCCATCCTTACTTCTAAGGAATATTCTGGCTTTCTCTGCTCAAGACAGATTTATTTGTCCATACACAACACTACTAATACAGAAGCATTATCATCCATGCTTTTTAAGTCCACTCTTCCTGCATGTTCTAATTCTCCTCCCCCTGTTCTTTCCCACAAGTGAATCCAAGGTAATTCAGGTTAACAATGTGGTAAGTCGTTTCTCCTATCCTTGCTTAAACAAGCACACACAGACATACATGTATCCTCATCTTCTCATTTATACACACACATAAACATCAACAGGTATTCAAGCATATTCAAACAATTGATATTGTTTAACCCAGATGTGCTCATTTTATATACACTTCTCTGCACCTTGATTGTTTCAGTAATACTTCCATAATACTTCATAGAGATTTCTCCCACTCAACTACTACAACTCTTTTTCATTCTAAGGACTCCCTGTTTTATTGAGGATGTAGCTTTACCATAAGTTCTCTATCATTCCACCATCAATGGACAAAGTTTGGTCATATTAATAATAACTATCCTTTCTATACTATAGGATTTGTTTCTGTGGAATAGACTCCACAGAGTGAGATTTTCAATTCAAAGGATGTTAAAAGTACAGAGCCACGGCCATGTCTTTCCCCTAGAGGCTGCCATAATGCACCTCTCCAGCCACGTCTCAGGGCATCCTTCTCCCCACAGCCCAGCCAGCCATAGGTGGTGCTGATTTTCCAATTCTGCCAGTTTCACTGGCAGTTTGATATTTTCTTAACTTGGACTATGTTTACTGGGCATGTGGATTTGCTCTGAATGAACTGTTTGAATTCACTGCTCATTGTTCAAGTGCTTAACTTTTATCCTTCTGTGTAAAATGGAAATTGTTATTAAGCCTTGTCATCTCCATTTCACATGATTTTCCAAATCTATCATTTGTGTATCACATTTTTGCAAGCTTTGTCCCCCAGAACAATCACTTGAGTCAGCACCATTTATTAAATAAATATAATTTTCTTGAAATGCTACCTTTGTAAGTTATTGTGACTTCTTAACAGATTTTCTGTTTCATTGGTCGACTTGTCAGCTTCTATGCTATATAATATCAATTTGTTCTGTTACCCAAAGAGATAGACACCTGTTACTATCCTGCTTTTTCATGTTTTACTTTGGTAAAACCGCCCTGGTTTTGCAGCGATTAAGTGCTCAACTGCTAATCCAAAGAAAGTTTGGCAGGTCGGACCCACCAGGTGGCTCCAAGGGAGAAAGACCTGGTGTTCTGCTCCCGTAATGATTACGACCTAGAAAACCCTATGGGGCAGTCAGATGGGATCGCTTTGAGTCAAAAATCGTCTCCAAGTCTCATAACAACAGGAATATTCTTTGTTATCTACTGTACTATTTGTAGCATATGATTACTGTATACAGTTCAAAACAACTATCTTAATATTCCGGCTAGAAATGCATTCCACTTATATATTAGTTTTAGGGACCTCCATTTAATTGACAAGACATTCCATTTGAAAATATGGCATATTTTTGCATATATTCAGGTTTCATTTTATGTACTTTAATACATTGTCTTCCCTCATAGAGGTCCTTTGCTGCTCTGGTTAAAACAATGTTTTGCTAAATATTTTACAGTTTTGGACACAGTGTGATACAGTCAAGTAGTAGGGGAAAGAGAAGGGTCTGCCCTTCCCACCCTTGCCAATTTTAGACCCTTATTCTATACTGGAGAGAAACCATTGATTTTGATGCATTTGTCTTTTATGCAGGTATGTAATTATATCATCATTATTTTAAATATCTTTTAATACTTGTACTAGTTATTTAAATTTTCTAGTTCATTCCTTCACCTAAAAACTATGTTGAGTGATACCAAAATTTTTGTCTAGTTCCAAATTTATCGGAATGGGTTTAATATTTTTCCATTTATCTCACACCTGATAAGTTTGGGGATTTGTTATGCACCAATAGATAACTAATACTCTGAGCTACTGACCTTTATGGTAATCTACACACAACTTGTTTGTGACAGTTAAGTACTTCCACCTGGCCTCTGTTCAGCTGGGATACCATGATTTACATTGCTACTAGGCTGCCCAGCCTCCACTAAAACCTGAGCCTATAGAGAATTGTTCTTGTTAGCTGTCATCGAGTCCTTTCTGACTCATGACCACCCCATGTGGGCATAGTAGAAGTGTTCAGTAGGGTTTTCAAGGCTGTGATCCTTTAAAAGCAGATCGTCAGGACTGTCTTCTGAGGTGCCTTTGAGTAGGTTCAAACCACCAAACTTTCAGCTAGTATAGAACACTTAACTGTTTGTGGCATCCAGGGACCCCCTGCAAAGGTACATATTGGTAAGCTCCATGTTGCTGGTGCTCCCCTCAGCTCTACATTCCTTATTCTTTTAATGAAATGGGTGTCCTTCAGGACCTCCAAGAAATGGTCTTATAGAAGACTAACTCAGACATGCCCACATATTGGAGGCTTTTATTCCCTCTTCCAACACCTGACACAGTAGGTCTGGTATTTCGATTTCATAGAATGTGGGCCGCTGCCTTTTCCAAACTTCCAAAAGCAATCCCACAGCATATTAAACCCATTTCCAGAACCCTTGCTATGGCAATAAATCCTTGTCAACAAACAAAGTCTACATAAGAATTAGAGTGTTTCCTTGAATGGACAACATTTTACATGCCTCCATAAAGAAAATGCCTCAAGGGCAAAGTTTAAGAGTAAACCAAGGCATTTCCCATCACTCCTTACCTGAGAGGCTCTTCATGAGGATTTCCTGACACACATGGCAAAGGACATAGTAGACACTGCCTTCTTTTTTACCTCTTCCCTCCTAAACAAACAGAAACCTTTGCTAAGATGTCAGGTGTCAATTCCCAACTCCTCTTCTTATCCTGTATGTAAGTTCTGTAATGAGACCAGGACCCAGGCAGTATTTCCCATCTTTCAAAGTTTGGAGGTCCAGTGAAATCCTGTTACAAGTCACTAGATCAGCCCAGGAGCTGGAAGACTGAAATTCCTGGTCCTCTGACAACTGGGAAGGGCAGGGTGGGATTGGGCAGAGCCTCCTTGACCATCACTTGCCCCAACAGGATCTGGAGGCTGCTTCATGTTATAAGTCAAAGGCCCTTCCAGCCCAGTCGCATAAGAGCAGGGAAAGGCTTTTTCCATTGAAAGAAAAGATGGGCTCAGGAGCAGCAGGTTTGAGGCCATTCAGCTTCGGTCAGCTTTGCGGCTTCAGGACATCCTGGCCGCTGGTCACCTTCACAGCTGGGCCTTTATACCTTTTCACCTCTCTCCCATTTTTCTCCCAGTACCATGGGCTGTGGCTTCTGCTAGTTTCAAAGATTTCAGTGTTTCTGTAGCTCCTCGTCCCGCTCAGAGGAGGCAGGTTTGCAGGGTGTGAGGGACAAACCCATAGTGCTGCTTAGGTGTCCTTCAACAGAAACCCTCCTGAGGTGACAAACTGTCCTGACTGATCCTGAGACCAAGACAGAGAGAAACTCAGTGAAAGGGTCATTGGCTTCTGCAAGTGTCAGCGCTCTCAGGGTCATGTCCTGGGGTCATGCCCAATTGCAGGAAAAATGAACTGACTCTGAACCAGTACACAGGCCCCGGAAGCCTCAGGAGGATTCTGTCTTAGTCTAACTCAGCACTGGGGAAATCCTCATGGGGTGGGAGCAGTGATATTCCTGGGATCTTTATTCTAAATTTTCAGAGCAGTTGATACAGTCTTGAGGTAGGAAAAGAGAAAGCTTGGGACCACAGGAGGGTGGCAAAAGAAGGAGCCTCTTATCACTCACTCCCTCTGGGGTCTTGTTCAGGTTTTTTTTTTTAATGCAACTTGGGCTCCAGGCAGGCACTTATTTCTAAAGTTGTATTTCTCTGTTTTAATTTATGATATCTAAGTCAAATCTGGAGTCTGGAGCTCATTTTGATAATTCGTCTTTAGTCTGTGCAGACAAGAGTCCGCTCACACCCATAATGAGAGCAGAGGAAATAAATTCCTCTTGCTCCTCAAACTAAGAGTACCACACTTGGGGAGCTCTCCTAGGGCAGCGCAGGCGGTGAGTCCACTCTGGGGCCCTGGGAGGGGGATGGGGTGGGTGCCAGGCAGTGTGGCTTCTGTGGCTTCACCTTCTTCTCCGGGAAGTGCATCTCGAAGGCCTCCACATTCGGATCCTGACGCTAACCACAAGTTCCCACCCTTCTGTGTCCACTGTCTGGACCCAAGTCCTCACATGCCTCCTCTGCCCTCCTATCCCATCATATGCGCTGTGATCAGGCTCAAGTGTGTACCCTGGGTCTCGCCCTCTATGGCCTTATGCTTCCCCTAGTTCTGTTGGGACCTGCCAGCCTGGTGGGTCTGAGGTCCAGGTGGGGCTGGGTGGGCTGGGACTGTCACAAAAGGCTCCTGAAGCCAGCTCTTTCCTGCTCCCCGCCAACTTGTGGCAGGGCTGCCTGGGACCTCGCGCCTCCCCCGGGTGCCCCTCTCTGAGCATCCCTGCCGCCCCCTCCCCTAGTTCTTGAGGCGCCTTCTCTTGATGCACAGGTGCAACCGGGCACCCCACCGCACTGAACCCGAAGTCAGTTCTCAGCTAGATTATACACCTGAACCTGAAATGCACAACCTTAAAACCACTAGAACCAATAACTTGTTGTCATCTAATCCATTCCAACTCATAGGAACCATAAAGGGCAGAGTAGAACTGCCCTATAGGGTTCCCAAGGAGCGCTCGGTGGACTTGAACTGCCAACCTTTTAGTTAGCAGCTGTAGCTTTTAACCACTACTCCACCAGGTTTCTTAAAACTGCTAGATAGGTGTGAAATGAAAAAAGAAAAAAAAAGGAAAATAAAAAAAATTTAAGAAAAAGAACAATTACAGAATACGTAAAAGAAAAAATAACAAAACAAAAAAACAACTACAAGAAAATCACATAATATGAGACTGTAACCTCACATTATGGACTCAAGGAGGCTGGGTTGTATCTTTCTTTGCAAATAAGTCTTAGATAAGGGAATTGGTACCAGGAGTGGATACACACTCTCACTTCAGGAAAATGGAAAATCTGGGATTAATTGACCTGGATCAGGTGGAAAACAGTGATAACCACATAATATTTAAAGATGAAATCCTAACAGCCTAAAACATGCAGTGGAAATTTTTCTAAGGAAAGTAGCATCAGAAGAGGCCTTTAATCACTACACAAAATGGGTCAGTAGTTCGAGATCTCCCTACAAAGATGGAATCAACTCGATGGCCAACTGGTTTTGGGTTTGGTAGATCACTTTTAGGCAGGTTCCAGCAAACGTGCAAAAAACAGATCATTTCAACCTTGTACACAGTCAATAAAGAAGAGAAAGCTATGAGATGCTCCCCAACTTGTTCCCTAAGGCTACTTTAATATTGATACCAAATTAGAAAAGGAAGGTATAAGAAGAGTTACAGGACAAGCACACTAAGCAACTGAGATGCAAAAATCTACATAAAATGCTGGCAAAGAAATCCAGCAAAGTATAAAGCACGTAATATGCGAGCATCAAGGGGGTT
Source organism: Loxodonta africana (assembly GCF_030014295.1). Taxonomy (NCBI): domain Eukaryota; kingdom Metazoa; phylum Chordata; class Mammalia; order Proboscidea; family Elephantidae; genus Loxodonta; species Loxodonta africana. Next base: position 480,311 of record NW_026975074.1, read on the forward strand.
TATTGTCAGCATACAAGCTTGAGTGAACTTTAAAGATTTAATAATTTAATTCACCACATGTGTAGGTTAAGGAAGAAAAGACATAGGTTCACCTCAAGAGACGGTGAAAAAGCAGTGATAAAATCCAAACACACTGAGACATAAGAACTCTGAGCAAACATGGAACAGAAAAGGAGTTCCCGAATGTGGAAAACTACAACTAGCATGATAGTTCCTGGTGAAATGTGGGACATTCTCTTTAAAATTAATTAGAAATAAAATCAGGATGCTTTCTCTCATTATTTCTATTAAATATTTAACACTGGAGTACAAAAAGAAAAACATATAACTCTTATTATTCATAGATTATAGGAATGTCTCCACAGAAAAATTTAAAAACCATAGAAAATATTGGAATTAATATTAGTAAATCATAAATTTTTTTTTTTTTTATAAATACGAAGTAAAAAATAAAGTGAATGTCTATGCAGCAGCATCAAGGCAACTCTGTCATAGCTCTCAGTGAAAGCAGAGGGCACTGACAGGGAAACAGCAGGATTCAGGTGGGCTAGACGAAGGAGGGGAGAGCACTATTTTACACTGGGCTGGATTTATAAGGACCGGTATGTGTGTTAGTTACCTAGTGCTGCCGAAAGAAAAAAAAAAAAAAAAAACACAATTGGGTGGCTTTAAAGAACAGAAATTTATTTTCTCACAGTTCAGGAGCCTACCTGTCTGAATTCAGGGCATGGCTTACGTCTACATCAGCTTCTAAAAGCTTCCAGCCACCCTTTGTGTTCCTGGTCTTGTAGATGCATCTGCTCCGTTGTCTGTCTTCCTCTGCCACTGAGTGTGTCTGTGTCTATTCTGCTCTTTGTATAACTCAGAAGGGACTAGGTTTAGGACGCAACCTACACTAGTATGGCCTCATTAATATAATTTTAAAATCCCCTATATCCAAATCAGGTCACATTTACTGGTACAGTGGTTAGGATTTCAACATACCTTTTGGGGTTACACAATTCAGTCCATAATAGTGCCCTCACCAGATACTCTGGACTGAGAATACTACCATGAGCAGTTGAGAGTGGTTCTATTTTTTTTTCTGCATTAGTTGTTTGTAACTTGTCTCAGTGGTCACTCATATGAACTTTGGAGCAACTTTTATGAAGACCCTGACCAACCTTTTGTACCCATGTCCATTGTGTGGAAAAACACACAGACTCCCATCACTGAAGCCTTGGGAAATTCATTGATAAGTGTGGGGAATGGAGTTGGGACCAGAATTGTTTTGTGGCCTTGATAACATGGCATAGCTGTTAGATACCCACATGGAAATATCAGGTAATAATACTAACAGCTAACACTTACTGAGTACATGCAGTGGTGCCAGGATTCTTGTAAGGGCTTCTCCTTTCCTAAGATATTTGTTCTGCATGATAGCCCTATGCGGAATGTATCATTATAATGCACATTTTATACATGAAGAGGCCGATACAGAGATTTAAGCTGATATTTGAGTATAAGTCTGGACCCAGGAGGAGTTGAAATGGCTGGAGGTGTAAATCTCACATCCTCAGCTACAGACCGATGGCTGTGGACTCACTGAGGCATCTCAGAGAGAGGGTGTCAACACAGAGAGAGGACTAAACACCGAGCCCTAGGGCACCCTGACGCCTACAAGCTGGCCAGGTGAACCACAGCCAACAAAGCTCTCTGAAGGCCAGTGTGGTTCCTGGAAGGTGGTCTGTCCTTTCTCTAGGCCGAATTTCCCCACTGTCCTTCCCACCTGCACTGCCTTGTCCCCTTCCTAATGGCAGGGACAGTGTGTAACTTTCACCACTGCCCAAGATTCCAAGGTTACAATAACATTGGTATGGAAAGCAGAATGATGGAGTCAGGAAGCCTGGTGGTCACATGCAACCAGTTGGAAACAGAAAAGAGCAAATAAAGACGGGGAGAAGACCGTGAGCCAGAGGAGTAGGAGAAATGAATATTTCCTGAGTGCTAAGTAAGGCTGGGCGTCTGCTAGTGGCATGTAGTTCCTCATTTAAACTTCAGAGGGACACAATTAGTGGAATAGACATTGCTATCCACTTTCATCATGCAAACATTTTATTATCTTTAATTTTAACAGTAACTTCTTACAAAAACAAATGAGAAAATAGAAAAGAGTATAATAAAAGAATAAAAAAAGAAAACATCTCATCAATTCAGTACTATCATTTTGCCTCAGCAGCTACACATTTTTGTTGTTGATGTAAATATAACACACAACCTTTGCCAAGTGAACGAGTTGTACAGGTGTACACATTACTGACAGGAATTACATTAATCGGCTGTGCAACCCTACCCTTAATCTGTGTGATTTTTCCATAATTGTAAACAGAAGCTCAGTTTCCATATGCAATAAAAAAAAAAATACAATAACACCCCTTTATTCCCTCCCTCCTGTCCCTGGGAACCCCTATGAACTTTCATCTCTATACATTTGCCTGTTTTTGTAAAAGGCATGCTTTTTAATTTGAAAGTTCATGACAAGCTACAAGGGTGAATTCATGTGGAAGCAGAAGTTATTTGCAATACATACATCCTACTACAAACTTGGTTCTAAAATATACAAAGGATGATTCATAAAGAAAAAAAAGAATTCAATAGAAAGACAAGTAAATATTTGAACGCTCTCTAAAAGATTTCTGTATGGCCAACATCCATATGGAAAGGGACTACATCAGTTATCAGAGGAATTCTAATAAAAGCTCACAATGTGATCCTAATCCTGCACACCAGAATGGCTAAAATAAAAAAATAAAAAAAAAATGGAAATACCAACTATTTGGTAGAACATGGAGCAACTGGAATTCTAATCTACTGCTAGTGAAAGTGTAATTTGGTACAACCACTTTAAAAATGCTTTGGCCATATCTACTAAAGCTGTGAACATCCATATATTCTATGACCCAGCAATTCTACTTCTAGATACATACCCGATAGAAATGGGTACATATGTTCACCAAAACACATAAGTCTAACCATCTGCTAAGGAATGAACACCCTCCTTCTGAATGCCTAACTTTTGTTTTTAATTGTTCTTTAGATGAAGGTTTACAGAGCAAACTAGCTTCTCATTAAACAGTTAGGACATATATTGTTTTATGACATTGGTTACCAACTCTAAGACATGTCAACACTCTCTCTTCTTGACCTTGGGTCCCCTATTACCAGCTTTCCTGTCCTCTCCTGCCTTCTAGTCCTTGTTCCTGGGCTGGTATGCCCCTGGAGTCTCATTTTGTTTTATGGGACTGTCTAATCTTTGGTTAAGGGTGAACCTCAGGAGTGACTTCTTTATTGAGCTAAAAGGATGTCTGGGGGTCATATTCTCAGGGTTTCTCCAGTCTCTGTCAACCTAGAATTCTGGGGTTTTTTTTTTTTTTGAATTAGGATTTTGTTCTATATTTTTCTCCAGTTCTGTCCTGAATGCCTCACTTAAAAAGCACTATTCTCGTCTGTTCTAAGGTGATGGCCATATATAATGATAAGCTTATAAAGAAAAGTCTAGAGCTTTCTGTGAAATGCAGCAGCAAATCTGTAGAGGCTCATGTTCTTATAGCTTCTGTTCCCTCTGGAGCTACTGCTTCTGTCTGTCCTTCTGCTGGGTGCACCACATGGAACCAGTTATAAAATTCAACCTCATCTTATAAATTCACAGGAGTCCTACTCACACAAAATTTTTATTGGCTATGAGAACAGGTGTGTAGAGGAGGTATAGAAGGGATTTCTATTGTAGCAAAGCAAAACCTTAAAATGAAATGGCTGGGAATGGCGGGCCTCCTTCTGTAAAAATGCTTTTCTACATGGAATATGGGAAAATGCAGTTAAGATATGGCTTATGCAAAAAGGCAAAAAGGAGTGCTTGCAGCAATTTGGTAATCATTTAGATCACCTGTAAAAATATTTTCATCCTTTTTCTCATAGCTTACAGGAAATGAAATTCCAAAAGGATCTCATATTTAAAAGTAAAATACGTCAACATACAAATTTCAGAAGAAACTATGAGAGATTTTGTTTTGCTTTTTGTTGGTAAAAGAGAAAGATTATCTAAAAATCCCAAAGCTGTGAAGGCTAAAACTGGTAAGATACAGATATAGATGTTTGGCATATGAAAAACTATATGAAGAAAGCAAAAATACAGGCAAAAATCTGAAAAAAAATTCGTAGGCTAAGGATTTGAATAGACATTTCTCCAAAGAAGATATAGAAACGGTCAATAATCACATGATAAGAAGCTCAACCTCATTAGTCATTAGGGAAATGAGAATCAAAACCAAAACGCACTATTATTTCAAAACCACTGAGATGGCTCAAATCAACAGGATGGACAACACAAGTGGTGAGGATGTGGAGAAACTGGAACCCTCATACATTGCTGGTGGACATGAAACATGATCCAATCGCTTTGGAAAACAGTTAGGTACTTGCTCAGAAAGGTAAACATAGAGTTAGCATGCAACATAGCAATCCCACTCCTAGGTATGCATCCAGGACAACTGAAGCACGTTCACATAATAACTTACAAAAGAATTTTCATAGTAGAATTATTTATAAATAGCCAAAATGTGGAGAGAATCCCAAAGTAATGAACTGATAAACTGTGGTATACTCGTAAAATGGAATATTACTCAGCCATTAAAAGGCATCAGGTACTAATACATGGCACTATATGGACAAACCTTGAGAACGTTATGCTAAGTGAAAGAAGCCAAACAGAAATGACTGCGTGGTACATGATTCCATTTACATGAAATATCGAGAACAGACAAACCAACACAGACAGGAAGTAGATTAGCAGTTGCTATGTCTTGGAGGAAAGGAGTAATGAGATGACTACTAATATGTAGGGCGTTTATTTACAGGGTACTGAAAATATCCTGAAGCTAGACAGTGGTGATTGTTGCACAACTCTGTCCATATACTAGAAACCACAGAATTGTGCACATTATAAAAGGCAATGTTATGGCCGGTGAATTATATCTCAATAGAAATATTTGTGACTCCCGAAAGACTAACATTTCAGTTAAATATATAGAACCCATAAATCAGTAGGCGAAAAGAACCCATTTTACCATATCTCTCTCCAGCCAAAGTGAAGGGGGTACATTCTATTAATACATCTTATTTTTTTATCTCTTCATTAACAAGTTCTGTTCTCATTATACATAACTAGTCTCCATTTCTAATCATACATAACTAGTCTCCATTTCCTTATGTCAGTTTTCACTATTGTAACTACATAAACAGAGCACTTCCATAGTTTTTATAAAAACCCACCCACTCATTCAATCAGACATATCATATTTGGAAGCTTCTTAGGTGCCAGAAACTAGGATACTCTGACCAACACAGCAGACAAGGTCCTGCCTGCATGGGCCTTCTATTTTTGTGGAGCACTCAGATGATAAACCAGCCAAACAGTATGTAATGTTACCTAACATCAGGAGGGAGACGTATAATTTTGGAGGTGTCCCAACCTGTGTCTCTCTCATGAAGAGTTCCCTCTTGCCTCTGAACCCAGTGGAAAGTAAACACTTTGAAGGAACTGTGAGGTCAGTAAGTGTGAAAAAAAGACATTTCATTTCAGTTTCATTTTGTTGGTATTACCTGCTACGCTGTCCACATTTTTTTAAACACTATCCTGCAGCTGAAATCAACCAACCCCCCAAAAAACAAAAACAAAACCCGATGCCATGCAGTCGATTCCGACTCACAGCGACCCTGTAGGACACAGTAGGGTCTCCAAGGAGTTCCTCGTCTTAGGACACAAATAATTCCTGCTTATGAGAATCTGAAATTTGTTCACTGTGGATGTGTGAGGGACTCAGTAACACTTGCAGAGATTCCATGTGGGTGTGGTGCTCAAGTGTGAGCATTGGGAGGAATGGACCCCATGTGCACTTTGCATCCTTCTGGAGATTATGATACAACAAACATTCCCTCTTCATTGTCCTGCATCTTGTAAGAGAACAGAGGGAATTGTTAGGCAGAACCATTTGAAAATGCATGGCAAGAAATTTTATTGAAACATTAAATTCAAAATAAAATCTTCCTATGTTTTTCAACCTTCCCTACCTCATTTCAAGAGGTAACTGGACTCACAGAGTTAAAGCCCTGAAACTTCGAGACTCTGAAGAGTCTGTTGGAAGAGTCTCAGCTCATTGCAGTAATCACATTGAGTGAACTGGAAACCAAGGGAAGAGTGGGAGTCAGACAGCAGAGACCTACACATTGGGAAGGGGTGAGGCCTGCTTCTTGATAATGCCCTGGGCTAGGTGGCAGCACCTCAAAGGGTAATGCAGGCACACAAGTAGACAAACCACATTATGGTGTTCCCAGCCCTGCCAAGGTTCTCATGCTCCATCTGGGAATGGAAGCAGCAGAGACAATGCTTCTAGAGAGATCACCCACATAGGCTGAGGCGATGGGTGTGTTAAAGATCTCTAAACCTTGGTCCTTCTTTAGACCCCGGGGTACCTAGAAAATAAACCAACACCAAATATACCCCTACAAAGAAGTAAGGTTAAAATTTTACCCCAATTTTGTAAGCCGAGAGCTCTGAGTTGGAATTCAGTTTATTTAAAGAAATATCAAGTTTTCTTGCACACATGAATTTGTGCTGATTCACTTACAATTCATATTATTCATTCATCCACGAAGTCAGCAAACATTAACACTATAACAGCTACATGTGAGACCCTATGGCAGTTGCTCTTGATGATGAAATGACTCAGAGAATTTCCCTCAATGCCTGGTGAGAGAAACAGCCAAGTTAACAGTTGTATCAGTCATGTATTGCTGTGTAACAAATGACCCCAAATTGTCGTGTCTTAAAAGAGCAACAATTTACCAGCTCACAATTTTTCAAGTTGTCAGTTTGGAGCTCTTCTGATCTGGGTCAGCCTCAGTGGCTCACAACACGGCTTCCTCATGTGTCTACAATTTGCTTCCAGGTAGCTGGGAGCCAGTTCATAACATCAAGTCAGTGAAACCGCTGGATCCTCCCTCCATTGGTCTTCCATCATCTAGCAGGCTGGCCTGAGGGTGTTCCCATGAGTTCTCAGGGTTTAAGAGCAACAAAAGGGAAGTCTCAATGTAAAGTCTTTCAACTCTCTCATTTTATCAGGTTTTCTACCATCCCAATGTCCAAAACAATAACGTCAGCCCCAACTGAGGGATGGAGAAAGACTCCTACTGCTAATGAAAGGCGCTCCAGAGTCTCATAGAAGGCATGGGCACAGAGAGAGGATAAATGTGTAGACATTTCTTACATCAACCACAAAAAGTAAATGCAATTGTGTTTTATGCTGTGGTAAAGGGTTTTGCAGGTACAATGGAGTAGGGAGCAAGAAGTGAACAAATCTACCAGGAGGATATTTAGGGAAGTGATGTCTGAACCAAGTTGAGAATATGATTGGATAGTTAAGGCGTGAAAAAAGGCCCGGGTCCAGGAAGCCCCATGTCTTCTCCAGAGAGAAGTCTGAGGAGACAGGCTGAAGCCACTTAGGCATTTGGTACATTTGTGACCAGATGCAGATCATCTTTTGTTCTACTGTTTTCCAACCACTCGTCCCTATTTATAGTTTGGAGTCATACAAGAGTAGACCCTAGCATTTCCCTGTTGAAAATTTATTTTCCTCTGAGAAGTCATCACCACCCCAATGTTCTTAATTGCTTCCTCAAATGCTGTCTCCATTTAGCAGCTCCTTTTCTAAATGGGCTCCAGAGTGAAAGCAGAGCCTGGAAGATGCACAGGTCATGGACTTTCCCCAAGTCAACTCCTAAACCTCCCATTCTGGCTGGCCACAAATTCCTGAGTCTTAGCATTTTATGGTGAGCTCATAAGCCCAATCTGTTCCAATGGGGTCAGTTCTCTTAACCACCATGCTTCACCAGAGAGTAGGCCATCAGATGGGATGGGAGAGAAAATCTAGTCACGGGGAAGAGCCTGTATGAAGCCTCAGAGGCTAAGGAGACCTGAGAGGTGTTCAGAGTGGACATTGTATGACCAGGGCTGGAGAGACATGATTCCAAGAGAGTCAAATGAGAAGTTTTGGACAAATCAACTCCTGGTCACACTGTAACGATTCCCTGTACTCTCTCTCTCCCCACCAAGGGATAGTAACGACATGGAGTGCAGAGAAAAGTTGCAATTCCTTTTTTATATCTAAGCCCCCTTTTCCCACTCTGGGACTGGCAGTATTCAAGCTCCTACTTGAACAGTTCCATATTTTTCTTTTTGCTGTGTTTCTATTTAAAGTGGACCCATGGAACTGAGCAATGTCAGGAATGATGTCGCACAGGGTTATGGAAGCCATGCCATTCATGCTGATCTCACCTACTCTTTTGGAGAGGGTGTCGATCTGAGATCCTGTGGGAGAGCACCTGGAACTACTCTATCACAGAAATTCTGGACTAAACCGGAGTCCCCAAGTCACCAAACGGTCATGCATCATGAAGAACTGGGAAAAGGGATAAAGATCCTTCAGAACATCATTATGATTGGACATCTTCACCCGGAGAGGATGAAACAGTGATATACAAGGAAGAGGCCTTTCTCTAAGACTCTAGATAAGGGTGAGAGGAAAAATTGTCCCAGATTGATGTGTGTTATGGAACAAAGGGTCTGGTTTCCACCAGAAAAGACAGCCATGATAGGACAAGATGAAGGAATTGGGAATGGATAAGGTCATAAGGAGGAGCGTCCTGAGAAAGCATTTCCTGTCATTTGGTTGGCAATTAACCAAATTCTTATATCAATAAGAAATGTAGGAATAAGTGAGGGATCAAGCTACAGAATTCATTGGGAGTTCGAGAGCTTTCCAGGCACTCTGTTGTTTAGGATCTGTACCTGGTGGAAAGGAAGGAAGCCAGTGCATAACTAGGGCAGAGAGTATAGGATGGGGGAAAGGGTGGTTAGAGAGAAGCATACTTATTATATTTTCTAATGACATGATATTAATGTACTATGTGAAGAATTAAGAAAATATCTCAGGAGGTTCTGGCAGTGAGAAGTTGAAGGAGCCCAGAGCCCACATCATTGAGGGCAGAAGATGGCTTGCAGACTCCTCCCCTAGATTCAGGAACTCCCCTTCTCCTCCTATGTCTTCTCCCCACATCTCCCGAAGGGCCTAAAAAACCCTCACAGCAAAGAGAGCTATAGGATAGAATTTTTTTACATTCCTTCTTTTCTGAACCTGAATTTTGTCTAGAATCTTTAATTTGCCACTCCTTTCAGGGCAGTTTTGTTGCCCTCTCCACTACCATTATTTTTGCTGCCCCCCACCACTACTCCAGTGCTGCCCTCCACTGGCCCTATTTCCTTTTGCTTCCTAGGTTTCTAACTGGCCTCTAAAACCCTCTTGAGAGATCCCCTGCTGCAACTTCTGTCACGGAGTCTGCACTCCACTCCCAAGATGCTTCCATCTCTTTCTTCCTTAACTCGCCAATCCTACCTTCATACTCAGAAAAATACAGACCCTTATGTTGACATATACAACCCACCCACACACACAGTTGATGTGGTTGTGTCTTGGCTACTGAGATTTGTACCATCGGACTCTCAAATATGGACATCTCTTTCGGCCTCACACTGAAAGAGTATTTCTCATAATGACATGGTGAGAGCTTTCTGTTCAGGGAAAGGCAATCTTAAAGGAGAAGCTTTAAATTATACATAAATATACAAATTTTCCTCTAAGTATAATTCTTTGAATAACAGGTCTTCCCTTAATGGCCACGTAAACCAGAGACGCCATCAGCCTGAAACCAGAAGAACTAGGTGGCGTGCAGCTACAGTCAATAACTGCCCTGACAGAGGATACTAGCAAGTTATAAAAATGATGGTACCCTCAAATACAGCCCTTATACTGAAAGAAAAGACCAATATGAATGTCAGAGATACTCTGAAACTTGCTCTTGAACGTAAAGTAGCTAAAGGAAATGAAAGAAATGATGAAGTAGAAGAGCTGAAGAGAAGATTTACAAAGGGCGGCTCGAGAAGACAAAGTATGATAATGACATGTGCAAAGACTTGGCGTTAGAAAAACAAACGGGAAGAACATGCTTGGCATCTCTCAAGCTAAAGGAACTGAATAAAAAAATCCAAGCCTCGAGATGCAGTAGTGAAGGATTGTACGGGCAAAATATTGAACAACACAGGAAGCATCAAAATAAGATGGAAAGAATACACAGGGTCACGGCACAGACACACACACACACACAAAAGCATGGGTCGATGTTCAACCATTTCAGGAGGCAGCATGTCATCAAGAACTGATGGTACTGAAGGAAGAACTCCGAGCTTCACTGAAGGCATTGGCAAAACAAGACTCCAAGAACTGACAGGTACCAATTGAGATGTTTCAACAAACAGATGCAGCACTGGCTGAATAATTTAGCCAACCGACTGGAAGAGATCCATGTTTGTGCACATTCCAAAGAAAGTGATTCAACAAAATTCAGAAACTATCAAACAATATCATTAATATCAAAACCCAGTACAATTTTGCTGAAGATCATTAAAAAGAAGTTGCAACAGGAATTCAAGTCAGATTCAGAAGAGGATATGGAATCAGGAATATCATTACTGATGTCTGATGGATCTGGGCTGAAAGCAGAGAATACCAGAATACCAGAAAGATGTTTCCATGCGTTTTATTGACTATGAAATGGCATTATACTGTGTCAATCATAACAAACTACGGGTAACACTTCAAAGAATGGAAATTCTAGAACACTTAAGTTTGCTCATGTGAAACCTGTACATAGACCACGAGGCAGTTTTTCAGAGAGAACAAGGGGCACTATGTGGTTTAAAATCAGGAATAGTTTGTGTCAGGGTTCTATCCTTTCATCACATTTATTCGATCTGTATGCTGAGCAAATAATCCAAAAAGCTGCACTCTATGAAGAAGAATGTGGCATTAGGTTTAGAGGAAGATTCATTAACAACCTACGATACGCAGATAACACAAACTTGGTGAAAGTGAAGAGGACCTGAAGCACTTAGTGGTGAATATCAAAGACTACAACCTTCAGTATGGGTTGCACCTCAACATAAAGAAAACAAAAATCTTCGCAACTGGACCAATAAGCAACATCATGATAAACAGAGAAAAGATTGAAGTTATCAAGGATCTCATTTTATTCGGTTCCCCAGTCCACGCTCATGGAAGCAGCAATCAAGGAATCAAATGATGTATTGCAAATCTGCTGCAAAAGAACTCTTTAAGCTGGTGACAAGCACAGATGTCACTCGGAAGGCTAAGGTGTGCCTGACACAAGCCATGACATTTTCAAACGCCTCATACGTATGTGAAAGCTGGACAATGAATAAGGGAAACCGAAGAAGAAGTGCTGCCTTTGAATTATGGTGTTGGTGAACAATATTGAATATACCATAGACTGCCAGAAGAACAAACAAATCTGTCTTGGAAGAAGTACAGCCAGAATATTCCTTACAAGCACAGATGGTGAGTGTTTGTCTCACATACTTTGGACATGTTATCAGGGGAGACCAGGCCCTGGAGAAGGACATTATGCTTGGTAAAGTAGAAAGTGAAAAAGAGGAAGACTCTCAGTGAGATGGATTGACACAGTGGCTGCAACAATGGGCTCTAGCATAATAACAAGTGTGAGGATGGCACAAAACTGGCCAGTGTTTTGTTCTGCTGTATATAGGGTCACGATAAATTAGAACTGACCTGATGACACCTAACAACAACAATACCCAGTTCGGCTCACTGCCTGTCTCTTAGTTTGCTGTACTGTGGTGGTTTGGATGTTGCTATGATGCTGGAAGCTAGGCCACCAGTATTTTAAATACCAACAGGGTTATCCATGGTGGACAGGTTTCAGTGGAGCTTCAAGACTAAGACACACTAGGAAGAAAGACCTGGAGATTTACTTCTGAAAATTAGACAATTAAACCCTTACAGATCACAAGAGAATACTGTCCAATTCACTTGCTTTGGACATGTCATCAGGAGAGATTAATCAGTCCTAGAGGAGAATATCATGGTTGGTGAAGAAGAAGGCCAACAAGGCTGTAGGAGACCCTTGGTGAGATGGACTGGCACATTAGCCATAATGATGGAATCTAAATTGCTGGCACTTGTGAGGATGACACAGGACCTGGCAACCTTTAGTTCTGTGTTACCTAAGTTCACCATTAGTCGGAGTCACCTCAATGGCAGCTAGCAAAAAATTACTGTTTGAGAGGAGAACTGAGATATGAACTTGATACAATATACCAAATATTAAAATGTTCAAAGATCTCATGTTTACTATAAAAGAATAGGAATTGAAAATACAACTTTCAAATCGCTAGAAGGAAAAAGAAAGTAAGAGAAATTTCATCATTCCAATAAAAAAAGAAACAGGAAAAGCAGAATAATAATAATAAAAAAAAGAACAGTGAATATGAAGTATAATATTGGAATTATGTCTAAATGTATGAGTAATAGCAAGAAAAAGGGATTAATACCTAAGGAAAAAACATGTACACTCAGCTTAGACTTGCAAATCCACCCATATCTTACTTATAAAAGAAAGTTAAAACATAATGTTAGAAACTTTTAAATTATGTAAATGAAGAAATTTCTACTGTCTAATGACTACATGAACAACCCTCTGCCAGATACTGTTGATACAGAAATGATTAAGAAAAGATTCCTTGCAGTCTGGTGAGAGAAACAGCCCAGTTAACAAATCAGTTATCAATTGCTGTATAAGAAATGACCCAAAAATGAAGTGCCTTAAAAGAACAAGCAGTTACTTCGCTCACAGTTTTGCGGGTTGGCAGTTTGGGGTTCTTCTGGTCTGGGGCAGACTCAGCCGCTCTCGGCTGGGCTCCCTCATGTATCGGGAATCAGCCACGATGTCAGCTGGTGGGCAGCCTGAAATCTTCTCAGCTGGATTCTCTCTCTAATGGTCTCTTGTCATTTATTAGGGTGGCCTGGGATGTTCCCATGGGTTCTCAGTGTTTGAAGAGCAGCAAGAGGGCAAGGAGGAGCCCTGGTGCTGCAGTGATTAAGGGCTCAGTTGCTAAAGGAAAGGTAATCAGTTTGTACCCACCAGCTGCTCTGCAGAAGAAAGACATGGCACTCTCCTTCTGTAAAGATTACAGCCTTGGAAACCCTATGGGGCAGTTCTACTCTGTCCTTCAGGGTCACTATGAGTTAGAATATACTTGAGAGTGGTGGGTTTCGTTTTTGGTAAGAGAGCAAGTCACGATGTGTCTAATTATATTCGGTCTCTGCTTCTATTGGTCTTTGTACTGTCCCAAAGGCCAAAGCAATCATAGATCAGTCCAAATTCAAGGACTGGAGGAAGAATCTTGCTCTTGAGAAAGGGAGCTGTAGGTCATATAATATGTATGGATACATACATATTAGAACATGTGGCCATTTTTGCTATCCATCACAACATGTAAATGCAATCAAGTTTGTCCCTAGTTGTGGCAGAAGCGTTTCTTAAATACAATAGAGTGTGGAGCAGGGTGGGAAATTCTACCAGGTGTAGGGTTGGAAAGGCTTCCACCAGGAAGTGATGCTTGACCTAAATTTTGAAATACGAGTGGATGGTTAGGAGATTTTCTTTTTTTATATATTTCCAACCACTTGCCCACATTCTACCATCTGTCATCACACAAAGCGAGCCCTCTGCTCCCATGTTGACATCTTTCATTTTCCTTCAAATCCTCAGGCTCTCCTCTACCTACCAAGCACAACTTCCCAAACCCTGCTTAAAATGTTTCAACAATTTGCTTCTTCCTTTTCTAATTGCCCCCTGGACAAAAAAGGAGATCAAGCAGAGGACAGTGGACCTTTCCCCGAGGGCTCACCTAAGCCTCCCAGGCAGGTTGACCATAGACGTCGTCCGGAGTCTCAGTGCTTTTCTGTGTTGATGTAATCCTACCCTTTTTAGTGGCTCCAAGGGAGAAGCATGTGGACAGGCCAAGAGGCTTCACAGGGTTGAGAGTCAGGAGGTCAAGAGAGAGTGGCCTAGACACCACCACTGAGTGATGGTACCTCCAGGCAACAGACCAAAAACTCCATTCTGCACGGATGGCTACGAAGGGTGAGTCTTTTGAAAGAGTTTTCTTTTATTTAACCAATAGATATATATTGGGTATCTCCTATGGGTGGGGTTCTGTCTCACTTTCTGGGACTGCCAAATATGAGGCAGACCTTGTCTTTGTCCCCAAGTTATTTACAACACATTTGGAAGACACAAATTGGAAATTGAGCATCTCCTATGACTCAGTGCTATGATGGAGGATTACTAAAAGATTACTAGGTCCTCTGAATACATAAACCAGAAGCACAGACTGGGTACCTTGGAGGAGGAACCAGTCAACAGGAAGGGAGAGAATGTCTACTAGTCAGAGGGAACGGCCTGTGTGAAGCCTAAGTGGCAAAGGAGGCCTGAGAGGTGTTCAGAGTGGACATTGTGTTTCTAGGGCTGGAGAGATTTGATTCAGGGCCAGAGAAGAGGTTTGGGAGAAATAGCGACTCATTACACTCTTCTATTTCCTCAACTCACAGTTTCCTTCCTCTTAGATGTTGACTTCTTTAAGTGAACATTTCAATTCATTTTTAAGATATAATTTCCCTCCTCCCAGCCTCCTAGCCTCTCCCACAACAGTTGCCATATTTTTTCCTAGTGCGCTGTTTAGATTCAAACTGGGCCCTTGGAACTGAGCGATGTCAGCGATGATGTCACACAAGAGTTACTGGAAACCTTGGTGCTCACTCAGATCCCAACTGCTCTTTGTGGGTCTGAGGTCTCCTGTGGGAGAGCGACTTTGGATACCAAATTACAAACGGTTCTGCCTAAATCAAGGTCCCCAACTTGTGAGAGTTTGGGACATCATCTCTACGTGGGAGGAGGAGAAACAGCTTGCCGTTGACCATCCTTCGTGGTTCATCTTCACCCAGCCAGAATGGAGCGTCAATACATGAGGAAGAGGCCTTTCTCTAAGGCCCAAGGTAAGGGTGGGAGGAAAATTCAGTCTGTGCGATGGGTGCTGGGCAGCAAGGGGTTTGATTCACCCCGGAAACAAGGACCACAAGGGATCATCGAGGCTTTCACCTGAAAAAACTTCCTGTCAATTAGTAAACAGTAAGAAATTATAGTGTGAATAAATAAATGAAGGAATAACTATGTGAGTGAAATATAGAATTCTACTGTCATCTGAGGGGCTTTCCATAACCGTAGCAGACAAGTCAGATTTGTGAACTCTCCTGCTTTGTTAGCGGAAAGAACGCAGGTGGGCAACTGGGGCAGTGGGTATAGAACCAGGGAGAAGGGTGGTTACAGAGACTTGTACTTCATTTTTTCATGAGAATGAATTAATATATCATGCGAATAAAAAAAATATATCAAATTTATCAGGAGGTTTTCGGAGTGGGTGGTGTGATGGAGCACAGTACCACACGTTCATTCAGAGTTCCCAGTCAATGTAAGCTGCCACAGTCCTCAGCCTGGACGCAGGCAGAAGAAGGTCCAGGAAGGCCCTGCCCCTCTAGCTCTAGGGATTTCCCTTCTCCTCCAAGGTCTCCTGACCATCTTTACCGAAGGGTTTGACATTTCTTCTAGGTAAAGACAGCTATAGTATAGATCGTTTTTTATTCTCTTGTAATTGCAAAGTTTTATTTTTTTAATTGTGTTGAAAATATACATAAAACATAACTGAATAATTTCTAATGTATGAGTCAGTGATACTCATTACATTCTTCAAGTCATATAACCATTCTCAATACCTTTCTCCAAACTTTTCTACAACCATTAACATAACCTCAATGCCCCAATGGAAAAACTGCCCCTTCCCCCTGCCCACAACTGGCAACCACCAATAATCCTTGCTTTCTATATATTTGCTTATTTCATGTAAGTCAGATCGTACAGTATTTGCCCTATACTTAGGGCAAATACTAACTTATTCCATTTAGCATGATGTTTTCAAAGTCTAGCAGGAAAGAATTTTAAAATTCCAACTATAGCTAACCTCAGTTTCTGCTATCATTCTTAGTCATCCATTCTTTCACCGACTAGTGTGCCCCCGCCTTGTCTTCTTTGTTGCTGCCCCATTCTGCCCTTCAGTGGCTGAGCCCTGCTTTCTGCTCCCTCCTTGATCTCTGTATCCTTCTAACCAACTGCTGGCATGTTCCATCTCTGAATCTTGTCTCTCTCTCAAGCTTTCCCTCCATCCAACGCACCCGACCTAGCTCCATCTCTTTCTGCATCCTGAACTCTGCAGTCCTTCCCACAGATTCAGAAACATACACAGACCTTTAGGTTGACACAGACAACCCACTGAGACATACACAGCGGAGGAGGCTGTGTGTTCTCCATCTGAAGTTCTCACATCAAGGTTCTCAGATACGGCCATCTCTTTCTGCCTCACTTCATCTACTAAGGACTGGGCTTCTATTCCGAGAAAAACAATTTTCATCTTCTACTGTGGCTGGGTTAAGAAGGGTGCAAGGAAGAGGTACACATGTAAGAATCATAACTAAATATACACATTCTTCTCTTTACATATACCTCCTCTATAAAAAGCCTTTCAGTAAAAAGAGGATGAAAAGAGGTGACCATTGCTCTGGAGTGTTTACCCTCCAAATTTACTAAGAATATCACTCACATACAAAACATCAAGTCACACATTTATTATGAAGCTTCATGGGAATGAGGTCATTTCTAAGTTCCAAAGGAACAAATTCATTGGAATTCAATAAAGGTGGAATTAAAGAAAAATAACTTCTTAAAAAATGAACTACCATAAACAGTGCCACTTTACAATGGAGACTTTGTCTTCCACAGCAGTGCCCCCAAAGGGTGGTGGGTCTCTGGGGAAGAAGAAAGAAAGCATGGGGTCTGCAGAGGTGGAGGATGTGGTGATGGAGAGGCCTCCAGGGGTCCCTATGACCAAAGCTTTGGGGTCACAGGTGAGAATAAGGACCCTGAAAGCTCAAGTAAATTAACTCTCTATTCTCAGAGGTCTCTATCCAAGAGGAAAATGTGCAACAGTCAACAACATCCCATGAAAAAAGTCGAAGCTCCAGGCCCAGGAAGATTCCAAAACAATCCGAGAACGCTTCTCCTTCCTCTTCCACCGAGCAGACCTCTCACTCCTCCAGCTACGGGGCTGCCCCAGGAAACCCATGGGTCAGGTGCGCATATTTCACCAAGGTGCGCACGGTCAAGGGGGTGGCGGTCTCCTGGCAGACCAAAACCTCCTTTGCCCCCGTGGGCAATATGCCCCAGGTCTTTGAAGCCGAGCTCTCTGAGGAGAGCACCATCGGCTCTGCCCCAAGTCTGGCCAACACTGAGTCCCTGGTCAGCAACCTGGAGCCCTGGCAGGAGGGGCCCCAGACCTGTACCCAGGAGCCCACCGACCAAGGGGAGGAGCATGGGGAGAGACCCCGCGCAACCACCCCGGAGTGGCTGGTGACCCGTAAGCACGGCTTCCGCTGCGTGGCCTGCTGCCGCGTGTTCGAGTCCCGGGAGGCCCTGGTTGCGCACGCGGAGCATGGTGTGACTCAGGGCTTCAGCTGCCGGGTCTTCTTTGAAGAGCTGCTGGAGAGGCGGCTGCCACGCTCAGTCCAGCGAAGGCCCAGACGCTGCGACCAGCTGGCCAGGCGTTGCCTGATGGCCGCCAAGAAGAGGGAGGTGAGGGAGAAGAGAGCGGTCTGCAGACGCCTGGAGGAGCAGCTGGAGAAGCAGAGAGAAGAACTGAAGAGGCTGAGGCACCAGCTGGACAGGCTGAAGAGGCAGGAGACCAGCCTGCAGAAGGAGCAGGTGCACCACCGAGGCCAGAGGGGGAAGCGCCTGAAGACGTGCTAGAACCCCGGGACTAGGAGGAGCAGGGCCTTTGGGCTGAAAACGTGGGCCCTTCAGGAGAGACCTCCATTCAGGTTCGTTTAACCCAGCTCCCCTGGAAGATCATACCGTCCTTCCCCCGTGACCCCAACCCTCCCAACCCAAGTGCACAGAGAACTCCAGCCCTAAGGGGGATCTGGATGGAAGAAGTCCCAGATAGCTGACCGCAGACACCAGGTCCCCTCAGAGGCTCCCCTGGCCCAGGAGAGGACAGGACAGGCCTCATCTGGATGGTGAGATCTTGGGACCCTAAGGATGAGCGCAGCATAAATAGGGAAAGGGAAATGGGATTTCAGTGGGACTTGGGAGGATTGGGGGGGGGCCCTGCTGAGGTGTGATGGTGAAGGGGGTGTCACTGAGTTCTTTGGAGGAGAAGGAATCAGAGAGATGGCAGGCTGTTGGGAAACATGTCTGCAGGTGAGCAGTGGACATAAAGCCCTAAACAAACAACTCTGGGTCCCTTCCCAGCAGTATAGAGGCAGAGAAAGAGACAGGGCTTGGTAGGAGGAGAGGAGGGCAGGTTGAAGGAAAATGAACTCACCCCAGCCATGTCTTCTGGTCTCCTAGGGTGAATTTGGGTTTATGATTGGGATGCATCCTTTCTGCCACATTATGGGAATGTAAGTGGGAGGTGGTGTAGAAAAATCCCCCTGGGTGTTAACCATTTCTGGATAAGAGTTGATCCAGGGCTTGCAGGATATTTCCTGTAGAGCATGTTCTAGGGTAAGGGGTAGAGCTTTGGAACTTTTTCTTCTCCTAAATCAAGCTATACATTCCGGTTCTTGACATGTCAAACAAACATGCTAATTTTTTTTTGTTTTCCTGTGGTCAAATCTGACCTGTCCCGAGGTCAAAGAACTGGAAGAAAAAGGCCCTCTGAGGTGAAAGAACCAAAAGAGAGGACAGGCTTCAAACCCAGGGAGAACAGCGAGAACACAGGTGATCAGAGGTAATGGTGGGAAGGGGCAGATTCAGGCCCAGACTCAACAGTGGACAACAAAGCCCCAGTCTCAGTCACAACATCAAATCCCAAGTCTGGGGAAGCCCTGGACATGACAGGGGTGTATCCACCTCTCTAGGAAATGAGACCACAAGTATCACAGGGAACCCCCCAGGGGCAGAGGAATGGAGGGCAGGGCCTCTAGGATGGGCACCTCCATCCACAGTCTGTCCTGTGTGTATTCCTCAGAGTGACAGAGACGGCTCCTGCGAGGCAGAGGGTCACAGGCAGAAAAGAACCAAGGTGTTCAGACCAGGTAAATTCTGCAGTCTCCTAAGCATCCAAAACGAAAAATCAGAGATTCTCAGAGGTATCAGGGTGGGAGGGGTTGGTATTCCCAGGCTGGGGAGAGGCTGGCTGGGGAGGTGCTGCTTTCGGAAATCTTTTCATCAACATCTTTCTTCTTAAAAGCTACCTTCCCAGTTGATGTCCTCTATGATCTATGCTCAGACCTGAATGGGGCCTAAAATGCACAAAGGTGGGTTATCCAGTGGGGCTAGGCAGGGAGGAGGTGGAAGCAGCATATCCAGGAAAGAGAATCTTCTAGAGGCGCATGAGTTACCTAGTGAATTGCACATGGCGTCCAGCCTTCTACATTTAGCTGTAGACGTGTGCTTGCAAGACGTGTTTGAGGGGTAACTCTACTGATTTCCCAAAATTATTTTTGGTCATTTCCAGTTATAGAGACCAGAGGAACTCACTGGCTCCAAGAACAACAAGAAATCCACTGGATCTGATTATTACTTTCTGCGGTGTGCTCTCCTTCCAGTGATTCAAATCTTTTGTCTGTCATTCTGGAGAATTTTCACCTATTTTAAATATCTAACAAAACATGTTAAAATATACATATATCTATGATGTTTATGAATTTCCAAAGCTCTGAAATTGTTTTTTATCACATTTGCAAGATCACAGATTTGTATGACAAAAAAATTAATGTCAGGGTCCCACCCTCATATGTAATTTGGTCCTGCTCCCCCAGGGTATCCAATGTTAATAGACACATGTGTAACCTTCCCTACACCTCTCTGCAGGGACACATATACACAGTCACAGGCACACAGGTATATCTGCTGGGGTGTTTACTTTTATGAAAGCCTGGTCACACTCCACCCACATTGCTCTCGCCCCTTATTTCACTTGATATTCTACCTTGATTCTCTGTAAGTCATTAGATATGGCACTGCCACTATATTTTTTGATCTTTTAACTTACATGAATAATTTAAATAGATGATATCAATTCAGTACACTTTATCTGTACTTCTACATGTTCTTGTCAGAAGCTATCAAGTCAGTTCTGACTCACAGTGGCCCTTTGCACCACAGAACAAAACACCACCCGGTCATGTGCAATCCTAATAATCTTTGCTATATTTGAGCACACTGTTGAAGCCACTGTATCAATCTCATTGAGGGTCTTCCTCTTTTTCACTGGACCTCTGCTTTACCAAGCATGATGTCCTTTTCCAGGGACTGGTCCCTCCCTCTTGATAACATGGCCAAAGCCATCCTTGCTTCTAAGAAATATTCTGGCTTTCTCCCTTTAAGACAGATTTGTTCGTTCATACATAACACTACTAAAATGGAAACATTATCATCCATGCTTTTTAAGTCCACTCTTCCTGCGTGTTCTAGCTCTCCTCCCCCTGTTCTTTCCTGCAAGTGAATCCAAGATAATTCAGGTTAACAATGTGGTAAGTAGTCTCTCTTATCCTTGCTTAAACAAGGACACAGACTTATACACACACACAGAAGGATAAAAGTTAAGCACGTGAAAAATGAGCAGTGAATTCAAAAGGATCGTTTATGTGTATAACACTCATAAACATAAACAGGTATCCAAGCATATTCAAACAATTGATATTGTTTAACCCAGATGTGCTCATTTTATATACACTTCTCTGCACCTAGATTTTTTCAGTAATACTTCAATAATACTTCACAGATATTTTTCCCACTCAACTACTACAACTCATTTATTGATGATGTAGCTTTACCATAAGTTATCTATCATTCAACCGTCAATGTACAGTCAACGTTTGGTCAACACTAATAATAACTATCCGTTGTATACTACAGGATCTGTTTCTGTGCAATAGACTCCATAGAGTGAGATTTCCAGCTCAAAGTATGTTTTAAAAGTACAGAGCCATGACCATGTCTTTCCCCTAGAGGCTGTCCTAAAGCACCTTTCCAGCCATGTCTCAGGGTATCCTTCTCCCCACAGCCCAGCCAGCCATAGATGGTGTTGATTTTTAAATTGTGCCAGTTTCACTGGGACTTTGATATTTTCTTAACTACAAGTGTTTTTGAGCAACTTGGACTATGTTTATTGGGCATGTGGATTTCCTGTGAACGATCTTTTTGAATTCACTGCTCATTTTTCAAGTGCTTAACTTTTATCCTTCTGTGTAAAATGGAAATTGTTATTAAGCCTTGTCATCTCCATTTCACATGATTTTCCAAATCTATCATTTGTGTATCACATTTTTGCAAGCTTTGTCCCCCAGAACGGTCACTTGAGTCAGCACCGTTTATTAAATAAATATAATTTTCTCAAAATAGCGCCTTTGTATCAATGTTTATTGTGACTTCTTAGCAGATTTTGTTTCATTGGTCGACTTGTCAGTTTCTATGCTATGTAATATCAATTTGTTCTGTTACCTGAAGAGGTAGACACGTGTCAGTATCCTGCTTTTTCATGTTTTTCTTCTCTATACCTTTTAAAGCAGCCGTAGTGTTGCAGTGATTAAGTGCTCATCTGCTAATCCAAAGAAGGTTTGGCAGGTCGAACCCACCAGGGGGCACTGAGGGGAAAGACCTGTTGTTCTGCTCCCATAATGATCACAGCCTAGAAAACCCTATGGGGCAGTGAAATGGGATCACTATGAGTAAGAAATGGACTCCAAGTCTCCTAACACCAGCAACATCCTCTGCTATCTACTGTACTATTTGTAGCATATGATCACTGTATACAATTCAAAAACAACTATCTTAATATTCCAACTGGAAATACATTCCACTTATATATTAGTTTTAGGGACCTCCATTTCATTGACAAGACTTCTCATTTGAAAATATGGCATATTTTTTGCATACATTCAGGTTTCATTTTATGTATTTTAGTACATTAGTTTTCGTCATAGAGGTCCTTTGATGCTCTGGTCAAAACAATGTTTTCCTAAATATTTTACAGTTTTGAACACAGTTTGATCCAGTCAAGTAGTAGGGGAAAGAGAACGGTCTGCCCTTCTCACCCTTGCCAATTTGAGACCCTCATGTCTATACTGGAGACAAACCATTGATTTTGATGTATTTGTCTTTTATTCAGGTATGCAATTATATCATCATTATTTGAAAAATCTCTTATTATACTTATACTAGTTATTTAAATTTTCTAGTTTATTCCTTCACCTGAAAACTATGTTGAGTGATACCAAAATTTTTGTCTAGTTCCAAATTTATCAGAATGAGTTGAATATTAATTTTCCATTTATCTCACACCTGCTAAGTTTGGGGAGAATCTATTATGCCCCAATAGATAACTACTACTCTGACCTGCTGACCATTATTGGAATCACACACAACTTGTTTCTGACAGTTAAGTACTTTCACCTGGCCTCTGTGGAGCTGGGATCCCATGATTTGCATTGCTACTAGGCAGCCCAGCTCCCACTAACAACCTGAGCCTATAGACAATTGTTGCTGTTAGTTGTCATCAAGTCATTTCTGACTCATGACCACCCCATGTGGGCATAGTAGAACTAACTGTTCAATAGTGTTTTTAAGGCTTTCATCCTTTAGTAGTTGATGGCCAGGACTGTCTTCCAAGGACCCTCTGAGTACGTTCAAACTGCCAGACTTTCAGATAATAGTCAAGCACTTAACTGTTTGTGGCGTCCAGGGACTCCCTACAAAGTATACATATTGGTAAGCTCTATCTTGCTGGTGCTCCCCTCATCTCCGCATTCCTTATTCTTTTGATGAAATGGGTATCCTTCAGGACCTCCAAGAAATGGTCTTATAGAAGACTAACTCAGACATGCCCACATATTGGAGGCTTTTAATCCCTCTTCCAACATCTGACCTAGCAGGTCTGGCATTTCCATTTCAGAGAATGTGGGCCACTGCCTTTTCTAAGCTTCCAAAAGCAATCCCACAGCATATTAAACCCATTTCCAGAACCCTTGCTACGGCAATAAATCCTTGTCAACAAACTATCCTTGACCCAACTTTATATTAAACTCCCCTTGACTCAGCACCTTCAGCACCCACTCCTCAGCACACCCCCGTCCTGCTCACACAAGGCAGCCAGGTCTTGCAGCTCCTTCAGTGTACAGTCTCTCCCCCCTCAACCACAACAGCACTGCCCCCGGTGGCTATGCTGGTATCTGACAACTAAGTATCTGGACAAATGCATGGGACACTATCTCAGGACTCTGCAAAGGAAAGTGTTGAAGGTGGATGGGGGCAGGGCAGAACCAGAACATAAAGTATGAACATTCTAGAGGCTGAAATTAAATGAGCCCAAATCTCACAGCTGCACACCCGTTGTGGACAGAAACAGCCCCGAGAGAAGCCCTCTCTCATATAAATGGGATAGAAGGTCCGTAAAGGAGAGAGACAGGCAGCTGGGCAGGTGGGCAGACACCTGAAACTCTGGCAGAGGAGAATCCTTCTCTCTGACCAGAGTATGGAAGAACCAAATATTGTAGAGAAAGCTCCATTACATTTTCTCTCTCTCTGCTGTTAACTGACACCTAGTCAATTCTGCCTCAAAGGGTGAGACTTTTCAAAAGCAGATCACCAGGTTTGTCTTCTGAGGCGCTTCTTGACACGTTCAAAGTGCCAGCCTTTTGGCTGGTTGTCCGGTGCTTTGGCCCCATAGGCAGAACCAGTCACTGATGTGCACAACAGAATGAGGAGATTAAAGCCCCAGCATTCCCGCCAGTGGGCCAGGAAAGCACTCCTTCTGAACTCAGAGAGCAGAAGAGAAAGAGGAGGCTGTGCAAGAAAGAGATTCTGCAGACTTGCTATGAACTCCTGGTTCACCCCCCAGGTGCGTATCCATTGCCCTGACCCTAAGAAGCATTATCAAATCCTTTAAGACCCGCACTATGGGTTAGAATGCCATCAAGGTTCCATACTGAGTGGCGCTCACATAGGTTAGACCTAAATACACCTGCAAACCCTTCAAAAATTGAACTAACATTTGAACCATAGAATACAAAAGATGGGACAGAACTTGGAGCCTGAACATAACTGGGTCAATCGACTGCTAAAAACAAAAAAATTCTCCATAAAATTTAAGCAGGACTTGTACTCTCAAAATCATAAGAAACAGATTTTAAAATGCTATTCTAATCCAAGAAATAACAGGGACACTTTTTAAATAAATGGAAAGATAATAGGTGCTATTTGCAAATGAAAATTTTACATGTTAAAAGTACAATCGTAGGAATAAAAAATTCAGTTGATATTTTCACAATAGCAGAATGGTGATGACAGAGAAAAAAACTAAATACTTGAAATAGATCAGTAGAAAATATCCATTCTGCAAACAGAGAGGAAAATATGGAAAAAAATGGACAGTGCCTCAAGAACTAGACAAAAAGCTTATTTATTGGAACTCCAGAAGAAGTGGACAAAATGTGTGGTGAAGAAAATAGTATTTGAAAAAATACTGGCTGAACACTTTCCAAATGTGGTGAAAGACATAAACTTACAGATTCAAGAAGTTCAGCAAACCACAGCAAGTTAAAGAATTCCATGCCCCAATACCGAATTTTCACAAAAATATTCTGTGGGTTATGGGTTTTTTGCCAACCCAGTGGGCCTTACCCCACATCCCAAGTATATTTGTAAGTACATTACTCTAATTTTTTTTTTTTTTTTAACAGCAGCATGTAAAAAGAAAAAAACAGTATACTGTACTCACAGACACACCCGGGAGGGGAAAAACAGTTCACACATATATATATATATATAGAACATGGGTTACTTGCATAAAAATACCATACATCATAATCAACTGCAGAATAACAAAGGTCAAGAAAATACTCAGGAAGGAGGTAGAGAGAAAACAACACATTTCACCTGAGAAAAATAATTTGAATGACTCTGTATTCACTATCAGAAGCCATGGAAGCCAAAAAAAAAAAAAGATTGTGAAACATCATTTTTTCAACCCTGAAAGATGGAAATATTAACCCAGAATTCTATGTCCAATCATTACCTTCAGGAGTAAAGCACAAATAATGCCATTCTTAGGGGAAAGAAAACTGAGAGAATTCATCACCACCAGACTTCTAAGTGAAACACTAAAGGAAGTACTTCAGGTGGTAGACTTGGAATTTCAGTTGTATTTATGGAAAGCAGAAAACGTGGAAACTATGTGGATAAATATACTATGTCAACACTGTAGTTACTGCACAACATGGCACTGAACAAGCCTCTTTGGAAAGTTTTTCCAGTCTCTTGGAAATGCTTGGAAATACATCCTGGCAAATCATTATTAGAGAATGGAATTAATTTTGACAATACCTGAGAGATGTCTGTAGTCAAGTCTAGTGAACAAACTGGAAAATAAATTTACTGACTGAAACTAAGGTGTGGTAACAAAACATGAGTCTCAGTTCCCGTGTGGCCATGAGCTGGTTCTGAAGGCCAACCTTCCCCAGAGAGGCACTTCAAGCACATGGGGGGCAACGGCTTCCTGTTGATATTGCTAGGTGCCATCGAGTGGGTTTCTGAGTCATTGTGGCCCAGTGTAAAAGGAGAACTTCCCCGATAGGGTTTCCTGGTTTGTAATCTTAACGGAAGCAGTTCGCCAGGTCTTTACTCCTTAGAGCCTTTTGGTGGGTTCAAAAAACTAACCTTCGGTTAACAGCCAAGTGCTCAAACTTGGCACCACCTGGGCTCCTTGGAGCAATGGCAGCACCACAGAATTTGGTAGAAACCTTCCCATAGGCCTTCTCTGAGAGGTAACCCCTTGCTTAAGGACCAAGTTTAGGTTTTATATATACTCATTCTACATAAAGTCTAGATAAGAACTACAGTGCTTCCTTGAGCGGACAACATTGTATATGCCCTCCATAAACAAAATGTGTCAAGGGCAAAGTTTAATATTAAACCAAGGCATTTCCCGTCAGTCCTTACCTGAGAAGGTCTTCGTGAGAATTTCCTGAGACTCTTGGAAAAGGATTTAGTAGACACTGCTTTCTTTTTACCTCTTCGCTCCTGAACAGAAACCTCTGCTAAGAGGTCATGCGTAAAGCTCCAAATGCCTCTTCTTATCCTGAATGTAAGCCGTGTAATAAGACCAGGAACTAGGCATTCAGCTGGGTGAAGAAACCCAGGAGTACTTCCTGTCTTCAACACCTTCCAGTTCCAGAGAAATCCTGTTACAAGTCACTAGATCAGCCCAGGAGCTGGAAGACTGAAATTCCTGGTCCTCTGACAAGTGGGAAGGGCAGGGTGGGGTTAGGCAGAGCCTCCTTGACCATCACTTGCCCCAAGAGGCTCTGGAGGCTGCTTCATGTTCTAAGTCAAAGGCCCTTCCAGCCCAGGCACATAAGAGCAGGGGAAGACTTTGTCCATTGAAAGAAGAGATGGGCACAGGAGTAGCAGGTTTTAGGGCACTCAGCATTGGTCAGCTTTGCGACTTCAGGACATCCTGGCCCATGATCACCTTCACAACTGAGCCTTTATAGCCTCTTCACCTCTCCGTCCTTCCCAGTTTTCTCCCAGCACCATGAGCTGTGGCTTCTGCTAGTTTCAATGATTTCAGTATTTCAGTAGCTCCTCACCCCACTCAGGGGAGGCAGTTTTGCAGACTGCAGGACACAAATCCACAGTGCGGTTTACGTGTCCTTCAGCAGAAACACTTCCGAGGGTACAAGTTGGCCTCAGAGATTCTGAGACCCATGCAGAGAGAAGCCCAGGGGGAGGGTCACTGGCTTCAGGAAGTGTCAGCACTCTCAGGGTCATGTCCCTGGGGTCATGCCCAACTACAGGAAAAACGAAGTGGGCTCTGAGGCTCCGTGTGCTGACCGTCCAGTACACAGGCCCTGGAAGCCTTGGAAGGATTCTGTCTTACTCTAACCCAGCACTGGGGAAATCCTCACAGGGTAACAGCAGTGATATGCCTGGGGATCTTTATTCTAAAAGTCTCAAAGCAGTTGATACAGTCTTGTGAGGTGGGAGATGAGAAAGCTTGGGACCACCGAGAGAGGGTGGCAAAAGAAGGAAGACTTTATCACTCCCTCTGTTCAAGTTTTTTTTTTTTTAATTCCAACTGGGGCTCCAAACAGGTCTTTGTTGTTAAAGTTGTATTTCTCTGTGTTAATTTATGATCCTTAACTCAAATCTAGAGTTTCGAGCTCATTTTGATAATTCCTCTTTAGTCTGTGGAGACAGGAGTCTGCCTTCAGCCAGTGGTGAGAGTGGAAGAAATAAAGTCCCTGGTCCAGACTGGGGCAGGCTCTGCTGCTCCGCAAACTAGGGGTGCGGTCCCTGAAGAGCGCTTCTGAGGACAGCACAGGAGGGGCGTCCCGCCTGGAGAAAGGGCGGAGGGGGGTGGGGGATTGCTGTGTGAGCAGTGTGGCCTCTGTGGCTTCCCCTTCTCCTCCTGGAAGTGCAACCTGGGGCCCTTCACGTGCGGAGCCAGAGTCCTAGAGTGACCACAACTCTCCCACCCTTTCTGGGTCACCCTCTGGACCCAAGTCCCCATACGCCTCCTCTGCCCTACTATCCCAGCATAAGCACTGTGACTGGGCTCAGGGGTGTACCCTGGGTCTTGACATCGGTAGCCTCAGGCTTCCCCTAGTTCTGGTGGGACCTGTGAGCCTAGTGGGTCTGAGTTCAGGCCAAGGCTGGGTGGGCTGGGACTCTCGTGAAAGGCTCCTGCAGCCAGCTCCTTCCTGATGCACCTGAGATTGTGGTGGGGCAGCCTCCGACCTGGCACCTCCCCTGGGCGTCCCTCTCCACACAGCCCTGCCCAGTTCCCTCCCCCGCCCCCGCAACCGCCCAACCACCTCCTCCTGCCTCCTAGTTCTAGAGGAGTGCTCTTTTGATGTCCATTTGCAACTAGCACCCCATGGCCCTGCACGGAGTCAATCCAGCTAATGACCTCAACCTTAACTGCACAACTTTGAAACTGCTAGATAGGTGGGAAATGAACAAAAAAAAAAAAAAAAAAAGAGGAGAAACACTTAACAACAGTTACAAAAAAAGTTATATGGGACTGTATTCTCACATCATGGACTCAAAGATGCTGGGTTGTATTTTTGTTTGCAAACAAGTCTTAGATAAGGGAATTGCTGCCAGGAATAGAGGTAGAGTCTGACTTTGGAAAAATGAGGGAAAATCTGGGATTGATTAATTGACGTGGATGAGACTGAAAATCGTGATAACAACATAACATTTAAAGATGAAATCCTAGCAGCCTAGAACATGCAGTGGAAATTTTTCTAAGTAGCACCAGAAAAGACCTTTAATCACTACACAAAATGGGTCAGTAGTTCAAGATCTCCCTAAGAAAATAGGAGGCCGAGACCACTTTCATTCAGGTTGCAGCAAACAGGCAAGAAACAGAGCATTTTAATCTTGTGCAAAGTCAGAAAAGAAGAGAAAAAGATGAGATGCTCCTCTACTTCATCCCTAAGGCTAGTTTAATATTGACACCAAATTAGACAAGGATGATAGAAGAAGAGTTACAGGGCAAGCACACCAAGTAACTGGGATGCAAAAACCTACATAAAATACTGGCAAAGGAAATCCAGCAAAGTATAAACCATGTAATACGCCATCATCAAGGGGGTTTATCGTCAGCATGCAAGCTTGAGTGAACATTAAAGATTTAATAATTTAATTCACCATAAGCATAGATGGAAGAAGAAAAGACATGCTCACCTCAAGAGATGGGGACAAAGCAGTTGATAAAATCCAATCACACTGAGAGATAAGGACTCTGAGCAATCATGGACCAGAAAAGGAGTTCCTTAAGTTGGAAAAATACAACTGGCATGATAGTTCATGGGAAAATGTGGGACATTCTCTTTAAAATTAATTAGCATTAAAATAAGGATGCTTTCCCAATTTGAAGACTGGCGTCTGGCATCTTAAACATTAGAAAGCAGCCATCTTAGGTGCATCCATTGGTCTCAACCCACCTGGATCAAAGGAGAATGAAGAACACCAAGGACACGAGGTGATTACGAGCCCAAGAGACAGAAAGGGCCACGTGAATCAGCTACTACATCATCCTGAGACCAGAAGAACTAGATGGTGCCCGGCTACTACCAATGACTGCCCTGACAGGGAACACAACAGAGAAACCCTAAGGGAGCAGGAGAACAGTGGGATGCAGACCCCAAATTCTCATAAATTCATACTTAATGGTCTTACTGAGACTGGAAGGATCCCGGTGGTCATGGCCCCCAGACCTTCCGTTGCCCCAGGAAAGGAACCATTCCCGAAGCCAACTCTTCAGACATGGATTGGACTGGACAATGGGTTGGAGAGGGATGCTGGTGAGGAGTGAGCTTCTTGGATCAGGTGGACACTTGAGACTATGTTGGCATCTCCTGCCTGGAAGGGAGATGAGAGGGTGGAGGGGGTTTAGAAGCTGGCGAAAAGGACACGAAAAGAGAGAGTGGAGGGAGAGAGCAGGCTGTCTCATTAGGGGGAGAGTAATTGGGAGTGTGTAGCAAGGTGTATACACGTTTTTGTGTGAGAGACTGACTTGATTTGAAAACTTCCACTTAAAGCACACACAAAAATATTAAAAAAATAAGGATGCTTTCTATCATTATTTATATTAAATATTTAACACTGGAGGTCCAAGCTAGAACAAAATGACAACAAAAAGAAGGAAAAGCTGCAACTGCTATTACTCATAGATTACAGAAATGCCTCCACAGAAAAATTTACAAACCATTGAAATTAATGCTAGTCAATCACAAATATAAACTAAAAAATAAACTGCATTTCTATGCATCAGCATCAAGCCGACTCTGTTGTAGCTCTTAGTGAAGGCAGAGGACACTGATAAGGAAATAGCAGGATTCAGGTGGGCTAGACAAGGAGGGGAGAACGCTATTTTACACCAGGCTTCATGTATAGTCATGGGTATGTGTTAGTCATCTAGTGCTGCCATAAGAAAAAAATAACACAATTGGGTGGCTTTAAAGAACAGATATTTATTTTCTCACAGTTCGGGAGGCTAGAAGTAGGAATTCAGGGCATGGCTCGTGTCTACTTCAGCTTCTAGCAGCTTCCAGCCACCCTTTGCGTTCCTGGCCTTGTAGATTATCTTCCCCTTTGTCTGTCTCCCTCTTCCCCTGTTTGTGTCTGTGTCTATTCTGTTCTTTTTGTAACTCAGAAGGGATTAGGTTTAGGACTCACCCTACACTGGTATGGCCTCATTAAAATAATTTTAAAAATCCCCTATTTCCAAATCAGGTCACATTTATAGGTACAGTAGTTAGGATTTCAACGTACCTTTGGGGTTACACAATTCAGTCCATATAGTACCCTCACCAGATATTCTAGGCTGAGAGTACAAATATGAGCAGCTGAGAGTTCTATTTTTTGTCTATATTAGTTGGCTATCACTTGTCTGAGTCCACCCATATAAACTTTGGAGCAACTTATTATGAAGGACCAGGCCAACCTTTATTAGCCATGTCCATTATGTGGAAAAATGCACACATTCCCATCACTGAAGCCCTGAGAAATTCATCGATAAGGGTGGAACGGGGTTGGGACCAAGAATTGTTTCATGGCGTTGGTAACATGGCATAGCTGTCAGACATCTACGTGGAGATGGCAGGTAATAATACTGACAGCTAACACTTACTGGTGCCAGGACTCTTGTGAGGGCTTCTCCTCTCTTAAGATACTTGCTCTGCATGATACCCATGTGAGGAATGTATCATTATAAGGCACATTTTACAGATGAAGAACTCGGTACACAGAGTTACTCTGACATTTGAATAGAAGTCATGAACCAGGAGGAGTTGAAATGGATGGAGGTGTAAACATCACATCCTCAGCTACAGACAGACAGCCACCGACTCCCTGAGGCATCCTAGAGAGAGGGTGTCAATAGAGAGAGAGGACTAAGCACTGAGCCTGAGGGCACTCTGACATCTAGAAGCCGGACAGATGAACGGCAGCCAACAAAGCTCTCTGAAGTCCAGTGTGGTTCCTGGAGCATGGTCTGTCCTTTCTCTGGACTGCATTTTACCAGTCCCCCTCCCACCCGCACTGGGTGTCCCCTTCACAATGGCAGGGACAATGTGTACTTTCACCACTGCGTCCACATGATGTAGACTATTCCTGGCACGTGGAATCTTTATCTGAAATTCCACAGCACATCTCTAGAGGCTCATGTTCTCATAGCTTCTGTCGCCTCTGCAGCCCTTGCTTCTGTCTGTCCGTCTGCTGGGCTGCACCACACGGAACCAGTTATGAAATTCAAGCCCATCTTACACTCGCCAAGGTCCTACTCACACAAAATTTGTATTAGCTTAAAAGAAAAGGTGTGTAGATAAGATACACAAGGGATTTAATTGCAGAAAACAAACCTTAAAATGAAATGGCTGGGAATGGTGGCCTCCCTTTGTAAAAAGGCGTCTCTGTACAGACTACGGGAAAATGCAGTTAAGATATGGGTCACGGGAAAAGGAGCGTTTGTAGCAATCTGGTAATCACTCAGACCACCTGTAAAAATGTTTTCATCCTTTTTCTCATACCTTACACAAAACAAAATTCCAGATGGATCGAATATTTAAAATTAAAATATGCAACCATAAAAATTTTAGAAGTTTTTATTTTCTTTTTATTGATAAAAGAGAAAGACTTTTTAAAAATCCCAAAATATGAAGGCTAAAACTGTTAAGATCTATAGATCTTTGGCATATCAAAAAGTATATGAAGGGAGTAAAAATACAGGCAAAGAGCTGAAAAAAAGCTTGCAGGCTAAGGATTTGAATAGAGATTTCTCGAAATCAGATGTAGAAACTCTCAACAAGCACAGGAAAAGAAGCGTAACCTCATTAGTCATCAGGGAAATGCAAATCTAAACTAAAGTGCACTATTATTTCAAAACCACTAAGATGGCTAAACTCAACAGGATGGACAACAAGTGTCGGCGACGATGTGGAGAAGCTGGAATACCGCTGGTGGAAATGTAAAATGATCCAATTGTTTTGGAAAATGGTTTGGCAATTCTGCAGACAGTTAAACACAGAATTCCCATACAACACTGCAATTGCACTCCTAGGTCTGTACCCGGAGAATCAAAAGCATGTTCACACACAAACTCACACAGAGGATTCCTAGTAGTGTTATTCGTAACAGCCAAAATGTGGAGAGAACCCACATGTCATGACCTGATAGACAGGATGTGGTATATTCATAGACTGGAATATTACTCAGCCACAAAAAGGCACCAAGTACTGATACATGCCACAACATGGACGAACCTTGAGAACATTACGCTAAATGAAAGAAGCCAAACACAAATGACCGCATCGTGCATGATTCCATTTACATGAAATGTCCAGAACAGACAAACCAACACAGACAGAAGTAGATTAGTGGTTGCTACGGCTTGGAGGAAAGGAGTAATGAGGATGACTGTTAATACGCCTTTATTAACAAGGGCCTTTATTTACGGGGCACTGAAAATATTCTGAAGCTAGACAGTGGTGACTGTTGTGCCAAGTCTGTCCATATACTAAAAGCCACGGTATTGTGCATATTTTCAAAGGCAGTGTTACGGCAGGTGAATTGTATCTCAATAGAAGTATTTGTGATTCCTAAAAGACTAACTTTTCAATTAACATATAGAACCTATAAATCAGTAGGGAAAAAACAATCCAATTTTAAAACGTCTCCCTCCAA
The DNA here is from genome assembly GCF_030014295.1 of Loxodonta africana. Classification (NCBI taxonomy): domain Eukaryota; kingdom Metazoa; phylum Chordata; class Mammalia; order Proboscidea; family Elephantidae; genus Loxodonta; species Loxodonta africana. The sequence continues at coordinate 513,140 of NW_026975074.1, forward strand.
AGCAAAGGGAAGGGGGTACATTCCATCCGTACAGCTTATTTTTTTTATCTCTTCATTATTCAACTTCTATTCTCATCTTATGTAACTCTAAATTATACAAATAATTGTCTCCATTTTCCTTATCCCTGTTTTCACTATTTAACTAAATAAAGACAGCAACACAGTGTTTTTTATAAAAACCCACCCACATTCACTCAAATCATTTTTTAGCACTTCTTAGGTGCCAGGTACCAGGATGCTCTGACAAACACAACAGACAAGTTCCTCCCTGCATGGGCCTTCTATTTTTGTGAAGCAGGCAGATGATAAATCAGCCAACCAGCTCTTAATGTAACCTAACATTAAGGAGGGAAACGTAATTTTGGAGCTATCTCAAGCTGTTGTCTCTCTCACAAAGATTTCTCCGAATCTAGTGAAAAGTAAACACGTCGAAGGAACTCTGTGGGGCCAATAAATGTGAAAAAGCCATTACATTTCAGTTTTGTTTTGTTGCTTTCACCTGCCACCCTGTCATTATTTTTTAATAACATGATTATGGAGCTGACATCAAACTCTCACCACTCGGCTGAAAGAAAAAACCAAACCCGTAGCCATCTAGTCAATTCTGACTCAGAGACCGTATAGGACAGAGTAGAACTGCCCCATAGGGTTTCCAGGGAGCAGCTGGTGTTAGGACACAATTCCCTCTTATAAGAAACTGAAAGCTGTTCACTGTGGATGTGGGAGGGACTCAGTAACACTTGCAGAGATTTCCACGTGGGTGGGGTGCTCTAGTGTGAGCATCGGGGGAATGGACCCCATGTGCACTTTGCAGCCTTCTGCAGATTATGACACAACAAACATTCACTCTTCATCGTCCTACATCTTGGAAGAGAACAGAGGGAATTGTTAGGCAGGACCCTTCAAAAATGCAGGGCAAGAAATTTTATTGTAACATTAAATGGAAAATAAAATCTTCCTACGTTTTTCCTCCTTCCCTACCTCATTTCAAGGAGATAGCTGGACTCACAGTGTTGAAGCCCTGAAACTTCAAGACTCTGAAGAGTCTGTGGTAAAAGCCTCAGCTCACTGAGGTGATCACACTGAGTGAACTGGAGCCCAGGGGAAGAGTGACAGTGAGATAGTAGGGTCCTAGACATTGGGAAGGGGTAGGACCTCCTTCTTGATAGTGCCCTGGAGGGGGTTACAGCACCTCAAAGGCTGATGCAGGCACATAAGTAGACAAACCCTATTATGCTGTTGACAGCCCCACCAAGGTTCTCATGATCCAGCTGAGAATGGAAACAGCAGAACGAATGCTTCTAGAGAGATCACCCACATACGCTGAGGCAATGGGTGTCTTCAAGGTCTTCTCCAAGCACTGGTCCTTCATTAGACCCTGGGAATTATTGCATATCTGGAGGAGGGAGTACCCTAAAAGTAAGTGAGGTTAAAAACTCCCCTCAATTTTGTAAGCAGGTAGTTCTGAGCCTCAATTCATTTTATTTTTTAAAAAATCATGCTTTTATTCATATATGATTTTGTGCAGACTCGCACATAAAATTCGTATTACTCATTCATGCATTAAGTCAACAAAGATTTCCTGTATAAACAGCTACATGTCAGACCCTAGGCCAGATGCTCTTGGTGATGAAATGACTTACAGAAGCTGCCTCACTGCCTGGCGAGAGAAACGGCCAAGTTAACAGGTGTATCAGTCACGTATTGCTGTGTAACAAATGACTCCAAAAGGTAGTGTCTTAAAAAAACAACCATTTACTAAGCTCACAATTTTTCAGGTTGTCAATTTGGGGTTCTTCTGATCTGGGCCAGCCACAGCGGCTCACAGCAGGGCTTACTCATGTGTCTACAATTTGATTCCAGGTCACCTGCGAGCCAGTTTCATAAAATCAACTGAGGGAAACCGCTGGATCCTCTTTCCAATGGTCCCTCATCATTCAGCAGGCTGGCCTGGGGTCACTCCCACAGGTTCTCAGGGTTTAAGAGCAACAAAAGGGCAAGACTCAATGTAAAATCTTTTCAATTCTCTCCTTGTATCATCTCTGCTACTATTTCAATGGCTGAAGCAACCGTAAGGTCGGCCTTCAACAGGTAGAAGAAGACTCCTACTGCTAATGAAAGGTGCTCTGGAGTCTCATAGAAGGCGTGGGCACAGAGAGAGGAAGAATGTGTAGTAAATGCAATTGTGTTTTATGCTGCAGTAAAGGGTTTCCTGGGTACAATGGAGTACAGAGCAAGAAGTGGACTCATCTACCAGGAGAAGATTCAGGCAAGACTACAACCAGGAAGTGATGCCTGAACCAAGTTGGGAATATGACTGAATAGTTAAGGGGTGAAAAAAGGCCGAGCATCCAGGAAGCCCCAGGTATTTTCCAGAGGCTTCAGTAAAAGGGGAGGGATGGCTTGATGAGAAAAGTCTGAGGAAACAGGCTGAAAACACTGGGGCATTTGTTACATTTGTGAACAGGCACGGATTATCTTTTGTTCTATTGTTTCCCTACCATTCCTGCCTCTTCTGTCCTTTGGGGTCACACAAAACAAGCCCCTACCATCCCCATGTGGAAACTTTTATTTTCCTTGGAGAAGACTCCTCCTTCCTCATCACCACCCCAACCTTCTTAATTTCCTCCTCAAATGGTCTCCCCATTTGCTGCTTTCTCTTCTAAATGGCCTCCTAAACAAAAGCAGTTCCCCAAGTCAACTCCCAAACTTCCCATTCTGACTGACCACAAAACTCCTGAGTCTTAGGGCTTCTTGGTGAGGTCATGAGCCTAATCTTTCCAATGGGGACAGTTTTCTTCACCTTCACGCTTCACCAGGGAGAGTAGGCCAGCAGACGGGAAGGGAGAGAACATCTCCTAGTCAGAGAGCAGAGCCTGTGTGAAGCCTCAGAGGCTAAGGAGACCTAAGAGGGGCTCAGAGTGGACATTTTATAACCAGAGCTGGAGAGACATGATTCCAACAGAGTCAAATGAGAGGACTGGGAGAAAGCAGCTGCCCATTATACTGTTATCATTCCCTGTGCTCTCTTTACCCACCAGGGGATAGTAACCCCTTACACGGCACGGAAAAGTTGCAATTCATTTTTAGTATCTAATCTCCTTCTTCCCACATTGGCACTAGCACTTCTCAAGTGCCTACCTGACAGTTTCATGTTTTTCTGGTTGCCCTGTTTAGCTTCAAACTGGGCCCATGGAACTCAGCACTGTCAGCAATGATGTCACACAGGATTACGGAAGCCTTGGTGCTAACTCAGATCTCAGCTGCTTTTTGAAAAGGGTGCCGATCTCAGTTCTTGTGGGAGAGAAACCTTAGCTACTGAATCAAGGAAATTCAGGAGCAAGCCAGAGTCCCCAGGTTATCAAAGGGTCCTGCTGGGAGAAGGGATAAATGTCCTTCAGAGACCATTATGTTTGGACATCTTCACCCAGGCAGGATGAAACAGTGATACACGAGGAAAAGGCCTTTCTCTAAGACTGTAGATAAAGATGAGGAAAAATCGACCCAGACTGATGAGTGCTACAGAACAAAAGGTCTGACTTCCACCAGAAGAGAGCCATGGTAGGACAAGACGAAGGATTTGGGATGAATGGATAAGGTCATAAGGAAGATTCTCCTGAGAAAGCACTTTCTGTCATTTAGTAGATAATTAACCAAAGTTTATTTTGTCAATAAGAAATGTAGGAATAAATGAGGGATGAAACAAAAGAATTCAATTGTAAGTTTGAGAGCTTTCCAGAATAGCTGCAGACAAGGCACTCTTTTGTTCTGGATCTGAACATGATGGAAGGGAAGGAAGCCAGTGGGCAACTGGGGCAGAGAGTATAGGATGGTGGAAAGGGTGGGTAGGAAGAAGCGTACTTCATTATTATATTTTCTACTGAGATGGAATTAATATACCATGTGAAGAACTAAGGAAATTATTCAGGAGGTTCTGGGAGTAGTAGGTTGAACAGCCCAGAACCCATATCATTGAGGGCAGAAGAAGGGCTGTAGACTCCTCCCTAGATCCAGGAACTCCCCTTCCCCTCCTGTGTCTCCTGCCCACCTCCCTCAAGAGCCTAACAACCCCTAACCACAAACATGGCTACAGGATAGAATTTTTTATTTTCCTACTTTTCTCAACCTGAGCTTCATCTAGGATCAGTCATGTATCACTCTTTTCAGGCCAGTTTTGTTGCCCTCCCCACTACTATTACCTCTGCTGTCCTCCTCCACCCAGTGCTGCCCTCCACTGACCCTGCTTCCTGCTGCTTCCTGCTTTTCTGACTGGCCTCTAATACCCTTTGAGAGATCCCCCACCCCATCTTCTGTCTGTCACTGGAGCTTACATTCCCCTCCCAAACTCCTTCTCTTTCTTCCTTAACTCGCCAATCATTCCCTCATACTCAGAAAAATACTGACCCTTATGCTGACATATTCAAGCCCTGCCCCCCGCCCCCCCCCACCCACAGGAGGCATGGTTGTGATTTGGCTGCCCTCAGTCTAACCAACACTGAGTTCCTGGTCAGCATCCTGGAGTCCTGGCAAGAAGAGCCAGGTATCTCCAGGAGCATATGGAGGAGGAGACAGGGGCTGAAGAGGCTACCACACCTACTGGTGCTGCTACACATGTGGGAGACCTGGCTGCAGAGGGTGCAGGCATGGCCTCAAAGTCAAAGGAGAAAGCACATGAAGACATGCTAGGACTCTCAGACTGAGAGAAGCAGGATGTGTGGACTGCAAAATATGCACCCTTCAGGGAAGAACTTCATTCAGGCTTCTTAAACCCACCTCACCTGGAAGATCCATCCTTTTAGCCTTGTGCCCCTTCCACGCCCCCTCTAGTACATGGAGAGATCCAGCCCCAGAGCACCAGGGTGGAAGAAGCCCCAGGATAGCTGTCCGAAGACATGAGGTCCACTCAAAAGCCAAGGAGAGAAGAGGACAAGACTCACCTGCAGATAAGGTCTCGGGGCCCTGAGAATGAGCACAATGTTTGTAAGGGAAGAGAAATGGGATTTCAGTGGGACATGGAAGTCTGAGAAAGAGCCTCTGCAAAGGTAGCTCTAAGGGAGGTGTGATTGTGAAGGTGGGCTGGTCACTGAGTTCTTTGTAGTACAAGGTACCAGACAGAACCCAGACTCTGGGGGGAACCTGCCTGCCGGTGAGCAGTGGGCATAAAACCCTAAACCAATGAGAATCGAATCCCTTCCCAGCAGCTTCTGCACAGATCAGTGATGTTTGCTTGGTCTTTCTCTTTTCTGTGGTCTAACCTGATCTGTCCTGAGATCAGAGAGTTGGAATAGAAAAGCCTGACTGAAATGAAATGAGCAAAGAGAAGACAAGGCCTCCTAAATCTGGTGAAGACAGAACACAGATAACCAAAGGTGAGGATGGGAAGAAAGAGATTGAGTTCCAAGTCCCATCCACAGTATCCCAGGGCCTGGGAATCCCTGGAAGTGCCAGAGGTGTGTACTCCCTGGGAGATGTGACCCCAAGTGTCAGAGGAAGCCCTATGGAGCAAGGAAGGGAGGGCAGGGTCTCTAGGATGGGCACTTCCATACAGGCTGCCCATGTGAATTTCTCAGAGTGACCGTGACAGATCCTGAGAGGGACAGTTTGAGGCAAAGGAAAGTAAGTTTTCTGAAGAGGGGTGAATTCCACAGTCTCCTGATAATGAAACAGAAATCCTGTCCTGCTCAGAGGTACTGAGTACGAGGGATTGTGAATTCCCATCCTGCACAGAGGCTGGCTGGGAAGTTTGACTGTCTAAAGACAATGTGGCCAAAGTCTTTTTTATCTTTCAAAGATATATCTTCAACTTCCTGCAAATTCAATCCTGGAAAAAAGCCTAGAATATACAAGTGTGGGTTTTTCAGGAGAGCAACAAGGGGAGAAGGTGATAGTGGCATATCAGAGAAGGAGAACAACAGTCTAATAGTCCCTGTGTTACTTAATGAATCACACATGGTGTCCAGCATTCTTCCTTATCTGTAGACATGTAAATGCAGTAGATGTTTTAGCAATAACTGAATTAATCCTCACAGAATTCGTTTTGGCCATTTCCAGGTACAGAGACCAGAAGAAGTCATTAGTTACAAGAGCAAGCAATAATTCGCTGATCTGAATTTTGTTCAATTTCTGTGTTTGCCCTTCATAGATGGATAAAAGTCTCTGAATCTGGCATTGAAGACAGTGTTTTCTCTATTGTTATGGATTGAATAGTGTCCCCCCAAATGTGTGCCCACCTGGCCAGACCATGATTCCCAGTATTGTGTGGTTGTCCTGCATTTTGTGATCTGATGTAATTACTTATGTGTTGTAAATTCTAACCTCTGTGATGTTAATAAGGCGGGATTAGAGATAGTTAGGTTAATGAGGGAGGACACAATCTACAGGATTAGGGTGAGTCTTGAGTCAGTCTCTTTTGAGATACAAAGAGAAGAGTGAGCGGAAATGAGAGGGACCTCATACCACCAAGGAAGAAGTGTCTGGAGTGGAGCACGTCTTTTTGACCCAGTGTCCACACGCTGAGAATTTCCTAGGCCAGGGGAAGATAGATGACAAGGACCTTCCCCCAGAGCCACAAAGAGAGAAAGCTTTCTCCTAGACCTGGTGCCCTGACTTCAAACTTGTTGCTTCTTAAACTGTGAGAGAATAAGTTTCTGTTTGTTAAAGCCATCCACTTGTGGTATCTCTGCTATAGCCACACTAAAAAAAAAACTAGATAACTAAAAAACACATATATAAAATAGTAAAAAAAAAAAAAAAGTTTCAAATACACACACATACACGTATGATGTTATTAAACTTTAAAAGCTTTTACATTCTTATAACACATTTAACAATAGAGATTTGTATATAGAAGTTTTAATAAGAGCCATCCCCACATAAGTATATTGTACCTGCTCCCCTGAAGTGTCCAGTGTCCAAAGATACATATGTACCCTTTTACACACTTCTTTTTGCCGGGACACATGTAAGTACATTCATTTCTTTGTTTTTATGGAAATTAGGTCACACTCTACCCATGTTTTTCTCTGAATCACTCTTCACTTGGTCAATATCATGAGTCAGAATCAGGCCAGGGGCTGACTGCAGAACAGATGATCAGTTGCTCATATTCACGTTCAAGTTGAAGCTGAAGAAAATTAAAACAAGTCCATGAGTCAAAGTATGCCCTTGAGTATATCAAACCTGAATTTAGAGAGCATCTCAAGAATAGATTTGATGCACTGCACACTAATGATCGAAGACCAGATTAGTTGTGGGATGATAGCAAGGACATCATATATGAAAAAAACAGTCATTAGAAAGACAGGAAAGAAAGCAAACACCAAAGAGGATGTCACAAGAGACTCTGAATCTTGCTCTTGAATGTACAGTAGCTAAAGAGAATGGAAGGAAAAATAAAGTAAAAGAGCTCAATAGAATACCTGAAAGGGAAGCTGGAGAAGACAAAGTATGATAATATAATGTGAACAGATCTGGAGTTAGAAAACCAAAAGGGAAGAAAACACCTGGCATTTCTCAAGCTGAAAGAACTGAAGGAAATATTCAAGCCTCTAGGTGCAATACTGAAGGATTCTATGGGCAAAATATCGAACAACACAGGAAACATCAAAAGTAGATGGAAGGAATACACAGACTCAATACACCAAAAACAATTGGTCGACGTTCAACCATTTCAGGAGGTAGCATAGGATCAAGAGCTGATGGTACTGAAGGAAGAACTCCAAGCTGCACTGAAGCCATTGGCAAAAAACATGGCTCCAGGAATTGATGGCGTACCAAATGAGATGTTTCAACACACGGACGCAGTGCTGGAGGTGCTCACTTGTCTATTCCAATATATTTGGAAGACAGCTACCTGACCAAATGACTGAAAGAGATCTATATGTGTGCCCATTCCAAAGAGAGGTGGTCCAACGGAATGCGGAACTTATCGAGCAATGTCATTAACATTACATGCAAGAAAAATTTTGCTGAATATAATTTAAAAACAGTTGCAGCAGTACACAGACAGGGAACTACCAAAAATTCAAGCTGGATTCAGAGGAAGACATGGAACGTGGGTTATCATTTCTGATGTCTGATGGATCTTGGCTGAAAGTAGAGACTATCACTAAGATGTTTACCTATTTTTGTTTACTATACAAGCACACTCAACTGTGTGGCTCATGACAAATTGAATAGCTTACCAAAGAATGGGAATTCCAGAACACTTAACTGTAGTCATGCGGAATATCTACGTAGACCAAGAGGCAGTCATTTGAGTAGGGCAAGGGGATACCGTGTGGTTTAAAATCAGAAAGTTGTGTGTCATGGCGGTATCCTTTCACCATACTTACTCAATCTGTATGCTGAGCAAATAATCTGAGAAGCTGGTCTGTAAGAAGAAGAACATGGCATTAGTTTTGGAGAAAGATTCACTAACAACCTATGATATGGAGCTGATACGACCTTGCTTGCTGAAAGTAAAGAGGACTTGAAGCAGTTACTGATGAAGAGCAACCACTACAGCCTTCAGTATGGATTACACCTCAACATAAAGAAAACAAAAATTCTCACAACTGGACCAGTAAGCAACACCATGATAAATAGGGAAAATGCTGAAGTCATCAAGCATTTCATTTAACTTGAATCCATAATCAATGCCCACAGAAGCAGCAGTCAAGAATTCAAACAATGTATTGCATTGGGCAAATCTATTGCAAAAGACCTCCTTAAAGTGTTGTGAAGGAAAGATGTCACTTTGAGGACTAAGGTGTGCCTGAGCAAAGCCATGATATTTTCTATCACCTCACATGCTTGAGCAAGTTAGACAATGAATACGGAAAACCAAAGAACTGATTCATTTAAAATATGGTGTTGGCAAAGAATACTGAATATACCATGGACTGCCAGAAGAATAAACAAATCCATCTGGGAAGAAGTACACCCAGAATGCACCTTAGAAGCAAGGATGGCGAGACTTCGTCTCACGTGCCTTGGACATATTTTCAGGAGGGACCTGTCCCAGGAGAGGCTCATCATGCTTGGAAAAGCTGAGGGTCAGAAAAAAAGAGGAAGGCGCTCAACAACATGAACTGACACAATGGCTGAAAGAATGGGCTCAAACATGGCAATGATTGTGAGGATGGTTCAGGATCAGGCAGTGTTTCATTCTGTTTTACACAGGATCGATGGCCTCTAAGAGCCACAACTAACATATGTAAGCATATGTGTGTGTGTGTGTGTGTGTGTGTGTGTGTATACCCATTGCCGTCGAGTCGGTTCCAACTCATAGTGACCCTACAGGACAGAGCAGAACTGCCCCACAGAGTTCCCAAGGAGCGCCTGGTGGATTCGAAATGCTAACCTTTTGGTTAGCAGCTATAGCTATTAACCATTATGCGACTAGGGTTTCCATATAAAAAAAAAAAAAATTTATATATATATATATATATACACACACGTATATATATACACACACTCTTTTTTTTTTTCATATATATGTGTGTATATATATATTCTGTTCACCAGTTTTGCATCTCTAGAGATCCCAGGCTAAGATATTTGGTACCTACAGTGGTTCCAGAGGAACCAAATCTTAAGGACGAGTTTTCTGAATTGATTCTCAAGTCTGGCTAATCTTAAAGGCACTGATGACTGCCTCCAGTAGTAAACAGGCTATTGCTAATCCATGGTGGGAGGTGACAATAGAAATACGCAAAATACTACTACCACTGGATCAAATATTTGTGAGAGACAAGGCTCTGCCTGATTACATATTTGATACTTTTCTATAATTTTGTCAGAATAAGAATAATAAGGAAGCTGCTTGGTTGGTCCTGCTTTTGCTAGCCACACTGGTGAATGAAAGAAAAGGACTCAAAGCTCAAGCACCACATACAAGACCTGAAAGCTGCCACTTGTGCCCAGAAAGAAAACCGTATTTCTTATAGTAACAAGGCTAATGCTGCCAAAAATAAACTCAGATTCTTATCATAAGAGTGACTGAATTAAAGCGCCAGTTGAATATCCAACCTCAAATGGTTTCTGAAGTTAAAGTAAGGGCACTGATTGGGAAGAAATGGGATCCTGAAACTTGGGATGAGGACATATGGGCAGATAGTCAGGAAGTGGGGGACAATGAACCTCCAATTTCTGTTGAATCGCTCTTCCTAACAGAACCAGACCTCTTACTCCATCTGAAGAGATTCTCTAACTTTGCCTGCTAAGGCACCCTTCCCAGTAAAACAATTATCCCTTCCACCTCCATCTGATGAGATTACCCCAGCTGTGCCTGAAGTGTCTTGTTTGAGTTGTCTCCTGGGGTGGTGTCTGGGGCATTGCCTGGGGCATCACCTTAGGCAGATGCCTTATAAGACACGGCTGAACATCCCACTGCCACTGCCCATTTTTCCTTCTAGACCTATACCTAGGCTTCAGTCCCAACAAGCCCCAAAAGGTGAGCTATGAAGTGTGACCCAGGAAAAGCTATGCTAAACTCCAAAAGAACTGCTTGATTTTTCTAATATATACATACAGAAACCTGGTGAATATGTGTGGGAATGGCTATTATGGGTGTGGGATAACGGTGCAAGCAACATAAAGGTGGATTAGTCTGAGTTTATTGATATAGGCCCAGGAAGCATAGATTCTTCACTCAGTGTTTCAGCTTGAGAGGTTAGAAAAGGATCTCATAGTTTATTTGGCTGGTTTACTGAAGCATGGATTAAGTGGTGGCCTAAAATAAATCAAGTGGAAATGGCAGATCTGCCATTGTATACTGTAGGAGAAGGTATCCAAAGGCTGAGGGAAATTGGCATGTTAGAATGGATTTATTAGGCTGGACCCACAGACCCACACACGGAGTGCCCAGAGGGCTCTCTTTTTACCATAGCAGTAAGGTACAAATTTGGGAAGCAAGCCCCAGCATTATTGAAGACTTCTGTGGTTGCTATTTTATGTAAGTAAGAGTCCACAGTGAGAACTGCCCTAACTGAATTAAGACACCTGACTACAATGCAGTTGACTGGACCCCATGGTGGTAGCAGCCAAATGGTAGCACTCAATCAACAAAGACAAGGTGGGTGTGGTTACCATAACAGACAGTAGAGTCAAAGCAGTAATCAGAACAGTCTGCTCGCATGGATTTATGGCATTGGCTACTTAGTCATAGTGTCCCTGGGAGTGAAAGAGCTGGGAAATGTACATCTCCTGGTACCTAGCGTCTTAGATATCCAGTGCTTCTGTAACAGAAATACCACAAACGGATGACTTTAACAAAGAAAATTATTCCCTCACAGTCTAGAAGGCTATAAGTCCAAATTCAGGGTGCCAACTCCAGGGGAAGGCTTTTTCTCTCTGTCACTCCTAGGGGAAGGTCTTTGTCACCAATCTTCCCCTGGACAAGAAGGTTCTCAGCACAGGGATCCTAGGTCCAAAGGATGCACTGCTCCTGACACTTCTTTCTTGGTGGTACTGAGGTCCCCCTGTCTCTCTGCTCTTTTCTCTTTTATATCTCAAAAGAGATTGACTTAAAACACAACTTAATCTTGTAGACTGAGCCCTGCCTCCTTAACATAACTGCTTCAAATCCTCGATCATTAACATCATAGAGGTATGATTTACAATACATTGGAAAATCACATCAGCTGACAAAATGGTGGATAATCGCACAATACTGAGAAGCATGGCCTAGTCAAGCTGATATATACATTTTGGGAAGACAGAGTTTAATCCGTAACACCGAGTATGCAGCTATCGACCTGTTAATGCCTTTTTCTCCATACCTGTTTCAAAGTATCACCCGAAACAGTGTGCCTTCTCTCTGACCTAAGTATATAAGGACCAAATAATGTACAGGAATCTCTGTTACATTTTCTCCATCTTACCATTATTTGGCCTCATACGCAGACCCAGTCACTTAATTGCGCAGCAGAATGAAGAGATTAAAGCCCCAACATTCTTGCCAGTGGACCAGGAAGGTAGCTGCTCAGACATCAGAGAGCCTCAGAGAGACAGAGACCAGGCGGCTCAAGAGAGGGATACCATAAAGTTGTTTTTCATACCCCTCCCCACTCCCACAGTTGCATATGCTTTGCTCTGACCCTAAGAAGTAGATCAATCCTTTGAGAACTGCATTATGGGTTAGAACACCAACAAGGTCCCAGACTGAGTGACACTCCCATAGATTACATCCAAATATCACTGCAAAGTCTTCAAAATCTGAACTGACATCTGAGCCACAGCACACAGAAGTTGGGAAAGAACCTGCAGCCTGAACATAACTGGGTCAAGTGATTCCTAAAACAAACAACATCGACATTTTCTGTAAGATTGAAGTAAGACACAGTCTTGGAATCACAGACAAAAACTTTAAAAAGCTACTTTAACCATGCTCAAAGAAGTAACAGGCACAACTTAGAAAAATAGAAAAATACATAGAAACCATTCACAAATGAAAATTTTAGACAGGAAAAACAGAAAAATAGAGATAAAAAATTCACTTGATCAGCTCTACAGCGGAATGCTGTTGACAGACAAAAGGATCAGTGAGATGAAAACAGTTCAATTGAAAATATCCAATCTGAAAACAGAGAACAAATATTGAAAAAAAATGAACAGAGCCTCAAAAAAATTCAAAAATATCTAACATTTATTTATTGGAATTCCATACGGTGTAGAGAAAATATGTGGTGTAGAAAAAAGTATCTGAAGAAATACTGGCTCAACACTTTCCCAATTTGTTGAAAGACATAAACTTACAGATTCAAGAAGCTATGCAAACTCCAACAAGTTAAACTCACATAATTTTACGCCCAAATGCCTCATTGTCAATTGTGGAATAACAAGGACCAAGAAAATATCTTCAAAGAAGCTAGAGAGAAAACAACTCATCTCACACAGGAGAAACAATTGGAATGACTCTGTATTCATCATCAGAAGCCATGGAGGCCAAAAGGCTGTGAAAACAACATTTTTTCAACACTGAAAGAAAAGAAACATTAACCCAGTGTTCTATAGGCTGTTATTTCCTTCATGAGTAAAGGAAAAATATTGACATTCTCAGGTGAAAGACGCTTAAGAGAATTCATCGCCACCAGACTTGCTCTAAATGAAACACTAAAGGAAGTTCTTCAGGTGGCAGGCTTGGAATTTCAGCAATTATGGCAAGCAACAAAGTGGAAAGTATCTTCGGAAGTTCGCCCTCCACCAAAGATTAGACAGGTCTATAAAACAAACAATAACACACGTGAAGAAAGTGTTTCTTAGTTCAATCATGTGTATGAGACCAAAAGTACAAAACCAGCCCAAAAGCACTGAAAAGAGGGCATGACGGAACAGGAATCATGGCGGATGGAAACGGGGAACTGGAGCACAGGAGAGGACAATATTGACACATCATGAATATTGCAACCAATGTCACAAAACAATTGTGTATAAACGGTTGAACAAGAAAGTAATTTGCTCTGTAAAGTTTCAAATAAAGCACAATAAAAAATAAAAAAAAGTGGTAGGTATCTGGGTAAACATATTATGCCAACCCTGCTGTCACTGCACAACATGGCGCAGGACTCCCCTCTTTGCAAAGACTTTCTAGCCTATTGGAAAAACTTTGGAATATACTCTTGGTGGCAAATTAGTATTAGAGAATGGGGTTAATTTTGAAAATATGAGATGTCTGTACTCATGCCTGGTGAATAAACTGGATAATAATATTTTCAGAGCGAAATGAGATGTTCTAACAGAAAAATAGGCCTGAATTCCCACGTGGGCCATGAGCCTACTACTCTGAAGGCCTTTCCCAGAGAGGCATTTCAGGCACTTCTAGAGCAGCAGGAGCGCTGGGGAATGCAGGTGTCAACCTCCCCCAGGGCCTTCTCTGAGGGGTAAGTACCTGCTTTAGTACTGAGCTTAGTGGTTCATAAATAGTCATTCTGCATAAGGTCTTCAGGTTCAAGTCTGTAATCCAGCTGGGACTCTGTGTGTGCTGCATCTCTGCATCAAAAGAACATGCTTCTAGAAGCAGAATGCCAGGAGAGAGGCGGTTGGGCAGTTGGCGTTGGGGGGTGCTGCGCAGACAGGGGTGCCCGAGGGAGGCACAATATAGTCATTCTGCAGGAGGTCTAGTCCTTCTGCACAAGAATTAGAATGCTTCTCAATGCACAATAGTTTACATGCAGGACATAAACAAAGTGACTGAAGGACAAAGTTGAATAGTAAACCAAGCCACTCCCTGTCAGTCCTTACCTGAGAGGGTCTTCATCAGGACTTCTGGGGATGGAGAAGGAAACAGTAAACGCTGATTTATTTTACCTCTTCCTTCCTCAAGAAACAGGAACTGGTGTTAAGATGTCAGGTGTCAAGCCCCAAACTCCTCTTCTGGTCTGTATTTAAGCTGTATAATAAAACTGGGAATCAGGCAATCAGCCATGAGCAGACAGACCCAGGAGTATTTCCAGTGCCCCACATCTTTGAGCTCCAGTGAGATCCAGTTCTTAGTCCCTAGATTAGCAGAGGAGCTGAAAGACTGAAATTCTGTGTTTTCAGGCAACTTGGGCTCCAAGCAGGCACTTATTGCTAAAGTCGTATTTCTCTGTGTTAATTTATGATCCTTAACTCAAATCCGGACTTTTAAGCTCATTTTGATAACTCCTCATTAGTCTGCCTAGACAAGAGTCTGCTCACAGTCAGTGATGACAATGGAGGAAACAAAGTCCCTAGCCCAGAGGAGGGACTGTTCCCCAAATTTGGGGCAATGCCCCTGGGGAGCATCGGCGAGGTGCACTGTGGCCTCTGTGGCTTTGCCTTGTGCTCCTGGAATTGCACCCTGGGGGGGCGTCCATATGCAGACGCAGAGTCCGTGGGTGACCACAACTCCTGCCCTTCTGGGTCATCGCCCGGACGCACGTTGCGATATGCTTCCTGCCCCCCTTCCCAGCATAAGTGCTGCGATCACACGTGGCAGAACCAGTTCCCAGGTCCAGACCCTAGGTCTTGCCCTCCTTGGCCTCAGGCTTCCCCTAGTCCTGGGGGAACCCGCAAGCCTGGCGGGTGCGAGGTTAGCACCCGGCTGGGCGGGCTTGGGCCTGTCTCAAAAGGCTCATGGCGCACGCAGGTTCCGCCCCCTTGGAGTCTGCAGGCTTGCAGTGGGCAGCCCGGCATCTCCTGCCTCCCTCGGGTGCCCTCTCTGGGCAGCAGCTCCCCTCCCCCCGCCCCGCCAACCACCCAACAGTCCCACTGCCTGCTTTCTGCTTCTAGAAGCGTGTTCTTTTGATGCACACATGCAGCACACACAGAATCCCAGCTGGATTACAGACTTGAACCTGAAACGCACAACTTTAAAACTACTAGACTGGGGGGGGGGGCAGTATTGGCAGTGAAAAAAGGAAAAAAAAAATAAGAAAGAGAACAATTACAAAAAAAGTATTAGAAGACTGTAACCTCACGTTATGGACTCAAGAAGGCTGCGGATACACAACCGCGTAGATAGCATACTGTTGTCTCTTTCTTTGCAAATAAGTCTTAGATGAGGGAATTTGGTACCAGGAATAGTTGCAGAGCCTGACTTTGGGGAAATCTGGGATTGATTAATTGGCTTGCATGAGGCTACAAGCCCTGATAATCAATATTTAAAGATGAGATTCGAGCAATCTAGAACATGCATCAGAATTTTTTACAAGTAAATTAGCACCAGAAGAGGCCTTTAACCACTAAATAAAATGGGTCAGTAGTTCAAGATCTCCCTACAAAGAAAATGGCAGACCTAGATCGTTTCCAGTCAGGTTCCAGCAAACATGCAAGAAACAGTCATTTTAATCTAGTACATAGTCAACAGAGATTAGAAAAACATGAGACACTCCCCTAACTTGATCCTTATGGCTAGTTTAAAAATGATAACAAATTAGAGAAAGAAGGTAGAAGAAGAGTTAGAGGACAAGCACACTCAGTAACTGAGATGCAAAACCCTACACAAGATGCCAGCAAAGGAAATCCAGCAAAGGGTAAACCACGTAACATGCCATGATCAAGGCGGTTTATTGTAGGCATACAAATTTGAGTGAACATTAAAGATTTAGTAATTTCATTCACCACATGCATAGGTGAAAGAAGAGAAGACATATGCTCACCTCAAGAGATGGGGGCAAAGCAGGTTGATAAAATCCAATCACACGGAGAGATAAGGACTAGGAGCAAACATGGAACAGAAAAGGAGTTCCCGAACGTGGAAAACTACAACTAGCATGATAGTTCATGGTGACGGGTGGGACATTCTCTTTAAAATTAATAAAAAATAAAATAAGGATGCTTCTATCATTATTTTTATTAAACATTTAACACTGGAAGTGTAAGCTAATACAAAAAAAGTATAACTGCTATTCATAGATTATAGGGCTGTCTCCATTGAAAACCATAGAAAATATTGGAATTAATAGTAATCATAAATAAAAAATAAATTGAAATTTCAATGCGTCAGCATCAAGCGGACTCTGTCATAGCTCTTAGGTGAAAGCAAAGGACACTGATAGGGAAAGAGCAGGTTCAGGTGGGCTAGACCAAGGAGGGAAGAAAACTGTTCTGCACTGGGCTGAACTTATAAGCACGGGTATGTGTGTTAGTTACCTAGTCCCTCCATAACAAAAAATAACACAACTGGATGGCTTTTAAAGGACAGAAATTTATTTTCTCACAGTTTAGCAGGTAGTAGTTCGAATTCAGGGCATGGCTGTAGTGGGAGGTCCTTCCTTGTCTACCTCAGCTTCTAGTAGATGCCAGCAATCATTTGTGTTCCTGGCCTTCTAGAAGCATCTGTCTTCTTTGTCTGTCTTCCTTTTCACCCGTTTGTGTCTGTGTGTATTCTGCTCCTTTTATAACTAAGAAGAGTTAGGCTTAGGACCCACCCTACATTGGTATGACCTCATTCACATAATAAAAGCAGGCCCCTTATTTCCAAACAAGGTCAGAATTACAGGTACAGGGGTTAGGATTTCCACATACATTTTGGAGGGACACAATTCAATCCCTAACAGTCGACTTACCAGATATTCTGGATTGAGAGTAGTCACATGAACAGCTGAGAGTAGTTCCAATTCTTTGCTACATTCAGTGGCTGAAACTTGTCTCAATGGTCACCCATAGGAATGTTGGAGCAATTTATTGTGCACGACCTGGCCTACCATTCCTAATCATGTCCATTGTGTGGAAAAACACACACTCCCATCACCGAAGCCTTGAGAAATTCATCGATAAGAACAGAATGGTGGTTGGAACCAAGAATTGTTTCATAGCCTAGATAACATGGTGCAGCTGTTAGATACCCACATGGAGATGTCAAGAATAATACCAACAGCTAATGGTCATTGAGTACCTACACTGGTGCCAGGCACTCCTGTGCTTTCCTTTCATGTTTGCTTTTCATGATGGCCATATGAGGAATGTATCATTACAATGCATAAAGAGGTCAATACAGAGAGTTAGGCTGACATTTGAATATATGAGTCTGGACCCAGGAGGAGTTTGAATGGATGGAGGTATAAACCTCACGTCCTTAGCTACAAATAGACAGCAGTAAACTCACTGAGGCATCCTAGAGGGAGGGTGTCAATAGAGAGAGGAGCAGGCACCAAGGCCAAGGGTACTCGGGTATCTGGAAGCCTGCCAGGTGAACAGCAGCCAACAAGCCTCTCTGAAGTCCAGTGTGGTTCCTGGAGGGTTGTCTGTCCTTGCTCTCAGCTGCATTTCCCCAGTGCTCCTCCCACCTGCACTGGGTTGTCCCCTTCATGACAACAGGGACAGTGTGTACCTTTCACCACTGTATCTGCATAACATAGACTACTTCTGGCCCATGGAATACACTGACTGAATGAAAAATAAACAAACGATAAGGACGTAAAATCCTTCGTAGTTGATACCTTGAAATACATTAAGGGGCTTAATGAGTAAGAGGGAGAAAAATTGATCAGGGCTGCTTCTGAGACCATCCCTTAGGCGTAATGAGTGTTAAACAATAATTAAACAAAGAGATTTAATGGCAGAGATGTATGTTAAAAAGATGTAAGTATAGCTTAAAGATTACTAGAAACATGCACATTATTGCAACTATAGTCAAATCGCTAAAAAACATATACTACATGCACACAGAATATTATAAAGTAATTTAATGCCCTCATTAAAAAAAAACAAAAAAAATTACCATGAAAAGACTAATGTTGAATGAAAATATCAGGATATAATATCTGTGTTAATATACATAACTGTGTGTGCTAATACACACATAAAACCAGTTGTCACTGAGTCAGTTCTGATTCATGATGACACCAGTGTGCCAGAGGAGAACTGTACTCCATAGGGGTTCCAATGGCTGAGTTTTCGGAAGTAGGCTGCCAGACCTCTCTTTCATAGCAATTCTGGGTGGACCTGAACTCCAACTTTCTGTCAGCAGCTCAAGATATTAACCATTTGCATCAACCAGAGACTCTAATACACATACATGCCAATATAAGCAAGAAAATAGACATATTGGAACGTTAATAATTTATTCTATGCATTACGTATGTTTTCTTGTTTTTTTTTTTTTTTTTTTGCATACTTTCCCATTGCTTCCAAGTTTTTGAGGAATAGAATGTACTTCTGGAAAAATTCATGAGAGATTTTAAAGTAATGAAATAATTAACAGAAACAGAATGAGTAAATCTGTGGCAAGGCAGCCCAGGAACCCAAGATTACAGTAACACTGGTATGAAAAGCAGAATTGTGGAGTCCTGAAGCTCAGTGGTTCCATGCATCCATCAGGAAAGAGGGAAGAGCAAATGAACAAGGAGAAAATACAGTGAGCCAGAGGAGTGGGAGCCCTCTGTTGTGGGCACAGTTTTCTCATGAAACTTTAGATGGACACAGTGGGTGGGATTATCCACTTCCATCATACAAACATCTTTATTACCCTTGATTTTAACAGAACTATGTTATAAAAACAAATAATAAAATAAAGTATAATAAAAGAATAAATCTCATCAGTGGACTACTATCATTTTCCCCAGCCACTGAGGAGGGCAGGAGACACACAAGGGAAAGAAGATGGAGCAGTGTGAAAACTCATGCTAAGTGGGGAGGAGAGTGTTTCTGAGACAGGCCTTAGCTGCTACCACCTAGGGAAGTAGGCAGCCATGCACAACCAACTGGAAGAAATGGTACATTATTTCTGAGACCTACTCCAGCTCATAACAAATTATGGATAACATGGGGAAGAATGAGATTTCCAGGACACTTAACTGTTTTTATGAGAAACCTGTACATAGAACAAGAGGCAGTCATCTAAACAGAACAAGGAATACAGCATGGCTTAAAGTCAAGAAAGGTGTGCATCACCGTTGTATCCTTTCACCATATGTATTCAACCTGTATGCTGAGCAAATAATCTGAGAAGCTGGTCTGAAGAAGAAGGCATCAGGATTGGAGGAAGACTCATTAATAACCTCAGATATGCAGATGATACAATCTTGCTTGCTGAAAGTGAAGAGGCCTTAAAGCATTTACTGCTGAAGATCAAAGACCACAGACTAACAGCCTAACAACTGGACCAATAAGCAACATCATGATAAACGGAGAAAATGTTCACGTCATTAAGGGCTTCATTTTTACTTGGATCCACAATAAACACCCACGGAAGCAGCAGTCAAGAAATCAAACGACACATTGCATTGGGCAAATCTGCTGCCAGAGGCCACTTAAAGTGTTCAAAAGTACAGATGTCACCTTGAAAACTAATGTGTGCCTGACTCAAGCCATGGTGCTTTCAGTCGCCTCATACGCACACGAAAGGTGGGCAATGAATAAGGAAGACCAAAGAAAAATTGAAGGCATTGAATTACGGTGTTTGCAAAGAATATTGAATATACCACGGACTGCCAAAAGAATGAACAAATCTGTCTTGAAAGAAGTACAGCCAGAATATTCCTTAGAAGCAAGAATGGCGAGGCTTCATCTCACATATTTTGGACATGTTGTCAGGAGAGATCAGTCCCTGGAGAAGCAGGTCATACTTGGTAACAAGTGGCCACAACAATTGGCTCAAACATAACGACGACTGTGAAGGTGACGATAGGTAGTTTAACATACATTTTGACCCATATGAATTAAAATTTAAACAATTATTTCATGCCTTTTTGTAGGGGTTTTAGAATACACAATTAAAATAAATGTAAACAATTAATAGAAAAAATCTCTGAAAATAAAATTTAATTTTTTTAAATCACTGCTCCATACCCCAAATCTAAATGGCTTGATATACAGCACTGGTCTTTGTGATTCACAAAAAGCAGGTACCAATTCCTGAACAAGAACTGAAGTGACAGGAGAAACTCCCCATGCTGTTATAGCCCGGAGTATGGGCCCTAATCCAGTGATCTGTCTTCATTAATTCCTTTTCATTTCATCTCTGTGAAAGAGGGGAGGGAGAAGGTGAGAGAGGGTTACATGTGCCTATTCTGTTCTTTAGCATCCAGTTCACTGCCAGGAACAAGTATTCGTAAGAGTCTAAAAAACGTTAAAGTACAAATAAGGAGGAAAACCTCCTAGTATATATATGTATTAGGTGGCACAAAGAGTTAAGTGCTCAGCTACTAACTGAAAGGTTGGCAGTTTAAATCCACTCAGAGTTGCCTTGGAAGAAAGGCCTGGCAATCTACCTCCAAATAGTCACAGCTATTGAAAACCGTATGGAGGGCAGTCCTACTCTGAAAACTCACGGGGTCGTCATGAGTGAAAATCTCCTCAACGGCAACTGGATTGGTAATCTATATATGGCATAAATGTTTGGAAAATTAGTTTCTGAACATATACACGGCATACAGAATACACTGCACATTAGTATTATGTGCCAAAACCCACTGTCATCAAGTCGATTCTAACTCACAGTGACCCCAAAGGACAGAGTAAAACTGCCCCATAGGGTTTTCACTGAAGCAGACTGCCACATCTGTCTCCTACAGAGAGGCTGGTGGGTTCGAACCACTGACCTTTCAGTTAGCAGCCAAGTTCTTTAACCACAGAGCCACTAGGGCTCACTGCTGTCATGTACAGTGATTACATAAGCAAATTCTGAAACAAACTGCCTGGGTTTAAATCCTAACTCAATTTATCAGCTGGGTGATCTGGGCACGTTACTTTACCTCTCACTGCCTCAGTTTCCCATTTCTAAAATGGGTCTTATGCAAAAGGTTGTTACGCAGGTTAAATAAAACACACAAGGCACTTAGAAAAAGGCCTTACACACAGAATGAACACAATAATTTTTAGCTTTCATAATTATTAAGGGAATACAAACAAATGGCTAGGTTGAAGGAACTTCCATTGAAAAAGAGTTGAGTTCCAAAATTCATGTGTAAAGTCATTTACATCAACTGTTAAAGTTGTATGTTTAGATTCAAGTGATTACTGAGGTGTGTTATGATCTTGAACAGAGTTCTGGGGACTATACAGGCAGACTCTGCATGCCCTTCTCCTGCACATCCATTCCATCTCCCTTGGAGCCCAGACGTCATGTTATCAATTAAACCCCTCCCACGCTGGTGGTGTACTGTTTAAGAGCTACGGCTGCTAACCAAAAGGTCATCAGTTCAAATCCACCAGGCGCTCCTTGGAAAGTCTATGGCACAGTTCTGCTCTGCCCTATAGGGCCGCTATGAGTTGGAATAGACGCAGTGGCAATGGGTTTTTAACGGGTATGAGGTAACTGTTCAGTGCTTAAAGACGTACCAAAAGCAACCACTAACACAAAAGTATAGTAAAAGGTTCTTATTTCAGAGTAGCAAAACCTTAGTTTCTAACACAGTGGTGAATTAGGGTGGACTGTGGATCAAGAGGAGCTCTGGTGGCATAGTGGTTAAGAGCTCAGCTGCTAACCAAAAGGTCAGCAGTTCGAATCCACCAACTAGTCCTTGGAAACTCTATGGAATAGTTCTATTCTATGCTATAGGGTCTCTATGAGTTCAAATCAACTAGGGTCTCTATGAGTTGGAATCAACTTGATGGTGACAAGTTTGGTTTGGTGGGTGTCATGGATTGAATTATGACCCTAAAAAATGTGTGTCTCAACTTGGTTAGGCCATGATTCCCACTATTGTGTAGTTGTCCTCCATTTTGTGATTGTAATTTTACTGTAAGAGGATTAGGGTGGGATTGTAACACCACCCTCACTCAGGTCACCTTTCCCTGGGGTGTGGCCTGCACCACCTTTTATCTCTCCAGAGATAAAACGAAAGGGAAGCAAGCAGAGAGTTGGGGGCCTCAGACTATCAAGAAAGCAGCACCAGGAGCAGAGCGTGTCCTCTGGACCCAAGGTCCCTGCACCTGAGAAGCTCCTTGACCATGGGAAGGCTAAGGACAAGGACCTTCTTCCAGAGCCGAAAGAGAGAGAAAGCTTTCCCCTAGAGCTGATGCCTTGAATGTGGACTATTAGCCTACTTTAATGTGAGATATTAAATTTCTCTTGGTTAAAGCCATCCACTCATGGTATTTCTGTTATGGCAGCACTAGATGATGAAGACAGTGGGTCAAGGTGGAAGGGGTGGATGAAGGACAAAAAAAGAAAAATGGACAACAGGAGAAATATAAGAATTCAGAGAACTGTGAAAATTTAATTCCTGAATATACTTTCTTTCTCCTCCCTATAACTGGAAGGACTTTTCTCATATACAGCACATATAAGTAAATCCTTGCAATATTTAAAACACTTAGATTTTTGTAAAACTCATTCTCTGAAAACTCATGGTGGCCCCATTAATTTCTGGCTTAAAAACAACTCAGAACTAAAAAGAAGCATAAATAAATAAATAAAGGCACTGCTGTCATTTGCGGGTGATGTTCTTTTCCTGCTATCCACAACCCACACACTCGGGTTAATTTTCCAGGGTCAGTGTTCATAGACCATCCTCTTTCTCTCACCACCACCCCACCACCCTTAATTATTTAGAAAAGGCAGGGCCAGTCAGTGCTCCAAACATCAAGTTTTCTCTCCAAAATGCCAACTGGCACTTGGGGAGCAGGCTACATTCTCAGCTATCAGCACTTCCACTAGCCCCTGCAGATAAGGAATGTGTCTCCACTGAACTGTTCATTGTAATTAAAAAAAAAAAAAAAGTAAAAAACTGTTTCTTAAAACAAAACAGGCATTTCCCTATTACCCACCCACCCCACTCTCCCACACCCAGTGCTCCCTCACCACACACACACTCAAATATTTCATACCAAGGGTGTGTCCCAAGCACGGGGTCTGGCTCCGCTCTTCTTTTACACCCCTTGGAGGCCTCTGGAGAAACCATACCTTTGGTTGGCAATTCCCTGAACCCTGCCTATTCAAGCTGGCACTTATTCAAAAAGGCAGGTGAGTCTTCAAGTCAGGTTTTTAAAAGGAGTTTAAGAGGTGCCAGGTGATATGCCTACTCACCCTCAAATTTCTCAAAGGTAATAATTTCTTCAAATGTTTACAATGTCTCAACTATGGGTTAATTAAATCCCTTAGGATGGTGGGCATAGGAAAATCCTCCATCTCAATGCCCCCCATTTCGAAAAAAAAAGAGGGGAATCTCCAAAATTACAAATTTCAATTTCTACATACTTGATTGAACTAAGGAGTAAGTTCCTCACATGTGTTATTCTTGGTCTGAGTCCTGGTGGTGCAGTGGGTAAGAGCTCAGCTGCTAACCAAAAGGTCTGCAGTTTGAATTCATCAGCTGCTCCTTAGAAACCGTATGGGGTAGTTCTACTCAGTCCTATAGGGTTGCTAAGAGTTAGAATTCACTGGATGACAATTGGTTTGTTTGCTTTTCAATCTTTGGCTGAAAGGTGGACTTTGTTATCAATTTATTAAATCAACTGGTAATTTGCTGGATATTTCTCATACAGGAACTTATGATGTCTTCAAATCCAGCTAATCAGGTTTAGGGAGAGAGAAACTTCTCTACCTTAGCTTCCCTCCCATTCCCACACCTTTTTCATTGATTTCCATGCCCTGTTTAAGTAACGTCACTCATCACTTCTCACTGTCTAGGTTATCTGAGCCAATTCATGGCAGTCAATTCCACCTGAGCCCTAGGATACCCTCATTTACATACTCTGCCCTGTTCCTTCACCAATGGCTGACCTCACATCTCCCCTTGAATGTCTACTAGGCATCTCAAACTTAATGTGGTTCAAACAAAATTCTTCGTCCAAGTGTCTTATCTACCTCCCAGTCTTCCTTATCTCAGCAAATGTTCTCACTATCCTCTGGGTCGTTCAGGACAAAAACCTAGAAATCATCCTTGATTTCTCTCCTTTATTCAAATCTTGCATCCAATCCATTGACATATTCTGGACTCTTGGCACTACCTTAACATAAATCCTGACTCTATCCACTTCTCACTACCTCCACCTTACATCCACCATCATCTCTTGGTTAAAACTGGACTCCATGCACCGATCTTCCCTCTTACAATCTACATAACAGCATCATTTCAGTGGCTTCTCATGGCAATTAGGAAAAATTCCCAAATCCTTCCCATGGTCTTTCATGATGCGGGGCTTGCTCACCATACTAACCTCATTTCCTAACAGTCTTCCCTCGGTTCACTCCACACTAGCCATGACTTCTTTCCTGAGCTTCCTCAAACGTGCCAAAACACTTGGTTATTTAAGGGCCTCAGAAACAACTCTTTCCTTTATTGGCAATATCCCTCCCTTCAGAACTTCATACAGCTATTCTCTCCTTTGATATAGGTCAGTTATCTCCTCAAATATCCTGCTCCCAGAAGCCTTTACTATTAATCTAAAACAGCTCACCCCACTCATTCCCTCACATGCAACTCTGTCTTATTTTCAAAATATTTAGCTCTCCTTGACATTTTTTGTTAATTATTACCTGTATTTTTTCTGGTTGAGAATATATGCAGCAAAACATACACCAACTCAACAGTTTCTACCTGTACAATTTAATAACACTGGCTACATTCTTGAAGTTGTGCAACCATTCTTACCCTCCTTTTCTGAGTTGTTCCTCTGTCATTAACATAAACCCACTGCTCCTTAAGGTTCCTATCTAATCTTTTCAGTAGCTGTTGGCAATCTGATGCCATGTAGACAGTTCTTAAAAGAGCATATGCTCAAGGTAGACCATTTTTATTAGTTAAGTAAGCTAATGTTCTGGAGCCCTCATGGCACAGTGGTTAAGTGATACAGTAGCCAAGCAAAAGAAGAGCAGTTTGAATCCACCACCTGCAGCTTGGAAACTCTATGGGGCAGTGCTATTCTGTCTTACAGAGTCTCTGAGTTGGAATCAACAGCAACAGTTTGGTTTTTTCTTTTTCATACTTCGGTTTTAAGATGATTCAAGGGAATGCTTTTGGTGTAATGTTTAAAGATTATCTCACGGCAATAGTTTCAGGAGTTCATTCACCCTCAGTGGCTCCAAAAAGTCTAGGGTTCATTTGAAATTCTGTTCTGCATTTTCCCCCTTTTGATCAGGGCTTTTCTATGGACTCTTTGATCAAAATGTTCAGCGACAGCAGCCGGGAACCTTCTGGTTCTTCTGGTCTCATGGCATGCTAGACGTTCTTTTAAAAAACATGAGTGGATGCTGAAGGTTATCAAATACTTATTTTATTACACCTATTAATATAATCACATTTATTTTTCCTGTACATATGGCAAATTATACTGATTCATTTTCGAATGTTAAACTAACCTTGAATTCTTGGGATAGACCCAACTTGGTCATAATATATTCTTCTTTAGAGTATTGCTGGATTTGTTTTGCCTATTTATTTTTATATTTTGCATCTATGTTCATCAGTGACATTGGCCTGTAATTTTCCCATCTTCTGCTTCTCTTGTCAGGTTTTGGTATCAATATTCATTCTACAAGCTTTATAAAATGAGTTTGGGTATATATTTCATTTTATATTGAAGAATTTGTGAAATATTTCTTGAATATTTGGCAGAATTTGCAGGAAAAGCCATCTGATATGAAGTTTTCTTTTTGAGAATAGTTTGAGCTCTAATTCAATTCTATTAACAGTTGTGGAATTACTTTTGCTTCCTGTTTCTTCTTGAATCGTTGTTATTAACTTACATGGTATGATACGTTTGCCTACTTTACCTAAATTTGCAAATTTATTGGCTAATACGGTTCATAACATTCTCACATTATCTTTATGTTCTGCAAGATCTGTAGTCATTTTCTTTCTAATTCCTGATATTCGTTTTTTATATCTTCATTCTTTTTCACTTGATCAATCTTGCCTAAAGTTTGTCAATTTTACTAGCATTTTCTAAGAATCAACTTTAGTCTTTGTTGATCGTCTGTTGCATGTATTCAATCATTAATAGAAACAAAAATTCCTATGAATGTTCGTTTCTGGTTTTTTCCCAACATTTTGAATGGATGTTTAACTCACTTATTTTTCAAGATTTGTTCTTTCCAATTATATTTTTAAGGCTATAAGTTTCCTATATTATATTGTCTGTACTGCACAAATTTTTATATGCACTATGTTCATAATTGTTCACTTCAAAATGTATTCTAATTTTCATTATGATGTCTTTTTTGACTCATAGTATTTTAAAATATCCAAGCACATGGAGATTTTGTATTTTCATTTTCTAAGATGTTTTTTTTTTTTTAATTATGGTGCACTTACATAAAAAAAAATGGAGATTTTGTATTTTCATTTTCTAAGATGGTTTTTTTTTTTAATTATGGTGTACTTACATAGTATCCTCTATGTTATTGCAGACTCTTGAAATTTGTTGAGACTTGCTTTATAACACAGTATACAGTTAATTTTTATACACACTATGTATGTGCATGAGATGAATGTATATTCTTTCATGGTTAGATAATACACACACATACACATATATCAATTTGGTATTTTTTTACATGTTAAATCTTCTGTATCCTTGATAATTTATGGACTTCTATGTTTCTGAGGGGTGTGTTAAAAATCTATTATGATGCATGATGTCAAAAGGAGCCCCAGTAGTGCAGTGGTTAAGCACTCAGCTCTTAAACCTTTTGATTTGATCCACCAACTACTCCACAGGAGAAAGATATGACCGTTCCCTTCCATAAAGATTACAGCCTTAGAAACCTTTGGAGAAGTTCTACTCCATCCTATATTCACTATGAGTCAGAATTGACTCAACAGCACACAAGAAAAAATGTATAATGTGATGGAAACTCAGAAGTACGAAGCTAAAAAGAATTGGTCCTACCTCCAGGGTCAAAGGATGAAGGACAGAGAAAACAGCAGAGACATCCAAAAGCTTGGAAAAAGGGCTGAGAGGACAATGGTTGGTGGTTTAAGGGCTTTGAAGGGCTACCATATATACTGAGGAATCTGAAGTGCAATGTTCTTGCCTAAGGATGAAGATATGCTCATAAAGATCCTGACAAAGCTTTAGGCTTGCACCTCTGGCTGATCTTTGGGCTCCATGGGGGCAGGAAGTGAAGGCTAGGGCAGAGTTTTAGGCACTCTTGCTTAGCATTGAAAGAACGCGCCAGTTCAGAGCCAATCTGCAAAGACTGGGATAATGTTACTTTTTCTTTTTGGCTACAAGCGTTTAAAGAAAGCACTGTCAGGTCATGAACTGACTGCTGAGATAACAGAACAGAACTTCAGTGTCCACACATGAGAAGACATACAATCTCTGCAGAAATAGTTTGGAAACATCACTAAGCAAATGGATGACTGGCCCTCAACAATTAAAAAAAAAAAAAAAAAAAGCAAACCCTAATGACAGGAGGGAATCTGATTTCCAGAGTTACATTATAATATTTAAGATATCCAGTTTGCAACACACTATTCTAAGTCATAAAAAGAAAAAAGAAAAGGATGGTTCATTTGTTAAGAAGAAAGAAAGAAGAGAAATGAACAGAAAGCATCCCTAAGGAAACACAGATATTGGGATTACTAGACAAAGATTTTAAACCAATTGTCTTAAATTTCCTCAAAGAGCTAAACAAACCATAAACACACACACAAAAAAAGGAAACCAAGAGAAGAATGTATGAACAAGTAGAAAACATTAATAAAGAAATATTATACAAAAGAACCAAATAGAAATTATAGAGCTGAAAAGTTGAATAGCTGAAATAAAAATTTCATTAGAGGAGCTCAACAGCAGATTTGAGCAAGAAAGCAGGAAAATGTAAACTTGAAAAAGCACAACTGAAATTGTTCTAACTGAGGAGCATAAAGGAAAAAGAATGAAGAAAATGAACAGAGCCTAAGGGACCTGCGGGACAACATCAAGCATACCAACATACTCATTAAGGAGTCCCAGAAAGGAAAGAAAGATGAAAGGACAGAAAGAATATTTAAAAATGTAATGACTGGAAGTTTCCCAAATGTCATCTAGATATCCAAGAAGCTCAATAAACTCAAAGGACAGTAAATACATAGATATCCACAGACAGACATAATCAAAATGTCAAAAGACGAAGATAGAAACTTGAAAGCAGCGACAGATAAGTGACCCCTAATGTACAAAAAAAATTTTTTTTTTAATGTACAAGAGAGTCTCAACAAGTTTAACTGTTGATTTTTCATCAGAAACCATTGAGACAAGAAAATAGTCGAATGATGTATTTAAGGTACTGGAAAAAAAATACAGAAACAAAACTATGAACCAAGATGTCAATATCTAGCAAAACTATCTTTCAAAAATGAAGGTGAAATTAAGACATGCCCAGATACACAAAACCTGAGGGAGGGTGTTAGCAGCAGAACTGCCTTATGAGAAATGCTACAGGGAATCATCCTGGCTGGCACGGAAGGACACTAGACAGTAACTTGAAGCCATAAAAAGAAACGAAGACTCTGTAAAGGTAACTACTTAGATAAAACAAAGTCAGTAATATTTTTATATCACACCTCTCTTTTTCTCATATATGATTTAAAGCACAAATGCATAAAAATACTTATACATCTCTCTTAATGGACACACAATGTATAAAGATGCAATTTTTGTAACAGCAACGTAAGTAGGGGAGGTAACTGAGCTGAATAAAAGCAGAATGTTGTATACTGTTGAAGCTAAATTTGTATTAATTAAAAGAAGATTGTTATAAACATAAGATATTAATTGTAATCCTCATGATCACCACTAAGAAGTTAAAAAATATAAGGAAAGGAAATAAGGAGAGGATCAAAATTGTACACTTGAAAAAAATCAGTCAAACACGAAAGTGGACGGTAGTGAAGAAAATGAGAAACAAAATACGTATATGACCTACTACAAAGTAGAAGACATAAGTCCTTCCTTATCATTAATCGCTTTAAATTTAAATAGATTAAATTCACAATTGGGATCATTAAAGTTGTGTGTCAACTTTGTTGGACCATGATTCTCAGTGCTTTGGCAGTTATGATGTAGTTTAGCAGTCGTATAACGATGCAATCATTTCCATGATGAGATGTGATATAATGTGATTACCTCCATGATGGGATCTGCTGTGAGTAGCCAATCAGATGTAAGGGAGTTTCCTCGGGGGTGTGGACTGCATCCAATATAGGTGGACTTTCTGGCAAGGCTCTTGAGTTTTTGCTCACTCGGAATCCTGCAGCTGGCTCCTCTTCATCTGATCTCAAGTTTTTGGGACTTGAACTCTCAGCTTACCTTCCAATTTTGGGATTCACCAGCCTCCGCAGTCTGTGAGCCACGGCCTGCCAGCTTACCTGCCGATCTTGAGATCTGTCAGCCTTTGCAGCCTGTGAGCCACAGACCTGTTGTATGATCTGCAGATCTTGAGTTCTGCAGTCCCTGCATCTATGTGAGTCAGGAGAAGCCACAAGCCTGACCCATGGACTTGAGACTTACCAGCCTCTACAGCCTCGTGAGCCATTTTCTTGATATAAAGCTATTTATATATAAATATATATATATACACCTCACTGGTTTTGTTTCTCTAGAGAACCCAGCCTAAGATACCAATTAAAAGACAAACATTGGCAGAATGCATAAAAAAATCATTCGATTGCTATCAAGCTGATCTGACTCATGGTGACCCCTCCCCTCATGTGTGTCAGAGTAGTACTGACACACAAGTGTGTCAGTTCAATGGCTAATTTTTCAAAAGTAGATCACCAAGCCTTTCTTCCAAAGTGCCTCTGGGTGGACTCAAACCTCCAACATTTTGGTTAGCAGCTGAATGCATTAACCGTTTGTACCTCCCAAGGACTACAACATGTATCTATGTTTATTTCTGTATTACTTCTCTTTATACTATATACATACATACACACATACACACACATAGACATCCATGAGTGGTTCATACAGATGCTTTGGACTTCAACTAGCAGGGCTCTATTAATTATTGATAGAAAAGTACTGATACCAGTTATAAATGCGTATTTGTCCATTTCCCCTTTCAGATTTATTAGTTTTTGTATTTTGGAGCCCTGTTGTTAGACACGTACACATTTAGGAGTGTTGTATCTTTTTGGAGAATTGAACCTTTATTATGTTATGTCCCTACTTATTCCCAATAATACTCCTTTTTCTGAAGTATAATTTGTCTGATATTAATACAGCCACTGCAGTAGAACTGGATAATTTTCAACCATTTCAAGAGGTAGCATAAGATCAAGAACTGATGGTATAAAAGGAAGAAATCGAAGCTGCATTGAAGGCATTGGTGAAAAACTATCCTCTCTCCACCATCTTCACTAACTCTGACACCATCTGTCCCTCACACAGCACTCCCTACTTCTCTGCTGGGTTCAATAACTCATTGCAATGGCCACACAGAACTCATAGTCCATATTCACGATTATGGGGTTTATTAGGGAAGTAACAGTTATAGCTCAGGCTCAAACACACTCAGAATACAGTTCTTCTATCAGGACAGCCTCTTCCCTCCTGTGCTCATAGGCGTGCCTCTGCCTGGCCTTGGGCCGGCCTCTCTCCAAAGGCACTCAGCTTTCCTTCTCCCTGGGCCATCATCTCCTATAGCCAGGTCCCTGTTGCTCGGTCTCTCCTGCCATGGCATCTTACCATCTTCAGGGTTACAGCTTCCTCTCTCTATCTCAGTCTCCTGCTTCTAGGAGCTTCTCAGTGCAGGGATCTCAGGTCCATAATATACGCTCGGCTCTTGGCTGTTCTTCCTTGATGGGAGTTGAATCCTCCTCTTTGCTCTGGAACTGGTTCTCTTTGAAGGGAAAATAAACAATCCCCTTGGTGAGCCACAATTACCCTATCACACAGTCCTGCCCAAGCACCAGGGTGGATGTTATAAGACCATGGCTAGAAAGGCCACACAAAGTAAACAATCACATCACAGTACCTTGGACTCATTTTTCAAGTGAAGTACCAAAAATCCCATACAAACAGATTGGTAAAGAACATAATCAATAGCAAGAACATTTTCATACTTATGTTTTCTGTATTTGGAAGAAATCTATAGCACTATTCTTATTTTGCCAATTCACAGGGATCACAGAGATTAGTGGTAGATGTTGCAGTACCAGAAAACTCTCTGGTGAAACAGTCTGTGAGCAGTCTTACAAACATGGATATTCCACTAGAGTCAAAAGAATGACGTTACATATCATCAAAGAGAACATTTCAAGATCTAGCCTGAAGTACAATGTTGTCACTGATAGGCTAAAATCCATACACTTACAAGGAAGACTAGTTTATACGACTATTCAAATTTATGCACCAACCACTAATGCCAAAGATAAAGAAATTGAAGATTTTAAACAACTTCTGCAGCCTGAAATTGATCAAACATGCAATCAAGATGCATTGATAATTACTGGTGATTAGAATGTTAAAGTTGGAAACAAAGAAGGAAAAGTAGTTGGAAAATACAGCATCGCTGAAATAAATGACGCCAGAAATCTCATGAAAGAATTCTGCAAGACCAGTGACTCATCCACTGCAAATATTTTTTTTCAACAACATAAACGGCAGCTATACGCGTGGACTTTACCAGATGGAATACACAGGAATCAAACTGACTACATCTGTGGAAAGAGAAGATGGGAAACCTCATATCATCAGTCAGAACAAGGCCAGGGATCGATTGTGAAACAGACTGTCAATTGCTCATATGGGAGTTCAAGTTGAAACTGAAGAAAATTAGAATAAGTCAAAAGGGGCCAAAATATGACCTTGAGTATATCTCACCTGTATTTAGAGACCACCTCAAGAACACATTTTACGTGTTGAACACTAACGACTGAAGACCAGACGAGCTGTGGAATGACATCAAGGACATCACACATGAAGAAAGCAAGAGATCCTTTAAAAGACAGGAAAGAAAGAAAAGACCAAAACGGATGTCGGAAGAGACTCTGAACGTTGCTCTTAAATGTCGAGTAGCTAAAGTGAAAGGAAGAAATGATGAAGTTTTGAGTATTGAGACGCCACCAGTGATCCCTCTTACAAAAAAAGACCAGAAAAAACAAGTGAAGCGATTATATTTATGACAAGCTAGGAGCCCTGAATACCAAAGGTAAAGTTAGAAAATGGACTCAGCGGCAGGGGGAGGGAGAGACTATTCAGAAGTGGAGAGGAGTTACTGGACCTGAATAGCCAGGAACCCTCAGGCACCATTCCCTGGAGCGACTGCAGTGGGGCTGGCAGTAGCGTTACAGAGACGCTTCGCTCACGGAAAGACAGCTAGTTGCACAGACCACTCACACCTCCAGAACAAGAGAAGAACAGCACTCTCGGCAAAAGCTAATTACTTGTGTTTATTTTACCACGCCCCCAGCCCCCAAGCCGGCTTCAGTGGCTGTCAACTTCCCTGGGCCTGAGATAGGCCCTGGTACCACTCTGAGCCATTTTTCCATCCTTGAAGAAGGTATAAGTTCACAACTGGGGGAAAGATAATCTGCCAGCTCAATTAAGCTGGGGAGCTCAGGACAGAAGCAGCTCTTGTTCAGGCACAAACAGTCCATGGGCTTTGAATACCTTTCACCCCAGCACGGACCTCTGTGGGCCCATTTCAGGAGAATAGGCCCTTGTTGCCAGACTGCAACTGTTTCAGGTGGACGGTGGAAAGATGGGTGTTTGATGTTTGACACTGCTTTGCCTGTTAAACAGGGTCTTCACCTACCCACATCAGGGGCCTAAGGACTGGTGGCTCCACCCACAATACCTAGCCACCTGTGACAGGGCTCCAAGGATAAGTAGTACCGCCCAGAACTTACAACCAAAAGCATTGGGTGCCCATCGCCCTTCTGCAGAACCCACCCGTGTGCTCTACAGAACAGGGATGCACTTTCCTCACAGACACTCAGAGCACAGCTGTCAGACCCCTGCCTTGATCAGACTCTGACCCCCTACTGCAGCCAGATACTTCTGCCTACACCAATAACCCCTGCCCCTCTAAGACTGTAGGACAGAGCCTGTACCACACACTTTATGAACAACTACCTGGGCACCTGAGTTGAATCCATACAAGAAAAGTAAATGAACTCCTAGGCTCATATGCCTGGTAACAGTGCTAGCCATCTGGTGATAGTATATTAGAGCTTCAAAGGTGAAAGTAATCAACCTAGTGCACTCAAGCAGCTTATTTGGGTATACCAAAACTAAACAAAGCAAGAAGCTAGGATACAAAAAGCAAGCATAAAATAAACTAATACAATAACTTATAGATGGCTCAGAGACAACAGTCAATATCAAATCACATAAAGAGGCAGACACGGGGGCAGGACCAAGATGGCTGACTAGGTAGAAGATTCCGCTTATCCCTCTTGAAACAAAGACTCGAAAAAACAAGTGAACTGATTACATAAAGGACAATCTACAAACCCTGACCATCAAACACAGAACAAAGGAGTTGACCTGAGTGACGGGGGAGTGAAAAGCCACGCTGCAGCAGGGACCACTTCCAGAGCCAGTGTCCCACGCCACAGCCTTGAGCCCTCGTGGTTTCCTGGTGTCAGAGTGGTGGGGCTGATTGTGGCTTACTGAGACAGGGAAGAACAGATATAGGCCCAACCCTCAGGACCAACCTCAGAGGGGACCCAGGCAGCACACACAGGCTCCACACAGACGCGGCTGACAGGGAAACGAAAAACTATAGGGAAGCAGCGACTGGTTTTGGAGCCTGGAGTGCAGAGTCCCAGAAAGGAAACCCTGGTGCTGGGCTTTGGACTAAGTGTGGGGGAGCCAATTGTGGATTCCTGAGACGGTGTGAGCATGGACGCAGCCCTAACCCTCTGGGACAGTCTCAGCAGGGATCCAGCCACCACACACGAGCGACACAATGCTCTGGAATCTCAGAAAAAACAGTCCTCACCAAACAACATAAGTAACTTTATATATTTTGCCAGGCTACTCTCTTCTATATATCTGATTCCACCCCTCATTGCCCCAGCCAGCTTCATTAACATTGGAATTCTCTGTGCCAGAGAGTGAAGTGCACTGCTGGATTTTTTTTCTTCTTTCTTTTCTAACCCATTCTCCTGGCCTGAGAAAAGCAGCATTTAACAATCAAAGAAAAAATCCTTCCCTGACTTCCCTAAACTGAAATAACAATACAGAATCAGCTCCATCCAGGCATTAACAGACCCATAGTCTTTGGCTTTCACCCTACAGGTAACTAGGTGGCTATTACAATGTAAAGGCAATTCTGATAGAGATCTGACCATAATTGTTTTAGCTCAGCAGTGGAAAGGCAAGTTTTGGAGGTCAGATACCTCTCTACCTATTAAACAGAGCCCTCGCTGATCCGCACCAGCGAACTGAGGGCTGAGACTCCACCCACATCACCTAGCCACCTGCTAGAGGGGTCTGAGAATAGTGACGCCTACCCAAGCATTGGGTGCCTAAGATACAGCTGCAAAGCCCACGCACCAGAGTGCTCTAGAGAATAGAGCCACACCTACCTCACTGTCACTTGAAGGAAGGCTGTCAGCATCCTGCCCTCCTCGAAATGTGACCCCATGCCACTAATAGAAACTGGTGCATACAACCATCACCACTACTCCTCTAAGATAATACGTGAGAGCCTACACCACACACTAGGTGACCAGCTATCAGGACACCTGAGCTGATTCTATTCAAGAATAGTGAATGGACTCATACACTTATATACCTGGTAACAGCTCAGGCAAGCTGGTAATAGGACGTAAGTGATTCAAAAGCTACATCAATCACGATACCACAATCTAGTAGCCCATCTGGGTGTATTGTAACAAAACAAAATAAGAAGATAAGACTCAGTGAGCAAATATAAAAGAAAATTTTACAATATCTTATAGATGGCTCAGAGACAGCAGTCGACATCAAATCACATGAAGAAGCAGACCATGATTGCTTCTACAAACCCCCAAATCAAAGAATCAAAATCATTCCCAGATGTAGATACATTCCTAGAATTGCCAAATGTAGAATATAAAAAAATTATATACAGAATTCTTCAAGACATCAGGAATGACCTCACAAATGAAATAAGGCAATCTACAGAAAACACCAAGGAATACACGGATAAAGCAGTTAAAGATATCCAAAAGATTATTCAACAACATAGTGAAAAAATTAATAAGCTGTAAGAATCCATAGAGAGACAGCATTCAGAAATCCAAAAGATTAACAATAAAGTCACAGAATCAGACAACTCAATAGGAAGTCACAGGAGCAGAATCGAGGAACTGGAATGAAGAGTGGGGGAGCTGGAGGATAAGACAATTGACACAAATATAGTTGAAGAAAAATCAAATAGAATTTAAAACTATGAAGAAACCCTAAGAATCATGAGGGACTCTATCAAGAGTAATTTGCGTGTGATTGGAGTTCCAGAACAGGGAGGGATAACAGAAAATACAGAGAGAACAGTGGAAGATCTGATGGCAGAAAAATTCCCTGGCATTGTGAAAGATGAAAAGATATCTACCCAAGATGCTCATCGAACCTCATACAAAACAGATCCCAAAAGAAAATCACCAAGACATATCATCAAACCTGCCAAAACCAAAGATAAAGAGAAATTTCAAAAGCACCCAAGGATAAACGAAAAGTTACCTACAAAGGAGAATCAATAAGTTTGCACTACTCGGCAGAAACCATGCAGGCAAGAAGACAATGGGATAACATATATAGAGCACTGAAAGAGGAAAAACTGTCAGCGAACAATCATATATCCAGCAAAATTCTAAAACATGAAGGTGAAATTAAGATATTTACAGATAAACACAAGCTTAGAGAATTTGCAAAAACCAAACCAAAACTGCAAGAATTACTGAAGGAAATTCTTTGGTCAGAAAATCAATAATATCAGATACCAACACAACACAAGGTCACAGAACAAAACATCCTGATATCAACCCAGATAGGGAAATCACAAAAACAAAATAAGATTAATTAAAAAAATTACTCAAAACAGGGAATCATTGATGTGATTATGTAAAAGATTACGATAGTGAAAAAAGAGGGACTAAATACAGGAGGCTTAGAAATTACATATGGAGAGGAAACCAAGGCGATACAGGGCGAAACAACTTAGGTTTTTACTTACTCAAACCAGGGTAAATATTAAGGTAACCACAACAAGGTCTAACAATTCCATACTTCAAAATAAAAACCAAGATAAACATAACGACTCACCAAAATAAATTCAACTACTATAAAAAGGAGGAACACACATTCTACAAAGAAAAACTCAGCACAAAAAAGTAAATGGAAAATGAAATTGTCAAAAACAGGCATCAAAATGACAGCACTAAACTCATACTTATCTATAATTACACTTAATGTAAATGGACTAAATTCACCAATAAAGAGACAGAAAGTTGCAGACTGGATAAAAAAACACGATCAGTCTGTATGCTTCCTAAAAGAGACACGCTTTAGAGTTAAGAGACACAAATAAACCAAAACTGAAAGGATGGATAAAAATATATCAAGCAAACAACAATCAAAAAAGAGCAGGAGAGGCAATATTAATTTCCAACAAAATAGACTTTAAAATTAAATCCACCACAAAGGATAAAGAAGGACACTACATAAAGATTAAAGGGACAATTTACCAGGTACATATAACCGTATTAAATATTTATGCACCCAATGATAGGGCCGCAACATTCATAAAACAAATGTTAACAGAATTAAAAAGTGAGATAGACACCTCCACAATTATAGCAGGAGACTTCAACACAACACTCGGTGAAGGATAGGAAATGCAGTAAGAAGCTCAATAGAGACACGGAAGATCTAAGTGCTACAATTAAACAACTTCACTTCATAGACTTATACAGAACACTCCACCCAACAGCTGCAAACTATAATTTCTTTTCTAGTGCACATGAAACATTCTCTAGAATAGATCACATATTAGGTCATAAAACAAGCCTTTGCAGAACCCAAAACATTGAAATATTATAAAACATCTTCTCTGAACAAAAGACCATAAAAGTAAAAATCAATAACAGAAAAACCAGGGAAAAGAAATCAAATGCTTGGAAACTGCACAATACCCTGCTCAAAAAAGACTGGGTTATGGAAGACCTTAAGGAGGGAATAAAGAAATTCACAGAATTCAACAAGACTGAAAACACTTCCTATGAAAACCTTTGGGACATGGTGAAAGCAGTGCTCAGAGGTCAATTTATATCAATAAAGGCACACATATTAAAGAAGAGCCAAAATGAAAGAACTGTCCCTACAACTTGAACAAACAGAAAGAGAGCAACAAAAGGAACTGTCAGGCACCAAAAGAAAGCAAAAAATAAAAACTACAGCAAAATTAAATGAATTAGAGAATAGAAAAACAATTGAAAGAGTTAACAAGGCCAAAAACTGCTTCTTTGAAAAAATGAACAAAATTGATAAACCATTAGCCAGACTGACTAAAGAAATACAGGAAAACAAACCAATAATCCAAATAAGAAATGGGATGGGCCATATCACAACAGATCCAACTGAAATTAAAACAATCATATCAGATTACTACAAAAAATTGTATTCTAACAAATTTGAAAACCTAGAAAAAATGGATGAATTCCTAGAAACACACTACCTACCTAAACTAACACAAACTGAAGTAGAACAACTAAATAGACCCATAACAAAAAAAGAGATTGAAAAGGTAATCAAAACACTCCCAACAAAAAAAAGCCCTGGCCCTGATGGCTTCACTGCAAAGTTCTACCAAACTTTCAGGGAAGACTTACCACTACTACTGAAGGTATTTCAAAGCATAGAAAAGGACGGAATACTACCTAACTCCTTCTATGAAGCCAGCATAACCCTGATACCAAAACCAGCTAAAGACAACACAAAAAAAGAAAATTACAGACCTATATCCCTCATGAACATAGATGCAAAAATCCTCAACAAAATTCGAGCCAGTAGAATTCAACAACATATCAAAAAAATAATCCACCATCACCAAGTAGGATTTATACCAGGTATGCAAGGTTGGTTCAATATTAGAAAAACAATTAACGTAATCCACCACATAAAAAAAGGACAAGAACCACATAATTTTATCAATTGATACAGAAAAGGCATTTGACAAAGTCCAACACCCACTCATGATAAAAACTCTCAGCAAAATAGGAATAAAAGGAAAATTCCTCAACATAATAAAGGGTATTGATACAAAGCCAATACCCAGCATCATCCTAAATGGAGAGAGCCTGAAAGCATTTCCCTTGAGAACGGGAAACAGACAAGGATCCCCTTTATCACTGCTCTTACTCAGCATTGTGCTAGAGGTCCTAGCCAGAGCAACTGGGCTAGACAAAGAAATAAAGGGCATCCAGATTGGTAAGGAAGAAATAAAATTATCTCTATTTCCAAAGACATTATCTTATACACAGAAAACCCTGAGGAATCCTCAAGAAAACTAATAGAAGGGTTCAGCAAAGTTTCAGATTACAATACAAACACACAAAATCAGTTGGATTCCTCTATATCAACAAAAAGAACATTGAAGAGGAAATCATCAAATGAATACCATTCACAGCAGCCCCCAAGAAGATAAAATACTTAGGAATAAACCTTACCAAAAATGTAAAAGAGCTATACCAAGAAAACTACAAGGTACTACTGCAAAAAAAACAAAAGGGACCTACGTAATTGGAAAAACATATCTTGCTCGTGGATAGGAAGACAACATTGTAAAATTGTCCATTCTATCAAAAGCCATCTATAGATACAATGCACTTCCGATCCAAATTCCAATGACATTTTTTAAACAGATGGAGAAACAAATCACCAACTTCATATGGAAGGGAAAGAAGCCGCGGAAAAGTAAAGCATTACTAAAAAAGAACAAAGTGGGAGGACTCACTCTGCCTGATATTAGAACAAATTATACTGTCACAGTACTCAAAACAGCC
The DNA here is from genome assembly GCF_030014295.1 of Loxodonta africana. Classification (NCBI taxonomy): domain Eukaryota; kingdom Metazoa; phylum Chordata; class Mammalia; order Proboscidea; family Elephantidae; genus Loxodonta; species Loxodonta africana. The sequence continues at coordinate 552,454 of NW_026975074.1, forward strand.
TGGTACTGGTACAGCAACAGACACATAGACCGATAGAACAATATTGAGAATCCAGATATAAATCCATCCACATATGAGCAGCTGATATTTGCCAAAGACCCAGTGTCAGTTAATTGGGGAGAAGATAGTCTTTTTAACAAAAGGTGCTGGCGTAACTGTATAGCCACCTCCAAAAAATGAAACAGGACCCCTACCACACACCATGCAAAAAACTAACTCCAAATGGATCAAAGACCCAAACATAAAATCTAAAACGATAAAGATCATGGAAGAAAAAATAGGGACAACATTAGGAGACCTAATACATGGCATAAACAGAATACAAAACATTACCAAAAATGATGAAGAGAAACCAGATAACTGGGAGCTCCTAAAAATCAAACACCTATGCTCATCTAAAGACTTCACCAAAAGAGTAAAAAGACCACCCACAGACTGGGAAAAAGTTTTCAGCTAAGACATCTCCACCCGGTGCCTGATCTCTAAAACCTACATGACTCTGCTAAAACTCAACCACAAAAAGACAAACACCCCAATTAAAAAATGGGCAAAGGATATGAACAGACACTTCACTAAAGAAGACATTCAGGCAGCTAACAGATACATAAGGAAATGCTCTCGATCATTAGCCATTAGAGAAATGCAAATCAAAACTACAATGAGATTCCATCTCACTCCAACAAGGCTGGCATTAATCCAAAACACACAAAAAAATAAATGTTGGAGAGGCTGTGGAGAGACCGGAACACTTATACTCTGCTGGTGGGAATGTAAAATGGTATACAACCACTTTGGAAATCAATTTGGTGCTTCCTTAAAAAGCTAGAAATAGAACTACCATACAACCCAGCAATCCCACTCCTCGGAATATATCCTACAGAAATAAGAGCTTTTACACAAATAGATACATGCACTTCCACGTTTATTGCAGCACTGTTTACAATAGCAAAAAGATGGAACCAACCAAGGTGCCCATCAATGGATGAATGGATAAATAAATTATGCTATATTCACACAATGGAATACTGCACATCAACAAAGAACAGTGACGAATCTGTGAAACACTTCATAACATGGAGAAACCTGGAAGGCATTATGCTGAGTGAAATTAGTAGCAAAAGGTCAAATATTGTATAAGACCACTATTATAAGATCTTGAGAAATAGTTTAAACTGAGAAGAACATATTCCTTTGTTGTTATGAGGGGGGGAGGCAGGGAGGGTAGGAGAGGGGTATTTACTAAAGAGATAGACAAGAACTACTTTTGGTGAATGGAAGAACAACACTCAACACAGTGGAGGTCAGCACAACTGGACTAAACCAAAGCAAAGAAGTTTCCTGAATAAACTGAATGCTTCGAAGGTCAGCAAAGCAGGGGCAGAGGTTTGGGGACCATGGTTTTAGGGGACATCTAAGTCAACTGGCATAATAAAATCTATTAAGAAAACATTCTGCATCCCACTTTGAAGAGTGGCATCTTAAATGCTAGCAAGCAGCCATCTCAGATGCATCAATGATTCTCAGCCCACCTGGATCAAGGGAGAATGGAGAACACCAAGAACATAAGATAATAACGAGCCCAAGAGACAGAAAGGACTACATGAACTAGAGATTACATCATCCTGAGATCAGAAGAACTAGACAGTGCCGGGCCACAACCAATGACTGCCCTGACGGGGAACATAACAGAGATCCCTTGAGGGAGCAGAACAGTGGGATGCAGACCCCAAATTCTCATAAAAAGACCAGACTTAATGGTCTGACTGAGACTGGAAGGACCCCAGTGATCATGGCCCCCACACCTTCCGTTTACCCACTACGGGAACCATCCCCAAAGCCAGTTCATCAGACATGGGTTGGACTAGACAATGGGTTGGAGAGGGATGCTGGTGAGGCGTGAGCTACTTGGTTTGGGTGGACACTTGAGACTATGTTGGCATCTCCTGCCTGGAAGGGAGATGGGTGGGTAGAGGGGCTTAGAAACTGGCAAAATGGTCACGGAAAGAAAGAGTGGAAGGAGGGAGTGGGCTGTCCCATTGGGGGGAAAGTAATTGGGAATATGTAACAAGTTGTGTATAAGTTTTTATGTGAGAGACTGCCTTGATTTGTAAACTTTCACTTAAAACACAATAAAAATTATTAAAATAAAAAAAAAAGAAGCTGACCCATGATTGCTTCAACAAGCTCTCAGAACTAAGACTCAAGGAATCTTCTCGATGAAGGTGCAATCCTGGAATTACCAGATACAGAATACAAAAGATTAATATACAGAACTCTCAAAGATATCAGGAAGGAAATGAGGCAAAATACAGAACAAGCCAAGGAACACAAAGATAAAGCAGCTGAAGAAATTAAAAAGGTTACTCAAGCACATAATTAAAAATTTAATAAGCTGCAAGAAACCATAGAGAGACTGCAATCAGAAATTCAGAAGATTAACAATAAAATTACAGAGTTAGAAAACTCAATAGAAAGTAAGAAGAGCACAACTGAAGAACTGGAAGGCAGAATTACTGAGATAGAAGATAAAACTCTTGGGACCGATATATTTGAAAAGAAACCAGATAAAAGAATTTTAAATGAAGAAATCCAAAGAATCATGTGGGACTTTATCAAGAGAAATAACTATGAGTGATTGCAGTACCAGAACAGGGAGGGCTAACAGAAAATACACAGGGAACTGTTGAAGATTTGTTGGCAGAAAACTTCCCTGATATCATGAAAGATGCTCATCAAATTCCACATAAGGTGATCTCAAAAGAAAGTGACCGAGACATATAATAATCAAACTTGCCAAAATCAAACATAAAGAGAATTTTAAGAGAGGCTAGGGATAAAGGAAGTCACCAAAAAAGGAGAGTAAATAATGATAAACTTGGACTACTCAGCAGAAATCATGGAGGCAAGAAGGCAATGGGATGACTTATACAAAATATTGAAGGAAAAAAATTGCCAACCAGGAATCAAACCATAACCCTGGCCCTCTGGCCTTATCCCTCTAACTCTAGCCCCTAAGCCCTAAGTCCCAAAGCCCCTAAGACCCTAAGCCCTTAGGTCCTAACCCCAAGGCCCTAAACTCTAACCCTAACCCAAACTCTAACCCCTATACCCTAAACCCTAACACCTAACCCCTAACCACCCTAACCTTAACGACCCTAACCCTAACCCTAACACTCGAACCCTAACCCTCTAACGCTAACCTGAAACCCTAACCCTCTAACTCTAACCCTCTAACCCTAGCCCTCTAATCCTAGCCCTAAACCTAACCCCAACCCCCAAACCCAACGCCAAACCCTAAACCTCAAATCCCTAGCCCTAAACCTAAGAATGAGTCTAAGCCTAACCCTATCACTTAACCCTAAACTGTAAACCCTAACACTTAAAACCCTAACACCCTTACCCCTAACACATTCAACCCTAACACCCTAAATGCCAAAACCCTAAACACTAACACCCTTAACCCTAACCCCTAAACCCTAAACTTAAACGCTAAACCATCTAACCCTCTAACCCTAATACCCTAACACTAAACCCTAAACCCTAACCCCAGCCCCCAGCCCTAACCCTCACTCTAAGCCTTAAACCCTAAACCTTAAGTCCTAAACCCTAGGCTCTAAGCCCTAAGCCCTAAACCCTAAGTCCTGAAACCCTAAACTCTAAGCCTTAAGCCCTAAACATAACCCTCTAACCCTAAACCCTAAAACCTTACCCCAGACCCATCCCACACCCCTAAACCTGAACCCCTAAACCCTAGCCCTAACCCCTAACCCTAAACCTCTAAACCATACCCCTAATCTTCTAACCCTAAACCTCCAACCCTAACCCTCTAACCCTAACTCTCTAACCCTAACCACAACACCAACCCCAACCTCTGAACTCTGAAACCCTAACCCCCTAACCCTAAGCCTCTGAACCCTAAGCCTAAACCCTCTAACCCTAAACCCTAACCTTCACCCCCTCACACCCTCACCTTCTCACTCCCTCACTCTATAATCTTCTCAACCTCTAACCCCCTCACCCTCTAACCCCTCACCCTCTAACTCCCTCAATCTCTAACCCCCAAACCTCTAACACCCACCCTCTTACCCCAAACCACATATCCCAAACAAACCCAACACCAACCCCAACCCTAAACCTAAATCCTGACCCCTAAAACCTAACCCAAACCCTACCGACTAAACCCCAAAACCCTAAACCCCCAAAACTGTAAACCCCAAACTGCAACCCCTAACACCTAACCTGTAAATCCAAACTCTAACCTCAAACCCTAAACCTAACCCTAACACCTAACCCCAACCGAAAAACCCTAACCCAAACCCTAACAACCCTAACCCTAACATCCCTAACCCCAAAACCCTAACCCCAACCCCTAACCCCAAACCCTAACAACCAGAACTCTAACAACCCTAACCCTAACATCCCGAACCTCAAACCCTAACCCTTTTTGTTAGCAGCCGTAGCACTTAACCACTAGCCACCAGGGTTTCCATGAGCAGTCACAGGAATAGACATATGCACACCCGTGTTCACTGCGACATTATTCACAGTAGCAAAAAGATGGAAACAACCTAAGTGCTCATCCACGGAGGAATGGATAAACAAACTACGGTACATACACACAGTGGAACACTACACGACAACGAAGACCAATGATGAATCTCTGAAACATCTCACACCATGGATGAATCTGGAGCGCATCATGCTGACTAAGTCAATCACAAAACGACATATACACTAAGAGACCACTATCATAAAAACTCATGAAAACATTTACACACAGAAACAATCCTTGATGTTCACCAGGCAGACGGAGAGTGGGTAGAGAAAAGCTAACTAAACAATAACCAAAAAAAACAAACCACCGCCGTCGAGTCGATTCCAGCTCATAGAGACCCTATAGGACAGATTAGAACTGCCCCATAGAGTTTCCAAGGAGCGCCTGGTGGATTCGAACTGCAGACCTTTGGTTAGCACTGGTGGGTCTTAACCACTATGCCATCAGGGTTTCCAACCAAACGACAGATATGTGGTAACTCTGGTGAAGGAAGAGACGGTACACAAGACTGGGAATCAACCTCAGCCTCACTCTAACCCTAACCATAACCCTAAACCACTTGTGCCCTAGCCTAGTAACCCCAGCCCTAACCCCGACCCCAGCCACCTAAAACCTATACCCCTAAACCTAACTCCCAAACCTCTAACCCCCCAACCTGAACCCCTAACACCAAACCCTAACCCCTAACCCTAATCCTCTAACCCTTCTGCATCTCTGGGCCTCTCGACTCTCCGTCTATTTCCTCCCTCCAAATCCTACTAACACTCAGTGGAATTTTGAAGTTTCAGCTGTGCTTTGCTTCTTGTTGTCTCCACCGGTCCCATCAAGGCACTGCATCATTTATTTGCTCTGCTTCACTATTGAGTTCCAAAACCATGGCTTAGAATCACCTGACACTGAACCTCAGCGATTGGGGGCAAGGCCGCGAGAGGGCGTGCGCACCGCCGGTTCTGTTCTGCCCACCAGACCCTCCGAGCATGGGAACCTCCTGGACCTAAGACGGGACGAACTGGGTACCGCTCCAGTGGCGACAGCAGAAGCTTTTCTTCCCGAGGGACCCAACGCCCCAGGACGCTCTCTCAATACTCCCATTAATGCTGATTATCCTAACCCACTCCGTCTGCGAGACCTAGTGGGTCCTCGACCAGGCCCAGCCTTCACGACCCGCACCCCCCTGCCGTGGTCATGTACAGGAACCTGCAGGGCCGCGCCCTCCCCGCCCAAGCTCTGCCCCTCCACACCCTGATGCCCTGCAGGCCTCTACTAGGTCCCCGCCCAGGGGAGAGCTGTCGCCCCGCACGGGGAGGGGGGTGGGCCACGAGGAAACATTCGGAAACCACCCCCCAGGCACGAAGCCGACTGCCCGTATTGAGACCGTGTGAGCAGGGCTGCCCCGCCGACTGGAGCCTGCAGGGCATCACTCACGTTTGTCAGCTTCTCACCGCCCTCTAGGCTCAGTGTCCCAGAGCAGCCAACCCCCCCCGGGGGGGGGGCGGTCAGTCCGCAGGGGCTGGAAGATCGGGTTGGTGCCCATGGCTGGAGCGCTTAAAACCCTTACAAGCCCTCATAAACCGTCAGCTCCAGACCTTCAAATGTCAGCCCGAGAGACACCTAATCTCCAACCTAAAAAAAAAAACCACACCTGTTGCCATCGAGTCAATTCTGACTCATAGCGACCCTATAGGACAGAGTAGAACTGCCCCACAGAGTTTCCAAGGAGCGCCTGGTGGATTCAAACTGCCAACCTTTTGGCTAGCAGCCTTAGCACTTAACCACTACGCCACCAGGCTAACCCACTGAACCCACTGCCACCAGGGTAGAGGCTCCAAATCCCGCCAGTTTGAGGAACCCTCAAATCCCCTCAGCACCAGAGACCGCGTCCACAGCCACCGGTATACAGCGCCGCACAAACGTTTAAGTTAACAAACAACATGGTTGCTCAGGACCCCTTCCTGCTACCCCCACCCCCGCCACCCAGCGGGGAGCGGGACCCGGCATCCACACTGTTAACAGACACTGAATCGCTGCTGCTTCCACAAGGAGTAGGATCCCCGCACTGCTCCACAGGTTCCCAGGACCCCTTCCTTTCCAGGTGGGGCTGGGGCCGCGCCGACGCCCCAGCCCCGAGAGTAGACCAGCCGGGCGCGGGCGCGGGCGCGGGGTGCCTCAGCCTCACAGGCACAGCGCCCAAAACAGTAAGGGGCAGTGGGGCCTTGGGCGGGGGATCGCTCTCTCCCCGCCCCTGGCACCCTACGGAGTCTGGTGGGGGTGGGACGACGAACGGGGGCGAATGCCCCGTCCTCAGTCTGGAGTCTCACCCCCCCGGGCGAACTCTGGGCCTTCGTTTCCCCCCCCCCCCGCACAGGGAGCAGGTGGGGGGCGGGGGGGCAGGCGCCCATCCCCCAGCTTGGCCCGCAAACCCGCCCCGGGCAGAGGAGGGACCTGGGCGCAGCCCTGGACACGGCCTTTCTCCCCAAGCCCTTCAAGCCTCCAGGCCCGAGGGCACTCCGCAGCTGGATCCCGCGGCTGGACCCCCCCCCGCCACAAATCCATGGGGATGAAATTTCGCAGACCAGCTGCGTCTCCCGGGCCAGAGGCTCCCTCTCGCAGCCCTTAGAGTGGCTGCGTCCGCCTGGCCCCGAGCCGCGTCCGCCCCTGGGGATCACTCGGGACGGGGTACGCCGGAGGGGGCGATGCCAGCTGCTAACCCAACGTCCGGACTCTCCAACCTCTGGAGCCCACGGGCTGCTGGGACTGGAAACCGCCCTCCTGGCACCTTCCCTCCACACCTTCGAGGGGCCGGGCTTGTTCAGTCTGGGAGCGGGTCCCTCCACCCAGCTGCCGGAGTTTCATACCTTTCAGAAAACACGGCACGGAAAGCAGCACGAACACCACCCTCTCTAAGAAGCGCCATCGGCCCGGGCCCCTCACCACCCGTCCCAGGGCTTCCGGGAGTAACTGGCTGGACGGCGAGGAACATGGCTGCCGGCCCCGCCCAGCGGCCGGGTGTGGGGCGGGCGTGGGGGGGTTGGGCCTCCAGAGGGGACGGTGGGGTCTAGAAGCAAGGACAACGCCAAGGTGTGAGGGATGAGGAGACAGGAGACGTCAGGAGAGGGCCCTCTCGCGCGCAGAGTTAAGTATTGGAGGTGCAAAGGTTAAGTGCTTCGCTAACTGAAAAGTGGGCCGTTGGAACCCACCAGCTCAGGGGTTGAAAAGATCTGGAGATGGGCTCCCATAAAGATTCTAACCAAACAAAATCCCAAACCAGTTGCTGTTGTATCATTTCTGACTCAGAGTAGAACTGCCCCACAGGGTTTCTGAGGCTATAAGTCTTTACAGAAGCAGACTGCCATGTCTTTCTGCAAAGAACCAACTGGTGGATTCGAACTGTCCACCCTTTGGTTAGCAGCCGAGCTCTTAACCACGGGTGCCACCAGGGCTGCGCCATAAAGACTGCAACCTAGGAAACCTTGTGAGGCAGTTCTAAGTTGTCATACAGGGTTGATATGAGTCAGAATCTCTTGATGGCACACAACCATGATTGTACTAAGAAAAATTCCTCCAGGTATCTGTCTACATGACCCCTGAAGCACACATGCATGCACGCTATCAAAGCAGTGCGGCCAAAGACAGGAAATTGGGATAGAGACATTATAGACTGCACACTGAAGTGATTTCTGAGGGGCATGCAGCTCAAGCGGAGGAGGTAGCATACAACTAAATGCCCTTCTACTTCTATTGTTCAATGGACTTGAGAAAGAATGTGTCCCAGGAGTTAACTGTAGCCCAGGAGAACTTGAAGACAGCAAATACAGAGGACCAGTCAGGATGCTTCTGCAGTGGTCAGGGTGAGGAGTGACGGTGGTAGTGCAGGTGGGAACAGTGGGCAGGCTTGAGGTGTACTTTGGAGCTTGAGCTGCCAAGAATTGCTGGTGGATCAGATGTATGGGATGAGGGGAATGGAGAATCAAAGGAGACTTCTAGAATTCAGGCTACCATGACAGCATGGTCACCAGAGGCATCCTCTACCACGTGGAAAACCATGGAGGAACAAACTTGAGAAACTGAGCAAAAGATTTTTTCTAGACATGTTAGATTTCGATGTCTGAGTTCGTCCAAGTGTGAAGAACAGTTCCCAGCTGTGGATACCACTCTGAGGTAGAGTAGTTTTCTGGGTTCTAAGAATTTGGAGATCATCAGCCTATAGCTGATTTGAAAGCCACTGGTGGTGCGATGATTATGCACTTGGGTGCTACCAAAAGGTCTGCAGTTTGAATCTACCAGTCGCTCCTTGGAAACCCTGTGGGGAAGCTCTACTCTGTCCTATAGGGTCCCTATGAGTCAGAATCCACTCGACAGCGACTTTTTTGTTTTGTTTTAATACTAAGCTCAGAAAAGTTGTGTGTCAGGGTTGTATTTTTTCACAATACTTATTCAAGCAGTTCGAATCTACCAGCCACTCCTTGGAAACCCTATGGGTCAATTCTACTCTGTCCTTTAGGGTCGCTATGAGATAGAATTGACCCAACAGCAAAGGACTTAGAACTTGGACTTAGAGGAGCCCTTTCTTTGTCAAAGCTGAAAGTTTTACTTCATACATTTTAAAAACTGCCATGTCTCGTGCTACACGGCTACCCTTACAGGAGCATTTTTGGTGCTAACTTGACTTGTTCTTGGTGAAGGGCTCTGTATTCATTTTCTAGGGCTGCCGTAGTAAATTACCAAAAACTCAGTGTCTTTAAAAAAACATATAATCCATACAGTCCAAGAAGCTGGACTCTATGAAGAAGAAGGGGCACCAGGATTCGAGGAAGACTCATTAACAGCCTAGACATGCAGATGACACAACCTTGCTTACTGAAAGTGAAGAGGACTTGAAGCACTTATAGATGAGGATCAAAGACTTCAGCCTTCAGTATGGATTACACTTCAACATAAAGAAAACAAAAATCCTCACAACTGGAACAATAAAAAAATCACAATAAAGAGAGAAAATACTGAAGTCGTCAAGGATTTCATCTTACTTGGATCCACAATCACCACCCATGGAAGCACACTTCGAGAAATCAAATGACATATTTTATTGGGCAAATCTGCTACAAAAGACCTCTTTAAAGTGTTAAAAATCAAAGATGTCACTTTGAGGACTAAGGTGTGCCTGAACCAAGCCATGGTATTTTCAATCGCCTCATATGCAGCTAGAGCTGGACAATGAATAAGGAAGACAAAAGAACTGAAACTTGAATTATGTTGTTGGTGAAGAATAATGAATATGCCATGGACTGCTAGAAGAATGAACACACCTGTCTTGGAAGAAGTACAGCCAGAATGCTCCTTAGAAAGGTAGGTAGCAAGACTTGGTCTCACGTACTCTGGACATATTATCAGGAGGGATCAGTCCCTGGAAAAAGACATCGTGCTTGGTAAAACAGAGGGTCAGTGAAAAAGACAAAGATCCTCAATGAGACAGATTGAGACAGTGGCTGCAACAGTGGGCTCAAACATTGCGATGAGAAAGGCCCAGGGCTGGGCACTGTTTCGTTCTGTTGTACATAGGGTCACTATGAGTTGGAACTGACTCAACAACACCTAACAACAACATCATAAACTCACTGGATCTCCTGGGGATAGAATGTCATATTCACTGTAGAGTAGATTGTTTGTTTGTTTGTTTACCATATTTACTAATACTATGATTTACGCTTGATAACTTCCACAATCTGTTGGATCGCTTTTCTTTGGAATGGACACAAACGTGCATCTCTTGCAGTCTGTTGGCCGGGTAGCTAGCTTCCAAATTTCTTTGCATGGTTCAGTGGGCATGTACAGGGCTGCATCTGTTTGTTGAAACAACTCAGTGGGTATTCTGTCAGCTCCTGGAGCCTTGTTTTTCGCCAGTGCCTTCAGTGTAGCTTGGACTTCTTGCTTCACTACTACCAGTTCTTCATCATATGCCACCTCATGAAACGACTGAAAGTCGACCATTTCTTTTGGTACTGTGACTCTGTGTATTCTTTCCATCTTTTGTGTGTGTGTGCTTTAAGTGAAACTTTACAAATCAAGTCAGTCTCTCATACAAAAATTTGTGTACAGCTTGCTATGTACTCCTAGTTCCTCTCCCACTAATGAGACAGCACACTCCTTCTCTCAGCCCTGTATTCCCCGTATCCATTCAGACACTTTCTGTCCCCCTCTGCCTTCTCACCTCCCCTCCAAACGGGAGCTGCCCACATAGTCTCATGTGTCCACTTGAGACCAGAAGGTCACTCTTCACCACTATCATATTGTATCCTATAATCCAGTCCAATCCCTGTCTGAAGAGTTGGCTTTGGAAATGGTTCCAGTCGTGGGCCAACAGAAGGTCTGGGGACTGTGACCTCCAGGGTTCCTCTAGTCTCAGTCAGATCATTAAGTCTGATTTTTTTATGGGACTTTGAGGTCTGCATCTCACTGTTCTCGTGCTCCGTCAGGGATGCTCTGTTTCGTTCCCTGTCGGGGCAGTCTTCGGTTGTAGATGGGCACCATCTAGTTCTTCCGGTCTCAGGCTGATGTAGTCTCGGATTTACGTGGCCATTTCTGTCTTTTGGACTCATAATTACCTTGTATCTTTGGTGTTCTTCATTCTCCTTTGCTCCAGCTGGGTTGAGACCAATGGATGCATCTTAGATGGCCGCTTGATAGTGTTTTTAAGACTGCAGACGCCACTCACCAAAGTGGGATGCAGAATGTTTTCTTAATAGATTTTATTATGCCAATTGACCTAGATGTCCCCTGAAAACATGATCCCCCAACTGCTGCCCCTGCTACTCTGGCCTTTGGAGCATTTGGTTTATTCAGGAAACTGCTTTTGGTTTAGTCCAGTTATGCTGACCTCTCCTTTATTGTATGTTGTCTTTCCCTTCACCTAAAATAGTTCTTGTCTACTACCTAAATTTGCAAATATCCTTCTCCCTCCCTTTCTCCCCACCCTCATAACCATCAAAGAATATTTTCTTCTCTGTTTAAACTATTTCTTGAGTTCTTATAATAGTGGTCTCATACAATATTTGTCCTTTTGCAACTGACTAATTTCACTCAGCATAATGCCCTCCAGATTCCTCCAAGCTATGAAATATTTCACGGATTCATCATTGTTCTTGATCTGTGTGAAGTATTCCATCGTGTGAATGCACCACAATTTATTTATCCATTCATCTGTTGATGGGCACCTTGGTTACTTCCATCTGTCTGCTATTGTAAACAGTGCTGCAATGAACATGGTTTTGCATATATCTGTTCATATAAAGGCTCTTATTTCTCTAAGATATATTCCAAGGAGTGGGATTGCCATATGCTATGGTAGTTCTATTTCTACTTTTTTAAGGAAGTGCCAGATTGATTTTCAAAGTGGCTGCACCATTTTAAATTCCCACCAGCAGTGAATAAGTGTTCCAGTCTCTCTACAACCTCTCCAACATTTATTATTTTGTGATTTAGGATTAATGGCAGCCTTGTTGGAGTGAGATGGTATCTCATTGTAGTTTTGATTTACATTTCTCTAATGGCTAATGATTGTGAGCATTTCCTCATGTATCTGTTACCTGCCCGAATGTCTTCTTCGTTGAAGTGCCTGTTCCTATCCTTTGCCCATCTTTAAAATGGATTATTTGTCTTTTTGTTATTGAGTTTTTGCAATATCATGTAGATTTTAGAGATCAGAGGCTGATCGGAAATGTTATAGCTAAAAACTGTTTCCCAGTCTGTAGGTAGTCAGTTTACTCTTCTGGTGAAGGCTTGGGATGAGCATAAGTGTTTGATTTTTAGGAGTTCTCTTTTCTCTTTGGGTGCTTGCACATTGTTAGCAATGTTTTTTGTACTGTTTATGCTATGTATTAGGGCTCCTAGTGTTGTCCCTGTTTTTTCTTCCATGATTTTTATCATTTTAGATTTCATATTTAGGTCCTTGATCCATTTTCAGTTAGTTTTTGTGCATGGTGTGAGGTATGGATCTTGTTTCATTTTTTTGTGGAGAGATATCCAGTTATGCCAGCACCATTTGTTAAAGAGGCTATCTTTCCCCCATTTAACTGACTTTGAGCCTTTATCAAATATCAGCTAATAAGTGAATGGATTTATGTCTGGTTTCTCAATTCTGTTCCATTGGTCTATGTGTCTGCTGCTGTACCGGTACCAGGCTGTTTTGACTACTATGGTGGTATAATAAGTTCTAAAATTAGGTAACGTTTTGCCTCCCACTTTGTTCTTCTTTTTCAGTAATCCTTTATTTATCTGGGGCCTCTTTCCCTCCCATATGAAGTTGGTGATTTGTTTCTCCATCACCTTAAAAAATGTCCTTGGAATTTGGATTGGAATTGCAGCATATCTATGGATCGCTTTCAGTAGAAGAGATACTTTTACAATGTTCAGTGTTCCTGTCTATGATCAAGGTATGCTTGTCCACTTACATAAGTCTCTTTTGGTTTCTTTTAGTAGTGTCTTGTAGTTTTCTTTGTTTAGGTCTTTTATGTCCCTGGTTACAATTATTCCTAGTATTTTATCTTCCTGGGGGCTACCGTAAATGGCATTGATTTGGTGATTTCCTCTTTGATGTTCTTTTTGTTGGTGTAGAGGAATCCAACTGATTTTTGTAGGTTTATCTTGTATCCTGATATTCTGCTGAACTCTTCCATTAGTTTCAGTAGTTTTCTTGAGGATTCTTTAGGGTTTTCTCTGTATAAGATCATGTCATCTGCAAATAGAGATACTTTTATTTCTTCTTTACCAATCTGGATGCCCTTTATTTCTTTCTCTGGCCTAATTGCTCTGGCTAGGACCTTCAGCACACTGTTGTACAAGAGTCGTGATAAAGGGCATCCTTGTCTGGTTCCCGATCTCAGGGAATGCTTTCAGACTCTCTCCATTAAAGGTGATGTTGGATGTTGGCTTTATATAAACGCCCTTTATTGTGTTGAGGAATTTTCCTTCTATTCCTATTTTCTGAGAGTTTTTATCATGAATGGGTGTTGAACTTTGTCAAATGCCTTTTCTGCATCAATTGATAAGATCATGTGGTTCTTGTCCTTTGTTTTACCTATATGGTGGATTACTTTGATTGTTCTTCTAATGTTGAACCATCCCTGCATACCTAGTATGAATCCCACGTGGTCATGGTGAATTATTTTTTTGATATGTTATTGAATTCTATTGTGTAGAATTTTGATGAGGATTTTTGCATCTAAGTTCGTGAGGAATATAGGTCTGTAATTTTTTTTTGTGTGTGGTGTCTTTACCTGGTTTTGATATCAGGGATATGCTGGCTTCATAGAATGAGTTTGGGAGTATTTCATCTTTTTCAATGCTCTAAAATACCTTTACTAGTAGTAGTGTGAACTCTTCCCTGAAAGTTTGGTAGAACTCACCAGGGAAGCTGTCAGGGCCAGGGCTTTTTTGTTGTTGTTGTCGGGAGATTTTTAATTTTTTTAATTACCTTTTTCAACCTCTCCTTCTGTTATGGGTTTATTTAATTGTTCTACCTCTGTTTCTGTTAGTTTAAGTAGGCAATGTGTTTCTAGAAATGTATCCATTTCTTCTAGGTTGTCAAAGTTGTTAGAGTATGATTTTTCATACTAATCTGATATGATTCTTTTAATTTCAGTTGGGTCTGTTGTGATGTTGGGTAATTTGCTTCCTCTCCTGTTTTTCTTTTGTCCGTTTGGCCAATGTTTTAGCAATTTTGTTAATTTTTTCAAAGAACCAGCTTTTGGTCTTGTTAACTCTTTCAATTTTTTTTTCTGTTCTCCATTTCATTTAATTCTGCTCTACTTTTTATTATTTAATTTCTTCTGATGCCTGAGGGTTTCTTTTGTTGCTCTCTTTCTATTTGTTTAAGTTGTAGGGATAATTCTTTGATTTTGGCCCTTTCTTCTTTTTGGATGTGTGCATGTATTGCTATAAATTGACCTCTGGGCACTGCTTTACCTGTGTCTCAAAGGTTCTGGTAGGAAGTGTTTTCATTCTCATTGGATAGTTTGAATTTCGTTATTCCATCCTTAATGTCCTGTATAACCCAGTCATTTTTGAGCAAGGTATTGCTCAGTTTCTGAGTGTTTGATTTCTTTTCCCCGCTTTTGTTGCTTGTTTGTTTTTGATATCTACTTTTATAGCTTCATGGTCAGAGAAGATGCTTTGCAATATTTTGATGTATTGGATTCTGTTAAGGTGTGCTTCATGGCCTAATACGTGCTCTCTCCCAGAGAATGTTCCATATGCATTGGAAAAGAAAGTATACTTGGCTGCTGTTGGGTGGAGTGTTCTGTATATGTATGTGAAGTCAAGTTGGTTGATTGTGGCATTTAGATCTTCAGTGTCTTTACTGAGGTTCTTTCTGAATGTTCTGTTCTTCACCAAAGTGGTATGTTGGAGTCAGCTAATATTGTTGTGGAGCTGTCTATCTCACTTTACAATGCTGTTAGCGTTTGTTTTATGTATCTTGAAGCCCTGTCATTGGGTGTGTAAATATTTAATATGGTGATATCCTCCTGGTATGTTGTCTGTTTAATCATTATATAGTGTCCTTCCTTATCCTTTTTGGTGAATTTAACTTTAAAGTCTATTTTGTCAGAAATTATTGCCACTCTTGCTCTTTTTTGATTGTTGTTCGCTTGATATATATTTTTTCCATCCTTTGAGTTTTAGTTTGTTTGTGTCTTTAAGGAGTGTCTCTTGTAGGCAGCATATAGATGGATCGTGTTTTTTGATCCATTCTTTCACTCTCTGTCTCTATTGGTACATTTAGTCCATTTACATTCAGCGTAATTATGGTAGTTATGAGTTTTGTGCCATCATTTTGATATCTTTTTTTGTATGTTGTCGAGTTTCTTTTTTCTGCTTAATTTTTTGTACTGAGTAGTCTTTCTTTGTATATTGCCTTTTCCTCTTATTCATTGTTGATTTTTTTTTTCTGAGTTATGTTTTTCTTGTATTTTATTTCGATGTGTAGCATTGTTAGTCTCCTTTTTGGTTACCTTAATATTTGCCATTATTTTTCTAAGTTTAAACCTAACTTTTATTTCTTTCTATCCCCTTGACTATCTCTCTGTATGAAAGATCTATGACTACATTTTTCAGTCCCTCTTTATTATTTTAGTATTGTCATCCTTTACATAATAACATCACTGTTTCCCTGTTCTGAGCATTTTTTTATCTTGATTTCTTTTTGTAATTTCCCTACCTGGGTTGATATCTGGTTGCTCTGTCCTGCATTCTAGTCTTGGGTTGATATCTGATATTGTTGATTTTCTAAACCCTCTTTAGTATTTCTTCTACCTTTTTTTTTTTTTTTTTTTACAAATTCCCTAATCTTCTGTTTATCTGGAAATGTCCTAATTTCACCTTCATATTTGAGAGACAGTTTTGCTGTGTATATGATTCTTGGCTGGCAATTTTTTTCCTTCATCACTTTATATAACTCATCCCATTGCCTTCTTCCCTGCATGTTTTCTCTCGAGTAGTCTGAGCTTATTCTTATTGAGTCTCCTTTGTAGGTGACTTTTCATTTATTCCTAGCCGCTCTTAAAATTCTCTGTCTTTGGTTTTAGCAAGTTTCTTTATAATATGTCTGGGTGACTTTCTTTTGAGATCTACCTTATGTGGGGTTCAATGAGCATTTTGGATAGATATCTGCTGCTCATCTTTCATGGTATCAAGGAAGTTTTCTGCCAACAAATCTTCAACAATTCTCTCTGTTTTTTCTGTTATCCCTCCCTAATCTGATACTTCAATCACTCATAGGTTATTTCTCTTGATAGAGTCCCACATGATTCTTAGGATTTCTTCATGTTTTTTAAAAATAATTTTCTCTGATTTTTCTTCAAATATATCGGTGCCACGTTATTTATCTTCAATCTCATTAATTCTGCTTTCCATTTCCTCAATACCGTTCCTCTGTCTACTGAGTTGTCTAATTCTGTAATTTTATTGTTAATCTTCTAAATTCCTGATTGCTTTCTTTCTATGGATTGTTGCAGCCTATTAAATTTTTCTTTATGTTCTTGAGTAACCTTTTTAATTTCTTCAGCTACTTTATCTGTGTGTTCTTTGGCTTGTTCTGCATTTTGCCTGATCTCCCTGATCTCTTGAAAGTTCTGTATATTAACCTTTTGTATTCAACATCTGGTAATTCCAGGAAAACCCCTTCATCTGGACGATTCCTTGATTCTTTGTATTGAGAGATTGTTGAAGTGATCATGGTCTGCTTCTTTACGTGATTTGATATTGACTGCTGTCTCTGAGCCATCTATAAGTTATTTTATTTTATTTTTTACTTTTGCCTACTGTATCCTAGCTTTTTGCTTTGTTTTGTTTTGATATGCCCAAATAGGGTGCTTGAGTGAGCTTGCTTGATCATTTGCAACTTTCAAGATTTAACATCCTGTCACCAGATGGCTAGAGCTGTTACCAGGTATCTGAGCCTAGAAGTCCATTCACTTTTCTTGTATGATTCAGCTCAGGTGTCTAGGTAGCTGGTCATCAATTGTAGGTCATCAAGTCCTATAGTCTTAGATGGGGAGGGGTGATTGTTGTAGACACAGGTATCTGGTTGCAGCAGGGGGTCACACTCTGAACAAAGGCAGTGGGCTGACAACCATCTCCCAAGTGTCTGTGAGGAAAGTGCACCCCTGTTTTCTATAGTGCACGGGTAGGTGGGTTCTGCAGTCAGACCACAGGCACCCTATGCTTTTGTTTGTAAGGACTGGGAGGCACCTGTTATCCTTGGACCCCTGTTGTGGGTGTCTAGATGATGTGGGCGGAGTCACCAGTTCTCAGGCCCCCAGTGTAGGTAGGTAAGGACCCTGTTTAATAGGCAGAGCAGTGTCAAACATCAAAAACACACCTCTCCACTGCAAGGTAAAACAGTTGAAGTTGGATACCCAGCACATACACCATTGCAGTAACAAGGGCCTAATCTCCTGAAATGGGCCTACACAGGTCCATGCAGGGGTAAAAGGTATTCAAAGTCCGTGGACCATTTATGCCTGGAAAGGAGCTTCTTCTGTCCTGAGCTTCCCAGCTTAGTGGAGCTGGCAGATTCTCTTTTCCCCCAATTGTTAATTTATTCCTTCTCCAAGGCCAGGAGAATGGCTCAGGCTGCACAGCAACACCTATCTCAGGTGCAGGGAAATCTACAGCTACTGAAGCCGTCTTGGGGGCTGAGCGCACAGTAAAACAAATGCAAGGACTTAGCTTTTGCCAACAGCACTGTTCTTCTCTGATTCCAGAGTTGTGAGTAGACTGTGAGACTTGCTGTCTTCCCCTGAGGAGACTGCATCCTGAATGCTACTGTCAGCCCTACCACTGTCCCTCCAGGGGACTGTGTCCAAGGGGTGCCATTTCTCACCAAGTCAGGTCCGGCAACTGCTCGCCACTTCTGAACCGTGTCTCCCTCCCCCAGCCACTCAGTCTGATTTCCTAACTTTGCCTTTGATGTTCAGGGCCCTTATCTTGTCATGTATAAAATTGTTCCACTTGTTTTTTCAGGTATTTGTTTTTTTTTTTTTTTTTTTTTTGGTTTTTGTTGTAAGAGGAATCACTGGAAGTGTCTGACTACTGTGCAATCTTGACTCCACCTCTCTCTATCTTCTTTTGATGCTTTCTGCGTCACTTAATATTTTCCCTGTAGAATTCTTCAATATTGCAACAAAAGGCTTGAATTTTTTCTTCAGTTCTTTCAGTTTGAGAAATGCTGAACATGTGCTTCCCTTTTGATTTTCTAACTCCAGGTCTTTGCACGTTTCATGATAATATTTTACTTTGTCTTCTTGAGGTGCCCTTTGAAATTTTCTGTTCATCTCTTTTACTTCATCATTTTCTTTTTGCTTTAGCTACTCTACATTCAAGAGTAAATTTCAGAGTCTTTTCTGACATCCATTTTGGTCTTCTTTTTTTCTTTCCTGTCTTTTTAATGACCTCTTGCTTTCTTTTTTTTCTGACAGATATACATATATATTTTATTTTATATCTTTATTGTCATACTTTAGATGAAGGTTTACAGAACAAACTAGGTTCCCATTAAACAATTAGTTCACATATTGTTTTGTGACACTAATTACCAACCCTACAATATGTCAACACTCTCCCCTTCTTGACCCTGGGTTCCCTATTACCAGCTTTTCTGTCCCCTCCTGCCTTCTAGCCCTTGCCCCTGGGCTGGTGTGCCCCTTCAGTTTTGCTTTATGGGTCTGTCTAATCTTTGTCTGAAGGGTGAACCTCAGTGGTGACTTTATTACTGAGCTAAAAGTGTGTCCAGGGGACATATTCAGCATTTCTCCAGTCTCTGTCAGGCGAGTAATCTGGTCTTTTTTGTGAGTTAGAATTTTGTTCTACATTTTTTCTCCAGCTCTCAGACCCTCTATTGTGATCCCTGTCAGAGCAATGACCTCTTACTTTCTTCAAGTATGATGTCCTTGATGTCACTGCAGAACTCATCTGGCCTTCAATCATTAGCCTTCAATTCATCAAATCTATTCTTGAGATAGTCTCTAAATTCGGGTGAGATATAATCAAGGTTGTACTTTGGCTCTCGTAGACTTGCATATGAGAAACTGATGGTCTGTTCCACAGTCAGCCCCTGGTCTTGTTCTGACTGATGATATTGAGCTTTTCCATTGTCTCTTTCCACAGATGTAGACATTTGATTCCTGTATATTCCATCTGGTGAAGCCCATGTGTATACTCACCATTTAAGTTGTTGAAAAAAGGTATTTGCAATGAAGAAGTCATTGGTCTTGCAAAATTCTATCATGCTGTCTCCAAGGACAGATTTTCCAACTACTGTTCCTTCTTCTTTGTTTCCAACTTTCACATTGCAATCATCAGTAATTATCAATGCATCTTGATTGCATGTCTGATCAATTTCAGACTGCAGAAGTTGGTAAAAATCTTCAGTTTCTTCATCTTTGGCATTAGCAGTTGGTGCACAAATTTGAATAATAGTCATATTAACTGCTTGTCATAGATTGAAATGTGTCCCTAAAAAATATCTGTCAACTTGGCTAGGCCATGATTCCCAGTATTGTATGATTGTCTACCATTTAGTCATCTAATGTGATTTCCCTATGTGGTGTAAATCCTATCACAATGATGTGATGAGATGGATTAGTCGCAGTTATGTTGATGAGATCTATAAGATTAGATAGTGTCTTAAGCTAATACCTTTTGAGGTATAAAAGAGATAAGCAAGCAGAGAGATATGAGGACCTCATAACACCAAGAAAGCATCCCCAGTAGCAGAGCATGTCCTTTGGACCCAGGGTCCCTGCACCTGAGAAGCCCCTTGACCAGGAGAAGATTGATGATGGAGACCTTCCCACAGTGCTGACAGAGAAAGTTTCCCCTGGAGCTGACACCCTGAATTTTGAATTCTAGCCTACTAGACTGTGAGAAAATAAATTTCTCTTTGTTAAAGCCACCCATTTGTGGTACTTCTGTTATAGCATCAGTATATGACTAAGACACTGGTCTTCCTTGTAGGCATATGGATATTATCCTATCACTGACAGCACTGTACTTCAGGATAGATCTTGAAATGTTCTTTTTGATGATGAACTCTCTTCGATTTGGCACAGTCGTCCATAAAAAAAAAAAGTCCATATGATTGTCCAATTCAAAATGGTGAATATCAGTCCATTTCAGCTCACTAATGCCTAAGATATTGATGTTTATGTGTTCCATTTCATTTTTTAATGATTTCTAATTTTCCTAGATTCATACTTCATACATTCTATGTTTCTATTATTAATGGATGTTTGCAGCCGTTTCTTCTCCTTTTGTGTCATGCCACATCAGCAAATGCAGGTCTCGAAAGCTTGATTCCATGCATGTCATTGAGGTCAACTCAGAGGAGTGTGTGCGGTTTTGTTCTTCTGTAACTTGTATCTTTTAAAATAAATCTTATAAAGCTTTTGTTTAATTAAATGGTTTTGAAAATTCATCTAAAATCATTGCTAAGCTTTC
The DNA here is from genome assembly GCF_030014295.1 of Loxodonta africana. NCBI lineage: Eukaryota > Metazoa > Chordata > Mammalia > Proboscidea > Elephantidae > Loxodonta > Loxodonta africana. The sequence goes on from NW_026975074.1 coordinate 572,999, forward strand.
TGTTACAATTCTTCAATTGCATTTAATTTCTATTAGGTTTTCTGCTTAGACTATTGTATAAACTTCAATAATAATTTTTATATCAATTCACAACCATTATAATTTCTTTTTCTTTTTTGGGGGGTGTTTAAATCTGAAATATAATTATGAATAGAAGTGTTAATAGCAGATATTATTTTCTCGTTTCTTCTGTTAAATAAACGTTTGAACTTAAAACTGTTGGATGATCTGTTTCATCTAAAAAACTCCACCTTTTTTTTAAGAAATAAACTATTAGTCTTATTTTGTTTATTTATTACATATATATAACTATATACGTCTTTCTTTACTCTCTGGTTCTTTTTAAGATTTTTTATTGTATTTATGTACTGAAGTTTCACTACATTATATCTTGATTCAGATTTATTTTTACTTTGCCCTCTTGGGATATCTTTGCCTTCCCTAATCTAAGGATTGATATGTTTCATTGTTTTTAGTCACTAGTTCCCCAAATGTTTTTTCCTATATTTTTGAAGGGATAGAATTCCTCCACGTTTTGTGAATATATGTACGTCATATTTACAATCACATTTTTAAAATGATTTTGACCACGAGGTAGCTAATATTTTCCTAAATTAAAGAAGTGGGGAAAACAGCACAATACAGAAATAATGAATGCCACATCAGATCAGTTATTTGATGCCATGTCTTATGACTGCCAATGGAACATATTGTTTTTTATCCATGTCTCCCTGTTTATGTGCTAGTATCCTGTCCTGTGAACTCATTTCAAGGGCTGTGTGCCTGACCCGGAAGCAGCTTTCAGCATTTTCCCCAGGTCTAAATAGAAGAGGATGTTTTTTCTTCTGTAAAAAGAAATCCAAATAGGTTTTTTTTTTGTCCCTTTTATTTTTATTTTATCCATTGAAAGAGAAATAAATATTTATTTGTAGTCTATTTACAAAACTTTTTCACCTGTCTTTATTTTTAATTTTCCCCCATCATTTTGTGATATGGGTATTAGCATTTATTACATTATACACAAAAAGAAAGGACAAGGAGAAAAAATTCTGATGATAATTTCAGAGAAGAAACAAAAGTGGGAGAAACAAGCCTTAAATCTGGACCATGACCATACATGGAAGGTAAAACTTTTATTCACCACCTTCACTGGGTGACACCTAAAATATTTCAGGATTTGTGTCAGGATTAAATTGTAGTTTATACTTCACACAACCTCTTAAGGTTGATATCACCACTGACATTTTATAGATGATAAAATTGATATGAGGAGATTTTAAGTAGTTTTCCCTAAATGTCCAGCTTAATTATATATGTATATAAAACCTTTTAAAATACATACCCTGTAAACCAAACCCATTGCCATGGAGTTGATTCCAACTCACAGCTACCCTATATTATCTCTCAACTATTTGAAACTGGTGAATCTAAAGGGTGGTACACTTTTTAATGACATAGAACAGAAAGAGAGAGAGAAAGGAAAGAAGTAAAGGAAGGGAGGGAGGGAGAAAGAGAGAGGGAGGAAGGACGGAAGGAAGGTAGGAAGAAAGAAAAGTAAGGTATTAAAATAGAAATTCTCTGTATATAGTAGAGGATCAACAATATATATAAATGAATTGTTATTCCCAGATGAAATTGTTTTAGTGTTAAAAATTTATTCATTTTAACAAATTCTTGTGTTTATATTTCGTCATATGTCCTGGCTCTAACATATTCTCATTCAACAGTGAGTTATTCTAAAACAAATGAATGATAGAAGAAGACATATACACTATCACAGAAAAATGGCTTCTCAGAGCCTCCTAACGAACTCCAATTAAAGTATTGCTCCCAATTCAAAAGTATCTGTTCTTAGGAGATTTTGCTTACAAAGAAACACCCATGTTGTCTCCTTAGTAAGTCAGGGTGTACATATTATGTAAAGGAATATCCTCCAATGGCTTCCAAGTTTGAAATAAATTACATATCATCATGACATGTATTGCCTTGCATTGTTGTTGTTGTTAGTTCCCTCAAGTCAATTCCAAGTCATAGTGGCACTATGTACAACAGAATGAAACACTGCCAGGTCCTGTGTCTTCTTAGGTCTTCCTTACTCATTGTCCAGCTTTCACGTGCATATGAGGCAATTGAAAACACCGTGGCTTGGATCAGGGACACTTTAGTCTTCAAGGTGACATCTTTGCTTTTTAATGCTTTAAAAATTTCTTTTGCAGCAGATTTTCCCAATGCAATGCATCATTTAATTTCTTGACTGATGTTTCCATGGGTGTTGACTGTGGATCCAAGTAAAATGAAATCCTTGACAATTTCAATCTTTTTTCCATTTATTATGATGTTGCTTATTGCTCCACTGATGAGAATTTTTGTTTTCTTTATGTTGAGGTCTAATTCATACCTAAGTCTTTACAGTCTTTGGTCTTTATCAGTAAGTGCTTCAAGTCCTGTTCACGTTCAGCAAGCAAGGCTGTGCCATCCGCATATCACAGGATGTTAATGAGTCTTCTTCCAATCATGATGCTTTGTTCTTCATATAGTTCAGTTTTTTGGACTATGTGGACTGCATACAGATTGAATAATTATAGTGAAAGGATGATGCACACCTTTCCTGACTTTAAACCATGCAGTAGCCCATTGTTCTGTTTGAATGACTGCCTCTTGATCTATGCAGAGGTTCCCCATGAGCACAATTAAGTGTTCTGGAATTCCCGTTTTTTGTGATGTTATCCATAATTTGTTATGATTCACAGAGTCAAATTCCTTTGCATAGTCAATAGAACACAGGTAAACATCTTTCTGATATTCTCTGCCTTCAGCCAGGATCCATCTGACATCAACAATGACTTACCTGTTCCCACGTCCTCTTTTGAATCTGGCTTGAATTTCTGACAGTTTCTGTCAATGCACTGCTGCAGCCACTGTTGAATGATCTTCAGCAAAAATTCACTTGCGTGTGATACTGATGATAATTTCTGCATTTGGTTGAAACACCTTTCTTTGGAATAGGCATAAATATGGATCTCTTCCAGTCAGTTGGCCAGGTAGCTGTATTCCAAATTTCTTGGCATAGACATATGAGCACTTCCAGTATTGCATTTGTTTGTTGAAACATCTCTATTAGTATTCCATCAATTCCTGGAGCCTTGTTTTTCTCTAATGCCTTCAGTACTGCTTGGACCTCTTCCTTCAGTACCGTTGCTTCCTGATCATATGCTGCCTCCCGAAATGGTTGAACATCTACCAATTCTTTTTGGTGTAGTGACTCAGTGTATTCCTTCCATCTTCTTTCGGTACATTCTGAGTTGTTCAATATTTTCTCTGTAGAATCCTTCACTATTGAACTTGAGGCTTGAATTTTTTCTTTGGCTCTTTCAGCTTGAGAAATGCTGAGGGTGTTCTTCCCTTTCGATTTCTAACTCCAGATCTTTGTATATGTCATTATAATACTTTGCTTTGTCTTCCATAGCTGCTCTTTGAAACCTTCTGTTTAACTCTTTTACTTCATCATTTCTTCTGTTCTTTTTAGCTACTAGATGTTCAAGAGCACATTTCAGAGTCATAAATCTTATGACATCCATTTTGATCTTTTCTTTCTTCCCCTTTTAATGACCTCTTGTTTTCTTTGTATGTCTGATGTCCTTGATGTCACTCCACTACTCATCTGGTCTTTGGTCATTAGTGTTCAACATGTCAAATCTATTCTTGAGATGGTCTCTAAATTCAGTTGGGATATACTCAAGGTCATACTTTGGCTCTCATACACTTGTTCTGATTTTCTTCGGCTTCAAGTGGAACTTGCATATGTGTAGTTGACTGTTCTGTAGTTGGTCCCGGCCATGTTCTGACTGATGGTATTGAGCTTTTCCATCATCTCTTTCCACACAGGTAGTCAGTTTGATTCCTGTGTATTCCATCCGGTGAGGCCCACACTTAGAAAAAAAAAAAAAAACTTGCTGTTTATGTTGTGGAAAAAGTTATTTGCAATGAAGAAGTCGTTTGTCTTGCAAAATTCTATCATGTGATCTCTGGTATCATTTCTATCACCAAGGGCATATTTTCAACTACTGATCCTTCTTTGTTTCCAATTTCTCATTCCAGTAACCAGTAGTTATCAATGCATCCTGATTGCACATTCCATAAATTTCAGACTGTAGAAGTTGGTAAAAATCTTCAATTTCTTCATCTTTCTCCTTAGTGGTTGGTGTGTAAATTTGAATAGATTATATTTACTGGTATTCCTTGTAGGCGTATGAATATTATGCCATCACTGGCAGTGTTGTACTTCTGGATAGATCTTGAAATGCTCTTTTTAGTGATTAGTGCACAGCTATATTCATTGCAGCACTGTTTACAAAAGCAAAAAGATGGAAACAACCAAGATGCCCATCAACAGATGAGTGGACAAACAGATTATGGTATATTCACATAATGGAATATTTCATTGCAGCACTGTTTACAAAAGCAAAAAGATGGAAACAACCAAGATGCCCATCAACAGATGAGTGGACAGATTATGGTATATTCACATAATGGAATATTACACAGTGATAAAGAACAACGATGAATCCATGAAACATCTCATAACATGGAGGAATCTGGAAGGCTTTATACTGAGGGAAATTAGTCACAGAAGGACAAATATTGTATGAGACCATTTTTATAAGAACTCAAGAAAAGATTTAAACACAGTAGAAAACACTCTTCGATGGTTGCCAGTGTGGGAAGGGATGGAGAGGGTTTTCACTAATTACATAGTAGATAGAATTATTTTAGGTGAAGGGAAGGACAACACACAATGCAGGGGAAGTCAGCACAACAGGACTTATCCAAAAGCTAAGAAGTTTCCAGGATACAACCAAACATTTTGAGGGACAGAGTAGCAGGGCGGAGGTCTGGGGACCATGGTTTCAGTGAACATCTAGGTCAATTGGCATAACAAAGCATATTAAGAAAACGTTGTGCATCTCACTTTGTTGAGTGGCATCTGGGGTCTTAAAAGCTAGCAAACTGCCATATGAGATGCATCAATTGCTCTCAAGCCATCTGGAGCAAAGGACAATGGAAAACACCAAAGACACAAGGAAAATATTAGCCCAAGAGAAAGAAAGGGCTACATAAAGCAGAGACTCCATCAGCCTGAGACCAGAAGAACCAGATGGTGCCTGGCTACCACCAATAACTGCACTGAAACGGAACATGGCAGAGAATCCCTGATGAAGCAGGAGAAAAGTGGGATGCAGACCTCAAATTCCAGTAAAAAGACCAGACATAATGGTCTGAGATGGAGGTACCCCAGAGGTCATGACCCCCAGACTGTCTGTCAGCCAAAACTAAAACCCATTCTTGAAACCAACTCTTCAGACAAAGATTAGACTATAGGACCTAAAATGATACTGGTGAGGAGTGTGATTCTTAGCTTAAGTAGACACATGAGACTATATGGGCAGCTCCTATCTGGAGTCAAGGTGAGGAGGGAGAGGAGAACAGGAGCTGGTTGAATGGACACAGGAAACACAGGTGGAGAGAAGGAGTGTGCTGTCACATTGTAGTGAGAGCAACTAGGGTCACATAACAATGTGTACATAAGTTTTTGTATGAGAAACTGACTTGGATTGTAACTTTTCACTTAAAGCACAATAAAAAAAAATAAAAGAAAATCTAGTATAGACTCATGAACAACTTTTATGACCTTTGGGAGATGATGCTTTTCTTCTAAATTTATATCCTAAGATTTGCTGAAGCAGTGCATCAGCTCCCATTGAGGAGCTGTATTTCTTCCTTGGGTGTTCTGTGCACAATAATGCCAAAGCAAACTTTCTTGAAGTCAGGTATCATTACCTGGATCTTCTCCTCAGAAATCCACGATGAATTACCATTGTCAATTACTAGCTACACAAAGTTATTTTAATTCACATATATATACATATATACATATATCTTCAGTTTCTCTGCTATGCATTCCTTTCTACCCCCTCATCCAATTTCCAAAGTTCTAGTTAACCAGACCTTTTACTGGAGTGTCTATATGACATGGTCATTGTAGCTGCCATGACTCTGCTCAAGCTTTGCGCAAAGAAGAAGTGCATTCTGTCACTCTGGTTCCCTGATGCCCGGCTGACACAAAGTATTGCACAGCGGCGCCTTCTCTTACTCATTTCTCTTTTTTTGAATTTTTTTTTTGTATTTAAAACTCAAGTTATATGATAATTAAGTAATAGAAATGTTATAAATTTAAAAAGAAAAAGTATAGAGAGTATAAAGAGATTAAGAATGAGAGCATGAGATGAGACAGTGAAAGATTTCAGGCCCTTCCCGCCTCCCTGTCACAGCTGGCAACCCCCAATAATCTTTGGTTTGTATAAATTTGCTTATTTCATATAAGTAAGATCATACAGTAGTTGTCTTTTTGTGACTAACTTTCTTCAATCAGCATGATGTTTTCAAAGCCTAGCAAGAAAGAATTTTCAAATTCCAACTATAGCTAACCTCAGTTTCTGCTATCATTCCCAGTTCTCCATCCTTTCTCCAACTAGTGTACCCCCTTTGTCTCTTCTGTTGCTGCCCCATTCTGCCTTTCAGTGGCTGAGCCCTGCTTTCTGCTCTCTCCTTGGTCTCTGTATCCCTCTTACACACTGCTGGCAGGTTCCGTCTCTGGATCTTGTCTCTGGAGCTTTCCCTCCATCCAACACACACGACCTAGCTCTATCTCTTTCTGGATCCTGAAGTCTACAGTCCTTCCCACATATTCACAAACATACACAGACCTTTAGGTTGACATAGGCAACCCACCCAGACACAACCAGTCAAGGTGGTTGTGTGCTGTCTATCTGAGGTTTCTGGCATCAGGTTCTCAGATACGGACATCTCTTTCTGCCTCACGCTGAAGGAGTTTCTCTAATAAGGACAAGGGCTTCTATTCTGAGAAAAGCAATTTTAATCCCCTACTGTAGCTTGGTTAAGAAGGGTACAAGAAAGAGGTATGCATGTAAGAGTCTTAACTAAATATACGCATTCTTCTCTTTAAGTATAACTTCTCCGTAAAACAGCCTTTCAGTAAAAGAGGTTGAAAAGAGATGAGCATTGCTCTCGTTTGAGTGCTTACACCCCAAATTTACTAAGAAAATCACCCTTATAGAAAACTTCTTTCAATGACGTCACACATTTATTATGAAGTTATAGGGGAATGAGGTCATTTCTAAGTTCCAAAGGAACAAGTTCATTGGAATTCAATAAATGTGGAATTAAAGAAAAATAACTTCTTAAAAAATGAACTACCATAAACAGTGCCACTTTACAATGGAGATTTTGTCTTCCACAGCAGTGCCCCCAAAAGGTGGTGGGTCTTTGGGGAAGAAGAAAGAAACCATGGGGTCTGCAGAGGTGGAGGATGTGGTGATGGAGAGGCCTCCAGGGGTCCCTATGACCAAAGCTTTGGGCTCACAGGTGAGAATAAGTACCCTGAAAGCTCAACTAAATCTACTCTCTATTCTCAGAGGTCTCTACCAGAGGAAAATGCCCAAGAGTCAACAACATCCCAAACAAAAAGTCAAAGCTCCAGGCACAGGAAGATTCCAAAACAATCCGAGAGCTCTTTTCCTTCATCTTCCACCAAGCAGACCTCTCACTCCTCTAGCTACGGGGCTACTTCAGAGAAGCAATGGGTCAGGTGTGCACATTTCACCCAGGTGCACACAGTCAAGGGGGTGGCGGTCGCCTGGCAGACCAAAACCTCCTTTGCCCCCGTGGGCAAGATGCCCCAGGTCTTTGAGGCCGAGCTCTCTGAGGAGAGCACCATCGGCTCTGCCCCCAGACTGGCCAACACTGAGTCCCTGGTCAGCAACCTGGAGCCCTGGCAGGAGGGGCCCCAGACCTGTACCCAGGAGCCCACCGACCAAGAGAAGGAGCATTGGGAGAGCCCCCGCGCAGCCACCCCGGAGTGGCTGGTGACCCGTGAGCACGGCTTCCGCTGCGTGGCCTGCTGTCACGTGTTCGAGTCCCAGGAGGCCCTGGTTGCGCACGCGGCGCATGCTGTGAGCCAGGGCTTCAGCTGCCAGGTCTTCTTTGAAGACCTGCTGGAGAGGCGGCTGCCAAGCTCAGTCCAGCGCAGGCCCCAACGCTGCCACCAGCTGGCCAGGCGTTACCTGATGGCCTCCAAGAAGAGGGAGGTGAGGGAGAAGAGAGCGGTCTGCAGGCACCTGGAGGAGCAGCTGGAGAAGCAGAGAGAAGAACTGAAGAGGCTGAGGCACCAGCTGGACAGGCTGAAGAGGCAGGCCAGGCTGCAGAAGGCACAGCACCAAGGCCAGAGGGGGAAGCACCTAAAGACCTGCTAGCACCCTGGGACTAGGAGGAGCAGGGCCTTTGGGCTGGAAACCTAGGCCCTTCAGGAGAGACCTCCATTCAGGTTCGTTTAACCCAGCTTCCCTGGAAGATCCTACCCTCCTTCCCCTCTGATCACCAGTCTTCCACCCCAAGGGCACAAAGAGCTCCAGCCCTAAGGGGGATCTGGATGGAAGAAGCCCCACATAGCTGACCGCAGACACCAGGTCCCCTCAGAGGCTCCCCTGGCCCAGAAGAGGACAGGACAGGCCTCATCTTGATGGTGAGATCTTGGGACCCTAAGGATGAGCACAGCATAAGTAGGGAAAGGGAAATGGGATTTCAGTGGGACTTGGGAGGCTAAGGGGGACCCTGTTGAGGTGTGATGGTGAAGGGGGTATCACTGAGTTCTTTGGAGGAGAAGGAATCAGAGAGATGGCAGGGTGTCAGGAAACCTGCCTGCAGGTGAGCAGTGGGCATAAAGCCCTAAACCAAGGACTCTGGGTCCCTTCCCAGCAGCATACAGGCAGAGAAAGAGGTAGGGCTTGGCAGGAGGAGTGGAGGGCCCGATGAAGGAAAATGAATTCACCCCAGCCATGTCTTCTGGTCTCCCAGGGTGAATTTGGGGTTATGATTAGGAAGCATTGTTGTTGCCTCATTAGGGGAATGTAACTGGGAGGTGGTGTAAAAAAATCCCCCTGGGTGTTAAGAGTTGATCCAGCGCTTGCAGGGTATTTCTTGTAGAGTATGTCCTCGGGTAAGGCGTAGAGCTTTGGAACTTTTTCATCTCCTTTAAATAAAGCTGTACATTCTGGTTCTTGACACGTCAATAAATGTTGTTAATTTTTTTTTTTTCCTGTGGTCAAATCTGACCTGTCCCGAGGTCAAAGAAATGGAAGAAAAAGGCCCTCTGAGGTGAAAGAAGCAAAAGAAAGGAGAGGCTTCTGAACCTGGGGAGAACAGCGAGAACACAGGTGACCAGAGGTATGGATGGAAGAGGCAAATTCAGGCCCAGACTCAACAGTGGACAAAAAAGACCAAGTCTCAGTCACAACATCAAATCCCAGGTGTGGGGAAGCCCTGGACATGACAGGGATGCATCCATCTCTCTGGGCCATGAGACCACAGAGGGCAGAGGAAAAGGAGGGCAGGGCCTCTAGGATGGGCACCTCCATCCACAGTCTGTCCTGTGTGTATGCCTCAGAGTGACAGAGACAGCTCCTGTGAGGGAGAGGGTCACAGGCAGAGAAAAGCCAAGGTGTTCAGGCCAGGTAAATTCTGCAGTCTCCTAAGGATCCAAAACAAAAATCAGAGATTCTCAGAGGTATCAGGGTGGGAGGGGTTGGCATTCCCAGGCTGGGGAGAGGCTGGCTGGGGAGGTACTGCTTTCTGAAATCTTTTCATCAACATCTTCTTAAAAGCTACCTTCCCAGTTGATGTCCTCTTTTATGCTCTAGGCTCAGACCTCAAAGGGCCTCGAATGCACAAAGGCGGGTTATACAGTGGGTCAAGGCAGGGAGGAGGTGGTACCAGCACATCCAGGAAAGAGAATTTTCTGGAGCGCCATGAGTTACCTAGTGAATCGCACATGGTGTCCAGCCTTCTACATTTAGCTGTAGACATGTGCTTGCAAACGTGTTTGGGGGTTAATTCTACTGAGTTCCCAAAATTATTTTTGGTCATTTCCAGTTATAGAGACCAGAAGAGCTCACTGGTTCCAGGAACAAGAAATCCACTGGATCTGATTATTACTGTCTGTGGTGTGCTCTCCTTCCAGTGATTAAAATCTTTTGTCTGTCATTATAGAAAATTTTCACCTATTTAAAATATCTAACGAAACACATTAAAATATACATGTATCTATAATGTTTATCAATTTCCAAAGTTCTGAAATTATTTTTTATTTTCAAGATTACAGATTTGTATGACAAAAAAGTTATGTCAGGGTCCCACCCTCATATGTAATTTGCTCCCGCTCCCACAAGGTATCCAATGTTAATAGACACATGTGTCCTTTCCTACACCTCTCTGCAGGGACACATACACACAGTCACAGGTACACAAGTACATCTGCTGGGGTGTTTGCTTTTATGGAGACTTCGTCTCACTCTACCCACATTGCTCTCGCCCCTTCTTTCACTTGACATTCTACCTTGATTCTCTGTAAGTCATTAGATATGGCACTAACACTATATTTTGGGGTCTTCAACTTACATGAATAATTTAAATAGATGGTATCAACTCAGTACACTTTATCTGGACTTATATATGTTGTTGTTAAAAGCTATCAAGTCAGTTCTGAGTCACAGTGACCCTAGGCACCACAGAACAAAACTCGGTCCGGTCATTGCAATCCTAATAATCGTTGCTATATTTGAGCACACTGTTGCAGCCACTGTATCAATCTCATTGAGGGTCTTCCTCTTTTTCCCTGGACCTCTGCTTTACTAAGCATGATGTTCTTTTCCAGGAACTGGTCCCTCTTGATAAGATCTCCAAAGCCATCCTTACTTCTAAGGAATATTCTGGCTTTCTCTGCTCAAGACAGATTTATTTGTCCATACACAACACTACTAATACAGAAGCATTATCATCCATGCTTTTTAAGTCCACTCTTCCTGCATGTTCTAATTCTCCTCCCCCTGTTCTTTCCCACAAGTGAATCCAAGGTAATTCAGGTTAACAATGTGGTAAGTCGTTTCTCCTATCCTTGCTTAAACAAGCACACACAGACATACATGTATCCTCATCTTCTCATTTATACACACACATAAACATCAACAGGTATTCAAGCATATTCAAACAATTGATATTGTTTAACCCAGATGTGCTCATTTTATATACACTTCTCTGCACCTTGATTGTTTCAGTAATACTTCCATAATACTTCATAGAGATTTCTCCCACTCAACTACTACAACTCTTTTTCATTCTAAGGACTCCCTGTTTTATTGAGGATGTGGCTTTACCATAAGTTCTCTATCATTCCACCATCAATGGACAAAGTTTGGTCATATTAATAATAACTATCCTTTCTATACTATAGGATTTGTTTCTGTGGAATAGACTCCACAGAGTGAGATTTTCAATTCAAAGGATGTTAAAAGTACAGAGCCACGGCCATGTCTTTCCCCTAGAGGCTGCCATAATGCACCTCTCCAGCCACGTCTCAGGGCATCCTTCTCCCCACAGCCCAGCCAGCCATAGGTGGTGCTGATTTTCCAATTCTGCCAGTTTCACTGGCAGTTTGATATTTTCTTAACTTGGACTATGTTTACTGGGCATGTGGATTTGCTCTGAATGAACTGTTTGAATTCACTGCTCATTGTTCAAGTGCTTAACTTTTATCCTTCTGTGTAAAATGGAAATTGTTATTAAGCCTTGTCATCTCCATTTCACATGATTTTCCAAATCTATCATTTGTGTATCACATTTTTGCAAGCTTTGTCCCCCAGAACAATCACTTGAGTCAGCACCATTTATTAAATAAATATAATTTTCTTGAAATGCTACCTTTGTAAGTTATTGTGACTTCTTAACAGATTTTCTGTTTCATTGGTCGACTTGTCAGCTTCTATGCTATATAATATCAATTTGTTCTGTTACCCGAAGAGATAGACACCTGTTACTATCCTGCTTTTTCATGTTTTACTTTGGTAAAACCGCCCTGGTTTTGCAGCGATTAAGTGCTCAACTGCTAATCCAAAGAAAGTTTGGCAGGTCGGACCCACCAGGTGGCTCCAAGGGAGAAAGACCTGGTGTTCTGCTCCCGTAATGATTACGACCTAGAAAACCCTATGGGGCAGTCAGATGGGATCGCTTTGAGTCAAAAATCGTCTCCAAGTCTCATAACAACAGGAATATTCTTTGTTATCTACTGTACTATTTGTAGCATATGATTACTGTATACAGTTCAAAACAACTATCTTAATATTCCGGCTAGAAATGCATTCCACTTATATATTAGTTTTAGGGACCTCCATTTAATTGACAAGACATTCCATTTGAAAATATGGCATATTTTTGCATATATTCAGGTTTCATTTTATGTACTTTAATACATTGTCTTCCCTCATAGAGGTCCTTTGCTGCTCTGGTTAAAACAATGTTTTGCTAAATATTTTACAGTTTTGGACACAGTGTGATACAGTCAAGTAGTAGGGGAAAGAGAAGGGTCTGCCCTTCCCACCCTTGCCAATTTTAGACCCTTATTCTATACTGGAGAGAAACCATTGATTTTGATGCATTTGTCTTTTATGCAGGTATGTAATTATATCATCATTATTTTAAATATCTTTTAATACTTGTACTAGTTATTTAAATTTTCTAGTTCATTCCTTCACCTAAAAACTATGTTGAGTGATACCAAAATTTTTGTCTAGTTCCAAATTTATCGGAATGGGTTTAATATTTTTCCATTTATCTCACACCTGATAAGTTTGGGGATTTGTTATGCACCAATAGATAACTAATACTCTGAGCTACTGACCTTTATGGTAATCTACACACAACTTGTTTGTGACAGTTAAGTACTTCCACCTGGCCTCTGTTCAGCTGGGATACCATGATTTACATTGCTACTAGGCTGCCCAGCCTCCACTAAAACCTGAGCCTATAGAGAATTGTTCTTGTTAGCTGTCATCGAGTCCTTTCTGACTCATGACCACCCCATGTGGGCATAGTAGAAGTGTTCAGTAGGGTTTTCAAGGCTGTGATCCTTTAAAAGCAGATCGTCAGGACTGTCTTCTGAGGTGCCTTTGAGTAGGTTCAAACCACCAAACTTTCAGCTAGTATAGAACACTTAACTGTTTGTGGCATCCAGGGACCCCCTGCAAAGGTACATATTGGTAAGCTCCATGTTGCTGGTGCTCCCCTCAGCTCTACATTCCTTATTCTTTTAATGAAATGGGTGTCCTTCAGGACCTCCAAGAAATGGTCTTATAGAAGACTAACTCAGACATGCCCACATATTGGAGGCTTTTATTCCCTCTTCCAACACCTGACACAGTAGGTCTGGTATTTCGATTTCATAGAATGTGGGCCGCTGCCTTTTCCAAACTTCCAAAAGCAATCCCACAGCATATTAAACCCATTTCCAGAACCCTTGCTATGGCAATAAATCCTTGTCAACAAACAAAGTCTACATAAGAATTAGAGTGTTTCCTTGAATGGACAACATTTTACATGCCTCCATAAAGAAAATGCCTCAAGGGCAAAGTTTAAGAGTAAACCAAGGCATTTCCCATCACTCCTTACCTGAGAGGCTCTTCATGAGGATTTCCTGACACACATGGCAAAGGACATAGTAGACACTGCCTTCTTTTTTACCTCTTCCCTCCTAAACAAACAGAAACCTTTGCTAAGATGTCAGGTGTCAATTCCCAACTCCTCTTCTTATCCTGTATGTAAGTTCTGTAATGAGACCAGGACCCAGGCAGTATTTCCCATCTTTCAAAGTTTGGAGGTCCAGTGAAATCCTGTTACAAGTCACTAGATCAGCCCAGGAGCTGGAAGACTGAAATTCCTGGTCCTCTGACAACTGGGAAGGGCAGGGTGGGATTGGGCAGAGCCTCCTTGACCATCACTTGCCCCAACAGGATCTGGAGGCTGCTTCATGTTATAAGTCAAAGGCCCTTCCAGCCCAGTCGCATAAGAGCAGGGAAAGGCTTTTTCCATTGAAAGAAAAGATGGGCTCAGGAGCAGCAGGTTTGAGGCCATTCAGCTTCGGTCAGCTTTGCGGCTTCAGGACATCCTGGCCGCTGGTCACCTTCACAGCTGGGCCTTTATACCTTTTCACCTCTCTCCCATTTTTCTCCCAGTACCATGGGCTGTGGCTTCTGCTAGTTTCAAAGATTTCAGTGTTTCTGTAGCTCCTCGTCCCGCTCAGAGGAGGCAGGTTTGCAGGGTGTGAGGGACAAACCCATAGTGCTGCTTAGGTGTCCTTCAACAGAAACCCTCCTGAGGTGACAAACTGTCCTGACTGATCCTGAGACCAAGACAGAGAGAAACTCAGTGAAAGGGTCATTGGCTTCTGCAAGTGTCAGCGCTCTCAGGGTCATGTCCTGGGGTCATGCCCAATTGCAGGAAAAATGAACTGACTCTGAACCAGTACACAGGCCCCGGAAGCCTCAGAAGGATTCTGTCTTAGTCTAACTCAGCACTGGGGAAATCCTCATGGGGTGGGAGCAGTGATATTCCTGGGATCTTTATTCTAAATTTTCAGAGCAGTTGATACAGTCTTGAGGTAGGAAAAGAGAAAGCTTGGGACCACAGGAGGGTGGCAAAAGAAGGAGCCTCTTATCACTCACTCCCTCTGGGGTCTTGTTCAGGTTTTTTTTTTTAATGCAACTTGGGCTCCAGGCAGGCACTTATTTCTAAAGTTGTATTTCTCTGTTTTAATTTATGATATCTAAGTCAAATCTGGAGTCTGGAGCTCATTTTGATAATTCGTCTTTAGTCTGTGCAGACAAGAGTCCGCTCACACCCATAATGAGAGCAGAGGAAATAAATTCCTCTTGCTCCTCAAACTAAGAGTACCACACTTGGGGAGCTCTCCTAGGGCAGCGCAGGCGGTGAGTCCACTCTGGGGCCCTGGGAGGGGGATGGGGTGGGTGCCAGGCAGTGTGGCTTCTGTGGCTTCACCTTCTTCTCCGGGAAGTGCATCTCGAAGGCCTCCACATTCGGATCCTGACGCTAACCACAAGTTCCCACCCTTCTGTGTCCACTGTCTGGACCCAAGTCCTCACATGCCTCCTCTGCCCTCCTATCCCATCATATGCGCTGTGATCAGGCTCAAGTGTGTACCCTGGGTCTCGCCCTCTATGGCCTTATGCTTCCCCTAGTTCTGTTGGGACCTGCCAGCCTGGTGGGTCTGAGGTCCAGGTGGGGCTGGGTGGGCTGGGACTGTCACAAAAGGCTCCTGAAGCCAGCTCTTTCCTGCTCCCCGCCAGCTTGTGGCAGGGCTGCCTGGGACCTCGCGCCTCCCCCGGGTGCCCCTCTCTGAGCATCCCTGCCGCCCCCTCCCCTAGTTCTTGAGGCGCCTTCTCTTGATGCACAGGTGCAACCGGGCACCCCACCGCACTGAACCCGAAGTCAGTTCTCAGCTAGATTATACACCTGAACCTGAAATGCACAACCTTAAAACCACTAGAACCAATAACTTGTTGTCATCTAATCCATTCCAACTCATAGGAACCATAAAGGGCAGAGTAGAACTGCCCTATAGGGTTCCCAAGGAGCGCTCGGTGGACTTGAACTGCCAACCTTTTAGTTAGCAGCTGTAGCTTTTAACCACTACTCCACCAGGTTTCTTAAAACTGCTAGATAGGTGTGAAATGAAAAAAGAAAAAAAAAGGAAAATAAAAAAATTTAAGAAAAAAAAACAATTACAGAATATGTAAAAGAAAAAAATAACAAAACAAAAAAACAACTACAAAAAAATCACATAATATGAGACTGTAACCTCACATTATGGACTCAAGGAGGCTGGGTTGTATCTTTCTTTGCAAATAAGTCTTAGATAAGGGAATTGGTACCAGGAGTAGATACACACTCTCACTTCAGGAAAATGGAAAATCTGGGATTAATTGACCTGGATCAGGTGGAAAACAGTGATAACCACATAATATTTAAAGATGAAATCCTAACAGCCTAAAACATGCAGTGGAAATTTTTCTAAGTAAAGTAGCATCAGAAGAGGCCTTTAATCACTACACAAAATGGGTCAGTAGTTCGAGATCTCCCTACAAAGATGGAATCAACTCGATGGCCAACTGGTTTTGGGTTTGGTAGATCACTTTTAGGCAGGTTCCAGCAAATGTGCAAAAAACAGATCATTTCAACCTTGTACACAGTCAATAAAGAAGAGAAAGCTATGAGATGCTCCCCAACTTGTTCCCTAAGGCTACTTTAATATTGATACCAAATTAGAAAAGGAAGGTATAAGAAGAGTTACAGGACAAGCACACTAAGCAACTGAGATGCAAAAATCTACATAAAATGCTGGCAAAGAAATCCAGCAAAGTATAAAGCACGTAATATGCGAGCATCAAGGGGGTTTATTGTCAGCATACAAGCTTGAGTGAACTTTAAAGATTTAATAATTTAATTCACCACATGTGTAGGTTAAGGAAGAAAAGACATAGGTTCACCTCAAGAGACGGTGAAAAAGCAGTGATAAAATCCAAACACACTGAGACATAAGAACTCTGAGCAAACATGGAACAGAAAAGGAGTTCCCGAATGTGGAAAACTACAACTCGCATGATAATTCCTGGTGAAATGTGTGACATTCTCTTTAAAATTAATTAGAAATAAAATCAGGATGCTTTCTCTCATTATTTCTATTAAATATTTAACACTGGAGTACAAAAAGAAAAACATATAACTCTTATTATTCATAGATTATAGGAATGTCTCCACAGAAAAATTTAAAAACCATAGAAAATATTGGAATTAATATTAGTTAATCATAAATTTTTTTTTTTTTATAAATACGAAGTAAAAAATAAAGTGAATGTCTATGCAGCAGCATCAAGGCAACTCTGTCATAGCTCTCAGTGAAAGCAGAGGACACTGACAGGGAAACAGCAGGATTCAGGTGGGCTAGACCAAGGAGGGGAGAGCACTATTTTACACTGGGCTGGATTTATAAGGACAGGTATGTGTGTTAGTTACCTAGTGCTGCCGTAAGAAGAAAAAAAAAACAAACACAATTGGGTGGCTTTAAAGAACAGAAATTTATTTTCTCACAGTTCAGGAGGCTACCTGTCTGAATTCAGGGCATGGCTCACGTCTACATCAGCTTCTAAAAGCTTCCAGCCACCCTTTGTGTTCCTGGTCTTGTAGATGCATCTGCTCCGTTGTCTGTCTTCCTCTGCCACTGAGTGTGTCTGTGTCTATTCTGCTCTTTGTATAACTCAGAAGGGACTAGGTTTAGGACGCAACCTACACTAGTATGGCCTCATTAATATAATTTTAAAATCCCCTATATCCAAATCAGGTCACATTTACTGGTACAGTGGTTAGGATTTCAACATACCTTTTGGGGTTACACAATTCAGTCCATAATAGTGCCCTCACCAGATACTCTGGACTGAGAATACTACCATGAGCAGTTGAGAGTGGTTCTATTTTTTTTTCTGCATTAGTTGTTTGTAACTTGTCTCAATGGTCACTCATATGAACTTTGGAGCAACTTTTATGAAGACCCTGACCAACCTTTTGTACCCATGTCCATTGTGTGGAAAAACACACAGACTCCCATCACTGAAGCCTTGGGAAATTCATTGATAAGTGTGGGGAATGGAGTTGGGACCAGAATTGTTTCGTGGCCTTGATAACATGGCATAGCTGTTAGATACCCACATGGAGATGTCAGGTAATAATACTAACAGCTAACACTTACTGAGTACATGCAGTGGTGCCAGGATTCTTGTAAGGGCTTCTCCTTTCCTAAGATATTTGTTCTGCATGATAGCCCTATGCGGAATGTATCATTATAATGCACATTTTATACATGAAGAGGCCGATACAGAGATTTAAGCTGATATTTGAGTATAAGTCTGGACCCAGGAGGAGTTGAAATGGCTGGAGGTGTAAATCTCACATCCTCAGCTACAGACCGATGGCTGTGGACTCACTGAGGCATCTCAGAGAGAGGGTGTCAACACAGAGAGAGGACTAAACACCGAGCCCTAGGGCACCCTGACGCCTACAAGCTGGCCAGGTGAACCACAGCCAACAAAGCTCTCTGAAGGCCAGTGTGGTTCCTGGAAGGTGGTCTGTCCTTTCTCTAGGCCGAATTTCCCCACTGCCCCTCCCACCTGCACTGCCTTGTCCCCTTCCTAATGGCAGGGACAGTGTGTAACTTTCACCACTGCCCAAGATTCCAAGGTTACAATAACTTTGGTATGGAAAGCAGAATGATGGAGTCAGGAAGCCTGGTGGTCACATGCAACCAGTTGGAAACAGAAAAGAGCAAATAAAGACGGGGAGAAGACCGTGAGCCAGAGGAGTAGGAGAAATGAATATTTCCTGAGTGCTAAGTAAGGCTGGGCGTCTGCTAGTGGCATGTAGTTCCTCATTTAAACTTCAGAGGGACACAATTAGTGGAATAGACATTGCTATCCACTTTCATCATGCAAACATTTTATTATCTTTAATTTTAACAGTAACTTCTTACAAAAACAAATGAGAAAATAGAAAAGAGTATAATAAAAGAATAAAAAAGAAAACATCTCATCAATTCAGTACTATCATTTTGCCTCAGCAGCTACACATTTTTGTTGTTGATGTAAATATAACACACAACCTTTGCCAAGTGAACGAGTTGTACAGGTGTACACATTATTGACAGGAATTACATTAATCGGCTGTGCAACCCTACCCTTAATCTGTGTGATTTTTCCATAATTGTAAACAGAAACTCAGTTTCCATATGCAATAAAAAAAAAAATACAATAACACCCCTTTATTCCCTCCCTCCTGTCCCTGGGAACCCCTATGAACTTTCATCTCTATACATTTGCCTGTTTTTGTAAAAGGCATGCTTTTTAATTTGAAAGTTCATGACAAGCTACAAGGGTGAATTCATGTGGAAGCAGAAGTTATTTGCAATACATACATCCTACTACAAACTTGGTTCTAAAATATACAAAGGATGATTCATAAAGAAAAAAAAGAATTCAATAGAAAGACAAGTAAATACTTGAACGCTCTCTAAAAGATTTCTGTATGGCCAACATCCATATGGAAAGGGACTACATCAGTTATCAGAGGAATTCTAATAAAAGCTCACAATGTGATCCTAATCCTGCACACCAGAATGGCTAAAATAAAAAAAAAATGGAAATACCAACTATTTGGTAGAACATGGAGCAACTGGAATTCTAATCTACTGCTAGTGAAAGTGCAATTTGGTACAACCACTTTAAAAATGCTTTGGCCATATCTACTAAAGCTGTGAACATCCATATATTCTATGACCCAGCAATTCTACTTCTAGATACATACCCAATAGAAATGGGTACATATGTTAACCAAAACACATAAGTCTAACCATCTGCTAAGGAATGAACACCCTCCTTCTGAATGCCTAACTTTTGTTTTTAATTGTTCTTTAGATGAAGGTTTACAGAGCAAAGTAGCTTCTCATTAAACAGTTAGGACATATATTGTTTTATGACATTGGTTACCAACTCTAAGACATGTCAACACTCTCTCTTCTTGACCTTGGGTCCCCTATTACCAGCTTTCCTGTCCTCTCCTGCCTTCTAGTCCTTGTTCCTGGGCTGGTATGCCCCTGGAGTCTCATTTTGTTTTATGGGCCTGTCTAATCTTTGGTTAAGGGTGAACCTCAGGAGTGACTTCTTTATTGAGCTAAAAGGATGTCTGGGGGTCATATTCTCAGGGTTTCTCCAGTCTCTGTCAACCTAGAATTCTGGGGTTTTTTTTTTGAATTAGGATTTTGTTCTATATTTTTCTCCAGTTCTGTCCTGAATGCCTCACTTAAAAAGCACTATTCTCGTCTGTTCTAAGGTGATGGCCATATATAATGATAAGCTTATAAAGAAAAGTCTAGAGCTTTCTGTGAAATGCAGCAGCAAATCTCTAGAGGCTCATGTTCTTATAGCTTCTGTTCCCTCTGGAGCTACTGCTTCTGTCTGTCCTTCTGCTGGGTGCACCATGGAACCAGTTATAAAATTCAACCTCATCTTATAAATTCACAGGAGTCCTACTCACACAAAATTTTTATTAGCTATGAGAACAGGTGTGTAGAGGAGGTATAGAAGGGATTTCTATTGCAGCAAAGCAAAACCTTAAAATGAAATGGCTGGGAATGGCGGGCCTCCTTCTGTAAAAATGCTTTTCTACATGGAATATGGGAAAATGCAGTTAAGATATGGCTTATGCAGAAAGGCAAAACGGAGTGCTTGCAGCAATTTGGTAATCATTTAGATCTTCTGTAAAAATATTTTCATCCTTTTTCTCATAGCTTCCAGGAAATGAAATTCCAAAAGGATCGCATATTTAAAAGTAAAATACGTCACCATACAAATTTCAGAAGAAACTATGAGAGGTTTTGTTTTGCTTTTTGTTGGTAAAAGAGAAAGATTTTCTAAAAATCCCAAAGCTGTGAAGGCTCAAACTGGTAAGATACAGATATAGACGTTTGGCATATGAAAAACTATATGAAGAAAGCAAAAATACAGGCAAAAATCTGAAGAAAAATTCATAGGCTAAGGATTTGGAAGATATAGAAATGGTCAATAATCACATGATAAGAAGCTCAACCTCATTAGTCATTAGGGAAATGCGAATCAAAACCAAAACGCACTATTATTTCAAAACCACTGAGATGGCTCAAATCAACAGGATGGACAACACAAGTGGTGAGGATGTGGAGAAACTGGAACCCTCATACATTGCTGGTGGACATGAAACATGATCCAATCGCTTCGGAAAACAGTTAGGTGCTTGCTCAGAAAGTTAAACATAGAGTTAGTATGCAACATAGCAATCCCACTCCTAGGTATGCATCCAGGACAACTGAAGCACGTTCACATAATAACTTACAAAAGAATTTTCATAGTAGAATTATTTATAAATAGCGAAAATGTGGAGAGAATCCAAAAGTCATGAACTGATAAACTGTGGTATACTCGTAAAATGGAATATTACTCAGCCATTAAAAGGCATCAGGTACTAATACACGGCAGTATATGGACAAACCTTGAGAACGTTATGCTAAGTGAAAGAAGCCAAACAGAAATGACTGCATGGTACATGATTCCATTTACATGAAATATCCAGAACAGACAAACCAACACAGACAGGAAGTAGATTAGCAGTTGCTATGTCTTGGAGGAAAGGAGTAATGAGATGACTACTAATATGTAGGGCATTTATTTACAGGGTACTGAAAATATCCTGAAGCTAGACAGTGGTGATTGTTGCACAACTCTGTCCATATACTAGAAACCACAGAATTGTGCACATTATAAAAGGCAATGTTATGGCCGGTGAATTATATCTCAATAGAAATATTTGTGACTCCCGAAAGACTAACATTTCAGTTAAATATATAGAACCCATAAATCAGTAGGCGAAAAGAACCCATTTTACCATATCTCTCTCCAGCCAAAGTGAAGGGGTACATTCTATTAATACATCTTATTTTTTTATCTCTTCATTAACAAGTTCTGTTCTCATTATACATAACTAGTCTCCATTTCTAATCATACATAACTAGTCTCCATTTCCTTATGTCAGTTTTCACTATTGTAACTACATAAACAGAGCACTTCCATAGTTTTTATAAAAACCCACTCACTCATTCAATCAGACATATCATTTTTGGAAGCTTCTTAGGTGCCAGGAACCAGGATACTCTGACCAACACAGCAGACAAGGTCCTGCCTGCATGGGCCTTCTATTTTTGTGGAGCACTCAGATGATAAACCAGCCAAACAGTATGTAATGTTACCTAACATCAGGAGGGAGGAGTATAATTTTGGAGGTGTCCCAAGCTGTGTCTCTCTCATGAAGAGTTCCCTCTTGCCTCTGAACCCAGTGGAAAGTAAACACTTTGAAGGAACTGTGAGGTCAGTAAGTGTGAAAAAAGACATTTCATTTCAGTTTCATTTTGTTGGTTTTACCTGCTATGCTGTCCACATTTTTTTAAACACTATCCTGCAGCTGACATCAACCAACCCCCCAAAAAACAAAAACAAAACCCGATGCCATGCAGTCGATTCCGACTCACAGCGACCCTGTAGGACACAGTAGGGTCTCCAAGGAGTTCCTCGTCTTAGGACACAAATAATTCCTGCTTATGAGAATCTGAAAGTTGTTCACTGTGGATGTGTGAGGGACTCAGTAACACTTGCAGAGATTCCATGTGGGTGTGGTGCTCAAGTGTGAGCATTGGGGGGAATGGACCCCATGTGCACTTTGCATCCTTCTGGAGATTATGATACAACAAACATTCCCTCTTCATTGTCCTGCATCTTGTAAGAGAACAGAGGGAATTGTTAGGCAGAACCATTTGAAAATGCATGGCAAGAAATTTTATTGAAACATTAAATTCAAAATAAAATCTTCCTATGTTTTTCAACCTTCCCTACCTCATTTCAAGAGGTAACTGGACTCACAGAGTTAAAGCCCTGAAACTTCGAGACTCTGAAGAGTCTGTTGTAAGAGTCTCAGCTCATTGCAGTAATCACATTGAGTGAACTGGAAACCAAGGGAAGAGTGGGAGTCAGACAGCAGAGACCTACACATTGGGAAGGGGTGAAGCCTGCTTCTTGATAATGCCCTGGGCTAGGTGGCAGCACCTCAAAGGGTAATGCAGGCACACAAGTAGACAAACCACGTTACGGTGTTCCCAGCCCTGCCAAGGTTCTCATGCTCCATCTGGGAATGGAAGCGGCAGAGACAATGCTTCTAGAGAGATCACCCACATAGGCTGAGGCGATGGGTGTGTTAAAGATCTCTAAACCTTGGTCCTTCTTTAGACCCCAGGGTACCTAGAAAATAAACCAACACCAAATATACCCCTGCAAAGAAGTAAGGTTAAAATTTTACCCCAATTTTGTAAGCCGAGAGCTCTGAGTTGGAATTCAGTTTATTTAAAGAAATATCAAGTTTTCTTGCACACATGAATTTGTGCTGATTCACTTACAATTCATATTATTCATTCATCCACGAAGTCAGCAAACATTTACACTATAACAGCTACATGTGAGACCCTATGGCAGTTGCTCTTGATGATGAAATGACTCAGAGAATTTCCCTCAATGCCTGGTGAGAGAAACAGCCAAGTTAACAGTTGTATCAGTCATGTATTGCTGTGTAACAAATGACCCCAAATTGTCGTGTCTTAAAAGAGCAACAATTTACCAGCTCACAATTTTTCAAGTTGTCAGTTTGGAGCTCTTCTGATCTGGGTCAGCCTCAGTGGCTCACAACACGGCTTCCTCATGTGTCTACAATTTGCTTCCAGGTAGCTGGGAGCCAGTTCATAACATCAAGTCAGTGAAACCGCTAGATCCTCCCTCCGTTGGTCTTCCATCATCTAGCAGGCTGGCCTGAGGGTGTTCCCATGAGTTCTCAGGGTTTAAGAGCAACAAAAGGGAAGTCTCAATGTAAAGTCTTTCAACTCTCTCATTTTATCAGGTTTTCTACCATCCCAATGTCCAAAACAATAACGTCAGCCCCAACTGAGGGATGGAGAAAGACTCCTACTGCTAATGAAAGGCGCTCCAGAGTCTCATAGAAGGCATGGGCACAGAGAGAGGATAAATGTGTAGACATTTCTTACATCAACCACAAAAAGTAAATGCAATTGTGTTTTATGCTGTGGTAAAGGGTTTTGCAGGTACAATGGAGTAGGGAGCAAGAAGTGAACAAATCTACCAGGAGGATATTTAGGGAAGTGATGTCTGAACCAAGTTGAGAATATGATTGGATAGTTAAGGCGTGAAAAAAGGCCCGGGTCCAGGAAGCCCCATGTCTTCTCCAGAGAGAAGTCTGAGGAGACAGGCTGAAGCCACTTAGGCATTTGGTACATTTGTGACCAGATGCAGATCATCTTTTGTTCTACTGTTTTCCAACCACTCGTCCCTATTTATAGTTTGGAGTCATACAAGAGTAGACCCTAGCATTTCCCTGTTGAAAATTTATTTTCCTCTGAGAAGTCATCACCACCCCAATGTTCTTAATTGCTTCCTCAAATGCTGTCTCCATTTAGCAGCTCCTTTTCTAAATGGGCTCCAGAGTGAAAGCAGAGCCTGGAAGATGCACAGGTCATGGACTTTCCCCAAGTCAACTCCTAAACCTCCCATTCTGGCTGGCCACAAATTCCTGAGTCTTAGCATTTTATGGTGAGCTCATAAGCCCAATCTGTTCCAATGGGGTCAGTTCTCTTAACCACCATGCTTCCCCAGAGAGTAGGCCATAAGATGGGATGGGAGAGAAAATCTAGTCACGGGGAAGAGCCTGTGTGAAGCCTCAGAGGCTAAGGAGACCTGAGAGGTGTTCAGAGTGGACATTGTATGACCAGGGCTGGAGAGACATGATTCCAAGAGAGTCAAATGAGAAGTTTTGGAGAAATCAACTCCTGGTCACACTGTAACGATTCCCTGTACTCTCTCTCTCCCCACCAAGGGATAGTAACGACATGGAGTGCAGAGAAAAGTTGCAATTCCTTTTTATATCTAAGCCCCCTTTTCCCACTCTGGGACTGGCAGTATTCAAGCTCCTACTTGAACAGTTCCATATTTTTCTTTTTGCTGTGTTTCTATTTAAAGTGGACCCATGGAACTGAGCAATGTCAGGAATGATGTCACACAGGGTTATGGAAGCCATGCCATTCATGCTGATCTCACCTACTCTTTTGGAGAGGGTGTCGATCTGAGATCCTGTGGGAGAGCACCTGGAACTACTCTATCACAGAAATTCTGGACTAAACCGGGGTCCCCAAGTCACCAAACGGTCATGCATCATGAAGAACTGGGAAAAGGGATAAAGATCCTTCAGAACATCATTATGATTGGACATCTTCACCCAGAGAGGATGAAACAGTGATATACAAGGAAGAGGCCTTTCTCTAAGACTCTAGATAAGGGTGAGAGGAAAAATTGTCCCAGATTGATGTGTGTTATGGAACAAAGGGTCTGGTTTCCACCAGAAAAGACAGCCATGATAGGACAAGATGAAGGAATTGGGAATGGATAAGGTCATAAGGAGGAGCGTCCTGAGAAAGCATTTCCTGTCATTTGGTTGGCAATTAACCAAATTCTTATATCAATAAGAAATGTAGGAATAAGTGAGGGATCAAGCTACAGAATTCATTGGGAGTTCGAGAGCTTTCCAGGAACTCTGTTGTTTAGGATCTGTACCTGGTGGAAAGGAAGGAAGCCAGTGCATAACTAGGGCAGAGAGTATAGGATGGGGGAAAGGGTGGTTAGAGAGAAGCATACTTATTATATTTTCTAATGACATGATATTAATGTGCTATGTGAAGAATTAAGAAAATATCTCAGGAGGTTCTGGCAGTGAGAAGTTGAAGGAGCCCAGAGCCCACATCATTGAGGGCAGAAGATGGCTTGCAGACTCCTCCCCTAGATTCAGGAACTCCCCTTCTCCTCCTATGTCTTCTCCCCACATCACCCGAAGGGCCTAAAAAACCCTCACAGCAAAGAGAGCTATAGGATAGAATTTTTTTACATTCCTACTTTTCTGAACCTGAATTTTGTCTAGAATCTTTAATTTGCCACTCCTTTCAGGGCAGTTTTGTTGCCCTCTCCACTACCATTATTTTTGCTGCCCCCCACCACTACTCCAGTGCTGCCCTCCACTGGCCCTATTTCCTTTTGCTTCCTAGGTTTCTAACTGGCCTCTAAAACCCTCTTGAGAGATCCCCTGCTGCAACTTCTGTCACGGAGTCTGCACTCCACTCCCAAGATGCTTCCATCTCTTTCTTCCTTAACTCGCCAATCCTACCTTCATACTCAGAAAAATACAGACCCTTATGTTGACATATACAACCCACCCACACACACAGTTGATGTGGTTGTGTCTTGGCTACTGAGATTTGTACCATCGGACTCTCAAATATGGACATCTCTTTCGGCCTCACACTGAAAGAGTATTTCTCATAATGACATGGTGAGAGCTTTCTGTTCAGGGAAAGGCAATCTTAAAGGAGAAGCTTTAAATTATACATAAATATACAAATTTTCCTCTAAGTATAATTCTTTGAATAACAGGTCTTCCCTTAATGGCCACATAAACCAGAGAGGCCATCAGCCTGAAACCAGAAGAACTAGGTGGCGTGCAGCTACAGTCAATAACTGCCCTGACAGAGGATACTAGCAAGTTATAAAAATGATGGTACCCTCAAATACAGCCCTTATACTGAAAGAAAAGACCAATATGAATGTCAGAGATACTCTGAAACTTGCTCTTGAACGTAAAGTAGCTAAAGGAAATGAAAGAAATGATGAAGTAGAAGAGCTGAAGAGAAGATTTACAAAGGGCGGCTTGAGAAGACAAAGTATGATAATGACATGTGCAAAGACTTGGCGTTAGAAAAACAAACGGGAAGAACATGCTTGGCATCTCTCAAGCTAAAGGAACTGAAGAAAAAAATCCAAGCCTCGAGATGCAGTAGTGAAGGATTGTACGGGCAAAATATTGAACAACACAGGAAACATCAAAATAAGATGGAAAGAATACACAGGGTCACGGCACAAACACACACACACACAAAAGCATGGGTCGATGTTCAACCATTTCAGGAGGTAGCATGTCATCAAGAACTGATGGTACAGAAGGAAGAACTCCGAGCTTCACTGAAGGCATTGGCAAAAAACAAGACTCCAAGAACTGACAGGTACCAATTGAGATGTTTCAACAAACAGATGCAGCACTGGCTGAATAATTTAGCCAACCGATTGGAAGAGATTCATGTTTGTGCACATTCCAAAGAAAGTGATTCAACAAAATTCAGAAACTATCAAACAATATCATTAATATCAAAACCCAGTAAAATTTTGCTGAAGATCATTAAAAAGAAGTTGCAACAGGAATTCAAGTCAGATTCAGAAGAGGATATGGAATCAGGAATATCATTACTGATGTCTGATGGATCTGGGCTGAAAGCAGAGAATACCAGAATACCAGAAAGATGTTTCCATGCGTTTTATTGACTATGAAATGGCATTATACTGTGTGAATCATAACAAATTATGGATAACACTTCAAAGAACGGAAATTCTAGAACACTTAAGTTTGCTCATGTGAAACCTGTACATAGACCACGAGGCAGTTTTTCAGAGAGAACAAGGGGCACTATGTGGTTTAAAATCAGGAATAGTTTGTGTCAGGGTTCTATCCTTTCATCACATTTATTCAATCTGTATGCTGAGCAAATAATCCAAAAAGCTGCACTCTATGAAGAAGAATGTGGCATTAGGTTTAGAGGAAGATTCATTAACAACCTATGATATGCAGATAACACAAACTTGGTGAAAGTGAAGAGGACCTGAAGCACTTAGTGGTGAATATCAAAGACTACAACCTTCAGTATGGGTTGCACCTCAACATAAAGAAAACAAAAATCTTCACAACTGGACCAATAAGCAACATCATGACAAACAGAGAAAAGATTGAAGTTATCAAGGATCTCATTTTATTCGGTTCCCCAGTCCACGCTCATGGAAGCAGCAATCAAGGAATCAAATGATGTATTGCAAATCTGCTGCAAAAGAACTCTTTAAGCTGGTGACAAGCACAGATGTCACTCTGAAGGCTAAGGTGTGCCTGACACAAGCCATGACATTTTCAAACGCCTCATACACATGTGAAAGCTGGACAATGAATAAGGGAAACCGAAGAAGAAGTGCTGCCTTTGAATTATGGTGTTGGTGAACAATATTGAATATACCATAGACTGCCAGAAGAACAAACAAATCTGTCTTGGAAGAAGTACAGCCAGAATATTCCTTACAAGCACAGATGGTGAGTGTTTGTCTCACATACTTTGGACATGTTATCAGGGGAGACCAGGCCCTGGAGAAGGACATTATGCTTGGTAAAGTAGAAAGTGAAAAAGAGGAAGACTCTCAGTGAGATGGATTGACACAGTGGCTGCAACAATGGGCTCTAGCATAATAACAAGTGTGAGGATGGCACAAGACTGGCCAGTGTTTTGTTCTGCTGTATATAGGGTCACGATAAATTAGAACTGACCTGATGACACCGACACCTAACAACAACAATACCCTGTTCGGCTCACTGCCTGTCTCTTAGTTTGCTGTACTGTGGTGGTTTGGATGTTGCTATGATGCTGGAAGCTAGGCCACCAGTATTTTAAATACCAACAGGGTTATCCATGGTGGACAGGTTTCAGTGGAGCTTCAAGACTAAGACACACTAGGAAGAAAGACCTGGAGATTTACTTCTGAAAATTGGACAATTAAACCCTTACAGATCACAAGAGAATACTGTCCAATTCACTTGCTTTGGACATGTCATCAGGAGAGATTAATCAGTCCTAGAGGAGAATATCATGGTTGGTGAAGAAGAAGGCCAACAAGGCTGTAGGAGACCCTTGGTGAGATGGACTGGCACATTAGCCATAATGATGGAATCTAAATTGCTGGCACTTGTGAGGATGACACAGGACCTGGCAACCTTTAGTTCTGTGGTACCTAAGTTCACCATTAGTCGGAGTCACCTCAATGGCAGCTAGCAAAAAATTACTGTTTGAGAGGAGAACTGAGATATGAACTTGATACAATATACCAAATATTAAAATGTTCAAAGATCTCATGTTTACTATAAAAGAATAGGAATTGAAAATACAACTTCCAAATCGCTAGAAGGAAAAAGAAAGTAAGAGAAATTTCATCATTCCAATAAAAAAAGAAACAGGAAAAGCAGAATAATAATAATAATAATAAGAACAGTGAATATGAAGTATAATATTGGAATTATGTCTAAATGTATGAGTAATAGCAAGAAAAAGGGATTAATACCTAAGGAAAAAACATGTACACTCAGCTTAGACTTGCAAATCCACCCATATCTTACTTATAAAAGAAAGTTAAAACATAATGTTAGAAACTTTTAAATTATGTAAATGAAGAAATTTCTACTGTCTAATGACTACATGAACAACCCTCTGCCAGATACTGTTGATACAGAAATGATTAAGAAAAGATTCCTTGCAGTCTGGTGAGAGAAACAGCCCAGTTAACAAATCAGTTATCAATTGCTGTATAAGAAATGACCCAAAAATGAAGTGCCTTAAAAGAACAAGCAGTTACTTCGCTCACAGTTTTGCGGGTTGGCAGTTTGGGGTTCTTCTGGTCTGGGGCAGACTCAGCCGCTCTCGGCTGGGCTCCCTCATGTATCGGGAATCAGCCACGATGTCAGCTGGTGGGCAGAGGGCCTGAAATCTTCTCAGCTGGATTCTCTCTCTAATGGTCTCTTGTCATTTATTAGGGTGGCCTGGGATGTTCCCATGGGTTCTCAGTGTTTGAAGAGCAGCAAGAGGGCAAGGAGGAGCCCTGGTGCTGCAGTGATTAAGGGCTCAGTTGCTAAAGGAAAGGTAATCAGTTTGTACCCACCAGCTGCTCTGCAGAAGAAAGACATGGCACTCTCCTTCTGTAAAGATTACAGCCTTGGAAACCCTATGGGGCAGTTCTACTCTGTCCTTCAGGGTCACTATGAGTTAGAATATACTTGAGAGTGGTGGGTTTCGTTTTTGGTAAGAGAGCAAGTCACGATGTGTCTAATTATATTCGGTCTCTGCTTCTATTGGTCTTTGTACTGTCCCAAAGGCCAAAGCAATCATAGATCAGTCCAAATTCAAGGACTGGAGGAAGAATCTTGCTCTTGAGAAAGGGAGCTGTAGGTCATATAATATGTATGGATACATACATATTAGAACATGTGGCCATTTTTGCTATCCATCACAACATGTAAATGCAATCAAGTTTGTCCCTAGTTGTGGCAGAAGCGTTTCTTAAATACAATAGAGTGTGGAGCAGGGTGGGAAATTCTACCAGGTGTAGGGTTGGAAAGGCTTCCACCAGGAAGTGATGCTTGACCTAAATTTTGAAATACGAGTGGATGGTTAGGAGATTTTCTTTTTTTATATATTTCTAACCACTTGCCCACATTCTACCATCTGTCGTCACACAAAGCGAGCCCTCTGCTCCCATGTTGACATCTTTCATTTTCCTTCAAATCCTCAGGCTCTCCTCTACCTACCAAGCACAACTTCCCAAACCCTGCCTTAAAATGTTTCAACAATTTGCTTCTTCCTTTTCTAATTGCCCCCTGGACAAAAAAGGAGATCAAGCAGAGGACAGTGGACCTTTCCCCGAGGGCTCACCTAAGCCTCCCAGGCAGGTTGACCATAGACGTCGTCCGGAGTCTCAGTGCTTTTCTGTGTTGATGTAATCCTACCCTTTTTAGTGGCTCCAAGGGAGAAGCATGTGGACAGGCCAAGAGGCTTCACAGGGTTGAGAGTCAGGAGGTCAAGAGAGAGTGGCCTAGACACCACCACTGAGTGATGGTACCTCCAGGCAACAGACCAAAAACTCCATTCTGCACGGATGGCTACGAAGGGTGAGTCTTTTGAAAGAGTTTTCTTTTATTTAACCAATAGATATATATTGGGTATCTCCTATGGGTGGTGTTCTGTCTCACTTTCTGGGACCGCCAAATATGAGGCAGACCTTGTCTTTGTCCCCAAGTTATTTACAACACATTTGGAAGACACAAATTGGAAATTGAGCATCTCCTATGACTCAGTGCTATGATGGAGGATTACTAAAAGATTACTAGGTCCTCTGAATACATGAACCAGAAGCACAGACTGGGTACCTTGGAGGAGGAACCAGTCAACAGGAAGGGAGAGAACGTCTACTAGTCAGAGGGAACAGCCTGTGTGAAGCCTAAGTGGCAAAGGAGGCCTGAGAGGTGTTCAGAGTGGACATTGTGTTTCTAGGGCTGGAGAGATTTGATTCAGGGCCAGAGAAGAGGTTTGGGAGAAATAGCGACTCATTATACTCTTCTATTTCCTCAACTCACAGTTTCCTTCCTCTTAGATGCTGACTTCTTTAAGTGAACATTTCAATTCATTTTTAAGATATAGTTTCCCTCCTCCCAGCCTCCTAGCCTCTCCCACAACAGTTGCCATATTTTTTCCTAGTGCGCTGTTTAGATTCAAACTGGGCCCTTGGAACTGAGCGATGTCAGCGATGATGTCACACAAGAGTTACTGGAAACCTTGGTGCTCACTCAGATCCCAACTGCTCTTTGTGGGTCTGAGGTCTCCTGTGGGAGAGCGACTTTGGATACCAAATTACAAACGGTTCTGCCTAAATCAAGGTCCCCAACTTGTGAGAGTTTGGGACATCATCTCTACGTGGGAGGAGGAGAAACAGCTTGCCATTGACCATCCTTCCTGGTTCATCTTCACCCAGCCAGAATGGAGCGGCAATACATGAGGAAGAGGCCTTTCTCTAAGGCCCGAGGTAAGGGTGGGAGGAAAATTCAGTCTGTGCGATGGGTGCTGGGCAGCAAGGGGTTTGATTCACCCCGGAAACAAGGACCACAAGGGATCATCGAGGCTTTCCCCTGAAAAAACTTCCTGTCAATTAGTAAACAGTAAGAAATTATAGTGTGAATAAATAAATGAAGGAATAACTATGTGAGTGAAGTATAGAATTCTACTGTCATCTGAGGGGCTTTCCATAACCGTAGCAGACAAGTCAGATTTGTGAACTCTCCTGCTTTGTTAGCGGAAAGAACGCAGGTGGGCAACTGGGGCAGTGGGTATAGAACCAGGGAGAAGGGTGGTTACAGAGACTTGTACCTCATTTTTTCATGAGAATGAATTAATATATCATGCAAATAAAAAAAATATATCAAATTTATCAGGAGGTTTTGGGAGAGGGTGGTGTGATGGAGCACAGTACCACACGTTCATTCAGAGTTCCCAGTCAATGTAAGCTGCCACAGTCCTCAGCCTGGACACAGGCAGAAGAAGGTCCAGGAAGGCCCTGCCCCTCTAGCTCTAGGGATTTCTCTTCTCCTCCAAGGTCTCCTGACCATCTTTACCGAAGGGTTTGACATTTCTTCTAGGTAAAGACAGCTATAGTATAGATCGTTTTTTTTTCTCTTGTAATTGCAAAGTTTTATTTTTTTAAATTGTGTTGAAAATATACATAAAACATAACTGAATAATTTCTAATGTATGAGTCAGTGATACTCATTACATTCTTCAAGTCATATAACCATTCTCAATACCTTTCTCCAGACTTTTCTACAACCATTAACATAACCTCAATGCCCCAATGGAAAAACTGCCCCTTCCCCCTGCCCACAACTGGCAACCACCAATAATCCTTGCTTTCTATATATTTGCTTATTTCATGTAAGTCAGATCGTACAGTATTTGCCCTATACTTAGGGCAAATACTAACTTATTCCATTTAGCATGATGTTTTCAAAGTCTAGCAGGAAAGAATTTTAAAATTCCAACTATAGCTAACCTCAGTTTCTGCTATCATTCTTAGTCATCCATTCTTTCACCGACTAGTGTGCCCCCGCCTTGTCTTCTTTGTTGCTGCCCCATTCTGCCCTTCAGTGGCTGAGCCCTGCTTTCTGCTCCCTCCTTGATCTCTGTATCCTTCTAACCAACTGCTGGCATGTTCCATCTCTGAATCTTGTCTCTCTCTCAAGCTTTCCCTCCATCCAACGCACCCGACCTAGCTCCATCTCTTTCTGCATCCTGAACTCTGCAGTCCTTCCCACAGATTCAGAAACATACACAGACCTTTAGGTTGACACAGACAACCCACTGAGACATACACAGCGGAGGAGGCTGTGTGTTCTCCATCTGAAGTTCTCACATCAAGGTTCTCAGATACGGCCATCTCTTTCTGCCTCACTTCATCTACTAAGGACTGGGCTTCTATTCCGAGAAAAACAATTTTCATCTTCTACTGTGGCTGGGTTAAGAAGGGTGCAAGGAAGAGGTACACATGTAAGAATCATAACTAAATATACACATTCTTTCTTTACATATAACTCCTCTATAAAAAGCCTTTCAGTAAAAAGAGGATGAAAAGAGGTGACCATTGCTCTGGAGTGTTTACCCTCCAAATTTACTAAGAATATCACTCACATACAAAACATCAAGTCACACATTTATTATGAAGCTTCATGGGAATGAGGTCATTTCTAAGTTCCAAACGAACAAATTCATTGGAATTCAATAAATGTGGAATTAAAGAAAAATAACTTCTTAAAAAATGAACTACCATAAACAGTGCCACTTTACAATGGAGACTTTGTCTTCCACAGCAGTGCCCCCAAAGGGTGGTGGGTCTCTGGGGAAGAAGAAAGAAAGCATGGGGTCTGCAGAGGTGGAGGATGTGGTGATGGAGAGGCCTCCAGGGGTCCCTATGACCAAAGCTTTGGGGTCACAGGTGAGAATAAGGACCCTGAAAGCTCAAGTAAATTAACTCTCTATTCTCAGAGGTCTCTATCCAAGAGGAAAATGTGCAACAGTCAACAACATCCCATGAAAAAAGTCGAAGCTCCAGGCCCAGGAAGATTCCAAAACAATCTGAGAACTCTTTTCTGTCGTCTTTCACCGAGCAGACCTCTCACTCCTCCAGCTACGGGGCTGCCCCAGGAAAGCCATGGGTCAGGTGCGCATATTTCACCAACGTGCGCACGGTCAAGGGGGGTGGCGGTCTCCTGGCAGACCAAAACCTCCTTTGCCCCCGTGGGCAATATGCCCCAGGTCTTTGAAGCCGAGCTCTCTGAGGAGAGCACCATCGGCTCTGCCCCCAGTCTGGCCAACACTGAGTCCCTGGTCAGCAACCTGGAGCCCTGGCAGGAGGGGCCCCAGACCTGTGCCCAGGAGCCCACCGACCAAGGGGAGGAGCATGGGGAGAGACCCCGCGCAACCACCCCGGAGTGGCTGGTGACCCGTAAGCACGGCTTCCGCTGCGTGGCCTGCTGCCGCGTGTTCGAGTCCCGGGAGGCCCTGGTTGCGCACGCGGAGCATGGTGTGACTCAGGGCTTCAGCTGCCGGGTCTTCTTTGAAGAGCTGCTGGAGAGGCGGCTGCCACGCTCAGTCCAGCGAAGGCCCAGACGCTGCCACCAGCTGGCCAGGCGTTGCCTGATGGCCGCCAAGAAGAGGGAGGTGAGGGAGAAGAGAGCGGTCTGCAGACTCCTGGAGGAGCAGCTGGAGAAGCAGAGAGAAGAACTGAAGAGGCTGAGGCACCAGCTGGACAGGCTGAAGAGGCAGGAGACCAGGCTGCAGAAGGAGCAGGCGCACCACCGAGGCCAGAGGGGGAAGCGCCTGAAGACGAGCTAGAACCCCGGGACTAGGAGGAGCAGGGCCTTTGGGCTGAAAACGTGGGCCCTCCAGGAGAGACCTCCATTCAGGTTCGTTTAACACAGCTCCCCTGGAAGATCATACCGTCCTTCCCCCTGTGACCCCAACCCTCCCAACCCAAGTGCACAGAGAACTCCAGCCCTAAGGGGGATCTGGATGGAAGAAGTCCCAGATAGCTGACCACAGACACCAGGTCCCCTCAGAGGCTCCCCTGGCCCAGGAGAGGACAGGACAGGCCTCATCTGGATGGTGAGATCTTGGGACCCTAAGGATGAGCGCAGCATAAATAGGGAAAGGGAAATGGGATTTCAGTGGGACTTGGGAGGATTGGGGGGGGGCCCTGCTGAGGTGTGATGGTGAAGGGGGTGTCACTGAGTTCTTTGGAGGAGAAGGAATCAGAGAGATGGCAGGCTGTTGGGAAACATGCCTGCAGGTGAGCAGTGGAGATAAAGCCCTAAACAAACAACTCTGGGTCCCTTCCCAGCAGTACAGAGGCAGAGAAAGAGGCAGGGCTTGGTAGGAGGAGAGGAGGGCAGGTTGAAGGAAAATGAACTCACCCCACCGATGTCTTCTGGTCTCCTAGGGTGAATTTGGGTTTATAATTGGGATGCATCCATTTTGCCACATTAGAGGAATGTAAGTGGGAGGTGGTGTAGAAAAATCCCCCTGGGTGTTAACCATTTCTGGATAAGAGTTGATCCAGGACTTGCAGGATATTTCCTGTAGAGCATGTCCTAGGGGAAGGAGTAGAGCTTTGGAACTTTTTCTTCTCCTTTAAATCAAGGTTCTTGACATGTCAAACAAACTTGCTAATTTTTTTTGTTTTCCTGTGGTCAAATCTGACCTGTCCCGAGGTCAAAGAACTGGAAGAAAAAGGCCCTCTGAGGTGAAAGAACCAAAAGAGAGGACAGGCTTCAAACCCAGGGAGAACAGCGAGAACACAGGTGATCAGAGGTAATGGTGGGAAGGGGCAGATTCAGGCCCAGACTCAACAGTGGACAACAAAGCCCCAGTCTCAGTCACAACATCAAATCCCAAGTCTGGGGAAGCCCTGGACATGACAGGGGTGTATCCATCTCTCTAGGAAATGAGACCACAAGTATCACAGGGAACCCCCCAGGGGCAGAGGAATGGAGGGCAGGGCCTCTAGGATGGGCACCTCCGTCCACAGTCTGTCCTGTGTGTATTCCTCAGAGTGACAGAGACGGCTCCTGCGAGGCAGAGGGTCACAGGCAGAAAAGAACCAAGGTGTTCAGACCAGGTAAATTCTGCAGTCTCCTAAGCATCCAAAACGAAAAATCAGAGATTCTCAGAGGTATCAGGGTGGGAGGGGTTGGTATTCCCAGGCTGGGGAGAGGCTGGCTGGGGAGGTGCTGCTTTCGGAAATCTTTTCATCAACATCTTTCTTCTTAAAAGCTACCTTCCCAGTTGATGTCCTCTATGATCTAGGCTCAGACCTGAATGGGGCCTAAAATGCACAAAGGTGGGTTATCCAGTGGGGCTAGGCAGGGAGGAGGTGGAAGCAGCATATCCAGGAAAGAGAATCTTCTAGAGGCGCATGAGTTACCTAGTGAATTGCACATGGTGTCCAGCCTTCTACATTTAGCTGTAGACGTGTGCTTGCAAGACGTGTTTGAGGGATAACTCTACTGACTTCCCAAAATTATTTTTGGTCATTTCCAGTTATAGAGACCAGAGGAACTCACTGGCTCCAAGAACAACAAGAAATCCACTGGATCTGATTATTACTTTCTGCGGTGTGCTCTCCTGCCAGTGATTCAAATCTTTTGTCTGTCATTCTGGAGAATTTTCACCTATTTTAAATATCTAACAAAACATGTTAAAATATACATATATCTATGATGTTTATGAATTTCCAAAGCTCTGAAATTGTTTTTTATCACATTTGCAAGATCACAGATTTGTATGACAAAAAAATTAATGTCAGGGTCCCACCCTCATATGTAATTTGGTCCTGCTCCCCCAGGGTATCCAATGTTAATAGACACATGTGTAACCTTCCCTACACCTCTCTGCAGGGACACATATACACAGTCACAGGCACACAGGTATATCTGCTGGGGTGTTTACTTTTATGAAAGCCTGGTCACACTCCACCCACATTGCTCTCGCCCCTTATTTCACTTGATATTCTACCTTGATTCTCTGTAAGTCATTAGATATGGCACTGCCACTATATTTTTTGATCTTTTAACTTACATGAATAATTTAAATAGATGATATCAATTCAGTACACTTTATCTGTACTTCTACATGTTCTTGTCAGAAGCTATCAAGTCAGTTCTGACTCACAGTGGCCCTTTGCACCACAGAACAAAACACCACCCGGTCATGTGCAATCCTAATAATCTTTGCTATATTTGAGCACACTGTTGCAGCCACTGTATCAATCTCATTGAGGGTCTTCCTCTTTTTCCCTGGACCTCTGCTTTACCAAGCATGATGTCCTTTTCCAGGGACTGGTCCCTCCCTCTTGATAACATGGCCAAAGCCATCCTTGCTTCTAAGAAATATTCTGGCTTTCTCCCTTTAAGACAGATTTGTTCGTTCATACATAACACTACTAAAATGGAAACATTATCATCCATGCTTTTTAAGTCCACTCTTCCTGCGTGTTCTACCTCTCCTCCCCCTGTTCTTTCCTGCAAGTGAATCCAAGATAATTCAGGTTAACAATGTGGTAAGTAGTCTCTCTTATCCTTGCTTAAACAAGGACACAGACTTATACACACACACAGAAGGATAAAAGTTAAGCACGTGAAAAATGAGCAGTGAATTCAAAAAGATCGTTTATGTGTATAACACTCATAAACATAAACAGGTATCCAAGCATATTCAAACAATTGATATTGTTTAACCCAGATGTGCTCATTTTATATACACTTCTCTGCACCTAGATTTTTTCAGTAATACTTCAATAATACTTCACAGATATTTTTCCCACTCAACTACTACAACTCATTTATTGATGATGTAGCTTTACCATAAGTTATCTATCATTCAACCATCAATGTACAGTCAACGTTTGGTCAACACTAATAATAACTATCCGTTGTATACTACAGGATCTGTTTCTGTGCAATAGACTCCATAGAGTGAGATTTCCAGCTCAAAGTATGTTTTAAAAGTACAGAGCCATGGCCATGTCTTTCCCCTATAGGCTGTCCTAAAGCACCTTTCCAGCCATGTCTCAGGGTATGCTTCTCCCCACAGCCCAGCCAGCCATAGATGGTGTTGATTTTTAAATTGTGCCAGTTTCACTGGGACTTTGATATTTTCTTAACTACCAGTGTTTTTGAGCAACTTGGACTATGTTTATTGGGCATGTGGATTTCCTGTGAACGATCTTTTTGAATTCACTGCTCATTTTTCACGTGCTTAACTTTTATCCTTCTGTGTAAAATGGAAATTGTTATTAAGCCTTGTCATCTCCATTTCACATGATTTTCCAAATCTATCATTTGTGTATCACATTTTTGCAAACTTTGTCCCCCAGAACGGTCACTTGAGTCAGCACCGTTTATTAAATAAATATAATTTTCTCAAAATAGCGCCTTTATATCAATGTTTATTGTGACTTCTTAGCAGATTTTGTTTCATTGGTCGACTTGTCAGTTTCTATGCTATGTAATATCAATTTGTTCTGTTACCTGAAGAGGTAGACACGTGTCAGTATCCTGCTTTTTCATGTTTTTCTTCTCTATACCTTTTAAAGCAGCCGTAGTGTTGCAGTGATTAAGTGCTCATCTGCTAATCCAAAGAAGGTTTGGCAGGTCGAACCCACCAGGGGGCACTGAGGGGAAAGACCTGTTGTTCTGCTCCCATAATGATCACAGCCTAGAAAACCCTATGGGGCAGTGAAATGGGATCACTATGAGTCAGAAATGGACTCCAAGTCTCCTAACACCAGCAACATCCTCTGCTATCTACTGTACTATTTGTAGCATACGATTACTGTATACAATTCAAAAACACCTATCTTAATATTCCAACTGGAAATACATTCCACTTATATATTAGTTTTAGGGACCTCCATTTCATTGACAAGACTTCTCATTTGAAAATATGGCATATTTTTTGCATACATTCAGGTTTCATTTTATGTATTTTAGTACATTAGTTTTCGTCATAGAGGTCCTTTGATGCTCTGGTCAAAACAATGTTTTCCTAAATATTTTACAGTTTTGAACACAGTTTGATCCAGTCAAGTAGTAGGGGAAAGAGAACGGTCTGCCCTTCTCACCCTTGCCAATTTGAGACCCTCATGTCTATACTGGAGACAAACCATTGATTTTGATGTATTTGTCTTTTATTCAGGTATGCAATTATATCATCATTATTTGAAAAATCTCTTATTATACTTATACTAGTTATTTAAATTTTCTAGTTTATTCCTTCACCTGAAAACTATGTTGAGTGATACCAAAATTTTTGTCTAGTTCCAAATTTATCAGAATGAGTTGAATATTAATTTTCCATTTATCTCACACCTGCTAAGTTTGGGGAGAATCTATTATGCCCCAATAGATAACTACTACTGTGACCTGCTGACCATTATTGGAATCACACACAACTTGTTTCTGACAGTTAAGTACTTTCACCTGGCCTCTGTAGAGCTGGGATCCCATGATTTGCATTGCTACTAGGCAGCCCAGCTCCCACTAACAACCTGAGCCTATAGACAATTGTTGCTGTTAGTTGTCATCAAGTCATTTCTGACTCATGACCACCCCATGTGGGCATAGTAGAACTAACTGTTCAATAGTGTTCTTAAGGCTTTCATCCTTTAGTAGTTGATGGCCAGGACTGTCTTCCAAGGACCCTCTGAGTACGTTCAAACTGCCAGACTTTCAGATAATAGTCAAGCACTTAACTGTTTGTGGCGTCCAGGGACTCCCTACAAAGTATACATATTGGTAAGCTCTATCTTGCTGGTGCTCCCCTCATCTCCGCATTCCTTATTCTTTTGATGAAATGGGTATCCTTCAGGACCTCCAAGAAATGGTCTTATAGAAGACTAACTCAGACATGCCCACATATTGGAGGCTTTTAATCCCTCTTCCAACATCTGACCTAGCAGGTCTGGCATTTCCATTTCAGAGAATGTGGGCCATTGCCTTTTCTAAGCTTCCAAAAGCAATCCCACAGCATATTAAACCCATTTCCAGAACCCTTGCTATGGCAATAAATCCTTGTCAACAAACTATCCTTGACCCAACTTTATATTTAACTCCCCTTGACTCAGCACCTTCAGCACCCACTCCTCAGCACACCCCCGTCCTGCTCACACAAGGCAGCCAGGTCTTGCAGCTCCTTCAGTGTACAGTCCCTCCCCCCTCAACCACAACAGCACTGCCCCTGGTGGCTATGCTGGTATCTGACAACTAAGTATCTGGACAAATGCATGGGACACTATCTCAGGACTCTGCAAAGGAAAGTGTTGAAGGTGGATGGGGGCGGGGCAGAACCAGAACATAAAGTATGAACATTCTAGAGGCTGAAATTAAATGAGCCCAAATCTCACAGCTGCACACCCGTTGTGGACAGAAACAGCCCCGAGAGAAGCCCTCTCTCATATAAATGGGATAGAAGGTCCGTAAAGGAGAGAGACAGGCAGCTGGGCAGGTGGGCAGACACCTGAAACTCTGGCAGAGGAGAATCCTTCTCTCTGACCAGAGTATGGAAGAACCAAATATTGTAGAGAAAGCTCCATTACATTTTCTCTCTCTCTGCTGTTAACTGACACCTAGTCAATTCTGCCTCAAAGGGTGAGACTTTTCAAAAGCAGATCACCAGGCTTGTCTTCTGAGGCGCTTCTTGACACGTTCAAAGTGCCAGCCTTTTGGCTGGTTGTCCGGTGCTTTGGCCCCATAGGCAGAACCAGTCACTGATGTGCACAACAGAATGAGGAGATTAAAGCCCCAGCATTCCCGCCAGTGGGCCAGGAAAGCACTCCTTCTGAACTCAGAGAGCAGAAGAGAAAGAGGAGGCTGTGCAAGAAAGAGATTCTGCAGACTTGCTATGAACTCCTGGTTCACCCCCCAGGTGCGTATCCATTGCCCTGACCCTAAGAAGCATTATCAAATCCTTTAAGACCCGCACTATGGGTTAGAATGCCATCAAGGTTCCATACCGAGTGGCGCTCACATAGGTTAGACCTAAATACACCTGCAAAGCCTTCAAAAATTGAACTAACATTTGAACCATAGAATACAGAAGATGGGACAGAACTTGGAGCCTGAACATAACTGGGTCAATTGACTGCTAAAAACAAAAAAATTCTCCATAAAATTTAAGCAGGACTTGTACTCTCAAAATCATAAGAAACAGATTTTAAAATGCTATTCTAATCCAAGAAATAACAGGGACACTTTTTAAATAAATGGAAAGATAATAGGTGCTATTTGCAAATGAAAATTTTACATGTTAAAAGTACAATCGTAGAAATCAAAAATTCAGTTGATATTTTCACAATAGCAGAATGGTGATGACAGAGAAAAAAACTAAATACTTGAAATAGATCAGTAGAAAATATCCATTCTGCAAACAGAGAGGAAAATATGGAAAAAAATGGACAGTGCCTCAAGAACTAGACAAAAAGCTTATTTATTGGAACTCCAGAAGAAGTGGACAAAATGTGTGGTGAAGAAAATAGTATTTGAAAAAATACTGGCTGAACACTTTCCAAATGTGGTGAAAGACATAAACTTACAGATTCAAGAAGTTCAGCAAACCACAGCAAGTTAAAGAATTCCATGCCCCAATACCGAATTTTCACAAAAATATTCTGCGGGTTATGGGTTTTTTGCCAACCCAGTGGGCCTTACCCCACATCCCAAGTATATTTGTAAGTACATTACTCTAATTTTTTTTTTTTTTAACAGCAGTATGTAAAAAGAAAAAAACAGTATACTGTACTCACAGACATACCCGGGAGGGGAAAAACAGTTGACACACACATATATATATAGAACATGGGTTACTTGCATAAAAATACCATACATCATAATCAACTGCAGAATAACAAAGGTCAAGAAAATACTCAGGAAGGAGGTAGAGAGAAAACAACACATTTCACCTGAGAAAAATAATTTGAATGACTCTGTATTCACTATCAGAAGCCATGGAAGCCAAAAAAAAAAAAAGATTGTGAAACATCATTTTTTCAACCCTGAAAGATGGAAATATTAACCCAGAATTCTATGTCCAATCATTACCTTCAGGAGTAAAGCACAAATAATGCCATTCTTAGGGGAAAGAAAACTGAGAGAATTCATCACCACCAGACTTCTAAGTGAAACACTAAAGGAAGTACTTCAGGTGGTAGACTTGGAATTTCAGTTGTATTTATGGAAAGCAGAAAACGTGGAAACTATGTGGATAAATATACTATGTCAACACTGTAGTTACTGCACAACATGGCACTGAACAAGCCTCTTTGGAAAGTTTTTCCAGTCTCTTGGAAACGCTTGGAAATACATCCTGGCAAATCATTATTAGAGAATGGAATTAATTTTGACAATACCTGAGAGATGTCTGTAGTCAAGTCTAGTGAATAAACTGGAAAATAAATTTACTGACTGAAACTAAGGTGTGGTAACAAAACATGAGTCTCAGTTCCCGTGTGGCCATGAGCTGGTTCTGAAGGCCAACCTTCCCCAGAGAGGCATTTCAAGCACATGTGGGGCAACGGCTTCCTGTTGATATTGCTAGGTGCCATCGAGTGGGTTTCTGAGTCATTGTGGCCCAGTGTAAAAGGAGAACTTCCCCGATAGGGTTTCCTGGTTTGTAATCTTAATGGAAGCAGTTCGCCAGGTCTTTACTCCTTAGAGCCTTTTGGTGGGTTCAAAAAACTAACCTTCGGTTAACAGCCGAGTGCTCAAACTTGGCACCACCTGGGCTCCTTGGAGCAATGGCAGCACCACAGAATTTGGTAGAAACCTTCCCATAGGCCTTCTCTGAGAGGTAACCCCTTGCTTAAGGACCAAGTTTAGGTTTTATATATACTCATTCTACATAAAGTCTAGATAAGAACTACAGTGCTTCCTTGAGCGGACAACATTGTATATGCCCTCCATAAACAAAATGTGTCAAGGGCAAAGTTTAATATTAAACCAAGGCATTTCCCGTCAGTCCTTACCTGAGAAGGTCTTCGTGAGAATTTCCTGAGACTCTTGGAAAAGGATTTAGTAGACACTGCTTTCTTTTTACCTCTTCGCTCCTGAACAGAAACCTCTGCTAAGAGGTCATGCGTAAAGCTCCAAATGCCTCTTCTTATCCTGAATGTAAGCCGTGTAATAAGACCAGGAACTAGGCATTCAGCTGGGTGAAGAAACCCAGGAGTACTTCCTGTCTTCAACACCTTCCAGTTCCAGCGAAATCCTGTTACAAGTCACTAGATCAGCCCAGGAGCTGGAAGACTGAAATTCCTGGTCCTCTGACAAGTGGGAAGGGCAGGGTGGGGTTAGGCAGAGCCTCCTTGACCATCACTTGCCCCAAGAGGCTCTGGAGGCTGCTTCATGTTATAAGTCAAAGGCCCTTCCAGGCCAGGCACATAAGAGCAGGGGAAGACTTTGTCCATTGAAAGAAAAGATGGGCACAGGAGTGGCAGCTTTTAGGGCACTCAGCATTGGTCAGCTTTGCGACTTCAGGACATCCTGGCCCATGGTCGCCTTCATGACTGGGCCTTTATAGCCTCTTCACCTCTCCGTCCTTCCCAGTTTTCTCCCAGCACCATGAGCTGTGGCTTCTGCTAGTTTCAATGATTTCAGTATTTCAGTAGCTCCTCACCCCACTCAGGGGAGGCAGTTTTGCAGACTGCAGGACACAAATCCACAGTGCTGTTTACGTGTCCTTCAGCAGAAACACTTCCGAGGGTACAAGTTGGCCTCAGAGATTCTGAGACCCATGCAGAGAGAAGCCCAGGGGGAGGGTCACTGGCTTCAGGAAGTGTCAGCACTCTCAGGGTCATGTCCCTGGGGTCATGCCCAACTACAGGAAAAACGAAGTGGGCTCTGAGGCTCCGTGTGCTGACCGTCCAGTACACAGGCCCTGGAAGCCTTGGAAGGATTCTGTCTTACTCTAACCCAGCACTGGGGAAATCCTCACAGGGTAACAGCAGTGATATGCCTGGGGATCTTTATTCTAAAAGTCTCAAAGCAGTTGATACAGTCTTGTGAGGTGGGAGATGAGAAAGCTTGGGACCACCGAGAGAGGGTGGCAAAAGAAGGAAGACTTTATCACTCCCTCTGTTCAAGTTTTTTTTTTTTTTAATTCCAACTGGGGCTCCAAACAGGTCTTTGTTGTTAAAGTTGTATTTCTCTGTGTTAATTTATGATCCTTAACTCAAATCTAGAGTTTCGAGCTCATTTTGATAATTCCTCTTTAGTCTGTGGAGACAGGAGTCTGCCTTCAGCCAGTGGTGAGAGTGGAAGAAATAAAGTCCCTGGTCCAGACTGGGGCAGGCTCTGCTGCTCCGCAAACTAGGGGTGCGGTCCCTGAAGAGCCCTTCTGAGGACAGCACAGGAGGGGCGTCCCGCCTGGAGAAAGGGCGGAGGGGGGTGGGGGATTGCTGTGTGAGCAGTGTGGCCTCTGTGGCTTCGCCTTCTCCTCCTGGAAGTGCAACCTGGGGCCCTTCACGTGCGGAGCCAGAGTCCTAGAGTGACCACAACTCTCCCACCCTTTCTGGGTCACCCTCTGGACCCAAGTCCCCATACGCCTCCTCTGCCCTACTATCCCAGCATAAGCACTGTGACTGGGCTCAGGGGTGTACCCTGGGACTTGACATCGGTAGCCTCAGGCTTCCCCTAGTTCTGGTGGGACCTGTGAGCCTAGCGGGTCTGAGTTCAGGCCAAGGCTGGGTGGGCTGGGACTCTCGCGAAAGGCTCCTGCAGCCAGCTCCTTCCTGATGCACCTGAGATTGTGGTGGGGCAGCCTCCGACCTGGCACCTCCCCTGGGCGTCCCTCTCCACACAGCCCTGCCCAGTTCCCTCCCCCCTCCCGCAACCGCCCAACCACCTCCTCCTGCCTCCTAGTTCTAGAGGAGTGCTCTTTTGATGTCCATTTGCAACTAGCACCCCATGGCCCTGCACGGAGTCAATCCAGCTAATGACCTCAACCTTAACTGCACAACTTTGAAACTGCTAGATAGGTGGGAAATGAACAAAAAAAAAAAAAAAGAGGAGAAACACTTAACAACAGTTACAAAAAAAGTTATATGGGACTGTATTCTCACATCATGGACTCAAAGATGCTGGGTTGTATTTTTGTTTGCAAACAAGTCTTAGATAAGGGAATTGGTGCCAGGAAGAGATGTAGAGTCTGACTTTGGAAAAATGAGGGAAAATCTGGGATTGATTAATTGATGTGGATGAGACTGAAAATT
Source organism: Loxodonta africana (assembly GCF_030014295.1). Taxonomy (NCBI): domain Eukaryota; kingdom Metazoa; phylum Chordata; class Mammalia; order Proboscidea; family Elephantidae; genus Loxodonta; species Loxodonta africana. The sequence goes on from NW_026975074.1 coordinate 617,653, forward strand.
GTGATAACAACATAACATTTAAAGATGAAATCCTAGCAGCCTAGAACATGCAGTGGAAATTTTTCTAAGTAGCACCAGAAAAGACCTTAATCACTACACAAAGTGGGTCAGTAGTTCAAGATCTCCCTAAGAAAATAGGAGGCCGAGACCACTTTCATTCAGGTTGCAGCAAACAGGCAAGAAACAGAGCATTTTAATCTTGTGCAAAGTCAGAAAAGAAGAGAAAAAGATGAGATGCTCCTCTACTTCATCCCTAAGGCTAGTTTAATATTGACACCAAATTAGACAAGGATGATAGAAGAAGAGTTACAGGGCAAGCACACCAAGTAACTGAGATGCAAAAACCTACATAAAATACTGGCAAAGGAAATCCAGCAAAGTATAAACCATGTAATACGCCATCATCAAGGGGGTTTATCGTCAGCATGCAAGCTTGAGTGAACATTAAAGATTTAATAATTTAATTCACCATAAGCATAGATGGAAGAAGAAAAGACATGCTCACCTCAAGAGATGGGAACAAAGCAGTTGATAAAATCCAATCACACTGAGAGATAAGGACTCTGAGCAATCATGGACCAGAAAAGGAGTTCCTTAAGTTGGAAAAATACAACTGGCATGATAGTTCATGGGAAAATGTGGGACATTCTCTTTAAAATTAATTAGCATTAAAATAAGGATGCTTTCCCAATTTGAAGACTGGCGTCTGGCATCTTAAACATTAGAAAGCAGCCATCTTAGGTGCATCCATTGGTCTCAACCCACCTGGATCAAAGGAGAATGAAGAACACCAAGGACACGAGGTGATTACGAGCCCAAGAGACAGAAAGGGCCACGTGAATCAGCTACTACATCATCCTGAGACCAGAAGAACTAGATGGTGCCCGGCTACTACCAATGACTGCCCTGACAGGGAACACAACAGAGAAACCCTAAGGGAGCAGGAGAACAGTGGGATGCAGACCCCAAATTCTCATAAATTCATACTTAATGGTCTTACTGAGACTGGAAGGATCCCGGTGGTCATGGCCCCCAGACCTTCCGTTGCCCCAGGAAAGGAACCATTCCCGAAGCCAACTCTTCAGACATGGATTGGACTGGACAATGGGTTGGAGAGGGATGCTGGTGAGGAGTGAGCTTCTTGGATCAGGTGGACACTTGAGACTATGTTGGCATCTCCTGCCTGGAAGGGAGATGAGAGGGTGGAGGGGGTTTAGAAGCTGACGAAAAGGACACGAAAAGAGAGAGTGGAGGGAGAGAGCAGGCTGCCTCATTAGGGGGAGAGTAATTGGGAGTGTGTAGCAAGGTGTATACGCGTTTTTGTGTGAGAGACTGACTTGATTTGAAAACTTCCACTTAAAGCACACACAAAAATATTAAAAAAATAAGGATGCTTTCTATCATTATTTATATTAAATATTTAACACTGGAGGCCCAAGCTAGAACAAAATGACAACAAAAAGAAGGAAAAGCTGCAACTGCTATTACTCATAGATTACAGAAATGCCTCCACGGAAAAATTAACAAACCATTGAAATTAACGCTAGTCAATCATAAATATAAACTAAAAAATAAACTGCATTTCTATGCATCAGCATCAAGCCGACTCTGTTGTAGCTCTTAGTGAAAGCAGAGGACACTGACAAGGAAATAGCAGGATTCAGGTGGGCTAGACAAGGAGGGGAGAACACTATTTTACACCAGGCTTCATGTATAGCCATGGGTATGTGTTAGTCATCTAGTGCTGCCATAAGAAAAAAATAACACAATTGGGTGGCTTTAAAGAACAGATATTTATTTTCTCACAGTTCGGGAGGCTAGAAGTAGGAATTCAGGGCATGGCTCGTGTCTACTTCAGCTTCTAGCAGCTTCCAGCCACCCTTTGCGTTCCTGGCCTTGTAGATTATCTTCCCCTTTGTCTGTCTCCCTCTTCCCCTGTTTGTGTCTGTGTCTATTCTGTTCTTTTTGTAACTCAGAAGGGATTAGGTTTAGGACTCACCCTACACTGGTATGGCCTCATTAAAATAATTTTAAAAATCCCCTATTTCCAAATCAGGTCACATTTATAGGTACAGTAGTTAGGATTTCAACGTACCTTTGGGGTTACACAATTCAGTCCATATAGTACCCTCACCAGATATTCTAGGCTGAGAGTACAAATATGAGCAGCTGAGAGTTCTATTTTTTGTCTATATTAGTTGGCTATCACTTGTCTGAGTCCACCCATATAAACTTTGTAGCAACTTATTATGAAGGACCAGGCCAACCTTTATTAGCCGTGTCCATTATGTGGAAAAACGCACACATTCCCATCACTGAAGCCCTGAGAAATTCATCGATAAGGGTGGAATGGGGTTGGGACCAAGAATTGTTTCATGGCGTTGGTAACATGGCATAGCTGTCAGACATCTACGTGGAGATGGCAGGTAATAATACTGACAGCTAACACTTACTGGTGCCAGGACTCTTGTGAGGGCTTCTCCTCTCTTAAGATACTTGCTCTGCATGATACCCATGTGAGGAATGTATCATTATAAGGCACATTTTACAGATGAAGAACTCGGTACACAGAGTTACTCTGACATTTGAATAGAAGTCATGAACCAGGAGGAGTTGAAATGGATGGAGGTGTAAACATCACATCCTCAGCTACAGACAGACAGCCACCAACTCCCTGAGGCATCCTAGAGAGAGGGTGTCAATAGAGAGAGAGGACTAAGCACTGAGCCTGAGGGCACTCTGACATCTAGAAGCCGGACAGATGAACGGCAGCCAACAAAGCTCTCTGAAGTCCAGTGTGGTTCCTGGAGCATGGTCTGTCCTTTCTCTGGACTGCATTTTACCAGTCCCCCTCCCATCCGCACTGGGTGTCCCCTTCACAATGGCAGGGACAAAGTGTACTTTCACCACTGCGTCCACATGATGTAGACTATTCCTGGCACGTGGAATCTTTATCTGAAATTCCACAGCACATCTCTAGAGGCTCATGTTCTCATAGCTTCTGTCGCCTCTGCAGCCCTTGCTTCTGTCTGTCCGTCTGCTGGGCTGCACCACACGGAACCAGTTATGAAATTCAAGCCCATCTTACACTCGCCAAGGTCCTACTCACACAAAATTTGTATTAGCTTAAAAGAAAAGGTGTGTAGATAAGATACACAAGGGATTTAACTGCAGAAAACAAACCTTAAAATGAAATGGCTGGGAATGGTGGCCTCCCTTTGTAAAAAGGCGTCTCTGTACAGACTACGGGAAAATGCAGTTAAGATATGGGTCATGGGAAAAGGAGCGTTTGTAGCAATCTGGTAATCACTCAGACCACCTGTAAAAATGTTTTCATCCTTTTTCTCATACCTTACACAAAACAAAATTCCAGATGGATAGAATATTTAAAATTAAAATATGCAACCATAAAAATTTTAGAGGTTTTTATTTTCTTTTTATTGATAAAAGAGAAAGACTTTTTAAAAATCCCAAAATATGAAGGCTAAAACTGTTAAGATCTATAGATCTTTGGCATATCAAAAAGTATATGAAGGGAGTAAAAATACAGGCAAAGAGCTGAAAAAAAGCTTGCAGGCTAAGGATTTGAATAGAGATTTCTCGAAATCAGGTGTAGAAACTGTCAACAAGCACAGTAAAAGAAGCGTAACCTCATTAGTCATCAGGGAAATGCAAATCTAAACTAAAGTGCACTATTATTTCAAAACCACTAAGATGGCTAAAATCAACAGGATGGACAAGTGTCGGCGACGATGTGGAGAAGCTGGAATACCGCTGGTGGAAATGTAAAATGATCCAATTGTTTTGGAAAATGGTTTGGCAATTCTGCAGAAAGTTAAACAGAGAATTCCCATACAACACTGCAATTGCACTCCTAGGTCTGCACCCGGAGAATCAAAAGCATGTTCACATACAAACTCACACAGAAGATTCCTAGTAGTGTTATTCGTAACAGCCAAAATGTGGAGAGAACCCACATGTCATGACCTGATAGACAGGATGTGGTATATTCATAGACTGGAATATTACTCAGCCACAAAAAAGGCACCAAGTACTGATACATGCCACAACATGGACGAACCTTGAGAACATTACGCTAAATGAAAGAAGCCAAACACAAATGACCGCATCGTGTATGATTCCATTTACATGAAATGTCCAGAACAGACAAACCAACACAGACAGAAGTAGATTAGTGGTTGCTACGGCTTGGAGGAAAGGAGTAATGAGGATGACTGTTAATACGCCTTTATTAACAAGGGCCTTTATTTACGGGGCACTGAAAATATTCTTAAGCTAGAAAGTGGTGACTGTTGTGCCAAGTCTGCCCATATACTAAAAGCCACGGTATTGTGCATATTTTCAAAGGCAGTGTTACGGCAGGTGAATTGTATCTCAATAGAAGTATTTGTGATTCCTAAAAGACTAACTTTTCAATTAACATATAGAACCTATAAATCAGTAGGGAAAAAACAATCCAATTTTAAAACGTCTCCCTCCAAAGCAAAGGGAAGGGGGTACATTCCATCCGTACAGCTTATTTTTTTTATCTCTTCATTATTCAACTTCTATTCTCATCTTATGTAACTCTAAATTATACAAATAATTGTCTCCATTTTCCTTATCCCTGTTTTCACTATTTAACTAAATAAAGACAGCAACACAGTGTTTTTTATAAAAACCCACCCACATTCACTCAAATCATTTTTTAGCACTTCTTAGGTGCCAGGTACCAGGATGCTCTGACAAACACAACAGACAAGTTCCTCCCTGCATGGGCCTTCTATTTTTGTGAAGCAGGCAGATGATAAATCAGCCAACCAGCTCTTAATGTAACCTAACATTAAGGAGGGAAACATGTAATTTTGGAGCTATCTCAAGCTGTTGTCTCTCTCACAAAGATTTCTCCGAATCTAGTGAAAAGTAAACACCTCGAAGGAACTCTGTGGGGCCAATAAATGTGAAAAAGCCATTACATTTCAGTTTTGTTTTGTTACTTTCACCTGCTACCCTGTCATTATTTTTTAATAACATGATTATGGAGCTGACATCAAACTCTCACCACTCGGCTGAAAGAAAAAACCAAACCCGTAGCCATCGAGTCAATTCTGACTCAGAGACCGTATAGGACAGAGTAGAACTGCCCCATAGGGTTTCCAGGGAGCAGCTGGTGTTAGGACACAATTCCCTCTTATAAGAATCTGAAGGCTGTTCACTGTGGATGTGGGAGGGACTCAGTAACACTTGCAGAGATTTCCACATGGGTGGGGTGCTCTAGTGTGAGCATCGGGGGAATGGACCCCATGTGCACATTGCATCCTTCTGCAGATTATGACACAACAAACATTCACTCTTCATCGTCCTACATCTTGGAAGAGAACAGAGGGAATTGTTAGGCAGGACCCTTCGAAAATGCAGGGCAAGAAATTTTATTGCAACATTAAATGGAAAATAAAATCTTCCTACGTTTTTCCTCCTTCCCTACCTCATTTCAAGGAGATAGCTGGACTCACAGTGTTGAAGCCCTGAAACTTCAAGACTCTGAAGAGTCTGTGGTAAAAGCCTCAGCTCACTGAGGTGATCACACTGAGTGAACCGGAGCCCAGGGGAAGAGTGACAGTCAGATAGTAGGGTCCTAGACATTGGGAAGGGGTAGGACCTCCTTCTTGATAGTGCCCTGGAGGGGGTTACAGCACCTCAAAGGCTGATGCAGGCACATAAGTAGACAAACCCTATTATGCTGTTGACAGCCCCACCAAGGTTCTCATGATCCAGCTGAGAATGGAAACAGCAGAACGAATGCTTCTAGAGAGATCACCCACATACGCTGAGGCAATGGGTGTGTTCAAGGTCTTCTCCAAGCACTGGTCCTTCATTAGACCCTGGGAATCATTGCATATCTGGAGGAGGGAGTACCCTAAAAGTAAGTGAGGTTAAAAACTCCCCTCAATTTTGTAAGCAGGTAGTTCTGAGCCTCAATTCATTTTATTTTTTAAAAAATCATGCTTTTATTCATACATGATTTTGTGCAGACTCGCACATAAAATTCGTATTACTCATTCATGCATTAAGTCAACAAAGATTTCCTGTATAAACAGCTACATGTCAGACCCTAGGCCAGATGCTCTTAGTGATGAAATGACTTACAGAAGCTGCCTCACTGCCTGGTGAGAGAAACGGCCAAGTTAACAGGTGTATCAGTCACGTATTGCTGTGTAACAAATGACTCCAAAAGGTAGTGTCTTAAAAAAACAACCATTTACTAAGCTCACAATTTTTCAGGTTGTCAATTTGGGGTTCTTCTGATCTGGGCCAGCCACAGCGGCTCACAGCAGGGCTTACTCATGTGCCTACAATTTGATTCCAGGTCACCTGCGAGCCAGTTTCATAAAATCAACTCAGGGAAACCGCTGGATCCTCTTTCCAATGGTCCCTCATCATTCAGCAGGCTGGCCTGGGGTCACTCCCACAGGTTCTCAGGGTTTAAGAGCAACAAAAGGGCAAGACTCAATGTAAAATCTTTTCAATTCTCTCCTTGTATCATCTCTGCTACTATTTCAATGGCTGAAGCAACCGTAAGGTCGGCCTTCAACAGGTAGAAGAAGACTCCTACTGCTAATGAAAGGTGCTCTGGAGTCTCATAGAAGGCGTGGGCACAGAGAGAGGAAGAATGTGTAGTAAATGCAATTGTGTTTTATGCTGCAGTAAAGGGTTTCCTGGGTACAATGGAGTACAGAGCAAGAAGTGGACTCATCTACCAGGAGAAGATTCAGGCAAGACTACAACCAGGAAGTGATGCCTGAACCAAGTTGGGAATATGACTGAATAGTTAAGGGGTGAAAAAAGGCCGAGCATCCAGGAAGCCTCAGGTATTTTCCAGAGGCTTCAGTAAAAGGGGAGGGATGGCTTGATGAGAAAAGTCTGAGGAAACAGGCTGAAAACACTGGGGCATTTGTTACATTTGTGAACAGGCACAGATTATCTTTTGTTCTATTGTTTCCCTACCATTCCTGCCTCTTCTCTCCTTTGGGGTCACACAAAACAAGCCCCTACCATCCCCATGTGGAAACTTTTATTTTCCTTGGAGAAGACTCCTCCTTCCTCATCACCACCCCAACCTTCTTAATTTCCTCCTCAAATGGTCTCCCCATTTGCTGCTTTCTCTTCTAAATGGCCTCCTAAACAAAAGCAGTTCCCCAAGTCAACTCCCAAACTTCCCATTCTGACTGACCACAAAACTCCTGAGTCTTAGGGCTTCTTGGTGAAGTCATGAGCCTAATCTTTCCAATGGGGACAGTTTTCTTCACCTTCACGCTTCACCAGGGAGAGTAGGCCAGCAGACGGGAAGGGAGAGAACATCTCCTAGTCAGAGAGCAGAGCCTGTGTGAAGCCTCAGAGGCTAAGGAGACCTAAGAGTGGCTCAGAGTGGACATTTTATAACCAGAGCTGGAGAGACATGATTCCAACAGAGTCAAATGAGAGGACTGGGAGAAAGCAGCTGCCCATGATACTGTTATCATTCCCTGTGCTCTCTTTACCCACCAGGGGATAGTAACCCCTTACATGGCACGGAAAAGTTGCAATTCATTTTTAGTATCTAATCTCCTTCTTCCCACATTGGCACTAGCACTTCTCAAGTGCCTACCTGACAGTTTCATGTTTTTCTGGTTGCCCTGTTTAGCTTCAAACTGGGCCCATGGAACTCAGCACTGTCAGCAATGATGTCACACAGGATTACGGAAGCCTTGGTGCTAACTCAGATCTCAGCTGCTTTTTGAAAAGGGTGCCGATCTCAGGTCTTGTGGGAGAGAAACCTTAGCTACTGAATCAAGGAAATTCAGGAGCAAGCCAGAGTCCCCAGGTTATCAAAGGGTCCTGCTGGGAGAAGGGATAAATGTCCTTCAGAGACCATTATGTTTGGACATCTTCACCCAGGCAGGATGAAACAGTGATACACGAGGAAAAGGCCTTTCTCTAAGACTGTAGATAAAGATGAGGAAAAATCGACCCAGATTGATGAGTGCTACAGAACAAAAGCTCTGACTTCCACCAGAAAAGAGAGCCATGGTAGGACAAGATGAAGGATTTGGGATGAATGGATAAGGTCATAAGGAAGATTCTCCTGAGAAAGCACTTTCTGTCATTTAGTAGATAATTAACCAAAGTTTATTTTGTCAATAAGAAATGTAGGAATAAATGAGGGATGAAACAAAAGAATTCAATTGTAAGTTTGAGAGCTTTCCAGAATAGCTGCAGACAAGGCACTCTTTTGTTCTGGATCTGAACATGATGGAAGGGAAGGAAGCCAGTGGGCAACTGGGGCAGAGAGTATAGGATGGTGGAAAGGGTGGGTAGGAAGAAGCGTACTTCATTATTATATTTTCTACTGAGATGGAATTAATATACCATGTGAAGAACTAAGGAAATTATTCAGGAGGTTCTGGGAGTAGTAGGTTGAACAGCCCAGAACCCATATCATTGAGGGCAGAAGAAGGGCTGTAGACTCCTCCCTAGATCCAGGAACTCCCCTTCCCCTCCTGTGTCTCCTGCCCACCTCCCTCAAGAGCCTAACAACCCCTAACCACAAACATGGCTACAGGATAGAATTTTTTATTTTCCTACTTTTCTCAACCTGAGCTTCATCTAGGATCAGTCATGTATCACTCTTTTCAGGCCAGTTTTGTTGCCCTCCCCACTACTATTACCTCTGCTGTCCTCCTCCACCCAGTGCTGCCCTCCACTGACCCTGCTTCCTGCTGCTTCCTGCTTTTCTGACTGGCCTCTAATACCCTTTGAGAGATCCCCCACCCCATCTTCTGTCTGTCACTGGAGCTTACATTCCCCTCCCAAACTCCTTCTCTTTCTTCCTTAACTCGCCAATCATTCCCTCATACTCAGAAAAATACTGACCCTTATGCTGACATATTCAAGCCCTGCCCCCCGCCCCCCCCCCCCAGGAGGCATGGTTGTGATTTGGCTGCCCTCAGTCTAACCAACACTGAGTTCCTGGTCAGCATCCTGGAGTCCTGGCAAGAAGAGCCAGGTACCTCCAGGAGCATATGGAGGAGGAGACAGGGGCTGAAGAGGCTACCACACCTACTGGTGCTGCTACACATGTGGGAGACCTGGCTGCAGAGGGTGCAGGCATGGCCTCAAAGTCAAAGGAGAAAGCACATGAAGACATGCTAGGACTCTCAGACTGAGAGAAGCAGGATGTGTGGACTGCAAAATATGCACCCTTCAGGGAAGAACTTCATTCAGGCTTCTTAAACCCACCTCACCTGGAAGATCCATCCTTTTAGCCTTGTGCCCCTTCCACGCCCCCTCTAGTACATGGAGAGATCCAGCCCCAGAGCACCAGGGTGGAAGAAGCCCCAGGATAGCTGTCCGAAGACATGAGGTCCACTCAAAAGCCAAGGAGAGAAGAGGACAAGACTCACCTGCAGATAAGGTCTCGGGGCCCTGAGAATGAGCACAATGTTTGTAAGGAAAGAGAAATGGGATTTCAGTGGGACATGGAAGTCTGAGAAAGAGCCTCTGCAAAGATAGCTCTAAGGGAGGTGTGATTGTGAAGGTGGGCTGGTCACTGAGTTCTTTGTAGTACAAGGTACCAGACAGAAGCCAGACTCTGGGGGGAACCTGCCTGCCGGTGAGCAGTGGGCATAAAACCCTAAACCAGTGAGAATCGAATCCCTTCCCAGCAGCTTCTGCACAGATCAGTGATGTTTGCTTGGTCTTTCTCTTTTCTGTGGTCTAACCTGATCTGTCCTGAGATCAGAGAGTTGGAATAGAAAAGCCTGACTGAAATGAAATGAGCAAAGAGAAGACAAGGCCTCCTAAATCTGGTGAAGACAGAACACAGATAACCAAAGGTGAGGATGGGAAGAAACAGATTGAGTTCCAAGTCCCATCCACAGTATCCCAGGGCCTGGGAATCCCTGGAAGTGCCAGAGGTGTGTACTCCCTGGGAGATGCGACCCCAAGTGTCAGAGGAAGCCCTATGGAGCAAGGAAAGGAGGGCAGGGCCTCTAGGATGGGCACTTCCATACAGGCTGCCCATGTGAATTTCTCAGAGTGACCGTGACAGATCCTGAGAGGGAGAGTTTGAGGCAAAGGAAAGTAAGTTTTCTGAAGAGGGGTGAATTCCACAGTCTCCTGATAATGAAACAGAAATCCTGTCCTGCTCAGAGGTACTGAGTACGAGGGATTGTGAATTCCCATCCTGCACAGAGGCTGGCTGGGAAGTTCAACTGTCTAAAGACAATGTGGCCAAAGTCTTCTTTATCTTTCAAAGATGTATCTTTAACTTCCTGCAAATTCAATCCTGGAAAAAAGCCTAGAATATACAAGTGTGGGTTTTTCAGGAGAGCAACAAGGGGAGAAGGTGATAGTGGCATATCAGAGAAGGAGAACAACAGTCTAATAGTCCCTGTGTTACTTAATGAATCACACATGGTGTCCAGCATTCTTCCTTATCTGTAGACATGTAAATGCAGTAGATGTTTTAGCAATAACTGAATTAATCCTCACAGAATTCGTTTTGGCCATTTCCAGGTACAGAGACCAGAAGAAGTCATTAGTTACAAGAGCAAGCAATAATTCGCTGGTCTGAATTTTGTTCAATTTCTGTGTTTGCCCTTCATAGATGGATAAAAGTCTCTGAATCTGGCATTGAAGACAGTGTTTTCTCTATTGTTATGGATTGAATAGTGTCCCCCAAAATGTGTGCCCACCTGGCCAGACCATGATTCCCAGTATTGCGTGGTTGTCCTGCATTTTGTGATCTGATGTAATTACTTATGTGTTGTAAATTCTAACCTCTGTGATGTTAATAAGGCGGGATTAGAGACAGTTAGGTTAATGAGGGAGGACACAATCTACAGGATTAGGGTGAGTCTTGAGTCAGTCTCTTTTGAGATACAAAGAGAAGAGTGAGCGGAAATGAGAGGGACCTCATACCACCAAGGAAGAAGTGCCTGGAGTGGAGCACGTCTTTTTGACCCAGTGTCCACACGCTGAGAATTTCCTAGGCCAGGGGAAGATAGATGACAAGGACCTTCCCCCAGAGCCACAAAGAGAGAAAGCTTTCTCCTAGACCTGGTGCCCTGACTTCAAACTTGTTGCTTCTTAAACTGTGAGAGAATAAGCTTCTGTTTGTTAAAGCCATCCACTTGTGGTATCTCTGCTATAGCCACACTAAAAAAAAATAGCCACACTAAAAAAAAAAACTAGATAACTAAAAAACACATATATAAAATAGTAAAAAAAAAAAAAAAGTTTCAAATACACACACATACACGTATGATGTTATTAAACTTTAAAAGCTTTTACATTCTTATAACACATTTAACAATAGAGATTTGTATATAGAAGTTTTAATAAGAGCCATCCCCACATAAGTATATTGTACCTGCTCCCCTGAAGTGTCCAGTGTCCAAAGATACATATGTACCCTTTTACACACTTCTTTTTGCCGGGACACGTGTAAGTACATTCATTTCTTTGTTTTTATGGAAATTAGGTCACACTCTACCCATGTTTTTCTCTGAATCACTCTTCACTTGGTCAATATCATGAGTCAGAATCAGGCCAGGGGCTGACTGCAGAACAGATGATCAGTTGCTCATATTCACGTTCAAGTTGAAGCTGAAGAAAATTAAAACAAGTCCATGAGTCAAAGTATGCCCTTGAGTATATCAAACCTGAATTTAGAGAGCATCTCAAGAATAGATTTGATGCACTGCACACTAATGATCGAAGACCAGATTAGTTGTGGGATGATAGCAAGGACATCATATATGAAAAAAACAGTCATTAGAAAGACAGGAAAGAAAGCAAACACCAAAGAGGATGTCACAAGAGACTCTGAATCTTGCTCTTGAATGTACAGTAGCTAAAGAGAATGGAAGGAAAAATAAAGTAAAAGAGCTCAATAGAATACCTGAAAGGGAAGCTGGAGAAGACAAAGTATGATAATATAATGTGAACAGATCTGGAGTTAGAAAACCAAAAGGGAAGAAAACACCTGGCATTTCTCAAGCTAAAAGAACTGAAGGAAATATTCAAGCCTCTAGGTGCAATACTGAAGGATTCTATGGGCAAAATATCGAACAACACAGGAAACATCAAAAGTAGATGGAAGGAATACACAGACTCAATACACCAAAAACAATTGGTCGACGTTCAACCATTTCAGGAGGTAGCATAGGATCAAGAGCTGATGGTACTGAAGGAAGAACTCCAAGCTGCACTGAAGCCATTGGCAAAAAACATGGCTCCAGGAATTGATGGCGTACCAAATGAGATGTTTCAACACACGGACGCAGTGCTGGAGGTGCTCACTTGTCTATTCCAATATATTTGGAAGACAGCTACCTGACCAAATGACTGAAAGAGATCTATATGTGTGCCCATTCCAAAGAGAGGTGGTCCAACGGAATGCGGAACTTATCGAGCAATGTCATTAACATTACATGCAAGAAAAATTTTGCTGAATATAATTTAAAAACAGTTGCAGCAGTACACAGACAGGGAACTACCAAAAATTCAAGCTGGATTCAGAGGAAGACATGGAACGTGGGATATCATTTCTGATGTCTGATGGATCTTGGCTGAAAGTAGAGACTATCACTAAGATGTTTACCTATTTTTGTTTACTATACAAGCACACTCAACTGTGTGGCTCATGACAAATTGAATAGCTTACCAAAGAATGGGAATTCCAGAACACTTAACTGTAGTCATGCAGAATATCTACGTAGACCAAGAGGCAGTCATTTGAGTAGGGCAAGGGGATACTGTGTGGTTTAAAATCAGAAAGTTGTGTGTCATGGCGGTATCCTTTCACCATACTTACTCAATCTGTATGCTGAGCAAATAATCTGAGAAGCTGGTCTGTAAGAAGAAGAACATGGCATTAGTTTTGGAGAAAGATTCACTAACAACCTATGATATGGAGCTGATACGACCTTGCTTGCTGAAAGTAAAGAGGACTTGAAGCAGTTACTGATGAAGAGCAACCACTACAGCCTTCAGTATGGATTACACCTCAACATAAAGAAAACAAAAATTCTCACAACTGGACCAGTAAGCAACACCATGATAAACAGAGAAAATACTGAAGTCATCAAGCATTTCATTTAACTTGAATCCATAATCAATGCCCACAGAAGCAGCAGTCAAGAATTCAAACAATGTATTGCATTGGGCAAATCTATTGCAAAAGACCTCCTTAAAGTGTTGTGAAGGAAAGATGTCACTTTGAGGACTAAGGTGTGCCTGAGCAAAGCCATGATATTTTCTATCACCTCACATGCTTGAGCAAGTTAGACAATGAATACGGAAAACCAAAGAACTGATTCATTTAAAATATGGTGTTGGCAAAGAATACTGAATATACCATGGACTGCCAGAAGAATAAACAAATCCATCTGGGAAGAAGTACACCCAGAATGCACCTTAGAAGCAAGGATGGCGAGACTTCGTCTCACGTGCCTTGGACATATTTTCAGGAAGGACATGTCCCAGGAGAGGCTCATCATGCTTGGAAAAGCTGAGGGTCAGAAAAAAAAAGAGGAAGGCGCTCAACAACATGAACTGACACAATGGCTGCAAGAATGGGCTCAAACATGGCAATGATTGTGAGGATGGTTCAGGATCAGGCAGTGTTTCATTCTGTTTTACACAGGATCGATGGCCTCTAAGAGCCACAACTAACATATGTAAGCATATGTGTGTGTGTGTGTGTGTGTGTGTGTGTGTGTATACCCATTGCCGTCGAGTCGGTTCCAACTCATAGTGACCCTACAGGACAGAGCAGAACTGCCCCACAGAGTTCCCAAGGAGCGCCTGGTGGATTCGAAATGCTAACCTTTTGGTTAGCAGCTATAGCTATTAACCATTATGCGACTAGGGTTTCCATATAAAAAAAAAAAAATTTATGTATATATATATATACACACATATATATATACACACACTTTTTTTTTTCATATATATGTGTGTATATATATATTCTGTTCACCAGTTTTGCATCTCTAGAGATCCCAGGCTAAGATATTTGGTACCTACAGTGGTTCCAGAGGAACCAAATCTTAAGGACGAGTTTTTTGAATTGATTCTCAAGTCTGGCTAATCTTAAAGGCACTGATGACTGTCTCCAGTAGTAAATAGGCTATTGCTAATCCATGGTGGGAGGTGACAATAGAAATACGCAAAATACTACTACCACTGGATCAAATATTTGTGAGAGACAAGGCTCTGCCTGATTACATATTTGATACTTTTCTATAATTTTGTCAGAATAAGAATAATAAGGAAGCTGCTTGGTTGGTCCTGCTTTTGGAGCCACACTGGTGAATGAAAGAAATGGGCTCAAAGCTCAAGCACCACATACAAGACCTGAAAGCTGCCACTTGTGCCCAGAAAGAAAACCATATTTCTTATAGTAACAAGGCTAATGCTGCCAAAAATAAACTCAGATTCTTATCATAAGAGTGACTGAATTAAAGCGCCAGTTGAATATCCAACCTCAAATGGTTTCTGAAGTTAAAGTAAGGGCACTGATTGGGAAGAAATGGGATCCTGAAACTTGGGATGAGGACATATGGGCAGATAGTCAGGAAGCGGGGGACAATGAACCTCCAATTTCTGTTGAATCGCTCTTCCTAACAGAACCAGACCTCTTACTCCCATCTGAAGAGATTCTCTAACTCTGCCTGCTAAGGCACCCTTCCCAGTAAAACAATTATCCCTTCCACCTCCATCTGATGAGATTACCCCAGCTGTGCCTGAAGTGTCTTGTTTGAGTTGTCTCCTGGGGTGGTGTCTGGGGCATTGCCTGGGGCATCACCTTAGGCAGATGCCTTATAAGACACGGCTGAACATCCCACTGCCACTGCCCATTTTTGCTTCCAGACCTATACCTAGGCTTCAGTCCCAACAAGCCCCAAAAGGTGAGCTATGAAGTGTGACCCAGGAAAAGCTATGCTAAACTCCAAAAGAACTGCTTGATTTTTCTAATATATACATACATACAGAAACCTGGTGAATATGTGTGGGAATGGCTATTATGGCTGTGGGATAACGGTGCAAGCAACATAAAGGTGGATTAGTCTGAGTTTATTGATATAGGCCCAGGAAGCATAGATTCTTCATTCAGTGTTTCAGCTTGAGAGGTTAGAAAAGGATCTCATAGTTTATTTGGCTGGTTTACTGAAGCATGGATTAAGTGGTGGCCTACAATAAATCAAGTGGAAATGGCAGATCTGCCATTGTATACTGTAGGAGAAGGTATCCAAAGGCTGAGGGAAATTGGCATGTTAGAATGGATTTATTAGGCTGGACCCACAGACCCACACACGGAGTGCCCAGAGGGCTCTCTTTTTACCACAGCAGTGAGGTCCAAATTTGGGAAGCAAGCCCCAGCATTATTGAAGACTTCTGTGGTTGCTATTTTATGTAAGTAAGAGTCCACAGTGAGAACTGCCCTAACTGAATGAAGACACCTAACTACAATGCAGTTGACTGGACCCCATGGTGGTAGCAGCCAAATGGTAGCACTCAATCAACAAAGACAAGGTGGGTGTGGTTACCATAACAGACAGTAGAGTCAAAGCAGTAATCAGAACAGTCTGCTCGCATGGATTTATGGCATTGGCTACTTAGTCATAGTGTCCCTGGGAGTGAAAGAGCTGGGAAATGTACATCTCCTGGTACCTAGCGTCTTAGATATCCAGTGCTCCTGTAACAGAAACACCACAAACGGATGACTTTAACAAAGAAAATTATTCCCTCACAGTCTAGAAGGCTATAAGTCCAAATTCAGGGTGCCAACTCCAGGGGAAGCCTTTTTCTCTCTGTCACTCCTAGGGGAAGGTCTTTGTCACCAATCTTCCCCTGGACAAGAAGGTTCTCAGCACAGGGATCCTAGGTCCAAAGGATGCACTGCTCCTGACACTTCTTTCTTGGTGCTACTGAGGTCCCCCTGTCTCTCTGCTCTTTTCTCTTTTATATCTCAAAAGAGATTGACTTAAAACACAACTTAATCTTGTAGACTGAGCCCTGCCTCCTTAACATAACTGCTTCAAAACCTCGATCATTAACATCATAGAGGTATGATTTACAATACATTGGAAAATCACATCAGCTGACAAAATGGTGGATAATCGCACAATACTGAGAAGCATGGCCTAGTCAAGCTGATATATACATTTTGGGAAGACAGAGTTTAATCCGTAACACCTAGTATGCAGCTATCAACCTGTTAAAGCCTTTTTCTCCATACCTGTTTCAAAGTATCACCCGAAACAGTGTGCCTTCTCTCTGACCTAAGTATAAGGACCAAATAATGTACAGGAATCTCTGTTACATTTTCTCCATCTTACCATTATTTGGCCTCATACGCAGACCCAGTCACTTAATTGCGCAGCAGAATGAAGAGATTAAAGCCCCAACATTTTTGCCAGTGGACCAGGAAGGTAGCTGCTCAGACATCAGAGAGCCTCAGAGAGACAGAGACCAGGCGGCTCAAGAGAGGGATACCATAAAGTTGTTTTTCATACCCCTCCCCACTCCCACAGTTGCATATGCTTTGCTCTGACCCTAAGAAGTAGATCAATCCTTTGAGAACTGCATTATGGGTTAGAACACCAACAAGGTCCCAGACTGAGTGACACTCCCATAGATTACATCCAAATATCACTGCAAAGTCTTCAAAATCTGAACTGACATCTGAGCCACAGCACACAGAAGTTGGGAAAGAACCTGCAGCCTGAACATAACTGGGTCAAGTGATTCCTAAAACAAACAACATCGACATTTTCTGTAAGATTGAAGTAAGACACAGTCTTGGAATCACAGACAAAAACTTTAAAAAGCTACTTTAACCATGCTCAAAGAAGTAACAGGCACACCTTAGAAAAATAGAAAAATACATAGAAACCATTCACAAATGAAAATTTTAGACAGGAAAAACAGAAAAATAGAGATAAAAAATTCACTTGATCAGCTCTACAGCGGAATGCTGTTGACAGACAAAAGGATCAGTGAGATGAAAACAGTTCAATTGAAAATATCCAATCTGAAAACAGAGAACAAATATTGAAAAAAAATGAACAGAGCCTCAAAAAAATTCAAAAATATCTAACATTTATTTATTGGAATTCCATACGGTGTAGAGAAAATATGTGGTGTAGAAAAAAGTATCTGAAGAAATACTGGCTCAACACTTTCCCAATTTGTTGAAAGACATAAACTTACAGATTCAAGAAGCTATGCAAACTCCAACAAGTTAAACTCACATAATTTTACGCCCAAATGCCTCATTGTCAATTGTGGAATAACAAGGACCAAGAAAATATCTTCAAAGAAGCTAGAGAGAAAACAACTCATCTCACACAGGAGAAACAATTGGAATGACTCTGTATTCATCATCAGAAGCCATGGAGGCCAAAAGGCTGTGAAAACAACATTTTTTCAACACTGAAAGAAAAGAAACATTAACCCAGTGTTCTATAGGCTGTTATTTCCTTCATGAGTAAAGGAAAAATATTGACATTCTCAGGTGAAAGACGCTTAAGAGAATTCATCGCCACCAGACTTGCTCTAAATGAAACACTAAAGGAAGTTCTTCAGGTGGCAGGCTTGGAATTTCAGCAATTATGGCAAGCAACAAAGTGGAAAGTATCTTCGGAAGTTCGCCCTCCACCAAAGATTAGACAGGTCTATAAAACAAACAATAACACACGTGAAGAAAGTGTTTCTTAGTTCAATCATGTGTATGAGACCAAAAGTACAAAACCAGCCCAAAAGCACTGAAAAGAGGGCATGACGGAACAGGAATCATGGCGGATGGAAACGGGGAACTGGAGCACAGGAGAGGACAATATTGACACATCATGAATATTGCAACCAATGTCACAAAACAATTGTGTATAAATGGTTGAACAAGAAAGTAATTTGCTCTGTAAAGTTTCAAATAAAGCACAATAAAAAATAAAAAAAAAGTGGTAGGTATCTCGGTAAACATATTATGCTAACCCTGTTGTCACTGCACAACATGGCGCAGGACTCCCCTCTTTGCAAAGACTTTCTAGCCTATTGGAAAAACTTTGGAATATACTCTTGGTGGCAAATTAGTATTAGAGAATGGGGTTAATTTTGAAAATATGAGATGTCTGTACTCATGCCTGGTGAATAAACTGGATAATAATATTTTCAGAGCGAAATGAGATGTTCTAACAGAAAAATAGGCCTGAATTCCCACCTGGGCCATGAGCCTACTACTCTGAAGGCCTTTCCCAGAGAGGCATTTCAGGCACTTCTAGAGCAGCAGGAGCGCTGGGGAATGCAGGTGTCAACCTCCCCCAGGGCCTTCTCTGAGGGGTAAGTACCTGCTTTAGTACTGAGCTTAGTGGTTCATAAATAGTCATTCTGCATAAGGTCTTCAGGTTCAAGTCTGTAATCCAGCTGGGACTCTGTGTGTGCTGCATCTCTGCATCAAAAGAACATGCTTCTAGAAGCAGAATGCCAGGAGAGAGGCGGTTGGGCAGTTGGCGTTGGGGGGTGCTGCGCAGACAGGGGTGCCCGAGGGAGGCACAATATAGTCATTCTGCAGGAGGTCTAGTCCTTCTGCACAAGAATTAGAATGCTTCTCAATGCACAATAGTTTACATGCCGGACATAAACAAAGTGACTGAAGGACAAAGTTGAATAGTAAACCAAGCCACTCCCTGCCAGTCCTTACCTGAGAGGGTCTTCATCAGGACTTCCGGGGATGGAGAAGGAAACAGTAAACGCTGATTTATTTTACCTCTTCCTTCCTCAAGAAACAGGAACTGGTGTTAAGATGTCAGGTGTCAAGCCCCAAACTCCTCTTCTGGTCTGTATTTAAGCTGTATAATAAAACTGGGAATCAGGCAATCAGCCATGAGCAGACAGACCCAGGAGTATTTCCAGTGCCCCACATCTTTGAGCTCCAGTGAGATCCAGTTCTTAGTCCCTAGATTAGCAGAGGAGCTGAAAGACTGAAATTCTGTGTTTTCAGGCAACTTGGGCTTCAAGCAGGCACTTATTGCTAAAGTCGTATTTCTCTGTGTTAATTTATGATCCTTAACTCAAATCCGGACTTTTAAGCTCATTTTGATAACTCCTCATTAGTCTGCCTAGACAAGAGTCTGCTCACAGTCAGTGATGACAATGGAGGAAACAAAGTCCCTAGCCCAGAGGAGGGACTGTTTCCCAGATTTGGGGCAATGCCCCTGGGGAGCATCGGCGAGGTGCACTGTGGCCTCTGTGGCTTTGCCTTGTGCTCCTGGAATTGCACCCTGGGGGGGCGTCCATATGCAGACGCAGAGTCCGTGGGTGACCACAACTCCTGCCCTTCTGGGTCATCGTCCGGACGCACGTTGCGATATGCTTCCTGCCCCCCTTCCCAGCATAAGTGCTGCGATCACAAGTGGCAGAACCAGTTCCCAGGTCCAGACCCTAGGTCTTGCCCTCCTTGGCCTCAGGCTTCCCCTAGTCCTGGGGGAACCCGCAAGCCTGGCGGGTGCGAGGTTAGCACCCGGCTGGGCGGGCTAGGGCCTGTCTCAAAAGGCTCATGGCGCACGCAGGTTCCTCCCCCTTGGAGTCTGCAGGCTTGCAGTGGGCAGCCCGGCATCTCCTGCCTCCCTCGGACGCCCTCTCTGGGCAGCAGCTCCCCTCCCCCCGCCCCGCCAACCACCCAACAGTCCCACTGCCTGCTTACTGCTTCTAGAAGCGTGTTCTTTTGATGCACACATGCAGCACACACAGAATCCCAGCTGGATTACAGACTTGAACCTGAAACGCACAACTTTAAAACTACTAGACTGGGGGGGGGGGGGCGGTATTGGCAGTGAAAAAAGGAAAAAAAAAATAAGAAAGAGAACAATTACAAAAAAAGTATTAGAAGACTGTAACCTCACGTTATGGACTCAAGAAGGCTGCGGATACACAACTGCGTAGATAGCATACTGTTGTCTCTTTCTTTGCAAATAAGTCTTAGATGAGGGAATTTGGTACCAGGAATCATTGCAGGGCCTGACTTTGGGGAAATCTGGGATTGATTAATTGGCTTGCATGAGGCTACAAGCCCTGATAATCAATATTTAAAGATGAGATTCGAGCAATCTAGAACATGCATCAGAATTTTTTACAAGTAAATTAGCACCAGAAGAGGCCTTTAACCACTAAATAAAATGGGTCAGTAGTTCAAGATCTCCCTACAAAGAAAATGGCAGACCTAGATCGTTTCCAGTCAGGTTCCAGCAAACATGCAAGAAACAGTCATTTTAATCTAGTACATAGTCAACAGAGATTAGAAAACCATGAGACACTCCCCTAACTTGATCCTTATGGCTAGTTTAAAAATGATAACAAATTAGAGAAAGAAGGTAGAAGAAGAGTTAGAGGACAAGCACACTCAGTAACTGAGATGCAAAACCCTACACAAGATGCCAGCAAAGGAAATCCAGCAAAGGGTAAACCACGTAACATGCCATGATCAAGGCGGTTTATTGTAGGCATACAAATTTGAGTGAACATTAAAGATTTAGTAATTTCATTCACCACATGCATAGGTGAAAGAAGAGAAGACATATGCTCACCTCAAGAGATGGGGGCAAAGCAGGTTGATAAAATCCAATCACACGGAGAGATAAGGACTAGGAGTAAACATGGAACAGAAAAGGAGTTCCCGAACGTGGAAAACTACAACTAGCATGATAGTTCATGGTGACGTGTGGGACATTCTCTTTAAAATTAATAAACAATAAAATAAGGATGCTTCTATCATTATTTTTATTAAACATTTAACACTGGAAGTGTAAGCTAATACAAAAAAAGTATAACTGCTATTCATAGATTATAGGACTGTCTCCATTGAAAACCGTAGAAAATATTGGAATTAATAGTAATCATAAATAAAAAATAAATTGAAATTTCAATGCGTCAGCATCAAGCGGACTCTGTCATAGCTCTTAGGTGAAAGCAAAGGACACTGATAGGGAAAGAGCAGGTTCAGGTGGGCTAGACCAAGGAGGGAAGAAAACTGTTCTGCACTGGGCTGAACTTATAAGCACGGGTATGTGTGTTAGTTACCTAGTCCCTCCATAACAAAAAATAACACAACTGGATGGCTTTTAAAGGACAGAAATTTATTTTCTCACAGTTTAGCAGGCAGTAGTTCGAATTCAGGGCATGGCTGTAGTGGGAGGTCCTTCCTTGTCTACCTCAGCTTCTAGTAGATGCCAGCAATCATTTGTGTTCCTGGCCTTCTAGAAGCATCTGTCTTCTTTGTCTGTCTTCCTTTTCACCCGTTTGTGTCTGTGTGTATTCTGCTCCTTTTATAACTAAGAAGAGTTAGGCTTAGGACCCGCCCTACATTGGTATGACCTCATTCACATAATAAAAGCAGGCCCCTTATTTCCAAACAAGGTCAGAATTACAGGTACAGGGGTTAGGATTTCCACATACATTTTGGAGGGACACAATTCAATCCCTAACAGTCGACTTACCAGATATTCTGGATTGAGAGTACTCACATGAACAGCTGAGAGTAGTTCCAATTCTTTGCTACATTCAGTGGCTGAAACTTGTCTCAATGGTCACCCATAGGAATGTTGGAGCAATTTATTGTGCAGGACCTGGCCTACCATTCCTAATCATGTCCATTGTGTGGAAAAACACACACTCCCATCACCGAAGCCTTGAGAAATTCATCGATAAGAACGGAATGGTGGTTGGAACCAAGAATTGTTTCATAGCCTAGATAACATGGTGCAGCTGTTAGATACCCACATGGAGATGTCAGGTAATAAAACTTCACCCCACACGGAGATGTCAAGAATAATACCAACAGCTAATGTTCATTGAGTACCTACACCGGTGCCAGGCACTCCTGTGCTTTCCTTTCATGTTTGCTTTTCATGATGGCCATATGAGGAATGTATCATTATAATGCATAAAGAGGTCATTACAGAGAGTTAGGCTGACATTTGAATATATGAGTCTGGACCCAGGAGGAGTTTGAATGGATGGAGGTATAAACCTCACGTCCTTAGCTACAAATAGACAGCAGTAAACTCACTGAGGCATCCTAGAGGGAGGGTGTCAATAGAGAGAGGAGTAGGCACCAAGCCCAAGGGTACTCGGGTATCTAGAAGCCTGCCAGGTGAACAGCAGCCAACAAGCCTCTCTGAAGTCCAGTGTGGTTCCTGGAGGGTTGTCTGTCCTTGCTCTCAGCTGCATTTCCCCAGTGCTCCTCCCACCTGCACTGGGTTGTCCCCTTCATGACGACAGGGACAGTGTGTACCTTTCACCACTGTATCTGCATAACATAGACTACTTCTGGCCCATGGAATACACTGACTGAATGAAAAATAAACAAACGATAAGGACGTAAAATCCTTCGTAGTTGATACCTTGAAATACATTAAGGGGCTTCATGAGTAAGAGGGAGAAAAATTGATCAGGGCTGCTTCTGAGACCATCCCTTAGGCGTAATGAGTGTTAAACAACACTTAAACAAAGAGATTTAATGGCAGAGATGTATGTTAAAAAGATGTAAGTATAGCTTAAAGATTACTAGAAACATGCACATTATTGCAACTATAGTCAAATCGCTAAAAAACATATACTACATGCACACAGAATATTATAAAGTAATTTAATGCCCTCATTAAAAAAAAACAAAAAAAATTACCATGAAAAGACTAATGTTGAATGAAAATATCAGGATATAATATCTGTGTTAATATACATAACTGTGTGTGCTAATACACACATAAAACCAGTTGCCACTGAGTCAGTTCTGATTCATGATGACACCAGTGTGCCAGAGTAGAACTGTACTCCATAGGGGTTCCAATGGCTGAGTTTTCGGAAGTAGGCTGCCAGACCTCTCTTTCATAGCAATTCTGGGTGGACCTGAACTCCAACTTTCTGTCAGCAGCTCAAGATATTAACCATTTGCATCAACCAGAGACTCTAATACACATACATGCCAATATAAGCAAGAAAATAGACATATCGGAACGTTAATAATTTATTCTATGCATTACGTATGTTTTCTTGTTTTTTTTTTTGCATACTTTCCCATTGCTTCCAAGTTTTTGAGGAATAGAATGTACTTCTGGAAAAATTCATGAGAGATTTTTAAGTAATGAAATAATTAACAGAAACAGAATGAGTAAATCTGTGGCAAGGCAGCCCATGAACCCAAGATTACAGTAACACTGGTATGAAAAGCAGAATTGTGGAGTCCTGAAGCTCAGTGGTTCCATGCATCCATCAGGAAAGAGGGAAGAGCAAATGAACAAGGAGAAAATACAGTGAGCCAGAGGAGTGGGAGCCCTCTGTTGTGGGCACAGTTTTCTCATGAAACTTTAGATGGACACAGTGGGTGAGATTATCCACTTCCATCATACAAACATTTTTATTACCCTTGATTTTAACAGAACTATGTTATAAAAACAAATAATAAAATAAAGTATAATAAAAGAATAAATCTCATCAGTGGACTACTATCATTTTCCCCAGCCACTGAGGAGGGCAGGAGACACACAAGGGAAAGAAGATGGAGCAGTGTGAAAACTCATGCTAAGTGGGGAGGAGAGTGTTTCTGAGACAGGCCTTAGCTGCTACCACCTAGGGAAGTAGGCAGCCATGCACAACCAACTGGAAGAAATGGTACATTATTTCTGAGACCTACTCCAGCTCATAACAAATTATGGATAACATGGGGAAGAATGAGATTTCCAGGACACTTAACTGTTTTTATGAGAAACCTGTACATAGAACAAGAGGCAGTCATCTAAACAGAACAAGGAATACAGCATGGTTTAAAGTCAAGAAAGGTGTGCATCACCGTTGTATCCTTTCACCATATGTATTCAACCTGTATGCTGAGCAAATAATCTGAGAAGCTGGTCTGAAGAAGAAGGCATCAGAATTGGAGGAAGACTCATTAATAACCTGAGATATGCAGATGATACAATCTTGCTTGCTGAAAGTGAAGAGGCCTTAAAGCATTTACTGCTGAAGATCAAAGACTACAGACTAACAGCCTAACAACTGGACCAATAAGCAACATCATGATAAACGGAGAAAATGTTCACGTCATTAAGGGCTTCATTTTTACTTGGATCCACAATAAACACCCACGGAAGCAGCAGTCAAGAAATCAAACGACACATTGCATTGGGCAAATCTGCTGCCAGAGGCCTCTTAAAGTGTTCAAAAGTACAGATGTCACCTTGAAAACTAATGTGTGCCTGACTCAAGCCACGGTGCTTTCAGTCGTCTCATACGCACACGAAAGGTGGGCAATGAATAAGGAAGACCAAAGAAAAATTGAAGGCATTGAATTACGGTGTTTGCAAAGAATATTGAATATACCACGGACTGCCAAAAGAATGAACAAATCTGTCTTGAAAGAAGTACAGCCAGAATATTCCTTAGAAGCAAGAATGGCGAGGCTTCATCCCACATATTTTGGACATGTTGTCAGGAGAGATCAGTCCCTGGAGAAGCAGGTCATACTTGGTAACAAGTGGCCACAACAATTGGCTCAAACATAACGACAACTGTGAAGGTGACGATAGGTAGTTTAACATACATTTTGACCCATATGAATTAAAATTTAAACAATTATTTCATGCCTTTTTGTAGGGGTTTTAGAATACACAATTAAAATAAATGTAAACAATTAATAGAAAAAATCTCTGAAAATAAAATTTAATTTTTTTACATCACTGCTCCATACCCCAAATCTAAATGGCTTGATATACAGCACTGGTCTTTGTGATTCACAAAAAGCAGGTACCAATTCCTGAACAAGAACTGAAGTGACAGGAGAAACTCCCCATGCTGTTATAGCCCGGAGTATGGGCCCTAATCCAGTGATCTGTCTTCATTAATTCCTTTTCATTTCATCTCTGTGGAAGAGGGGAGGGAGAAGGTGAGAGAGGGTTACATGTGCCTATTCTGTTCTTTAGCATCTAGTTCACTGCCAGGAACAAGTATTCGTAAGAGTCTAAAAAACGTTAAAGTACAAATAAGGAGGAAAACCTCCTAGTATATATATGTATTAGGTGGCACAAAGAGTTAAGTGCTCAGCTACTAACTGAAAGGTTGGCAGTTTAAATACACTCAGAGTTGCCTTGGAAGAAAGGCCTGGCAACCTACCTCCAAATAGTCACAGCTATTGAAAACCGCATGGAGGGCAGTCCTACTCTGAAAACTCACGGGGTCGTCATGAGTGAAAATCTACACAATGGAAACTGGATTGGTAATCTATATATGGCATAAATGTTCGGAAAATTAGTTTCTGAACATATACACGGCATACAGAATACACTGCACATTAGTATTATGTGCCAAAACCCACTGTCATCAAGTCGATTCTAACTCAGTGACCCCAAAGGACAGAGTAAAACTGCCGCATAGGGTTTCCAAGGCTCTAAGTCTTCACTGAAGCAGACTGCCACATCTGTCTCCTACAGAGAGGCTGGTGGGTTCGAACCACTGACCTTTCAGTTAGCAGCCAAGTTCTTTAACCACAGAGCCACTAGGGCTCACTGCTGTCATGTACAGTGATTACATAAGCAAATTCTGAAACAAACTGCCTGGGTTTAAATCCTAACTCAATTTATCAGCTGGGTGATCTGGGCACGTTACTTTACCTCTCACTGCCTCAGTTTCCCATTTCTAAAATGGGTCTTATGCAAAAGGTTGTTACGCAGGTTAAATAAAACACACAAGGCACTTAGAAAAAGGCCTTACACACAGAATGAACACAATAATTTTTAGCTTTCATAATTATTAAGGGAATACAAACAAATGGCTAGGTTGAAGGAACTTCCATTGAAAAAGAGTTGAGTTCCAAAATTCATGTGTAAAGTCATTTACATCAACTGTTAAAGTTGTATGTTTAGATTCAAGTGATTACTGAGGTGTGTTATGATCTTGAACAGAGTTCTGGGGACTATACAGGCAGACTCTGCATGCCCTTCTCCTGCACATCCATTCCATCTCCCTTGGAGCCCAGACGTCATGTTATCAATTAAACCCCTCCCACGCTGGTGGTGTACTGTTTAAGAGCTACGGCTGCTAACCAAAAGGTCATCAGTTCAAATCCACCAGGCGCTCCTTGGAAAGTCTATGGCACAGTTCTGCTCTGCCCTATAGGGCCGCTATGAGTTGGAATAGACGCAGTGGCAATGGGTTTTTAACGGGTATGAGGTAACTGTTCAGTGCTTAAAGACGTACCAAAAGCAACCACTAACACAAAAGTATAGTAAAAGGTTCTTATTTCAGAGTAGCAAAACCTTAGTTTCTAACACAGTGGTGAATTAGGGTGGACTGTGGATCAAGAGGAGCTCTGGTGGCATAGTGGTTAAGAGCTCAGCTGCTAACCAAAAGGTCAGCAGTTCGAATCCACCAACTAGTCCTTGGAAACTCTATGGAATAGTTCTATTCTATGCTATAGGGTCTCTATGAGTTCAAATCAACTAGGGTCTCTATGAGTTGGAATCAACTTGATGGTGACAAGTTTGGTTTGGTGGGTGTCATGGATTGAATTATGACCCTAAAAAATGTGTGTCTCAACTTGGTTAGGCCATGATTCCCACTATTGTGTAGTTGTCCTCCATTTTGTGATTGTAATTTTACTGTAAGAGGATTAGGGTGGGATTGTAACACCACCCTCACTCAGGTCACCTTTCCCTGGGGTGTGGCCTGCACCACCTTTTATCTCTCCAGAGATAAAACGAAAGGGAAGCAAGCAGAGAGTTGGGGGCCTCAGACTATCAAGAAAGCAGCACCAGGAGCAGAGCGTGTCCTCTGGACCCAAGGTCCCTGCACCTGAGAAGCTCCTTGACCATGGGAAGGCTAAGGACAAGGACCTTCTTCCAGAGCCGAAAGAGAGAGAAAGCTTTCCCCTAGAGCTGATGCCTTGAATGTGGACTATTAGCCTACTTTAATGTGAGATATTAAATTTCTCTTGGTTAAAGCCATCCACTCATGGTATTTCTGTTATGGCAGCACTAGATGATGAAGACAGTGGGTCAAGGTGGAAGGGGTGGATGAAGGACAAAAAAAGAAAAATGGACAACAGGAGAAATATAAGAATTCAGAGAACTGTGAAAATTTAATTCCTGAATATACTTTCTTTCTCCTCCCTATAACTGGAAGGACTTTTCTCATATACAGCACATATAAGTAAATCCTTGCAATATTTAAAACACTTAGATTTTTGTAAAACTCATTCTCTGAAAACTCATGGTGGCCCCATTAATTTCTGGCTTAAAAACAACTCAGAACTAAAAAGAAGCATAAATAAATAAATAAAGGCACTGCTGTCATTTGCGGGTGATGTTCTTTTCCTGCTATCCACAACCCACACACTCGGGTTAATTTTCCAGGGTCAGTGTTCATAGACCATCCTCTTTCTCTTACCACCACCCCACCACCCTTAATTATTTAGAAAAGGCAGGGCCAGTCAGTGCTCCAAACATCAAGTTTTCTCTCCAAAATGCCAACTGGCACTTGGGGAGCAGGCTACATTCTCAGCTGTCAGCACTTCCACTAGCCCCTGCAGATAAGGAATGTGTCTCCACTGAACTGTTCATTGTAATTAAAAAAAAAAAAAAAGTAAAAAACTGTTTCTTAAAAAAAACCAGGCATTTCCCTATTACCCACCCACCCCACTCTCCCACACCCAGTGCTCCCTCACCACACACACACTCAAATATTTCATACCAAGGGTGTGTCCCAAGCACGGGGTCTGGCTCCGCTCTTCTTTTACACCCCTTGGAGGCCTCTGGAGAAACCATACCTTTGGTTGGCAATTCCCTGAACCCTGCCTATTCAAGCTGGCACTTATTCAAAAAGGCAGGTGAGTCTTCAAGTCAGGTTTTTAAAAGGAGTTTAAGAGGTGCCAGGTGATATGCCTACTCACCCTCAAATTTCTCAAAGGTAATAATTTCTTCAAATGTTTACAATGTCTCAACTATGGGTTAATTAAATCCCTTAGGATGGTGGGCATAGGAAAATCCTCCATCTCAATGCCCCCCATTTCGAAAAAAAAAGAGGGGAATCTCCAAAATTACAAATTTCAATTTCTACATACTTGATTGAACTAAGGAGTAAGTTCCTCACATGTATTATTCTTGGTCTGAGTCCTGGTGGTCCAGTGGGTAAGAGCTAAGCTGCTAACCAAAAGGTCTGCAGTTTGAATTCATCAGCTGCTCCTTAGAAACCGTATGGGGTAGTTCTACTCAGTCCTATAGGGTTGCTAAGAGTTAGAATTCACTGGATGGCAATTGGTTTGTTTGCTTTTCAATCTTTGGCTGAAAGGTGGACTTTGTTATCAATTTATTAAATCAACTGGTAATTTGCTGGATATTTCTCATACAGGAACTTATGATGTCTTCAAATCCAGCTAATCAGGTTTAGGGAGAGAGAAACTTCTCTACCTTAGCTTCCCTGCCATTCCCACACCTTTTTCATTGATTTCCATGCCCTGTTTAAGTAACGTCACTCATCACTTCTCACTGTCTAGGTTATCTGAGCCAATTCATGGCAGTCAATTCCACCTGCGCCCTAGGATACCCTCATTTACATACTCTGCCCTGTTCCTTCACCAATGGCTGACCTCACATCTCCCCTTGAATGTCTACTAGGCATCTCAAACTTAATGTGGTTCAAACAAAATTCTTCGTCCAAGTGTCTTATCTACCTCCCAGTCTTCCTTATCTCAGCAAATGTTCTCACTATCCTCTGGGTCGTTCAGGACAAAAACCTAGAAATCATCCTTGATTTCTCTCCTTTATTCAAATCTTGCATCCAATCCATTGACATATTCTGGACTCTTGGCACTACCTTAACATAAATCCTGACTCTATCCACTTCTCACTACCTCCACCTTACATCCACCATCATCTCTTGGTTAAAACTGGACTCTATGCACCGATCTTCCCTCTTACAATCTACATAACAGCATCATTTCAGTGGCTTCTCATGGCAATTAGGAAAAATTCCCAAATCCTTCCCATGGTCTTTCATGATGCGGGGCTTGCTCACCATACTAACCTCATTTCCTAACAGTCTTCCCTCGGTTCACTCCACACTAGCCATGACTTCTTTCCTGAGCTTCCTCAAACGTGCCAAAACACTTGGTTATTTAAGGGCCTCAGAAACAACTCTTTCCTTTATTGGCAATATCCCTCCCTTCAGAACTTCATACAGCTATTCTCTCCTTTGATATAGGTCAGTTATCTCCTCAAATATCCTGCTCCCAGAAGCCTTTACTATTAATCTAAAACAGCTCACCCCACTCATTCCCTCACATGCAACTCTGTCTTATTTTCAAAATATTTAGCTCTCCTTGACATTTTTTGTTAATTATTACCTGTATTTTTTCTGGTTGAGAATATATGCAGCAAAAAATACACCAACTCAACAGTTTCTACCTGTACAATTTAATAACACTGGCTACATTCTTGAAGTTGTGCAACCATTCTTACCCTCCTTTTCTGAGTTGTTCCTCTGTCATTAACATAAACCCACTGCTCCTTAAGGTTCCTATCTAATCTTTTCAGTAGCTGTTGTCAATCTGATGCCATGTAGACAGTTCTTAAAAGAGCATATGCTCAAGGTAGACCATTTTTATTAGTTAAGTAAGCTAATGTTCTGGAGCCCTCATGGCACAGTGGTTAAGTGATACGGTAGCCAAGCAAAAGAAGAGCAGTTTGAATCCACCACCTGCAGCTTGGAAACTCTATGGGGCAGTGCTATTCTGTCTTACAGAGTCTCTGAGTTGGAATCAACAGCAACAGTTTGGTTTTTTCTTTTTCATACTTCGGTTTTAAGATGATTCAAGGGAATGCTTTTGGTGTAATGTTTAAAGATTATCTCACGGCAATAGTTTCAGGAGTTCATTCACCCTCAGTGGCTCCAAAAAGTCTAGGGTTCATTTGAAATTCTGTTCTGCATTTTCCCCCTTTTGATCAGGGCTTTTCTATGGACTCTTTGATCAAAATGTTCAGCGACAGGAGCCGGGAACCTTCTGGTTCTTCTGGTCTCATGGCATGCTAGACGTTCTTTTAAAAAACATGAGTGGATGCTGAAGGTTATCAAATACTTATTTTATTACACCTATTAATATAATCACATTTATTTTTCCTGTACATATGGCAAATTATACTGATTCATTTTCGAATGTTAAACTAACCTTGAATTCTTGGGATAGACCCAACTTGGTCATAATATATTCTTCTTTAGAGTATTGCTGGATTTGTTTTGCCTATTTATTTTTATATTTTGCATCTATGTTCATCAGTGACATTGGCCTGTAATTTTCCCATCTTCTGCTTCTCTTGTCAGGTTTTGGTATCAATATTCATTCTACAAGCTTTATAAAATGAGTTTGGGTATATATTTCATTTTATATTGAAGAATTTGTGAAATATTTCTTGAATATTTGGCAGAATTTGCAGGAAAAGCCATCTGATATGAAGTTTTCTTTTTGAGAATAGTTTGAGCTCTAATTCAATTCTATTAACAGTTGTGGAATTACTTTTGCTTCCTGTTTCTTCTTGAATCGTTGTTATTAACTTACATGGTATGATACGTTTGCCTACTTTACCTAAATTTGCAAATTTATTGGCTAATACGGTCCATAACATTCTCACATTATCTTTATGTTGTACAAGATCTGTAGTCATTTTCTTTCTAATTCCTGATATTCGTTTTTTATATCTTCATTCTTTTTCACTTGATCAATCTTGCCTAAAGTTTGTCAATTTTACTAGCATTTTCTAAGAATCAACTTTAGTCTTTGTTGATCGTCTGTTGCATGTATTCAATCATTAACAGAAACAAAAATTCCTATGAATGTTTGTTTCTGGTTTTTTCCCAACATTTTGAATGGATGTTTAACTCACTTATTTTTCAAGATTTGTTCTTTCCAATTATATTTTTAAGGCTATAAGTTTCCTATATTATATTGTCTGTACTGCACAAATTTTTATATGCACTATGTTCATAATTGTTCACTTCAAAATGTATTCTAATTTTCATTATGATGTCTTTTTTGACTCATAGTATTTTAAAATATCCGAGCACATGGAGATTTTGTATTTTCATTTTCTAAGATGGTTTTTTTTTTTTTTTAATTATGGTGTACTTACATAAAAAAAAAATGGAGATTTTGTATTTTCATTTTCTAAGATGGTTTTTTTTTTAATTATGCTGTACTTATATCCTCTATATTATTGCAGACTCTTGAAATTTGTTGAGACTTGCTTTATAACACAGTATACAGTTAATTTTTATACACACTATGTATGTGCATGAGATGAATGTATATTCTTTCATGGTTAGATAATACACACACATACACATATATCAATTTGGTATTTTTTTACATGTTAAATCTTCTGTATCCTTGATAATTTATGGACTTCTATGTTTCTGAGGGGTGTGTTAAAAATCTATTATGATGCATGATGTCAAAAGGAGCCCCAGTAGTGCAGTGGTTAAGCACTCAGCTGTTAAACCTTTTGATTTGATCCACCAACTACTCCACAGGAGAAAGATATGACCGTTCCCTTCCATAAAGATTACAGCCTTAGAAACCTTTGGAGAAGTTCTACTCCATCCTATATTCACTATGAGTCAGAATTGACTCAACAGCACACAAGAAAAAATGTATAATGTGATGGAAACTCAGAAGTACGAAGCTAAAAAGAATTGGTCCTACCTCCAGGGTCAAAGGATGAAGGACAGAGAAAACAGCAGAGACATCCAAAAGCTTGGAAAAAGGGCTGAGAGGACAATGGTTGGTGGTTTAAGGGCTTTGAAGGGCTACCATATATACTGAGGAATCTGAAGTGCAATGTTCTTGCCTAAGGATGAAGATATGCTCATAAAGATCCTGACAAAGCTTTAGGCTTGCACCTCTGGCTGATCTTTGGGCTCCATGGGGGCAGGAAGTGAAGGCTAGGGCAGAGTTTTAGGCACTCTTGCTTAGCATTGAAAGAACGCGCCAGTTCAGAGCCAATCTGCAAAGACTGGGATAATGTTACTTTTTCTTTTTGGCTACAAGCATTTAAAGAAAGCACTGTCAGGTCATGAACTGACTGCTGAGATAACAGAACAGAACTTCAGTGTCCACACATGAGAAGACATACAATCTCTGCAGAAATAGTTTGGAAACATCACTAAGCAAATGGATGACTGGCCCTCAACAATTAAAAAAAAAAAAAAAAGCAAACCCTAATGACAGGAGGGAATCTGATTTCCAGAGTTACATTATAATATTTAAGATATCCAGTTTGCAACACACTATTCTAAGTCATAAAAAGAAAAAAGAAAAGGATGGTTCATTTGTTAAGAAGAAAGAAAGAAGAGAAATGAACAGAAAGCATCCCTAAGGAAACACAGATATTGGGATTACTAGACAAAGATTTTAAACCAATTGTCTTAAATTTCCTCAAAGAGCTAAACAAACCATAGACACACACACAAAAAAAGGAAACCAAGAGAAGAATGTATGAACAAGTAGAAAACATTAATAAAGAAATATTATACAAAAGAACCAAACAGAAATTATAGAGCTGAAAAGTAGAATAGCTGAAATAAAATTTTCATTAGAGGAGCTCAACAGCAGATTTGAGCAAGAAAGCAGGAAAATGTAAACTTGAAAAAGCACAACTGAAATTGTTCTAACTGAGGAGCATAAAGGAAGAAGAATGAAGAAAATGAACAGAGCCTAAGGGACCTGCGGGACAACATCAAGCATACCAACATACTCATTAAGGAGTCCCAGAAAGGAAAGAAAGATGAAAGGACAGAAAGAATATTTAAAAATGTAATGACTGGAAGTTTCCCAAATGTCACCTAGATATCCAAGAAGCTCAATAAACTCAAAGGACAGTAAATACATAGATATCCACAGACAGACATAATCAAAATGTCAAAAGACGAAGATAGAAACTTGAAAGCAGCGACAGATAAGTGACCCCTAATGTACAAAAAAATTTTTTTTTTAATGTACAAGAGAGTCTCAACAAGTTTAACTGTTGATTTTTCATCAGAAACCATTGAGACAAGAAAATAGTCGAATGATGTATTTAAGGTACTGGAAAAAAAATACAGAAACAAAACTATGAACCAAGATGTCAATATCTAGCAAAACTATCTTTCAAAAATGAAGGTGAAATTAAGACATGCCCAGATACACAAAACCTGAGGGAGTATGTTAGCAGCAGAACTGCCTTATGAGAAATGCTACAGGGAATCATCCTGGCTGGCACGGAAGGACACTAGACAGTAACTTGAAGCCATAAAAAGAAACGAAGACTCTGTAAAGGTAACTACTTAGATAAAACAAAGTCAGTAATATTTTTATATCACGCCTCTCTTTTTCTCATATATGATTTAAAGCACAAATGCATAAAAATACTTATACATCTCTCTTAACGGACACACAATGTATAAAGATGCAATTTTTGTAACAGCAACGTAAGTAGGGGAGGTAACTGAGATGAATAAAAGCAGAATGTTGTATACTGTTGAAGCTAAATTTGTATTAATTAAAAGAAGATTGTTATAAACATAAGATATTAATTGTAATCCTCATGATCACCACTAAGAAGTTAAAAAATATAAGGAAAGGAAATAAGGAGAGGATCAAAATTGTACACTTGAAAAAAATCAGTCAAACACAAAAGTGGACGGTAGTGAAGAAAATGAGAAACAAAATACGTATATGACCTACTACAAAGTAGAAGACATAAGTCCTTCCTTATCATTAATCGCTTTAAATTTAAATAGATTAAATTCACAATTGGGATCATTAAAGTTGTGTGTCAACTTTGTTGGACCATGATTCTCAGTGCTTTGGCAGTTATGATGTAGTTTAGCAGTCGTATAACGATGCAATCATTTCCATGATGAGATGTGATATAATGTGATTACCTCCATGATGGGATCTGCTGTGAGTAGCCAATCAGATGTAAGGGAGTTTCCTCGGGGGTGTGGACTGCATCCAATATAGGTGGACTTTCTGGCAAGGCTCTTGAGTTTTTGCTCACTCGGAATCCTGCAGCTGGCTCCTCTTCATCTGATCTCAAGATTTTGGGACTTGAACTCTCAGCTTACCTTCCAATTTTGGGATTCACCAGCCTCCGCAGTCTGTGAGCCACGGCCTGCCAGCTTACCTGCCGATCTTGAGATCTGTCAGCCTTTGCAGCCTGTGAGCCACAGACCTGTTGTATGACCTGCAGATCTTGAGTTCTGCAGTCCCTGCATCTATGTGAGTCAGGAGAAGCCACAAGCCTGACCCATGGACTTGAGACTTACCAGCCTCTACAGCCTCGTGAGCCATTTTCTTGATATAAAGCTATTTATATATAAATATATATATATACACCTCACTGGTTTTGTTTCTCTAGAGAACCCAGCCTAAGATACCAATTAAAAGACAAACATTGGCAGAATGCATAAAAAAATCATTCGATTGCTATCAAGCTGATCTGACTCATGGTGACCCCTCCCCTCATGTGTGTCAGAGTAGTACTGACACACAAGTGTGTCAGTTCAATGGCTAATTTTTCAAAAGTAGATCACCAAGCCTTTCTTCCAAAGTGCCTCTGGGTGGACTCAAACCTCCAACATTTTGGTTAGCAGCTGAATGCATTAACCGTTTGTACCTCCCAAGGACTACAACATGTATCTATGTTTATTTCTGTATTACTTCTCTTTATACTATATACATACATACACACATACACACACATAGACATCCATGAGTGGTTCATACAGATGCTTTGGACTTCAGCTAGCAGGGCTCTATTAATTATTGATAGAAAAGTACTGATACCAGTTATAAATGCGTATTTGTCCATTTCCCCTTTCAGATTTATTAGTTTTTGTATTTTGGAGCCCTGTTGTTAGACACATACACATTTAGGAGTGTTGTATCTTTTTGGAGAATTGAACGTTTATTATGTTATGTCTCTACTTATTCCCAATAATACTCCTTTTTCTGAAGTATAATTTGTCTGATATTAATACAGCCACTGCAGTAGAACTGGATAATTTTCAATCATTTCAATAGGTAGCATAAGATCAAGAACTGATGGTATAAAAGGAAGAAATCGAAGCTGCATTGAAGGCATTGGTGAAAAACTATCCTCTCTCCACCATCTTCACTAACCCTGACACCAACTGTCCCTCACACAGCACTCCCTACTTCTCTGCTGGGTTCAATAACTCATTGCAATGGCCACACAGAACTCATAGTCCATATTCACGATTATGGGGTTTATTAGGGAAGTAACAGTTATAGCTCAGGCTCAAAGACACTCAGAATACAGTTCTTCTATCAGGACAGCCTCTTCCCTCCTGTGCTGATAGGCGTGCCTCTGCCTGGCCTTGGGCCGGCCTCTCTCCAAAGGCACTCAGCTTTCCTTCTCCATGGGCCATCATCTCCTATAGCCAGGTCCCTGTTGCTCGGTCTCTCCTGCCATGGCATCTTACCATCTTCAGGGTTACAGCTTCCTCTCTCTATCTCAGTCTCTTGCTTCTAGGAGCTTCTCAGTGCAGGGATCTCAGGTCCATAATATACGCTCGGCTCTTGGCTGTTCTTCCTTGATGGGAGTTGAATCCTCCTCTTTGCTCTGGAACTGGTTCTCTTTGAAGGGAAAATAAACAATCCCCTTGGTGAGCCACAATTACCCTATCACACAGTCCTGCCCAAGCACCAGGGTGGATGTTATAAGACCATGGCTAGAAAGGCCACACAAAGTAAACAATCACATCACAGTACCTTGGACTCATTTTTCAAGTGAAGTACCAAAAATCCCACACAAACAGATTGGTAAAGAATATAATCAACAGCAAGAACATTTTCATACTTATGTTTTCTGTATTTGGAAGAAATCTATAGCACTATTCTTATTTTGCCAATTCACAGGGATCACAGAGATTAGTGGTAGATGTTGCAGTACCAGAAAACTCTCTGGTGAAACAGTCTGTGAGCAGTCTTACAAACATGGATATTCCACTAGAGTCAAAAGAATGACGTTACATATCATCAAAGAGAACATTTCAAGATCTAGCCTGAAGTACAATGTTGTCACTAATAGGCTAAAATCCATACACTTACAAGGAAGACTAGTTTATACGACTATTCAAATTTATGCACCAACCACTAATGCCAAAGATAAAGAAATTGAAGATTTTAAACAACTTCTGCAGCCTGAAATTGATCAAACATGCAATCAAGATGCATTGATAATTACTGGTCATTAGAATGTTAAAGTTGGAAACAAAGAAGGAAAAGTAGTTGGAAAATACAGCATCGATGAAATAAATGACACCAGAAATCTCATGAAAGAATTCTGCAAGACCAGTGACTCATCCACTGCAAATATTTTTTTTCACCAACATAAACGGCAGCTATACACGTGGACTTTACCAGATGGAATACACAGGAATCAAACTGACTACATCTGTGGAAAGAGAAGATGGGAAAACTCATATCATCAGTCAGAACAAGGCCAGGGATCAATTGTGAAACAGACTGTCAATTGCTCATATGGGAGTTCAAGTTGAAACTGAAGAAAATTAGAATAAGTCAAAAGGGGCCAAAATATGACCTTGAGTATATCTCACCTGTATTTAGAGACCACCTCAAGAACACATTTTACGTGTTGAACACTAACGACTGAAGACCAGACGAGTTGTGGAATGACATCAAGGACATCACACATGAAGAAAGCAAGAGATCCTTTAAAAGACAGGAAAGAAAGAAAAGACCAAAACGGATGTCGGAAGAGACTCTGAACGTTGCTCTTGAATGTCGAGTAGCTAAAGTGAAAGGAAGAAATGATGAAGTTTTGAGTATTGAGACGCCACCAGTGATCCCTCTTACAAAAAAGACCAGAAAAAACAAGTGAAGCGATTATATTTATGAGAAGCTAGGAGCCCTGAACATCAAAGGTAAAGTTAGAAAATGGACTCAGCGGCAGGGGGAGGGAGAGACTATTCAGAAGTGGAGAGGAGTTACTGGACCTGAATAGCCAGGAACCCTCAGGCACCGTTCCCTGGAGCGACTGCAGTGGGGCTGGCAGTGGCGTTCCACAGGCGTTTAGCTCAGGGAAGGACAGCAAGTTGCACAGACTACTCACACCTCCAGAACAAGAGAAGAACGGCACTCTCAGCAAAAGCTAATTACTTGTGTTTATTTTACCACGCCCCCAGCCCCCAAGCCGGCTTCAGTGGCTGTCAACTTCCCTGGGCCTGAGATAGGCCCTGGTACCACTCTGAGCCATTTTTCCATCCTTGAAGAAGGTATAAGTTCACAACTGGGGGAAAGATAATCTGCCAGCTCAATTAAGCTGGGGAGCTCAGGACAGAAGCAGCTCTTGTTCAGGCACAAACAGTCCATGGGCTTTGAATACCTTTCACCCCAGCATGGACCTGTGTGGGCCCATTTCAGGAGAATAGGCCCTTGTTGCCAGACTGCAACTGTTTCACCTGAACGGTGGAAAGATGGGTATTTGATGTTTGACACTGCTTTGCCTATTAAACAGGGTCTTCACCTACCCACATCAGGGGCATAAGGACTGCTGGCTCCACCCACAATACCTAGCCACCTGTGATAGGGCTCCAAGGATAAGTAGTACCGCCCAGAACTTACAACCAAAAGCATTGGGTGCCCACTGCCCTTCTACAGAACCCACCCATGTGCTCTACAGAACAGGGATGCACTTTCCTCACAGACACTCAGAGCACAGCTGTCAGACCCCTGCCTTGATCAGAGCCTGACCCCCTACTGCAGCCAGATACTTCTGCCTACACCAATGACCCCTGCCCCTTTAAGACTGTAGGACAGAGCCCGTACCACACACTTTATGACCAACTACCTGGGCACCTGAGTTGAATCCATACAAGAAAAGTAAATGAACTCCTAGGCTCATATGCCTGGTAACAGTGCTAGCCATCTGGTGATAGTACATTAGAGCTTCAAAGGTGAAAATAATCAACCTAGTGCACTCAAGCAGCTTATTTGGGTATACCAAAACTAAACAAAGCAAGAAGCTAGGATACAAAAAGCAAGCATAAAATAAACTAATACAATAACTTATAGATGGCTCAGAGACAACAGTCAATATCAAATCACATAAAGAGGCAGACACGGGGGCAGGACCAAGATGGCTCACTAGGTAGAAGATTCCGCTTATCCCTCTTGAAACAAAGACTCGAAAAAACAAGTGAACTGATTACATAAAGGACAATCTACAAACCCTGACCATCAAACACAGAACTAAGGAGTTGACCTGAGTGACGGGGGAGCGAAAAGCCACGCTGCAGCAGGGACCACTTCCAGAGCCAGTGTCCCACGCCACAGCCTTGAGCCCTCGTGGTTTCCTGGTGTCAGAGTGGTGGGGCTGATTGTGGCTTACTGAGACACGGAAGAACAGATATAGGCCCAACCCTCAGGACCAACCTCAGAGGGGACCCAGGCAGCACACACAGGCTCCACACAGACGCGGCTGACAGGGAAACGAAAAACTATAGGGAAGCAGCGACTGGTTCTGGAGCCTGGAGTGCAGCGTCCCAGAAAGGAAACCCTGGTGCTGGGCTTTGGACTAAGTGTGGGGGAGCCGATTGTGGCTTCCTGAGACGGTGTGAGCATGGACGCAGCCCTAACCCTCTGGGACAGTCTCAGCAGGGATCCAGCCACCACACACGAGCGACACAATGCTCTGGAATCTCAGAAAAAACAGTCCTCACCAAACAACATAAGTAACTTTGTATATTTTGCCAGGCTACTCTCTTCTATATATCTGATTCCACCCCTCATTGCCCCAGCCAGCTTCATTAACATTGGAATTCTCTGTGCCAGAGAGTGAAGTGCACTGCTGGATTTTTTTTCTTCTTTCTTTTCTAACCCATTCTCCTGGCCTGAGAAAAGCAGCATTTAACCATCAAAGAAAAAATCCTTCCCTGACTTCCCTAAACTGAAATAACAATACAGAATCAGCTCCATCCAGGCATTAACAGACCCATAGTCTTTGGCTTTCACCCTACAGGTAACTAGGTGGCTATTACAATGTAAAGGCAATTCTGATAGAGATCTGACCATAATTGTTTTAGCTCAGCAGTGGAAAGGCAAGTTTTGGAGGTCAGATATCTCTCTACCTATTAAACAGAGCCCTCGCTGATCCACACCAGTGAACTGAGGGCTGAGACTCCACCCACATCACCTAGCCACCTGCTAGAGGGGTCTGAGAATAGTGACGCCTACCCAAGCATTGGGTGCCTAAGATACAGCTGCAAAGCCCACCCACCAGAGTGCTCTAGAGAATAGAGCCACACCTACCTCACTGTCACTTGAAGGAAGGCTGTCAGCATCCTGCCCTCCTCGAAATGTGACCCCATGCCACTAATAGAAACTGGTGCATACAACCATCACCACTACTCCTCTAAGATAATACGTGAGAGCCTACACCACACACTAGGTGACCAGCTATCAGGACACCTGAGCTGATTCTATTCAAGAATAGTGAATGGACTCATACACTTATATACCTGGTAACAGCTCAGGCAAGCTGGTAATAGGACGTAAGTGATTCAAAAGCTAAATCAATCACGATACCACAATCTAGTAGCCCATCTGGGTGTCTTGTAACAAAACAAAATAAGAAGATAAGACTCAGTGAGCAAATATAAAAGAAAATATTACAATATCTTATAGATGGCTCAGAGACAGCAGTCGACATCAAATCACATGAAGAAGCAGACCATGATTGCTTCTACAAACCCCCAAATCAAAGAATCAAAATCATTCCCAGATGTAGATACATTCCTAGAATTGCCAAATGTAGAATATAAAAAAATTATATACAGAATTCTTCAAGACATCAGGAATGACCTCACAAATGAAATAAGGCAATCTACAGAAAACACCAAGGAATACACGGATAAAGCAGTTAAAGATATCCAAAAGATTATTCAACAACATAGTGAAAAAATTAATAAGCTGTAAGAATCCATAGAGAGACAGCATTCAGAAATCCAAAAGATTAACAATAAAGTCACAGAATCAGACAACTCACTAGGAAGTCACAGGAGCAGAATCAAGGAACTGGAATGCAGAGTGGGGGAGCTGGAGGATAAGACAATTGACACAAATATAGTTGAAGAAAAATCAAATAGAATTTAAAACTATGAAGAAACCCTAAGAATCATGGGGGACTCTATGAAGAGTAATTTGCGTGTGATTGGAGTTCCAGAACAGGGAGGGATAACAGAAAATACAGAGAGAACAGTGGAAGATCTGATGGCAGAAAAATTCCCTGGCATTGTGAAAGATGAAAAGATATCTACCCAAGATGCTCATCGAACCTCATACAAAACAGATCCCAAAAGAAAATCACCAAGACATATCATCAAACCTGCCAAAACCAAAGATAAAGAGAAATTTCAAAAGCACCCAAGGATAAACGAAAAGTTACCTACAAAGGAGAATCAATAAGTTTGCACTACTCGGCAGAAACCATGCAGGCAAGAAGACAATGGGATAACATATATAGAGCACTGAAAGAGGAAAAACTGTCAGCGAACAATCATATATCCAGCAAAATTCTAAAACATGAAGGTGAAATTAAGATATTTACAGATAAACACAAGCTTAGAGAATTTGCAAAAACCAAACCAAAACTGCAAGAATTACTGAAGGAAATTCTTTGGTCAGAAAATCAATAATATCAGATACCAACACAACACAAGGTCACAGAACAAAACATCCTGATATCAACCCAGATAGGGAAATCACAAAAACAAAATAAGATTAATTAAAAAAATTACTCAAAACAGGGAATCATTGATGTGATTATGTAAAAGATTACGATAGTGAAAAAAGAGGGACTAAATACAGGAGGCTTAGAAATTACATATGGAGAGGAAACCAAGGTGATACAGGGCGAAACAACTTAGGTTTTTACTTACTCAAACCAGGGTAAATATTAAGGTAACCACAACAAGGTCTAACAATTCCATACTTCAAAATAAAAACCAAGATAAACATAACGACTCACCAAAATAAATTCAACTACTATAAAAAGGAAGAACACACATTCTACAAAGAAAAACTCAGCACAAAAAGGTAAATGGAAAATGAAATTGTCAAAAACAGGCATCAAAATGACAGCACTAAACTCATACTTATCTATAATTACACTTAATGTAAATGGACTAAATTCACCAATAAAGAGACAGAAAGTTGCAGACTGGATAAAAAAACACGATCAGTCTGTATGCTTCCTAAAAGAGACACGCTTTAGAGTTAAGAGACACAAATAAACCAAAACTGAAAGGATGGATAAAAATATATCAAGCAAACAACAATCAAAAAAGAGCAGGAGAGGCAATATTAATTTCCAACAAAATAGACTTTAAAATTAAATCCACCACAAAGGATAAAGAAGGACACTACATAAAGATTAAAGGGACAATTTACCAGGTACATATAACCGTATTAAATATTTATGCACCCAATGATAGGGCCGCAACATTCATAAAACAAATGTTAACAGAATTAAAAAGTGAGATAGACACCTCCACAATTATAGCAGGAGACTTCAACACAACACTCTCGGTGAAGGATAGGAAATGCAGTAAGAAGCTCAATAGAGACACGGAAGATCTAAGTGCTACAATTAAACAACTTCACTTCATAGACTTATACAGAACACTCCACCCAACAGCTGCAAACTATAATTTCTTTTCTAGTGCACATGAAACATTCTCTAGAATAGATCACATATTAGGTCATAAAACAAGCCTTTGCAGAACCCAAAACATTGAAATATTATAAAACATCTTCTCTGAACAAAAGACCATAAAAGCAAAAATCAATAACAGAAAAACCAGGGAAAAGAAATCAAATGCTTGGAAACTGCACAATGCCCTGCTCAAAAAAGACTGGGTTATGGAAGACCTTAAGGAGGGAATAAAGAAATTCACAGAATTCAACAAGACTGAAAACACTTCCTATGAAAACCTTTGGGACATGGTGAAAGCAGTGCTCAGAGGTCAATTTATATCAATAAAGGCACACATATTAAAGAAGAGCCAAAATGAAAGAACTGTCCCTACAACTTGAACAAACAGAAAGAGAGCAACAAAAGGAACTGTCAGGCACCAAAAGAAAGCAAAAAATAAAAACTACAGCAAAATTAAATGAATTAGAGAATAGAAAAACAATTGAAAGAGTTAACAAGGCCAAAAACTGCTTCTTTGAAAAAATGAACAAAATTGATAAACCATTAGCCAGACTGACTAAAGAAATACAGGAAAACAAACCAATAATCCAAATAAGAAATGGGATGGGCCATATCACAACAGATCCAACTGAAATTAAAACAATCATATCAGATTACTACAAAAAATTGTATTCCAACAAATTTGAAAACCTAGAAAAAATGGATGAATTCCTAGAAACACACTACCTACCTAAACTAACACAAACTGAAGTAGAACAACTAAATAGACCCATAACAAAAAAAGAGATTGAAAAGGTAATCAAAACACTCCCAACAAAAAAAAGCCCTGGCCCTGATGGCTTCACTGCAAAGTTCTACCAAACTTTCAGGGAAGACTTACCACTACTACTGAAGGTATTTCAAAGCATAGAAAAGGACGGAATACTACCTAACTCCTTCTATGAAGCCAGCATAACCCTGATACCAAAACCAGCTAAAGACAACACAAAAAAAGAAAATTACAGACCTATATCCCTCATGAACATAGATGCAAAAATCCTCAACAAAATTCGAGCCAGTAGAATTCAACAACATATCAAAAAAATAATCCACCATCACCAAGTAGGATTTATACCAGGTATGCAAGGTTGGTTCAATATTAGAAAAACAATTAACGTAATCCACCACATAAAAAAAGGACAAGAACCACATAATTTTATCAATTGATACAGAAAAGGCATTTGACAAAGTCCAACACCCACTCATGATAAAAACTCTCAGCAAAATAGGAATAGAAGGAAAATTCCTCAACATAATAAAGGGTATTGATACAAAGCCAATACCCAGCATCATCCTAAATGGAGAGAGCCTGAAAGCATTTCCCTTGAGAACGGGAAACAGACAAAGATCCCCTTAATCACTGCTCTTACTCAGCATTGTGCTAGAGGTCCTAGCCAGAGCACCTGGGCTAGACAAAGAAATAAAGGGCATCCAGATTGGTAAGGAAGAAATAAAATTATCTCTATTTCCAAAGACATTATCTTATACACAGAAAACCCTGAGGAATCCTCAAGAAAACTAATAGAAGGGTTCAGCAAAGTTTCAGATTACAATACAAACACACAAAATCAGTTGGATTCCTCTATATCAACAAAAAGAACATTGAAGAGGAAATCATCAAATGAATACCATTCACATCAGCCCCCAAGAAGATAAAATACTTAGGAATAAACCTTACCAAAAATGTAAAAGAGCTATACCAAGAGAACTACAA
The DNA here is from genome assembly GCF_030014295.1 of Loxodonta africana. Taxonomy (NCBI): domain Eukaryota; kingdom Metazoa; phylum Chordata; class Mammalia; order Proboscidea; family Elephantidae; genus Loxodonta; species Loxodonta africana. The sequence continues at coordinate 661,225 of NW_026975074.1, forward strand.
GGTACTACTGCAAAAAAAACAAAAGGGACCTACGTAATTGGAAAAACATATCTTGCTCGTGGATAGGAAGACAACATTGTAAAATTGTCCATTCTATCAAAAGCCATCTATAGATACAATGCACTTCCGATCCAAATTCCAATGACATTTTTTAAACAGATGGAGAAACAAATCACCAACTTCATATGGAAGGGAAAGAAGCCGCGGAAAAGTAAAGCATTACTAAAAAAGAACAAAGTGGGAGGACTCACTCTGCCTGATATTAGAACAAATTATACTGTCACAGTACTCAAAACAGCCTGGTACTGGTACAGCAACAGACACATAGACCGATGGAACAATATTGAGAATCCAGATATAAATCCATCCACATATGAGCAGCTGATATTTGCCAAAGACCCAGTGTCAGTTAATTGGGGAGAAGATAGTCTTTTTAACAAAAGGTGCTGGCGTAACTGTATAGCCACCTCCAAAAAATGAAACAGGACCCCTACCACACACCATGCAAAAAACTAACTCCAAATGGATCAAAGACCTAAACATAAAATCTAAAACGATAAAGATCATGGAAGAAAAAATAGGGACAACATTAGGAGACCTAATACATGGCATAAACAGAATACAAAACATTACTAAAAATGACGAAGAGAAACCAGATAACTGGGAGCTCCTAAAAATCAAACACCTATGCTCATCTAAAGACTTCACCAAAAGAGTAAAAAGACCACCCACAGACTGGGAAAAAGTTTTCAGCTAAGACATCTCTGCCCGGTGCCTGATCTCTAAAACCTACATGACTCTGCTAAAACTCAACCACAAAAAGACAAACACCCCAATTAAAAAATGGGCAAAGGATATGAACAGACACTTCACTAAAGAAGACATTCAGGCAGCTAACAGATACATAAGGAAATGCTCTCGATCATTAGCCATTAGAGAAATGCAAATCAAAACTACAATGAGATTCCATCTCACTCCAACAAGGCTGGCATTAATCCAAAACACACAAAAAAATAAATGTTGGAGAGGCTGTGGAGAGACCGGAACACTTATATTCTGCTGGTGGGAATGTAAAATGGTATACAACCACTTTGGAAATCAATTTGGTGCTTCCTTAAAAAGCTAGAAATAGAACTACCATACAACCCAGCAATCCCACTCCTCGGAATATATCCTACAGAAATAAGAGCTTTTACACAAATAGATACATGCACTTCCACGTTTATTGCAGCACTGTTTACAATAGCAAAAAGATGGAACCAACCAAGGTGCCCATCAATGGATGAATGGATAAATAAATTATGCTATATTCACACAATGGAATACTGCACATCAACAAAGAACAGTGACGAATCTGTGAAACACTTCATAACATGGAGAAACCTGGAAGGCATTATGCTGAGTGAAATTAGTAGCAAAAGGTCAAATATTGTATAAGACCACTATTATAAGATCTTGAGAAATAGTTTAAACTGAGAAGAACATATTCCTTTGTTGTTATGAGGGGGGGAGGCAGGGAGGGTAGGAGAGGGGTATTTACTAAAGAGATAGACAAGAACTACTTTCGGTGAATGGAAGAACAACACTCAACACAGTGGAGGTCAGCACAACTGGACTAAACCAAAGCAAAGAAGTTTCCTGAATAAACTGAATGCTTCGAAGGTCAGCAAAGCAGGGGCAGAGGTTTGGGGACCATGGTTTTAGGGGACATCTAAGTCAACTGGCATAATAAAATCTATTAAGAAAACATTCTGCATCCCACTTTGAAGAGTGGCATCTGGAATCTTAAATGCTAGCAAGCAGCCATCTCAGATGCATCAATGATTCTCAGCCCACCTGGATCAAGGGAGAATGGAGAACACCAAGAACATAAGATAATAACGAGCCCAAGAGACAGAAAGGACTACATGAACTAGAGACTACATCATCCTGAGATCAGAAGAACTAGACTGTGCCGGGCCACAACCAATGACTGCCCTGACGGGGAACATAACAGAGATCCCTTGAGGGAGCAGAACAGTGGGATGCAGACCCCAAATTCTCATAAAAAGACCAGACTTAATGGTCTGACTGAAACTGGAAGGACCCCAGTGATCATGGCCCCCACACCTTCCGTTTACCCACTACGGGAACCATCCCCAAAGCCAGTTCATCAGACATGGGTTGGACTAGACAACGGGTTGGAGAGGGATGCTGGTGAGGCGTGAGCTACTTGGTTTGGGTGGACACTTGAGACTATGTTGGCATCTCCTGCCTGGAAGGGAGATGGGTGGGTAGAGGGGCTTAGAAACTGGCAAAATGGTCAGGGAAAGAAAGAGTGGAAGGAGGGAGTGGGCTGTCCCATTGGGGGGAAAGTAATTGGGAATATGTAACAAGTTGTGTATAAGTTTTTATGTGAGAGACTGCCTTGATTTGTAAACTTTCACTTAAAACACAATAAAAATTATTAAAATAAAAAAAAAAGAAGCTGACCCATGATTGCTTCAACAAGCTCTCAGAACTAAGACTCAAGGAATCTTCTCGATGAAGGTGCAATCCTGGAATTACCAGATACAGAATACAAAAGATTAATATACAGAACTCTCAAAGATATCAGGAAGGAAATGAGGCAAAATACAGAACAAGCCAAGGAACACAAAGATAAAGCAGCTGAAGAAATTAAAAAGGTTACTCAAGCACATAATTAAAAATTTAATAAGCTGCAAGAAACCATAGAGAGACTGCAATCAGAAATTCAGAAGATTAACAATAAAATTACAGAGTTAGAAAACTCGATAGAAAGTAAGAAGAGCACAACTGAAGAACTGGAAGGCAGAATTACTGAGATAGAAGATAAAACTCTTGGGACCAATATATTTGAAAAGAAACCAGATAAAAGAATTTTAAATGAAGAAATCCAAAGAATCATGTGGGACTTTATCAAGAGAAATAACTATGAGTGATTGCAGTACCAGAACAGGGAGGGCTAACAGAAAATACACAGGGAACTGTTGAAGATTTGTTGGCAGAAAACTTCCCTGATATCATGAAAGATGCTCATCAAATTCCACATAAGGTGATCTCAAAAGAAAGTGACCGAGACATATAATAATCAAACTTGCCAAAATCAAACATAAAGAGAATTTTAAGAGAGGCTAGGGATAAAGGAAGTCACCAACAAAGGAGAGTAAATAATGATAAACTTGGACTACTCAGCAGAAATCATGGAGGCAAGAAGGCAATGGGATGACTTATACAAAATATTGAAGGAAAAAAATTGCCAACCAGGAATCAAACCATAACCCTGGCCCTCTGGCCTTAGCCCTCTAACTCTAGCCCCTAAGCCCTAAGTCCCAAAGCCCCTAAGGCCCTAAGCCCTTAGGTCCTAACCCCCAAGGCCCTAAACTCTAACCCTAACCCAAACTCTAACCCCTATACCCTAAACCCTAAACCCTAACACCTAACCCCTAACCACCCTAACCTTAACGACCCTAACCCTAACCCTAACACTCGAACCCTAACCCTCTAACGCTAACCTGAAACCCTAACCCTCTAACTCTAACCCTCTAACCCTAGCCCTCTAATCCTAGCCCTAAACCTAACCCCAACCCCCAAACCCAACGCCAAACCCTAAACCTCAAATCCCTAGCCCTAAACCTAAGAATGAGTCTAAGCCTAACCCTATCACTTAACCCTAAACTGTAAACCCTAACACTTAAAACCCTAACACCCTTACCCCTAACACATTCAACCCTAACACCCTAAATGCCAAAACCCTAAACACTAACACCCTTAACCCTAACCCCTAAACCCTAAACTTAAACGCTAAACCATCTAACCCTCTAACCCTAATACCCTAACACTAAACCCTAAACCCTAACCCCAGCCCCCAGCCCTAACCCTCACTCTAAGCCTTAAACCCTAAACCTTAAGTCCTAAACCCTAGGCTCTAAGCCCTAAGCCCTAAACCCTAAGTCCTGAAATCCTAAACTCTAAGCCTTAAGCCCTAAACATAACCCTCTAACCCTAAACCCTAAAACCTTACCCCAGACCCATCCCACACCCCTAAACCTGAACCCCTAAACCCTAGCCCTAACCCCTAACCCTAAACCTCTAAACCATACCCCTAATCTTCTAACCCTAAACCTCCAACCCTAACCCTCTAACCCTAACTCTCTAACCCTAACCACAACACCAACCCCAACCTCTGAACCCTGAAACCCTAACCCCCTAACCCTAAGCCTCTGAACCCTAAGCCTAAACCCTCTAACCCTAAACCCTAACCTTTACCCCCTCACACCCTCACCTTCTCACTCCCTCACTCTATAATCTTCTCAACCTCTAACCCCCTCACCCTCTAACCCCTCACCCTCTAACTCCCTCAATCTCTAACCCCCAAACCTCTAACACCCACTCTCTTACCCCAAACCACATATCCCAAACAAACCCAACACCAACCCCAACCCTAAACCTAAATCCTGACCCCTAAAACCTAACCCAAACCCTACCGACTAAACCCCAAAACCCTAAACCCCCAAAACTGTAAACCCCAAACTGCAACCCCTAACACCTAACCTGTAAATCCAAACTCTAACCTCAAACCCTAAACCTAACCCTAACACCTAACCCCAACCGAAAAACCCTAACCCAAACCCTAACAACCCTAACCCTAACATCCCTAACCCCAAAACCCTAACCCCAACCCCTAACCCCAAACCCTAACAACCAGAACTCTAACAACCCTAACCCTAACATCCCGAACCTCAAACCCTAACCCTTTTTGTTAGCAGCCGTAGCACTTAACCACTAGCCACCAGGGTTTCCATGAGCAGTCACAGGAATAGACATATGCACACCCGTGTTCACTGCGACATTATTCACAGTAGCAAAAAGATGGAAACAACCTAAGTGCTCATCCACGGAGGAATGGATAAACAAACTACGGTACATACACACAGTGGAACACTACACGACAACGAAGACCAATGATGAATCTCTGAAACATCTCACACCATGGATGAATCTGGAGCGCATCATGCTGACTAAGTCAATCACAAAACGACATATACACTAAGAGACCACTATCATAAAAACTCATGAAAACATTTACACACAGAAACAATCCTTGATGTTCACCAGGCAGACGGAGAGTGGGTAGAGAAAAGCTAACTAAATAATAACCAAAAAAAAACAAACCACCGCCGTCGAGTCGATTCCAGCTCATAGAGACCCTATAGGACAGATTAGAACTGCCCCATAGAGTTTCCAAGGAGCGCCTGGTGGATTCGAACTGCAGACCTTTGGTTAGCACTGGTGGGTCTTAACCACTATGCCATCAGGGTTTCCAACCAAACGACAGATATGTGGTAACTCTGGTGAAGGAAGAGACGGTACACAAGACTGGGAATCAACCTCAGCCTCACTCTAACCCTAACCATAACCCTAAACCACTTGTGCCCTAGCCTAGTAACCCCAGCCCTAACCCCGACCCCAGCCACCTAAAACCTATACCCCTAAACCTAACTCCCAAACCTCTAACCCCCAAACCTGAACCCCTAACACCAAACCCTAACCCCTAACCCTAATCCACCAACCCTTCTGCATCTCTGGGCCTCTCGAGTCTCCGTCTATTTTCTCCCTCCAAATCCTACTAACACTCAGTGGAATTTTGAAGTTTCAGCTGTGCTTTGCTTCTTGTTGTCTCCACCGGTCCCATCAAGGCACTGCATCATTTATTTGCTCTGCTTCACTATTGAGTTCCAAAACCATGGCTTAGAATCACCTGACACTGAACCTCAGCGATTGGGCGCAAGGCCGCGAGAGGGCGTGCGCACCGCCGGTTCTGTTCTGCCCACCAGACCCTCCGAGCATGGGAACCTCCTGGACCTAAGACGGGACGAACTGGGTACCGCTCCAGTGGCGACAGCAGAAGCTTTTCTTCCCGAGGGACCCAACGCCCCAGGGCGCTCTCTCAATACTCCCATTAATGCTATGATTATCCTAACCCACTCCGTCTGTGAGACCTAGTGGGTCCTCGACCAGGCCCAGCCTTCAAGACCCGCACCCCCCTGCCGTGGTCATGTACAGGAACCTGCAGGGCCGCGCCCTCCCCGCCCAAGCTCTGCCCCTCCACACCCTGATGCCCTGCAGGCCTCTACTAGGTCCCCGCCCAGGGGAGAGCTGTCGCCCCGCACGGGGGGGGTGGGCCACGAGGAAACATTCGGAAACCACCCCCCAGGCACGAAGCCGACTGCCCGTATTGAGACCGTGTGAGCAGGGCTGCCCCGCCGACTGGAGCCTGCAGGGAGGGCATCACTCACGTTTGTCAGCTTCTCATCGCCCTCTGGGCTCAGGGTCCCAGAGCAGCCAACCCCCCCCGGGGGGGGGGCGGTCAGTCCGCAGGGGCTGGAAGATCGGGTTGGTGCCCATGGCTGGAGCGCTTAAAACCCTTACAAGCCCTCATAAACCGTCAGCTCCAGACCTTCAAATGTCAGCCCGAGAGACACCTAATCTCCAACCTAAAAAAAAAAACCACACCTGTTGCCATCGAGTCAATTCTGACTCATAGAGACCCTATAGGACAGAGTAGAACTGCCCCACAGAGCTTCCAAGGAGCGCCTGGTGGATTCAAACTGCCAACCTTTTGGCTAGCAGCCTTAGCACTTAACCACTACGCCACCAGGGTAACCCACTGAACCCACTGCCACCAGGGTAGAGGCTCCAAATCCCACCAGTTTGAGGAACCCTCAAATCCCCTCAGCACCAGAGACCGCGTCCACAGCTACCGCTACACAGCGCCGCACAAACGTTTAAGTTAACAAACAACATGGGCGCTCAGGACCCCTTCCTGCTACCCCCACCCCCGCCACCCAGAGGGGGAGCGGGACCCGGCACCCACACTGTTAACACACACTGAATCGCTGCTGCTTCCACAAGGAGTAGGATCCCCGCGCTGCTCCACAGATTCCCAGGACCCCTTCCTTTCCAGGTGGGGCTGGGGCCGCGCCGACGCCCCAGCCCCGAGAGTAGACCAGCCGGGCGCGGGCGCGGGCGCGGGGTGCCTCAGCCTCCCAGGCACAGCGCCCAAAACAGTAAGGGGCAGTGGGGCCTTGGGCGGGGGATCGCTCTCTCCCCGCCCCTGGCACCCTACGGAGTCTGGTGGGGGTGGGACGACGAACGGGGGCGAGTGCCCCGTCCTCAGTCTGGAGTCTCACCCCCCCGGGCGAACTCTGGGCCTTCGTTTCCCCCCCCCGGCACAGGGAGCAGGTGGGGGGCGGGGGGGCAGGCGCCCATCCCCCAGCTTGGCCCGCAAACCCGCCCAGGCAGAGTAGGGACCTTGGCGCAGCCCTGGACACGGCCTTTCTCCCCAAGCCCTTCAAGCCCCCAGGCCCGAGGGCACTCCGCAGCTGGATCCCCCCCCCCCGCAAATCCATGGGGATGAAATTTCGCAGACCAGCTGCGTCTCCCGGGCCAGAGGCTCCCTCTCGCAGCCCCTAGAGTGGCTGCGTCCGCCCGGCCCCGCACCGCGTCCGCCCCTGGGGATCACTCGGGACGGGGTACGCCGGAGGGGGCGATGCCAGCTGCTAACCCAACGTCCGGACTCCCCAACCTCTGGAGCCCACAGACTGCTGGGACTGGGAACCGCCCTCCTGGCGCCTTCCCTCCACACCTTCGAGGGGCCGGGCTTGTTCAGTCTGGGAGCGGGTCCCTCCACCCAGCTGCCGGAGTTTCCTATCTTTCAGAAACCACGGCACAGAAAGCAGCACAAACACCATCCTCTCTAAGGCGCGCCATCCGGCCCGGGCCCCTCACCACCCGTCCCAGCACTTCCGGGAGTAACTGGCTGGACGGCTAGGAACATGGCTGCCGGCCCCGCCCAGCGGCCCGGGTGTGGGGCGGGCGTGGGGGGGTTGGGCCTCCAGAGGGGAGGGTGGGGTCTAGAAGCAAGGACAACGCCAAAGTGTGCTGGGTGAGGAGACGGGAGACGTCAGGAGAGGGCCCTCTCGCGTGCAGAGTTAAGTATTGGAGGTGCAACGGTTAAGTGCTTGGCTAACTGAAAGGTGGGCCGTTGGAACCCACCAGCTCAGGGGTTGAAAAGATCTGGAGATGGGCTCCCATAAAGATTCTAACCAAACAAAATCCGAACCAGTTGCTATTGAATCAATTTCGACTCATAGTGACCCTATAGGGCAGAGTAGAACTGCCCCATAGGGTTTCTAAGACTATAAGTCTTTACAGAAGCAGACTGCCATGTCTTTCTGCAAAGAACCAACTGGCGGATTCGAACTGTCCACCCTTTGGTTAGCAGCCGAGCTCTTAACCACGGGGCCACCAGGGCTGCACCATAAAGACTGCAACCTAGGAAACCTTGTGAGGCAGTTCTAAGTTGTCATACAGGGTTGATATGAGTCAGAATCTCTTGATGGCACACAACCATGATTGTACTAAGAAAAATTCCTCCAAGCATCTGCCTACATGACCCCTGAAGCACACATGCATGCACGCTATCAAAGCAGTGCAGCCAAAGACAGGAAATTGGGATAGAGACATTATAGACTGCACACTGAAAAGTGATTTCTGAGGGGCATGCAGCTCAAGCGGAGGAGGTAGCATACAACTAAATGCCCTTCTCCTTCTATTGTTCAATGGTCTTGAGAAAGAATGTGTCCCAGGAATTAACTGTAGCCCAGGAGAACTTGAAGACAGCAAATACAGAGGACCGGTCAGGATGCTTCTGCAGTGGTCAGGGTGAGGAGTGATGGTGGAAGTGCAGATGGGAACAGTGGGCAGGCTTGAGGTGTACTTTGGAGCTTGAGCTGCCAAGAATTGGTGGTCGATCAGACGTATGGGATGAGGGGAATGGAGAATCAAAGGTGACTTCTAGAATTCAGGCTACCATGAGCGCATGGTCACCAGAGCCATTCTCTACCATGTGGAAAACCATGGAGGAACAAGCTTGAGAAAATGACCAAAAGATTTTTTTCTGTACATGTTAGATTTGGATGTCTGAGGTCATCCAAGTGTGGAGAACAGTTCCCAGCTGTGGATACCACTCTGAGGTAGAGTAGTTTTCTGGGTTCTAAGAATTTGAAGATCATCAGCCTATAGCTGATTTGAAAGCCACTGGTGGTGCAGTGGTTATGCATTTGGCTGCTACCAAAAGGTCTGCAGTTTGAATCTACCAGTCGCTCCTTGGAAATCCTGTGGGGAAGCTCTACTCTGTCCTATAGGGTCCCTATGAGTGAGAATCCACTCAATAGCGACTTTTTTTTTGTTTTGTTTTAATACTAAGCTCAGAAAAGTTGTGTGTCAGGGTTGTATTTTTTCACAATACTTATTCAAGCAGTTCGAATCTACCAGCCACTCCTTGGAAATCCTATGGGTCAATTCTACTCTGTCCTTTAGGGTCGCTATGAGATAGAATTGACCCAACAGCAATGGACTTAGAACTTGGACTTAGAGGAGCCCTTTCTTTGTCAAAGCTGAAAGTTTTACTTCATACTTTTTAAAAACTGCCATGTCTCATGTTACGTGGCTACCCTTACAGGAGCATTTTTGGTGCTAACTTGACTTGTCCTTGGTGAAGGGCTCTGTATTCATTTTCTAGGGCTGCCATAGTAAATTACCAAAAACTCAGTGTCTTTAAAAAAACATGTAATCCATACAGTCCAAGAAGCTGGATCATATGAAGAAGAAGGGGCACGAGGATTGGAAGAAGACTCATTAACAGCCTAGACATGCAGATGACACAACCTTGCTTACTGAAAGTGAAGAGGACTTGAAGCACTTACTGATGAGGATCAAAGACTTCAGCCTTCAGTATGGATTACACTTCAACATAAAGAAAACAAAAATCCTCACAACTGGAACAATAAACAGAGAAAATACTGAAGTCGCCAAGGATTTCATTTTACTTGGATCCACAATCAACACCCATGGAAGCAGACTTCGAGAAATCAAATGACATGTTTTATTGGGCAAATCTGCTACAAAAGACCTCAAAGTGTTAAAAATCGAAGATGTCACTTTGAGGACTAAGGTGTGCCTGAACCAAGCCATGATATTTTCAGTCGCCTCATGTGCAGCTAAAGCTGGACAATGAATAAGGGAGACAAAAGAACTGAAACTTGAATTATGTTGTTGGTGGAGAATAATGAATATACCATGGAGTGCTAGAAGAATGAACACACCTGTCTTGGAAGAAGTACAGCCAGAATGCTCCTTAGAAAGGTGGGTGGCAAGACTTGGTCTCACGTACTCTGGACATATTATCAGGAGGAATCAGTCCCCGGAAAAAGACATCATGCTTGGTAAAGTAGAGGGTCAGTGAAAAAGACAAAGATCCTCAATGAGACAGATTGAGACGGTGGCTGCAACAGTGGGCTCAGACACAGCAATGAGAAAGGCCCAGGGCTGGGCACTGTTCCGTTCTGTTGTACACAGGGTCTCTATGAGTTGGAACTGACCCAACAGCACCTGACAACAACATCATAAACTCACTAGATCTCCTGGGGATAGAATGTCATATTCACTGTGGAGTAGATAGTTTGTCTGTTTGTTTACCATATTTACTAATACTATGATTTACATTTGATAACTTCCACAATCTGTTGGATCGCTTTTCTTTGGAATGGACACAAACATGCATCTCTTGCAGTCTGTTGGCCAGGTAGCTAGCTTCCACATTTCTTTGCATAGTGGAGTGGGCATGTACAGGGCTGCATCTGTTTGTTGAAACAACTCAGTGGGTATTCTCTCAGCTCCTGGAGCCTTGTTTTTCGCCAGTGCCTTCAGTGTAGCTTGGACTTCTTGCTTCACTACTACCAGTTCTTCATCATATGCCACCTCATGAAGCGACTGAGAGTCGACCATTTCTTTTGGTACTGTGACTCTGTGTATTCTTTGCATCTTTTGTGTGTGTGTGCTTTAAGTGAAACTTTACAAATCAAGTCAATCTCTCATACAAAAATTAGTATACAGCTTGCTATGTGCTCCTAGTTCCTCTCCCACTAATGAGACAGCACACTCCTTCTCTCAGCCCTGTATTCCCCGTATCCATTCAGCCACTTTCTGTCCCCCTCTGCCTTCTCACCTCCCCTCCAAACGGGAGCTGCCCACATAGTCTCATGTGTCCACTTGAGACCAGAAGGTCACTCTTCACCACTATCATATTCTATCCTATAATCCAGTCCAATCTCTGTCTGAAGAGTTGGCTTTGGGAATGGTTCCAGCCGTGGGCCAACAGAAGGTCTGGGGACCGTGACCTCCAGGGTTCCTCTAGTCTCAGTCAGATCATTAAGTCTGATTTTTTTATGGGACTTTGAGGTCTGCATCTCACTGTTCTCGTGCTCCGTCAGGGATGCTCTGTTTCGTTCCCTGTCGGGGCAGTCTTCGGTTGTAGATGGGCACCATCTAGTTCTTCCGGTCTCAGGCTGATGTAGTCTCGGATTTACGTGGCCATTTCTGTCTTTTGGACTCATAATTACCTTGTATCTTTGGTGTTCTTCATTCTCCTTTGCTCCAGGTGGGTTGAGACCAATGGATGCATCTTAGATGGCCGCTTGATAGTGTTTTTAAGACTGCAGATGCCACTCACCAAAGTGGGATGCAGAATGTTTTCTTAATAGATTTTATTATGCCAATTGACCTAGATGTCCCCTGAAAACATGATCCCCCAACTGCTGCCCCTGCTACTCTGGCCTTTGGAGCATTTGGTTTATTCAGGAAACTGCTTTTGGTTTAGTCCAGTTATGCTGACCTCTCCTTTATTGTATGTTGTCTTTCCCTTCACCTAAAATAGTTCTTGTCTACTACCTAAATTTGCAAATATCCTTCTCCCTCCCTTTCTCCCCACCCTCATAACCATCAAAGAATATTTTCTTCTCTGTTTAAACTATTTCTTGAGTTCTTATAATAGTGGTCTCATACAGTATTTGTCCTTTTGCAACTGACTAATTTCACTCAGCATAATGCCCTCCAGATTCCTCCAAGCTATGAAATATTTCACGGATTCATCATTGTTCTTGATCTGTGTGAAGTATTCCATCGTGTGAATGCACCACAATTTATTTATCCATTCATCTGTTGATGGGCACTTTGGTTACTTCCATCTTTCTGCTATTGTAAACAGTGCTGCAATGAACATGGTTTTGCATATATCTGTTCATATAAAGGCTCTTATTTCTCTAAGATATATTCCAAGGAGTGGGATTGCCATATGCTATGGTAGTTCTATTTCTACTTTTTTAAGGAAGTGCCAGATTGATTTTCAAAGTGGCTGCACCATTTTAAATTCCCACCAGCAGTGAATAAGTGTTCCAGTCTCTCTACAACCTCTCCAACATTTATTATTTTGTGATTTAGGATTAATGGCAGCCTTGTTGGAGTGAGATGGTATCTCATTGTAGTTTTGATTTACATTTCTCTAATGGCTAATGATTGTGAGCATTTCCTCATGTATCTGTTACCTGCCTGAATGTCTTCTTCGTTGAAGTGCCTGTTCCTATCCTTTGCCCATGTTTAAATGGATTATTTGTCTTTTTGTTATTGAGTTTTTGCAATATCATGTAGATTTTAGAGTTCAGATGCTGATCAGAAATGTTATAGCTAAAAACTGTTTCCCAGTCTGTAGGTAATCAGTTTACTCTCCTGGTGAAGACTTTGGATGAGCATAAGTGTTTGATTTTTAGGAGTTACCTAATTTCTCTTTGGGTGCTTGCACATTGTTAGTAATGTTTTTGTTACATCCCACCCTAATCCTCTTTAACATAAAATTACAATCACAAAATGGAGGACAGCTACAGAACACTGGGAATCATGGCCTAACCAACTTGGTACACACATTTGGGGGGGGACATAATACAATCCATGACATCCACCTTTTAGTATATTTTGGGGACTGGCTCTTTTAGTCAGAAACAGGTAGAATAAAAGTGCTTCCTTACCAGCAGTTTCCCAGCAGTGTTGGTGACGGATCCCCAGTTGGATACACACAATCACACTGACTGCATTTGCAGTGCCTCAGCAAGTCCCACTTGCCTTCATAACACTGATCTCTACAACAAAACACAGCTCTGTAAGCAAGTCAGTTAAAAATAAAGGCATTGGATATTGAACATCACTAAAGACATAAGTGCATATTGGTTCTGTGCTGGTTGCCGGAATCTAATTCTCTTAATTAATTCGTATTTTTTGTAGATATTTTTCTTGCTCCATATACCCAGAGTTTTGTGTACATATAATGAACATTCTACACGTAGTTTTCTCACAAATATTACCCAATATCATTCATTTTTTTGACCATTCACTCAATGTTCAAGAATAAATTGAAGTATAGGAAATATTCTTATGGTTATTTAACTCTAAGGATGAAGAAATTGCATAGCGGGTCTTGGCTCCCTTTAGAAATTCTCTACCTGATGCAGTTCCGCACAGCAACACGGACCTTCATCTCAGCACAGGAAGAAAGACAGCTTTGTCTCAATATTTGCCACTGCTCTTCACCTTCTACTAAGGTAAAAATTCTTCAGCCTGCCAAGAGCATTGTTCAAGAATTGGCTCCAAATCTCTCCTTGAAAATTACAGTGAAAAATCTTATAAAAATGTTAAGTTTTATTATTAGGCAAACCACTATTTCATCAAATCATCGTCTCTATATAAATTTTTCACCACTATGTTTTTTTTTTAATGTGGCTTAAGACAACAATCAGGTGTGTAATAATGTGTATATCATTACATTTCAAATTATAAAGTGATGTTCCAATGGTTTAAAGAGTTGGAGGGACTATTGTGGCTAGAGAATACTGAATCAAAAAATATTTTGACATGAAAGTTTCAACAACAAATATGTTCCATAACTATAGGTGTACTTGTAGGTAAATGTTTAATGTAATAATTCGGATGGTTAAAAAAGACAAAAACAAATAAAAACACATTAAACGGCAGAATAAGTCAATAGATATCTATTGTCATGACAGATACAAACAGAAAACAAAGAATAAAAAATAAGTGCAGCAGAGGTTACCAGCGTTATGTAAAAGAGAGGAGCATCTTGACACCGAAATAAAATAGCTAGATGCTTCAAAATGTGCATCCAGCAGCTTTTCTCTTTAGCAGGTGTTGCAATTTCTGATTTATTGGAATTAAACTAGTTGTCCATGTCATTCAAGTATTATTTTAATGCAATAAATCATTTTACAAGTCCCATGCTGTAGAAAAAATGCTTAAATCATTACATAAACATAGCTTTGCTCACAACTCTTCCCATTCTGAATGCATTACTTTTCCCTTTACCACTTCCTAAATAGCTGTGAAAATCTTCACAGTGCTGTAAACCCAAGTTCTAGTCCCACCACCATTTTATGTGATACTGATCACTGTGTGTCCCTGTGAAGTCTTTTTTTTTTTTTAACATCCTATATATATATATATATATTTTTTATAGCACTATGGTCACTATTGTCGACTCAACATGTTTACTGCCTTATTGCGCTCTTTACCTGTTGTTGAAGCCTTGTTATTTACTTTTAAATGTCTTTCTTATTTCTCTACCTTAACACTTAAAACAGTGTTTCATTTTATTTGCTGTTGTTGTTTTCTTTTATTATATTCTTGTCCACTCAGAGTTCAGGCATGATTAAAAAGTAATTACATTTTTGTGGAGACAGAATGGGATTTAGAATCAAGTTTCAATTACCTGGGTTTTACTTCCTTCATTGACTAGCTGTATATCGGCAATACTTACTGACTATAAAACTTAATTTCAACATTTGTAAAACAGGTTACAATCTATCTATGCTTTTTTTAGATATATACATTTCTTTTTAATTTCAAAATATAAATTCACCAAAAATGATGTTAACATTTAGATTTTTCTTGTGTTAAAAAAAACTAAACCAAACCTGTTGTCATCAAGTTGATTCCAACTCATACCGACTCTGTAGGACAGAGGAGAGCTGCCCCATAAGGGCTTCCAAGGAGTGGCTGGTGGATTTGAACTGTAGGCCTTTTGGTTAGCAGCCAGGTTGGAATCCGCTACATCACCAGGATTCCTTTCTTGTAATAAGTCAGATAAATTGATAAGCTTATATTCCAGCTATGTATTTAGTGCATGAAATATGTCAAAGAGAATTATGTAATGTTTAAAATTTTAAATGTAAATTGATCAAAAATTATAATAAATTCCAAATAAGTAAGATCAAATGATTAGCTCCAGTTCTCAGTAGGGGTTTAAATGCCTTTGAGACCAGTTGGTGCTCCTGTTTTCACCCATTTTCAATGGCACAAACTCAGCATCAGTCTCTGAGTAGTGATTATGATACTAACACGGTAGACAGTCAGGAGTGGTTGGGCTACTATTTTCACATGTTTTGCTGGCTAATAGATTTAAATTATCTTTACTGTCTAATATTTCTTATCTTTTACTTTTGGAGAACGAAGTCAATTGTTCATGTCGTATTATGTATGGTACAGCCCAGAGTGTTTGTAGTGTTCAATACTTTAAATTTCTCACCACTTTCATCATTACTTTTTTGTATAGGAAACTCAGGAATCAAATAGGTATTTTATACTGTCCAGCAATGCTTACATTGTAAGTATAAAGTGGGAGCCATTATAACGTTAAGGGAAATATCATTGATACAATGTTGGCTTTTTAATTACGCAGATTTGTATTTGTAATCCCACTCTGCCCTTAATTGGCTGATGACTTTAAGTATGCTTCTTTACTTTCTGTAGCCTTGATTTACTCACCCACAAAATGGGATGATGACCCTCATCTGGAAAGAATATACATATATATATATATATATATACATACATACGTATGAAACTTACTTCTGACAATGGATGAAACAAAGCCACTACTAACAAATATTGCTATTTCTTCTACCTGCCTTCTTTACTCACTCCAAGCTTCTAGACAGTTTGCTCAGATACGTTTCCTTCCTTCCCGTCTTCTTTCTTTCTATGCTACCTCTTTTTGTTTCCCTTTCAGTTTCATTGTGAATTCACAAACGCTAGGTTGAATTTCAGTGTTTATATGCTATTGGGGGTATGCATCTAAGTAAGCAATTTACCTTCCTGAAATTAAAATATAGATAATTCCTGCACTGCCTGCCTCACATGGCATGCGAAAGTTATTTAAAATAGTAAGAAAATATAAATATGTTACTTATTATCTATTGAATCCATACATCAGGCTAGATAATTTAACTGTCATGTTGAAGTGATAAATTTATAAATATAGATATTAATATTTTGTTATTAATGTAAGAAGAGTAAGTTAGAAACCTAATATGAAGAGCAGGTGAGGATTTCAAAAGGATTGGTTCTCAGAAGGGTAGGACTAGAACAGTAATAATCAAACAAAATGTAAAATATGTTCATAGCAGGAACATACAGAAGGTTGCTTCTACAATGGTGTTTAAAATAGAATAATGTATATTTGATTAGACAATCATTTATGGGAATAAAAAGATTAAGAAAATTTATCCTTACCTGCAAAATCTTAGAACCAAAAAACCAAACCAAACCCAGTGCCGTCGAGGTGATTCCTACTCATGGCGACCCTATAGGACAGAGTAGAACTGCCCCATAGAGTTTCCAAGAAGCGCCTGGCAGATTCTAACTGCCGACCCTTTGGTTAGCAGCCATAGCACTTAACCACTATGTCACCAGAGTTTCCACAAAATCTTAGAAGCAACAATATATTCATCATATTTCATCCAGAACATTCCTGATGTCCTGCAGTCATGCATTTGAACTCATTTGTGCAGAAACATTCATTTTTATAGCTACTTACCTTCCTGGTGGTTACATCATTGGCTCCTAAAGACCAGAAAAAGAACCAAATGCAATTTGGCTGTCTTGACTGGGCCCCAAAGAAGACTCTTAAAGTTAAACAAATGAACAGAAATATCTTGAACAAGCAATATCTTCTAGGTGCAACTGCTTGTGTGTGGCACGAGGAAAATAAACACTAATCAAGGTAACTTAATTCTCAGTGAAATGAAACCTCATATGGAAACATGGGAATTTTACTCTTCCTTGATAATTACATCATCTAGAATCATCTCATGTGAGATTTTTATCATAAAGGAAGGGTTCATGGAAAGGAGATGCCTGACTGGAGCCAGCTGTGGATTATTCTTAATTGCCTCTCCACTCTCACATTCCCAAAAGGAAGGAGGATATCAGGGCTTAATATGACTCAAGTAAAGCATGAGAAAATGGAATGTGTTTACAAATGTCAACACAACTATTTGTAAAATAATTCGATATTTATTAAATCTTTTTGTGAGAAATGAAGTGGCTCTAATCAGACTTAAATAAATGGGTTGACTAATTTTTTTTTTGTTAATATTTGAATGTACCATGCAACTAGGTTGATGGAAGTTGTATATAAAAGTTATCCAAATCACTCAGTAGGATGATTTCGAAGAATCTGAAAAAAGTTAGGAAAATAAATTTGAAATACTGTGGCACTATGAGTCAACCAGAATTACAGAGCGTTCAGTAAATTGGAGTTAAAAAGAACTGAAGGTATCATTTTCAAATTGATTGTTGTTGTTAGGTGCCATCAAGTCAGTTCTGACTCATAGCCAACCTATGTATCACAGAACAAAACACTGCCTGGTCCTGTACCATTCTTAAAATCGTTACTATCCTGGAGCCCATTGTCGCACCCACTGTGTCAATCTCTCTCTTTGAGGGTCTTCCTTTTCTTCCGCTGATCCTGTACTTTACCAAGCATGATGTCCTTCTCCAGGAACTGATCTTTCCTGACAACATGTCCAAAGTATGTAAGACACAGTCTCGCCATCCTTGCTTCTAAGGAGCATTCTGGTTGTACTTCTTCCAAGACAGATTTGTTCCTTCTCTTGGCAGTGCATTCAATATTCTTTGCCAACGCCACAATTCAAAGGCGTCAATTCTTTTTTGGTCTTCCTTATTCATTGTCCAGTTTTCACATGCATATTGGGCGATTGAAAACACAATGCCTTGGGTCAGGCACACCTTAGTCTTCAAGGTGACATATTTGCTTTTCAACACTTTAAAGAAGTCCTTTGCAGCAGATTTGCCCAATGCAATGTGTCTTTTGATTTCTTTCTTCTTTTTTTTTTTTTTTTAATTTTTGTTGTGCTTTAAGCGAAAGTTTACAAATCAAGTCAGTCTCTCACACAAAAACTTATATACACCTTGTTACGTACTCTCAATTGCTCTTCCCCTAATGAGACAGCCTACTCCCTCCCTCCACTCTCTCTTTTCATGTCCATTCCTCCAGCTTCTAACCCTCTCTACCCTCTCCTCTTCCCTCCAGACAGGAGATGCCAACACAGTCTCAAGTGTCCACCTGATCCAAGAAGCTCACTCCTCACCAGCATCCCTCTCCAACCTATTGTCCAGTCTAATCCCTGTCTGAAGAGTTGGTTCCTGTCCTGGGCCAACAGAAGGTCTGGGGGCCATGACCACCAGGGTCCTTCTAGTCTCAGTCAGACCATTAAGTCTGGTCTTTTTACGAGAATTTGGAGTCTGCATCCCACTGCTCTCCTGCTCCCTCAGGGGTTCTCTGTGTTCCCTGTCAGGGCAGTCATCAGTTGTAGCTGGGCACCATCTAGTTCTTCTGGTCTCAGGCTGATGTAGTCTCTGGTTTATGTGGCCCTTTCTGTCTCTTGGGCTCTTAATGACCTTGTGTCCTTGGTGTTCTACATTCTCCTTTGATCCAGGTGGACTGAGACCAGTTGATGCATCTTAGATGGCCGCTTGCTAGGGCCGAAGACTCCAGATGCCAATCTCCAAAGTGGGATGCAGAATGCTTTCTTAATAGATTTTATTATGCCAATTGACTTAGATGTCCCTTGAAACCATGGTCCCCAAACCCCTGCCCCGGCTACTCTGGCTTTCGAAGCGTTCAGTTTATTCAGGAAACTTCTTTGCTTTTGGTTTAGTCCAGTTGTGCTGACCTCCCCTGTATTGTGTGTTGTCTTTCCCATCACCTAAAGTAGTTCTTATCTACTACCTAATTAGTGAATATCCCTCTCCTTCCCTCCCTCCCTCCTATCTCTCTTAACCATCAAAGAATATTTTCTTCTCTGTTTAAACTATTTCTTAGTTCTTATAGTAGTGGTCTTATACAATACTTATTCTGTTGTAACTAATTTCACTCAACATAATGCCTTCTAGGTTCCTCCATGTTATGAAATGTTTCACAGATTCATCACTGTTCTTTATCAATGCGCAGTATTCTGTCATGTGAATATACCATAGTTTATTTATTCATTCATTCATTCATGGGCACCTTGGTTGCTTCCATCTTTTTGCTATTCTAAACAGTGCTGCAATGAACATAAGGATGCATATATCTGTTCCTGTAAAAGTTCTTATTTCTCTAGGATATATTCCAAGGAGTGGGATTGCTGGATCTTATGGTAGTTCTATTTGTAGCTTTTTAAGGAAGCGCCAAATTGATTTCAAAAGTGGTTGTACCATTTTACATTCCCACCAACCATATGTAAGTGTTCCAATCTCTCCACAACTTCCCCAACATTTCTTGTTTTGTGTTTTTTGGATTAATGCCAGCCTTGTTGGAGTGAGATGAAATGTCATTGTAGTTTTGATCTGCATTTCTCTAATGGCTAACGACCATGAATATTTCCTCATGTATCTATTAGCTACCTGAATGTCTTCTTTAGTGAGGTGTCTGTTCATATCTTTTGACAATTTTTTAATTGTGTTATTTGTCTTTTTGTAGTTGAATTTTTGCAGTATCATGTAGATTCTAGGGCTCAGGCACTGATTGGAAATGTCATACCTAAAAACTTTTCCTCAGTCTAGGTAATCTTTTAACTCTTTTGGTGAAGTCTTTGGATGAGCATAGGTGTTTGATTTTTAGGAGCTCCCAGTTACCTGGTTTTTCTTCTGCATTATTAATAATGTTTCATATACGCTTTATGCCATGTATTAGGGCTCCGAACAGTGTCCCTATTTTTTCTTCCATGATCTTTATCATTTTAGATTTTATATTTAGGTCTTTGATCCATTTTGAGTTTGTTTTTGTGCATGGGGTGAGGTATGGGTCTTGTTTGATTTTTTTGCAGATGGATATCCAGTTATGCCAGCATCATTTGTTAAAAAAAAAAACTGTCTTTTCCCTATTTAACTGTTTTGGTACCTTAGTCAAATATCAACTGCTCATATGTGGATGGATTTATGTCTGGATTCTCAAATCTGTTCCAGTGGTCTATGAACCTGTTGTTGTAGGAGTACCAGGCTGTTTTGACTACTGTGGCAGTATAATATGTTCTAAAATCAGGAAGAGTGAGGCCTCCCACTTTATTCTTCTTTTCCAGTAATGCTTTACTTATCATTAAAAAATGTCATTGGACTCATTAGACATGGATTGGACTGGACAATGGATTGGAGAGAGAGTTGATGAGGAGTGAGCTACTTGTATCAGGTGGACACCTGAGACTATGTTGGCATCTCCTGTTTGGAGGGAAGATGGGACGGTTAGAAGCTTACAAAATGGTCACCAAAAAAGAGACTGGAAGGAGGGAGCGGGCTGTCTCATTGTGTAGTAAGGCGTATATTATAAGTTTATATGTGAGAGACTGACTTGATTTGTAAACTTTCACTTAAAGCACAATACAAATTATTTTTAAAAAGTTGGAATTTGGCTCAGAATTGCATTAAATCTATAGATTGCCTTTGGTAGAATAGACATTTTTATAATGTTAAGTCTTCCTATCCATGAGCAACGTATGTTTTTCCACATAGGTAGGTCTCTTTTGGTTTCTTGCAGTAGTGTCTTCTAGTTTTCTATGTTTAGGTATTTTACATCTCTGGTAAGATGTATTCCTAAGTATTTTATCTTCTTCGGGGCTATTGTAAATGGTATTGATTTGGTGATTTCCTCTTTGATGTTCTTTTTGTTGGTGTAGAGGAATCCAACTGATTTTTGTATGTTTGTCTTGTATCCTGATACTCAGCTGAACTCTTCTATTAGTTTCAGTAGTTTTCTGGAGGATTCCTTAGGGTTTTCTGTGTATAAGATCATGTCATCTGCAAATAGAGATACTTTTACTTTTTCCTTGCCAATCTGGATGCCCTTTATGTCTTTATCTAGCCTAATTGCTATGGGTAGGACCTCCAGCACAGTGTTCAATAAGAGTGGTGATAAAGGGCATCCTTGTCTGGTTCCCTAT
Organism: Loxodonta africana; assembly: GCF_030014295.1. NCBI lineage: Eukaryota > Metazoa > Chordata > Mammalia > Proboscidea > Elephantidae > Loxodonta > Loxodonta africana. The sequence continues at coordinate 682,407 of NW_026975074.1, forward strand.
CTCAAGGGGAATACTTTCAGGCTCTCTCCATTTAGGATGATGTTGGCTATCGGTTTTGTATCAATGCCCTTTATTATGTTGAGGAATTTTCCTTGTATTCCTATTTTGCTAAGAGTTTTTGTCATGAATGGTGTCGAACTTTGTCAAATGCCTTTTCTGCATCAATTGATGAAATCATGTGATTCTTGTCTTTTGTTTTATTTATATGATGGATTACATTAATGGTTTTTCTAATGTTGAAACATTCCTGTATACGTGGTATGAATCCCACTTGGTCATGGTGAATTATTTTTTTTTTGATATGTTGTTGAACTCTATTGGCTAGAGTTTTGTTGAGGATTTTGGCATCTAAGTTCATGAGGGATATAGGTCTGTAATTTTTTGTGTGTGTGTGATGTCTTTACGTGGTTTTGGTATCAGGGATATGGTGGCTTCATAGAATGAGTTTGGGAGTATTCTGTCCTTTTCTGTTCTCTGAAATACCTGTAGTAGTAGTGGTGTTATCCCTTCTCTGAAAGTTTGATAGAACTCTTCAGTGAAACTGTCCGGGCCAGAGCTTTTTTTGGGGGGGGCAGTTTTTTGATTACCCTTTTCGCTTCGTCTTTTGTTATGGCTCTATTTAGTTGTACTACCTCTGTTTGTGTTAGTTTAAGTAGGTAATGTGTTTCTAGGAATTCATCCTTTCTTCTAGGTTTTCAAATTGTTAGAGTACAATTTTTCAGAGTAATCTGATATGATTCTTTTAATTTCAGTTGGGTGTGTTGTAATATAGCCCATCTTATTTCTTATTCGGGTTATTTGGTTCCTCTCCTGTTTTTCTTTTGTCAGTTTGGCCAGTAGTTTATCAATTTTGTTGATTTTTTTCAAAAAAACTAGCTTTTGGTCTTATTAATTCTTTCAATTGTTTTTCTGTTTTCTATTTCATTTAGTTCTGCTCTAATTTTTATTATTTGTTTTCTTCTAGTGTCTGTGAGTTTTTTTTGTTGCTCTGTTTCTATTTCTTCAAGTTGTAGAGATAATTCTTTCATTTTGGCCACTTTTTCTTTTTGTATGTGTGCATTTATTGATATAAATTGGCCTCTGAGCACCGCTATTGTTGTGTCCCAAAGGTTCTGTTAGGAAGTGTTTTCATCTTAATGGATTCTATGAATTTCTTTATTCCATCCTTATTTTTTTTTTTTAATGTCTTCTATAATCCAATCTTTTTTGAGCAGGGTATTGTTTAGTTAGTGTTTGATTTCTTTTTCCTGCTTTTCCTGTTATTGATTTCCACTTTTATGGCCTTCTGGTCAGAGAAAATGCTTTGTAATATTTCAGTGTTTTGGATTCTGCTAAGGCTTGCTTTATGACCTAATATGTGGTCTATTCTATAGAATGTTCCATGTGCACTAGAAAAGAAAGTTTAGTTGGTTGCTGTTGGGTGGAGTGTTCTGTATATGTCTATGAGGTCATGTTAGTTGATTGTGGCATTTAGATCTTCCGTGTCTTTACTGAGCTTCTTTCTGGATATCCTGTTCTTCAGCGAAAGTGGTGTGTTGAAGTATCCCAGTATTATTGTGGAGCTATCTATCTCACTATTCAATGCTGATAGAGTTTGTTTTATGTATCTTGCAGCCCTGTCATTGGGTGTGTAAATATTTAATATGGTTATAGCTTCTTGGTGTATTGTCCCTTTAATCATTATATAGTGTCCTTCCTTATCTTTTCTGATGGATTTAACTTTAAAGCCTATTTTGTCAGAAATTAATATTGCTACTCCTGCTCTTTTTTGCTTATTGTTTGCTTGATATATTTTTTTCCATCCTTTGAGTTTTAGTTTGTGTCTCTAAGTCTAAGGTGTGTCTCTTGTAGGCAGCATATAGACAGATCGTGTTTCTTTATCCAGTCTGAGACTCTCTGACTCTTTATTGGTGCATTTAGTCCATTTACATTTAGAGTAATTATGGATAGGTGTGAATTTAGTGCTATCATTTTGATGTCTTTTTTTGTGTATTGACAGTTTCTTTTTCCCACTTGATTTTATGTGCTGAGTAGATTTTCTTTATGTATTGTCCTTTCCTCATATCTGTTGTTGTTGATTTTGTTTCTGCTGAGTCTCTATTTTTTTTTTTTTTTTTAATGGGTAGGATAGCTTGTCTCCTTTGTGGTTACCTTATTATTTACCCCTATTTTTCTAAATTTAAATGTAACTTTTATTTCTTTGTATTGCCGTATTTTCCACTCCATATGGAAGGTGTATGATAACATTTCTTACTCCCTCTTTATTATTCTAATGTTGTCTTCTTTTCTATGATAACATTGCTGTTCCCCTGTTTTGAGGGTTGTTTTTTTTTTTTTTTAATAATCTTGCTTTGTATTTTTGGATTTCCCTGTCTGGGTTGACTTCTGGTTGCTCTGCCCAGTGTTCTAGTCTTGGGTTGATACCTGATATTATCAATTTTCTAGCCAAAGAACTCCCTTTAGTGTTTCTTGTAGTTTTGCATTGGTTTTTATGAATTCTCTAAACTTCTGTTTACCTGGAAATGTCTTAATTTCACCTTTATATTTGAGAGACATTTTTGCTGGATATATGATTCTTGGCTGGCAATTTTTTCCTTCAACTTTTTATATGTCATCCCATTGCCTTCTTGCCTGTGTGGTTTCTGCCTAGTAATCCAAGCTTATTCTTATTGGCTCTCCTTTCTAGGTGACTTTTCCTTTATCCCTAGCTGCTCTTAAAATTCTTTCTTTATCTTTGGTTTTGGCAAGTTCAAGTATAATCTGTCTTGGAGACTTTCTTTTGACATCTGCCTCATGTTCAGTTAGACGAGTATCTTGGATAGATATCTTCTCCTCTTTCATGATATCAAGGAAGTTCTCTGCTAAAAAGTCTTCAACAATTTTCTCTGTATTTTGTGTTATCCCTCCCTGTTCTGATACTCCAATCATTCGTAGGTTATTTCCCTTGATACAGTCTGCCATGATTCTTAAGCTTTCTTCATTTTTTTAAAATTCTTTTATCTGATTTTTCTTCAAACATATGACTGCCAAGTGCTTTATCTTCAAGTTCAGAAATTCTGCCTTCCATTTGCTCAAATCTGCTTCTCTGGCTTTCTATTGAGTTGTCTATTTCTTTATTTTTATTGTTAATTTTCTGAATTTCTGATTGCTGTCTGTCTATGGATTTTTCCAGCTTATGAAATTTTTCATTATGTTCCTGAATAATCTTTTTAATTTTTTCAATTGCTTTATCTGTATGTTCCTTGGCTTGTTCTGCACATTGCCTTATTTCCTTCTTGATGTCTTGAAAGGTTCTGCATATTAATGTTTTGTTTTCTGCCTCTGGTAATTCCAGGAATGCACTTTCATCTAGAAGATCCCTTGATTCTTTGTTTTGAGAGTTTGTTGAGGTAATTATGGTCTGTTTCTTTATGTGACTTGAAATTGACTGTTTTTTTTTTTTGAGTCATCTATAAGTTATTGCATTAGTTTATTTTATGTTTGCTTACTGTGTCATAGCTTCTTGCTTTGTTTTGTTTTGATATGCCCAGATGGTTGCTTGAGTGAGCTAACTTGATTATTTTCACTTTTGGAGCTCAGATGTCCTCTCACCAGATGGTTAGAGCTGTTATCAGGTAGATCAGTCTAGGAGTGCATTCACTTTTCTTGTATGAATTCAGCTCAGGTGTCTAGGTAGCTGATCATCAAGTGTGTGGTGCAGGCTGTGTCCCACACCCTTGGAGGGGCAGGGGTGATTGGTGCAGGTACCTGTATCTGGTTGTAGCAGATGGTCGTACTCTGAACAAGGCAGGGGGCTGAGAATCATCCCCCAAGTGTCTCTGAGGAAAGTGTGCCCCTATTCCCTAGAGTGTACAGTTGGGTGAGTTCTTCAGACGGACCATGGGCACCCAATATTTTTGGTTGTAAGGACTGAGAAGTACCAGTTATCCTCGGACCCCTTTTGCGGGTGGCTGGGTGACCTGAGTGGAGCCATCTGTCTTTAGGCCCCTGATATGGGTAGGTGAGGACCCTGTTTAATAGGCAAAGCAATGTCAAACATCAAACACCCACCTCTCCACCACACAGCTGAAATAGTTGGTGTTTGCCAACAGGGGCCTATTCTCCTGAAATAGGCCCAGACAGGTCCATGCAGAGGGGAAAGGTTGTCAAAGTCCACAGACCGTTTATGTCTGATCAGGAGCTGCTTCTGTCCTGAGCTTCTCCAGTTAATGGAGCTGGTAAATTATGTTTTTCCCCAATTGCAAATTTATTCCTTCTCAAAGCCCATGAGGATAGGTCTAGGCTCTCAACAGGACCTATCTCAGGCCCAGGGAAGTCAGCCACTGAAGCCATCTTGGGAGTAGGGGGGGCAGGGGGGCAGAGTGGGGGGTGCAGTGAAATATATGCAGGTAATTAGCTTTCGCTGAGAGCGCCATTCTTCTCTGGTTCCAGAGGTCTGAGTAGGCTGTACGGCTGGCTGCTTCTCCCTGAGGAAACTGTGGCCGAACACTAGTACCAACCCGCCACTGCAGCTCCTGGGAATGGGGCCTAAGGGCTCCCCATGATTCAGGTCTGGTAACTCCTCTCCACTTCTGAACCATCTCTTCCTCCCCCTGCCCCTCAGTTCTTTTTCTAAGCTTGCCTTTGATACTCAGGGCTCCTAGCTTGTCATAAATATACTTGTTTCACTTGTTTTTTTCAGGTGTTTGTTGTAAAGAGAGCTCGCTGGAAGCGCCTGTCTATTCTGCCACCTTGGCTCTGCCTCTGGAAATAGCATCTTTTGATTTCTTGATTGCTGCTGCTATGGTATTGATTGTGGATCCAAGTAAAATGAAATCCTTGACAACTTCAATCTTTTCTCTGTTTATCGTGGTTTGGCTTATTGGTCCAGTTGTGAGGATTTTTGTTTTTTTGTGTTGAAGTGTAATCCATAATGAAGGCTGTAGTCTTTGATTTTCCTCAGTAAATGCTTCAAATCCTCTTCACTTTCAGCAAGCAAGGTTGTGTCATCTGCATAATGCAGGCTGTAATGAGTCTTCCTCCAATTCTGATACCTCATTCTTCTTCATACAGTCCAGTTCCTCAGATTATTTGCTCAGCATAGAGATTGAATAGGTATGGTGAAAGGACACAACCCTGACATTCACCTTTCTTCACGGTAAACTACTCAGTCTCCCCATGTTCTGTCTGAACAATTGCCTCTTGATCCATGTACAGATTCCTGATAACACAATTATGTGTTCTGGAATTCCCATTCTTCACAATGTTATCCATAATTTGTTATGATCCACACATAGTCGAATGCCTTTGCATAGCCAGTAAAACACAAGTAAACATCCTTCTGGTATTCTCTGCTTTCAGCCAGGATCCATCTGACATCAGCAATGATATCCCTGGTTCCACTCCCTCTTCTGAATCTGGCTTGAATTTCTTGCAGATCCCTGTTGTTATACTGATATTCAAATCTATTAATGTCCCGTTTATCTTACCATTAATAAGGACCAGTTATAAAAATATATAAATGGTCACCTAATGGTATTAAAAATATGATATTCAAGTCAGCTATTATAGGGACATCTTTGGTTTAGGGTCTGTCAAAACCAATATGCCTATTGTTCATAGGAGACACCTGTGATATCTCACTGGTTTCTAGTCATGCTTGTAGAGCAAGTCAAAATTTCACCCAAGCTCCTGTCAGTATTAATTATATAAAATACATATGGGTTGGAACGGGTGTATATCATCACCATTATCATCAGCAGCAGCACTTTTTTTGCATTATCACTAAATCAGTTAAAATTTGTGTTAACTGGGTTAAAAAAAAAAAAAATCCTGAGTTCAAACTTGTATAATAATTACAGGTGCATGAACCCCTTCTAGAATAAATAAACAGTTGACCTAATTAGACAACATCTGGTTTAATTCATGCTCCAGAAATAATCACGACAAATGTGATTACTGTTATTGGTGAAATGGTTGGGTTATATCCTTGGAACTGGGCTTGAACTCTATCCTAGTTGATTGACAATCCACAAGTTTCATTGACTTAAAATGTGGGGATATTTCTCATTTATAATACCTCTTGGGTGTGAGTCAAGTGCAAATCTGCTCTGTATTATCATCTTTCCTATTTCATTTCTGGTTAGCAGCTCTTATGTTAGTCACTATCCTGGCAAATGCATAGGAATATGGATGGAACCAGGTAAATGGCACTTAATTCTTCTGTTTGAATGTGGAATCTTTCACTTCATTCATATTCCATTTGCCCAGCAAGTCATATGGCAAATCCTGATGTGGAAGAGATGAGAAATACCCCGCTACTCAGGATGCACCAAGGATAACCCTTTCCCTTGTTTCTAGGTATAGTGAATTAATCATATACTTCATATACCATTAGGTCTGTATTTGGCTTCCATATCACGTTCCTATATTAGTCATGGAATCGACTCGAAGGCACTGGGTTGGGATATTAGTCAGAATTTTACTACAATAATGATGCATAAAAGACAACCACAAAATCTTAGTGACACGTAGTAAAAAGTATTTCATGCAACTCTACAGATCAGCTAGGTTTTGAGTTCAGGTTGTTTCCATGCATCTCTTAATTTCCTTGGACAAGTTGAAGGGGCGGCAGACACTTGAGGCAAGTTCATCTCATGGTAGAACTTCAAGCTTTCAGAGGAGAAGTCTCTTACACACTAGGCTGGGAAACACCACACTCACACTCATATCCACATTCCATTAACCAAGTAACATGGCCAAGACTAGTGTCAATGGGTCAGGAAATATACTCCTCCCATGAAGACAGTGTAGGTCTGTGGGGGGGGGGCAAGCAGGGGAATAATGTCAATATTTGGTGACTAATAATCTAATCTACACAAGTTGCATTCACTCATCCAAGAAATACTTTCTGGACACAAATATTTTTTTCAGATACCAAAGCAGGATGTCAAAGTATATGCATTCTAGTTGTTGTTAGCTGCCATCAAGTTGGTTCTGAGTTACGGTGACTTTATGCATAATAAAATGAAAGATTGCCATGTCCTGGAACCTCTTCATGATCTTTGGTATTTTGAGTCCATTGTTGCAGCTATTGGGTTATTCCGTCTCACTGAGGGTTCCCCCCATTTTGGTTGGCTCTCTACTTTACCAAACATGGTACCTTTTCCTAGCAATTGGTTTTTCCTGATGACATGTCCAAAGTAAGCAATTTGAAGTCTCACCAGCTGTCATGGATTGAATTGTGTCCCCTCCCAAAATATCTGTCAACTTGCCTAGGTCATGATTCCCTTGTCCGATTCTATGATTGCCTATCATTTTACGATCTGATGTGGTTTCGCTAAGTGTTGTACACCCTATCACTATGATGTAATAAAATGTATTAGCAGAAGTTATGTTGATGAAATCTATAAGATCAGGTAGTGTCTTAAGTGGATCTCTTTTGAGATACAAAAGAGAGAAGTGAGAAGAGAGACATGGGGGCCTCATACCACCAAGAAAGGAGTGCTGGAGCACAGCATGTCCTTTGGGTCTGAGATTCCTGCACTGAGATGCTCCCAGACCAAGGGAAGATTGATGACAAGGGCATTCCTCCAGAGCAGACAGAGAGAGAAAGCCTTCCACTGGAGCCGACGACCTGAATTTGGACTTGTAGCCTACTAGACAGTGACAGAATAAATTTTTCTTTGTTAAAGCCATCCTCCTGTGGTATTTCTGATATAGCAGCATTAGATGACTGAAACACCATCCTAATTTCTAAGGTACATTTTGGTTGTATTTCTTCTAAGACTGCATGAGTAAACATTCATTCTATTGGGAGTCTATGGTATATTCAATATTCTTCATCAACACTGGAGTTTGCATGCATCAATTCTTTTTCTAGTAGTAGACAGAAATAGATACACATAATTACATATATAGTTAGATGGTGCCTTGCTCTCTGAAGAAAAATTAAAAAAGTAGGGTAAAGGACAAGATAGTAACTGGTTCAGGGATGAAGTCTCTCTATCATTTCTAGAAGCAGACTGCTCAAAGCAAATGAACTGGCTGAAGCCCTGAAATAAGAGATGAGTTAGTATCCAAAGAAGAAACCTCAGCAAAATATAGCTGTAATACAGTGAAAGAGCCCAGTGATGTAATAGGAATTGAGGAGCACACAACAATGGAAGCCAGGTGGAGTTGGGCCCTGAGTTTAATTTTAAAAGCTTTCCATTCAACTCAGGTTTTTGTAAAATTGAATAGAACCGTAATAAAATCTAACATACTTTAAATGGATTATTCCATGTGCTTTATGGTACAAAGATGGGCACAGTAAGACAATTTAGATAGATATTACAAAAGTACAGGTGAGTAAGTATGATGACTTGAACCATCAAGTATGGAAAATAGCAAAAGTAGCAAAATCCTGAAGACAATGAGCAAATGCTGAACAATGCATTCTTTGAGAGAACAGTGGAGTCAGGGATGCTACTAAAGCTTTGGTTGAATAAAGGCATCATTTATTGATAGGATGAAGATAGAGCAGGAAAATATCTTGGAGAGCCTAATCAACCTTTAAACTTCAAATACATCAACTTTGAATACTTGACATATATCCTCATGGAGATATTAACTTGGAAGTTGATATTCAACCATAGATTTCAGGGAAGAGATTCTATTTGGAGATATAAATTTGGTAGTTGTAAACATAGAGATAGAAATTAAACAATGACATAAACGATTTAGTCAAATGAGAAGTCTGTTTATTTAAATAAGGACACAGCACTGTTCATTTATTACAAAATGTCAGGTATCTGGTAGGGGCTGTTACTTATTTTTTAGTATTACTCTAGCTACTATTGGGCCTTTACATACCTACGTAAGTTTTAGAATTAGTTTGTCATTTTCTTTACAAATTTTGTTGTGATTTTTATTAGATTTGCATAGAATATATAAACAGTATTGATGGAATTTAGTCTTCTTAACCATTAACTTTCTATATCTCAAGAATTATTGAGATCTACCTTCATGTCAATATTATAATTTTATCCGTGAAATCCTTGAGTGGATATGTGTGTTCATGAGTGTAGGAGTGTGTGCATGCATGTGTGCGTTCATATACACGCGTGTAAGTCTGTTCACAGATATACATTAACAAAATATAATCAATAAAATACGAAAAAAACACTGAATAGAAAATACCTAAACTAGAAAGCTACTGAACCATTAAAATCCAAAGCAAATCACTGTCATATAATTTTTATGTTACTTTTATCAAAATAGCAAGAAACTTGCAATTCTTATACTTTGTAATATATTGCAGACACAGGGCATAGTGAGGGTAAGGAGTTTCCAGGGGCAATCTCTAAGTTCAGCCTTTTCCTATCCCAAATTTCAAGATGAATAGATGTTGATGAGTCAGCAGAAATGCCTTCCCCCTCTTGTCTGGCTTTCGTATTTGTGGTGCCTAAAAGCATTCTGTACCTTGTCTGCTGCACCCTTGGACTTGGACCCTGGGGCATGTGCCCTCCTCTGCCCCCCTTTTGCTATGCTTCTGTTTAGACAATGGAGAATATAAAATAGAACAAAACCATGTGATTAATAATAATCATACAAATTCTAGTTGCATGACCAAGAACAAGTTACTTAACCTCTCTGAGCCTCAACTTTGTCATATGTACAATGGCAGTAACAACAGTAACAGATTCAATAGAAGTAATAGGTTTTGATGTTGTGAGGATTAACTAGTTGCCATCCAACTGATTTCATCTCATGGCAAACCCATACTCTGTAGGGCTTTCAATTGCTGTGACCTTTTGGAGGTAGATCACTAGGTCTTTCTTCTGAGGTGCCTCTGGGCAGACTGAAGCCACAAATATTTTGGTTAACAGCAAAAAAAAAAAAAAAAAAAAAAAATTTTTTTTTTTTTTTTAGTGCAACTAGGGACTCCCTGTGAAAGTTAAGTGACTTATTATAAACAAAATGTGTAGAACACTGCTTGGTATATTGTAGTTGCTACTTAATTGTTATCAGAAATTGTTATCAATATATCATGAATATTTATGGCATTATCACTGAAACATTTGATAAAAAGAACAAAAATATAAAGTTGGACAAGCCTCACTTATGCATATTATTTAATACCATAAATCAAATCCCAGAAAATGAATGCTGTCAGTAGATAAAAAAGATACTGTATTTTAAACATATATTTGTAATTACAAAATTCCTAAGATGGCCCTACAATAGGACCAGTACAATAATCCATTCATTAAAAAATATTAAGTAAGTGCATATTGTTTGTCAACTGCTGTTTCAGGTCCCATAGAAACAGAAGTAAACCATCAGACAAATCTCTGCCCATCAGAAACTTACATTCCAATGTAGAAATACACAAAAAATGCATATACAAATAGAGATACAGTAAAATTCAAAGTAATGCTAATGCTTACAAAATGAGCAAGGCATTGAAGTAGAATGTTAATTTATAGGTTAAATTAGTTGGTCAGCAAAGTCCTTTCTTAAGAGTGATATCTGAGCAGAGATCTGAAAGAAAGGGGAGAGACAACCAACAGGAAAATATGCAAAAAAAAGAAAAAAATGCTAGGAGAGAGAACCAACCCCAGTCCAAAGGCCTGGAGGCAATGAAACAAAACAAGGAGGATGCACAACAGAAATCAAGGGAGAGAGGGGTGCTCTGTAGTGAGGTGAGAGATATGTCCAAAAGACTATCATGGCAGCCTAAAGGACTTGGATTTATTTAAAATCTTTGAAAAGATTTGATCAGAGAGACATGTCCCCTGAGTAATGTTTTAAGAACTTCCCCCTGGTTGTTGTCTGATTAGACTCTAGAGGGAAAAATTGAAGGTTGGGAGAGCAGTTAGGAGGCCCTTGCAGTGTCTGAGCAAGCTGTAATGGCAGCCAGGCCCAGGGTGTAGGCAAGGGAGTAATTTAGAAGTGGGCAGATATGGAATCTATTCTGAAGATACAACCAACAGAAAGTGTTGTATATAAGATGTTAGAGAAAGAGAGAAGTCAATGATGACTCCAAATTAGAGAAAAACCCTGACATCACATAAGTGGGGGATAAACATTTTTGGTAAAAAATAATGCAAATTCCCATAGAACACTAAATACAAACATACTAATTTTTTTTTGATAGTCTAGAAGAGGCAGAAAAAAATCTGTAATATGATAAAATGCATACATAGTTTAAATGGAAAATAAAACACTGTTAATGTTTTCCATCAATGTTACAATCAAACATTAAGGATCAAATACTCAACATTTTTCTTGGAAATTGTAGACCTGGATATCATGGCAAACAACACTGGAACCAAAAATATCTTACCTTTGAAAAGCTAGCAAAAACGAATGGTATTTACGTATGATATAATCAACCTGAAACACTATTAGACTCAACTGAAAAATCATATGAACTAAAAAGAATGCTCAGAAAGTATAATTGGCACCCCATTAATATAGATAAAGTATAACCCTGAAGAGTTACAAATTTTATTTTCTCATAAATAAAAAATGCAAAAAAATTTATACATTTCCTAAATATAAATTATCAGTTTAGATTTAGGAAATGTATTTTGTGATATTTATATAAAACATTTTTTCCTTGAACTCCACTTAAACCAAATGAAACCCATTGTTATTGAGTTGATTCCAACTTACAGCAACCCTATAAGAGAGATGTAACTGCTCAGTAGGATATTCTTGCTGTACTTCTTCCAAGACAGATTTTTTTCTCCTTTTGGCAGTCCACGGTACATTAAATATTCTTCACTAAAACTATTATTCAAAGGCACCAACTCTTCTTTGATCTTCCTTACTCCTTGTCCAGCTTTCACACACATATAAGGCAGTTGAAAACACCATGGCTTGGATCAGGCACTCCGTGGTCCTTAAAGTGACATCTTTGCTTTTTAACACTTTAAGGAAGTCTTTTGCAGCAGATTTGCCTAAAGTAACACGTCATTTGATTTCTTGAATGCTGCTTTGATTGTCACTCCAAGTAAAATGAAATCCTTGACAAGTTCAATATTTTCTCCTTTTATCATGACGTTTCTTAGTGGTCTGGTTGTGAGGATTTCTGTTCTCTTTATGTTGAGGTGTAATCTATAATGAAGGCTGTGGTTTTTGATCTTTATCACTAAGTACTTCAAGTCCTCTTCACTTTCAGTAAGCATCGTCTTGTCATCTGCATATCACAGGTTGTTAATGAGTCTTCCTCTAATCCTGATGCCAAATTCTTCTATACAGTCTGGCTTCTCAGGTTACTTGGTCTGCATACAGATTGAATAAGTATGGTGAAAAGATACAAACCTGATGCACATCTTTCTTAACTTTAAACCATGAAGTATCCCCTTGTTCTGTTGGAACGATTGCCTCTTGATCTATGTCCAAGTTTCTCATGAGCAAAATTCAGTGCTCTAAATTCCCATTCTTTGCTATGTTATCCGTAATTGGTTATGATCCACACAGTCGAATGTCTTTGCATAGTCAATAAAACACAGGTAAACATCTTTCTGGTATTCTCTGCTTTCAGCCAGGATCCATCTGACATCAGCAATGATATCCCTCATTCCATATCCTCTCCTGAATTCATCTTGAACTTCTGGCAGTTCCCTGTCAATACACTGCTACAGCCACTTTTGAATGATCTTTAGCAAAATTTTGCTTGTATGTGATATTAATGATATTGTTCAAGAATTTCTGCATTTGATTGGACCTCCTTTCTTGGGAATAGGCATATATATTGGCTCTCTTCCAGTTGGTTGGCCAGGTAGCTCTCTTCCAAATTTCTTGGCATAGACAAGTGAGCACTTCCAGTGCTGCATTTGTTTGTTGAAACATCTCAGTTGGTATTCTATCAGTTCCTGGACCCTTGTTTTTTGCCATGCCTTTCAGCATAGCATGGACTTCTTCCTGCAGTACCATTGGATCTTGATCATATGCTACATCCTGAAATGTTGAACATTGGCCAATTAGTTTTGGTATAATGACTCTGCGTATTCCTTCCATCTTTCTCTTGATGTTTCCTGAGCTGTTCAATATTTTGCCCATAGAATCCTTCAATATTGCGACTTGCAGCTTGAATTTTTCTTCAGTTCTTTTGGCTTGAGAAATACTGAGAGTTTTCTTCCCTTTTGATTTTCTAGCTCCAGATCTTTGCACAGTTCATTATAATATTTTATTTTGTCTTTCAAGCTGCCCTTTGAATCTTCTGTTCAGCTCTTCTACTTCTTAATTTCTTCTATTCCCTTTAGCTACCGGATATTTTAGAGAAAGTTTCGAAGTCTCTTTTGACATCCATTTTGGTCTCTTCTTTCCTTCCTATCTTTATGATACATATAAACCAAGTCATTGAGTCAATTTTGACAGAGTGGAACTGCCCCATAGGGTTTCCAAGGAGCACCTGGTGGATTCAAACTGCCGACCTTTTGACTGGCAGTCATAGCTCTTAACCACTATGCCACCATAGCACTCCTCAAATCAACATAAAAGTATAAAAATGAGCAAAATATATGTCAGGAGAGTCCAGTAGAAGATAAGAAGGCACTAATATATTCATGGAAATTTATCTAATTTCACTAAAAAATAAATTTAAATTAAAATGGCAGCTGGAATTCATCGTTTTTCCAAATGGTTTATCAGCTATTGGAAGACTTAAAAATAGTAATAGAAATGGTCCAAGGGAAAGCAGGTGCCCTCAACCATTGTTGCAAATATGGATTGTGAAACTTTGTGATGATATATTTGCAGTTGTTTTCAATATTTATATTTATGCTAGAAATAATCCAAGTTAGGAATTCATAAAATGCAAATAAACAATTTTACATACTTTTCTTCATTACATTTTATAAGAGGATTTTTTGAATCAAAAAAAAAAAAAAGGAAAGAATTCCCATGACTGTGAATTTCCATCAGTCAGGCATGAGAACATAATGTCTACTTTGAAAGCATGAGGAAAACTTATGTTCTAACCTAGAAAAGTATCTATCAAATATAGCTAGACAAGAATGCATCAGATGCAGGCAGGGCCAAGATAGTGGAGTAGTCAGATGCTTCTGATAGTCCCTCTTACAACAAAGACCTGAAAAAACAAGTAAATTGATTATATATATGACAAGCTAGGAGCCCTGAACATCAAAGGCAAAGTTAAGAAATTGGACTTAGCAACAGAGGGAGGGAGATATGGTTCAGAAGCAGCAAGAAGTTGCCGGACCTAACTCAGTGTGAACCAGCGCCCCTCATCCCTGATCTGCTGGTGTGACTGCAGAGGGGCTGGCAGTAGCTTTCTGTACACGGTTTCCCTAGCCACAGAGAGCCAGTGGCACAGAGTCTACTCACGCCTCCAGAATCAGAGAAGAACAGCGCTCTCGGCATAAGTGCTAGCATTTAATTCACTGCACAGATCAAATACCTCCCCTTTCAAAAGAACTCTCTCCCATTTATCTGATCCCTCACCCTCTGTCCCAGGCCCCCAAGCTGGCTTCAGTGACATTCGATTTCCCTGGGCCTGAGATAGGTCCTGGCATGCAACCAGAGCCATTGGAGAAGGAGCAAATTAACAAACAGGGAAAAAATAATCTGATGGCTCCTCTAAGCTGGAAACTCAGGGCAGAAGCAGCTCCTGTCCAGGCACAAGTGGACCATAGACTTTGAATGGCTTTCACCCCTGCATAGAACTGTGTGGCCCATTTCAGGAGCTGGGTTCTTGTTACAGTGCAAGGGTGTGTGGCCTAAGGTCTGACTTTAACAGTTTCAGCTGTGCAGTGGCGAGGTGGGTTCTTGATGCTTGACACTGCTCTAATAAGCAGGGTCCTCACCTACCCAAATCAGGGGCCTGAGGACTGGTGGCTCCACCTGCACCACCTAGCCACCCATGTCAGGGGTACAAGGATAAGTGGTGTCTCCCAGTCCTTACAGTTAAAAGTATCGGGTGTCAATGGTATGGCTGCAGAGCCCACCCACTTGTGCACTCTAGAGAACAGGGACATGTCTTCCTCACAAACACTCAGGGAAAGGTTGTCAACCCCCTACCTTGCTCAGAGTGTGACCACCTGATGCAACAAGAGACCTGTGCATACACCAATCACCACTGCTCCTCAAAGACAGTAGGTGGGAGCCTACACCACACACTTGGTGACTAACTACCTGGAAATATGAGCTGAATCCTTACAAGAAAACTGAATGGACTTCTAAGCTCATATATCTGATAACAGCTCTAGCCATCTGGTGACAGGACATTAGAGCTTCAAAGGCTCCATTAATCAAACCAACTAATTTGAGCAGCCTATTAAGTATTTCAAAACAAAACAAAGCAAGAAGCTAGGACACAGTATGCAAACATACAGAGACAACAGTCAATATCAAATCACATAAAGAAGCAGACGATGATCATGTCAGCAAGCTTCCAAAGCAAAGAATTGAGGAATCTTCCAGATGAAGATATATTCCTAGAATTACCAGAGATAGAATACAAAATAATAATATACAGAACTCTTCAAGATATCAGGAAAGAAAAAAAAATAAAAAAGAGATCAGGCAAAATGCAGAACAAGCCAAGGAACACACAGATAAAGCAGTTGAGGGAATTAAGAAGGTTATTCAAGAGAATAACGAAAAATTTAATAGGCTTCAAGAATCCTTAGAGACACAGCAGTCAGAAACTCAGAAGATCAACAATAAAATTTCAGAATTAGACAACTCAGTAGAAAGTCAAAGGAGCAGAATTCAGGAAAGTGAAGTCAGAATTAGTGAGACTGAAAATAAAATACTTGGCACCAATATATTCAAAGAAAAATCAGATAAAAGAATTTTAAGAAATGAAGAAACCCTAAGAATCATGTGGGACTCTATCAAGAGAAATAGCCTACAAGTAATCAGAGTACCAGAACAGGGAGGAAAAACAGAAAATACAGAGAAAATTGTGGAAAATTTGTTGGCAGAAAACCTCCCAGATATCATGAAAGACGAGATCTCTTTCCAAGATGCTCATCTAACCCCACAGAAGGTAGATCTCAAGAGAAAGATATCAAGACATATTATAGTCGATCTTGCCAAAACCAAAGATAAAGAGAATTTTAAGAGCAGCTAGGGATAAACAAAAAGTCACCTGTGAAGGACAGTCAGTAAGACTAATCTCGGACTACTCAGCAGAAACCATGCAGGCAAGAAGGCAATGGGAGGACATATATAAAGACTTAAAGGGAAAATAATTGCCAGCCGAGAATTATATATCCAGCAAAACTGTCTCAGATATGAAGGTGAATTATGGCATTTCCAGATAAACAGAAGTTGAGGGACATTGCCAAAACCAAACCAAAATTACAAGAAATTCTAAAGGAAATCCTCCAGTTAGAAACTCAATAACATCAGATAACAATCCAAGACAAGAACAGAGGACAGGGAAACCAGATATCATTCAAGACAGAGAAATCACAAAACTAAATCAAAGCTAAAACGCTCAGAACAGGGAAACAGACATCATGAAGTAAAAGATGACAACATTAACTCAAAAAAGAAGGACTAAAAGATATAGTCATAGATCTTTCATATGGAGTATGAAAATAGGGGTAAATTTATCAAGGTAATCACAAAGGAAAATAACAATCCTGCACATCAAAATAATAATAAAAAAGAAAAACATGAAGACAGCAAAAACAAAAGCAACAACACTGGAAAAGAGGAAAAGATAATACATAAAGAGAAATTACTCAGCACAGAAAATTCAGTGGAAAAAAGAAACTGTCAACAACCAAAAAAAAAAGGCATCAAAATGACAGCACTAAACACATACCTAGACATAATTACGCTGAATGTAAATGTACTAAATGTACCAATAAAGAGACAGAGAGTGGCAGAATGGATTAAAAAAACAAGATCTGCCTATATGTTGCCTACAAGAGACATACCTTAGACATAAAGATACAAACAAACTAAAACTCAAAGGATGGAAAAGAGATACCAAACAAACAACAACCAAAAAAAGAAGAGTGGCAATATTAATTTCTAACAAAATAGACTTTAAAGTAAAATCTACCACAAAGGATAAGGAAGGACCCTTTTGTGCAGCCAATGACAGGGCTCCAAAATACATAAAATGAACTCTAAAAGCACTGAAAATAGAGATGGGCAGCTCTACAATAATAGTAGGAGGCTCCAACACACTACTTTTGGTGAAGGACAGAACATCCAGAAAGAAGCTAAATAAAGACAGTGAAAGTCTAAATGCCGCAATCAACCAACTTCATCTCATAGGCACATACAGAACACCCTACCCAACGGCAGACAAGCATATTTTCTTTTCCAATGCACATGGAGCGTTCTCCAGAATAGACCACATATTAGGTCATAAAGCAAGTCTTAACAGAATCCAAAACATCAAAATATTTCAAAGCATCTTTTCTGACCATAAAGCCGTAAAAGTAGAAGCCAATAACATAAAGCAAGTGAAAAAAAAACCAAACGCACAGAAACTGAACAACACCTTGCTGAAATACTACTGGGTTATAGAAGAAATTAAGGGTGGAATAAAGAAATTCGTAGAATCAAATGAGAATGAAAACACTTCCTACCAGGACCTGTGGGACACAGCAAAACAGTGCTCAGAGGTCAATTTATAGCAATAAATGCACACATCCAAAAGAAGAAAAGGCCAAAATCAAAGAATTATCCCTACAACTCAAAGAGATAGAAAGAAAGCAGCAAAAGAAGTCCTAGGGTACCAGTAGAAACAAAATAATAAAAATTAGAGCAGAATTAAATGAAATAGAGAAAAGAAAAACAATTGAAAGAGTTAACAAGACCAACAGCTGGTTCTATGAAAAGATCAACAAAATCGATAAACCATTGGCCAAATGGACAAAAGAAAAATAGGAGAGAAAGCAAATAACCAGAATAAGAAATGAGATCGGCAATATTACAACAGACCCAACTGAAATTAAAAGAATCATAACAGAATATTATGAAAAATTGTACTCCAACAAATTTGAAAACTAGAAGAATTGGATAAATTTCTAGAAACACACTACCTACCTAATCTAACACAAACAGATGTAGAACAGCTAAATAAACCTATAACAAAAGAAGAAATTGAAAAGATAATTAAGAATTCCCAATAAATTAAAGCCCTGGCCCTGATGACTTCACTGGAGAATTCTACCAAACTTTCAGGGAAGTGTTAACACCACTACTACTAAAGGTATTTCAGAACATACAAAAGGATGGAATACTCCCAATCTCATTCTATGAAGCCAGCATAACCGTCATAACAAATCCAGGTGAAGACACCACAAAAAAAGAAAATTACAGACCAATATTCCCCATGAACTTAGACACAAAAACCCTCAGCAAAATTCTAGCCAACAACATATTGAAAAAGTAATTCACCATGACCAAGTAGGATTCATACTAGGTATGCTGGGATGGTTTAACATTTGAAAAACAATCAATGTAATCCATCATATAAATAAAAGACAAGAACCACATGGTCTTATGGGTTGATGCAGAAAAGGCATTTGACAAAGTCCAACATCCATTCATGATAAAGACTCTCAGCAAAATAGGAGTAGAAGGAAAATTCCTCCACATAATAAAGGACATTTATGTAAAGCCAACAGCCAACAGCACCCTAAATGGAGTGAGTCTGAAATCATTCCCCTTGAGAACGGGAACCAGACAAGGATGCCCTTTATCATCACTTTTATTCAACATTGTTCTGGAGGTCCTAGCCAGAGCAATTAGTCTAGGGAAAAAAAAAAAAAAGCATCCAAATTGGTAAGGAAGAAATAAACTATCTCTATTTGCAGATGATATGATTTTATACACGGAAAACCCTAAAGAATCCACAAGAAAACTACTGGAACTAATAGAAGATTTCAGCAAAGTATCAGGATACAAGATAAACATGTAAACATGCAAAAACCAGTTGGATTCCTCTATATGAGCAAAGAGAAAGTCGAAGGGGAAATCATGAAATGAATACCATTTACAATAGCCCCAAGAAGATTAAATACTTAGGAACATATCTAACCAGAGACATAAAAGACCTATACAAAGAAAACTATGAGACACTACTGCAAGAAACCAAAAGAGACCTACGTAAGTGAAAAAACATACCTTGTTCTTCGATGGGAAGACTCAAGATTGTGAAAATGTTTATTCTACTCCAAGCAATCTATAGATAAATGCAAGCCTGATCCAAACTCCAATGGCATTTTTTAATGAGATGGAGAAACAAATCACCAAGTTCATATGGAAAGGGAAGAGGCCCTAAATAAGTAAAACAGTACTGAAAAATTAGAACAAAGGGGGAGGCCTCACACTACCTGATTTTAGTGCATATTACAACACCAGGGTAGTCAAAACAGCCTGGTACTGGCACAACAGCAGGTACATAGACCAATGGAACAGAATTGAGAATTCAGACATAAATTCATCCACGTATGAGCAGCTCGTATTTAACAAAGGCCCAAAGTCCATTAAATGGAGAAAAGACAGTCTCTTTAACAAATGGTGCTGGAATAACTGGATACCCATCTACAAAAAAATGAAACAAGACCCATACCTCTCACACCATGCAGAAAAACTAACTCAAAATGGATCAAAGACCTAAATATAAAATCTAAAATGATAAAGATCATGGAAGAAAAAATAGGAAGAACTCTAGTAGCCCTCAAACATAGCATAAACAGTATACAAAACATTGCCAGCAATGCACAAACACTGGAAGGTAAAGTCGATAACTGGGAGCTTCTAAAAATGAAACACTTATCCTCATCCAAAGGCCTCACCAAAAGAGTAAAAAGACTACCTATAGACTGGGAAAAAAAATTTGGCTACAACAAATCCGATCAGTGTCTAAATCTTTAAAATCTACCAGATACTGCCAAACTTCAACAACAAAAAGACAAATAAACCAATTAAAAAATGGGCAAAGGGTATGAACAGAAACTTCACCAAATAAGACGTTCAGGCGGCTAACAGCTATGTTAGGAAACGCTCATGATCAATAGCCTTTAGAGAAATGCAAATCAAAACTACAATCAGATACCATCTTACCACAACGAAGCTGGCTCTAATCTAAAAAACACAAAGTAATAAATGTTGAAGAGGTTGTGGAGAGACTGGAACACTTATACACTGCTGGTGGGAATGTAAAATGGCACAACCACTTAGGAAATCGATTTGGCGTTTCCTTAAAAAGATAGGAGTACCATACGATCCAGCAATCCCAGTCCTTGGAATATAGTGTAGAGAAATAAGAGCCCTACAAGAATAGATATATGCACACCCATGTTCACTGCAGCACTGTTACAATAGCAAAGAGATGGAAACAATCAAGGTGCCCACCAATGGATAATGGATAAACAAATTATGGTATATTCACACAATGGAATACGATCCAACAATAGAGAAAAACAATGAATCCACGAAACATCTCATAACATGTAGGAATCTGGAAGGCATTATGCTGATTGAAATTAGTCAGTCGCAGGACAAAATTGCTTGAGACCACTATTATAAGAACTCAGGAAAAGGTTTAAACACAGAAGAAAACATTCTTTGATGATTACGAGAATGGGGAAGGAGGAAGAGGGATATTCACTAATTACGGAGTAGACAAGAATCATTTTAGGTGAAGGGAAGGACAACACACAATACAGGGGAAGTCAGCACAACTGGACTAATCCAAAAGCTAAGCAGTTTCCTGAATACAACGAAACACTTCGAGGGACACAGTAGCAAGGAGGGGGGGGTCTGGGGACCATGGTTCAGGGGACATCTAGGTCAACTGACGTAACAAATCGTATTAAGAAAGTATTCCACATCCCACTTGGATGAGTGGTGTCTGGGGTCTTGAAAGTTAGCAAGCGGCCATGTAAGATGCATCAATTGATCTCAATCCGCCTGGAGCAAAGGAGAATGAAGAACACCAAGGACTCAAGGAAATATGAGCCCAAGAGACAGAAAGTGCCACTTAAACCAGAGACTCTAACAGCCTGACACTGGAAGAACTAGATGGTGCCCGGTTACCACCAATGACTGCACTCTAAGGGAACACAACAGAGAATCTCTGATGGAGCAGGAGAAAAGTGGAATGCAGACCTCAAATTCTAGTAAAAGAGACCAGGCTAAATGGTCTGACCGAACACTGGAAGGACTCCAGAGGTCATGGCCCTTGGACTCTCTGTTAGCCCAAAACTAAAACCATTCTGAAGCCACTTCTGCAGACAAAGATTAGACTGGACTATAAGACATAAAATGAAACTGGTGAGGATTGTGCTTCTTAGCTCAAGTAGACACATTGTGACCGTGTGGGTAGAGCCTGTCTGGAGGCGAGATGAGAAGGCAGAGGGGGACAGGAACTGGATGAATGGACACAGGAAATACACAGGGGAGAAAGAAGGAGAGTGCTGTCACATTGTAGGGAGAGCAACTAGGATCACCTTAACCATGTCTGTATAAGTTTTTGTATGAGAAACTTACTAGAATTGTAAACTTTCACTTAAAGCACAATAAAAAGAATACTTAATATTAAAAAAAAGAATTGTTATCCATACACATTTGCTAAATATTTACTTCTGAAAAGCTTCCATATACCATAACTTCCCCATTACCCTCACTCTGTTTATGATTTTTAAAATAAGCTTAAAAATTTCAATTTAGAACAATTTTATTTCTTGCTATTATGATTTCACTTAAAGTAAATTTATTGCCAATCATAGCTTTTATAACAAAATATTAATTCTTTTTCCCTTGCAAATAATTCATTTGATTGGACTATATATATATATATATATATATACATTTTTTCTCAATGAGTCCATGTTTAAATTTCTTGTTTATAATTTCTTTTCTTATCCACTCCAAGCCTGTAAATACAATTTACAGAATGTAGTAGCAAGTTTTGATATAAGACCGTGGATTCACTTTGGAAACCCTGGTAACATAGCGGTTAAGAGCTACAGCTGCAAACCAAAAGGTTAGCAGTTCAAATCCACCAGGTACTCCTTGGAAACCCTATGGCACAGTTCTACTCTGTCGTATAGGTTTGGTCGGAGTCAGAACCCACTCGATGGCAACGGGTTTTAGGGAACTTACTTTATGCTACATAAAAAAAGAAAATATAGCCATCAATTTACATATTATTTAGGTCAACAATTAGGTTATCAAACACTTATCATTTATTAGTCACCGTGCAGGTCATGGTGCCATGAATAGTGATGTTTATGGTCTCCAGATACCAAAAGAAAAATGAGTAGTAATGGTGAACATTTAGAAATTTATTTCATCTAATAAAAAGGAAATACTTTTTTTCTGATTTTTGATGCTCTACCCACTATCATCTGATGCCTACAGCCACGTTTTCTTAGCATTAGAAATATTTGTTTGTTTTTCTGTGAAAGTAATTTACAAGTGAGAACAACTTTCGTGAGGGAAGGGGTCATGTGCATACTCTGAGGGAGGCTGAGGAATATACTCAGCATTGCATAACCCAGTATATTGGCTGATGCCTTATTGTTTTCCTTGGCAATTTTATTGCATACTCCCAGAAATAAAACAAATTAAGAGAACAGTTTATTGTGATACACTCAGTGATTATTTTTGAAAGCTGGAAGGATATATTTATTTTTACCTTTCAAATATTTTTGATATGAAAATAAAATGGCAGAAATCTTAATGAAAAGTATGATTTCTGAGATTATTCTATAAAATATGAGAACAAAAGAATTTATTTTGTATTCCCCTATGTAATTTCCATCTATCCTATATCAGTATTTTTGAAGATTGGGTTACTTCAGAGTCTATGTCTTATTTTGTTAGAAAAAAATTTTAAAAACTACCAAATTATTTTAACATTGGTCTTTACCACTTATACACAAATCTAATTCCCCTTCAACACTGAAATTTTACCCTCTGTGTACTTAGCTACATTCCCAAATTTCTCACTGGAATGACAAGATTTTGTTAATTTTAGATGAGTGGAATCCCAAACATGAATTTTTGTCTAGAATGTGGGCAATTAGTTATAATATTCTAGTTTATGCTGTAGTATAACACCAGTGATTAAAAAAAAAATCTCTATCATAAAACCACAATAGTGGATTTCTGGATCACGCTGCATGTTATCTTGGGATTTGTCCTCCCTCAGGGACACAGGCTGATGGTGCTTCCCTCATTGTGAAGCAACAGCAATTTCTGGAAGATGGAAAGAACATGGAATTTCACTCGCTGGCTCTAAATTCTTGCCATGGGTTACGCATGCCACTTGCACTAATGTTTCACAGTCCACACCTAACTTCAGAGAAAAGGGAAGTGCAATCTAAACTTGAGCCAGGAAGGATGAAGATCAGATGATTAACCAACATTCCTAATCAAGTAGTTCACCCTTCTGGGTCCCAACTCCTCTCCAAAGGAGACAACCAAATGTCCCGTTCAGTCATGGAATAAGCTCAAAGCCCAGGATCTCTTGGTGATAAGCAGTCACCAATAAGGTCCATCTTTTATCTGATGACCTGTGAATTATCTAAATTTCCCAGTTATCCAAATATCCAGCATGTCTTGGTTGGACAGGGACAGGATAACGGAAATAAACACTGGTATTAGGAAAGAAAGAATGAGATATCCACAGGAATCGTGGGTCCCCAGAAATTCTGAAATTCCATTAGGCAGACATTTAAAGGCCCACTATATTTCTGATGAGGAATAGTCACTGATAAGGCCACTTTTCTGCCTCCTTAGAGTAGTTTTCACATTCATTTTTTTGATAGCATAGCCCCTGGATCTTCTCTCTGAGATATGCTTTTTAAAAGATTCATATTGCCTTATCTGCCATGATGCAAAACCCCAAAAAAAACACTGCTGTTGAGTCGATTCTGCCTCATAGCGACCCTATAGGACAGAGTACAACTGCCCCATAGAGTTTCCAAGGAGCGCCTGGTGGACTCGAACTGCCAACCTTTTGGTTAACAGCCATAGCACTTAACCACTACGCCACCAGGGTTTCCTATCTGCCATGATAATTGTGGAATATACTCTTATGGTTGCTATAGAGTTTTTTCAACTAACTTTCTGCCCATGGTGTTTGGAGTCTGTGATAAAGAGACTATCATTTGACAAGTATTTACTGCCTTCTGCTGATCACATGAGGAGCACACTTCTTCACTCCATCACGCGTTAACCTAGTGATTTGATAAACTTTGCTCAATAGCATGTGGCTGAAAGTGTCTGTATACCACTTCCAAGCCTAGAGTTTCAGCGATATTATATTTTCATATTTCTCTATTGTTTCTTCCATCATCATGAGAAGAAAATGTCTCCAGTAGGTTGTCTCTTTCAAAAACTTTTTTCTAAGCCTAATTTCCTCATCTAAAAATCAGTTATCAGGAGAGAGATCACTAGCTATTTCAAAAGAGAGAACAGAATTCAGATAAGTACTTCAATAGGAGATGAAGGAATCAAGGAACCAAACAAGGGAAGCTGAATCAACTTAGAAACTCCCATCAGTATGTTGCTTCCAACACCCAGAAAACTGTCAAACAGCAGGACAAGATGGCTTCCAGGACCCCATGGGTGGGGCCCTCATGCAGAACCCAGAACCAAGGTGAGGACCAGCAGACAATATTTGAAACCATGAAGAGAGTGGCTATTTATTCAAAGTGAAATCATGGCGAGCCACGGTTACTTCCAGGAACTATAGTTGAAGTGGGGAAAGAGAGAAGGAGAAATTTGCTGACTTCTGTCCTATAGCATTTCTAATCTTCTGACAGTCTTACATTGTGATTTCCTACAAGAAATATGCTGGCAAAGGATCTTGGGAAATGTAGTTCTCCTTGGTATAGAGTCAAATAAAGTCAGTGAAAGTATCTGAAAACCAAGGAGCATTACAAAACATGCTGGCTAATATGAAAAAATAAAAACCAATCATGTTGAGTCAATTACAACTCATAGCAACCCTATAGGGCGAAGCAGAACTGCCTTGTAGGGTTTTCAAGGAGCAGCTGGTGGATTTGAACTGCCAACCTTTTGATAAGTGTCAGCTTTTAACCACTGCACCACCAGGACTCCAAGCTAATAATCAAAAAAAAAATAGAGCCTGTCTTATATGGTGTGTGTGAGCATCTTCATATCTAGAGTTTTTTTTTCTTAAAATCTGCTTTGTTTAATATTTTATAGCTAAACCATATTTCCTTTTAATTAATATTTGTCTTAGGTATCTTTTTGACCTTTTAAATTTCATATATTCTTTGTCTTTATATTTAAATATGCCTCCTTAAAATTTCACTCAAGTAAAATTTTGCTGAAGATAATTAAAAAATGGCTGCAGCAGTACATCAACAGGAAACTGCCAGAAATTCAAGCCGATTCAGAAAAGGATGTGGAAACTAACGGGCCGCAACTACCACAGCCTCCACCAGACTGAGTCCAGCATAACTAGATGGTGCCCAGCTACCACCAACGACTGCTCTGACAAGGATCACAATAGAGGGTCCAGGACAGAACTGGAGAAAAATGCAGAACAAAACTATAACTTACAAAAAAAGACCATACTTACTGGTCTGACAGAGACTGGAGAAACCTCGAGAGTATGGCCCCTAAGTGTCCTTTTAAATCAGTACTGAAGTCACTCCGAAGGTTCACCCTTCAGCCAAAATTTAGACAGTCCCGTAAAACAAATCAAGACTAAATGGGCACACCAACGCAGGGGCAAGGATGAGAAGGCTGGAGGGAACAGGAAAGCTGATAATGGGGAACCCAAGGTTGACAAGGGTAGAATGTTGACATGGTGTAGGGTTGGCAACCAATGTCACAAAACAGTATGTGTATTTATTGCCTAAGGAGATATTAATTTGCTCTGTAAATCTTCATCTAAAGCATAATTAAAAAAAAAGAGAAAAATCAAAATATCTACCTGATAACATTTGGGAATTACTGTTATTTCCATCATTGCTATCACATAATAACAATTATAACATGTGCATTGTTAATTATAATTACAACGTTTATTGTGCACTGTCAGGAACAGTACCAAGTACTTTTCATACATTGCTCATTCCATGCCCGTATTAACCCCATGAAGTAGGTGCTATTATCACATCCAGAGTCCTGTGGATAGTAATGGGTAGGAATGTAAACCTAGGTTGAAATTCTTAACCACTGTTACATTAACTTCAGTTCTACTTCTGGCCACGGTGGTTCTGTTTTTATATATTAATTGATTAAATGTATTGAGGAAGACTGAGACTATAAACCTAGAGAGATAAATTTGAATATGTAAGTATATAGCCAGTGGAAGGATTTCAAAGGATAATGGAATCAGGATATTATAATGAAGAAAGATCTGGATCATTGGGATGGCAGACCAAAGAGTAAGAAACACTAACTCTTCAGATGAACTATGTGAGCACTACCCAACTGGCACAATGGTAAGTCCCATCACTTGTCTTGTCAAAGAAGATATGACATACTGAAGCCATATACAGCTGTATTTCTGTATGACTTGATTCTGATCCATCGGGCAGACAACCATGTATAATGACTCTGATCTACAAGAAACATGTGCTCTGTGTACTAGGCTTTGGGTACACAGATATATGTTCCCTTTCTTTTCTTTTCTTTTTTAAAAATAAGTTGTGGTTAAATAAATATTAAAATAAAAATATCCTGATTTGAAAGAAAAAAAATAAAGAAAATGACATGGAAGGAGGGATATAATTGCTGATGTCCAGTGGATCTTGGCTAAAAGCTGAGAATACCAGAAAGATGTTTATTGTTGTTGTTATTAGGTGCAGTGGAGTCGCTTCCGACTCATAGCGATCCTATGTACCACAGAAAGAAGCACTGTCCGGTCCCGTGCCATACTTACACTCGTTGTTATGCTTCAGCCCATAGTTGCAGACACTGTGTCAATCCATCTCATTGAGGGTCTTCCTCTTTTAAAAGCTGACCCTGTACTTTACCAGGCATGATGTCCTTCTCCAGGGACTGATCTCTTCTGACAACATGGCCAAAGTATGTTAGATGCAGTATCACCATCCTGGCTTCTAAGGAGCATTCTGGCTGTACTACTTCCAAGACAGATTTGTTTGTTCTTTTGGTATATTAAATATTCTTTGTCAACACCACAATTCAAAAGCATCTATTCTTCTTCAGTCTTCCTTATTCATTGTCCATCTTTCACATGCATATGAGGCAATTGAAAATACCACTAATGCTTGGAACCTGAAATATACGAAGTATGAATCTAGGAAAATTGGAAATCTTCAAAAACGAAATGGAACACATAAGCATCGATATCCTAGGCATTAGTGAGCTGAAATGGACTGGTATTGGCCATTTTGAATTGGACAACACATAGCCTACTACGCCAGAAATGACAACTTGAAGAGGAATGGTGTTACATTTATCGTCAAAAAGAACAATTCGAGGTCTATCCTGAAGTACAGTGCTGTCAGTGATAGGATAATATCCATAGGCCTATAAGGAAGACCAGTTAATATGACTATCATTCAAATTTACGCAGCAACCACTAAGAACAAAGTTGAAGAAATTGAAGATTTTTTTCAGCTTCTGTAGTCTGAAATTGATTGAACGTGCAATCAGGATGCATTGGTAATTACTGGTGATTAGAATGTGAAAGTTGGAAACAAAGAAGAACAATTGGTAGTCAGAAAATATGGCCTTGGTGATAGAAACAATGCCGGAGATTGAATGATAGAGTTTTGCGAGACCAATGACTTCTTCATTGCAAATACCTTTTTTTCACCAACATAAACGGCAACTATGCACATGGCCCTCGCCAGATGGAATACACAGAAGTCAAAACGACTACATCTATGGAAAGAGACAAAGGAAAAGCTCAATATCATCAGTCAGAACAAGGCCAGGGGCTGACTGTGGAACAGAAAGATCTTTCTGTGTTAATTATTGACTATTCAAAGGCATTTGACTGAGTAGATCATAACAAATTTTGGATAACATTGCAAAGAGTGGGAATTCCAGGACACTTAATTTTGCTCATGCGGATTCTCTACATAGACCAAGAGGCAGTAACTGGAACACAACAATGGGACACTGCTTAGTTTGAAATCAGAAAAGATGTGCATCAGGATTGTATCCTTTCACCATACTTATTCAATTTGTATGCTGAGCAAATGATCTGAGATGGACTATATGAAGAAGGCAGCATCAGGATTAGAGAAAAACTCATTAACAACCTGCAATATGCAGAACACACAGCCTTGCCTGTTGAAAGTAAAGAGGACTTGAAGCACTTGCTGATGAAGATCAAAGACGTCAGCCTTCAGTATGAATTACACCTCAAAATAAAGAAAACAAAAATCCTCAAAACTGGACCAGTAACCAACATCGTGATAAATGGAGAAAATACTGACGTTGTCAAGGATTTAATTTTACTTTGATCTACAATTAACTGCAGTGGAAGCAGCGGTCAAAAAATCAAAGGATGTATTGCATTTGGCAAATTGGCTGCAAAAGCCCTCTTTAAAGTGTTAAAAAGCAAAAATGTCGCTTTGAGGACTAAGGTGCACCTGACCCAAGCCATTGTATTTTCAGTTGCCTTTTGCCACTTCTGCATGTGAAAGATGGACAACGAGTAAGGAAGACCAAAGAAGAATCGATGCCTTAGAATCACGGTGTTGGTGGAAAATATTGAATATAAAATGGACTGTCAAAAGAATGGTCAAATTTGTCTTGGAAGAAGTACAGCAAGAATGCTCCTTAGAAGCGAGGATGGCGAGATTTCGTCCCATGTAATTTGGACATATTATAAGGAGGAACCAGTCCCTGGAGAAGGACATCATGCTTGGTGAAGTAGAGGGTCAGCAAAAATGAGGGATTAACACAGTGGCCGCAATAATGGGCTCAAACATAGAAATGATAGTTAGGTTGGGGCAAAATGGGGCAGTGTTTCATTATGATGCACATAGGGTCGCTCTGAGTAGGAATCCACATGAAGGAACCTAACAACAACAATTAAAATACGAAAAGGTTTTCTCCAGTCTAGATTCTTTGCTTGGAATATTTAGTCTATTTACATTTGCTGAAAAACTTATGTTTTTCAGCTTATTAGTTTTTTTATTTTAAATTAAAAAAAACTTTGTATTATTCAATGTAGTGATTTTTAGTTACTTATCTTCTCTGTGTCCCCTCTTCATCTCATTCCTGTCTTCTTTGGATTGATTATTTTTTTGCATTTCACGATTTCTTTGTGTCATTTAAGACAATATGCACTTTACTTCTTTATGTTTAGTGATAATCTAGGACAATGTACCATACACTTAATTAATCAAAAACTAATTTTATTACAACTTCATCTACTCAAACAATAAAAGGTATTATATATTTTAACTCATATCTTCACAGCTATTGCTGTCTAACAAAACACCACAAAACTTGGCAGTTTAAAACAATAAGTTATTATCTCCCCAGGATTCTGGGTTGAGTGGGTTGGTTCCCTGCTGGAATGTCCATTTTGAAGTTGCAATCAGATACTGGCTGGAGTCATCTGAAAACCTATTGGGCTGGATGTCCAAGAATACTTCTTCACTCCCATGTCTAGTGCCGCAATTCTGCTCCATGGGACCTCTCTCTCCAGCAGACAATTATGGGCTTTTTACATGACCTACAAGTTCTTGACCGAGTTCTCAGCCACTCTACTTGGTGCCATTCACTGAGAAAGAATTTTCTGCAGATTTCCTGGACCTACTTGAGGAGCTGGGAGGTTAATTTCTAGCTAACTCAGACAGAATTGTGTTGTCCCTTACATTTCCTGGTTTGTTCAGAGTTCTTCTGAATCCTCACCTTTAGGGGCCTTGTAGTTTATCTCCTGTTGTCCATGAAACACAGAGCCATGAAAGTTGATACAGCATTGTTTTTTTATTTCCTTTGACTAATATTCTGGTAAAGAAGCTACTTCCTTCTGCCTTATTTTTCTAATTAATGTTTTTATTTGTGTATGTTTGTGTCTGTGGTATATATATGCAGTTCTTTAATGCATGAAAGAAAAACTTAGATCCACATGCCTATAATCTGTTTCCAAGTCTGTCTATCTGTTCAACTAGCTCTGTGTGTTGGTTATGATACCTCATCTGCCATGTTTCCAGGCACTGAAGTCTCTGTCATGTTATTTTCACATTACTAACTTAAATTTAATCTTGATTATATATATATTTTTAATTTTAGGAATGCTGTTTTTACAGACAGAATAGCTGTATATCAGAGAAGCTAACTTACCCAAGCTGACTTCTTAGTTGACTGATCCCAGACGGCAACCCCGGCCTTCTCACAGAAAAATCTAAGTGGTTTTTCCTCAACCACATTGTTTTTGATTTTTCACTTCTAGAACATCTTAAAACTTTAATCAAAGCTGAAGTGGTAAGACTTCTCTGTAATATAAAATAATTCTAAACAGATAATAATATTATTTTCAGAACAATGGTTCCAGATTATATGAAGTAGGGAAAGAGAATTATAACCCCTTTTATTCAAATGTAGTTGATATCTTTATTTTGGGTTTTAGGTAACACATATATTCACCTAAGCACTATTCCAGTGTGTGTATATGTGTGTATGTGTGTGTGTGTGTGTGTGTGTGTATCCACAAAGCACAGCAGTTTAAAATAACAATTATTTATTTTGCAAATGAGTTTGCAATTTCAGCAGGTTTCATCAAGGACAGCTCATCTCTACTCCATGCAACATCAGTGGAAGTGGCTCAACTGGGAGCTGAAAGATACACTTGCATGATGCGCCACCAAGGACTGAAAAAAATGGCTTTGAATTTGGCTGGGCTCTCAGCTGGGGGTGTGCACTAGAAGTCTTGGTTTCTCTCTTTGTCACAGCATGGGGATTCTATAATTGCACCAACACAATTACTCTTCAGACACTTCTTAGAACAGGGAATGGGGTAGCATACAGTCACTTGCAATTCTAAAATTCTGGTAGAAATTGTTGCCAGCTCCTTAACTAAGATTCAGTGTGATTCTCTGGGAATTATTCTACATGATTTTTGCCTCTGCTTTCTGAGTTACCCTTGCTCTACCATGAGAAAACTGAGTAGTCACCTCAATCAGCTTACTCCTTAGACCAAACTAGTGATATTTCTGTCAGAAAAACATGCTTACAAACATTGTGAGTTTTCCATGAATCTTACTGGAATTTACTCCATTAGACAAAACCCACAACTACCAACCTTGGGCTTCCTGTGACTCTGCTGCACTACAGTGCCCTAAAACATTTTAGTAGTCCTATTTATTTTTAACTAAAGAGAATCTACAAGACTCTCAAGATTTATAGAAGGTCTTTTGTCTCTTTGGATGTTTATTTAAGGCACTGTGTCTTAAATCGTCCTGAAGCCTTAATAAATGATTTTAGAGTCACAACTTGTGTTGGATCTTTGGCCTGAGGCCCTTTCTTAATTTGAGACTTCTTCGCTGAAAGTTTTATTTTTGAATCCACTGTGTACTGACTCCTTTGTATACAATATATTTTTTTTCTTCAGCTCATCTCTCTGCTCTTACGTTTTAACATAGGTCATGAAAAGCCAATTAGCATTTTTATATTCTGTCTGGAAGTTTCTTTAACAAATCTTCCCACGGTAACATTTTGCAAATATTTCTTGATGTCTTCTTACGTATTTTATGTTTGATGGTCACATTGGGTCCTTATTTCATGTGAATTTATTTTATCTTTATTATGTGATTTATGATCTATGTTTTATTTTCAAAAGGTATTATCCCCATCAAAATTAATGATTTCCATTATTTATCAAAAAATACAAATTATACACATATCATATGCTATTTATAAACTCAATCACTCATACTTATTGTCAGAGCCCTAATTTCAGAGTAAAAACACCACTGCAAGTTATGACAGGAGGACAAATATAATTTTTAATTAATTTACCATATATAAAAAATAATTAGATAGGAACAATGCAGCCAGATTGGCAAAGTAAGAGCAAAATAACTTGATACAACACAAAAGAAGAATTTAAATGGGATGAACAAAATAACAAAACAATATTTTAGAAACGTAACCTGTAACCAGTTTAGTTGCTGCCATTTTGGCAAATTATGCTCAGTATTGATATCACATAAAATGTTTTTCCAGCCACCTCCTCAAGGCCCCCTTGACTTCTTTGTTTCTCACACTGTATATAAGGGGGTTCAAGATAGGTGTGAAGATGGTATAAAAAGCTGAGACCACCTTATCATGGTCCTCTGAACCGTTAGATTTGGGCCTCATGTAGATGAACATGATGGTGCCATAGAAGAGTCCCACAACCACCAGGTGAGAGGAGCAGGTCTTAAAGGCTTTTTTCTGCACTCCAGCTGACTGCATGCGGAGCACTGCAGCCAGGATAAGGCTGTATGAGGCCAAAATGAGAGACAAAGGGATGAAGAGCATCAGAATGCAGCAGACATACATGAAAAACTCAAAAATCGTGGTGTCAGCACAGGCAAGGCATACCAGTGATGGTGCTTCACAAAAAAAGTGATTGATTTCCCGTGAGTGACAGTAAGGGAAGCTCAAAGTGGCACCAGCCTGCATCAGCCCATCGATCCCTCCCAGGAGCCAGGAACCTGACGTCACGAGTAAACAGAGCTTCTGACTCATGAGAATGGGGTAGCGCAGTGGGTGACATATGGCCACATAGCGGTCATAGGACATGGCCGTTAAGAGGAAGAATTCACTCCCTCCCAGAGTGAGAAGAAGGAAGATTTGGACTCCACAGCCAGTGGGAGAGATAGACCTAGTGTCCATCAGGTAGTTGGCTGCCATTTTGGGAACGATGGTGGAGACCAGCGACATGTCCATGAAAGAAAGCTGGCTAAGCAGGAAGTACATGGGCATGTGGAGTTGAGGGTCCACATGAATGAGAATGATCATAAGGGTGTTGCCCATCAGTGAGGTGATGAAGATCATAAGCACCATGGCAAACAGGAATAGGTGGATCTGTGTGTGGTTAGAGAGCCCTAGAAGAATGAAGTTTATTCCTGTGGTGCCGTTGGCATTGACCATGGCTCTACTGGTGCCTGAAAGATGTAAGAATGATGCAGAAATGAGATTTGTTTACAAGGAAGCTTGTACATATCTTTATGAAAACTTGATCAAATGACTTGGGAAATCTCAGACTTGGAGGACTAATTACTACTTTAATCTTTCACTTACAAACAAGATTTTTGCCATAGCATACTACTATCCATCTCTGCTGTTACTATACATTATTTTTTATTCACACAAAATTAGATAACATACATATACAGTGGTACAAATTATACCTCTACTGTTTTTTAATAATTTGTCAGTATGCCACACGTAATTTACTCATGGCGTTATGAAATATTACTTATGCAATCCGAGTTCTTTACACTTTTGGTATTTCTATATTGAAGGAAATTCAGGTTTATGCACTTTAGTAGGTATTGAGGTGATATGCCTATAGTTATTACTTTTGCATGTGTTTTAGATATTTGCTTAATGTATTCTCACATGATTTTCTTCAATATCAAGACAAATTAAAATTTCAAAAGTTTCAAAAAAATTACAACCAATAAAACTAAGTTTGATGGGGAAAAAACAAAAGCAAAAATTCTCTATTCCACACTTACATGCAGCCTGTGCTCTAAATACACTAGGCTTTCAGCCACCACAGATACTACTGTACCCATCACCATATCATTTATATTATCATGACTTGCTTTCCTGATCATGGTGCCTACATCTCGTTAAGTTTAGAACCCCCTCAACATTTAAACTTTTATGTATTATGTTCTTAAACAGTGCTGCTGGTTTTAATTTATATATCCATTCTAAGGGAGCCCTGGTGGCACAGTGGTTAAGCTTTCGGCAGCTAACCAAAAGGTTGGCAGTTCAAACTCACCACCCACTCCTTGGAAACTCAATGGGGCAGGTCTACTCTGTCCTATAGGGTCAGAATTGACTTGACAGCACAGGTGTTTTGGTTTTATCCATTCAAAACAAGTTAATAATTTCATAAATGAACATAATTCATATTGCATGCAATTTTCATGTAAATTTGGACATCAATAATCTTATGCTTTTAAAAGTAGAAGACAAAAACTAATCCATTAATTATGACTTATCCAAATGATATTCTCATATAATGAACCTGAGGTCCAACATCTCCCACAGGTAAAATATACAGGTACTCATTCACTTTCAGAATAGCTTCTCTTTTCACTAGAATCTATAACTTCCATTTCTTTTACGTCTAAGTATTTTTGGTGGTAGGAATGGATGCACATGTAAATGGATTCACCTATTATACTTAGGTAAGTGGTGTCTTTTGCTCACAAATTCAAATTGTCAAAGAGAGCTGTGAATTCAGGATTACCAACAGTATTATGCTTGGACTTCATTCATAATCTGTGGTGTAGTAAATCCTTTTTTAGTTTTTCTGTAACTTATTTGGAAAACTTTGCAAATTTTGTGAATGGTCTATGATCTTCAGACCTTTAATACATATTAAAATTTTTTGATTCTTAGTATATACCAACAATGACTTTCATATCATTAAAATATGTAGACGTTCCATTTTTCAAAATTGATATAAATATGCTATAATAGTGAGCATATCATTCTTTTATGCTTTGTTCCCTCAAATATACATATTTTGAGTGAAATATATATATATTCAGTTTAATATATTGTTAACTACTGCCAAATTTTATTACATCATATATATGCAATTTATATATATAAATATACATGTATATATATGCAATGTTTATTTAAGAATACTTAGCTTCTTTCCAATCTTTTGTTAGTATAACCCATATCCTTGTGCATGTGGCGATATTTTCTCAAGTAAATATTTTACTAGAATATTTTGGGTTTAAGATAATTGCATCTCCACCTTTTACACTCCAGTCAACTGTCAATTTGTGTGATAATTCCTCCACATATTTTACTGTTAGATGCGATAATTAACAGCAATCAAATAAGTGTGAAAATAAATTTAAATTGCATGTCATTTAAGTTACATGGCAGAAACTCTTTTAATCTATTCATCGACCTCTTGGATTTCTTCTGCAAATTCTCTGTGAATATCTCTTATTCATGGTTTCTAGATTGTTTGGCTTTTTCTTAATAATTTAAAGAATTTCCCATGTATTTTGTAATTTATGTATTTAATTATATATATAATTTATATATCTTTATAACTTGTTATTTATATGCATTGTGAATATCTTCTCCAGTTGATTTTATATATTTGACATTTTTGTTATTTTGGACTGAAGTTTTGTATTTTACATTACATATATTTGGGATACTTATATGATATTAATAATTTAATATTAATGTTCTGTATTTCATTAATAGGCTACCATTTTAAACAATTTCAATGTTATTTGGATCAAACAACTTGTTATTGGTATATAAGTTGTTTGAATCTATGATCATTGTTGATTTAATATTACATTGTACTGTCTTTGCATGCATGAATATTAAACATATTAAACTCACAAAATGTATTGCTATAGTTCATCTTTTAATGTGTAGTCTCTGATTTTTTTTTTAAACAAAATAGGGATAATCAGTGTCCCTAAAGGCCACTAAAACATAGGTGTAAAGTAGTCTGTGTCTGTAGATTTTTTTTTTTTTTTAAATAATGTATTCACTTTCCTATTAGTTTCAGGTAAGCTGTGTTTTCCTATTACTTTTTAAATTCATATGACTTTTTATTTTTAAGGAAACATTTTCCTTTTCTAATCTATTTTCTTTGTTAGCGTTTCTCACTGCATTGGGTGGATGGACAGGTCTGTGTCTCTGGCTGCCGCTGAACTGGAGGTCCTGACATGCAAAGTTCATTCACTTAAGCCTGCCCTGGGTCAGGGCACACTGGGTATAGACATACAAGTTACGAGTTGCTTAAATAACATGAAGACTAGGAGTCAGAACTCTAAATACCTGTCCATATTTTGTTCACAAATACGTGTGAGATTTGGGGAAGGTCACTTACTTTGCTATGAGCCACTCTCCTTGTTTCTAGACTGAGAAAATTCGCAGACTTTGGTAGACAGCTGTACTGGAGCACCGGTTTCATTTGTTTCCAGCGGGGCTCATTCTCTGCTTTGGCGATTTGATAACCACCTGCTAAGGCCCTGAGCTTAAGGGCAGCTTTCCAATGTTTCTCAGATGCCAAGATTCAATGAATATGATTTTGAAAGTCTTCTGTAGATTTAAATTTAAGATGAAATTATTTTAAACTAAGAGTATTTGAAATATTATCATATCAGGCATTTTATTTGCTGGACAGTTCATATAATATGAAATAAATGTATATTTCACATTTAGTCGGCATGAATTACGAAGTTCAGAAAAGTTACATGACTGATCTAATAGTAAACATTTAAACTGGTAGCTGCATTCATCTGAAGATTGAACATAAAAGTACATATTTAATGGCCAGGTTTCTTGAGTTTGAATACCTATGCCACTGTTTAGTAGTTGGATAAATTTGAGCAATATGCTTAAACCTCAGTTTCATTATGTGCAAAATGAGATGACATAATAGTATCTACTATAGGATTATTTGATAACTACAAAATAAAATGCATATAAGTACACTGCAGAATGCATGCACAAGAAGATAGCTCTATAAAGTTATTGATTATTATCATTATTATATTATTATTGGTCATCTATAGATGTTTCCTACCAAGATATTTTGAAAGTAAAATTAGTATTTTCCCATAACTCACATGTAATGTAATGTTACTTATTTCATATCAAAGAACAAAAATATCATTACGTATCAGTCTTCATTTTTCAGCATAAGTGACATGTTTTCTCTGTTCCTTTAGATTTTTCTGTCTGTCCTCTGTCTACCGTCTATGAATTTATTTTGAACGTAGAGGAAACACTCATGACCATGGTAAATTTAATTATTCCAAGGCTATTAGGTTATTTGGTTATTAATTTTGCAATGTGTTCTCATGCCTTTAATATTCAATGTGTTATAAGAATTGTAACAGATATCATGAAACTTGTCACAAATTCAATAATGTCTCAAAATTCGAACAAAAAAATTTAAAATAGCAGGTAAAAAGAGAAAATATTATCTGTATTTTACATCAAAAAGGCAGTTGTTCCCAAGTGAATTCAATTCTTTGTAATTCCACGCTACCAAAGTAGAAGAGGGATATGTAGGTCAGATAAACTTCTAGTTGTCTATAATATCTCTGTACAATTTAAAATACGATAAAAAATTGTTCCCATTTATTTTCTAGTTGTATAAAGTGGGTAATTGCAGAGAGCTCAGAGTACTTTCACATCCATTGTCACATTTTTCTGTCTACCTCAATGTGGAGTTCCCAGAATTAGCAAAGCTTCCCCTTTCTCAAAGGTACACTCTGTGTTACATACCCACCTGTCCAATATTCTGGCCTGGCACTAGTATGTTCATTTCTTCAATTCAATCCAAAACAATTCCAAGCCAAAATGACTCTTACTTCACATCTGCATGATATAGATGGAGTAACTCAGACATAACAAGGATTTTTATAACTGTAGCAAACAATGTCCCAAGTCCTATGTTAACCCTGGATGTGCATTTCCTCATGCAATGTCACAACAATTAAATGAGGTAAACTGTTATTGTTTCAGATTTGCAGATGAAGGAATGGAGGGTTAGATTAATTTATTTTTCCCTGGTCTCAAAAGTAGGAAGCATGGGTCCAAAATCCTGGTCATGAAAGTAAACTCCCCACAGTTATTTTGGGCTTGCCAGCCAGTTTTTTGTTCCAATTATTATCTTAATAGTGACAAAACTTTTTGAATAAAGCAAACAACATAAATAAAGAATGGGCTCTCAAACACATCGTTGTTGTTAGATGCCATTAAGTCACCTAACACACGGCTACCCCGGGCAAAATGCTGCCCAGTCCTGCGCCATTCCCATAATCGGTTGTTGATTGGACTATTGCCATCCATTGGGTTCACTTTGGCTGACTTTTCAGAAGTAGATCGCTTGCCTTTTCTTCCTAGTGCATCTCAGTCTGGGAAATCTGCTGGAGCTCATTGGAGCAACTGTGAGTTCTGTGAAGTTAGGCAGCTCTCTTATAAACTGTGTGTCTCAGGTTAGTGTATTTAAAATGGGTAACTGTCCTACTTTGTAAAAATGGAAAAAGATAGTGCATGTAGAATGTTTAATTAAATTATTTATATTTAGTATGTTATCAATAAAAGATAGCCAACATAAATTTTATCTCTACACAAACTTTTCCCCAAAGAGAAATTCATGAATAGAGAATTTAATAGAATCAGATATATGCATCCATTTACCTTAGAGTCAGAGTGTTAACTAAGACTCAACTTTCCTAAAAAGCTTAGTACAGATCGTCCCCGACTTAAGACATATTTGAGTTACAACGAACTGCCCTATCACTATCCTTTTTTTATCTTTGTACATCTTATTGTTAGTAATATGTATTACATATAACGTTGTAGCACGTAATTTGTTGATGTTATCATTCTCATGCCAATCCCAAAGACAAATAAAGATTGGATTTATAAAGATATTGATAATAGGAGGCAAAAATAATGAATATTTTTTAAAAAACAGATATTCTACTTATATCAGAACTGACATGATAGAGTCTTCAGAATGGAACCCTGTCTTACACTGGGAAATACCTGTAATATTATTTTCATAATTATAATTTGATAAAGATACATTAGTGCAATATAAGTATGAAAGGATGTTCTTTCTCACTGGAAATTAATACATAGTTTAAACCAAATTTTTATAATTTCTATGCGTTCAAACGTTATACACTCAATGTTTCTTTATGATATGCATTACCAGTAGGAATGCAATGAAAATTAATCTCCGGGTAAAAGTGAAAAATCCTTTATTAGTCAATTTGGCAATTCGGAGTGAGAGCCAGAGAGCTAGTCTTGTCCCTTGAAGCATTGCCATACCTTGTGGATATCGTTCTAAAATATGACTAAAAAAGAAGGGCTGGGAGGAGACCCTGTAAACACAAAGGGCTTATTTTGCAAGGTTTTCCACAATGTGCATCCTGAACTATTGTAGAACTAATAAATTTCCCATGGAACACAATATAACAGCTGGAACAATCTTAGATATCATGCTAATTGTATAAACAATATTTTTCAAATTGTAAAAAATGTATATGGAAGAATATAAAAGGAATAGTTATGATGTTATCAAGTGCAATCCAGGTGCTTTAATTTCTGTGCTTTCCAAATAGTATGATTGTGATATAGTTTTTAAAATTACAGAAATTAAGTGGGCCACAGTGAAAGCATTAGCGCATACCATCCCCGGTTGTAAGCACTCAGTCTAGGAGTCGTAGCACTAACCTGCATCAGAGGAGCCACCGTGCAGGAGGTGTGGAATACTCTAAGCCTCTGGTTCCCAGATCACCGTTCGGATCCCCACCACTGCCTCTGTTGCCGGTATAAAATACAAGGCACCTGGCTAAAGCCTTAGGGATTCCTGAGCTTCAGGCTGCAGAAATGCTCGTGGGAAAACATTCGGAAGAATACGGATGACCACATGCTCTCCTCATTTGTCACCTCCATACAGGATTATTTTAAAATTTCAGGATATTTGATCTCTGAAGATAATGGCCTGTTTTATCAACATGCCAAAGTCAGGATGTGATTATTTTGAATATGATGCTTGCCTTATAATATTATTAGTATTAAATGAGATACGATGCATAAAGCACTTAACTCATACCTAGAAAATATACTTAGTCCACAATCCTGTTAACCTAAACTTTCACAATAACTAATGTGTCAAGAAAGAGCTGGTAATGATGTGGGGAATAGAGTGGACTTCTAGACATGTCTTACCCAACAAAAGGCCATGACCGAATTGAACTTTTCCAGTCTTGAAACTTTCTAGTTATATATTTTGGGCCTGTTATATAACCTCTCTGAGCGTCAGTTTAATCATCTGTAAAAGGGGCATAATAATGCCTCTTCCATAGGATTATTTTTAGGGGCTACTGTATAGAATAAGGAGCCCTGGTAGTGCAGTCGTTAAGAGCTCAGCTGCTGACCAAAACGCCAGCAGTTCAAATTCACCAGAAGCTCCTTGGAAACTCCATGGGGCAGTTCTACTCTGTCCTATTGGGTCGCTATGAGTTGGAATAGACTTGATGACAATGGGTTTGGTTTTGGTTTCAGGTATGGAATAAATATAAAGCACCAGATCTATCAAATAAGTACAATTTCATTATCTCCTTTCTTCTCTGCTTTAGCTGAATATGTTGACTTATGAACTGACGTACAGTAATGAGAGTTTTTTTTTTAATGTCTTTATCTTGCAACAGAAAACAGTAAAAATCAGTTGCCATTGACTTACGTCTGACTCATGGCAACCCTGTGTGTGTCAGAGTGGAACTGTGCTCTGTAGAGTTTTTAATGGGTGATTTTTCAGAAGTAGATCACCAGGTCTTTCTTCCAAGGTGCCTTTGGGTGGACTTGAACCTCCGTCTTTTCAGTTAGCATCTGAACATGTTAACTGTACCACCCAGGGGCTCCGCTCCAGGAGATTATACAGTATAAGTGTTTGCACCACTCAGGAGCTCCAATATGGGAGGTTATACGATGCTGTGCTACATAATCAAAATATAATAAGCATTAACTAATTGATTTGTTACAGCTCTGCTTATGAACTGGTTAAGGGTTAAGAAAATGGGCTGAATTATTGCCGTGCAATGAATAACTTTTATATGGCTTTTCTAGCCCTGGTCTTGTAATTTCACAAAATGATTGTCTGGGCCAAAATTTTGCAAGGTATTAGTAGATTTACTACAAAACTAGTGGATTGAAAATTCACTTAATGGGATTGTGCCCTTTGTGGTCCAACTAGGAGATTGGTTGTTGTTCCTATTCTGTTAGGCTTATATAAGGGCCAAATCCACAGAGGTTCTGGGGCCCCTCACTACCATCAAAAAGAGCGTAGAGTGGAGTGCATCCTTTGGACCCAGGGCCCCTGCATTGAGAACTCCCTATATTAAGAAGAGAGAGTTGTAACAGTGAAGACAGGGATGGTGGCCTTGCTGGTCCATAGAGAGAGAACTGAGTGTCTTTGTGCAGGGTTGTGCCTCCTACTAAAGTACTGCAACAGTTGTACCTGTGGGACAGAGACCTGAGTGTGGCTGGTGTAATTTGCTTCCTTCCCCCTTTGGGCATCGTGGTGGGAACAATACATTCCCTCATGCAGGGTAGGCCTTGGTATCACGGCAGCAAGACAGAGAACCACTCTGGCCTGGGTAGCATGGTAGGAGGCAG
Source organism: Loxodonta africana (assembly GCF_030014295.1). Classification (NCBI taxonomy): domain Eukaryota; kingdom Metazoa; phylum Chordata; class Mammalia; order Proboscidea; family Elephantidae; genus Loxodonta; species Loxodonta africana. Next base: position 723,708 of record NW_026975074.1, read on the forward strand.
CAGCATAGGTCAAAAAGGGCCCAGTGGCAGAGACTCAGGAGATCCTGTGCAGGGGTCTTTCCATTAGTGAAGCAAGGCCCAGTGAGGCCCAGGGGCAGAGCAGAAGCCTCGGAAGCCATGCAGGTGTCCCGGGTAACATGGTGGCAGCCAGAGGCAGTGGTGACATGAAGACAACATTTGACCAGAAACACAATGTGCCAGTACAGTGATATTAGAAAGAATATGAGTAGTTTGGAGAAGAATAAGCAGATCTGCTTTGAGAATTTGTTTTACTGTTTACTGTTTGCTTTCTAGAAATAATAATAGTGGCTTTCACTTTGCCAATATTGTGTAAATGTCTTGATCACAGATGGCCGTAGCACTCATGGAATGGTTGATGCCAGTGGTTGTACATGCCTCATTCCTAGTTGTCTGGTAGTTTGAGGCACATCCTATTTGCATGTGCAATGTGGTTAGATAGACAAACCACACAATTATATAATTATACTAGGATTGTCAAACCAATCTATGAAGGGATATTTGAATTTTATTTTCAAACAGGCATATACCTATGGATATAGTCAATAATATGAGAAAAAAGAAAGTGAAAGTAGAAATATAAGTCAAATTCTGGTAACCCTGAATAAATTAATTAAAAGAGAAAATAATAATATTAAAATCAATAACAAAAATCAGGACAGTTAATATTGATTGAGTTATTAATTTCTGACAAAACAATAATAGTAGGAGACTTCAACACACCACTTTTGGTGAAGGACAGGACATCCAGAAAGAAGCTCAATAAAGATACGGAAGACCTAAATGCCACAATCAACCAACTTGACCTCATAGACATATACAGAACACTCCGCCCGACAGCAGCCAAGTATACTTTCTTTTCTAGTGCACATGGACATTCTCTAGAAGACCACATATTACGGCATAAAGTAAGCCTTAGCAGAATCCAAAACATTCAAATATTACAAAGCATCTTCTCTGACCATAAGGGCATGAAGGTGGAAATCAATAACAGGAAAAGCAGGGAAAAGAAATCAGACACTTGGAAACTGAACAAAACAAAAGACTGGATTATAGAAGGCATTAAGGATGGAACAAAGAAATTCCAATGAGAATGAAAACACTTCCTGTAAAAACGCTGGGATACAGTGAAAGAAATGCTCAGAAGTCAATTTATATCAATAAATGCACACATCCAAAACGAAGAAGGGGCCAAAATCAAAGAATTATCCCCACAACTTGAACAAATAGAAAGAGAGCAACAAAAGAAACTCACAGGCACCAGAAAAAAAAAAAAAAAAACAAATACTAAAAATTAGAGCTGAACTAAAAGAAATAGAAAACAATGAAAAGAATTAACAAGACCAAAAGCTGTTTTTTTTTTGAAAAAACTAACAAAATTGATAAACCACTAGCCAAACTGACAAAAGAAAAACAGGAGAGGAACCAAATAACCTGAATAAGAAATGAGATGGGTGATATTACAACATACCCAACTAAAATTAAAAGAATCATATCAGATTTCTGTGAAAAATTGTACTCTGACAAATGTGAAAACCTAGAAGAATGGGTGAATTCCTAGAAACACACTGCCTACCTAAACTAACACAAAAAGAGGTAGAACAGCTAAATAGACCCATAACAAAAGAAGAGATGGAAAAGGCAATCAAACCCCCCCCCCACCCCAAAAAAGCCCTGGTCCGGACAGCTTCACTGCAGAGTTCTACCAAACTTTCAGAGAAGAGTTAACACCACTACTACTAAAGGTACTTCAGAGCATAGAAAGGACAGAATACTACCAAACTCATTCTATGAAGCCACCATATCCCTCATACCAAAACCACGTAAAGACACCACAAGAAAAGAAAATTATAGACCTATATCCCTCAGGAACTTAGATATAAAAATCCTCCACAAAATTCTCGCCAATAGAATTCAACAACATATCAAAAAAATAATTCACCATGACCAAGTGGGATTCATACCAGGTATGCAGGGATAGTTCAACATTAGAAAAACAATTAATGTAATCCATGACATAAATAAAACAAAAGACAAGAATCACATGATTTTATCAATTGATGCAGAAAAGGCATTTGACAAAGTCCAACACCTATTCATGATAAAAACTTGAGCAAAACAGGAATAGAAGGAAAATTTCTCAACATAATAAAGGGCATTTATATAAAGCCAACAGCAAACATCACCCTAAATGGAGAGAGCCTGAAAGCATTCCCACTGAGACTGGGAACCAGACAAGGATGCCCTTTATCACCGCTCTTACTCAACATTGTGTTGGAGGTCCTAGCCAGAGAAATTAGGCTAGATAAAGAAATAAAGGGCATCTAGATTGGCAAGGAAGAAGTAAAAGTATCTCCATTTGCAGGTGACATGATCTTATACACAGAAAACCCTAAGGAATCCTTCAGAAAACTACTGAAACTAATAGAAGAGTTCAGCAGAGTATCAGGATACGAGATAAGCATACAAAAATCAGTTGGATTCCTCTACACGAACAAAAAGAACATTGAAGAGGAAATCACCAAATCAATGCCATTTACAGTAGCCCCCAAGAAGATAAAATAATTAGGAATAAATCTTACCAAAGATGTAAAAGACTTATACAAAAAAACTGCAAAACACTTCTGCAAGAAACCAAAAGAGACTTACATAAGTGGAAAAACATACCTTGCTCATCGATAGGAAGACTTAACATTATAAAAATGTCTATTCTGCCAAAAGGAATCTATACATTTAATGCAATTCCGGTCCAAATCCCAACGGCATTCTTGATGAGATGGAGAAACAAATCACCAACTTCATATGGAAGGGAAAGAAGCCCCAGATAAATAAGGTATTACTGAAAAATAAAAACAAAGTGGGAGGCCTTACTTTCCCTGATTTTAGAACCTACTATACCACCACAGTAGTCAAAACAGCCTGGTACTGGGACAACAACAGATACATGGACCAATGGAACAGAATTGAGAATCCAGATATAAATCCATCCACATATGAGCAGTTGATTTTTGACAAAGGCCCCAAAACAGTTAAATGGGGGGAGAAGACAGTTTTTTTTAACAAATAGTGCTGGCATAACTGGATATCCATCTGCAAAAAAGTGAAACAAGACCCATACTTCACTCCATGCAAAAAAAATGAGCTCAAAATGTATCAAACACCTAAATATAAAATCTAAAAAAAAGGTAAAGATCATGGAAGAAAAAATAGGGACACTGTTTGGAGCCCTAATACATGGCATAAATAGTATAGAAAACATTATTAAAAATACAAAACAAAAACTAGATAACTGGGAGCTCCTAAAAATCAAAAACCTATGCTCATCCAAAGACTTCACCAAAAGAGTAAAAAGACTACTTACAGAATGGGAAAAAGTTTTCAACTATGACATTTCCAATCAGCGCCTGATCTCTAAAATCTACATGATACTGCAAAAACTCAACTACAAAAAGACAAATAACCCAATTTAAAAATGGGCAAAAGATATGAATAGACACATCACTAAAGAAGACATTCAGGTAGCTAACAGATACATGAGGAAATGTTCACGATTATCAGCCATTAAAGAAATGCAGACCGAAACTACAATGAGACTTCATCTCATTCCAACAAGGCTGGCGTTAATCCAAAAAACACAAAAGTGTAAATGTTGGAGAGGCTGTGGAGAGATTGGAACACTTATACACTGCTGGTGGGAATGTAAAACGGTACAAGCACTTTGGAAATCAATTTGGGTCTTCCTTAAAAATCTAGAAATAGAACTACCATAGGATCCAGCAATCCCATTCCTTGGAATATATCCTAGAAGAATAAGAGCCTTTACACAAACAGATATATGCACACCCATGTTTATGCAGCACTGTTTACAATAGCAAAAAGATGGAAGCAACCAAGGCACCCTAAGAACTTGAGAAATAGTTTAAACTGAGAAGAAAACATTCTTTTGTCATTACCAGAGGGGGGAGCGAGGGAGGGCGGGAAAGGGGTTTAGATAGTAATAGGAACTATTTTAGGTGAAGGGAAAGACAGCACACAATACAGAGGAGGTCAGCACAATTGGACTAAACCAAAAGCAAAAAAGTTTCCTGAATAAACTGAATACTTCAAAGGCCAGCGTAGCAGGGGCAGGGGTCTGGGGACCATGGTTTCAGGCGACGTCTAAGTCAATTGGTACAACAAAATCTATTGAGAAAACATTCTGTATCCCACTTCGAAGAGTGGCATCTGGGGTCTTAAACGCTAGCAAGCAGCCATCTAAGATGCATCGATTGGTCTCAACCCACCTGGATCAAAGGAGAATGAAGAACACCAAGGACACAAGGTGATTACGAGCCCAAGAGACAGAAAGGGCCACATGAACCAGTGACTACATCATCCTGAGACCAGAAGAACTAGATGGTGCTTGGCTACCACCGATGACTGCCCTGACGGGGAATACAACAGAGAACCTCTGAGGGAGCAGGAGAGCAGTGGGATGCAGACCCCAAATTCTCATAGAAAGACCAGACTTCATGGTCTGACTGAGATTAGAAGGACCCTGGTGGTCATGGCCCCCAGACCTTCTGTTGGGCCAGGACAGGAACCTTTCCTGAAACCAACTCTTCAGACATGGATTGGACTGGAAAATAGGTTGGAGAGGGATGCTGGTGAGGAGTGAGCTTCTTGGATCAGGTGGACACTTAAGACTATGTTGGCATCTCCTGCCTGGATGGGAAATGAGAGGGTGGAGGGGATTAGAAGCTGGTGAAATGGACACGAAAAGAGAGAGTGTAGGGAGAGAGCGGGCTGTCTCATTAGGGGGATAGCAATTGGGAGTATGTAGCAAGGTGTATATAAGTTTTTGTGTGAGAGACTGATTTGATTTGTAAACTTTCACTTAAAGCACAATAAAAATTATAAAAAATATATTTGTTGAGAAATTACTGAGTGAGCTATATCGTTCCTAACAGTCTATTTGCATGATTTCATCGAAGCAGATTCATGAAGATAATGTTATTTTTAGCTCCCACTGACTTTTGATGAAACTGGATCTTAGTAAAGTTAAGTTACTGCCCAAGGTTAAAACCTTAAAAAGATTAGACTAGGAAAATGGTCTGGTGGTCTATTTCCAACAATTAGCCAATGTAAAACTTACGGATCACAACAGAACATTGTCTGACTCACTTCCTTTGGACAAACCATTAGGAGGGATCAATCTAATGCAGGACCTCATGCTTGGGGAAATACCGGGCCAGAGAGGGTAAGGGAGACCTTTGTTGAGGCAGACTGGCACAATAGCCACTATAGTCATTGCAAATTTGTACTTGTTTAATTAATTATTTTAATACATTTTTTACTGCAGTAGAGGTATTTTTAATTTTATTGAAGTTTGTAAACAGATACAGTTAAACAAAAAGTCATAGTAGTACAGTGAGATGAATTAACTCAAAGGGAAGAGAACTGAGTACAAATATCCTAGAAGAAGAAGTAGAATATTTTTTGACATCTGGGAGCTGACCTGGCACTATCAATTAGGTTTTTGTATTGCCAGGAGCTGGCCTTGATGTCTGCCTGTTGAACAGACATGGTTTTACAAAATATCAATATGGAAGATAGGAAAAAGATTCTCCAAAGGTGTCCTTGTCTCAATCCCTGGAATCTGTGAATATGTTAAGTTACATGGCAAAGGAGAATTAAGATTGTACATGGAATTAAAATTGTTAATCAGCTGACCTTAAGAAAGAGTATCCTCTGATTATAATGACATAAAATTAGAAATCAATAACAGAAACAGCAAGGAAAAAAATCAAATACGTGGAAACAGAACAACACCTTGCTTAAAAACTACTGGATTATAGAAGAAATCAAGGATGGAAAAAATAAATTCATAGAATTAAATGAAGAATGAAAACATGTCTTACCAGAACCTTTGGAAAACAGCAAAAGCAATGCTTAGAGGTCAATTTACAACAATAAATGCACACATTCAAAAAGAAGAAAGTGCCAAAATCAAAACATTAACCCTACAACTTGAACAAATAGAGAGAAACAAAAGTAGCCCTCAGGCACCAGAAGAAAGGAAATAATAAAGGTTAGAGCAGAAATGAATGAGATAGAGAATAGGAAAACAATTGAAAGAGTAGACAATACTAAAAGACGTTTTTTTGAAAAGATCAACAGAATCAATAAACCATTGGTCAAATTGACAAAAGAAAAAACAGGAGAGGAAGCAAATAACCTAAATGAGAAGTGGAATGGGTGATATCACAACAGACCCAATGGAAATAAAAAGGATCATAACAGAGTACTATGAAAAATTGTACTCTAACAAATTTGAAAATCTAGAAGAAATGGACAAATTTCTAGGAACACACTACTTACCTAAACTAACACAAATTGAGGTAGAAAAATTAAATAAACCCACAACAAAAGAAGAGATTGAAGAGATAATTAAAAAAATAAAAACCACCACCAACAAAAAAGCCCTGGCCCAGACGGCTTCACTGGAGAATTCTACCAAACTTTCAGGGAAGAGTTAACACCATTACTACCAAAGGCATTTCAGGCATAGAAAAGGATGAAATACTCGCAAACTCATTCTATGAAGCCAGCATAACCATGATAGAAAAGTCAGGTAAAGATCCACAAAAAAAAGAAAATTACAGACCAATATCCCTCATGAATATAGACCCAAAAATCCTCAACAAAATTCTAGCCAATAGAATTCAACAACATATCAAAAAATAATTCACCATGACCACGTGGGATTCATACCAGGTATGCAGGGATGGTTCAACATTAGAAAAACAATAATGTAATCCATCACATAAATAAAACAAAAGACAAGAACCACATGATCTTATCAACTGATGCAGAAAAGGTATTTTAAAAAGTCCAAAACCCATTCTTGATAAAAACTCTCAGTGAAATAGGAATAGAAGGAAAATTCCTGGACATAATAAAGGCCATTTATACAAAGCCAACAACCAACATCATCCTAAATGAAGAGTCTTAAAGCATTCCCCTTGAGAAGGGGAACCAGACATGGATTCCCTTTATCACCACTCATATTCAACATTGTACTGGAGGCCCTAGCCAGATCAATAAGGCAAGAAAAAGAAATAAAGTGCATCCAAATTGGTAACGAAGAAGTAAAAGTATCCCTATTTGCAGATGATATGGTTTTATACATGGAAAACCCCCCAAAATCCACAAGAAAACTACTACAACTAAAATAGAAGATTTTGCAAAATATCAGGATATAAGATAAACATACATAAGTCAGTCAGATTCCTCTGCACCAAAAGAGAGAACTTCCAAGAGGAAATCACCAAATCAATACCATTATAATAGCCCCCAAGAAGATACAGTATTTAGGAATAAATTTAAACAGAGATGTAAAAAACCTACACAAAGAAAACTACAAGACACTATTACAAGAAATCAAAAGAGACCTAAATAAGTGGAAAAACATACCATGCTGATAGACAGGAAGACTCAACATTATGAAAATGTCAGTTCTTCCCAAAGTGATCTACAGATACAATGCAATCTCAATCCAAATTCCAATGACAACTTTTAGCATGTTGGAGAAACAAATCACAAACTTCATATGGAAAAGGAAGAAGCCCCAAATAAGTAAAGAATTACTGAAGAAGAACAAAGTGGGAGGCCTCACACTACCTGATGTTAGAACCTGTTATACCACCATGATAGTCAAAACAGCCTGGTACTGGTACAACAGACACATAGACCAATATAACAAAATTGAGAACCCAGACGTAAATCCATGGACCTATGAGCAGCTGATAGTTGACAAAGGCCCAAAGTCCATTAAATGGGGGAAAAGACAGTCTTTTTAACAAGTGGTGCTGGCGTAACTGGATATCTGTCTGCAAAAAAATGAAACAGGACCCATACCTCACATCATGCACAGAAACTAACTCAAAATGATCAAAGACCTAAATATAAAACCTAAAATGATAAAGATCACGGAAGAAAAAATAGGGACAATGCTAGGAGGCCTGATACACGACATAAACAGAATACAAACCATAACCAACAATGCAGAAACATCAGAAACTAGATAACTGGGGTCTGCTAAAAGTCAGTTATGCTCATGAAAAGAGTAAAAACAGAACCTACAGATTGGGAAGAAATTTTTAACTATGACGTATCTGGGAAAGGTCTAATCATTAAAATCTACAAAGTACAGCAACACCTCAACTACAAAAAGACAAATAAAAAAAATTAAAAATGGGCAAAGCATATGAACAGACACTGCACCAAAAAAGATATTCAGGTGGCTAATGTACACATGAGGAAATGCTCATGATCATTAGCCACCAGAGAAATGCAAATTAAAACAACAAAGAGATGTCTTATCACCCCAATAACACTGGCGCTAATCCAAAAAAAGGAAACCCTGGTGGTGTAGTGGTTAAATGCTGTTAACCAAAAGGTCGGCAGTTGGAATCCACCAGGCGCTCCTTGGAAACTCCACAAGGCAGTTCTACTCTGTCCTATAGGGTCTCTATGAGTCAGAAATGACTCAATGGCGATGGGTTTGGTCAATCCATAAACCACAAAATAAAAATGTTGGAGAGGTTGTGGAGAGATTGGACTCTCATGCACTGCTGGTGAGAATGTAAAATGATACAATCACTTTGGAAAACAATCTGGTGCTTCCTTAAAAAGCTAGAAGTAGAAATACCATAAGATCCAGCAATCCCACTCATAGGAATATACCCAAGAGAAGTAAGAGCAGTTGCAGGAATAGACACATGCATACCATGTTCATGGGAGCACCATTCACAATAGGAAAAAGATGTAAACAACCTAAATGCTCATCAACAGACGAATGGGAAACAAATTATGGTACAGACACACAATGCAGCCTACTGACGGAGCCCGGTTCTACTCCGACACCCAACGGGTCACTGTGAGTTGCGTTTGATTCTACTGCAACTGGTGGTGTTTTTGTTTTATATGAAGATATAGCTGTAGCTATGTTGTTGTTGATGTCTTGCGCTGAATGTTGTTGAGAGCAGTTGCTATTTAGTTGGCTTCACTCAAAGTAACCTAATATATAAGAGAAAGAAATTTTCCCTGGTCCCATGCCATCCTAATGATTGTTGGTATGTTTGAGTCCATTGTTGTTGTTATTGGGTCAATCCATCTTTTTGAGGGTTTTCCTTTATTTTTGTGATCTTCTACTTCACCTAACAGGACTTCTTTTCCTAGTGATCGGTCTTTCCAGATAATGTGTCCAAAGTAAGTAAGATGAAGTCTTGCCATCCTCATTCCTAAGGAACATTTCACTGTTTTATTGTAAGACTGATTTTTTTGTTCTTTTGTTAATCCATGGTACATTCAATATTCTTCACCAACACCACACTTCCACGCATCAGTACTTCTCCTGCCTTCTTTTTTCATTGTCCAGTTTTCACATTCACAGAGGCGAACAAAAAGACCACAGTGTTGAATAGAAGTAGGGAAAAGAGATATCCTTGCCGTGTTCCTGATTTTATGGCAAAATCTTTCAGTCTTTCACCATTGAGTATAATGTTAATTGTTGGTTTTTCACAACTGTCCTTTATCATTTTAAGGAAGTGTACTGAGGTGAAGGAAATTCAGAGCTATACGACAGTATTGCACAACAAGCTATTTAATGGGGCCAACACATTGAAAGTCACATGCAAGGGGGTGGTCCCTGTAGCAGAAGGTCTTCCAGAGGCTAGAGTCACAGGTAGCATCAGAAGGAGAAGAGAGCAAGAAAGCTCCCAGGGGTGAGAAGCGATATCCTCCTGCAGCCAGGCGATAAGTCTCTGGGTCAGAGAGCTCTAAAAGCAGCAGCATCTTAGGGTCTTTATAACTACAGGAATATATCTTTTTTTTTTTTTTTTTTTTTAGGACTAGCAGAAGTTGAGTCCAGTTTTGCAGGGTATGTAAAACAGGCAGGTCCTAAGTGGCTAAAAATCTGCTTATTTGGGCTATTTTTAAATCAGTTGGACATGTACAAGTTTGAGTTTCATGCCAGTTTTTTTTTTTTTTTTTCCATATAATACGCCTCAGCTTACTTGAAGAAGTAAATAACTTGGGGCTAATACACAGAGGCCATTTTTGACTCTAACACAATAGGAAGTTCGCTTTTATTCCTGATTTTTGAGTGTTTTTTTGTTAAACGCTTTTTTCTGCATCAGTTGATAGATCATCCCCCTCTCCCTACGTTCTATTAATGTGTTGCATTACACTGATTGACTTTTATATATACTGCACTTGTGGGACAAAGCACACAGGGTTATGGCATATGGTCCTTTTAATACGCTGCTGGATTGGAGTTTTACTATTTTGTTGAGGATTTCCATAGATATTTCTATGCAATATTTTTTTCTGATGGCTTTGTCTGGCTAAATATCAGGATGCTGATAGCATCATGGATTGAGCTACAAATTATTCCTTCCTTTTAGTTTTTGGAAAAGTTTGAGAAAGATTGATGTTAATTTCTATTTGATGCCTTCTTTATAATTTCTTTGTCATTATTGATATTCTCTATTCGTTGAGACATTCTCCTGTTTTCCTTTAGGTCTTTGACCACGTTTAACACAGTAGATTTGAACGATTTGCCTAGCAATTCTATGTCATTGGTTCTTCAGGGACTGCTTTCACCGATTTTTTTTTTTTCCTGTGAATTGGTTGTACTTCCTGTTTCTTGGCATGCCTAGTATTTTTACCAAACACTGGGCTTTGTGAATTTTATGTGTTAACTCTGAAAAGCAGCTTCTCCAGCCTACCTAGTGCTTGCTGTTATTGTTGAGGGCTGCGGTCATCTGTTTAGTGACATTTCCAAACTATTTATTTGTTTGTATGTATTTATTATTTTTCATAGACTGTTTTCTTTGCCATGTGTGGTCACTGAAGTCTATCTTCAGTTATTTTAGTGGTCAACCAGTGACCTGATAGAGACCTTTTTTGGAGTCAAAAAGAGAAGAAAAAGAAAACTAAAAACCCTTTCCTGGTCATTGAAGATTGACTCTGAATTAGGTACTCTTTCAATGCTTAGCCAGGCCACCTACAATTGGGCCTTAGCCTACACCTCCGTTTGTGCAGAGCCCAAAGATCTGCCAGAGGCTCAAACCTAGGGTCCTCTCAGGTCTTGTCTGAGCATGCATTCAACCTGGGTATGTACATTGGATCTCTGATCCTTCAGTACATTCAGTATCTCTACAAACAGTTTATTCTCCCATGCATCTGCCTCGTCAGCCTCTTCTTTTCCAGGCTATCAGGTTTGTCTGCTTCTTTCCCTGTTCTCCATTCCTTACCTAAGCTGGTTATGGCATTATATGTCTTTAAGGCTTTTCACGGACAGATACCACCTGGTAGCCACTCATGTCTGAGAGGAGTAAAGCCAAGGCCTATCTCAGAGCAAGTATCTCTGGAACTACCAGATTGGTCAAAATAAACAACAACAACATTTTTAGAAAAAAGATCTGTCTTGTCCACACCCTGGCACCAGCAAGCCACACCAGGAATGTGGGCTGCTGTCTTCATGGCAGCTGCCAAGTGGAGAATGGGGGATAGTAGGTGAATAAACAAAAATGCCACAATTTTTCATCAAAATTCAACAGCATCTTTTCTCATGAAGCACTTAATGTTTATTCTGTCAGGTTTTTTTCCCACTTATTCATTGCTTCAGGGAAACCCTGGTGGCCTAGTGGTTAAGTGCTATGGCTGCTAACCAAAGGGTCGGCAGTTCGAAGCCTCCAGGCGCTCCTTGGACACTCTATGGGGCAGTTCTACTCTGTTCTATAGGGTCGCTATGAGTGGGAGTCGACTCGATGGCATTGGGTTTGGTTTTTGGTTTTTTTCATTGCTTCAGTGGAGGGAATGAATCCTATACCTTCTTAACACACCGTTTTCTGTAACATCCCCTCTCCTGATGTTTTTAAGTGGCCTTTCTCTTATTTCAGAAACACTGGTGGCATAGTGGTTAAGTGCTATGGCTGCTAACCAAGAGGTCAGCAGTTCGAATCCACCAGACGCTCCTCGGAAACTCTATAGTGCATCTCTACTCTGTCCTATAGGGTCACTATGAGTCGCAATCGACTTGACGGGAGTGGGTTTGGTTTTCTGGTTTTCTCTTATTTCAGTATTTGCTTGGTTGCTGTAAATATTTTAAAACTTTCTAAATTTCTAAAAAAGTTGATTCTAACACTTTTTGCTTTGTCGTTGTTTCTGTGCAGGAACAGGCCCTCCACAGAAGCTATCTGAGGCTATCAACTTGGTCATTTTCACTGACATTATCCACATCTCATTTTTTAAAAATATACACGGATATACAATTGATCCAACAACTTTCACTGAAATGTGTATCCTTTTATCACTCCCCATACAAGCACCTGACATATGTGACTCATCATTGTACACATATGTGTGCATCTGAATTATGTATTCTCTTCCATTGGTCTATAATTATATCAGTACAAATTTTTAATATCACATAGAATGATGCATCTCATTTTATTATTTTTAAAATTCCCTTTGAGCTATTACTGTTTTTTGCATCATTTTATATAAATTCTATAGCCAACTTGTAAATTAAACACACACACATGCACACACTGATGGGATTCTAATGGGGATTATATTGAATTTATGTAATAATTGAAATGATTTATTTTTTCATTGTTCAGTATAATTCATGGATAATGCACTTAAATATAATTGTTTCATTACAAGTAAGTATGGGTAGCAGTTAGGGGGAGGCATGAGGAATCTTCTCAAGTGCTAATAATATGTTACTACTTTCATATAGGTTTGTTCAATTTGCGATATCTATCTGATTAGTTGTGAATGTACTGTATATGGATTTCTTTATTCTGTATAACTTACACAAATCATCCTTCAAATTGCTATTTACTTAAAAAAAGTTTGTTAGCTATAGCTATTGAAGTTTAGGCATCGTGTTTAGTCAGGTTTAGGCTCTATTGGAACTCAAAAGCATGAAAATGGTCAAAAATACTACAAAAATTAATTACAATAATAAAAGATCAAGGATGTATAAAACTCTAAGGCCAAGATCAAGAAGCTGGGGTGGAGATTACCTGAAACTTGAAGCTAGCAACTGGACATACAACCATATACTTCACTGACTGATGTGGTCTGCAGATGTGAACTTTCATGCAATCTGTGTGAAAAATATTTAAATATGTTAAAATTCATTAAATTTGAATGTACATTTATTAAAATATGGATTTATTATTTTCATTTTTGATAGTAAGTATAAATTAGAATTTCAAACTTTATGTAAAACACAAATGGTTTACACACTTAAGTAATTTCACCACCAATTCCATTCGTAGATATATACAAAATACAAACTCTTGTTTATGGGAAACAGGAGACAAATGCAACAATGTTTATAAGTGCATTGTATATAATAGTAGACAACTAGAAATAAAACAAGCATCTATCAGCAACAACACCAACAACAAAAAATGGATAAATGTGTAGTATAGTCTTAAAATAGAATGCCATTCAATAATAAAATAGAATGGGCTGTCATTTCATTCAACCTGGAGCGTTAGTAATGTCAACCGAAAAAACAATTTTCAAAAAGATTATCTACAACTTAAGGCCCCTTTATTAAGTTCTACAGCATCTAAAAATATTTTCTAATACCCTATGAATTCTATATTATAATTATAGCAAGAGAATTAAAAAACCAAAAATTCAGAATGATGGTGGAGGTATAGGAGGATATGAGGAGTCCCTGGATGGTGCCAGCAGTTAACATAGTCACTGCTAACTGAAACCTTGGTGGTTCGAGTCTACCCAGAGGTATAGGAGGATATGAAGAGTCCCTGGATGGTGCGAACAGTTAACATAGTCACTGCTAACTGAAAGCTTGGTGGTTCGAGTCTACCCAGAGGCACCTCAGGAGAACGGATTGGTGATCCACATTAGAAAAATAAGCCGTTGAAAACCCTACCAAGAACAGTTCTACTCTGACACACATCGGGTCGCCAAGAGTTGGAGGAGCACTAAAGATAAATTTACTATTTTAGTTGTTGGGTTGGGTGGTGAACTTACAGGTATACATTATATTATAAACAAACTGACCGAAGTAAGGCATTCATAGACCAATAAACACATTTTGTCTTGAACCAGAAATGAGTGTTCCTAAAGGCCATTACATATAATTATTATTAAAATTATTGACAATGGATCCAAAAAAATCTTGTCAGTGAATCTCTAAAATATTTCACAGAAATATACACTTTCTTCCAATACCATTGTTCATGCACTGATGGCACACTGGTTGTATTTTGCTCTCATGGTTTATATTCCACTTTATATTTAGCAGCAAGTAGTTAGCAACCCACTGCATTATTTATTATCAACACTCAGACTCTAAGAAGTTTTCATATATTACTGATTGGAAAATAAATGATTAAATCCACTTTGGATAACGCTAAATTTTTTTTTTTTTTTTTATTAGAGCTAAACATGTGCCTAATTTATGACTAAGCAATTTCAATTTAGGTATATGTACAAGAGATTTGAGTTCACGTGTTCTCAAAAAACACTTGTACAGGAAGCTTTATGGTAGTTTTATTCATTATAGTCAAACATTTCTGACATCAGAATGGAAATAATTATTCTAAGCCATATGATGGAATTCAGCTTTGTAATAAAAATGATGGAGACACTCAAAAATATGGTTGAACCTTTTAAACATGTTTAGGAAAAGAAGCCAGACATCAAAGAGAACTTATTTTCTGATTTAAAAGTTTCGACTCAATGGTGATGAGAAATAAGAGCTTCTATTTAATGGCGATAGAAGCCAGAATAATGATTGTAACTGTGGGCCTAAGGCATTAACATGAAAGTAGCATAAGAGATGACGAATGATGAAATGCTCCACCTGTGGTTTCCCTCAAGCTGTAATGATGACAGTTCCACACTTCCAGTTGTTAATTTCAAGTTTTAGCCCAATTCTGAAAGCTTCTTATTTCATAGTATTTCACATCCCATGTGTCCACAAAACTCAAAAGTCTGCTTTCTCCCAGTCTCCTGAATCTGCCCAGTCTTTGCCTCTCCACTAATATCACCTTGGTCCAAGGTAATATCTTGTCACAGCTGGACTACTGCAATGGCTTTCTCCTGCCCACATCAGTTCTCTACCACAACTCTGCAATGGTAGCCCATTGTTTTAGGTTCAAAGCCACAATCCTCACGTTGATCTAATTTACACTGTAAGACCCGGCCCCAAAACATATACCTATTTCCTGTGTCTCACCAATTTACTCCTTGATCTTTTGTGACTACGCTGGGCATGTCCCCACCTCAGGGAGTTCTCACTTGTTCTTTGCTCTTCCCAGAACTTTTATCCACAAATATCCACTTGTCTCTCTTCCTCGACTCCTTTTAGTTTTTGACAAAAGTCATATTCTTGATTCTCCCTTCTCTGACTATTTGACTTAATATTGCAAATATCCTCTGTTCTCCTGATTCCAATTTTCCACTTAGTTCTTCTTCATGGTGATTAATACTTTTTGGTATACTCTGAAATTTACCCAAACCCAGTGCTGTCGAGTTGATTCCGACTCATATAAGGTCGCTTTACCAGTTAATTTTATATACTGTCTTTCTCCCCACGATAAAATGTAAACTTCATGAGAGCAGAGACTTATGTCAGCTTTTTCTTGTTTAACCCCATTTCACCAGTGCCTATAACAGTGTCACATACAGAGTTAAAGCATTAAAGCCCTTGTTCAATGAATAAATAAATAAGTGGATGTATGCATTTTGCTCTATATTATAGTTTGGTCATCATATGTATTTTCCTGATATTATGTATTATATGGTAAATTATATTTCATGTGCATTTTATTTCAGAATATTAAAAAGGTACTAAAAATTTGTTATGACATGGGAGCATTGTGTTGACAGGGATTAAATCTATTGCTTTAGAAGATAAAGTTGAAAATGGCAACCATTCTCTTGCTTTTACACGGCAAATCCACCCAGTTTCAATAACAAAGCTTTAGTTATTTCTGAGAAGTGTAGAAACCAAGGCATTGTTACATTTATTTATTTTGTAAACATTTCTTTGAGCTTACTTCTCTCTAGACAGTAGGCTAATCAAATCATGTTGTTCAGTCTCAAACTATAAAGGGTTCCTAAAGTCATATTTTCTGTACAAATGTCTATTTTCCCAGCACTCTTCTCATGGCCCCCATGACCTCCTTATTCCTCAGACTGTAGATAAATGGGTTCAGAAGAGGTGTAATGATACTGTAAAACACCGCCACCACTTTATCTTCCTCAGGGTAATGCAAGGTGTGTGGTCTTGTATAGGTGGAGAGAGTAGCCCCATAGAATAGGCTTGCCACAATCAGATGAGAGGAACACGTGGAGATGGCTTTTGTCTGCCCTTTACCTGAGCTCATCTGGTACACCACAATAAGCACCTGGGCATAGGAAGCCACAATGGCCATGAATGGTAGTAACAGAATGACAAGGCCACTAAAGAGGACAGTATACTCATACTGGGAGGTGTCCTGACACACCAAAGGCATTAGAGATGGAACTTCACAGAAAAAGTGGTTAATGATCCGAGATGTGCAGAATGGAAGTTGAAATACATACAGTGTATGTATTAAAGCATTGATAGAACTACTGGCCCATGCACATGTGACCATGGACAAACAGATCGTCTTGCTCATGAGCACAGGGTAATGTGAAGGGTGACAGATCGCTACGTGTCTATCATAAGACATGAAACCAAGAAGAGCTTCAGTTCCACCAAGAGTCAAAAACAGAAAGGTTTGAATCTCACAACCTAAAAAAGTAATGGTCTTACTATTTGACAGGAAGTTTGCTGCCATCTTGGGTACCGTGGTGGAGATGTACACCATGTCAGTGAAGGAGAGCTGACTGAGGAGGAAGTACATGGGAGTGTGGAGCAGAGTGTCCAATCGGATGAGGTGGATCAGTATATTTCCCATCAAAGCCACTGAGAATATGACAGTAATGGCAACAAAGAGTATCTTGTTCATTTGGCCATATTGGAAACGGCCAAGAAGTATAAACTCTGCTCCAAAAGTTTGATTTTCTGTCTTCATGGCTTAAAACAAAGCAGACCATATCTGAAAATTCCATTAACAACATTGATTGACCTTGGAGAGAAAACAAAATGATTATTAAATGCAGTAGGATTCCCTTTAATCAGCTTAGGTGACTATGTCTCTCCCTGTTTTTATATAGCAAACCCTGGTAGTGTAGTAGTTAAGTGCTATGGCTGCTAACCAAAAGGTCAGCAGTTTGAATCCTCCAGGCACTCTGTGGAAACTCTATGGGGCAGTTCTTCCCTGTCCTATAGGGTACTATGAGTCAGAATCAATTCAACAGCAATGGGTTTGGTTTTGGGTTTTTATGCACTGAATCTGTGTCTATTGAGCAATGGGCATTTTGAAAAATAAAATAAAAATAACGTTTCTTTAAAATTGATCACAGAATAAAAATATAATATGGGGATAAAACATTTAGATGATTTGCAACGTGAGTTATTACTCCCCTTGTAAATATCTTTATGATGATAGACTAGAGACATGTTCACATGTTGTGAAAAATCTTTCACTCAATTCCTTCATATATATAGTTTAGAATTGCACTGTTGGTTAAACTTGGTATAATATTCTTTAAAAAAAACTTCTCGACTCCATTTTTCAATTTTGAATTTGTATTGGCTATACATTGTAATAAAAATTATATTAACATTTGTGGGTCAGGAATATTTTAGCTCTTCTAAATGAACTGGTGGTTATGTAGATAACATCTGTAAGTGTAAATAGGAATTCATTGACAAAGCCCTCCAAAAAAAAAAAGATCGATCGATCTACCTACCTACCTACCTATCATCTACCTACCTATCTACCTACCTGTCTACCCACCTACCTACCCACCTACCTACCTACCTATCTATCGATCATCTATCTATCTACCTACCTGTCTGTCTATCTATCTATCATCTATCTTTCTTTCATCTATCTATCATCTATCTATCATCTGTCTATCTATCTATCATCTATCTATCTATCTATCATCTATCTATCTATCTACCTACCTAAAACCTATCTATCTATTATCTATCTATCATCTATCTGTCTTTCTTTCATCTATCTATCTATCATCTGTCTATCTATCTATCATCTATCTATCTATCTACCTACCTAAAACCTATCTATTATCTATCTATCTATCATCTATCTATCTATCATCTATCTGTCTGTCTGTCTATCATCTATCTATCTATCTATCATCTATCTACCTATCATCATCAGCATCTATCATCTATCTATCTATCTGTCTGTCTATCTATCCATATGCCAGACCTAAGGGATGGTTGGAGAATGAATCATTAAAATAGAAGTTAACAATTATTCATCTAAATTTAACTCAAGAAGCATGTCAAGAATGGCATTTTTAATTTTACTTAGTCCTGTTATATTAATTGGGGAAATTTACATTTAAACTGCACTTGGAAGAAGTGGCAATTAGTAAAAGTTTATCACTTGCTCCTCAATCGGGATATGAAATCAAAAGACTACTGATGGCTTTTTTAAAATTCAAAAGTTTTGGATAATTCTTATTGCAGAACAACGTTAAGAAATAGAAAATATTTTCAATTAAAAACTAGCCAACTTTAATATAAAACCCCTTGTTGTTGAGTTGATTCCGATTCACAAAGACCCTATAGGACAGAGTAAAATTGCTCCATAGGGTTTCCAAGGAGTGGCTGGTGGGCTCGAACTGCCAACCCTGTGGTTAGCAGCAAAGCACAAAATTAACTGACAATAACAATTGTTGATTATACACGTGCAAATACTAATACAATTCTGGCATATAAAATTCAATGACTCTAAAAAGACCATACTTAATGGTCTGACTGAGACTAGAGGAATCCCGGAGGTCATGGTCCCCAAACGTTCTGTTGGCACAGGACAGGAACCATCCCCGAAGACAACTCATCAGACATGAAAGGGACTGGACAGTGGGTAGGAGAGAGATGCTGATGAAGAGTGAGCTAATTATATCAGGTGGACACTTGAGACTGTGTAGGCATCTCCTGTCTGGAGGGGGAATGGGAGGATAGAGAGAGTTGGAAGCTGGCAAAATTGTCAGAAAGGAGAGACTGGAAGGGCTGACTCATTAGGGGGAGAGCAAGTGGGAGTACAGAGTAAGATGTACATAAACTTATATGTGACAGACTGACTTGATATGTAAACGTTCACTTGAAGCTCAATAAAAGTTAATAAAAAAAAATTCAATGACTCATCATCAGTTCTATTTACTATTAACTTGACTATACTTGGTCCAAGATGCAGTCACATGAGCAAACCAAAATGTAAGTCTTTGTTCTGTAAATGCCTGACCTCAGAAGCCTAAATGTGAATGAACCAGTTAGTATATGAGCTCATAAACTATATCTGCTATTCATGAATTGGAAAGCTATTGTCTGAAACTTCCTATTCATGAATTGCAAATAAAGCTTATAAATTCATATGCAAATTTACTCTAGTAGAAATTTTATTTTTTACATTATCTATAGTCAACCAAGTCGTATAAACTGAGGCATACTTTGTTTTTTTTAACTAACAATATCATATTAGGAATTTTCATTGTGTAAATAATTTGTAGAAGTATAATAAATGTAATATGCTTTACGGAAGCATTTTAGAATGATGAGTACATGATAAAAACAGATAAGGGAACTAAAAAAATCAGCTTGGTGAGATAATGTGCATGTATTCAAAATCAGTTATGAAAGCTAGACAGTTACACATTATATATAGAAAAATATATGCATATGTATGTATGCATATATATTTCACTTGAAATAAAACAATTTATGAAATATTTTAATTCAACTGCAAAGACTCTCACCACGAATTTGTATTGCTTGAAACAGTTTACAGCCTTTCACCACTCCAGTAATATTGTTGAATATGACTACGCCTTGAGCATAATACAAAGTGGCAAGGCAAAAATAAGAAACATTTTTTTCTACCCCAGTCAAGACTACAAGTGATACCTCCAGGACCATGCTGCCCAGTAGGGGTTGCACTGGAGCTTCAAACCCTACCCTTTTCTCGCTTTACAAAGACACATCTCTCACCTTGCTCTTTTGTGATTGCTGTCCTAAGAAAATTTAAAATCAATATATGGCCAAATTAATCTCAGATAACATATCTGGATATTCAATTCTTGCAGTAATCATCCAAATGTAATGTGGATAATCTAGCCAGCCCAGAAATCGCCCAAATCAAAGGAAATGGGCATCCAAGAAAAATACTATTCACTCTACATAATTTATCAAATAAAACACATTCCTTTAAATAGTGTCCCTGAGATTAGTCATATATTGATCTTTTTGACAAGAATTGTAGCAAAGTATTCAAGGTATTATAATATTTTAGGTTAAATTCAGAGTAATTAATGGTCCAAAAGAGCTATTTGAAATCTGAATGGTTGTTATTATGAACAAGACTGCTTTACCTCCAGCAGACCACGTTTTTAAAACTGAAAAACAAGCCACTGTGTTGAAAAGCATATTCTTTTTTCATTAGGTATTTAGACATATAGATTATTTTACATATATAAAAATAGTTGAAAAAAATTTTTAATTGAGATATATTGTCTTTTATAGAGATAATGTTTCAATCTCCTAGAAGATTTTTTGAAATAAATCATTAAACAGGGAGTTGGGAAATGGATCTGCAAAATTACATAGACGATTTTCCTGTCACCCCACTTGGGCACAGCATTAGAGAGGCACAGCAAGTCTGTCTTTCAAAAATTTTTAAGTTAAATTATATTATTTGTTTGTCATATATATTAAAAAGTCACAGACAAAACTGCATGTATTAGGAAAATCAAGCTACTTGACACTTGTACAGGGTGGCAGAAAAATAAATTCACAAAGAAATCCAAAACTGTGAAATCCCTAATTTGAAACACATTTTAGGAAGTGTTACCATTCTATGAACTTGCAGGATTGCTTTTTTTTTTTTTTTTGCCTCAGCAAATAAGTCTTCAATCATTTACCATGAAAAAATTTAGTGGAAAAAAGAATCAAATGTTCAAACTCATTTTCTCGTCCTTATATAAGACTTTAAACCTCTCGGTGGACACGGCTGGCTGCCTGATCAGGGTGGAATTCATATTTTGTTTCTCAGAGACCTTCTGGGAAAACTAGACCTCTAGTCCGTGATTAAGCACATTGTACAAATTACAAGTGATATTTTATTAGTCCTGGTGTCTGCATTCCTGGGGGGAGGGAGGGAAATGAACAAAGGGTCAAGCCTCAAAATATATTTGTTCAAGTGAAAAAAAAATCAAATAATTGATATTAGCTGATTGCTTTAAAAATTTTTTTTTTAAAGTTAACTATTTTACCTTTAAAATATGTACGTAGATTTTGACTCCGTATAGTTAGTAATCAGCTAATATATAGTTTGATTTTTTTTCTATACAAAATATGCATGAAATACTGAGGAGTTATCTAATATAGGTGATATTATTAATGTGCTAAATTTTGCAATAATTTTATTCCCAAAATAGGAAGGTTGGCTTGGCCATGGAAATAAGGGACTCGGATTTCTGAAAGTCCACAGATCAAATACAAATGCTGTGATCCCTAAGGGTTAAAGTGCACACGTGTAGAGTAGAATTTAGATTTTGGCATGGTGCTCAATAATGTAGTTCTATTTCGATGAGATGTATTTAATCTGGAAAAATTGAAGTGAGCTGAAATTTTGCCCAGTCAATTCCCTTACCTGATTCTATGGGATGACATGAAATAGCTGCTGTGCTCAAGAATGGGAAAAGAAAAGTGCAATAACTTAAGAAGAAACTCGATGTGGGTTAGATTTTGGGAAGAAAATACACAGGTTTATTCTCTCATGTACAGACAGGGATGTAAGTCACATCGTAGATCTTATCTTCATTTTTCCCCAATTATAATATATATGTTATTTTATAATTCATAAATTATTATTTATAATAATTATTCCTTAATTTGAAATATTTTGTCTCATTATTCTCTAAATCACCTTCCAGAGAAAACTCCAGGGGCCAAACAATCACTGAGTCAGTTTTAGGATGAAACACAGGTGTTTAGGAACCCTAATCTCAGATTTTTACTGAATGATTGAGTCCTATGAATAGTCAACATTTGCCTCACATTCAGTCACTTGTGGAAGGATTTCTAGAATATTGAAGTGATATTTGTAAGTTTTGAATACTGTGAAACTTGTACAGTTGCTGGCATTTTCTTTAAGAACAAGAGAGCAAAAATACAAATATAAAATTGATATGACTGTGGAAGAGGCCTGCACAGGTGAGAGGATCTGCAGTTCAAGTTTCTTATGTTTCAATGAAAACCTACCTCTGAAGGTTTTGATACCTTTAAGTGGTGCTTGTTGTTATTGTTTTATTATTATTATCACCTGATATTGCATGAGAAAAATATTTGTGTATTATACACAGACAGTTGTCAGCTACTTTGGATGGGTATGAGAACATGAAAACCTAGAACTCTTCCTGTGGCATAAAAAGAGAAATATCTCTCAGGGGCCCATATATTAAATCAGGGAGTAAAAGTGGAGAGTGATGGTGGAAGGTAGGATGGGGGTGACTCACTCTGTCTGAATTGCAGAAGCAGGAATGTATTACTTGCTCTCTTGATTCATAGATTATCTAATAATAGCATCTACCGCTAATATTGTTTATTAAAAATTAAATTAGTTAACACATGCAAACAACTTACAATGTTGTCCAGCATGCTGCAAGCCCTTAATAAATATTAGCTTAATGATGATTATTAATGATGATGGTGTTTTTACTGCCTTTTTGGATTATTATTTTACATAAACTAAGATAGATTCAAGGATGGAAGCATCTCCTCCACTGCTTTGCTCAAATGTGGACACAAATCCTTCTAAAAGCTTTCCCCATCCCAGTGTGACACGGTTCTACTAAAGTTTCAAGAGAAAAAGAAACAAAACTAGAACAAACTATCTACAGGGAGAATTACTTAAAATAAGCCCTGTACGTACAGTCACTCTCTCTGATAAGGTTCAAAGACCTAAAGTTTGGTATTGAAGAAATCTGAAGTATAAGAGAGTAATCAGTAAATAAACAGAGAGAGATAAATGAATGAATGAATGAACAAATAAGCAGAGATATCAAGTTTGGTTCTCCAGAGCTCTAGTCAAAACCTGATTTTTGTGTGTTCCCCTGACATCCTACAATTTTGTTGGATTCGTATATTAAATCTAATAGCTTATTTTTGTTTTTGTTGGTTTGTTGTATGTGAGCGTGTGTATTCTCTGTTGTTGTTGTTAGGTGGTGCCAAGTTTGTTCTGACTCATAGCGACTCCTGTGTACACCAGAAGGAAACACTGCTCTGTCCTGTGCCATCCTCACAATCATTGTTATGCTTGAGCCCAGAGTATTTCTTAGGATATTCTCTATATAAGATCATGTCATTTGAATAGGAACAAATTTACTTCTTTTCAAATTTGAATGCCATTTCCTATTTTTTTTTTCCTAACTTTTCTGGCTAGTATTTATGTAATAATATGGAATAAGAGTTGTGAAGTCAAGCATCCTTGTTTTGTTCCTGATGTTAAGGAAAAACTTTCAGTTTTTCACCAATGTGAGTGATGTGAGCCGTGGGCATTTCATAACTGTCCTTAATCAGATACAAGCAGTTTCCTTACATTTCTAGTTTGTTGGGAGATTTTATTCTGAAAGGGTACTGGAGTGTGTCAAATGATTTTTCTGCATCAATTAATATAATCATTTTTGTTCATTCTCTTAATTAATTGATATTTATGTTTAACCACTCCTGCATTTGTGGGATAAGTTTCACTGGGTCGTGGTGTATAGTCCTTCCAATATGCTGCCCTATTTGGTTTGCTAGTATTTGGTTGCAATTTGCTGCTGAATTTGGTTTGTTAGTATTTTATAGAAGATTTGCTTCCATATTCATAAGGTATATTGTGATTTATTTATTTTTTTTTGCTTTGGTATCAGGGTGATAATGTCATTCTAGAATGAGTTGCCTTCTATTTTTTGGAAGAGTTTGAGAAAGATTATTGTTAATTTCTATCTGGTATCTTTTTATAATTTCTATCTCCTTACTGGCAGTCTCTATTTGTGAAGACATTATTTCACTGGTTACCTTTAGTCCTTTGTACATGGTATCCATTAGCACCTTGAACATATTTAATACAGTTTATTTATATTATTTCTCTAGTAATTCCAGTATCTGAGTTGACTCAGGGATTGTTTCAAATTTATTTATTTTTTCCTGTGAATGAGCCATGTGCTCCTGTTTATTTGCATGCCTAATATTTTGTTGTTGCTGTTGTGGAAAACTGAACATTGTGAATTACAAACCATAATTATTAAAATTATTGACAATGGATTAAAAACAATCATGTCAGTGACTATCTTAAATACTTCACAGAAAATGTATACTTTCTTCCAATACCATTATTCATGCACTGTTTTAGCACTGGTTGGATTTTATCGTCATGGCTTATATCCAATTTTATATTTTGTGCCAGGTAGTGTAGCAAGTCACTGCATTATTTATTATCAACAATCTTAGACTCTAAGAATTTCTCTTGTATTGCTGAATGGAATACAAATGATTAAACCCACATTGCAATAACACATTCATAGCTGTACATGTACTTAAAATATGACCAAGCGATTTCAATCTTTGATGTATATACAAGATAATTCAGTTAATATGTTCTCAAAAAGCATTTGTACAGGAAGTTTTATGGCAGTTTTATTCATGATAGCCAAACATTTCCTGCATCAGAATGGAAACAATTGCTCAGGAGCCATATAATGGAATGTAGCTTTGTAATATAAACGATGGAGTTACAGAGACACACAAAAATATGGTTAAATCTTTTAAATATGTTGACTAAAAGAAGCCAGATATCAAACAGAACTTTTTTTTTTCTGATGCCAAAGTTTCTACCCAATGGTGATGAGAAATAAGAGCTTCTATTTAATGGTGATAGAAGTCAGAATAATGACTGCGTTTGTGGGGCCAAGAGGTCAACGTAAAAGTAGCACGAGATGCTGAATGATGAAAACGCTCCACCTGTGGCTTCCCCCAAACTGTAATCATGACAACTCCATACTTCCAATTATTTAGTCCAAGTCTTAGCCCAATTCTGAAGCGTTTCATATTCCAATGTGTCCACAAAACTCAAATATCTGCTTTCTCCCAGTCTCCTGAATCTGGCCAGCTTTTGCTCCTCCACTAATATCACTTCAATCCAAGGCCATATTTTGTCACAACTGGGCTACTGCAATGGCCTCCTTGTGTTCACATCAATTCTATACTCACAACTCAGCAATGGTTGCCCAGCACTTTGGGTTAAAATCCAGAATCCTCATACTGATCTAATTTATACTACATGTTCTGGCCCCATTAAATCTACCTATTGACTAAGTCTCACCAATTTACTCCTTGATCTTTTGTGACTATGAAGGACATGTTCCCATCACAGGAAGTTCTCACTTGCTCTTTGCTCTTCCCAGAACACTCTTCCTCAGATGTCCACTTGATTCTCTTCCTTAACTCCTTTTAGTCTGATAAATTGTCACATTCTTGTTTCTCCCTTCTCTATTTTACTTATAATTGCAAACATCTTTTAGTTTCCCTATTCCAATTTTCCACCTAGTTTTTCTTCATGGCAATTAATACTTTTTGACATACTGTACAATTTATGCATTAATTTTATATATTGTCTTTCTCCTCACAATGAAATGTAAACTTTAAGAGAGCAGACATTTATGTCAGTTTTATATTGCTCAATCCCATATCACCAGTGCCTATAATTGCGTCACATATAAAGTTAAAACATTAAAACTTTTGTTCAATGAATGAAAGAATGAGTGGATATATGAAATCTGCTCTATACTACAGTTTGGTCATCATATATATTATCTAGATATTATGCATTTTGAAATAAATTATATTTTCTATGCATTTTATTTCAGCAAATTAAAGAAGAAAAAATATTTTCTGTGACATAGGAATGTTGTGTTTATGGGTCCTAAATCTACTGCTTTAGAAGATAAACGACATAGATAATGGCAACCATTCTCTTGCTTATACATTGTAAATCAATCCAGTTCCAATAGTAATGATTTAGTTATTTCTGAAAAGAGGAGAAATGAAGGCATTTGTCTAATTATTTATTTTGTAAACATTTCTTTGAGCTTACTTCTCTCTAGACAGTAGGCTAATCAAATCATGTTGTTCAGTCTCTAACTATAAAGGGTTCCTAAAGTCATATTTTCTGTACAAATGTCTATTTTCCCAGCACTCTTCTCATGGCCCCCATGACCTCCTTATTCCTCAGACTGTAGATAAATGGGTTCAGAAGAGGTGTAATGATACTGTAAAACACCGCCACCACTTTATCTTCCTCAGGGTAATGCAAGGTGTGTGGTCTTGTATAGGTGGAGAGAGTAGCCCCATAGAATAGGCTTGCCACAATCAGATGAGAGGAACACGTGGAGATGGCTTTTGTCTGCCCTTTACCTGAGCTCATCTGGTACACCACAATAAGCACTCAGGCATAGAAAGCCAGAATGGCCATGAATGGTAGTAGCAGAACGATAAGGACACTAAAGAGGACAGTATACTCATACTGGGAGGTGTCCTGACACACCAAAGGCATTAGAGATGGAACTTCACAGAAAAAGTGGTTAATGATCCGAGATGTACAGAATGGAAGTTGAAATACATGCAATGTATGTATTAAAGCATTGATAGAACTACTGGCCCATGCACATGTGACCATGGACAAACAGATCGTCTTGCTCACGACCACAGGATAATGTAAAGGGTGACAGATCGCTACATATCTATCATAAGACATGAAACCAAGACGAAGAGCTTCAGTTCCACCAAGGGTCAAAACCACAAAGGTTTGAATCTTACAGTCTAAAGAAGTAACAGTCTTATCATTTGACAGGAAGTTTGCTGCCATCTTGGGTACCGTGGTGGAGATGTACATCATGTCAATGAAGGAGAGCTGACTGAGGAGGAAGTACATGGGAGTGTGGAGCGGAGTGTCCAGTCGGATGAGGTGGATCAGTATGATATTCCCCATCAAATTCACTGAGAAGAGGCCCGCAATGGTAACAAAGAGGACGGTGTTCATTTGGCCATATTGGAAAAAGCCAAGAAGTATAAATTCTGCTCCAAAAGTTTGATTTTCTGTCTTCACGGCTTAGATAAAAATAAAGCAGACAATATCTGAAAATTCAATGTAAACAACATTGAATGTCCTTCAGAAGAAAACAAAATGATTATTAAATGCAGTAGAATTTCCTTGAATCACTTTAGGTGACTATTTCTCCCCGTTTCTATACACTGAACCTGTGTCTGTTGAGCAATGGCCAATTTGAAAAAAAAAAGATGATAATTTTTTTTTTTTTTACTTCTTACAGAATAAAAATATTATCTGGAAATAAACATTTAGATGATTTGCCAACATGAGTTTTTTCTCCCCTTTTAAATATCTTCAAGATGAGAGATTGGAGATGTGCTTACTTGGTATGAGAAAAAAAAATCTTTCACTCCATTCATTTAAATAATTAAACAGGACAGTGATGTTCAAATATGATATAATATTCTTACAAAAAGCATTTCTTTCTCCATTTCTCAATTTTGAAATTATATTGGCTATAGGTTGTAATAAATGTTATGTTACCATTTGTATGTCAGGAATACTACAACTCTTACAAATGAATTGGTGGTTATTTCTATAATGTCTGTAATTGTATGTGGAAATTTGTTGCCCAGGCAAAAAACAAATATGCAAGACCTTTAAGAAGGGCTGGAGAAAGAAACATTAAAATGTTATATTAGCAATTATTAATCTAAGTTTAACTCAAGGAACATGTCAAGAATGGCATTTTGAATTTGACTTGGTCCTTTTATATTAATAGGGGAAATTTACATTTAAACTGCACTTGGACGAAACGTCAGTTAGTAAAATGTTATTACTTGCTCCTCAGTTGAGATATGGAGTCAAAAGGTATTGATGCCCCATTAAAATTCGAAAGTTTTAGATAATTGTTATTACAAATATTGCTCAACAAAGTTGAGAAATTAAAATTATTTTCAGTAAAAACTAAAAAGCTTTAATACAAAGTGTGACAAATAAGAAAATTGACAATACCAACTGTTGATTACACATACATGCAAATATAAATACAATTCTAGCATATAGAATTCAATGATCTATCATAAAGTTTTATTTATTGTTGACCTGACTATACTTGGTCCAAGGTGCAGTCACTAAGGCTAAGCCCCACATCAGCAAACCAAACCTAAGTCTAGTTTCTGCAAATGCCTGACTTCCCAGAAGCCAAAATGTGAGTTAACCAATTAAAACTTGCCTGCTGAGTTTAACCTGGTTCAAAACGTTCCATTAATCCCATCCCCATCACCAGAACTGTTAAAAACAAAATTTTTACAGAATTAAATTTGTATAAGAACTCATAACCTGTAGTTGCTATTCATGAATTAGAAAGCTCTTGTCTGAAACTTCCCATTCATAAATTGCAAGTTAAACTTATGGGTTCATATACAAACCTAATCTTGTAGAAATTTGGTTTTTAACATTATCTATAGTCAGCCAAGTTGGTATAAACTGAGGCATATTTGACTATAAATAATCATATCACTAAGTTATATAGGAAAGATACTACACACATTTCATATATTCTAAAAAGCTTTGATCCTATTGAACCGTCATTCTTCATTATAGGCCTTTCTCAAAGAACAGTGCTTTTCTCTAAAACAGCAAACACAGTGATATAAAATAATGATGGATGTTTGTATAATTCAGAAAAAAACAAAGACTTATTCTAACAACATTATTTTTTTGAATGTTCTAACCCATGAAATAGAATATGACAAATAAAAATAACAACCCAAAAAAGAAAAAATTTTTTTCTATTTAAAAGCTTTACTGTTTTTGAAAACCTAATAAATGAAAAACACTTAACTTGCTAAAAGTGTTCGATAAATTGTATAAATTATAATTTACAGTTAGCAACGTTCTAATACATTATATTTTTAATATTCTTAAAATTTTTCACCTTAGTAATAACAATACTCAATGACAATAAAATATTATTTAAATATGGTTATCGAAAAAACGGTTTATGTTTTAAAAATATCAAATGCAAACACACGTAACTGAAAGGACAAAATAAATGTCATTGCAAGCTAGTTCACTGTAAACCAATTGATGTAAATACAATCTAAATTTCAAGATAGGTTATATATTTCAGACCATGAAGCAATTTTTTAATAAAAATCTGAAAGAAAATGATCAAGTTAAAAAAAAAAAATGTCGATAAGAGAATGAAGAGGAGGAAATACAACATGTAAAATTTTATGGATATAAACGTGATAGCATGATAATTGGGCGTGATAGAAAAACAGGAAAGTAAGAACACAATAGCTGTAGAAGTTATAAGGAGTCTTGATTCTGGTGTAGTGATTTCAGCACTGAGCTGGTAACTGAAAGGCAGGCGGTAGTTGGAACCCGCCAGCTGCTGAACAGGAGGAGAAAGACGTGCCAGTCTGCTCCTGTAAAGATTTACAGCCTTGGGAACCCTGTGGGGCAGTTCTACTCTGTCCTATAAGGTCACTATGAGTTGCAATTGACTCCATGGCAGTGGCTTTATAGAAGTTATTATATATCATCAATAAATTATATACTCTGCCCATTGCCTTGGAGTCAATTCCAATTCATAGTGACCCCCGGGCAGAGCAGAACTGCCCCATAGGATTTCTAAAGCTACAATCGGTACAGAAGGAGCCCTGTTTGTGCTGTGGTTATGTGTTTGGCTGATAACAGAAGAGTTGGTGGTGTGATCCTACTAGGTGCTTTGAGGGAGAAAGATGTGGCAGTCTGCTCCTGTAAAGATTTACTGCCTTTGAAACCTACTTTGCCCTATAGGGTCACTATGAGTTGGAATCTACTGGATGGCAGTGGGTTAATCTTTATGGAAACAGGCTGCCACATCTTTCTCCCTTGAAGTTCCTGGTAGGTTCCAACCCCTGACCTTTGGGTTAAAACCCAGTGCTTAACCACTGTACAGCCAGGGCTCCTTCAATAAAATATGTAGGGAAGTCTGTTCTTTTTGTGAATTTGATCGTCTGTTCTACATTTTCTCCCACTCTGTCCAGGACTCTCTGTTGTAATCCCAGTCAGAGCAGAGAACCCTGGAGACTATGGCCCCTGGAGATCCTTCTAACTCAGAACTGAAGCCACCCCTGAAGTTTACCTTTCAGCCAAAGTAAGACAGGCCTATAAAATGAACAGTATATGACATCAAATGGGCTACACCTGCCAAAAAACAGAGAAGAGAAGGCAGGAAGGGACAGGAAAACTGGACAAATGGAATGTGGGAATGTGGCGTGGAAAGCGGGAGAGTGCTGACACAATAGGGATTGCAGCCAATGCCATGAAAAAAATTGTGTATAAATTTTTGAATGACAAAGTAATATAAACATATATATGGAAGGAAAAATTTATTTAAAAAAAAGAAAACGGGAACACTGGCAACAATTTCCAATCTATTGGAATGCTCATTTCACCAGGTGGGGGTCGTTATTTTGATTTTGTAGTTTTTACCCCCCAAAATTTCATGTAAAGTATTATAAATCTAAACAAGAACCCAAATTGAATTCTTAGAACAAATAAAAAATTTTAATATCACAAATAAAATCCAATTTACCAAAAATTAATAATAAAAATGAAAAGAGCCGACTAAGCAGAAAAAATATACAAATAAGTGATACATCGAAAATGAAATAGAAGGCTTAAAATAAAGAAATAATCCAAAAATATTAAAACCTAGTTAAACAAAACAACTTTATTAAATTATTAGGCCAAAAATGTTGTGAGCAACGTTATCAGATATGCAGTAGCATAGTTTTGGTAAAACACGGTAGATCTTTTCAAAACTTGCTAATCATTTCTCACGACCTTTGATCATTTTCATACCTGTCGCAGTCGTTGAGTTAGGGCCGCTTACCAAAAGGTTTGCAGCTCGATTCCACCAGCGGCTCCTTGGAAACCATACTGGGCAGTTCTACTCTGTCCTACAGGGTGCCTTTGAGTCAGAATAGACTTGATGGAAGCCGCTTTTTTTTTTAACTAACAGATTCATATTAGGAATTTTTCTTGTGTAATTTATAGAAATACACTAAACATACAGGAGAAATTTGAAATGAAGGGCACATGATGAAAATGGAGAAAGGAACTAAAAACATCAACTTGTTGAGATAATGTGCATGTATTCAAAATCGGTTATGAAAACTAGACAGTTACACATTATATACACACATATATACATATGCATATAAGCATATATATTTCACTAAAAATAAAACAATTTACAAAATATTTTAATACCACTGCATAAGTTTCTCAACAGGTGTTTGTATTGCTTGAAATACTTTACACAGTTTACAACCTTTCACGTTTCTAATAATATTCCTGAACATGACTATGTCCTAAGCATAATGCAAAGTGGTAAGGCAAAAATAAGAAAGAAATGTTTTTACTACCCCAATCAAGACTATGAGTGATAGCTGCAGGGCCTTGCTGCCCAGTAGGGGTTGCATTGGACCTTCAAACCCTAACCCTTATCTCACCTTACCAAGAAATGTCTCTCACCTTGCTCCTTTGTGATTGCTGCCCCAAGAAAATTTCAGTTCAATGTATGGTCAAATCAATCTCACATAACTTACCTTGATATTCATTTTTGCAGAAATCGTTCAAATGTAATCTGAATAATTTGGGCAGCCCAGATATCACGCAAATCAAGGAAATGAATGTGCAAAAAAAAAAAAAAATACAATCCATTCTACATAATTTATCAAATAAAACACATTCCTTTAAATAGTGTCCCTGAGATTAGCTGTATATTGATCTTTTTGATATGAATTGTAGTAAAGTCTCCAAGGTATTGTAATATTTTAGGTTAAATTCAGACTAATTAGGGGCCTAAAACAGCTATTTGAGATTTGAGTGGTTGTTGTTATGAAGGAGACTGCTCACGTCCAGCGGGTCATGTTTTTAAAACTGAAGAACAAGCTACTGCATTGAAAAGCACATTCTTCTTCATTAGATGTGTAGACATCCACATTCTTTTCCAGATATAAAGTAGTTAATTTTAAAACTTATTTCAGTTGAGATATATAGTGTCTCATATAGAGATATGTTTCATTTTCCCGGGAAATTTTATTTGAAATAAAACATTAGGTCAGAAGCTGGGGAAGAGGTCTGCAAAATTAAACAGATTTCCCTGTCACCCCACTTGGGGATAGTGTTACATACTCACAGCAAGTCCGTCTTTCACAAAGTTTTAAGTTAAATTATATTGTTTGTTGGTTATATATATCAAAGAGTCACAGAGACAAACTGCATATATTATGAATAATTAAGCTACTTTATTTGGCACCTCTACGGGGTGGCAGAGAAATAGATTTGAAAAGGAACCCAAAACTGTAGAAACCTCTAATCTGAAACACATTTCAGGAACTGTTACCACACTACGAGTATGCAAGATGGCCTTTGTTTTTTTGTTTTTTTTTTTTTTTGCTTCAGACAATAAGCCTTCAATCATTTACCATGAAAATTTTAATAAAAAAAGAAATGTTCAAACTCATTTTCTCATCCTTATATGAGGCTTTCAACCTCTTGATAGAAATGGGCTGACTGCCTAATCATGGTGGAATTCATATTTTGTTTCTCAGAGGCCTTCTGGGGGAACTAGGTCTCTAGCCCACAATTAAGCACATTGTAGAAATTGTAGGTGATATTTTATGAGGCCTAGTATCTACACTCTGGGGAGAAAAAAAAAAAGAACAAAGGGTCAAGGCTCAAAATATGTTTGTTCAAGTGAAAAACAAATCAAATAACTGATCTTAACTGAATGTTAAAAAAAGAAAAACCCGTTAACTCTATTTTACCTTTAAAATATGCGTGTAGATTTAGACTCCACGTAATTAGTGATCAACTAATATTTACTTTGATTTTTTTCTGTACAAAATATGCATGCAATACTGAGAATTATATAATGTAGGAGATATTATGTTAAATACTGCAATAATTTTATTCTCAAAATAAACAAGTTGGCTTGACCATAGAAGTAAGAGACTCAGCTTTCTGGAAGTCCACAGATCCAATATAAATGTTTCAGCCCCTAAGGTTTAAATGTCTCCAAGTTCATAGACAGGAATTTAGATTTTGGCATGATGCCCACTTACATTTGTTCTATTTGAATGAGATACATTTAATCTGGAAAAATTAAAGCGAAGTGGGATTTTAACCAGCCAATTCTCTTACCTAATTCCATGGGATGACATAAGACAGCTGCTGTGCTCAAGTAGGAAAAAGAAATGTGCAATAACTTAAGAAGAAAGGTGATGTAGGTCAGAGTTTAGAGAGAAAATACATAGGTTAACTCTATCACACACAGACAGAGATGGAAGTCACATCAGTAAGCTCTTATCTTCATTTTTCCTCAATTATGTTATTTTATAATTTATAAATTATAATTTATAATAATTATAACATAATTATTCCTTAATTTGAAATATTTTATCTTATTCTCTAAAACACCTTACAAAGAAACTCCAGTCGTCAAACAACCATTGAGTCAGTCATAGGATAAAACATAAGCATCCTGGAAACCAATCTCAGAGTTTAACTGAAGAATTGAGTCCTAGGAATGGTCAACACTTGCCTCACTTTTGTTCACTGCTGGAAATATACCTACAGTATCAAGGTGACATTTATAAATTTTGAATAATGTGAAACTTGTACAGTTTTTGGCACTTGATTTTAGAACCAGAAAACAAAAATGAAAATATAAAATCAATATGATCTTGGAAGGGTCCTGGACAGGTAAGAAGGTATTTGCTCTCTTGATTCAGATATTAATTATTAATTTTCAAGTGTTACTGGTAATAGCATCTACCACTAATATTGTTTATTAAAAAGTAAATTAGTTAACACATGCAAACAACTTACAACATTGTCCAGCATGCTGCAAACACTCAACAAACAGCTTTAATGATGATTATTATTGATGCTGCTGTTTTTACTGCTTTTTTGATTATTATTTCACATAAACTAAGATTCAGGGATGGAAGCATTGCCTGCACTGCTTTTCTCAAACACAGACACAAATCCTTTTAACAGCTTTCTACACCCCTGTGTTACATGGTTCTACTAAAAACTCAACAAACAAAAATAGAACAAACCCTCTGCACTGAGAATTACTTAAATAAACTCTATAAATATAGTTGCTCTCTCTGCTCAGGTTCAAAGACTCTCCCAACGACATGATCACTGTTGAGGGTTGACCTCCTTCCAGCCAGGGGCAGCCTTCCTACCTAATAGCCAACACAGGGCAAATAAATGTTTTTGCCACCACCTGAGAAGCACTGAGTCTATACACATGGGTGCTTGGGCCCAAATAGTGAACCAAGAGAGAATCATTAAGTCTCTTTTCCTCCAAATTTAAGCTCTT
Source organism: Loxodonta africana (assembly GCF_030014295.1). NCBI lineage: Eukaryota > Metazoa > Chordata > Mammalia > Proboscidea > Elephantidae > Loxodonta > Loxodonta africana. Next base: position 758,382 of record NW_026975074.1, read on the forward strand.
TAAACTCATACAAATAAGGAAAAAAAAAAAAAGATCACCCAATTTTTTTGGATCAAGCTTAATGAGAAGTAATTTAAAGTAGATTTAAAGCAAACGTGTCACGAAGAAAACCAATCAAGTGAATCAATTTTTCCCATAGGCATAATTAAGAAGTCATTGACATCTTTTTTCCCTTAAAATCCAGGTCAATTTGAAGTTTGGTGTTGAAGAAATGTGAAGCTCAAAAGCATAATAAGTAAACAAATAGAGAGAGATAAATAAATGAATGAACACATGCATGGATGGATGGATGGATGGATGGATGGATGGATGGATGGATGGATGGATGGATGGATGGATGGATGGATGGATGGATGGATGGACAGGCATATAGAAAGACAGACATATGAATGAATGAATAGATGAATAAGTAGATAAAGAGCTATATCAACAAATCAATAAATAGATGGATAAATAGATAAATAAACAGATAAATAATAACAAGTTTGGCTTTCCAGAACTGTATTTTTGTGTGTTGATCTGATATCCTGCCATTCTGTTGAATTTGTATATTAAATCTAATAGTTTCTTTTTGTTTTTTATTTGTATTGTATATTTGTGGGTGTGTGTATGTGAGGGAGAGAGAGAGAGAAAGAGAGAGAATTCCTTAGGATATTCTATGTATAAGATCTTGTCATCTTGAATAGGAAAAATTTTACTTCTTTCCAAATTCAAATGCCTTTAAAAAAAATTTTAGCCTAACTTTTCTGTCTAGTATTTCCAGAAAAATGTAGAATAAGAGTTATGAAATCAGGCATCTTTGTCTTGTTCCTGATGTTAGGGGAAAACTTGTAGTCTTTCACCAATGCGTGTGATATTAAAAAAAAAAAAATAGCTATGGGTATTTCATAAGTGTCCTTAATCAGATACATGTAGTTTCCTTACATTTCTAGTTTGTTGAATGATTTTATTATGAAAGGGTCTTGGATTTTGTCAAATGATGTTTCTGCATTCATTAATCAAGTCATTTTTCCTTCATTTTCTTAATTAATTGATATTTATGCTTAACAACTCTTGCATTTCTGGGATAAGTTCCACTGGGACGTGGTTTATAGTCTTTTCAATATGCTGCTGTTTGGTTTGCTAGTATTTTGCTGCTGGATTTGGTTTGTTAGTACTCTGTTGAAGATTTGCATTCATATTCATAAGGGATATTGTGGGTTTTTTTGGCTTTGGTGTCAGGGCGATTATGTCATCATAGAATCAGTTACAAAGTGTTCCCTACTATTTTCTTTTGCAAGAGTTTGAGAAAGATTAATGTTAATTTGTATTCGGTACTTTGTTATAATTTCTATCTCCTTATTGTTATTGTTGTTGTTGTTTTTCTAGGTGCGCTCGAGTCATTTCTGACTCATAGCCACCCTATGCACAACAAAAGGAAACACTGCCCGATCCTGTGCCATCCTCACGATCATTGTTATGCTTGGGCCCATTGTTGCAGCCACCATGTCAGTCCATCTTGTTGAGGGCCTTCCTCTTTTTCACTGACCCTATTCTTTCCCAAGGATGATGTCCTTCTCCAGAGACTGATCCTTCCTGACAACATGCCCAAAGTATATGAGATGAAGTCTCACCATTCTTGCTTCTAAGGAGCATTCTAGCTGTACTTCTTCCAAGGCAGATTTGTTCCTTATTTTGGCACATCATGATATATTCAATATTCTTCACCAACAGATGCCAATTTTTCTTCAGTCTTCCTTACTCATCATCCAGCTTTCATTGCTTGGGTCAGGGGCACCTTAGTCTTCAAGGTGACGTCCTTGCTTTTTAACACTTTAAGGAGGTCTTTTGTAGCAGATTTGCCTGCTGCTGCTTCCATGGATGCTGATTGCTGAAACAAGTAAAATGAAATCCTTATTGTTTTAGGTTTTACATTTAGGTCCTTGATACATTTTGAGTTAGTTTTTGTTTATGATGTGAAGTATGGGTCCTGATTCATTTTTTCTACAGACGGATATTCAGTTTTGCCAGTGCCATTTGTTAGAGACTGTCTTTTCCCAATTTAACAAAATTTGGCCCTTTGTCAAAAATCAGCTGCCCATAGCTGGACGGATTTACATCTGTGTTCTAAATTCTGTTCCATTGGTCTATGTGTTTGTCATCGTACAAATACCAGTCTGTTTTGATTGCCATGCCTGTATAGTAGGTTCTGAGATTCAGTAGTGTGAGGCCTTCTTTGGCCTCTTTCCTTTTCACATTGGATTGGTGATTAGTGTTTCCATCTCATTAAAGAATGCTGTTGCAATTTGGATCGGTATTGCATTATATTTGTAGATCACTTCAGGTAGTATTGACATTTTTATGGTGTTGACTCTTCCTATCCATGAGCATTTTTTTTTTCTTCCAATTATATAGGTCTCTTGGTTTCTTGCAGTAGCATTTTGTAGTTTTCTTTGTATAGGTCTTTTATATCCCCGGTTAGATTTATTCCCAAGTATTTTATCATTTGGGGGGCTATTATAAATGGCATTCTTTTTGTGATTTACTTTTTGAAGTTCTCTTTGTTGATGTAGAGGAATCCAACTAATATGATATTGTACCCTGCTACTTTGCTGACTCCTTCTATTAGTTCCAGTAGTTTTTTTGTGGAATCCTTGGAGTTTTCTATGTATAGGTTCATTTCATCTGTGTATAGGGAAAATTTTGCTTCTTCTTTCCAATTTGGATGTCCTTTATTTCTTTCTCTTACTAGATTTCTTTAGTTAAGACTTTCATTGCAATGACATTTTGGTTAGCAGCCGAGCACTTAACCAATGCACCACCACACCTCCTCTATGTCATTACCTTGAAATTTACCGTTATCTTCCTAAGTTTAAAACAGTCTTTTATTTATTGATATCGCTTTGGCTTCCTCTCCATATGAAAGTTCTATAACTACACCATTTATTCCCTCTTTTTTGTTTTGATGTCATCGTTTACGTATTGATGTCTTTGGTTCCCTGTTTTTAGCCTTTTAGCTTTGTTTTATTTTTAAAATTCTTTATTTGGGTTGGTATCTGGGTGGTCTGTCCTGCGTCCAAATATCACATTATTGTTTAATGTTTTTGGTTCTCTATTCGAAGGACTCTCTTTAATATTTCTTGTAAGTTTGGTCTGGTTTTTACAAATTCCCTTAATTTCTGCTTATCTGGAAATATTCTAATGTTGCCATTGTATATGAGAGACAGTTTTACTGAATATAGAATTGCCGACTGGGTTTTTTTTGTTTTTTTTTTGCTTTCGACCTTTTATATAGGTCTTCCCACTGTCTTCTTGCCTACATGGTTTTAGCTACATAGTTGGAGATTAGTTTTATTGGTTCCCCTTTGTAGATAGGTGACTTTATTTTTCCTTAGCTGATCTCAGGATTCTTTGTTTGTCTTTGGTCCTTTTTATTTGCACATTTGTTTATAAGTCTTGGTGACTTTCTTTGGGCTCTATCCTGTATGGGGTTCATTGCGCTTCTTGGATGGGTATCTTCTTGTCTTTCATGATGATAGATAGCAAAGTTTTCTGCCAGGATTACTTTGACAATTGTCTCTGTGTGTTGCATTGCACCCCCACCCCCCGCCCATTGGATCTCTTATCATATGCAAGTTTTTCCTCTTGATAGTGTCCCACATAATTATTAGGATTTCTTCATTCTTTTTTCTGATTTTTCCTCAAACAAATTGATATCAAGGGATTTTTCTTTAATTTCACTAATCTGTCTTCCATTGCTTCAATTCTGGTCCTATATCCTTCTTTGGAGTTGTCTGTTTCTGAAATTTTATTCTTAATCTTTTGGCTTTCTAGTTGATGTTTTTGTATGGTTTCTAGTTGTTTCGTTTTTATATTGTTTTCCTGAATTCTTTATCGCTTTTATGAGTTGTAAACAACTTGACAACAATGGGTTTTTTGTTTGTTTGTTGCTTTCTTTCATTTTGTCAGTGCCTTCCTCGATTTTGTCTATATTTTTCTTGGTTTTGCCTGTGTTTTCACAGGCTGTTTCTTACCCCCGGCAGTTTTTTTGTTCTTTATTTCAGTCACTTGCTGACTCCATCCTGTCCTGCTTCTTTTTGTGATTTGATATTGTCTGTTGTTTCCGAAGCATCAAGAAATTATTATATCTATTTATTTACTGTGTGTTTGTTGAACCCTGAAATTTTGTTTTGTTTTGACATATCCAAGTAGGCTTGGCCTGTGTTTTGCTCTGGTCTCTAATTTTGCCATTTAGATGCTCTCAGTACCTTTCTCAGGGTTGGTGGAGGAATGACTGCATGTGTGAGTGTGGGTCTCTCGTGGGGCTGTTGAGGATATAGGTGGTGTTTCTGTTGAGGTGGTGTGTTTGTCTGTCCAGCTGGACCCTGGCTGTGGGTGCAGTGGGTGATCTTCCTAGTTTTGGGGTTGGGTGCTGTGTGTGTGCTCTGCTGATTGCAGGGTGGTTGGGTTTGGGGTATCTGGGTTGTTGGTCCCCAGATGAGTTGTCTGGAAACTCTCATCAATGGTTCCAGGTGAGCAGGGTTATGTGGGGATGTTTAGAATTAGAATATAGAATACAGAAGAATATACAATACACATTATAGAAGAATATACACAGTAGACTATACAACACAGAATATAGATTATACGAGAGCATCTAATACAGAATTTAGAATATAGAAAGTAGAATGTAGAATACACAATATAAAATGTAGAATAAAGACTATAGAATACAGATTATAAAATACAGAAAATTATGGAATGTAGAATGTAAAATATAGAAGAATACACTATATTCTATTTTCAAAGTTCTTTTACATTCTGGATTCTATCTTCAGTGTTCTATGTTCCATATTCTATATTTCAAATTCTCTATTTTCTATAATCTATGTTCTTCTATATTCTATATTTTTGTATATTCTATATTCCATACTCTGCATTCTATATTCGATGTTCTATATTCTATATTTTTCTACATACAATATTCTTCTATATTCTATATTTCATATTCCATATTCTACATTGTATATTTTAAATTCTTCCATATTCTATGCTCTATATTCTGTATTCTACATTCTAAATTCTGTATTCTATGTTCTTCCATATTCTTCTATATTCTATATACTATATTTTTCTGTATTCTATATTCCATAGTCTACATTCTTCCTTCTGTATTCTACATTCTTCTATATTCTGTATTCTATACTCTTCTGTAGTGTATATTTTGTTTTACATTCTATATTCTTATTCCATTATCTTCTATATTCTATAATCTATATTCTTCTATATTCTGCGTTCTTTATGCTTTATTTATATTCTAATTTTGTATTCTACATTCTATATTCTTCTATATTCTATATTCCATCCTGTGTTCTGTATTCAATGTTCTTTTTCTATAATTTTCTGTATTCTATATTCTATATTCTTCTGTAGTCTGTATCATATATTGTTCTATATTGTATATTCTGTATTTTGCATTCTACATTCTATATTCCATAATCTTCTATATTGTATAATGTATATTCTCTATATTATGTATTTTTATTCTATATTTTATATTCTGTATTCTACATTCTATTTTCTAAATTCTATATTTTCTATATTCCATTGATTGTATTCTATATTCATTTTTTCTATAGTCTATATTTTTTAATAATTTTCTCTATTCTATATTCCATATTGCATATTCTGTATACTCTAGTCTACATTCTATATTCTTATATCCTATCTTCTATATTTAATTCTACATTCTATATTCCAGAATCTTCAATATTCTATAATCTATATTCTTCTATATTCTATGTTCTTTATTCTATATTTTGTATTCTACTTTGTACATACGCTATTCTATATTTACCTCTATTTTATATTTTTCTATATTCTCTATTCCATACCCTGTATTCTATATCACATATTCTATATTCTGTGTTCTATATTCTATGTTCTATAAAAAAATACAGTCAATATTTTTTATATACTATATTCTTCTGTATTCTATCTTATATATTCCATATTCTACATTCTGCATTCTATATTCTATAGTCTTCTATGTTCTGTATTCTATACTCTTCTACATTCTTATTCTACATTCTATATTCTTCTCTTATAATCTATATTCTTCTATCTGCTATATTCTGTATTGTACATTCTGAATTGTATATTAAATATTCTACAGTCTACATTCTATATTCTAAATTTTGTAATATTCTTTTTCTTCTCTATACTCTATTCCACATTCTATATTCTCTATTCTACATTCTATATTCCATTTTCTTCTATATTCTACATTTTCTATTCTAAATTTTTCTGAATTCTATATTCTTCTATATTCTATATTTTTTAGTGTTTATTCTACCTTCTAATCTCTATATTCTATATTCTTCTATAATCTAACATTCTCTTGTATTCTCTATTCCATATTCTCTATTCTACATTCTATATTCTTCTATAGTCTGTAATCTATATTCTTCTACTTTCTTTATTCTATGTTGTTCAATAGTATATATCCGATACCTTATATTCCATTTGTCCATATTCTATTTTCTTCTATGTTGTATCTTCTATTTTCTGTAGTCTGTCATCTATATTCTGTATTCTTCTATATTCTGCATTCTGTATCCTATATCTTCTATATTCTAAATTTTTGCTCTATATTTTCCTATATTCTGTATTCTGTTTGTCAATTTTCTATATTCTTCTGTAATTATACTCTACATTCTCCTATTGTCCATATTCCATATTCTTCTATACTCTATATTCTTTTTTCTTTTATATTCTGCATTGTATTTTCTATGTCCTATGTTCTTCTATATACTATATTCCTCTATATTCTATGTTCTACTTTCTAAATTCTTCTATATTCTATATTCTGTACTTTATATTCTACATTCTAAACTATATATTCTCCTATGTTCTATATTCTTTTATATTCTCTTTCTGTATTTTTACATATTCTAGGTTCTATATTCCCATACTCTGTATTCTATATTGTATATTCAAAGTTCTATGTTCTATATTCTTTATTTTTATATATACTGTATTTTTCTGTGTGGTATATTCTATGTTCCATATTCTATAGACTACATTCTGTATTCTTTTAAATTCTGTATTCTTTTATATTTTACATTCTACATTCCATAATTCTTTGTATTCTATAGTCTTTATTCTATATTTTATATTCTGTAGTCTACATTCTATATTCTAAATTCTGTATTCTATGTTCTTCAGTAATCTATATTCTTTCTTGTATAGTTTTCTACTGTGTACATTCTTCTATAATGTATATTCTGTATTCTTCTGTATTCTATATCCTAATTCTTCTATATTCTCTATTCCATATTCTGTATTCTTCAATATTCTGTATTCTACATTCTACTATACTCTTTTTCTTGTATTTTCCATACCCTTGTATATTCTATATTCTGTATTCTATGTTCTCCTATATTCTATATTTTACATTGTACATTCTATATTCCATTATTTTCTATATTGTGTGATTTATAATCTTCTATATTCTATACTTTCCTGTATTCTTCACTGTATACTTTGCATTGTGTAATCTGTATTCTACATTGTACATTTTATATTCTTCTGCATTCTATATTCTAAATTTATATTCTATTTTCTTCTACATCCTGTATTCTTTATGCTATATTCTTTTGTAATGTATATTCTATATTCTTCTTTATTCCAAATCCTCTATACACTATATTGTTCTGTTTACAAAGTTCTTTTATATTCTGTATTCTATCTTCCGTGTTCTATGTTCCATATTCTATATTTTAAATTCTCTATATTCTATAATCTATGTTCTTCTATATTCTATATTTTTGTATATTCTATATTCCATACTCTGTATTCTATGTTTGATGTTCTATATTCTACGTTTTTCCACATACACTATTCTTCTATATTTCATATTCCGTATTCTACATTCCGCATTGTATATCTTAAATTCTTCCATATTCTATGCTCTGTATTCCATATTCTACTTTCTTAATTCTATATTCTTCCATATACTTCTAGTCTATATTTTTCTATATACTATATTTTTCTGTATTCTCTCTTCCATATTCTTCCTTCTATATTCTATATTCTACTATATTCTGTATTCTATATTCTTCTTTATTGTAGTCTGTATTTTAAATTCTATATTCTATATTACATTATCGTCTATATTCTATAATCTATATTCTGTGTTCTTTACCTTTTATTTTATATTCTATATTTTGTATTCTACATTCTATATTCTATATTTTCTATATTACATATTCCATACTCTGTGTTCTGTATTCAATGTTCTCTACCCATCCCCCTTGGCGGGGGGAGGTTTTCACCATACAAAGCAGCAGCGCAATTATTCGTCGCCGGAGAGGTTGCATCTGCCCACAAGCTCCACCTGGCCAGGGTCCGCCCCTACTGTATTGCGCGTGTCAGTCAACAGAAGCTAAGACCTTCCAGAGAGACTACCTGCTATTCTGTCCCCACGGGGAAGCAGTACAGCCAGAAGCCTCCCCCGTTCCATCTCTAGGCTCTCTCTCAGGCCCCTCATACTTGTGATGTGTCTCAGGGGTAGAATGAAGAGATTCCTCTGAGTGAACACATACGTGAGAGGCCACAGATGCTGAGGAAGGGCGCCTTGCCTAGTGATATCCTAGCGTAAGTGGAAAAGAGGTACCTGCCTGCTGTCCCAGTGTGTCGAACGTGTTCACATCAGGGGTTGCCTACTGTGAAGTTATTCCCTGGGTGCCCTGGATTTTGTGGCCAAAGACGCAAGGGGCCGTTGTCTGTCCATGGGTAAAATGGAGGGCTCTGCGGAACTGGCCGGTTAGGCTGGACCTCTCCTATTGGCTGAGTGTTTGTGACTCGTCCCCGTCCGAAGTTCCGCCCAGCCTTCCGGTGGCTGTCGCCATGGTGATTGGGAAAGAAGCCTTAGGCCCCACACTCAGCCCTCACCTGGCCTACCTGGCCTCTTTCCCCTCATCTAGACCGCTGTGTGGATGAAAGAAAGGATGTCGGCCAGTGAGCACGTGTCCTGATTTCCTTGGAAGGATTAGGTTCCTTGCCTGGGCAGAAGACAGCCAAGGTCAGCCTGAGCCTAGACACCTAGTGACCTGTGACACTGCAGCCAGTGATAGATGTTGATGTCCACGCTCAGGTATCCGCAGGTGGCGGATTCAGTGTGGTGGGAAGAGAAGTGGAAGTAGAGATGACACACTCACGAGGGCACAGGCCAAAGGTCAGGGAAAATAGCTGAGGTCGTGGAGCTCTAGCGGAGCCAGTCTAGGGCCCAGGCCTCCCTGCTGTACGAGGCAAAGAGGTGATCCATATGCCGCCATCCGTAGATTCTGGACGGCTGGGGCCCTGGATGCCCGGATTTCGGCCTCGTCTACCGAGAAGTGACGCACATGCAGTGTGCCACCGGAGGCTGTGGAGCAGCAGAGGGCAAAATCTTGAAAATGGGGGCTTCAGTTGACTTGGCCTGTGCTCTCCTTTGGCTGAGTGACATCGTGTGTTTCCTAGCAGGTGAAGACATTCGTGGAGAGAGGCGGTTTCCATGCGTGCAGGCAAAGTGTGTGCTGAGATGATGAGTTGCAGGGGAGACCAGGGTGGACTCTCCAGACCCAGAATAGGCCTCTGGCAGGTATGTGTCAATGTTTTCTGCCCATGGCACTCAGCCGGTTATTTGCATGGAACGTTAGGAGCGGAATTAGTAGTCTCCGGAGAGGCTGCCACTTGTCAGCGAGCTTCACCTGGCCAGGTCCCACGGTGATGTCAAGCTTCACCTGGCCAGGTCCGCCCGTGATGTAGCTCCCCAATCAATCACTACTCTCTAGACCTTCCAGGTAGACTCCCAGAACTTCTCTCCCCATGGGCAAGCAGTAGAGCCAGAGGCCTTCCCCCTTTGCTCTTTGGTCTCTAGGCCCTCTGTCAGGCACTCCAAGGTGTGAAGTGACAAGGGGGAGAAGAAAGAGATTTCAGAGAACGAAGACAAGCAGAGAGAGACAGAGAGAGGCAAGAGATGCTGAGTGGGGATGCCTTGCCTACTGATATCCTCAGGAAAGTGGGAAAGAGGTACCTGGCGTGCTCTGCCAATGCCCTGAAGCAGTCCGCACCAGGGGCTCCCTTGTGCCTGCGTAGCCTTTCCCGGGGCGTGCTCAAATCCTGTGGCCACTAGGGGTCATAGGTCACAGTGGAGGGCCCTGTGTCATCTGCCTGGCGGGCCGGATCTCTGCCATTGGCTCAGTCTTGTCACCAGGCCCATCCCAAGCTCCGCCCACTCTTGCGGTGGGGGGACTGTCTCTATGGTGATGGCAAAGAAGCCTCAGCCCCGCCCACCTGGCCTTGACTTCACCTACCTGGCCCTCTGACCCTCACTCAGACCTCTGTGTTGATAAAAATCAATGTCCGCCAGTGCCCAGGTGTCAGCATCTGGGATAAAGGATTCGGGACCTTGCCTGGGGCAGAAGGCAGCCTAGGTCAGCGGGTAGCTGGAAGTCTAGTGACTTGTGACACTGCTGCCAGTGACAAATGGTGACTCCCACACTCACATATCCCCTGGTGGCAGAATGCTAGTGATGGGTGGAGAAACATGGCTCCGGAGCACACGTTTAATGGGGCACCAGCCAAAGCAAAGGCCAGGGCCAGTAGTGGACGTCGTGGAGCTGAATGGCGAGCCAGTGAAGGGCCTAAGGATGTGGCGAACAGGTCATCCGTGTCCCCACGTCCATCAACCATTGCACTGCTGGGGCCCAGGCTGCCAGGATTTCGGCCTTGCCTTCGGAGCCCGGCCACATAGGCAGCCTTGCACCGGAGGCGGGGACGTGTAGACAGCAAAAATTTGGAAACTGGCAGTGTTTCCTCGATTTCCCTGGCATCGGCCTCTTTGAGCGGCTTGCTTTTTTTCCTGGTAGGATAGGGCCCTGACGGAGAAAGGCAGGATTACGAGTGCAGGAAAGGTGTGTGTTGAGAGGGTGACGACGTTGAGACCACGTTGGGATCTTTAGTCCCAGGAAAGGGCCCTGGCGGGTGTGGGTCAATGTTCTCTACCCATCCCCCTTGGCGGGGGGAGGTTTTCACCATACAAAGCAGCAGCGCAATTATTCGTCGCCGGAGAGGTTGCATCTGCCCACAAGCTCCCCCTGGCCAGGGTCCGCCCCTACTGTATTGCGCGTGTCAGTCAACAGAAGCTAAGACCTTCCAGAGAGACTACCTGCTGTTCTGTCCCCACGGGGAAGCAGTACAGCCAGAAGCCTCCCCCGTTCCATCTCTAGGCTCTCTCTCAGGCCCCTCATACTTGTGATGTGTCTCAGGGGTAGAATGAAGAGATTCCTCTGAGTGAACACATACGTGAGAGGCCACAGATGCTGAGGAAGGGCGCCTTGCCTAGTGATATCCTAGCGTAAGTGGAAAAGAGGTACCTGCCTGCTGTCCCAGTGTGTCGAACGTGTTCACATCAGGGGTTGCCTACTGTGAAGTTATTCCCTGGGTGCCCTGGATTTTGTGGCCAAAGACGCAAGGGGCCGTTGTCTGTCCATGGGTAAAATGGAGGGCTCTGCGGAACTGGCCGGTTAGGCTGGACCTCTCCTATTGGCTGAGTGTTTGTGACTCGTCCCCGTCCGAAGTTCCGCCCAGCCTTCCGGTGGCTGTCGCCATGGTGATTGGGAAAGAAGCCTTAGGCCCCACACTCAGCCCTCACCTGGCCTACCTGGCCTCTTTCCCCTCATCTAGACCGCTGTGTGGATGAAAGAAAGGATGTCGGCCAGTGAGCACGTGTCCTCATTTCCTTGGAAGGATTAGGTTCCTTGCCTGGGCAGAAGACAGCCAAGGTCAGCCTGAGCCTAGACACCTAGTGACCTGTGACACTGCAGCCAGTGATAGATGTTGATGTCCATGCTCAGGTATCCGCAGGTGGCGGATTCAGTGTGGTGGGAAGAGAAGTGGAAGTAGAGATGACACACTCACGAGGGCACAGGCCAAAGGTCAGGGAAAATAGCTGAGGTCGTGGAGCTCTAGCGGAGCCAGTCTAGGGCCCAGGCCTCCCTGCTGTACGAGGCAAAGAGGTGATCCATATGCCGCCATCCGTAGATTCTGGACGGCTGGGGCCCTGGATGCCCGGATTTCGGCCTCGTCTACCGAGAAGTGACGCACATGCAGTGTGCCACCGGAGGCTGTGGAGCAGCAGAGGGCAAAATCTTGAAAATGGGGGCTTCAGTTGACTTTGCCTGTGCTCTCCTTTGGCTGAGTGACATCGTGTGTTTCCTAGCAGGTGAAGACATTCGTGGAGAGAGGCGGTTTCCATGCGTGCAGGCAAAGTGTGTGCTGAGATGATGAGTTGCTGGAGACCAGGGTGGACTCTTCAGACTCAGAATAGGCCTCTGGCAGGTATGTGTCAATGTTTTCTGCCCATGGCACTCAGCCGGTTATTTGCATAGAATGTTATCAGCGGAATTAGTAGTCTCCGGAGAGGCTGCCACTTGTCAGGGAGCTTCACCTGGCCAGGTCCGCCCGTGATGTAGCTCCCCAATCAATCACTACTCTCTGGACCTTCCAGATGGACTACCAGAACTTCTCTCCCCATGGGCAAGCAGTAGAGCCAGAGGCCTTCCCCCTTTGTTCTTTCGTCTCAAGGCCCTCTGTCAGGCACTCCAAGGTGTGAAGTGACAAGGGGGAGAAGGAAGAGATTTCAGAGAACGAAGACAAGCAGAGAGAGACAGAGAGAGGCAAGAGATGCTGAGTGGGGATGCCTTGCCTACTGATATCCTCAGGAAAGTGGGAAAGAGGTACCTGGCGTGCTCTGCCAATGCCCTGAAGCAGTCCGCACCAGGGGCTCCCTTGTGCCTGCGTAGCCTTTCCCGGGGTGTGCTCAAATCCTGTGGCCACTAGGGGTCATAGGTCACAATGGAGGGCCCTGTGTCATCTGCCTGGCGGGCCGGATCTCTGCCATTGGCTCAGTCTTGTCAGCAGGCCCATCCCAAGCTCCGCCCACTCTTGCGGTGGGGGGACTGTCTCTATGGTGATGGCAAAGAAGCCTTAGCCCCGCCCACCTGGCCTTGACTTCACCTACCTGGCCCTCTGACCCTCACTCAGACCTCTGTGTTGATAAAAATCAATGTCCGCCAGTGCCCAGGTGTCAGCATCTGGGATAAAGGATTCGGGACCTTGCCTGGGGCAGAAGGCAGCCTAGGTCAGCGGGTAGCTGGAAGTCTAGTGACTTGTGACACTGCTGCCAGTGACAAATGGTGACTCCCACACTCACATATCCCCTGGTGGCAGGATGCTAGTGATGGGTGGAGAAACATCGCTCCGGAGCACACGTTTAATGGGGCACCCGCCAAAGCAAAGGCCAGGGCCAGTAGTGGACGTCGTGGAGCTGAATGGCGAGCCAGTGAAGGGCCTAAGGATGTGGCGAACAGGTCATCCGTGTCCCCACGTCCATCAAGCATTGCACTGCTGGGGCCCAGGCTGCCAGGATTTCGGCCTTGCCTTCGGAGCCCGGCCGCATAGGCAGCCTTGCACCGCAGGCGGAGACATGTAGACAGCCAAAATTTGGGAACTGGCAGTGTTTCCTCGATTTCCCTGGCATCGGCCTTTTTGAGCGGCTTGCTTTTTTTCCTGGTAGGATAGGGCCCTGACGGAGAAAGGCAGGATTACGTGTGCAGGAAAGGTGTGTGTTGAGTGGGTGACGGCGTTGAGACCACGTTGGGATCTTTAGTCCCAGGAAAGGCCCCTGGCGGGTGTGGGTCAATGTTCTCTACCCATCCCCCTTGGCGGGGGGAGGTTTTCACCATACAAAGCAGCAGCGCAATTATTCGTCGCCGGAGAGGTTGCATCTGCCCACAAGCTCCACCTGGCCAGGGTCCGCCCCTACTGTATTGCGCGTGTCAGTCAACAGAAGCTAAGACCTTCCAGAGAGACTACCTGCTATTTTCTACCCACGGGGAAGCAGTACAGCCGGAACCCTCCCCCGTTCCATCTCTAGGCTCTCTCTCAGGCCCCTCATACTTGTGATGTGTCTCAGGGGTAGAACGAAGAGATTCCTCTGAGTGAACACATACAGAGAGGCCAGAGATGCTGAGGAAGGGCGCCTTGCCTAGTGATATCCTAGCGTAAGTGGAAAAGAGGTACCTGCCTGCTGTCCCGGTGTGTCGAACGTGTTCACATCAGGGGTTGCCTACTGTGAAGTTATTCCCTGGGTGCCCTTGATTTTGTGGCCAAAGACGCAAGGGGCCGTTGTCTGTCCATGGGTAAAATGGAGGGCTCTGCGGAACTGGCCGGTTAGGCTGGACCTCTCCCATTGGCTGAGTGTTTGTGACTCGTCCCCGTCAGAAGTTCCGCCCAGCCTTCCGGTGGCTGTCAGCATGGTGATTGGGAAAGAAGCCTTAGGCCCCACACTCAGCCTTCACCTGGCCTACCTGGCCTCTTTCCCCTCATCTAGACCGCTGTGTGGATGAAAGAAAGGATGTCGGCCAGTGAGCACGTGTCCTGATTTCCTTGGAAGGATTAGGCTCCTTGCCTGGGCAGAAGACAGCCAAGGTCAGCCTGAGCCTAGACACCTAGTGACCTGTGACACTGCAGCCAGTGATAGATGTTGATGTCCACGCTCAGGTATCCGCAGGTGGCGGATTCAGTGTGGTGGGAAGAGAAGTGGAAGTAGAGACGACACACTCACGAGGGCACGGGTCAAAGGTCAGGGAAAATAGCTGAGGTCGTGGAGCTCTAGCGGAGCCAGTCTAGGGCCCAGGCCTCCCTGCTGTACGAGGCAAAGAGGTGATCCATATGCCGCCCTCCGTAGACTGTGGACGGCTGGGGCCCTGGATGCCCGGATTTCGGCCTTGTCTACCGAGAAGTGACGCACACGCAGTGTGCCACCGGAGGCTGTGGAGCAGCAGAGGGCAAAATCTTGAAAATGGGGGCTTCAGTTGACTTTGCCTGTGCTCTCCTTTGGCTGAGTGACATCGTGTGTTTCCTAGCAGGTGAAGACATTCGTGGAGAGAGGCGGTTTCCATGCGTGCAGGCAAAGTGTGTGCTGAGATGATGAGTTGCTGGAGACCAGGGTGGACTCTTCAGACTCAGAATAGGCCTCTGGCAGGTATGTGTCAATGTTTTCTGCCCATGGCACTCAGCCGGTTATTTGCATAGAATGTTATCAGCGGAATTAGTAGTCTCCGGAGAGGCTGCCACTTGTCAGGGAGCTTCACCTGGCCAGGTCCGCCCGTGATGTAGCTCCCCAATCAATCACTACTCTCTGGACCTTCCAGATGGACTACCAGAACTTCTCTCCCCATGGGCAAGCAGTAGAGCCAGAGGCCTTCCCCCTTTGTTCTTTCGTCTCAAGGCCCTCTGTCAGGCACTCCAAGGTGTGAAGTGACAAGGGGGAGAAGGAAGAGATTTCAGAGAACGAAGACAAGCAGAGAGAGACAGAGAGAGGCAAGAGATGCTGAGTGGGGATGCCTTGCCTACTGATATCCTCAGGAAAGTGGGAAAGAGGTACCTGGCGTGCTCTGCCAATGCCCTGAAGCAGTCCGCACCAGGGGCTCCCTTGTGCCTGCGTAGCCTTTCCCGGGGTGTGCTCAAATCCTGTGGCCACTAGGGGTCATAGGTCACAATGGAGGGCCCTGTGTCATCTGCCTGGCGGGCCGGATCTCTGCCATTGGCTCAGTCTTGTCAGCAGGCCCATCCAAAGCTCCGCCCACTCCTGCGGTGAGGGGACTGTCTCTATGGTGATGGCAAAGAAGCCTTAGCCCCGCCCACATGGCCTTGACTTCACCTACCTGGCCCTCTGACCCTCACTCAGACCTCTGTGTTGATAAAAATCAATGTCCGCCAGTGCCCAGGTGTCAGCATCTGGGATAAAGGATTCGGGACCTTGCCTGGGGCAGGAGGCAGCCTAGGTCAGCGGGTAGCTGGAAGTCTAGTGACTTGTGACACTGCTGCCAGTGACAAATGGTGACTCCCACACTCACATATCCCCTGGTGGCAGAATGCTAGTGATGGGTGGAGAAACATGGCTCCGGAGCACACGTTTAATGGGGCACCAGCCAAAGCAAAGGCCAGGGCCAGTAGTGGACGTCGTGGAGCTGAATGGCGAGCCAGTGAAGGGCCTAAGGATGTGGCGAACAGGTCATCCGTGTCCCCACGTCCATCAACCATTGCACTGCTGGGGCCCAGGCTGCCAGGATTTCGGCCTTGCCTTCGGAGCCCGGCCACATAGGCAGCCTTGCTCCGCAGGCGGGGACATGTAGACAGCCAAAATTTGGGAACTGGCAGTGTTTCCTCGATTTCCCTGGCATCGGCCTTTTTGAGCGGCTTGCTTTTTTTCCTGGTAGGATAGGGCCCTGACGGAGAAAGGCAGGATTACGTGTGCAGGAAAGGTGTGTGTTGAGAGGGTGACGACGTTGAGACCACGTTGGGATCTTTAGTCCCAGGAAAGGCCCCTGGCGGGTGTGGGTCAATGTTCTCTACCCATCCCCCTTGGCGGGGGGAGGTTTTCACCATACAAAGCAGCAGCGCAATTATTCGTCACCGGAGAGGTTGCATCTGCCCACAAGCTCCACCTGGCCAGGGTCCGCCCCTACTGTATTGCGCGTGTCAGTCAACAGAAGCTAAGACCTTCCAGAGAGACTACCTGCTATTTTCTACCCACGGGGAAGCAGTACAGCCGGAACCCTCCCCCGTTCCATCTCTAGGCTCTCTCTCAGACCCCTCATACTTGTGATGTGTCTCAGGGGTAGAAAGAAGAGATTCCTCTGAATGAACACCTACAGAGAGGCCGGAGATGCTGAGGAAGGGCGCCTTGCCTAGTGATATCCTAGCGTAAGTGGAAAAGAGGTACCTGCCTGCTGTCCCGGTGTGTCGAACGTGTTCACATCAGGGGTTGCCTACTGTGAAGTTATTCCCTGGGTGCCCTCGATTTTGTGGCCAAAGACGCAAGGGGCCGTTGTCTGTCCATGGGTAAAATGGAGGGCTCTGCGGAACTGGCCGGTTAGGCTGGACCTCTCCCATTGGCTGAGTGTTTGTGACTCGTCCCCGTCAGAAGTTCCGCCCAGCCTTCCGGTGGCTGTCAGCATGGTGATTGGGAAAGAAGCCTTAGGCCCCACACTCAGCCTTCACCTGGCCTACCTGGCCTCTTTCCCCTCATCTAGACCGCTGTGTGGATGAAAGAAAGGATGTCGGCCAGTGAGCACGTGTCCTGATTTCCTTGGAAGGATTAGGCTCCTTGCCTGGGCAGAAGACAGCCAAGGTCAGCCTGAGCCTAGACACCTAGTGACCTGTGACACTGCAGCCAGTGATAGATGTTGATGTCCACGCTCAGGTATCCGCAGGTGGCGGATTCAGTGTGGTGGGAAGAGAAGTGGAAGTAGAGATGACACACTCACGAGGGCACGGGTCAAAGGTCAGGGAAAATAGCTGAGGTCGTGGAGCTCTAGCGGAGCCAGTCTAGGGCCCAGGCCTCCCTGCTGTACGAGGCAAAGAGGTGATCCATATGCCGCCATCCGTAGACTGTGGACGGCTGGGGCCCTGGATGCCCGGATTTCGGCCTTGTCTACCGAGAAGTGACGCACACGCAGTGTGCCACCGGAGGCTGTGGAGCAGCAGAGGGCAAAATCTTGAAAATGGGGGCTTCAGTTGACTTTGCCTGTGCTCTCCTTTGGCTGAGTGACATCGTGTGTTTCCTAGCAGGTGAAGACATTCGTGGAGAGAGGCGGTTTCCATGCGTGCAGGCAAAGTGTGTGCTGAGATGATGAGTTGCTGGAGACCAGGGTGGACTCTTCAGACTCAGAATAGGCCTCTGGCAGGTATGTGTCAATGTTTTCTGCCCATGGCACTCAGCCGGTTATTTGCATAGAATGTTATCAGCGGAATTAGTAGTCTCCGGAGAGGCTGCCACTTGTCAGGGAGCTTCACCTGGCCAGGTCCGCCCGTGATGTAGCTCCCCAATCAATCACTACTCTCTGGACCTTCCAGATGGACTACCAGAACTTCTCTCCCCATGGGCAAGCAGTAGAGCCAGAGGCCTTCCCCCTTTGTTCTTTCGTCTCAAGGCCCTCTGTCAGGCACTCCAAGGTGTGAAGTGACAAGGGGGAGAAGGAAGAGATTTCAGAGAACGAAGACAAGCAGAGAGAGACAGAGAGAGGCAAGAGATGCTGAGTGGGGATGCCTTGCCTACTGATATCCTCAGGAAAGTGGGAAAGAGGTACCTGGCGTGCTCTGCCAATGCCCTGAAGCAGTCCGCACCAGGGGCTCCCTTGTGCCTGCGTAGCCTTTCCCGGGGTGTGCTCAAATCCTGTGGCCACTAGGGGTCATAGGTCACAATGGAGGGCCCTGTGTCATCTGCCTGGCGGGCCGGATCTCTGCCATTGGCTCAGTCTTGTCAGCAGGCCCATCCCAAGCTCCGCCCACTCTTGCGGTGGGGGGACTGTCTCTATGGTGATGGCAAAGAAGCCTTAGCCCCGCCCACCTGGCCTTGACTTCACCTACCTGGCCCTCTGACCCTCACTCAGACCTCTGTGTTGATAAAAATCAATGTCCGCCAGTGCCCAGGTGTCAGCATCTGGGATAAAGGATTCGGGACCTTGCCTGGGGCAGAAGGCAGCCTAGGTCAGCGGGTAGCTGGAAGTCTAGTGACTTGTGACACTGCTGCCAGTGACAAATGGTGACTCCCACACTCACATATCCCCTGGTGGCAGGATGCTAGTGATGGGTGGAGAAACATGGCTCCGGAGCACACGTTTAATGGGGCACCAGCCAAAGCAAAGGCCAGGGCCAGTAGTGGACGTGGTGGAGCTGAATGGCGAGCCAGTGAAGGGCCTAAGGATGTGGCGAACAGGTCATCCGTGTCCCCACGTCCATCAACCATTGCACTGCTGGGGCCCAGGCTGCCAGGATTTCGGCCTTGCCTTCGGAGCCCGGCCACATAGGCAGCCTTGCACCGCAGGCGGGGACATGTAGACAGCCAAAATTTGGGAACTGGCAGTGTTTCCTCGATTTCCCTGGCATCGGCCTTTTTGAGCGGCTTGCTTTTTTTCCTGGTAGGATAGGGCCCTGACGGAGAAAGGCAGGATTACGTGTGCAGGAAAGGTGCGTGTTGAGTGGGTGACGACGTTGAGACCACGTTGGGATCTTTAGTCCCAGGAAAGGCCCCTGGCGGGTGTGGGTCAATGTTCTCTACCCATCCCCCTTGGCGGGGGGAGGTTTTCACCATACAAAGCAGCAGCGCAATTATTCGTCGCCGGAGAGGTTGCATCTGCCCACAAGCTCCACCTGGCCAGGGTCCGCCCCTACTGTATTGCGCGTGTCAGTCAACAGAAGCTAAGACCTTCCAGAGAGACTACCTGCTATTTTCTACCCACGGGGAAGCAGTACAGCCGGAACCCTCCCCCGTTCCATCTCTAGGCTCTCTCTCAGGCCCCTCATACTTGTGATGTGTCTCAGGGGTAGAAAGAAGAGATTCCTCTGAATGAACACCTACAGAGAGGCCGGAGATGCTGAGGAAGGGCGCCTTGCCTAGTGATATCCTAGCGTAAGTGGAAAAGAGGTACCTGCCTGCTGTCCCGGTGTGTCGAACGTGTTCACATCAGGGGTTGCCTACTGTGAAGTTATTCCCTGGGTGCCCTGGATTTTGTGGCCAAAGACGCAAGGGGCCGTTGTCTGTCCATGGGTAAAATGGAGGGCTCTGCGGAACTGGCCGGTTAGGCTGGACCTCTCCCATTGGCTGAGTGTTTGTGACTCGTCCCCGTCAGAAGTTCCGCCCAGCCTTCCGGTGGCTGTCACCATGGTGATTGGGAAAGAAGCCTTAGGCCCCACACTCAGCCTTCACCTGGCCTACCTGGCCTCTTTCCCCTCATCTAGACCGCTGTGTGGATGAAAGAAAGGATGTCGGCCAGTGAGCACGTGTCCTGATTTCCTTGGAAGGATTAGGCTCCTTGCCTGGGCAGAAGACAGCCAAGGTCAGCCTGAGCCTAGACACCTAGTGACCTGTGACACTGCAGCCAGTGATAGATGTTGATGTCCACGCTCAGGTATCCGCAGGTGGCGGATTCAGTGTGGTGGGAAGAGAAGTGGAAGTAGAGATGACACACTCACGAGGGCACGGGTCAAAGGTCAGGGAAAATAGCTGAGGTCGTGGAGCTCTAGCGGAGCCAGTCTAGGGCCCAGGCCTCTCTGCTGTACGAGGCAAAGAGGTGATCCATATGCCGCCATCCGTAGACTGTGGATGGCTGGGGCCCTGGATGCCCGGATTTCGGCCTTGTCTACCGAGAAGTGACGCACACGCAGTGTGCCACCGGAGGCTGTGGAGCAGCAGAGGGCAAAATCTTGAAAATGGGGGCTTCAGTTGACTTTGCCTGTGCTCTCCTTTGGCTGAGTGACATCGTGTGTTTCCTAGCAGGTGAAGACATTCGTGGAGAGAGGCGGTTTCCATGCGTGCAGGCAAAGTGTGTGCTGAGATGATGAGTTGCTGGAGACCAGGGTGGACTCTTCAGACTCAGAATAGGCCTCTGGCAGGTATGTGTCAATGTTTTCTGCCCATGGCACTCAGCCGGTTATTTGCATAGAATGTTATCAGCGGAATTAGTAGTCTCCGGAGAGGCTGCCACTTGTCAGGGAGCTTCACCTGGCCAGGTCCGCCCGTGATGTAGCTCCCCAATCAATCACTACTCTCTGGACCTTCCAGATGGACTACCAGAACTTCTCTCCCCATGGGCAAGCAGTAGAGCCAGAGGCCTTCCCCCTTTGTTCTTTCGTCTCAAGGCCCTCTGTCAGGCACTCCAAGGTGTGAAGTGACAAGGGGGAGAAGGAAGAGATTTCAGAGAACGAAGACAAGCAGAGAGAGACAGAGAGAGGCAAGAGATGCTGAGTGGGGATGCCTTGCCTACTGATATCCTCAGGAAAGTGGGAAAGAGGTACCTGGCGTGCTCTGCCAATGCCCTGAAGCAGTCCACACCAGGGGCTCCCTTGTGCCTGCGTAGCCTTTCCCGGGGTGTGCTCAAATCCTGTGGCCACTAGGTGTCATAGGTCACAATGGAGGGCCCTGTGTCATCTGCCTGGCGGGCCGGATCTCTGCCATTGGCTCAGTCTTGTCAGCAGGCCCATCCCAAGCTCCGCCCACTCTTGCGGTGGGGGGACTGTCTCTATGGTGATGGCAAAGAAGCCTTAGCCCCGCCCACCTGGCCTTGACTTCACCTACCTGGCCCTCTGACCCTCACTCAGACCTCTGTGTTGATAAAAATCAATGTCCGCCAGTGCCCAGGTGTCAGCATCTGGGATAAAGGATTCGGGACCTTGCCTGGGGCAGAAGGCAGCCTAGGTCAGCGGGTAGCTGGAAGTCTAGTGACTTGTGACACTGCTGCCAGTGACAAATGGTGACTCCCACACTCACATATCCCCTGGTGGCAGGATGCTAGTGATGGGTGGAGAAACATGGCTCCGGAGCACACGTTTAATGGGGCACCAGCCAAAGCAAAGGCCAGGGCCAGTAGTGGACGTGGTGGAGCTGAATGGCGAGCCAGTGAAGGGCCTAAGGATGTGGCGAACAGGTCATCCGTGTCCCCACGTCCATCAACCATTGCACTGCTGGGGCCCAGGCTGCCAGGATTTCGGCCTTGCCTTCGGAGCCCGGCCACATAGGCAGCCTTGCACCGCAGGCGGGGACATGTAGACAGCCAAAATTTGGGAACTGGCAGTGTTTCCTCGATTTCCCTGGCATCGGCCTTTTTGAGCGGCTTGCTTTTTTTCCTGGTAGGATAGGGCCCTGACGGAGAAAGGCAGGATTACGTGTGCAGGAAAGGTGTGTGTTGAGTGGGTGACGACGTTGAGACCACGTTGGGATCTTTAGTCCCAGGAAAGGCCCCTGGCGGGTGTGGGTCAATGTTCTCTACCCATCCCCCTTGGCGGGGGGAGGTTTTCACCATACAAAGCAGCAGCGCAATTATTCGTCGCCGGAGAGGTTGCATCTGCCCACAAGCTCCACCTGGCCAGGGTCCGCCCCTACTGTATTGCGCGTGTCAGTCAACAGAAGCTAAGACCTTCCAGAGAGACTACCTGCTATTTTCTACCCACGGGGAAGCAGTACAGCCGGAACCCTCCCCCGTTCCATCTCTAGGCTCTCTCTCAGGCCCCTCATACTTGTGATGTGTCTCAGGGGTAGAAAGAAGAGATTCCTCTGAATGAACACCTACAGAGAGGCCGGAGATGCTGAGGAAGGGCGCCTTGCCTAGTGATATCCTAGCGTAAGTGGAAAAGAGGTACCTGCCTGCTGTCCCGGTGTGTCGAACGTGTTCACATCAGGGGTTGCCTACTGTGAAGTTATTCCCTGGGTGCCCTCGATTTTGTGGCCAAAGACGCAAGGGGCCGTTGTCTGTCCATGGGTAAAATGGAGGGCTCTGCGGAACTGGCCGGTTAGGCTGGACCTCTCCCATTGGCTGAGTGTTTGTGACTCGTCCCCGTCAGAAGTTCCGCCCAGCCTTCCGGTGGCTGTCACCATGGTGATTGGGAAAGAAGCCTTAGGCCCCACACTCAGCCTTCACCTGGCCTACCTGGCCTCTTTCCCCTCATCTAGACCGCTGTGTGGATGAAAGAAAGGATGTCGGCCAGTGAGCACGTGTCCTGATTTCCTTGGAAGGATTAGGCTCCTTGCCTGGGCAGAAGACAGCCAAGGTCAGCCTGAGCCTAGACACCTAGTGACCTGTGACACTGCAGCCAGTGATAGATGTTGATGTCCACGCTCAGGTATCCGCAGGTGGCGGATTCAGTGTGGTGGGAAGAGAAGTGGAAGTAGAGATGACACACTCACGAGGGCACGGGTCAAAGGTCAGGGAAAATAGCTGAGGTCGTGGAGCTCTAGCGGAGCCAGTCTAGGGCCCAGGCCTCCCTGCTGTACGAGGCAAAGAGGTGATCCATATGCCGCCATCCGTAGACTGTGGACGGCTGGGGCCCTGGATGCCCGGATTTCGGCCTTGTCTACCGAGAAGTGACGCACATGCAGTGTGCCACCGGAGGCTGTGGAGCAGCAGAGGGCAAAATCTTGAAAATGGGGGCTTCAGTTGACTTTGCCTGTGCTCTCCTTTGGCTGAGTGACATCGTGTGTTTCCTAGCAGGTGAAGACATTCGTGGAGAGAGGCGGTTTCCATGCGTGCAGGCAAAGTGTGTGCTGAGATGATGAGTTGCTGGAGACCAGGGTGGACTCTTCAGACTCAGAATAGGCCTCTGGCAGGTATGTGTCAATGTTTTCTGCCCATGGCACTCAGCCGGTTATTTGCATAGAATGTTATCAGCGGAATTAGTAGTCTCCGGAGAGGCTGCCACTTGTCAGGGAGCTTCACCTGGCCAGGTCCGCCCGTGATGTAGCTCCCCAATCAATCACTACTCTCTGGACCTTCCAGATGGACTACCAGAACTTCTCTCCCCATGGGCAAGCAGTAGAGCCAGAGGCCTTCCCCCTTTGTTCTTTCGTCTCAAGGCCCTCTGTCAGGCACTCCAAGGTGTGAAGTGACAAGGGGGAGAAGGAAGAGATTTCAGAGAACGAAGACAAGCAGAGAGAGACAGAGAGAGGCAAGAGATGCTGAGTGGGGATGCCTTGCCTACTGATATCCTCAGGAAAGTGGGAAAGAGGTACCTGGCGTGCTCTGCCAATGCCCTGAAGCAGTCCGCACCAGGGGCTCCCTTGTGCCTGCGTAGCCTTTCCCGGGGTGTGCTCAAATCCTGTGGCCACTAGGGGTCATAGGTCACAATGGAGGGCCCTGTGTCATCTGCCTGGCGGGCCGGATCTCTGCCATTGGCTCAGTCTTGTCAGCAGGCCCATCCCAAGCTCCGCCCACTCTTGCGGTGGGGGGACTGTCTCTATGGTGATGGCAAAGAAGCCTTAGCCCCGCCCACCTGGCCTTGACTTCACCTACCTGGCCCTCTGACCCTCACTCAGACCTCTGTGTTGATAAAAATCAATGTCCGCCAGTGCCCAGGTGTCAGCATCTGGGATAAAGGATTCGGGACCTTGCCTGGGGCAGAAGGCAGCCTAGGTCAGCGGGTAGCTGGAAGTCTAGTGACTTGTGACACTGCTGCCAGTGACAAATGGTGACTCCCACACTCACATATCCCCTGGTGGCAGGATGCTAGTGATGGGTGGAGAAACATGGCTCCGGAGCACACGTTTAATGGGGCACCAGCCAAAGCAAAGGCCAGGGCCAGTAGTGGACGTGGTGGAGCTGAATGGCGAGCCAGTGAAGGGCCTAAGGATGTGGCGAACAGGTCATCCGTGTCCCCACGTCCATCAACCATTGCACTGCTGGGGCCCAGGCTGCCAGGATTTCGGCCTTGCCTTCGGAGCCCGGCCACATAGGCAGCCTTGCACCGCAGGCGGGGACATGTAGACAGCCAAAATTTGGGAACTGGCAGTGTTTCCTCGATTTCCCTGGCATCGGCCTTTTTGAGCGGCTTGCTTTTTTTCCTGGTAGGATAGGGCCCTGACGGAGAAAGGCAGGATTACGTGTGCAGGAAAGGTGCGTGTTGAGTGGGTGACGACGTTGAGACCACGTTGGGATCTTTAGTCCCAGGAAAGGCCCCTGGCGGGTGTGGGTCAATGTTCTCTACCCATCCCCCTTGGCGGGGGGAGGTTTTCACCATACAAAGCAGCAGCGCAATTATTCGTCGCCGGAGAGGTTGCATCTGCCCACAAGCTCCACCTGGCCAGGGTCCGCCCCTACTGTATTGCGCGTGTCAGTCAACAGAAGCTAAGACCTTCCAGAGAGACTACCTGCTATTTTCTACCCACGGGGAAGCAGTACAGCCGGAACCCTCCCCCGTTCCATCTCTAGGCTCTCTCTCAGGCCCCTCATACTTGTGATGTGTCTCAGGGGTAGAAAGAAGAGATTCCTCTGAATGAACACCTACAGAGAGGCCGGAGATGCTGAGGAAGGGCGCCTTGCCTAGTGATATCCTAGCGTAAGTGGAAAAGAGGTACCTGCCTGCTGTCCCGGTGTGTCGAACGTGTTCACATCAGGGGTTGCCTACTGTGAAGTTATTCCCTGGGTGCCCTCGATTTTGTGGCCAAAGACGCAAGGGGCCGTTGTCTGTCCATGGGTAAAATGGAGGGCTCTGCGGAACTGGCCGGTTAGGCTGGACCTCTCCCATTGGCTGAGTGTTTGTGACTCGTCCCCGTCAGAAGTTCCGCCCAGCCTTCCGGTGGCTGTCACCATGGTGATTGGGAAAGAAGCCTTAGGCCCCACACTCAGCCTTCACCTGGCCTACCTGGCCTCTTTCCCCTCATCTAGACCGCTGTGTGGATGAAAGAAAGGATGTCGGCCAGTGAGCACGTGTCCTGATTTCCTTGGAAGGATTAGGCTCCTTGCCTGGGCAGAAGACAGCCAAGGTCAGCCTGAGCCTAGACACCTAGTGACCTGTGACACTGCAGCCAGTGATAGATGTTGATGTCCACGCTCAGGTATCCGCAGGTGGCGGATTCAGTGTGGTGGGAAGAGAAGTGGAAGTAGAGATGACACACTCACGAGGGCACGGGTCAAAGGTCAGGGAAAATAGCTGAGGTCGTGGAGCTCTAGCGGAGCCAGTCTAGGGCCCAGGCCTCCCTGCTGTACGAGGCAAAGAGGTGATCCATATGCCGCCATCCGTAGACTGTGGACGGCTGGGGCCCTGGATGCCCGGATTTCGGCCTTGTCTACCGAGAAGTGACGCACATGCAGTGTGCCACCGGAGGCTGTGGAGCAGCAGAGGGCAAAATCTTGAAAATGGGGGCTTCAGTTGACTTTGCCTGTGCTCTCCTTTGGCTGAGTGACATCGTGTGTTTCCTAGCAGGTGAAGACATTCGTGGAGAGAGGCGGTTTCCATGCGTGCAGGCAAAGTGTGTGCTGAGATGATGAGTTGCTGGAGACCAGGGTGGACTCTTCAGACTCAGAATAGGCCTCTGGCAGGTATGTGTCAATGTTTTCTGCCCATGGCACTCAGCCGGTTATTTGCATAGAATGTTATCAGCGGAATTAGTAGTCTCCGGAGAGGCTGCCACTTGTCAGGGAGCTTCACCTGGCCAGGTCCGCCCGTGATGTAGCTCCCCAATCAATCACTACTCTCTGGACCTTCCAGATGGACTACCAGAACTTCTCTCCCCATGGGCAAGCAGTAGAGCCAGAGGCCTTCCCCCTTTGTTCTTTCGTCTCAAGGCCCTCTGTCAGGCACTCCAAGGTGTGAAGTGACAAGGGGGAGAAGGAAGAGATTTCAGAGAACGAAGACAAGCAGAGAGAGACAGAGAGAGGCAAGAGATGCTGAGTGGGGATGCCTTGCCTACTGATATCCTCAGGAAAGTGGGAAAGAGGTACCTGGCGTGCTCTGCCAATGCCCTGAAGCAGTCCGCACCAGGGGCTCCCTTGTGCCTGCGTAGCCTTTCCCGGGGTGTGCTCAAATCCTGTGGCCACTAGGGGTCATAGGTCACAATGGAGGGCCCTGTGTCATCTGCCTGGCGGGCCGGATCTCTGCCATTGGCTCAGTCTTGTCAGCAGGCCCATCCCAAGCTCCGCCCACTCTTGCGGTGGGGGGACTGTCTCTATGGTGATGGCAAAGAAGCCTTAGCCCCGCCCACCTGGCCTTGACTTCACCTACCTGGCCCTCTGACCCTCACTCAGACCTCTGTGTTGATAAAAATCAATGTCCGCCAGTGCCCAGGTGTCAGCATCTGGGATAAAGGATTCGGGACCTTGCCTGGGGCAGAAGGCAGCCTAGGTCAGCGGGTAGCTGGAAGTCTAGTGACTTGTGACA
Source organism: Loxodonta africana (assembly GCF_030014295.1). NCBI lineage: Eukaryota > Metazoa > Chordata > Mammalia > Proboscidea > Elephantidae > Loxodonta > Loxodonta africana. The sequence continues at coordinate 785,118 of NW_026975074.1, forward strand.
CTGCTGCCAGTGACAAATGGTGACTCCCACACTCACATATCCCCTGGTGGCAGGATGCTAGTGATGGGTGGAGAAACATGGCTCCGGAGCACACGTTTAATGGGGCACCAGCCAAAGCAAAGGCCAGGGCCAGTAGTGGACGTGGTGGAGCTGAATGGCGAGCCAGTGAAGGGCCTAAGGATGTGGCGAACAGGTCATCCGTGTCCCCACGTCCATCAACCATTGCACTGCTGGGGCCCAGGCTGCCAGGATTTCGGCCTTGCCTTCGGAGCCCGGCCACATAGGCAGCCTTGCACCGCAGGCGGGGACATGTAGACAGCCAAAATTTGGGAACTGGCAGTGTTTCCTCGATTTCCCTGGCATCGGCCTTTTTGAGCGGCTTGCTTTTTTTCCTGGTAGGATAGGGCCCTGACGGAGAAAGGCAGGATTACGTGTGCAGGAAAGGTGCGTGTTGAGTGGGTGACGACGTTGAGACCACGTTGGGATCTTTAGTCCCAGGAAAGGCCCCTGGCGGGTGTGGGTCAATGTTCTCTACCCATCCCCCTTGGCGGGGGGAGGTTTTCACCATACAAAGCAGCAGCGCAATTATTCGTCGCCGGAGAGGTTGCATCTGCCCACAAGCTCCACCTGGCCAGGGTCCGCCCCTACTGTATTGCGCGTGTCAGTCAACAGAAGCTAAGACCTTCCAGAGAGACTACCTGCTATTTTCTACCCACGGGGAAGCAGTACAGCCGGAACCCTCCCCCGTTCCATCTCTAGGCTCTCTCTCAGGCCCCTCATACTTGTGATGTGTCTCAGGGGTAGAAAGAAGAGATTCCTCTGAATGAACACCTACAGAGAGGCCGGAGATGCTGAGGAAGGGCGCCTTGCCTAGTGATATCCTAGCGTAAGTGGAAAAGAGGTACCTGCCTGCTGTCCCGGTGTGTCGAACGTGTTCACATCAGGGGTTGCCTACTGTGAAGTTATTCCCTGGGTGCCCTCGATTTTGTGGCCAAAGACGCAAGGGGCCGTTGTCTGTCCATGGGTAAAATGGAGGGCTCTGCGGAACTGGCCGGTTAGGCTGGACCTCTCCCATTGGCTGAGTGTTTGTGACTCGTCCCCGTCAGAAGTTCCGCCCAGCCTTCCGGTGGCTGTCACCATGGTGATTGGGAAAGAAGCCTTAGGCCCCACACTCAGCCTTCACCTGGCCTACCTGGCCTCTTTCCCCTCATCTAGACCGCTGTGTGGATGAAAGAAAGGATGTCGGCCAGTGAGCACGTGTCCTGATTTCCTTGGAAGGATTAGGCTCCTTGCCTGGGCAGAAGACAGCCAAGGTCAGCCTGAGCCTAGACACCTAGTGACCTGTGACACTGCAGCCAGTGATAGATGTTGATGTCCACGCTCAGGTATCCGCAGGTGGCGGATTCAGTGTGGTGGGAAGAGAAGTGGAAGTAGAGATGACACACTCACGAGGGCACGGGTCAAAGGTCAGGGAAAATAGCTGAGGTCGTGGAGCTCTAGCGGAGCCAGTCTAGGGCCCAGGCCTCCCTGCTGTACGAGGCAAAGAGGTGATCCATATGCCGCCATCCGTAGACTGTGGACGGCTGGGGCCCTGGATGCCCGGATTTCGGCCTTGTCTACCGAGAAGTGACGCACACGCAGTGTGCCACCGGAGGCTGTGGAGCAGCAGAGGGCAAAATCTTGAAAATGGGGGCTTCAGTTGACTTTGCCTGTGCTCTCCTTTGGCTGAGTGACATCGTGTGTTTCCTAGCAGGTGAAGACATTCGTGGAGAGAGGCGGTTTCCATGCGTGCAGGCAAAGTGTGTGCTGAGATGATGAGTTGCTGGAGACCAGGGTGGACTCTTCAGACTCAGAATAGGCCTCTGGCAGGTATGTGTCAATGTTTTCTGCCCATGGCACTCAGCCGGTTATTTGCATAGAATGTTATCAGCGGAATTAGTAGTCTCCGGAGAGGCTGCCACTTGTCAGGGAGCTTCACCTGGCCAGGTCCGCCCGTGATGTAGCTCCCCAATCAATCACTACTCTCTGGACCTTCCAGATGGACTACCAGAACTTCTCTCCCCATGGGCAAGCAGTAGAGCCAGAGGCCTTCCCCCTTTGTTCTTTCGTCTCAAGGCCCTCTGTCAGGCACTCCAAGGTGTGAAGTGACAAGGGGGAGAAGGAAGAGATTTCAGAGAACGAAGACAAGCAGAGAGAGACAGAGAGAGGCAAGAGATGCTGAGTGGGGATGCCTTGCCTACTGATATCCTCAGGAAAGTGGGAAAGAGGTACCTGGCGTGCTCTGCCAATGCCCTGAAGCAGTCCGCACCAGGGGCTCCCTTGTGCCTGCGTAGCCTTTCCCGGGGTGTGCTCAAATCCTGTGGCCACTAGGGGTCATAGGTCACAATGGAGGGCCCTGTGTCATCTGCCTGGCGGGCCGGATCTCTGCCATTGGCTCAGTCTTGTCAGCAGGCCCATCCCAAGCTCCGCCCACTCTTGCGGTGGGGGGACTGTCTCTATGGTGATGGCAAAGAAGCCTTAGCCCCGCCCACCTGGCCTTGACTTCACCTACCTGGCCCTCTGACCCTCACTCAGACCTCTGTGTTGATAAAAATCAATGTCCGCCAGTGCCCAGGTGTCAGCATCTGGGATAAAGGATTCGGGACCTTGCCTGGGGCAGAAGGCAGCCTAGGTCAGCGGGTAGCTGGAAGTCTAGTGACTTGTGACACTGCTGCCAGTGACAAATGGTGACTCCCACACTCACATATCCCCTGGTGGCAGGATGCTAGTGATGGGTGGAGAAACATGGCTCCGGAGCACACGTTTAATGGGGCACCAGCCAAAGCAAAGGCCAGGGCCAGTAGTGGACGTGGTGGAGCTGAATGGCGAGCCAGTGAAGGGCCTAAGGATGTGGCGAACAGGTCATCCGTGTCCCCACGTCCATCAACCATTGCACTGCTGGGGCCCAGGCTGCCAGGATTTCGGCCTTGCCTTCGGAGCCCGGCCACATAGGCAGCCTTGCACCGCAGGCGGGGACATGTAGACAGCCAAAATTTGGGAACTGGCAGTGTTTCCTCGATTTCCCTGGCATCGGCCTTTTTGAGCGGCTTGCTTTTTTTCCTGGTAGGATAGGGCCCTGACGGAGAAAGGCAGGATTACGTGTGCAGGAAAGGTGCGTGTTGAGTGGGTGACGACGTTGAGACCACGTTGGGATCTTTAGTCCCAGGAAAGGCCCCTGGCGGGTGTGGGTCAATGTTCTCTACCCATCCCCCTTGGCGGGGGGAGGTTTTCACCATACAAAGCAGCAGCGCAATTATTCGTCGCCGGAGAGGTTGCATCTGCCCACAAGCTCCACCTGGCCAGGGTCCGCCCCTACTGTATTGCGCGTGTCAGTCAACAGAAGCTAAGACCTTCCAGAGAGACTACCTGCTATTTTCTACCCACGGGGAAGCAGTACAGCCGGAACCCTCCCCCGTTCCATCTCTAGGCTCTCTCTCAGGCCCCTCATACTTGTGATGTGTCTCAGGGGTAGAACGAAGAGATTCCTCTGAGTGAACACATACAGAGAGGCCAGAGATGCTGAGGAAGGGCGCCTTGCCTAGTGATATCCTAGCGTAAGTGGAAAAGAGGTACCTGCCTGCTGTCCCGGTGTGTCGAACGTGTTCACATCAGGGGTTGCCTACTGTGAAGTTATTCCCTGGGTGCCCTCGATTTTGTGGCCAAAGACGCAAGGGGCCGTTGTCTGTCCATGGGTAAAATGGAGGGCTCTGCGGAACTGGCCGGTTAGGCTGGACCTCTCCCATTGGCTGAGTGTTTGTGACTCGTCCCCGTCAGAAGTTCCGCCCAGCCTTCCGGTGGCTGTCAGCATGGTGATTGGGAAAGAAGCCTTAGGCCCCACACTCAGCCTTCACCTGGCCTACCTGGCCTCTTTCCCCTCATCTAGACCGCTGTGTGGATGAAAGAAAGGATGTCGGCCAGTGAGCACGTGTCCTGATTTCCTTGGAAGGATTAGGCTCCTTGCCTGGGCAGAAGACAGCCAAGGTCAGCCTGAGCCTAGACACCTAGTGACCTGTGACACTGCAGCCAGTGATAGATGTTGATGTCCACGCTCAGGTATCCGCAGGTGGCGGATTCAGTGTGGTGGGAAGAGAAGTGGAAGTAGAGACGACACACTCACGAGGGCATGGGTCAAAGGTCAGGGAAAATAGCTGAGGTCGTGGAGCTCTAGCGGAGCCAGTCTAGGGCCCAGGCCTCCCTGCTGTACGAGGCAAAGAGGTGATCCATATGCCGCCATCCGTAGACTGTGGACGGCTGGGGCCCTGGATGCCCGGATTTCGGCCTTGTCTACCGAGAAGCGACGCACATGCAGTGTGCCACCGGAGGCTGTGGAGCAGGAGAGGGCAAAATCTTGAAAATGGGGGCTTCAGTTGACTTTGCCTGTGCTCTCCTTTGGCTGAGTGACATCGTGTGTTTCCTAGCAGGTGAAGACATTCGTGGAGAGAGGCGGTTTCCATGCGTGCAGGCAAAGTGTGTGCTGAGATGATGAGTTGCTGGAGACCAGGGTGGACTCTTCAAACTCAGAATAGGCCTCTGGCAGGTATGTGTCAATGTTTTCTGCCCATGGCACTCAGCCGGTTATTTGCATAGAATGTTATCAGCGGAATTAGTAGTCTCCGGAGAGGCTGCCACTTGTCAGGGAGCTTCACCTGGCCAGGTCCGCCCGTGATGTAGCTCCCCAATCAATCACTACTCTCTGGACCTTCCAGATGGACTACCAGAACTTCTCTCCCCATGGGCAAGCAGTAGAGCCAGAGGCCTTCCCCCTTTGTTCTTTCGTCTCAAGGCCCTCTGTCAGGCACTCCAAGGTGTGAAGTGACAAGGGGGAGAAGGAAGAGATTTCAGAGAACGAAGACAAGCAGAGAGAGACAGAGAGAGGCAAGAGATGCTGAGTGGGGATGCCTTGCCTACTGATATCCTCAGGAAAGTGGGAAAGAGGTACCTGGCGTGCTCTGCCAATGCCCTGAAGCAGTCCGCACCAGGGGCTCCCTTGTGCCTGCGTAGCCTTTCCCGGGGTGTGCTCAAATCCTGTGGCCACTAGGGGTCATAGGTCACAATGGAGGGCCCTGTGTCATCTGCCTGGCGGGCCGTATCTCTGCCATTGGCTCAGTCTTGTCAGCAGGCCCATCCCAAGCTCCGCCCACTCTTGCGGTGGGGGGACTGTCTCTATGGTGATGGCAAAGAAGCCTTAGCCCCGCCCACCTGGCCTTGACTTCACCTACCTGGCCCTCTGACCCTCACTCAGACCTCTGTGTTGATAAAAATCAATGTCCGCCAGTGCCCAGGTGTCAGCATCTGGGATAAAGGATTCGGGACCTTGCCTGGGGCAGAAGGCAGCCTAGGTCAGCGGGTAGCTGGAAGTCTAGTGACTTGTGACACTGCTGCCAGTGACAAATGGTGACTCCCACACTCACATATCCCCTGGTGGCAGGATGCTAGTGATGGGTGGAGAAACATGGCTCCGGAGCACACGTTTAATGGGGCACCAGCCAAAGCAAAGGCCAGGGCCAGTAGTGGACGTCGTGGAGCTGAATGCCGAGCCAGTGAAGGGCCTAAGGATGTGGCGAACAGGTCATCCGTGTCCCCACGTCCATCAACCATTGCACTGCTGGGGCCCAGGCTGCCAGGATTTCGGCCTTGCCTTCGGATCCCGGCCACATAGGCAGCCTTGCACCGGAGGCGGGGACGTGTAGACAGCAAAAATTTGGAAAGTGGCAGTGTTTCCTCGATTTCCCTGGCATCGGCCTTTTTGAGCGGCTTGCTTTTTTTCCTGGTAGGATAGGGCCCTGACGGAGAAAGGCAGGATTACGTGTGCAGGAAAGGTGTGTGTTGAGTGGGTGACGACGTTGAGACCACGTTGGGATCTTTAGTCCCAGGAAAGGCCCCTGGCGGGTGTGGGTCAATGTTCTCTACCCATCCCCCTTGGCGGGGGGAGGTTTTCACCATACAAAGCAGCAGCGCAATTATTCGTCGCCGGAGAGGTTGCATCTGCCCACAAGCTCCACCTGGCCAGGGTCCGCCCCTACTGTATTGCGCGTGTCAGTCAACAGAAGCTAAGACCTTCCAGAGAGACTACCTGCTATTTTCTACCCACGGGGAAGCAGTACAGCCGGAACCCTCCCCCGTTCCATCTCTAGGCTCTCTCTCAGGCCCCTCATACTTGTGATGTGTCTCAGGGGTAGAAAGAAGAGATTCCTCTGAGTGAACACATACAGAGAGGCCAGAGATGCTGAGGAAGGGCGCCTTGCCTAGTGATATCCTAGCGTAAGTGGAAAAGAGGTACCTGCCTGCTGTCCCGGTGTGTCGAACGTGTTCACATCAGGGGTTGCCTACTGTGAAGTTATTCCCTGGGTGCCCTCGATTTTGTGGCCAAAGACGCAAGGGGCCGTTGTCTGTCCATGGGTAAAATGGAGGGCTCTGCGGAACTGGCCGGTTAGGCTGGACCTCTCCCATTGGCTGAGTGTTTGTGACTCGTTCCCGTCAGAAGTTCCGCCCAGCCTTCCGGTGGCTGTCACCATGGTGATTGGGAAAGAAGCCTTAGGCCCCACACTCAGCCTTCACCTGGCCTACCTGGCCTCTTTCCCCTCATCTAGACCGCTGTGTGGATGAAAGAAAGGATGTCGGCCAGTGAGCACGTGTCCTGATTTCCTTGGAAGGATTAGGCTCCTTGCCTGGGCAGAAGACAGCCAAGGTCAGCCTGAGCCTAGACACCTAGTGACCTGTGACACTGCAGCCAGTGATAGATGTTGATGTCCACGCTCAGGTATCCGCAGGTGGCGGATTCAGTGTGGTGGGAAGAGAAGTGGAAGTAGAGACGACACACTCACGAGGGCACGGGTCAAAGGTCAGGGAAAATAGCTGAGGTCGTGGAGCTCTAGCGGAGCCAGTCCAGGGCCCAGGCCTCCCTGCTGTACGAGGCAAAGAGGTGATCCATATGCCGCCATCCGTAGACTGTGGACGGCTGGGGCCCTGGATGCCCGGATTTCGGCCTTGTCTACCGAGAAGCGACGCACACGCAGTGTGCCACCGGAGGCTGTGGAGCAGGAGAGGGCAAAATCTTGAAAATGGGGGCTTCAGTTGACTTTGCCTGTGCTCTCCTTTGGCTGAGTGACATCGTGTGTTTCCTAGCAGGTGAAGACATTCGTGGAGAGAGGCGGTTTCCATGCGTGCAGGCAAAGTGTGTGCTGAGATGATGAGTTGCTGGAGACCAGGGTGGACTCTTCAGACTCAGAATAGGCCTCTGGCAGGTATGTGTCAATGTTTTCTGCCCATGGCACTCAGCCGGTTATTTGCATAGAATGTTATCAGCGGAATTAGTAGTCTCCGGAGAGGCTGCCACTTGTCAGGGAGCTTCACCTGGCCAGGTCCGCCCGTGATGTAGCTCCCCAATCAATCACTACTCTCTGGACCTTCCAGATGGACTACCAGAACTTCTCTCCCCATGGGCAAGCAGTAGAGCCAGAGGCCTTCCCCCTTTGTTCTTTCGTCTCAAGGCCCTCTGTCAGGCACTCCAAGGTGTGAAGTGACAAGGGGGAGAAGGAAGAGATTTCAGAGAACGAAGACAAGCAGAGAGAGACAGAGAGAGGCAAGAGATGCTGAGTGGGGATGCCTTGCCTACTGATATCCTCAGGAAAGTGGGAAAGAGGTACCTGGCGTGCTCTGCCAATGCCCCGAAGCAGTCCGCACCAGGGGCTCCCTTGTGCCTTCGTAGCCTTTCCCGGGGCGTGCTCAAATCCTGTGGCCACTAGGGGTCATAGGTCACAATGGAGGGCCCTGTGTCATCTGCCTGACGGGCCGGATCTCTGCCATTGGCTCAGTCTTGTCAGCAGGCCCATCCCAAGCTCCGCCCACTCTTGCGGTGGGGGGACTGTCTCTATGGTGATGGCAAAGAAGCCTTAGCCCCGCCCACCTGGCCTTGACTTCACCTACCTGGCCCTCTGACCCTCACTCAGACCTCTGTGTTGATAAAAATCAATGTCCGCCAGTGCCCAGGTGTCAGCATCTGGGATAAAGGATTCGGGACCTTGCCTGGGGCAGAAGGCAGCCTAGGTCAGCGGGTAGCTGGAAGTCTAGTGACTTGTGACACTGCTGCCAGTGACAAATGGTGACTCCCACACTCACATATCCCCTGGTGGCAGGATGCTAGTGATGGGTGGAGAAACATGGCTCCGGAGCACACGTTTAATGGGGCACCAGCCAAAGCAAAGGCCAGGGCCAGTAGTGGACGTGGTGGAGCTGAATGGCGAGCCAGTGAAGGGCCTAAGGATGTGGCGAACAGGTCATCCGTGTCCCCACGTCCATCAACCATTGCACTGCTGGGGCCCAGGCTGCCAGGATTTCGGCCTTGCCTTCGGAGCCCGGCCACATAGGCAGCCTTGCACCGCAGGCGGGGACATGTAGACAGCCAAAATTTGGGAACTGGCAGTGTTTCCTCGATTTCCCTGGCATCGGCCTTTTTGAGCGGCTTGCTTTTTTTCCTGGTAGGATAGGGCCCTGACGGAGAAAGGCAGGATTACGTGTGCAGGAAAGGTGCGTGTTGAGTGGGTGACGACGTTGAGACCACGTTGGGATCTTTAGTCCCAGGAAAGGCCCCTGGCGGGTGTGGGTCAATGTTCTCTACCCATCCCCCTTGGCGGGGGGAGGTTTTCACCATACAAAGCAGCAGCGCAATTATTCGTCGCCGGAGAGGTTGCATCTGCCCACAAGCTCCACCTGGCCAGGGTCCGCCCCTACTGTATTGCGCGTGTCAGTCAACAGAAGCTAAGACCTTCCAGAGAGACTACCTGCTATTTTCTACCCACGGGGAAGCAGTACAGCCGGAACCCTCCCCCGTTCCATCTCTAGGCTCTCTCTCAGGCCCCTCATACTTGTGATGTGTCTCAGGGGTAGAACGAAGAGATTCCTCTGAGTGAACACATACAGAGAGGCCAGAGATGCTGAGGAAGGGCGCCTTGCCTAGTGATATCCTAGCGTAAGTGGAAAAGAGGTACCTGCCTGCTGTCCCGGTGTGTCGAACGTGTTCACATCAGGGGTTGCCTACTGTGAAGTTATTCCCTGGGTGCCCTCGATTTTGTGGCCAAAGACGCAAGGGGCCGTTGTCTGTCCATGGGTAAAATGGAGGGCTCTGCGGAACTGGCCGGTTAGGCTGGACCTCTCCCATTGGCTGAGTGTTTGTGACTCGTCCCCGTCAGAAGTTCCGCCCAGCCTTCCGGTGGCTGTCAGCATGGTGATTGGGAAAGAAGCCTTAGGCCCCACACTCAGCCTTCACCTGGCCTACCTGGCCTCTTTCCCCTCATCTAGACCGCTGTGTGGATGAAAGAAAGGATGTCGGCCAGTGAGCACGTGTCCTGATTTCCTTGGAAGGATTAGGCTCCTTGCCTGGGCAGAAGACAGCCAAGGTCAGCCTGAGCCTAGACACCTAGTGACCTGTGACACTGCAGCCAGTGATAGATGTTGATGTCCACGCTCAGGTATCCGCAGGTGGCGGATTCAGTGTGGTGGGAAGAGAAGTGGAAGTAGAGACGACACACTCACGAGGGCACGGGTCAAAGGTCAGGGAAAATAGCTGAGGTCGTGGAGCTCTAGCGGAGCCAGTCTAGGGCCCAGGCCTCCCTGCTGTACGAGGCAAAGAGGTGATCCATATGCCGCCATCCGTAGACTGTGGACGGCTGGGGCCCTGGATGCCCGGATTTCGGCCTTGTCTACCGAGAAGCGACGCACATGCAGTGTGCCACCGGAGGCTGTGGAGCAGGAGAGGGCAAAATCTTGAAAATGGGGGCTTCAGTTGACTTTGCCTGTGCTCTCCTTTGGCTGAGTGACATCGTGTGTTTCCTAGCAGGTGAAGACATTCGTGGAGAGAGGCGGTTTCCATGCGTGCAGGCAAAGTGTGTGCTGAGATGATGAGTTGCTGGAGACCAGGGTGGACTCTTCAAACTCAGAATAGGCCTCTGGCAGGTATGTGTCAATGTTTTCTGCCCATGGCACTCAGCCGGTTATTTGCATAGAATGTTATCAGCGGAATTAGTAGTCTCCGGAGAGGCTGCCACTTGTCAGGGAGCTTCACCTGGCCAGGTCCGCCCGTGATGTAGCTCCCCAATCAATCACTACTCTCTGGACCTTCCAGATGGACTACCAGAACTTCTCTCCCCATGGGCAAGCAGTAGAGCCAGAGGCCTTCCCCCTTTGTTCTTTCGTCTCAAGGCCCTCTGTCAGGCACTCCAAGGTGTGAAGTGACAAGGGGGAGAAGGAAGAGATTTCAGAGAACGAAGACAAGCAGAGAGAGACAGAGAGAGGCAAGAGATGCTGAGTGGGGATGCCTTGCCTACTGATATCCTCAGGAAAGTGGGAAAGAGGTACCTGGCGTGCTCTGCCAATGCCCCGAAGCAGTCCGCACCAGGGGCTCCCTTGTGCCTTCGTAGCCTTTCCCGGGGTGTGCTCAAATCCTGTGGCCACTAGGGGTCATAGGTCACAATGGAGGGCCCTGTGTCATCTGCCTGGCGGGCCGGATCTCTGCCATTGGCTCAGTCTTGTCAGCAGGCCCATCCCAAGCTCCGCCCACTCTTGCGGTGGGGGGACTGTCTCTATGGTGATGGCAAAGAAGCCTTAGCCCCGCCCACCTGGCCTTGACTTCACCTACCTGGCCCTCTGACCCTCACTCAGACCTCTGTGTTGATAAAAATCAATGTCCGCCAGTGCCCAGGTGTCAGCATCTGGGATAAAGGATTCGGGACCTTGCCTGGGGCAGAAGGCAGCCTAGGTCAGCGGGTAGCTGGAAGTCTAGTGACTTGTGACACTGCTGCCAGTGACAAATGGTGACTCCCACACTCACATATCCCCTGGTGGCAGGATGCTAGTGATGGGTGGAGAAACATGGCTCCGGAGCACACGTTTAATGGGGCACCAGCCAAAGCAAAGGCCAGGGCCAGTAGTGGACGTGGTGGAGCTGAATGGCGAGCCAGTGAAGGGCCTAAGGATGTGGCGAACAGGTCATCCGTGTCCCCACGTCCATCAACCATTGCACTGCTGGGGCCCAGGCTGCCAGGATTTCGGCCTTGCCTTCGGAGCCCGGCCACATAGGCAGCCTTGCACCGCAGGCGGGGACATGTAGACAGCCAAAATTTGGGAACTGGCAGTGTTTCCTCGATTTCCCTGGCATCGGCCTTTTTGAGCGGCTTGCTTTTTTTCCTGGTAGGATAGGGCCCTGACGGAGAAAGGCAGGATTACGTGTGCAGGAAAGGTGCGTGTTGAGTGGGTGACGACGTTGAGACCACGTTGGGATCTTTAGTCCCAGGAAAGGCCCCTGGCGGGTGTGGGTCAATGTTCTCTACCCATCCCCCTTGGCGGGGGGAGGTTTTCACCATACAAAGCAGCAGCGCAATTATTCGTCGCCGGAGAGGTTGCATCTGCCCACAAGCTCCACCTGGCCAGGGTCCGCCCCTACTGTATTGCGCGTGTCAGTCAACAGAAGCTAAGACCTTCCAGAGAGACTACCTGCTATTTTCTACCCACGGGGAAGCAGTACAGCCGGAACCCTCCCCCGTTCCATCTCTAGGCTCTCTCTCAGGCCCCTCATACTTGTGATGTGTCTCAGGGGTAGAACGAAGAGATTCCTCTGAGTGAACACATACAGAGAGGCCAGAGATGCTGAGGAAGGGCGCCTTGCCTAGTGATATCCTAGCGTAAGTGGAAAAGAGGTACCTGCCTGCTGTCCCGGTGTGTCGAACGTGTTCACATCAGGGGTTGCCTACTGTGAAGTTATTCCCTGGGTGCCCTCGATTTTGTGGCCAAAGACGCAAGGGGCCGTTGTCTGTCCATGGGTAAAATGGAGGGCTCTGCGGAACTGGCCGGTTAGGCTGGACCTCTCCCATTGGCTGAGTGTTTGTGACTCGTCCCCGTCAGAAGTTCCGCCCAGCCTTCCGGTGGCTGTCAGCATGGTGATTGGGAAAGAAGCCTTAGGCCCCACACTCAGCCTTCACCTGGCCTACCTGGCCTCTTTCCCCTCATCTAGACCGCTGTGTGGATGAAAGAAAGGATGTCGGCCAGTGAGCACGTGTCCTGATTTCCTTGGAAGGATTAGGCTCCTTGCCTGGGCAGAAGACAGCCAAGGTCAGCCTGAGCCTAGACACCTAGTGACCTGTGACACTGCAGCCAGTGATAGATGTTGATGTCCACGCTCAGGTATCCGCAGGTGGCGGATTCAGTGTGGTGGGAAGAGAAGTGGAAGTAGAGACGACACACTCACGAGGGCACGGGTCAAAGGTCAGGGAAAATAGCTGAGGTCGTGGAGCTCTAGCGGAGCCAGTCTAGGGCCCAGGCCTCCCTGCTGTACGAGGCAAAGAGGTGATCCATATGCCGCCATCCGTAGACTGTGGACGGCTGGGGCCCTGGATGCCCGGATTTCGGCCTTGTCTACCGAGAAGCGACGCACATGCAGTGTGCCACCGGAGGCTGTGGAGCAGGAGAGGGCAAAATCTTGAAAATGGGGGCTTCAGTTGACTTTGCCTGTGCTCTCCTTTGGCTGAGTGACATCGTGTGTTTCCTAGCAGGTGAAGACATTCGTGGAGAGAGGCGGTTTCCATGCGTGCAGGCAAAGTGTGTGCTGAGATGATGAGTTGCTGGAGACCAGGGTGGACTCTTCAAACTCAGAATAGGCCTCTGGCAGGTATGTGTCAATGTTTTCTGCCCATGGCACTCAGCCGGTTATTTGCATAGAATGTTATCAGCGGAATTAGTAGTCTCCGGAGAGGCTGCCACTTGTCAGGGAGCTTCACCTGGCCAGGTCCGCCCGTGATGTAGCTCCCCAATCAATCACTACTCTCTGGACCTTCCAGATGGACTACCAGAACTTCTCTCCCCATGGGCAAGCAGTAGAGCCAGAGGCCTTCCCCCTTTGTTCTTTCGTCTCAAGGCCCTCTGTCAGGCACTCCAAGGTGTGAAGTGACAAGGGGGAGAAGGAAGAGATTTCAGAGAACGAAGACAAGCAGAGAGAGACAGAGAGAGGCAAGAGATGCTGAGTGGGGATGCCTTGCCTACTGATATCCTCAGGAAAGTGGGAAAGAGGTACCTGGCGTGCTCTGCCAATGCCCTGAAGCAGTCCGCACCAGGGGCTCCCTTGTGCCTGCGTAGCCTTTCCCGGGGTGTGCTCAAATCCTGTGGCCACTAGGGGTCATAGGTCACAATGGAGGGCCCTGTGTCATCTGCCTGGCGGGCCGGATCTCTGCCATTGGCTCAGTCTTGTCAGCAGGCCCATCCCAAGCTCCGCCCACTCTTGCGGTGGGGGGACTGTCTCTATGGTGATGGCAAAGAAGCCTTAGCCCCGCCCACCTGGCCTTGACTTCACCTACCTGGCCCTCTGACCCTCACTCAGACCTCTGTGTTGATAAAAATCAATGTCCGCCAGTGCCCAGGTGTCAGCATCTGGGATAAAGGATTCGGGACCTTGCCTGGGGCAGAAGGCAGCCTAGGTCAGCGGGTAGCTGGAAGTCTAGTGACTTGTGACACTGCTGCCAGTGACAAATGGTGACTCCCACACTCACATATCCCCTGGTGGCAGGATGCTAGTGATGGGTGGAGAAACATGGCTCCGGAGCACACGTTTAATGGGGCACCAGCCAAAGCAAAGGCCAGGGCCAGTAGTGGACGTGGTGGAGCTGAATGGCGAGCCAGTGAAGGGCCTAAGGATGTGGCGAACAGGTCATCCGTGTCCCCACGTCCATCAACCATTGCACTGCTGGGGCCCAGGCTGCCAGGATTTCGGCCTTGCCTTCGGAGCCCGGCCACATAGGCAGCCTTGCACCGCAGGCGGGGACATGTAGACAGCCAAAATTTGGGAACTGGCAGTGTTTCCTCGATTTCCCTGGCATCGGCCTTTTTGAGCGGCTTGCTTTTTTTCCTGGTAGGATAGGGCCCTGACGGAGAAAGGCAGGATTACGTGTGCAGGAAAGGTGCGTGTTGAGTGGGTGACGACGTTGAGACCACGTTGGGATCTTTAGTCCCAGGAAAGGCCCCTGGCGGGTGTGGGTCAATGTTCTCTACCCATCCCCCTTGGCGGGGGGAGGTTTTCACCATACAAAGCAGCAGCGCAATTATTCGTCGCCGGAGAGGTTGCATCTGCCCACAAGCTCCACCTGGCCAGGGTCCGCCCCTACTGTATTGCGCGTGTCAGTCAACAGAAGCTAAGACCTTCCAGAGAGACTACCTGCTATTTTCTACCCACGGGGAAGCAGTACAGCCGGAACCCTCCCCCGTTCCATCTCTAGGCTCTCTCTCAGGCCCCTCATACTTGTGATGTGTCTCAGGGGTAGAACGAAGAGATTCCTCTGAGTGAACACATACAGAGAGGCCAGAGATGCTGAGGAAGGGCGCCTTGCCTAGTGATATCCTAGCGTAAGTGGAAAAGAGGTACCTGCCTGCTGTCCCGGTGTGTCGAACGTGTTCACATCAGGGGTTGCCTACTGTGAAGTTATTCCCTGGGTGCCCTCGATTTTGTGGCCAAAGACGCAAGGGGCCGTTGTCTGTCCATGGGTAAAATGGAGGGCTCTGCGGAAGTGGCCGGTTAGGCTGGACCTCTCCCATTGGCTGAGTGTTTGTGACTCGTCCCCGTCAGAAGTTCCGCCCAGCCTTCCGGTGGCTGTCAGCATGGTGATTGGGAAAGAAGCCTTAGGCCCCACACTCAGCCTTCACCTGGCCTACCTGGCCTCTTTCCCCTCATCTAGACCGCTGTGTGGATGAAAGAAAGGATGTCGGCCAGTGAGCACGTGTCCTGATTTCCTTGGAAGGATTAGGCTCCTTGCCTGGGCAGAAGACAGCCAAGGTCAGCCTGAGCCTAGACACCTAGTGACCTGTGACACTGCAGCCAGTGATAGATGTTGATGTCCACGCTCAGGTATCCGCAGGTGGCGGATTCAGTGTGGTGGGAAGAGAAGTGGAAGTAGAGACGACACACTCACGAGGGCACGGGTCAAAGGTCAGGGAAAATAGCTGAGGTCGTGGAGCTCTAGCGGAGCCAGTCTAGGGCCCAGGCCTCCCTGCTGTACGAGGCAAAGAGGTGATCCATATGCCGCCATCCGTAGACTGTGGACGGCTGGGGCCCTGGATGCCCGGATTTCGGCCTTGTCTACCGAGAAGCGACGCACATGCAGTGTGCCACCGGAGGCTGTGGAGCAGGAGAGGGCAAAATCTTGAAAATGGGGGCTTCAGTTGACTTTGCCTGTGCTCTCCTTTGGCTGAGTGACATCGTGTGTTTCCTAGCAGGTGAAGACATTCGTGGAGAGAGGCGGTTTCCATGCGTGCAGGCAAAGTGTGTGCTGAGATGATGAGTTGCTGGAGACCAGGGTGGACTCTTCAAACTCAGAATAGGCCTCTGGCAGGTATGTGTCAATGTTTTCTGCCCATGGCACTCAGCCGGTTATTTGCATAGAATGTTATCAGCGGAATTAGTAGTCTCCGGAGAGGCTGCCACTTGTCAGGGAGCTTCACCTGGCCAGGTCCGCCCGTGATGTAGCTCCCCAATCAATCACTACTCTCTGGACCTTCCAGATGGACTACCAGAACTTCTCTCCCCATGGGCAAGCAGTAGAGCCAGAGGCCTTCCCCCTTTGTTCTTTCGTCTCAAGGCCCTCTGTCAGGCACTCCAAGGTGTGAAGTGACAAGGGGGAGAAGGAAGAGATTTCAGAGAACGAAGACAAGCAGAGAGAGACAGAGAGAGGCAAGAGATGCTGAGTGGGGATGCCTTGCCTACTGATATCCTCAGGAAAGTGGGAAAGAGGTACCTGGCGTGCTCTGCCAATGCCCTGAAGCAGTCCGCACCAGGGGCTCCCTTGTGCCTGCGTAGCCTTTCCCGGGGTGTGCTCAAATCCTGTGGCCACTAGGGGTCATAGGTCACAATGGAGGGCCCTGTGTCATCTGCCTGGCGGGCCGTATCTCTGCCATTGGCTCAGTCTTGTCAGCAGGCCCATCCCAAGCTCCGCCCACTCTTGCGGTGGGGGGACTGTCTCTATGGTGATGGCAAAGAAGCCTTAGCCCCGCCCACCTGGCCTTGACTTCACCTACCTGGCCCTCTGACCCTCACTCAGACCTCTGTGTTGATAAAAATCAATGTCCGCCAGTGCCCAGGTGTCAGCATCTGGGATAAAGGATTCGGGACCTTGCCTGGGGCAGAAGGCAGCCTAGGTCAGCGGGTAGCTGGAAGTCTAGTGACTTGTGACACTGCTGCCAGTGACAAATGGTGACTCCCACACTCACATATCCCCTGGTGGCAGGATGCTAGTGATGGGTGGAGAAACATGGCTCCGGAGCACACGTTTAATGGGGCACCAGCCAAAGCAAAGGCCAGGGCCAGTAGTGGACGTGGTGGAGCTGAATGGCGAGCCAGTGAAGGGCCTAAGGATGTGGCGAACAGGTCATCCGTGTCCCCACGTCCATCAACCATTGCACTGCTGGGGCCCAGGCTGCCAGGATTTCGGCCTTGCCTTCGGAGCCCGGCCACATAGGCAGCCTTGCACCGCAGGCGGGGACATGTAGACAGCCAAAATTTGGGAACTGGCAGTGTTTCCTCGATTTCCCTGGCATCGGCCTTTTTGAGCGGCTTGCTTTTTTTCCTGGTAGGATAGGGCCCTGACGGAGAAAGGCAGGATTACGTGTGCAGGAAAGGTGCGTGTTGAGTGGGTGACGACGTTGAGACCACGTTGGGATCTTTAGTCCCAGGAAAGGCCCCTGGCGGGTGTGGGTCAATGTTCTCTACCCATCCCCCTTGGCGGGGGGAGGTTTTCACCATACAAAGCAGCAGCGCAATTATTCGTCGCCGGAGAGGTTGCATCTGCCCACAAGCTCCACCTGGCCAGGGTCCGCCCCTACTGTATTGCGCGTGTCAGTCAACAGAAGCTAAGACCTTCCAGAGAGACTACCTGCTATTTTCTACCCACGGGGAAGCAGTACAGCCGGAACCCTCCCCCGTTCCATCTCTAGGCTCTCTCTCAGGCCCCTCATACTTGTGATGTGTCTCAGGGGTAGAACGAAGAGATTCCTCTGAGTGAACACATACAGAGAGGCCAGAGATGCTGAGGAAGGGCGCCTTGCCTAGTGATATCCTAGCGTAAGTGGAAAAGAGGTACCTGCCTGCTGTCCCGGTGTGTCGAACGTGTTCACATCAGGGGTTGCCTACTGTGAAGTTATTCCCTGGGTGCCCTCGATTTTGTGGCCAAAGACGCAAGGGGCCGTTGTCTGTCCATGGGTAAAATGGAGGGCTCTGCGGAAGTGGCCGGTTAGGCTGGACCTCTCCCATTGGCTGAGTGTTTGTGACTCGTCCCCGTCAGAAGTTCCGCCCAGCCTTCCGGTGGCTGTCAGCATGGTGATTGGGAAAGAAGCCTTAGGCCCCACACTCAGCCTTCACCTGGCCTACCTGGCCTCTTTCCCCTCATCTAGACCGCTGTGTGGATGAAAGAAAGGATGTCGGCCAGTGAGCACGTGTCCTGATTTCCTTGGAAGGATTAGGCTCCTTGCCTGGGCAGAAGACAGCCAAGGTCAGCCTGAGCCTAGACACCTAGTGACCTGTGACACTGCAGCCAGTGATAGATGTTGATGTCCACGCTCAGGTATCCGCAGGTGGCGGATTCAGTGTGGTGGGAAGAGAAGTGGAAGTAGAGACGACACACTCACGAGGGCACGGGTCAAAGGTCAGGGAAAATAGCTGAGGTCGTGGAGCTCTAGCGGAGCCAGTCTAGGGCCCAGGCCTCCCTGCTGTACGAGGCAAAGAGGTGATCCATATGCCGCCATCCGTAGACTGTGGACGGCTGGGGCCCTGGATGCCCGGATTTCGGCCTTGTCTACCGAGAAACGACGCACATGCAGTGTGCCACCGGAGGCTGTGGAGCAGGAGAGGGCAAAATCTTGAAAATGGGGGCTTCAGTTGACTTTGCCTGTGCTCTCCTTTGGCTGAGTGACATCGTGTGTTTCCTAGCAGGTGAAGACATTCGTGGAGAGAGGCGGTTTCCATGCGTGCAGGCAAAGTGTGTGCTGAGATGATGAGTTGCTGGAGACCAGGGTGGACTCTTCAAACTCAGAATAGGCCTCTGGCAGGTATGTGTCAATGTTTTCTGCCCATGGCACTCAGCCGGTTATTTGCATAGAATGTTATCAGCGGAATTAGTAGTCTCCGGAGAGGCTGCCACTTGTCAGGGAGCTTCACCTGGCCAGGTCCGCCCGTGATGTAGCTCCCCAATCAATCACTACTCTCTGGACCTTCCAGATGGACTACCAGAACTTCTCTCCCCATGGGCAAGCAGTAGAGCCAGAGGCCTTCCCCCTTTGTTCTTTCGTCTCAAGGCCCTCTGTCAGGCACTCCAAGGTGTGAAGTGACAAGGGGGAGAAGGAAGAGATTTCAGAGAACGAAGACAAGCAGAGAGAGACAGAGAGAGGCAAGAGATGCTGAGTGGGGATGCCTTGCCTACTGATATCCTCAGGAAAGTGGGAAAGAGGTACCTGGCGTGCTCTGCCAATGCCCTGAAGCAGTCCGCACCAGGGGCTCCCTTGTGCCTGCGTAGCCTTTCCCGGGGTGTGCTCAAATCCTGTGGCCACTAGGGGTCATAGGTCACAATGGAGGGCCCTGTGTCATCTGCCTGGCGGGCCGTATCTCTGCCATTGGCTCAGTCTTGTCAGCAGGCCCATCCCAAGCTCCGCCCACTCTTGCGGTGGGGGGACTGTCTCTATGGTGATGGCAAAGAAGCCTTAGCCCCGCCCACCTGGCCTTGACTTCACCTACCTGGCCCTCTGACCCTCACTCAGACCTCTGTGTTGATAAAAATCAATGTCCGCCAGTGCCCAGGTGTCAGCATCTGGGATAAAGGATTCGGGACCTTGCCTGGGGCAGAAGGCAGCCTAGGTCAGCGGGTAGCTGGAAGTCTAGTGACTTGTGACACTGCTGCCAGTGACAAATGGTGACTCCCACACTCACATATCCCCTGGTGGCAGGATGCTAGTGATGGGTGGAGAAACATGGCTCCGGAGCACACGTTTAATGGGGCACCAGCCAAAGCAAAGGCCAGGGCCAGTAGTGGACGTCGTGGAGCTGAATGGCGAGCCAGTGAAGGGCCTAAGGATGTGGCGAACAGGTCATCCGTGTCCCCACGTCCATCAACCATTGCACTGCTGGGGCCCAGGCTGCCAGGATTTCGGCCTTGCCTTCGGATCCCGGCCACATAGGCAGCCTTGCACCGGAGGCGGGGACGTGTAGACAGCAAAAATTTGGAAAGTGGCAGTGTTTCCTCGATTTCCCTGGCATCGGCCTTTTTGAGCGGCTTGCTTTTTTTCCTGGTAGGATAGGGCCCTGACGGAGAAAGGCAGGATTACGTGTGCAGGAAAGGTGCGTGTTGAGTGGGTGACGACGTTGAGACCACGTTGGGATCTTTAGTCCCAGGAAAGGCCCCTGGCGGGTGTGGGTCAATGTTCTCTACCCATCCCCCTTGGCGGGGGGAGGTTTTCACCATACAAAGCAGCAGCGCAATTATTCGTTGCCGGAGAGGTTGCATCTGCCCACAAGCTCCACCTGGCCAGGGTCCGCCCCTACTGTATTGCGCGTGTCAGTCAACAGAAGCTAAGACCTTCCAGAGAGACTACCTGCTATTTTCTACCCACGGGGAAGCAGTACAGCCGGAACCCTCCCCCGTTCCATCTCTAGGCTCTCTCTCAGGCCCCTCATACTTGTGATGTGTCTCAGGGGTAGAAAGAAGAGATTCCTCTGAGTGAACACATACAGAGAGGCCAGAGATGCTGAGGAAGGGCGCCTTGCCTAGTGATATCCTAGCGTAAGTGGAAAAGAGGTACCTGCCTGCTGTCCCGGTGTGTCGAACGTGTTCACATCAGGGGTTGCCTACTGTGAAGTTATTCCCTGGGTGCCCTCGATTTTGTGGCCAAAGACGCAAGGGGCCGTTGTCTGTCCATGGGTAAAATGGAGGGCTCTGCGGAACTGGCCGGTTAGGCTGGACCTCTCCCATTGGCTGAGTGTTTGTGACTCGTTCCCGTCAGAAGATCCGCCCAGCCTTCCGGTGGCTGTCACCATGGTGATTGGGAAAGAAGCCTTAGGCCCCACACTCAGGCTTCACCTGGCCTACCTGGCCTCTTTCCCCTCATCTAGACCGCTGTGTGGATGAAAGAAAGGATGTCGGCCAGTGAGCACGTGTCCTGATTTCCTTGGAAGGATTAGGCTCCTTGCCTGGGCAGAAGACAGCCAAGGTCAGCCTGAGCCTAGACACCTAGTGACCTGTGACACTGCAGCCAGTGATAGATGTTGATGTCCACGCTCAGGTATCCGCAGGTGGCGGATTCAGTGTGGTGGGAAGAGAAGTGGAAGTAGAGACGACACACTCACGAGGGCACGGGTCAAAGGTCAGGGAAAATAGCTGAGGTCGTGGAGCTCTAGCGGAGCCAGTCCAGGGCCCAGGCCTCCCTGCTGTACGAGGCAAAGAGGTGATCCATATGCCGCCATCCGTAGACTGTGGACGGCTGGGGCCCTGGATGCCCGGATTTCGGCCTTGTCTACCGAGAAGCGACGCACACGCAGTGTGCCACCGGAGGCTGTGGAGCAGGAGAGGGCAAAATCTTGAAAATGGGGGCTTCAGTTGACTTTGCCTGTGCTCTCCTTTGGCTGAGTGACATCGTGTGTTTCCTAGCAGGTGAAGACATTCGTGGAGAGAGGCGGTTTCCATGCGTGCAGGCAAAGTGTGTGCTGAGATGATGAGTTGCTGGAGACCAGGGTGGACTCTTCAGACTCAGAATAGGCCTCTGGCAGGTATGTGTCAATGTTTTCTGCCCATGGCACTCAGCCGGTTATTTGCATAGAATGTTATCAGCGGAATTAGTAGTCTCCGGAGAGGCTGCCACTTGTCAGGGAGCTTCACCTGGCCAGGTCCACCCGTGATGTAGCTCCCCAATCAATCACTACTCTCTGGACCTTCCAGATGGACTACCAGAACTTCTCTCCCCATGGGCAAGCAGTAGAGCCAGAGGCCTTCCCCCTTTGTTCTTTCGTCTCAAGGCCCTCTGTCAGGCACTCCAAGGTGTGAAGTGACAAGGGGGAGAAGGAAGAGATTTCAGAGAACGAAGACAAGCAGAGAGAGACAGAGAGAGGCAAGAGATGCTGAGTGGGGATGCCTTGCCTACTGATATCCTCAGGAAAGTGGGAAAGAGGTACCTGGCGTGCTCTGCCAATGCCCCGAAGCAGTCCGCACCAGGGGCTCCCTTGTGCCTGCGTAGCCTTTCCCGGGGTGTGCTCAAATCCTGTGGCCACTAGGGGTCATAGGTCACAATGGAGGGCCCTGTGTCATCTGCCTGGCGGGCCGGATCTCTGCCATTGGCTCAGTCTTGTCAGCAGGCCCATCCCAAGCTCCGCCCACTCTTGCGGTGGGGGGACTGTCTCTATGGTGATGGCAAAGAAGCCTTAGCCCCGCCCACCTGGCCTTGACTTCACCTACCTGGCCCTCTGACCCTCACTCAGACCTCTGTGTTGATAAAAATCAATGTCCGCCAGTGCCCAGGTGTCAGCATCTGGGATAAAGGATTCGGGACCTTGCCTGGGGCAGAAGGCAGCCTAGGTCAGCGGGTAGCTGGAAGTCTAGTGACTTGTGACACTGCTGCCAGTGACAAATGGTGACTCCCACACTCACATATCCCCTGGTGGCAGGATGCTAGTGATGGGTGGAGAAACATGGCTCCGGAGCACACGTTTAATGGGGCACCAGCCAAAGCAAAGGCCAGGGCCAGTAGTGGACGTCGTGGAGCTGAATGGCGAGCCAGTGAAGGGCCTAAGGATGTGGCGAACAGGTCATCCGTGTCCCCACGTCCATCAACCATTGCACTGCTGGGGCCCAGGCTGCCAGGATTTCGGCCTTGCCTTCGGAGCCCGGCCACATAGGCAGCCTTGCACCGCAGGCGGGGACATGTAGACAGCCAAAATTTGGGAACTGGCAGTGTTTCCTCGATTTCCCTGGCATCGGCCTTTTTGAGCGGCTTGCTTTTTTTCCTGGTAGGATAGGGCCCTGACGGAGAAAGGCAGGATTACGTGTGCAGGAAAGGTGCGTGTTGAGTGGGTGACGACGTTGAGACCACGTTGGGATCTTTAGTCCCAGGAAAGGCCCCTGGCGGGTGTGGGTCAATGTTCTCTACCCATCCCCCTTGGCGGGGGGAGGTTTTCACCATACAAAGCAGCAGCGCAATTATTCGTCGCCGGAGAGGTTGCATCTGCCCACAAGCTCCACCTGGCCAGGGTCCGCCCCTACTGTATTGCGCGTGTCAGTCAACAGAAGCTAAGACCTTCCAGAGAGACTACCTGCTATTTTCTACCCACGGGGAAGCAGTACAGCCGGAACCCTCCCCCGTTCCATCTCTAGGCTCTCTCTCAGGCCCCTCATACTTGTGATGTGTCTCAGGGGTAGAACGAAGAGATTCCTCTGAGTGAACACATACAGAGAGGCCAGAGATGCTGAGGAAGGGCGCCTTGCCTAGTGATATCCTAGCGTAAGTGGAAAAGAGGTACCTGCCTGCTGTCCCGGTGTGTCGAACGTGTTCACATCAGGGGTTGCCTACTGTGAAGTTATTCCCTGGGTGCCCTCGATTTTGTGGCCAAAGACGCAAGGGGCCGTTGTCTGTCCATGGGTAAAATGGAGGGCTCTGCGGAAGTGGCCGGTTAGGCTGGACCTCTCCCATTGGCTGAGTGTTTGTGACTCGTCCCCGTCAGAAGTTCCGCCCAGCCTTCCGGTGGCTGTCAGCATGGTGATTGGGAAAGAAGCCTTAGGCCCCACACTCAGCCTTCACCTGGCCTACCTGGCCTCTTTCCCCTCATCTAGACCGCTGTGTGGATGAAAGAAAGGATGTCGGCCAGTGAGCACGTGTCCTGATTTCCTTGGAAGGATTAGGCTCCTTGCCTGGGCAGAAGACAGCCAAGGTCAGCCTGAGCCTAGACACCTAGTGACCTGTGACACTGCAGCCAGTGATAGATGTTGATGTCCACGCTCAGGTATCCGCAGGTGGCGGATTCAGTGTGGTGGGAAGAGAAGTGGAAGTAGAGACGACACACTCACGAGGGCACGGGTCAAAGGTCAGGGAAAATAGCTGAGGTCGTGGAGCTCTAGCGGAGCCAGTCTAGGGCCCAGGCCTCCCTGCTGTACGAGGCAAAGAGGTGATCCATATGCCGCCATCCGTAGACTGTGGACGGCTGGGGCCCTGGATGCCCGGATTTCGGCCTTGTCTACCGAGAAGCGACGCACATGCAGTGTGCCACCGGAGGCTGTGGAGCAGGAGAGGGCAAAATCTTGAAAATGGGGGCTTCAGTTGACTTTGCCTGTGCTCTCCTTTGGCTGAGTGACATCGTGTGTTTCCTAGCAGGTGAAGACATTCGTGGAGAGAGGCGGTTTCCATGCGTGCAGGCAAAGTGTGTGCTGAGATGATGAGTTGCTGGAGACCAGGGTGGACTCTTCAAACTCAGAATAGGCCTCTGGCAGGTATGTGTCAATGTTTTCTGCCCATGGCACTCAGCCGGTTATTTGCATAGAATGTTATCAGCGGAATTAGTAGTCTCCGGAGAGGCTGCCACTTGTCAGGGAGCTTCACCTGGCCAGGTCCGCCCGTGATGTAGCTCCCCAATCAATCACTACTCTCTGGACCTTCCAGATGGACTACCAGAACTTCTCTCCCCATGGGCAAGCAGTAGAGCCAGAGGCCTTCCCCCTTTGTTCTTTCGTCTCAAGGCCCTCTGTCAGGCACTCCAAGGTGTGAAGTGACAAGGGGGAGAAGGAAGAGATTTCAGAGAACGAAGACAAGCAGAGAGAGACAGAGAGAGGCAAGAGATGCTGAGTGGGGATGCCTTGCCTACTGATATCCTCAGGAAAGTGGGAAAGAGGTACCTGGCGTGCTCTGCCAATGCCCCGAAGCAGTCCGCACCAGGGGCTCCCTTGTGCCTGCGTAGCCTTTCCCGGGGTGTGCTCAAATCCTGTGGCCACTAGGGGTCATAGGTCACAATGGAGGGCCCTGTGTCATCTGCCTGGCGGGCCGGATCTCTGCCATTGGCTCAGTCTTGTCAGCAGGCCCATCCCAAGCTCCGCCCACTCTTGCGGTGGGGGGACTGTCTCTATGGTGATGGCAAAGAAGCCTTAGCCCCGCCCACCTGGCCTTGACTTCACCTACCTGGCCCTCTGACCCTCACTCAGACCTCTGTGTTGATAAAAATCAATGTCCGCCAGTGCCCAGGTGTCAGCATCTGGGATAAAGGATTCGGGACCTTGCCTGGGGCAGAAGGCAGCCTAGGTCAGCGGGTAGCTGGAAGTCTAGTGACTTGTGACACTGCTGCCAGTGACAAATGGTGACTCCCACACTCACATATCCCCTGGTGGCAGGATGCTAGTGATGGGTGGAGAAACATGGCTCCGGAGCACACGTTTAATGGGGCACCAGCCAAAGCAAAGGCCAGGGCCAGTAGTGGACGTGGTGGAGCTGAATGGCGAGCCAGTGAAGGGCCTAAGGATGTGGCGAACAGGTCATCCGTGTCCCCACGTCCATCAACCATTGCACTGCTGGGGCCCAGGCTGCCAGGATTTCGGCCTTGCCTTCGGAGCCCGGCCACATAGGCAGCCTTGCACCGCAGGCGGGGACATGTAGACAGCCAAAATTTGGGAACTGGCAGTGTTCATAGAGAGATAGTATTCCTGGCATCGGCCTTTTGAGCGGCTTGCTTTTTTTCCTGGTAGGATAGGGCCCTGACGGAGAAAGGCAGGATTACGTGTGCAGGAAAGGTGCGTGTTGAGTGGGTGACGACGTTGAGACCACGTTGGGATCTTTAGTCCCAGGAAAGGCCCCTGGCGGGTGTGGGTCAATGTTCTCTACCCATCCCCCTTGGCGGGGGGAGGTTTTCACCATACAATGCAGCAGCGCAATTATTCGTCGCCGGAGAGGTTGCATCTGCCCACAAGCTCCACCTGGCCAGGGTCCGCCCCTACTGTATTGCGCGTGTCAGTCAACAGAAGCTAAGACCTTCCAGAGAGACTACCTGCTATTTTCTACCCACGGGGAAGCAGTACAGCCGGAACCCTCCCCGTTCCATCTCTAGGCTCTCTCTCAGGCCCCTCATACTTGTGATGTGTCTCAGGGGTAGAACGAAGAGATTCCTCTGAGTGAACACATACAGAGAGGCCAGAGATGCTGAGGAAGGGCGCCTTGCCTAGTGATATCCTAGCGTAAGTGGAAAAGAGGTACCTGCCTGCTGTCCCGGGTGTGTCGAACGTGTTCACATCAGGGGTTGCCTACTGTGAAGTTATTCCCTGGGTGCCCTCGATTTTGTGGCCAAAGACGCAAGGGGCCGTTGTCTGTCCATGGTAAAATGGAGGGCTCTGCGGAAGTGGCCGGTTAGGCTGGACCTCTCCCATTGGCTGAGTGTTTGTGACTCGTCCCCGTCAGAAGTTCCGCCCAGCCTTCCGGTGGCTGTCAGCATGGTGATTGGGAAAGAAGCCTTAGGCCCCACACTCAGCCTTCACCTGGCCTACCTGGCCTCTTTCCCCTCATCTAGACCGCTGTGTGGATGAAAGAAAGGATGTCGGCCAGTGAGCACGTGTCCTGATTTCCTTGAAGGATTAGGCTCCTTGCCTGGCAGAAGACAGCCAAGGTCAGCCTGAGCCTAGACACCTAGTGACCTGTGACACTGCAGCCAGTGATAGATGTTGATGTCCACGCTCAGGTATCCGCAGGTGGCGGATTCAGTGTGGTGGGAAGAGAAGTGGAAGTAGAGACGACACACTCACGAGGGCACGGGTCAAAGGTCAGGGAAAATAGCTGAGGTCGTGGAGCTCTAGCGGAGCCAGTCTAGGGCCCAGGCCTCCCTGCTGTACGAGGCAAAGAGGTGATCCATATGCCGCCATCCGTAGACTGTGGACGGCTGGGGCCCTGGATGCCCGGATTTCGGCCTTGTCTACCGAGAAGAACGACGCACATGCAGTGTGCCACCGGAGGCTGTGGAGCAGGAGAGGGCAAAATCTTGAAAATGGGGGCTTCAGTTGACTTTGCCTGTGCTCTCCTTTGGCTGAGTGACATCGTGTGTTTCCTAGCAGGTGAAGACATTCGTGGAGAGAGGCGGTTTCCATGCGTGCAGGCAAAGTGTGTGCTGAGATGATGAGTTGCTGGAGACCAGGGTGGACTCTTCAAACTCAGAATAGGCCTCTGGCAGGTATGTGTCAATGTTTTCTGCCCATGGCACTCAGCCGGTTATTTGCATAGAATGTTATCAGCGAATTAGTAGTCTCCGGAGAGGCTGCCACTTGTCAGGGAGCTTCACCTGGCCAGGTCCGCCCGTGATGTAGCTCCCCAATCAATCACTACTCTCTGGACCTTCCAGATGGACTACCAGAACTTCTCTCCCCATGGGCAAGCAGTAGAGCCAGAGGCCTTCCCCCTTTGTTCTTTCGTCTCAAGGCCCTCTGTCAGGCACTCCAGGTGTGAAGTGACAAGGGGGAGAAGGAAGAGATTTCAGAGAACGAAGACAAGCAGAGAGAGACAGAGAGAGGCAAGAGATGCTGAGTGGGGATGCCTTGCCTACTGATATCCTCAGGAAAGTGGGAAAGAGGTACCTGGCGTGCTCTGCCAATGCCCTGAAGCAGTCCGCACCAGGGCTCCCTTGTGCCTGCGTAGCCTTTCCCGGGGTGTGCTCAAATCCTGTGGCCACTAGGGGTCATAGGTCACAATGGAGGGCCCTGTGTCATCTGCCTGGCGGGCCGGATCTCTGCCATTGGCTCAGTCTTGTCAGCAGGCCCATCCCAAGCTCCGCCCACTCTTGCGGTGGGGGACTGTCTCTATGGTGATGGCAAAGAAGCCTTAGCCCCGCCCACCTGGCCTTGACTTCACCTACCTGGCCCTCTGACCCTCACTCAGACCTCTGTGTTGATAAAAATCAATGTCCGCCAGTGCCCAGGTGTCAGCATCTGGGATAAAGGATTCGGGACCTTGCCTGGGGCAGAAGGCAGCCTAGGTCAGCGGGTAGCTGGAAGTCTAGTGACTTGTGACACTGCTGCCAGTGACAAATGGTGACTCCCACACTCACATATCCCCTGGTGGCAGGATGCTAGTGATGGGTGGAGAAACATGGCTCCGGAGCACACGTTTAATGGGGCACCAGCCAAAGCAAAGGCCAGGGCCAGTAGTGGACGTCGTGGAGCTGAATGGCGAGCCAGTGAAGGGCCTAAGGATGTGGCGAACAGGTCATCCGTGTCCCCACGTCCATCAACCATTGCACTGCTGGGGCCCAGGCTGCCAGGATTTCGGCCTTGCCTTCGGATCCCGGCCACATAGGCAGCCTTGCACCGGAGGCGGGGACGTGTAGACAGCAAAAATTTGGAAAGTGGCAGTGTTTCCTCGATTTCCCTGGCATCGGCCTTTTTGAGCGGCTTGCTTTTTTTCCTGGTAGGATAGGGCCCTGACGGAGAAAGGCAGGATTACGTGTGCAGGAAAGGTGTGTGTTGAGTGGGTGACGACGTTGAGACCACGTTGGGATCTTTAGTCCCAGGAAAGGCCCCTGGCGGGTGTGGGTCAATGTTCTCTACCCATCCCCCTTGGCGGGGGGAGGTTTTCACCATACAAAGCAGCAGCGCAATTATTCGTTGCCGGAGAGGTTGCATCTGCCCACAAGCTCCACCTGGCCAGGGTCCGCCCCTACTGTATTGCGCGTGTCAGTCAACAGAAGCTAAGACCTTCCAGAGAGACTACCTGCTATTTTCTACCCACGGGGAAGCAGTACAGCCGGAACCCTCCCCCGTTCCATCTCTAGGCTCTCTCTCAGGCCCCTCATACTTGTGATGTGTCTCAGGGGTAGAAAGAAGAGATTCCTCTGAGTGAACACATACAGAGAGGCCAGAGATGCTGAGGAAGGGCGCCTTGCCTAGTGATATCCTAGCGTAAGTGGAAAAGAGGTACCTGCCTGCTGTCCCGGTGTGTCGAACGTGTTCACATCAGGGGTTGCCTACTGTGAAGTTATTCCCTGGGTGCCCTCGATTTTGTGGCCAAAGACGCAAGGGGCCGTTGTCTGTCCATGGGTAAAATGGAGGGCTCTGCGGAACTGGCCGGTTAGGCTGGACCTCTCCCATTGGCTGAGTGTTTGTGACTCGTTCCCGTCAGAAGATCCGCCCAGCCTTCCGGTGGCTGTCACCATGGTGATTGGGAAAGAAGCCTTAGGCCCCACACTCAGGCTTCACCTGGCCTACCTGGCCTCCTTCCCCTCATCTAGACCGCTGTGTGGATGAAAGAAAGGATGTCGGCCAGTGAGCACGTGTCCTGATTTCCTTGGAAGGATTAGGCTCCTTGCCTGGGCAGAAGACAGCCAAGGTCAGCCTGAGCCTAGACACCTAGTGACCTGTGACACTGCAGCCAGTGATAGATGTTGATGTCCACGCTCAGGTATCCGCAGGTGGCGGATTCAGTGTGGTGGGAAGAGAAGTGGAAGTAGAGACGACACACTCACGAGGGCACGGGTCAAAGGTCAGGGAAAATAGCTGAGGTCGTGGAGCTCTAGCGGAGCCAGTCCAGGGCCCAGGCCTCCCTGCTGTACGAGGCAAAGAGGTGATCCATATGCCGCCATCCGTAGACTGTGGACGGCTGGGGCCCTGGATGCCCGGATTTCGGCCTTGTCTACCGAGAAGCGACGCACACGCAGTGTGCCACCGGAGGCTGTGGAGCAGGAGAGGGCAAAATCTTGAAAATGGGGGCTTCAGTTGACTTTGCCTGTGCTCTCCTTTGGCTGAGTGACATCGTGTGTTTCCTAGCAGGTGAAGACATTCGTGGAGAGAGGCGGTTTCCATGCGTGCAGGCAAAGTGTGTGCTGAGATGATGAGTTGCTGGAGACCAGGGTGGACTCTTCAAACTCAGAATAGGCCTCTGGCAGGTATGTGTCAATGTTTTCTGCCCATGGCACTCAGCCGGTTATTTGCATAGAATGTTATCAGCGGAATTAGTAGTCTCCGGAGAGGCTGCCACTTGTCAGGGAGCTTCACCTGGCCAGGTCCGCCCGTGATGTAGCTCCCCAATCAATCACTACTCTCTGGACCTTCCAGATGGACTACCAGAACTTCTCTCCCCATGGGCAAGCAGTAGAGCCAGAGGCCTTCCCCCTTTGTTCTTTCGTCTCAAGGCCCTCTGTCAGGCACTCCAAGGTGTGAAGTGACAAGGGGGAGAAGGAAGAGATTTCAGAGAACGAAGACAAGCAGAGAGAGACAGAGAGAGGCAAGAGATGCTGAGTGGGGATGCCTTGCCTACTGATATCCTCAGGAAAGTGGGAAAGAGGTACCCGGCGTGCTCTGCCAATGCCCTGAAGCAGTCCGCACCAGGGGCTCCCTTGTGCCTGCGTAGCCTTTCCCGGGGTGTGCTCAAATCCTGTGGCCACTAGGGGTCATAGGTCACAATGGAGGGCCCTGTGTCATCTGCCTGGCGGGCCGTATCTCTGCCATTGGCTCAGTCTTGTCAGCAGGCCCATCCCAAGCTCCGCCCACTCTTGCGGTGGGGGGACTGTCTCTATGGTGATGGCAAAGAAGCCTTAGCCCCGCCCACCTGGCCTTGACTTCACCTACCTGGCCCTCTGACCCTCACTCAGACCTCTGTGTTGATAAAAATCAATGTCCGCCAGTGCCCAGGTGTCAGCATCTGGGATAAAGGATTCGGGACCTTGCCTGGGGCAGAAGGCAGCCTAGGTCAGCGGGTAGCTGGAAGTCTAGTGACTTGTGACACTGCTGCCAGTGACAAATGGTGACTCCCACACTCACATATCCCCTGGTGGCAGGATGCTAGTGATGGGTGGAGAAACATGGCTCCGGAGCACACGTTTAATGGGGCACCAGCCAAAGCAAAGGCCAGGGCCAGTAGTGGACGTGGTGGAGCTGAATGGCGAGCCAGTGAAGGGCCTAAGGATGTGGCGAACAGGTCATCCGTGTCCCCACGTCCATCAACCATTGCACTGCTGGGGCCCAGGCTGCCAGGATTTCGGCCTTGCCTTCGGAGCCCGGCCACATAGGCAGCCTTGCACCGCAGGCGGGGACATGTAGACAGCCAAAATTTGGGAACTGGCAGTGTTTCCTCGATTTCCCTGGCATCGGCCTTTTTGAGCGGCTTGCTTTTTTTCCTGGTAGGATAGGGCCCTGACGGAGAAAGGCAGGATTACGTGTGCAGGAAAGGTGCGTGTTGAGTGGGTGACGACGTTGAGACCACGTTGGGATCTTTAGTCCCAGGAAAGGCCCCTGGCGGGTGTGGGTCAATGTTCTCTACCCATCCCCCTTGGCGGGGGGAGGTTTTCACCATACAAAGCAGCAGCGCAATTATTCGTCGCCGTAGAGGTTGCATCTGCCCACAAGCTCCACCTGGCCAGCGTCCGCCCCTACTGTATTGCGCGTGTCAGTCAACAGAAGCTAAGACCTTCCAGAGAGACTACCTGCTATTTTCTACCCACGGGGAAGCAGTACAGCCGGAACCCTCCCCCGTTCCATCTCTAGGCTCTCTCTCAGGCCCCTCATACTTGTGATGTGTCTCAGGGGTAGAACGAAGAGATTCCTCTGAGTGAACACATACAGAGAGGCCAGAGATGCTGAGGAAGGGCGCCTTGCCTAGTGATATCCTAGCGTAAGTGGAAAAGAGGTACCTGCCTGCTGTCCCGGTGTGTCGAACGTGTTCACATCAGGGGTTGCCTACTGTGAAGTTATTCCCTGGGTGCCCTCGATTTTGTGGCCAAAGACGCAAGGGGCCGTTGTCTGTCCATGGGTAAAATGGAGGGCTCTGCGGAAGTGGCCGGTTAGGCTGGACCTCTCCCATTGGCTGAGTGTTTGTGACTCGTCCCCGTCAGAAGTTCCGCCCAGCCTTCCGGTGGCTGTCAGCATGGTGATTGGGAAAGAAGCCTTAGGCCCCACACTCAGCCTTCACCTGGCCTACCTGGCCTCTTTCCCCTCATCTAGACCGCTGTGTGGATGAAAGAAAGGATGTCGGCCAGTGAGCACGTGTCCTGATTTCCTTGGAAGGATTAGGCTCCTTGCCTGGGCAGAAGACAGCCAAGGTCAGCCTGAGCCTAGACACCTAGTGACCTGTGACACTGCAGCCAGTGATAGATGTTGATGTCCACGCTCAGGTATCCGCAGGTGGCGGATTCAGTGTGGTGGGAAGAGAAGTGGAAGTAGAGACGACACACTCACGAGGGCACGGGTCAAAGGTCAGGGAAAATAGCTGAGGTCGTGGAGCTCTAGCGGAGCCAGTCTAGGGCCCAGGCCTCCCTGCTGTACGAGGCAAAGAGGTGATCCATATGCCGCCATCCGTAGACTGTGGACGGCTGGGGCCCTGGATGCCCGGATTTCGGCCTTGTCTACCGAGAAGTGACGCACATGCAGTGTGCCACCGGAGGCTGTGGAGCAGGAGAGGGCAAAATCTTGAAAATGGGGGCTTCAGTTGACTTTGCCTGTGCTCTGCTTTGGCTGAGTGACATCGTGTGTTTCCTAGCAGGTGAAGACATTCGTGGAGAGAGGCGGTTTCCATGCGTGCAGGCAAAGTGTGTGCTGAGATGATGAGTTGCTGGAGACCAGGGTGGACTCTTCAAACTCAGAATAGGCCTCTGGCAGGTATGTGTCAATGTTTTCTGCCCATGGCACTCAGCCGGTTATTTGCATAGAATGTTATCAGCGGAATTAGTAGTCTCCGGAGAGGCTGCCACTTGTCAGGGAGCTTCACCTGGCCAGGTCCGCCCGTGATGTAGCTCCCCAATCAATCACTACTCTCTGGACCTTCCAGATGGACTACCAGAACTTCTCTCCCCATGGGCAAGCAGTAGAGCCAGAGGCCTTCCCCCTTTGTTCTTTCGTCTCAAGGCCCTCTGTCAGGCACTCCAAGGTGTGAAGTGACAAGGGGGAGAAGGAAGAGATTTCAGAGAACGAAGACAAGCAGAGAGAGACAGAGAGAGGCAAGAGATGCTGAGTGGGGATGCCTTGCCTACTGATATCCTCAGGAAAGTGGGAAAGAGGTACCTGGCGTGCTCTGCCAATGCCCTGAAGCAGTCCGCACCAGGGGCTCCCTTGTGCCTGCGTAGCCTTTCCCGGGGTGTGCTCAAATCCTGTGGCCACTAGGGGTCATAGGTCACAATGGAGGGCCCTGTGTCATCTGCCTGGCGGGCCGTATCTCTGCCATTGGCTCAGTCTTGTCAGCAGGCCCATCCCAAGCTCCGCCCACTCTTGCGGTGGGGGGACTGTCTCTATGGTGATGGCAAAGAAGCCTTAGCCCCGCCCACCTGGCCTTGACTTCACCTACCTGGCCCTCTGACCCTCACTCAGACCTCTGTGTTGATAAAAATCAATGTCCGCCAGTGCCCAGGTGTCAGCATCTGGGATAAAGGATTCGGGACCTTGCCTGGGGCAGAAGGCAGCCTAGGTCAGCGGGTAGCTGGAAGTCTAGTGACTTGTGACACTGCTGCCAGTGACAAATGGTGACTCCCACACTCACATATCCCCTGGTGGCAGGATGCTAGTGATGGGTGGAGAAACATGGCTCCGGAGCACACGTTTAATGGGGCACCAGCCAAAGCAAAGGCCAGGGCCAGTAGTGGACGTCGTGGAGCTGAATGGCGAGCCAGTGAAGGGCCTAAGGATGTGGCGAACAGGTCATCCGTGTCCCCACGTCCATCAACCATTGCACTGCTGGGGCCCAGGCTGCCAGGATTTCGGCCTTGCCTTCGGATCCCGGCCACATAGGCAGCCTTGCACCGGAGGCGGGGACGTGTAGACAGCAAAAATTTGGAAAGTGGCAGTGTTTCCTCGATTTCCCTGGCATCGGCCTTTTTGAGCGGCTTGCTTTTTTTCCTGGTAGGATAGGGCCCTGACGGAGAAAGGCAGGATTACGTGTGCAGGAAAGGTGTGTGTTGAGTGGGTGACGACGTTGAGACCACGTTGGGATCTTTAGTCCCAGGAAAGGCCCCTGGCGGGTGTGGGTCAATGTTCTCTACCCATCCCCCTTGGCGGGGGGAGGTTTTCACCATACAAAGCAGCAGCGCAATTATTCGTTGCCGGAGAGGTTGCATCTGCCCACAAGCTCCACCTGGCCAGGGTCCGCCCCTACTGTATTGCGCGTGTCAGTCAACAGAAGCTAAGACCTTCCAGAGAGACTACCTGCTATTTTCTACCCACGGGGAAGCAGTACAGCCGGAACCCTCCCCCGTTCCATCTCTAGGCTCTCTCTCAGGCCCCTCATACTTGTGATGTGTCTCAGGGGTAGAAAGAAGAGATTCCTCTGAGTGAACACATACAGAGAGGCCAGAGATGCTGAGGAAGGGCGCCTTGCCTAGTGATATCCTAGCGTAAGTGGAAAAGAGGTACCTGCCTGCTGTCCCGGTGTGTCGAACGTGTTCACATCAGGGGTTGCCTACTGTGAAGTTATTCCCTGGGTGCCCTCGATTTTGTGGCCAAAGACGCAAGGGGCCGTTGTCTGTCCATGGGTAAAATGGAGGGCTCTGCGGAAGTGGCCGGTTAGGCTGGACCTCTCCCATTGGCTGAGTGTTTGTGACTCGTTCCCGTCAGAAGATCCGCCCAGCCTTCCGGTGGCTGTCACCATGGTGATTGGGAAAGAAGCCTTAGGCCCCACACTCAGGCTTCACCTGGCCTACCTGGCCTCTTTCCCCTCATCTAGACCGCTGTGTGGATGAAAGAAAGGATGTCGGCCAGTGAGCACGTGTCCTGATTTCCTTGGAAGGATTAGGCTCCTTGCCTGGGCAGAAGACAGCCAAGGTCAGCCTGAGCCTAGACACCTAGTGACCTGTGACACTGCAGCCAGTGATAGATGTTGATGTCCACGCTCAGGTATCCGCAGGTGGCGGATTCAGTGTGGTGGGAAGAGAAGTGGAAGTAGAGACGACACACTCACGAGGGCACGGGTCAAAGGTCAGGGAAAATAGCTGAGGTCGTGGAGCTCTAGCGGAGCCAGTCCAGGGCCCAGGTCTCCCTGCTGTACGAGGCAAAGAGGTGATCCATATGCCGCCATCCGTAGACTGTGGACGGCTGGGGCCCTGGATGCCCGGATTTCGGCCTTGTCTACCGAGAAGCGACGCACACGCAGTGTGCCACCGGAGGCTGTGGAGCAGGAGAGGGCAAAATCTTGAAAATGGGGGCTTCAGTTGACTTTGCCTGTGCTCTCCTTTGGCTGAGTGACATCGTGTGTTTCCTAGCAGGTGAAGACATTCGTGGAGAGAGGCGGTTTCCATGCGTGCAGGCAAAGTGTGTGCTGAGATGATGAGTTGCTGGAGACCAGGGTGGACTCTTCAGACTCAGAATAGGCCTCTGGCAGGTATGTGTCAATGTTTTCTGCCCATGGCACTCAGCCGGTTATTTGCATAGAATGTTATCAGCGGAATTAGTAGTCTCCGGAGAGGCTGCCACTTGTCAGGGAGCTTCACCTAGCCAGGTCCGCCCGTGATGTAGCTCCCCAATCAATCACTACTCTCTGGACCTTCCAGATGGACTACCAGAACTTCTCTCCCCATGGGCAAGCAGTAGAGCCAGAGGCCTTCCCCCTTTGTTCTTTCGTCTCAAGGCCCTCTGTCAGGCACTCCAAGGTGTGAAGTGACAAGGGGGAGAAGGAAGAGATTTCAGAGAACGAAGACAAGCAGAGAGAGACAGAGAGAGGCAAGAGATGCTGAGTGGGGATGCCTTGCCTACTGATATCCTCAGGAAAGTGGGAAAGAGGTACCTGGCGTGCTCTGCCAATGCCCTGAAGCAGTCCGCACCAGGGGCTCCCTTGTGCCTGCGTAGCCTTTCCCGGGGCGTGCTCAAATCCTGTGGCCACTAGGGGTCATAGGTCACAATGGAGGGCCCTGTGTCATCTGCCTGGCGGGCCGGATCTCTGCCATTGGCTCAGTCTTGTCAGCAGGCCCATCCCAAGCTCCGCCCACTCTTGCGGTGGGGGGAGTGTCTCTATGGTGATGGCAAAGAAGCCTTAGCCCCGCCCACCTGGCCTTGACTTCACCTACCTGGCCCTCTGACCCTCACTCAGACCTCTGTGTTGATAAAAATCAATGTCCGCCAGTGCCCAGGTGTCAGCATCTGGGATAAAGGATTCGGGACCTTGCCTGGGGCAGAAGGCAGCCTAGGTCAGCGGGTAGCTGGAAGTCTAGTGACTTGTGACACTGCTGCCAGTGACAAATGGTGACTCCCACACTCACATATCCCCTGGTGGCAGGATGCTAGTGATGGGTGGAGAAACATGGCTCCGGAGCACACGTTTAATGGGGCACCAGCCAAAGCAAAGGCCAGGGCCAGTAGTGGACGTCGTGGAGCTGAATGGCGAGCCAGTGAAGGGCCTAAGGATGTGGCGAACAGGTCATCCGTGTCCCCACGTCCATCAACCATTGCACTGCTGGGGCCCAGGCTGCCAGGATTTCGGCCTTGCCTTCGGATCCCGGCCACATAGGCAGCCTTGCACCGCAGGCGGGGACATGTAGACAGCCAAAATTTGGGAACTGGCAGTGTTTCCTCGATTTCCCTGGCATCGGCCTTTTTGAGCGGCTTGCTTTTTTTCCTGGTAGGATAGGGCCCTGACGGAGAAAGGCAGGATTACGTGTGCAGGAAAGGTGTGTGTTGAGTGGGTGACGACGTTGAGACCACGTTGGGATCTTTAGTCCCAGGAAAGGCCCCTGGCGGGTGTGGGTCAATGTTCTCTACCCATCCCCCTTGGCGGGGGGAGGTTTTCACCATACAAAGCAGCAGCGCAATTATTCGTCGCCGGAGAGGTTGCATCTGCCCACAAGCTCCACCTGGCCAGGGTCCGCCCCTACTGTATTGCGCGTGTCAGTCAACAGAAGCTAAGACCTTCCAGAGAGACTACCTGCTATTTTCTACCCACGGGGAAGCAGTACAGCCGGAACCCTCCCCCGTTCCATCTCTAGGCTCTCTCTCAGGCCCCTCATACTTGTGATGTGTCTCAGGGGTAGAAAGAAGAGATTCCTCTGAATGAACACCTACAGAGAGGCCGGAGATGCTGAGGAAGGGCGCCTTGCCTAGTGATATCCTAGCGTAAGTGGAAAAGAGGTACCTGCCTGCTGTCCCGGTGTGTCGAACGTGTTCACATCAGGGGTTGCCTACTGTGAAGTTATTCCCTGGGTGCCCTCGATTTTGTGGCCAAAGACGCAAGGGGCCGTTGTCTGTCCATGGGTAAAATGGAGGGCTCTGCGGAACTGGCCGGTTAGGCTGGACCTCTCCCATTGGCTGAGTGTTTGTGACTCGTCCCCGTCAGAAGTTCCGCCCAGCCTTCCGGTGGCTGTCAGCATGGTGATTGGGAAAGAAGCCTTAGGCCCCACACTCAGCCTTCACCTGGCCTACCTGGCCTCTTTCCCCTCATCTAGACCGCTGTGTGGATGAAAGAAAGGATGTCGGCCAGTGAGCACGTGTCCTGATTTCCTTGGAAGGATTAGGCTCCTTGCCTGGGCAGAAGACAGCCAAGGTCAGCCTGAGCCTAGACACCTAGTGACCTGTGACACTGCAGCCAGTGATAGATGTTGATGTCCACGCTCAGGTATCCGCAGGTGGCGGATTCAGTGTGGTGGGAAGAGAAGTGGAAGTAGAGATGACACACTCACGAGGGCACGGGTCAAAGGTCAGGGAAAATAGCTGAGGTCGTGGAGCTCTAGCGGAGCCAGTCTAGGGCCCAGGCCTCCCTGCTGTACGAGGCAAAGAGGTGATCCATATGCCGCCATCCGTAGACTGTGGACGGCTGGGGCCCTGGATGCCCAGATTTCGGCCTTGTCTACCGAGAAGTGACGCACACGCAGTGTGCCACCGGAGGCTGTGGAGCAGCAGAGGGCAAAATCTTGAAAATGGGGGCTTCAGTTGACTTTGCCTGTGCTCTCCTTTGGCTGAGTGACATCGTGTGTTTCCTAGCAGGTGAAGACATTCGTGGAGAGAGGCGGTTTCCATGCGTGCAGGCAAAGTGTGTGCTGAGATGATGAGTTGCTGGAGACCAGGGTGGACTCTTCAGACTCAGAATAGGCCTCTGGCAGGTATGTGTCAATGTTTTCTGCCCATGGCACTCAGCCGGTTATTTGCATAGAATGTTATCAGCGGAATTAGTAGTCTCCGGAGAGGCTGCCACTTGTCAGGGAGCTTCACCTGGCCAGGTCCGCCCGTGATGTAGCTCCCCAATCAATCACTACTCTCTGGACCTTCCAGATGGACTACCAGAACTTCTCTCCCCATGGGCAAGCAGTAGAGCCAGAGGCCTTCCCCCTTTGTTCTTTCGTCTCAAGGCCCTCTGTCAGGCACTCCAAGGTGTGAAGTGACAAGGGGGAGAAGGAAGAGATTTCAGAGAACGAAGACAAGCAGAGAGAGACAGAGAGAGGCAAGAGATGCTGAGTGGGGATGCCTTGCCTACTGATATCCTCAGGAAAGTGGGAAAGAGGTACCTGGCGTGCTCTGCCAATGCCCTGAAGCAGTCCGCACCAGGGGCTCCCTTGTGCCTGCGTAGCCTTTCCCGGGGCGTGCTCAAATCCTGTGGCCACTAGGGGTCATAGGTCACAATGGAGGGCCCTGTGTCATCTGCCTGGCGGGCCGGATCTCTGCCATTGGCTCAGTCTTGTCAGCAGGCCCATCCCAAGCTCCGCCCACTCTTGCGGTGGGGGGACTGTCTCTATGGTGATGGCAAAGAAGCCTTAGCCCCGCCCACCTGGCCTTGACTTCACCTACCTGGCCCTCTGACCCTCACTCAGACCTCTGTGTTGATAAAAATCAATGTCCGCCAGTGCCCAGGTGTCAGCATCTGGGATAAAGGATTCGGGACCTTGCCTGGGGCAGAAGGCAGCCTAGGTCAGCGGGTAGCTGGAAGTCTAGTGACTTGTGACACTGCTGCCAGTGACAAATGGTGACTCCCACACTCACATATCCCCTGGTGGCAGGATGCTAGTGATGGGTGGAGAAACATGGCTCCGGAGCACACGTTTAATGGGGCACCAGCCAAAGCAAAGGCCAGGGCCAGTAGTGGACGTCGTGGAGCTGAATGGCGAGCCAGTGAAGGGCCTAAGGATGTGGCGAACAGGTCATCCGTGTCCCCACGTCCATCAACCATTGCACTGCTGGGGCCCAGGCTGCCAGGATTTCGGCCTTGCCTTCGGAGCCCGGCCACCTAGGCAGCCTTGCTCCGCAGGCGGGGACATGTAGACAGCCAAAATTTGGGAACTGGCAGTGTTTCCTCGATTTCCCTGGCATCGGCCTTTTTGAGCGGCTTGCTTTTTTTCCTGGTAGGATAGGGCCCTGACGGAGAAAGGCAGGATTACGTGTGCAGGAAAGGTGCGTGTTGAGTGGGTGACGACGTTGAGACCACGTTGGGATCTTTAGTCCCAGGAAAGGCCCCTGGCGGGTGTGGGTCAATGTTCTCTACCCATCCCCCTTGGCGGGGGGAGGTTTTCACCATACAAAGCAGCAGCGCAATTATTCGTCGCCGGAGAGGTTGCATCTGCCCACAAGCTCCACCTGGCCAGGGTCCGCCCCTACTGTATTGCGCGTGTCAGTCAACAGAAGCTAAGACCTTCCAGAGAGACTACCTGCTATTTTCTACCCACGGGGAAGCAGTACAGCCGGAACCCTCCCCCGTTCCATCTCTAGGCTCTCTCTCAGGCCCCTCATACTTGTGATGTGTCTCAGGGGTAGAACGAAGAGATTCCTCTGAGTGAACACATACAGAGAGGCCAGAGATGCTGAGGAAGGGCGCCTTGCCTAGTGATATTCTAGCGTAAGTGGAAAAGAGGTACCTGCCTGCTGTCCCGGTGTGTCGAACGTGTTCACATCAGGGGTTGCCTACTGTGAAGTTATTCCCTGGGTGCCCTCGATTTTGTGGCCAAAGACGCAAGGGGCCGTTGTCTGTCCATGGGTAAAATGGAGGGCTCTGCGGAAGTGGCCGGTTAGGCTGGACCTCTCCCATTGGCTGAGTGTTGGTGACTCGTCCCCGTCAGAAGTTCCGCCCAGCCTTCCGGTGGCTGTCAGCATGGTGATTGGGAAAGAAGCCTTAGGCCCCACACTCAGCCTTCACCTGGCCTACCTGGCCTCTTTCCCCTCATCTAGACCGCTGTGTGGATGAAAGAAAGGATGTCGGCCAGTGAGCACGTGTCCTGATTTCCTTGGAAGGATTAGGCTCCTTGCCTGGGCAGAAGACAGCCAAGGTCAGCCTGAGCCTAGACACCTAGTGACCTGTGACACTGCAGCCAGTGATAGATGTTGATGTCCACGCTCAGGTATCCGCAGGTGGCGGATTCAGTGTGGTGGGAAGAGAAGTGGAAGTAGAGACGACACACTCATGAGGGCACGGGTCAAAGGTCAGGGAAAATAGCTGAGGTCGTGGAGCTCTAGCGGAGCCAGTCTAGGGCCCAGGCCTCCCTGCTGTACGAGGCAAAGAGGTGATCCATATGCCGCCATCCGTAGACTGTGGACGGCTGGGGCCCTGGATGCCCAGATTTCGGCCTTGTCTACCGAGAAGTGACGCACATGCAGTGTGCCACCAGAGGCTGTGGAGCAGCAGAGGGCAAAATCTTGAAAATGGGGGCTTCAGTTGACTTTGCCTGTGCTCTCCTTTGGCTGAGTGACATCGTGTGTTTCCTAGCAGGTGAAGACATTCGTGGAGAGAGGCGGTTTCCATGCGTGCAGGCAAAGTGTGTGCTGAGATGATGAGTTGCTGGAGACCAGGGTTGACTCTTTAGATCCAGAATAGGCCTCTGGCAGGTATGTGTCAATGTTTTCTGCCCATGGCACTCAGCCGGTTATTTGCATAGAATGTTATCAGCGGAATTAGTAGTCTCCGGAGAGGCTGCACTTGTCAGGGAGCTTCACCTGGCCAGGTCCGCTCGTGATGTAGCTCCCCAATCAATCACTACTCTCTGGACCTTCCAGATGGACTACCAGAACTTCTCTCCCCATGGGCAAGCAGTAGAGCCAGAGGCCTTCCCCCTTTGTTCTTTCGTCTCAAGGCCCTCTGTCAGGCACTCCAAGGTGTGAAGTGACAAGGGGGAGAAGGAAGAGATTTCAGAGAACGAAGACAAGCAGAGAGAGACAGAGAGAGGCAAGAGATGCTGAGTGGGGATGCCTTGCCTACTGATATCCTCAGGAAAGTGGGAAAGAGGTACCTGGCGTGCTCTGCCAATGCCCTGAAGCAGTCCGCACCAGGGGCTCCCTTGTGCCTGCGTAGCCTTTCCCGGGGTGTGCTCAAATCCTGTGGCCACTAGGGGTCATAGGTCACAATGGAGGGCCCTGTGTCATCTGCCTGGCGGGCCGGATCTCTGCCATTGGCTCAGTCTTGTCAGCAGGCCCATCCCAAGCTCCGCCCACTCTTGCGGTGGGGGGACTGTCTCTATGGTGATGGCAAAGAAGCCTTAGCCCTGCCCACCTGGCCTTGACTTCACCTACCTGGCCCTCTGACCCTCACTCAGACCTCTGTGTTGATAAAAATCAATGTCCGCCAGTGCCCAGGTGTCAGCATCTGGGATAAAGGATTCGGGACCTTGCCTGGGGCAGAAGGCAGCCTAGGTCAGCGGGTAGCTGGAAGTCTAGTGACTTGTGACACTGCTGCCAGTGACAAATGGTGACTCCCACACTCACATATCCCCTGGTGGCAGGATGCTAGTGATGGGTGGAGAAACATGGCTCCGGAGCACACGTTTAATGGGGCACCAGCCAAAGCAAAGGCCAGGGCCAGTAGTGGACGTGGTGGAGCTGAATGGCGAGCCAGTGAAGGGCCTAAGGATGTGGCGAACAGGTCATCCGTGTCCCCACGTCCATCAACCATTGCACTGCTGGGGCCCAGGCTGCCAGGATTTCGGCCTTGCCTTCGGAGCCCGGCCACATAGGCAGCCTTGCACCGCAGGCGGGGACATGTAGACAGCCAAAATTTGGGAACTGGCAGTGTTTCCTCGATTTCCCTGGCATCGGCCTTTTTGAGCGGCTTG
Organism: Loxodonta africana; assembly: GCF_030014295.1. Taxonomy (NCBI): domain Eukaryota; kingdom Metazoa; phylum Chordata; class Mammalia; order Proboscidea; family Elephantidae; genus Loxodonta; species Loxodonta africana. The sequence goes on from NW_026975074.1 coordinate 826,105, forward strand.
CTTTTTTTCCTGGTAGGATAGGGCCCTGACGGAGAAAGGCAGGATTACGTGTGCAGGAAAGGTGCGTGTTGAGTGGGTGACGACGTTGAGACCACGTTGGGATCTTTAGTCCCAGGAAAGGCCCCTGGCGGGTGTGGGTCAATGTTCTCTACCCATCCCCCTTGGCGGGGGGAGGTTTTCACCATACAAAGCAGCAGCGCAATTATTCGTCGCCGGAGAGGTTGCATCTGCCCACAAGCTCCACCTGGCCAGGGTCCGCCCCTACTGTATTGCGCGTGTCAGTCAACAGAAGCTAAGACCTTCCAGAGAGACTACCTGCTATTTTCTACCCACGGGGAAGCAGTACAGCCGGAACCCTCCCCCGTTCCATCTCTAGGCTCTCTCTCAGGCCCCTCATACTTGTGATGTGTCTCAGGGGTAGAACGAAGAGATTCCTCTGAGTGAACACATACAGAGAGGCCAGAGATGCTGAGGAAGGGCGCCTTGCCTAGTGATATCCTAGCGTAAGTGGAAAAGAGGTACCTGCCTGCTGTCCCGGTGTGTCGAACGTGTTCACATCAGGGGTTGCCTACTGTGAAGTTATTCCCTGGGTGCCCTCGATTTTGTGGCCAAAGACGCAAGGGGCCGTTGTCTGTCCATGGGTAAAATGGAGGGCTCTGCGGAACTGGCCGGTTAGGCTGGACCTCTCCCATTGGCTGAGTGTTTGTGACTCGTCCCCGTCAGAAGTTCCGCCCAGCCTTCCGGTGGCTGTCAGCATGGTGATTGGGAAAGAAGCCTTAGGCCCCACACTCAGCCTTCACCTGGCCTACCTGGCCTCTTTCCCCTCATCTAGACCGCTGTGTGGATGAAAGAAAGGATGTCGGCCAGTGAGCACGTGTCCTGATTTCCTTGGAAGGATTAGGCTCCTTGCCTGGGCAGAAGACAGCCAAGGTCAGCCTGAGCCTAGACACCTAGTGACCTGTGACACTGCAGCCAGTGATAGATGTTGATGTCCACGCTCAGGTATCCGCAGGTGGCGGATTCAGTGTGGTGGGAAGAGAAGTGGAAGTAGAGATGACACACTCACGAGGGCACGGGTCAAAGGTCAGGGAAAATAGCTGAGGTCGTGGAGCTCTAGCGGAGCCAGTCCAGGGCCCAGGCCTCCCTGCTGTACGAGGCAAAGAGGTGATCCATATGCCGCCATCCGTAGACTGTGGACGGCTGGGGCCCTGGATGCCCGGATTTCGGCCTTGTCTACCGAGAAGCGACGCACACGCAGTGTGCCACCGGAGGCTGTGGAGCAGGAGAGGGCAAAATCTTGAAAATGGGGGCTTCAGTTGACTTTGCCTGTGCTCTCCTTTGGCTGAGTGACATCGTGTGTTTCCTAGCAGGTGAAGACATTCGTGGAGAGAGGCGGTTTCCATGCGTGCAGGCAAAGTGTGTGCTGAGATGATGAGTTGCTGGAGACCAGGGTGGACTCTTCAAACTCAGAATAGGCCTCTGGCAGGTATGTGTCAATGTTTTCTGCCCATGGCACTCAGCCGGTTATTTGCATAGAATGTTATCAGCGGAATTAGTAGTCTCCGGAGAGGCTGCCACTTGTCAGGGAGCTTCACCTGGCCAGGTCCGCCCGTGATGTAGCTCCCCAATCAATCACTACTCTCTGGACCTTCCAGATGGACTACCAGAACTTCTCTCCCCATGGGCAAGCAGTAGAGCCAGAGGCCTTCCCCCTTTGTTCTTTCGTCTCAAGGCCCTCTGTCAGGCACTCCAAGGTGTGAAGTGACAAGGGGGAGAAGGAAGAGATTTCAGAGAACGAAGACAAGCAGAGAGAGACAGAGAGAGGCAAGAGATGCTGAGTGGGGATGCCTTGCCTACTGATATCCTCAGGAAAGTGGGAAAGAGGTACCCGGCGTGCTCTGCCAATGCCCTGAAGCAGTCCGCACCAGGGGCTCCCTTGTGCCTGCGTAGCCTTTCCCGGGGTGTGCTCAAATCCTGTGGCCACTAGGGGTCATAGGTCACAATGGAGGGCCCTGTGTCATCTGCCTGGCGGGCCGTATCTCTGCCATTGGCTCAGTCTTGTCAGCAGGCCCATCCCAAGCTCCGCCCACTCTTGCGGTGGGGGGACTGTCTCTATGGTGATGGCAAAGAAGCCTTAGCCCCGCCCACCTGGCCTTGACTTCACCTACCTGGCCCTCTGACCCTCACTCAGACCTCTGTGTTGATAAAAATCAATGTCCGCCAGTGCCCAGGTGTCAGCATCTGGGATAAAGGATTCGGGACCTTGCCTGGGGCAGAAGGCAGCCTAGGTCAGCGGGTAGCTGGAAGTCTAGTGACTTGTGACACTGCTGCCAGTGACAAATGGTGACTCCCACACTCACATATCCCCTGGTGGCAGGATGCTAGTGATGGGTGGAGAAACATGGCTCCGGAGCACACGTTTAATGGGGCACCAGCCAAAGCAAAGGCCAGGGCCAGTAGTGGACGTGGTGGAGCTGAATGGCGAGCCAGTGAAGGGCCTAAGGATGTGGCGAACAGGTCATCCGTGTCCCCACGTCCATCAACCATTGCACTGCTGGGGCCCAGGCTGCCAGGATTTCGGCCTTGCCTTCGGAGCCCGGCCACATAGGCAGCCTTGCACCGCAGGCGGGGACATGTAGACAGCCAAAATTTGGGAACTGGCAGTGTTTCCTCGATTTCCCTGGCATCGGCCTTTTTGAGCGGCTTGCTTTTTTTCCTGGTAGGATAGGGCCCTGACGGAGAAAGGCAGGATTACGTGTGCAGGAAAGGTGCGTGTTGAGTGGGTGACGACGTTGAGACCACGTTGGGATCTTTAGTCCCAGGAAAGGCCCCTGGCGGGTGTGGGTCAATGTTCTCTACCCATCCCCCTTGGCGGGGGGAGGTTTTCACCATACAAAGCAGCAGCGCAATTATTCGTCGCCGTAGAGGTTGCATCTGCCCACAAGCTCCACCTGGCCAGCGTCCGCCCCTACTGTATTGCGCGTGTCAGTCAACAGAAGCTAAGACCTTCCAGAGAGACTACCTGCTATTTTCTACCCACGGGGAAGCAGTACAGCCGGAACCCTCCCCCGTTCCATCTCTAGGCTCTCTCTCAGGCCCCTCATACTTGTGATGTGTCTCAGGGGTAGAACGAAGAGATTCCTCTGAGTGAACACATACAGAGAGGCCAGAGATGCTGAGGAAGGGCGCCTTGCCTAGTGATATCCTAGCGTAAGTGGAAAAGAGGTACCTGCCTGCTGTCCCGGTGTGTCGAACGTGTTCACATCAGGGGTTGCCTACTGTGAAGTTATTCCCTGGGTGCCCTCGATTTTGTGGCCAAAGACGCAAGGGGCCGTTGTCTGTCCATGGGTAAAATGGAGGGCTCTGCGGAAGTGGCCGGTTAGGCTGGACCTCTCCCATTGGCTGAGTGTTTGTGACTCGTCCCCGTCAGAAGTTCCGCCCAGCCTTCCGGTGGCTGTCAGCATGGTGATTGGGAAAGAAGCCTTAGGCCCCACACTCAGCCTTCACCTGGCCTACCTGGCCTCTTTCCCCTCATCTAGACCGCTGTGTGGATGAAAGAAAGGATGTCGGCCAGTGAGCACGTGTCCTGATTTCCTTGGAAGGATTAGGCTCCTTGCCTGGGCAGAAGACAGCCAAGGTCAGCCTGAGCCTAGACACCTAGTGACCTGTGACACTGCAGCCAGTGATAGATGTTGATGTCCACGCTCAGGTATCCGCAGGTGGCGGATTCAGTGTGGTGGGAAGAGAAGTGGAAGTAGAGACGACACACTCACGAGGGCACGGGTCAAAGGTCAGGGAAAATAGCTGAGGTCGTGGAGCTCTAGCGGAGCCAGTCTAGGGCCCAGGCCTCCCTGCTGTACGAGGCAAAGAGGTGATCCATATGCCGCCATCCGTAGACTGTGGACGGCTGGGGCCCTGGATGCCCGGATTTCGGCCTTGTCTACCGAGAAGTGACGCACATGCAGTGTGCCACCGGAGGCTGTGGAGCAGGAGAGGGCAAAATCTTGAAAATGGGGGCTTCAGTTGACTTTGCCTGTGCTCTGCTTTGGCTGAGTGACATCGTGTGTTTCCTAGCAGGTGAAGACATTCGTGGAGAGAGGCGGTTTCCATGCGTGCAGGCAAAGTGTGTGCTGAGATGATGAGTTGCTGGAGACCAGGGTGGACTCTTCAAACTCAGAATAGGCCTCTGGCAGGTATGTGTCAATGTTTTCTGCCCATGGCACTCAGCCGGTTATTTGCATAGAATGTTATCAGCGGAATTAGTAGTCTCCGGAGAGGCTGCCACTTGTCAGGGAGCTTCACCTGGCCAGGTCCGCCCGTGATGTAGCTCCCCAATCAATCACTACTCTCTGGACCTTCCAGATGGACTACCAGAACTTCTCTCCCCATGGGCAAGCAGTAGAGCCAGAGGCCTTCCCCCTTTGTTCTTTCGTCTCAAGGCCCTCTGTCAGGCACTCCAAGGTGTGAAGTGACAAGGGGGAGAAGGAAGAGATTTCAGAGAACGAAGACAAGCAGAGAGAGACAGAGAGAGGCAAGAGATGCTGAGTGGGGATGCCTTGCCTACTGATATCCTCAGGAAAGTGGGAAAGAGGTACCTGGCGTGCTCTGCCAATGCCCTGAAGCAGTCCGCACCAGGGGCTCCCTTGTGCCTGCGTAGCCTTTCCCGGGGTGTGCTCAAATCCTGTGGCCACTAGGGGTCATAGGTCACAATGGAGGGCCCTGTGTCATCTGCCTGGCGGGCCGTATCTCTGCCATTGGCTCAGTCTTGTCAGCAGGCCCATCCCAAGCTCCGCCCACTCTTGCGGTGGGGGGACTGTCTCTATGGTGATGGCAAAGAAGCCTTAGCCCCGCCCACCTGGCCTTGACTTCACCTACCTGGCCCTCTGACCCTCACTCAGACCTCTGTGTTGATAAAAATCAATGTCCGCCAGTGCCCAGGTGTCAGCATCTGGGATAAAGGATTCGGGACCTTGCCTGGGGCAGAAGGCAGCCTAGGTCAGCGGGTAGCTGGAAGTCTAGTGACTTGTGACACTGCTGCCAGTGACAAATGGTGACTCCCACACTCACATATCCCCTGGTGGCAGGATGCTAGTGATGGGTGGAGAAACATGGCTCCGGAGCACACGTTTAATGGGGCACCAGCCAAAGCAAAGGCCAGGGCCAGTAGTGGACGTCGTGGAGCTGAATGGCGAGCCAGTGAAGGGCCTAAGGATGTGGCGAACAGGTCATCCGTGTCCCCACGTCCATCAACCATTGCACTGCTGGGGCCCAGGCTGCCAGGATTTCGGCCTTGCCTTCGGATCCCGGCCACATAGGCAGCCTTGCACCGGAGGCGGGGACGTGTAGACAGCAAAAATTTGGAAAGTGGCAGTGTTTCCTCGATTTCCCTGGCATCGGCCTTTTTGAGCGGCTTGCTTTTTTTCCTGGTAGGATAGGGCCCTGACGGAGAAAGGCAGGATTACGTGTGCAGGAAAGGTGTGTGTTGAGTGGGTGACGACGTTGAGACCACGTTGGGATCTTTAGTCCCAGGAAAGGCCCCTGGCGGGTGTGGGTCAATGTTCTCTACCCATCCCCCTTGGCGGGGGGAGGTTTTCACCATACAAAGCAGCAGCGCAATTATTCGTTGCCGGAGAGGTTGCATCTGCCCACAAGCTCCACCTGGCCAGGGTCCGCCCCTACTGTATTGCGCGTGTCAGTCAACAGAAGCTAAGACCTTCCAGAGAGACTACCTGCTATTTTCTACCCACGGGGAAGCAGTACAGCCGGAACCCTCCCCCGTTCCATCTCTAGGCTCTCTCTCAGGCCCCTCATACTTGTGATGTGTCTCAGGGGTAGAAAGAAGAGATTCCTCTGAGTGAACACATACAGAGAGGCCAGAGATGCTGAGGAAGGGCGCCTTGCCTAGTGATATCCTAGCGTAAGTGGAAAAGAGGTACCTGCCTGCTGTCCCGGTGTGTCGAACGTGTTCACATCAGGGGTTGCCTACTGTGAAGTTATTCCCTGGGTGCCCTCGATTTTGTGGCCAAAGACGCAAGGGGCCGTTGTCTGTCCATGGGTAAAATGGAGGGCTCTGCGGAACTGGCCGGTTAGGCTGGACCTCTCCCATTGGCTGAGTGTTTGTGACTCGTTCCCGTCAGAAGATCCGCCCAGCCTTCCGGTGGCTGTCACCATGGTGATTGGGAAAGAAGCCTTAGGCCCCACACTCAGGCTTCACCTGGCCTACCTGGCCTCTTTCCCCTCATCTAGACCGCTGTGTGGATGAAAGAAAGGATGTCGGCCAGTGAGCACGTGTCCTGATTTCCTTGGAAGGATTAGGCTCCTTGCCTGGGCAGAAGACAGCCAAGGTCAGCCTGAGCCTAGACACCTAGTGACCTGTGACACTGCAGCCAGTGATAGATGTTGATGTCCACGCTCAGGTATCCGCAGGTGGCGGATTCAGTGTGGTGGGAAGAGAAGTGGAAGTAGAGACGACACACTCACGAGGGCACGGGTCAAAGGTCAGGGAAAATAGCTGAGGTCGTGGAGCTCTAGCGGAGCCAGTCCAGGGCCCAGGTCTCCCTGCTGTACGAGGCAAAGAGGTGATCCATATGCCGCCATCCGTAGACTGTGGACGGCTGGGGCCCTGGATGCCCGGATTTCGGCCTTGTCTACCGAGAAGCGACGCACACGCAGTGTGCCACCGGAGGCTGTGGAGCAGGAGAGGGCAAAATCTTGAAAATGGGGGCTTCAGTTGACTTTGCCTGTGCTCTCCTTTGGCTGAGTGACATCGTGTGTTTCCTAGCAGGTGAAGACATTCGTGGAGAGAGGCGGTTTCCATGCGTGCAGGCAAAGTGTGTGCTGAGATGATGAGTTGCTGGAGACCAGGGTGGACTCTTCAGACTCAGAATAGGCCTCTGGCAGGTATGTGTCAATGTTTTCTGCCCATGGCACTCAGCCGGTTATTTGCATAGAATGTTATCAGCGGAATTAGTAGTCTCCGGAGAGGCTGCCACTTGTCAGGGAGCTTCACCTAGCCAGGTCCGCCCGTGATGTAGCTCCCCAATCAATCACTACTCTCTGGACCTTCCAGATGGACTACCAGAACTTCTCTCCCCATGGGCAAGCAGTAGAGCCAGAGGCCTTCCCCCTTTGTTCTTTCGTCTCAAGGCCCTCTGTCAGGCACTCCAAGGTGTGAAGTGACAAGGGGGAGAAGGAAGAGATTTCAGAGAACGAAGACAAGCAGAGAGAGACAGAGAGAGGCAAGAGATGCTGAGTGGGGATGCCTTGCCTACTGATATCCTCAGGAAAGTGGGAAAGAGGTACCTGGCGTGCTCTGCCAATGCCCTGAAGCAGTCCGCACCAGGGGCTCCCTTGTGCCTGCGTAGCCTTTCCCGGGGCGTGCTCAAATCCTGTGGCCACTAGGGGTCATAGGTCACAATGGAGGGCCCTGTGTCATCTGCCTGGCGGGCCGGATCTCTGCCATTGGCTCAGTCTTGTCAGCAGGCCCATCCCAAGCTCCGCCCACTCTTGCGGTGGGGGGAGTGTCTCTATGGTGATGGCAAAGAAGCCTTAGCCCCGCCCACCTGGCCTTGACTTCACCTACCTGGCCCTCTGACCCTCACTCAGACCTCTGTGTTGATAAAAATCAATGTCCGCCAGTGCCCAGGTGTCAGCATCTGGGATAAAGGATTCGGGACCTTGCCTGGGGCAGAAGGCAGCCTAGGTCAGCGGGTAGCTGGAAGTCTAGTGACTTGTGACACTGCTGCCAGTGACAAATGGTGACTCCCACACTCACATATCCCCTGGTGGCAGGATGCTAGTGATGGGTGGAGAAACATGGCTCCGGAGCACACGTTTAATGGGGCACCAGCCAAAGCAAAGGCCAGGGCCAGTAGTGGACGTCGTGGAGCTGAATGGCGAGCCAGTGAAGGGCCTAAGGATGTGGCGAACAGGTCATCCGTGTCCCCACGTCCATCAACCATTGCACTGCTGGGGCCCAGGCTGCCAGGATTTCGGCCTTGCCTTCGGATCCCGGCCACATAGGCAGCCTTGCACCGCAGGCGGGGACATGTAGACAGCCAAAATTTGGGAACTGGCAGTGTTTCCTCGATTTCCCTGGCATCGGCCTTTTTGAGCGGCTTGCTTTTTTTCCTGGTAGGATAGGGCCCTGACGGAGAAAGGCAGGATTACGTGTGCAGGAAAGGTGTGTGTTGAGTGGGTGACGACGTTGAGACCACGTTGGGATCTTTAGTCCCAGGAAAGGCCCCTGGCGGGTGTGGGTCAATGTTCTCTACCCATCCCCCTTGGCGGGGGGAGGTTTTCACCATACAAAGCAGCAGCGCAATTATTCGTCGCCGGAGAGGTTGCATCTGCCCACAAGCTCCACCTGGCCAGGGTCCGCCCCTACTGTATTGCGCGTGTCAGTCAACAGAAGCTAAGACCTTCCAGAGAGACTACCTGCTATTTTCTACCCACGGGGAAGCAGTACAGCCGGAACCCTCCCCCGTTCCATCTCTAGGCTCTCTCTCAGGCCCCTCATACTTGTGATGTGTCTCAGGGGTAGAAAGAAGAGATTCCTCTGAATGAACACCTACAGAGAGGCCGGAGATGCTGAGGAAGGGCGCCTTGCCTAGTGATATCCTAGCGTAAGTGGAAAAGAGGTACCTGCCTGCTGTCCCGGTGTGTCGAACGTGTTCACATCAGGGGTTGCCTACTGTGAAGTTATTCCCTGGGTGCCCTCGATTTTGTGGCCAAAGACGCAAGGGGCCGTTGTCTGTCCATGGGTAAAATGGAGGGCTCTGCGGAACTGGCCGGTTAGGCTGGACCTCTCCCATTGGCTGAGTGTTTGTGACTCGTCCCCGTCAGAAGTTCCGCCCAGCCTTCCGGTGGCTGTCAGCATGGTGATTGGGAAAGAAGCCTTAGGCCCCACACTCAGCCTTCACCTGGCCTACCTGGCCTCTTTCCCCTCATCTAGACCGCTGTGTGGATGAAAGAAAGGATGTCGGCCAGTGAGCACGTGTCCTGATTTCCTTGGAAGGATTAGGCTCCTTGCCTGGGCAGAAGACAGCCAAGGTCAGCCTGAGCCTAGACACCTAGTGACCTGTGACACTGCAGCCAGTGATAGATGTTGATGTCCACGCTCAGGTATCCGCAGGTGGCGGATTCAGTGTGGTGGGAAGAGAAGTGGAAGTAGAGATGACACACTCACGAGGGCACGGGTCAAAGGTCAGGGAAAATAGCTGAGGTCGTGGAGCTCTAGCGGAGCCAGTCTAGGGCCCAGGCCTCCCTGCTGTACGAGGCAAAGAGGTGATCCATATGCCGCCATCCGTAGACTGTGGACGGCTGGGGCCCTGGATGCCCAGATTTCGGCCTTGTCTACCGAGAAGTGACGCACACGCAGTGTGCCACCGGAGGCTGTGGAGCAGCAGAGGGCAAAATCTTGAAAATGGGGGCTTCAGTTGACTTTGCCTGTGCTCTCCTTTGGCTGAGTGACATCGTGTGTTTCCTAGCAGGTGAAGACATTCGTGGAGAGAGGCGGTTTCCATGCGTGCAGGCAAAGTGTGTGCTGAGATGATGAGTTGCTGGAGACCAGGGTGGACTCTTCAGACTCAGAATAGGCCTCTGGCAGGTATGTGTCAATGTTTTCTGCCCATGGCACTCAGCCGGTTATTTGCATAGAATGTTATCAGCGGAATTAGTAGTCTCCGGAGAGGCTGCCACTTGTCAGGGAGCTTCACCTGGCCAGGTCCGCCCGTGATGTAGCTCCCCAATCAATCACTACTCTCTGGACCTTCCAGATGGACTACCAGAACTTCTCTCCCCATGGGCAAGCAGTAGAGCCAGAGGCCTTCCCCCTTTGTTCTTTCGTCTCAAGGCCCTCTGTCAGGCACTCCAAGGTGTGAAGTGACAAGGGGGAGAAGGAAGAGATTTCAGAGAACGAAGACAAGCAGAGAGAGACAGAGAGAGGCAAGAGATGCTGAGTGGGGATGCCTTGCCTACTGATATCCTCAGGAAAGTGGGAAAGAGGTACCTGGCGTGCTCTGCCAATGCCCTGAAGCAGTCCGCACCAGGGGCTCCCTTGTGCCTGCGTAGCCTTTCCCGGGGCGTGCTCAAATCCTGTGGCCACTAGGGGTCATAGGTCACAATGGAGGGCCCTGTGTCATCTGCCTGGCGGGCCGGATCTCTGCCATTGGCTCAGTCTTGTCAGCAGGCCCATCCCAAGCTCCGCCCACTCTTGCGGTGGGGGGACTGTCTCTATGGTGATGGCAAAGAAGCCTTAGCCCCGCCCACCTGGCCTTGACTTCACCTACCTGGCCCTCTGACCCTCACTCAGACCTCTGTGTTGATAAAAATCAATGTCCGCCAGTGCCCAGGTGTCAGCATCTGGGATAAAGGATTCGGGACCTTGCCTGGGGCAGAAGGCAGCCTAGGTCAGCGGGTAGCTGGAAGTCTAGTGACTTGTGACACTGCTGCCAGTGACAAATGGTGACTCCCACACTCACATATCCCCTGGTGGCAGGATGCTAGTGATGGGTGGAGAAACATGGCTCCGGAGCACACGTTTAATGGGGCACCAGCCAAAGCAAAGGCCAGGGCCAGTAGTGGACGTCGTGGAGCTGAATGGCGAGCCAGTGAAGGGCCTAAGGATGTGGCGAACAGGTCATCCGTGTCCCCACGTCCATCAACCATTGCACTGCTGGGGCCCAGGCTGCCAGGATTTCGGCCTTGCCTTCGGAGCCCGGCCACATAGGCAGCCTTGCTCCGCAGGCGGGGACATGTAGACAGCCAAAATTTGGGAACTGGCAGTGTTTCCTCGATTTCCCTGGCATCGGCCTTTTTGAGCGGCTTGCTTTTTTTCCTGGTAGGATAGGGCCCTGACGGAGAAAGGCAGGATTACGTGTGCAGGAAAGGTGCGTGTTGAGTGGGTGACGACGTTGAGACCACGTTGGGATCTTTAGTCCCAGGAAAGGCCCCTGGCGGGTGTGGGTCAATGTTCTCTACCCATCCCCCTTGGCGGGGGGAGGTTTTCACCATACAAAGCAGCAGCGCAATTATTCGTCGCCGGAGAGGTTGCATCTGCCCACAAGCTCCACCTGGCCAGGGTCCGCCCCTACTGTATTGCGCGTGTCAGTCAACAGAAGCTAAGACCTTCCAGAGAGACTACCTGCTATTTTCTACCCACGGGGAAGCAGTACAGCCGGAACCCTCCCCCGTTCCATCTCTAGGCTCTCTCTCAGGCCCCTCATACTTGTGATGTGTCTCAGGGGTAGAACGAAGAGATTCCTCTGAGTGAACACATACAGAGAGGCCAGAGATGCTGAGGAAGGGCGCCTTGCCTAGTGATATTCTAGCGTAAGTGGAAAAGAGGTACCTGCCTGCTGTCCCGGTGTGTCGAACGTGTTCACATCAGGGGTTGCCTACTGTGAAGTTATTCCCTGGGTGCCCTCGATTTTGTGGCCAAAGACGCAAGGGGCCGTTGTCTGTCCATGGGTAAAATGGAGGGCTCTGCGGAAGTGGCCGGTTAGGCTGGACCTCTCCCATTGGCTGAGTGTTGGTGACTCGTCCCCGTCAGAAGTTCCGCCCAGCCTTCCGGTGGCTGTCAGCATGGTGATTGGGAAAGAAGCCTTAGGCCCCACACTCAGCCTTCACCTGGCCTACCTGGCCTCTTTCCCCTCATCTAGACCGCTGTGTGGATGAAAGAAAGGATGTCGGCCAGTGAGCACGTGTCCTGATTTCCTTGGAAGGATTAGGCTCCTTGCCTGGGCAGAAGACAGCCAAGGTCAGCCTGAGCCTAGACACCTAGTGACCTGTGACACTGCAGCCAGTGATAGATGTTGATGTCCACGCTCAGGTATCCGCAGGTGGCGGATTCAGTGTGGTGGGAAGAGAAGTGGAAGTAGAGACGACACACTCATGAGGGCACGGGTCAAAGGTCAGGGAAAATAGCTGAGGTCGTGGAGCTCTAGCGGAGCCAGTCTAGGGCCCAGGCCTCCCTGCTGTACGAGGCAAAGAGGTGATCCATATGCCGCCATCCGTAGACTGTGGACGGCTGGGGCCCTGGATGCCCAGATTTCGGCCTTGTCTACCGAGAAGTGACGCACATGCAGTGTGCCACCAGAGGCTGTGGAGCAGCAGAGGGCAAAATCTTGAAAATGGGGGCTTCAGTTGACTTTGCCTGTGCTCTCCTTTGGCTGAGTGACATCGTGTGTTTCCTAGCAGGTGAAGACATTCGTGGAGAGAGGCGGTTTCCATGCGTGCAGGCAAAGTGTGTGCTGAGATGATGAGTTGCTGGAGACCAGGGTTGACTCTTTAGATCCAGAATAGGCCTCTGGCAGGTATGTGTCAATGTTTTCTGCCCATGGCACTCAGCCGGTTATTTGCATAGAATGTTATCAGCGGAATTAGTAGTCTCCGGAGAGGCTGCCACTTGTCAGGGAGCTTCACCTGGCCAGGTCCGCTCGTGATGTAGCTCCCCAATCAATCACTACTCTCTGGACCTTCCAGATGGACTACCAGAACTTCTCTCCCCATGGGCAAGCAGTAGAGCCAGAGGCCTTCCCCCTTTGTTCTTTCGTCTCAAGGCCCTCTGTCAGGCACTCCAAGGTGTGAAGTGACAAGGGGGAGAAGGAAGAGATTTCAGAGAACGAAGACAAGCAGAGAGAGACAGAGAGAGGCAAGAGATGCTGAGTGGGGATGCCTTGCCTACTGATATCCTCAGGAAAGTGGGAAAGAGGTACCTGGCGTGCTCTGCCAATGCCCTGAAGCAGTCCGCACCAGGGGCTCCCTTGTGCCTGCGTAGCCTTTCCCGGGGTGTGCTCAAATCCTGTGGCCACTAGGGGTCATAGGTCACAATGGAGGGCCCTGTGTCATCTGCCTGGCGGGCCGGATCTCTGCCATTGGCTCAGTCTTGTCAGCAGGCCCATCCCAAGCTCCGCCCACTCTTGCGGTGGGGGGACTGTCTCTATGGTGATGGCAAAGAAGCCTTAGCCCCGCCCACCTGGCCTTGACTTCACCTACCTGGCCCTCTGACCCTCACTCAGACCTCTGTGTTGATAAAAATCAATGTCCGCCAGTGCCCAGGTGTCAGCATCTGGGATAAAGGATTCGGGACCTTGCCTGGGGCAGAAGGCAGCCTAGGTCAGCGGGTAGCTGGAAGTCTAGTGACTTGTGACACTGCTGCCAGTGACAAATGGTGACTCCCACACTCACATATCCCCTGGTGGCAGGATGCTAGTGATGGGTGGAGAAACATGGCTCCGGAGCACACGTTTAATGGGGCACCAGCCAAAGCAAAGGCCAGGGCCAGTAGTGGACGTGGTGGAGCTGAATGGCGAGCCAGTGAAGGGCCTAAGGATGTGGCGAACAGGTCATCCGTGTCCCCACGTCCATCAACCATTGCACTGCTGGGGCCCAGGCTGCCAGGATTTCGGCCTTGCCTTCGGAGCCCGGCCACATAGGCAGCCTTGCACCGCAGGCGGGGACATGTAGACAGCCAAAATTTGGGAACTGGCAGTGTTTCCTCGATTTCCCTGGCATCGGCCTTTTTGAGCGGCTTGCTTTTTTTCCTGGTAGGATAGGGCCCTGACGGAGAAAGGCAGGATTACGTGTGCAGGAAAGGTGCGTGTTGAGTGGGTGACGACGTTGAGACCACGTTGGGATCTTTAGTCCCAGGAAAGGCCCCTGGCGGGTGTGGGTCAATGTTCTCTACCCATCCCCCTTGGCGGGGGGAGGTTTTCACCATACAAAGCAGCAGCGCAATTATTCGTCGCCGGAGAGGTTGCATCTGCCCACAAGCTCCACCTGGCCAGGGTCCGCCCCTACTGTATTGCGCGTGTCAGTCAACAGAAGCTAAGACCTTCCAGAGAGACTACCTGCTATTTTCTACCCACGGGGAAGCAGTACAGCCGGAACCCTCCCCCGTTCCATCTCTAGGCTCTCTCTCAGGCCCCTCATACTTGTGATGTGTCTCAGGGGTAGAACGAAGAGATTCCTCTGAGTGAACACATACAGAGAGGCCAGAGATGCTGAGGAAGGGCGCCTTGCCTAGTGATATCCTAGCGTAAGTGGAAAAGAGGTACCTGCCTGCTGTCCCGGTGTGTCGAACGTGTTCACATCAGGGGTTGCCTACTGTGAAGTTATTCCCTGGGTGCCCTCGATTTTGTGGCCAAAGACGCAAGGGGCCGTTGTCTGTCCATGGGTAAAATGGAGGGCTCTGCGGAACTGGCCGGTTAGGCTGGACCTCTCCCATTGGCTGAGTGTTTGTGACTCGTCCCCGTCAGAAGTTCCGCCCAGCCTTCCGGTGGCTGTCAGCATGGTGATTGGGAAAGAAGCCTTAGGCCCCACACTCAGCCTTCACCTGGCCTACCTGGCCTCTTTCCCCTCATCTAGACCGCTGTGTGGATGAAAGAAAGGATGTCGGCCAGTGAGCACGTGTCCTGATTTCCTTGGAAGGATTAGGCTCCTTGCCTGGGCAGAAGACAGCCAAGGTCAGCCTGAGCCTAGACACCTAGTGACCTGTGACACTGCAGCCAGTGATAGATGTTGATGTCCACGCTCAGGTATCCGCAGGTGGCGGATTCAGTGTGGTGGGAAGAGAAGTGGAAGTAGAGACGACACACTCACGAGGGCACGGGTCAAAGGTCAGGGAAAATAGCTGAGGTCGTGGAGCTCTAGCGGAGCCAGTCCAGGGCCCAGGCCTCCCTGCTGTACGAGGCAAAGAGGTGATCCATATGCCGCCATCCGTAGACTGTGGACGGCTGGGGCCCTGGTTGCCCGGATTTCGGCCTTGTCTACCGAGAAGCGACGCACATGCAGTGTGCCACCGGAGGCTGTGGAGCAGGAGAGGGCAAAATCTTGAAAATGGGGGCTTCAGTTGACTTTGCCTGTGCTCTCCTTTGGCTGAGTGACATCGTGTGTTTCCTAGCAGGTGAAGACATTCGTGGAGAGAGGCGGTTTCCATGCGTGCAGGCAAAGTGTGTGCTGAGATGATGAGTTGCTGGAGACCAGGGTGGACTCTTCAGACTCAGAATAGGCCTCTGGCAGGTATGTGTCAATGTTTTCTGCCCATGGCACTCAGCCGGTTATTTGCATAGAATGTTATCAGCGGAATTAGTAGTCTCCGGAGAGGCTGCCACTTGTCAGGGAGCTTCACCTGGCCAGGTCCGCCCGTGATGTAGCTCCCCAATCAATCACTACTCTCTGGACCTTCCAGATGGACTATCAGAACTTCTCTCCCCATGGGCAAGCAGTAGAGCCAGAGGCCTTCCCCCTTTGTTCTTTCGTCTCAAGGCCCTCTGTCAGGCACTCCAAGGTGTGAAGTGACAAGGGGGAGAAGGAAGAGATTTCAGAGAACGAAGACAAGCAGAGAGAGACAGAGAGAGGCAAGAGATGCTGAGTGGGGATGCCTTGCCTACTGATATCCTCAGGAAAGTGGGAAAGAGGTACCTGGCGTGCTCTGCCAATGCCCTGAAGCAGTCCGCACCAGGGGCTCCCTTGTGCCTGCGTAGCCTTTCCCGGGGTGTGCTCAAATCCTGTGGCCACTAGGGGTCATAGGTCACAATGGAGGGCCCTGTGTCATCTGCCTGGCGGGCCGGATCTCTGCCATTGGCTCAGTCTTGTCAGCAGGCCCATCCCAAGCTCCGCCCACTCTTGCGGTGGGGGGACTGTCTCTATGGTGATGGCAAAGAAGCCTTAGCCCCGCCCACCTGGCCTTGACTTCACCTACCTGGCCCTCTGACCCTCACTCAGACCTCTGTGTTGATAAAAATCAATGTCCGCCAGTGCCCAGGTGTCAGCATCTGGGATAAAGGATTCGGGACCTTGCCTGGGGCAGAAGGCAGCCTAGGTCAGCGGGTAGCTGGAAGTCTAGTGACTTGTGACACTGCTGCCAGTGACAAATGGTGACTCCCACACTCACATATCCCCTGGTGGCAGGATGCTAGTGATGGGTGGAGAAACATGGCTCCGGAGCACACGTTTAATGGGGCACCAGCCAAAGCAAAGGCCAGGGCCAGTAGTGGACGTGGTGGAGCTGAATGGCGAGCCAGTGAAGGGCCTAAGGATGTGGCGAACAGGTCATCCGTGTCCCCACGTCCATCAACCATTGCACTGCTGGGGCCCAGGCTGCCAGGATTTCGGCCTTGCCTTCGGAGCCCGGCCACATAGGCAGCCTTGCACCGCAGGCGGGGACATGTAGACAGCCAAAATTTGGGAACTGGCAGTGTTTCCTCGATTTCCCTGGCATCGGCCTTTTTGAGCGGCTTGCTTTTTTTCCTGGTAGGATAGGGCCCTGACGGAGAAAGGCAGGATTACGTGTGCAGGAAAGGTGCGTGTTGAGTGGGTGACGACGTTGAGACCACGTTGGGATCTTTAGTCCCAGGAAAGGCCCCTGGCGGGTGTGGGTCAATGTTCTCTACCCATCCCCCTTGGCGGGGGGAGGTTTTCACCATACAAAGCAGCAGCGCAATTATTCGTCGCCGGAGAGGTTGCATCTGCCCACAAGCTCCACCTGGCCAGGGTCCGCCCCTACTGTATTGCGCGTGTCAGTCAACAGAAGCTAAGACCTTCCAGAGAGACTACCTGCTATTTTCTACCCACGGGGAAGCAGTACAGCCGGAACCCTCCCCCGTTCCATCTCTAGGCTCTCTCTCAGGCCCCTCATACTTGTGATGTGTCTCAGGGGTAGAACGAAGAGATTCCTCTGAGTGAACACATACAGAGAGGCCAGAGATGCTGAGGAAGGGCGCCTTGCCTAGTGATATCCTAGCGTAAGTGGAAAAGAGGTACCTGCCTGCTGTCCCGGTGTGTCGAACGTGTTCACATCAGGGGTTGCCTACTGTGAAGTTATTCCCTGGGTGCCCTCGATTTTGTGGCCAAAGACGCAAGGGGCCGTTGTCTGTCCATGGGTAAAATGGAGGGCTCTGCGGAACTGGCCGGTTAGGCTGGACCTCTCCCATTGGCTGAGTGTTTGTGACTCGTCCCCGTCAGAAGTTCCGCCCAGCCTTCCGGTGGCTGTCAGCATGGTGATTGGGAAAGAAGCCTTAGGCCCCACACTCAGCCTTCACCTGGCCTACCTGGCCTCTTTCCCCTCATCTAGACCGCTGTGTGGATGAAAGAAAGGATGTCGGCCAGTGAGCACGTGTCCTGATTTCCTTGGAAGGATTAGGCTCCTTGCCTGGGCAGAAGACAGCCAAGGTCAGCCTGAGCCTAGACACCTAGTGACCTGTGACACTGCAGCCAGTGATAGATGTTGATGTCCACGCTCAGGTATCCGCAGGTGGCGGATTCAGTGTGGTGGGAAGAGAAGTGGAAGTAGAGACGACACACTCACGAGGGCACGGGTCAAAGGTCAGGGAAAATAGCTGAGGTCGTGGAGCTCTAGCGGAGCCAGTCCAGGGCCCAGGCCTCCCTGCTGTACGAGGCAAAGAGGTGATCCATATGCCGCCATCCGTAGACTGTGGACGGCTGGGGCCCTGGATGCCCGGATTTCGGCCTTGTCTACCGAGAAGCGACGCACATGCAGTGTGCCACCGGAGGCTGTGGAGCAGGAGAGGGCAAAATCTTGAAAATGGGGGCTTCAGTTGACTTTGCCTGTGCTCTCCTTTGGCTGAGTGACATCGTGTGTTTCCTAGCAGGTGAAGACATTCGTGGAGAGAGGCGGTTTCCATGCGTGCAGGCAAAGTGTGTGCTGAGATGATGAGTTGCTGGAGACCAGGGTGGACTCTTCAGACTCAGAATAGGCCTCTGGCAGGTATGTGTCAATGTTTTCTGCCCATGGCACTCAGCCGGTTATTTGCATAGAATGTTATCAGCGGAATTAGTAGTCTCCGGAGAGGCTGCCACTTGTCAGGGAGCTTCACCTGGCCAGGTCCGCCCGTGATGTAGCTCCCCAATCAATCACTACTCTCTGGACCTTCCAGATGGACTACCAGAACTTCTCTCCCCATGGGCAAGCAGTAGAGCCAGAGGCCTTCCCCCTTTGTTCTTTCGTCTCAAGGCCCTCTGTCAGGCACTCCAAGGTGTGAAGTGACAAGGGGGAGAAGGAAGAGATTTCAGAGAACGAAGACAAGCAGAGAGAGACAGAGAGAGGCAAGAGATGCTGAGTGGGGATGCCTTGCCTACTGATATCCTCAGGAAAGTGGGAAAGAGGTACCTGGCGTGCTCTGCCAATGCCCTGAAGCAGTCCGCACCAGGGGCTCCCTTGTGCCTGCGTAGCCTTTCCCGGGGTGTGCTCAAATCCTGTGGCCACTAGGGGTCATAGGTCACAATGGAGGGCCCTGTGTCATCTGCCTGGCGGGCCGGATCTCTGCCATTGGCTCAGTCTTGTCAGCAGGCCCATCCCAAGCTCCGCCCACTCTTGCGGTGGGGGGACTGTCTCTATGGTGATGGCAAAGAAGCCTTAGCCCCGCCCACCTGGCCTTGACTTCACCTACCTGGCCCTCTGACCCTCACTCAGACCTCTGTGTTGATAAAAATCAATGTCCGCCAGTGCCCAGGTGTCAGCATCTGGGATAAAGGATTCGGGACCTTGCCTGGGGCAGAAGGCAGCCTAGGTCAGCGGGTAGCTGGAAGTCTAGTGACTTGTGACACTGCTGCCAGTGACAAATGGTGACTCCCACACTCACATATCCCCTGGTGGCAGGATGCTAGTGATGGGTGGAGAAACATGGCTCCGGAGCACACGTTTAATGGGGCACCAGCCAAAGCAAAGGCCAGGGCCAGTAGTGGACGTGGTGGAGCTGAATGGCGAGCCAGTGAAGGGCCTAAGGATGTGGCGAACAGGTCATCCGTGTCCCCACGTCCATCAACCATTGCACTGCTGGGGCCCAGGCTGCCAGGATTTCGGCCTTGCCTTCGGAGCCCGGCCACATAGGCAGCCTTGCACCGCAGGCGGGGACATGTAGACAGCCAAAATTTGGGAACTGGCAGTGTTTCCTCGATTTCCCTGGCATCGGCCTTTTTGAGCGGCTTGCTTTTTTTCCTGGTAGGATAGGGCCCTGACGGAGAAAGGCAGGATTACGTGTGCAGGAAAGGTGCGTGTTGAGTGGGTGACGACGTTGAGACCACGTTGGGATCTTTAGTCCCAGGAAAGGCCCCTGGCGGGTGTGGGTCAATGTTCTCTACCCATCCCCCTTGGCGGGGGGAGGTTTTCACCATACAAAGCAGCAGCGCAATTATTCGTCGCCGGAGAGGTTGCATCTGCCCACAAGCTCCACCTGGCCAGGGTCCGCCCCTACTGTATTGCGCGTGTCAGTCAACAGAAGCTAAGACCTTCCAGAGAGACTACCTGCTATTTTCTACCCACGGGGAAGCAGTACAGCCGGAACCCTCCCCCGTTCCATCTCTAGGCTCTCTCTCAGGCCCCTCATACTTGTGATGTGTCTCAGGGGTAGAACGAAGAGATTCCTCTGAGTGAACACATACAGAGAGGCCAGAGATGCTGAGGAAGGGCGCCTTGCCTAGTGATATCCTAGCGTAAGTGGAAAAGAGGTACCTGCCTGCTGTCCCGGTGTGTCGAACGTGTTCACATCAGGGGTTGCCTACTGTGAAGTTATTCCCTGGGTGCCCTCGATTTTGTGGCCAAAGACGCAAGGGGCCGTTGTCTGTCCATGGGTAAAATGGAGGGCTCTGCGGAACTGGCCGGTTAGGCTGGACCTCTCCCATTGGCTGAGTGTTTGTGACTCGTCCCCGTCAGAAGTTCCGCCCAGCCTTCCGGTGGCTGTCAGCATGGTGATTGGGAAAGAAGCCTTAGGCCCCACACTCAGCCTTCACCTGGCCTACCTGGCCTCTTTCCCCTCATCTAGACCGCTGTGTGGATGAAAGAAAGGATGTCGGCCAGTGAGCACGTGTCCTGATTTCCTTGGAAGGATTAGGCTCCTTGCCTGGGCAGAAGACAGCCAAGGTCAGCCTGAGCCTAGACACCTAGTGACCTGTGACACTGCAGCCAGTGATAGATGTTGATGTCCACGCTCAGGTATCCGCAGGTGGCGGATTCAGTGTGGTGGGAAGAGAAGTGGAAGTAGAGACGACACACTCACGAGGGCACGGGTCAAAGGTCAGGGAAAATAGCTGAGGTCGTGGAGCTCTAGCGGAGCCAGTCTAGGGCCCAGGCCTCCCTGCTGTACGAGGCAAAGAGGTGATCCATATGCCGCCATCCGTAGACTGTGGACGGCTGGGGCCCTGGATGCCCAGATTTCGGCCTTGTCTACCGAGAAGTGACGCACATGCAGTGTGCCACCAGAGGCTGTGGAGCAGCAGAGGGCAAAATCTTGAAAATGGGGGCTTCAGTTGACTTTGCCTGTGCTCTCCTTTGGCTGAGTGACATCGTGTGTTTCCTAGCAGGTGAAGACATTCGTGGAGAGAGGCGGTTTCCATGCGTGCAGGCAAAGTGTGTGCTGAGATGATGAGTTGCTGGAGACCAGGGTGGACTCTTCAGACTCAGAATAGGCCTCTGGCAGGTATGTGTCAATGTTTTCTGCCCATGGCACTCAGCCGGTTATTTGCATAGAATGTTATCAGCGGAATTAGTAGTCTCCGGAGAGGCTGCCACTTGTCAGGGAGCTTCACCTGGCCAGGTCCGCCCGTGATGTAGCTCCCCAATCAATCACTACTCTCTGGACCTTCCAGATGGACTACCAGAACTTCTCTCCCCATGGGCAAGCAGTAGAGCCAGAGGCCTTCCCCCTTTGTTCTTTCGTCTCAAGGCCCTCTGTCAGGCACTCCAAGGTGTGAAGTGACAAGGGGGAGAAGGAAGAGATTTCAGAGAACGAAGACAAGCAGAGAGAGACAGAGAGAGGCAAGAGATGCTGAGTGGGGATGCCTTGCCTACTGATATCCTCAGGAAAGTGGGAAAGAGGTACCTGGCGTGCTCTGCCAATGCCCTGAAGCAGTCCGCACCAGGGGCTCCCTTGTGCCTGCGTAGCCTTTCCCGGGGTGTGCTCAAATCCTGTGGCCACTAGGGGTCATAGGTCACAATGGAGGGCCCTGTGTCATCTGCCTGGCGGGCCGGATCTCTGCCATTGGCTCAGTCTTGTCAGCAGGCCCATCCCAAGCTCCGCCCACTCTTGCGGTGGGGGGACTGTCTCTATGGTGATGGCAAAGAAGCCTTAGCCCCGCCCACCTGGCCTTGACTTCACCTACCTGGCCCTCTGACCCTCACTCAGACCTCTGTGTTGATAAAAATCAATGTCCGCCAGTGCCCAGGTGTCAGCATCTGGGATAAAGGATTCGGGACCTTGCCTGGGGCAGAAGGCAGCCTAGGTCAGCGGGTAGCTGGAAGTCTAGTGACTTGTGACACTGCTGCCAGTGACAAATGGTGACTCCCACACTCACATATCCCCTGGTGGCAGGATGCTAGTGATGGGTGGAGAAACATGGCTCCGGAGCACACGTTTAATGGGGCACCAGCCAAAGCAAAGGCCAGGGCCAGTAGTGGACGTGGTGGAGCTGAATGGCGAGCCAGTGAAGGGCCTAAGGATGTGGCGAACAGGTCATCCGTGTCCCCACGTCCATCAACCATTGCACTGCTGGGGCCCAGGCTGCCAGGATTTCGGCCTTGCCTTCGGAGCCCGGCCACATAGGCAGCCTTGCACCGCAGGCGGGGACATGTAGACAGCCAAAATTTGGGAACTGGCAGTGTTTCCTCGATTTCCCTGGCATCGGCCTTTTTGAGCGGCTTGCTTTTTTTCCTGGTAGGATAGGGCCCTGACGGAGAAAGGCAGGATTACGTGTGCAGGAAAGGTGCGTGTTGAGTGGGTGACGACGTTGAGACCACGTTGGGATCTTTAGTCCCAGGAAAGGCCCCTGGCGGGTGTGGGTCAATGTTCTCTACCCATCCCCCTTGGCGGGGGGAGGTTTTCACCATACAAAGCAGCAGCGCAATTATTCGTCGCCGGAGAGGTTGCATCTGCCCACAAGCTCCACCTGGCCAGGGTCCGCCCCTACTGTATTGCGCGTGTCAGTCAACAGAAGCTAAGACCTTCCAGAGAGACTACCTGCTATTTTCTACCCACGGGGAAGCAGTACAGCCGGAACCCTCCCCCGTTCCATCTCTAGGCTCTCTCTCAGGCCCCTCATACTTGTGATGTGTCTCAGGGGTAGAACGAAGAGATTCCTCTGAGTGAACACATACAGAGAGGCCAGAGATGCTGAGGAAGGGCGCCTTGCCTAGTGATATCCTAGCGTAAGTGGAAAAGAGGTACCTGCCTGCTGTCCCGGTGTGTCGAACGTGTTCACATCAGGGGTTGCCTACTGTGAAGTTATTCCCTGGGTGCCCTCGATTTTGTGGCCAAAGACGCAAGGGGCCGTTGTCTGTCCATGGGTAAAATGGAGGGCTCTGCGGAACTGGCCGGTTAGGCTGGACCTCTCCCATTGGCTGAGTGTTTGTGACTCGTCCCCGTCAGAAGTTCCGCCCAGCCTTCCGGTGGCTGTCAGCATGGTGATTGGGAAAGAAGCCTTAGGCCCCACACTCAGCCTTCACCTGGCCTACCTGGCCTCTTTCCCCTCATCTAGACCGCTGTGTGGATGAAAGAAAGGATGTCGGCCAGTGAGCACGTGTCCTGATTTCCTTGGAAGGATTAGGCTCCTTGCCTGGGCAGAAGACAGCCAAGGTCAGCCTGAGCCTAGACACCTAGTGACCTGTGACACTGCAGCCAGTGATAGATGTTGATGTCCACGCTCAGGTATCCGCAGGTGGCGGATTCAGTGTGGTGGGAAGAGAAGTGGAAGTAGAGACGACACACTCACGAGGGCACGGGTCAAAGGTCAGGGAAAATAGCTGAGGTCGTGGAGCTCTAGCGGAGCCAGTCCAGGGCCCAGGCCTCCCTGCTGTACGAGGCAAAGAGGTGATCCATATGCCGCCATCCGTAGACTGTGGACGGCTGGGGCCCTGGATGCCCGGATTTCGGCCTTGTCTACCGAGAAGCGACGCACATGCAGTGTGCCACCGGAGGCTGTGGAGCAGGAGAGGGCAAAATCTTGAAAATGGGGGCTTCAGTTGACTTTGCCTGTGCTCTCCTTTGGCTTAGTGACATCGTGTGTTTCCTAGCAGGTGAAGACATTCGTGGAGAGAGGCGGTTTCCATGCGTGCAGGCAAAGTGTGTGCTGAGATGATGAGTTGCTGGAGACCAGGGTGGACTCTTCAGACTCAGAATAGGCCTCTGGCAGGTATGTGTCAATGTTTTCTGCCCATGGCACTGAGCCGGTTATTTGCATAGAATGTTATCAGCGGAATTAGTAGTCTCCGGAGAGGCTGCCACTTGTCAGGGAGCTTCACCTGGCCAGGTCCGCCCGTGATGTAGCTCCCCAATCAATCACTACTCTCTGGACCTTCCAGATGGACTACCAGAACTTCTCTCCCCATGGGCAAGCAGTAGAGCCAGAGGTCTTCCCCCTTTGTTCTTTCGTCTCAAGGCCCTCTGTCAGGCACTCCAAGGTGTGAAGTGACAAGGGGGAGAAGGAAGAGATTTCAGAGAACGAAGACAAGCAGAGAGAGACAGAGAGAGGCAAGAGATGCTGAGTGGGGATGCCTTGCCTACTGATATCCTCAGGAAAGTGGGAAAGAGGTACCTGGCGTGCTCTGCCAATGCCCTGAAGCAGTCCGCACCAGGGGCTCCCTTGTGCCTGCGTAGCCTTTCCCGGGGTGTGCTCAAATCCTGTGGCCACTAGGGGTCATAGGTCACAATGGAGGGCCCTGTGTCATCTGCCTGGCGGGCCGGATCTCTGCCATTGGCTCAGTCTTGTCAGCAGGCCCATCCCAAGCTCCGCCCACTCTTGCGGTGGGGGGACTGTCTCTATGGTGATGGCAAAGAAGCCTTAGCCCCGCCCACCTGGCCTTGACTTCACCTACCTGGCCCTCTGACCCTCACTCAGACCTCTGTGTTGATAAAAATCAATGTCCGCCAGTGCCCAGGTGTCAGCATCTGGGATAAAGGATTCGGGACCTTGCCTGGGGCAGAAGGCAGCCTAGGTCAGCGGGTAGCTGGAAGTCTAGTGACTTGTGACACTGCTGCCAGTGACAAATGGTGACTCCCACACTCACATATCCCCTGGTGGCAGGATGCTAGTGATGGGTGGAGAAACATGGCTCCGGAGCACACGTTTAATGGGGCACCAGCCAAAGCAAAGGCCAGGGCCAGTAGTGGACGTGGTGGAGCTGAATGGCGAGCCAGTGAAGGGCCTAAGGATGTGGCGAACAGGTCATCCGTGTCCCCACGTCCATCAACCATTGCACTGCTGGGGCCCAGGCTGCCAGGATTTCGGCCTTGCCTTCGGAGCCCGGCCACATAGGCAGCCTTGCACCGCAGGCGGGGACATGTAGACAGCCAAAATTTGGGAACTGGCAGTGTTTCCTCGATTTCCCTGGCATCGGCCTTTTTGAGCGGCTTGCTTTTTTTCCTGGTAGGATAGGGCCCTGACGGAGAAAGGCAGGATTACGTGTGCAGGAAAGGTGCGTGTTGAGTGGGTGACGACGTTGAGACCACGTTGGGATCTTTAGTCCCAGGAAAGGCCCCTGGCGGGTGTGGGTCAATGTTCTCTACCCATCCCCCTTGGCGGGGGGAGGTTTTCACCATACAAAGCAGCAGCGCAATTATTCGTCGCCGGAGAGGTTGCATCTGCCCACAAGCTCCACCTGGCCAGGGTCCGCCCCTACTGTATTGCGCGTGTCAGTCAACAGAAGCTAAGACCTTCCAGAGAGACTACCTGCTATTTTCTACCCACGGGGAAGCAGTACAGCCGGAACCCTCCCCCGTTCCATCTCTAGGCTCTCTCTCAGGCCCCTCATACTTGTGATGTGTCTCAGGGGTAGAACGAAGAGATTCCTCTGAGTGAACACATACAGAGAGGCCAGAGATGCTGAGGAAGGGCGCCTTGCCTAGTGATATCCTAGCGTAAGTGGAAAAGAGGTACCTGCCTGCTGTCCCGGTGTGTCGAACGTGTTCACATCAGGGGTTGCCTACTGTGAAGTTATTCCCTGGGTGCCCTCGATTTTGTGGCCAAAGACGCAAGGGGCCGTTGTCTGTCCATGGGTAAAATGGAGGGCTCTGCGGAACTGGCCGGTTAGGCTGGACCTCTCCCATTGGCTGAGTGTTTGTGACTCGTCCCCGTCAGAAGTTCCGCCCAGCCTTCCGGTGGCTGTCAGCATGGTGATTGGGAAAGAAGCCTTAGGCCCCACACTCAGCCTTCACCTGGCCTACCTGGCCTCTTTCCCCTCATCTAGACCGCTGTGTGGATGAAAGAAAGGATGTCGGCCAGTGAGCACGTGTCCTGATTTCCTTGGAAGGATTAGGCTCCTTGCCTGGGCAGAAGACAGCCAAGGTCAGCCTGAGCCTAGACACCTAGTGACCTGTGACACTGCAGCCAGTGATAGATGTTGATGTCCACGCTCAGGTATCCGCAGGTGGCGGATTCAGTGTGGTGGGAAGAGAAGTGGAAGTAGAGACGACACACTCACGAGGGCACGGGTCAAAGGTCAGGGAAAATGGCTGAGGTCGTGGAGCTCTAGCGGAGCCAGTCTAGGGCCCAGGCCTCCCTGCTGTACGAGGCAAAGAGGTGATCCATATGCCGCCATCCGTAGACTGTGGACGGCTGGGGCCCTGGATGCCCAGATTTCGGCCTTGTCTACCGAGAAGTGACGCACATGCAGTGTGCCACCAGAGGCTGTGGAGCAGCAGAGGGCAAAATCTTGAAAATGGGGGCTTCAGTTGACTTTGCCTGTGCTCTCCTTTGGCTGAGTGACATCGTGTGTTTCCTAGCAGGTGAAGACATTCGTGGAGAGAGGCGGTTTCCATGCGTGCAGGCAAAGTGTGTGCTGAGATGATGAGTTGCTGGAGACCAGGGTGGACTCTTCAGACCCAGAATAGGCCTCTGGCAGGTATGTGTCAATGTTTTCTGCCCATGGCACTCAGCCGGTTATTTGCATAGAATGTTATCAGCGGAATTAGTAGTCTCCGGAGAGGCTGCCACTTGTCAGGGAGCTTCACCTGGCCAGGTCCGCCCGTGATGTAGCTCCCCAATCAATCACTACTCTCTGGACCTTCCAGATGGACTACCAGAACTTCTCTCCCCATGGGCAAGCAGTAGAGCCAGAGGACTTCCCCCTTTGTTCTTTCGTCTCAAGGCCCTCTGTCAGGCACTCCAAGGTGTGAAGTGACAAGGGGGAGAAGGAAGAGATTTCAGAGAACGAAGACAAGCAGAGAGAGACAGAGAGAGGCAAGAGATGCTGAGTGGGGATGCCTTGCCTACTGATATCCTCAGGAAAGTGGGAAAGAGGTACCTGGCGTGCTCTGCCAATGCCCTGAAGCAGTCCGCACCAGGGGCTCCCTTGTGCCTGCGTAGCCTTTCCCGGGGTGTGCTCAAATCCTGTGGCCACTAGGGGTCATAGGTCACAATGGAGGGCCCTGTGTCATCTGCCTGGCGGGCCGGATCTCTGCCATTGGCTCAGTCTTGTCAGCAGGCCCATCCCAAGCTCCGCCCACTCTTGCGGTGGGGGGACTGTCTCTATGGTGATGGCAAAGAAGCCTTAGCCCCGCCCACCTGGCCTTGACTTCACCTACCTGGCCCTCTGACCCTCACTCAGACCTCTGTGTTGATAAAAATCAATGTCCGCCAGTGCCCAGGTGTCAGCATCTGGGATAAAGGATTCGGGACCTTGCCTGGGGCAGAAGGCAGCCTAGGTCAGCGGGTAGCTGGAAGTCTAGTGACTTGTGACACTGCTGCCAGTGACAAATGGTGACTCCCACACTCACATATCCCCTGGTGGCAGGATGCTAGTGATGGGTGGAGAAACATGGCTCCGGAGCACACGTTTAATGGGGCACCAGCCAAAGCAAAGGCCAGGGCCAGTAGTGGACGTGGTGGAGCTGAATGGCGAGCCAGTGAAGGGCCTAAGGATGTGGCGAACAGGTCATCCGTGTCCCCACGTCCATCAACCATTGCACTGCTGGGGCCCAGGCTGCCAGGATTTCGGCCTTGCCTTCGGAGCCCGGCCACATAGGCAGCCTTGCACCGCAGGCGGGGACATGTAGACAGCCAAAATTTGGGAACTGGCAGTGTTTCCTCGATTTCCCTGGCATCGGCCTTTTTGAGCGGCTTGCTTTTTTTCCTGGTAGGATAGGGCCCTGACGGAGAAAGGCAGGATTACGTGTGCAGGAAAGGTGCGTGTTGAGTGGGTGACGACGTTGAGACCACGTTGGGATCTTTAGTCCCAGGAAAGGCCCCTGGCGGGTGTGGGTCAATGTTCTCTACCCATCCCCCTTGGCGGGGGGAGGTTTTCACCATACAAAGCAGCAGCGCAATTATTCGTCGCCGGAGAGGTTGCATCTGCCCACAAGCTCCACCTGGCCAGGGTCCGCCCCTACTGTATTGCGCGTGTCAGTCAACAGAAGCTAAGACCTTCCAGAGAGACTACCTGCTATTTTCTACCCACGGGGAAGCAGTACAGCCGGAACCCTCCCCCGTTCCATCTCTAGGCTCTCTCTCAGGCCCCTCATACTTGTGATGTGTCTCAGGGGTAGAACGAAGAGATTCCTCTGAGTGAACACATACAGAGAGGCCAGAGATGCTGAGGAAGGGCGCCTTGCCTAGTGATATCCTAGCGTAAGTGGAAAAGAGGTACCTGCCTGCTGTCCCGGTGTGTCGAACGTGTTCACATCAGGGGTTGCCTACTGTGAAGTTATTCCCTGGGTGCCCTCGATTTTGTGGCCAAAGACGCAAGGGGCCGTTGTCTGTCCATGGGTAAAATGGAGGGCTCTGCGGAACTGGCCGGTTAGGCTGGACCTCTCCTATTGGCTGAGTGTTTGTGACTCGTCCCCGTCAGAAGTTCCGCCCAGCCTTCCGGTGGCTGTCACCATGGTGATTGGGAAAGAAGCCTTAGGCCCCACACTCAGCCTTCACCTGGCCTACCTGGCCTCTTTCCCCTCATCTAGACCGCTGTGTGGATGAAAGAAAGGATGTCGGCCAGTGAGCACGTGTCCTGATTTCCTTGGAAGGATTAGGCTCCTTGCCTGGGCAGAAGACAGCCAAGGTCAGCCTGAGCCTAGACACCTAGTGACCTGTGACACTGCAGCCAGTGATAGATGTTGATGTCCACGCTCAGGTATCCGCAGGTGGCGGATTCAGTGTGGTGGGAAGAGAAGTGGAAGTAGAGACGACACACTCACGAGGGCACGGGTCAAAGGTCAGGGAAAATAGCTGAGGTCGTGGAGCTCTAGCGGAGCCAGTCTAGGGCCCAGGCCTCCCTGCTGTACGAGGCAAAGAGGTGATCCATATGCCGCCATCCGTAGACTGTGGACGGCTGGGGCCCTGGATGCCCAGATTTCGGCCTTGTCTACCGAGAAGTGACGCACATGCAGTGTGCCACCGGAGGCTGTGGAGCAGCAGAGGGCAAAATCTTGAAAATGGGGGCTTCAGTTGACTTTGCCTGTGCTCTCCTTTGGCTGAGTGACATCGTGTGTTTCCTAGCAGGTGAAGACATTCGTGGAGAGAGGCGGTTTCCATGCGTGCAGGCAAAGTGTGTGCTGAGATGATGAGTTGCTGGAGACCAGGGTGGACTCTTCAGACCCAGAATAGGCCTCTGGCAGGTATGTGTCAATGTTTTCTGCCCATGGCACTCAGCCGGTTATTTGCATAGAATGTTATCAGCGGAATTAGTAGTCTCCGGAGAGGCTGCCACTTGTCAGGGAGCTTCACCTGACCAGGTCCGCTCGTGATGTAGCTCCCCAATCAATCACTACTCTCTGGACCTTCCAGATGGACTACCAGAACTTCTCTCCCCATGGGCAAGCAGTAGAGCCAGAGGCCTTCCCCCTTTGTTCTTTCGTCTCAAGGCCCTCTGTCAGGCACTCCAAGGTGTGAAGTGACAAGGGGGAGAAGGAAGAGATTTCAGAGAACGAAGACAAGCAGAGAGAGACAGAGAGAGGCAAGAGATGCTGAGTGGGGATGCCTTGCCTACTGATATCCTCAGGAAAGTGGGAAAGAGGTACCTGGCGTGCTCTGCCAATGCCCTGAAGCAGTCCGCACCAGGGGCTCCCTTGTGCCTGCGTAGCCTTTCCCGGGGTGTGCTCAAATCCTGTGGCCACTAGGGGTCATAGGTCACAATGGAGGGCCCTGTGTCATCTGCCTGGCGGGCCGGATCTCTGCCATTGGCTCAGTCTTGTCAGCAGGCCCATCCCAAGCTCCGCCCACTCTTGCGGTGGGGGGACTGTCTCTATGGTGATGGCAAAGAAGCCTTAGCCCCGCCCACCTGGCCTTGACTTCACCTACCTGGCCCTCTGACCCTCACTCAGACCTCTGTGTTGATAAAAATCAATGTCCGCCAGTGCCCAGGTGTCAGCATCTGGGATAAAGGATTCGGGACCTTGCCTGGGGCAGAAGGCAGCCTAGGTCAGCGGGTAGCTGGAAGTCTAGTGACTTGTGACACTGCTGCCAGTGACAAATGGTGACTCCCACACTCACATATCCCCTGGTGGCAGGATGCTAGTGATGGGTGGAGAAACATGGCTCCGGAGCACACGTTTAATGGGGCACCAGCCAAAGCAAAGGCCAGGGCCAGTAGTGGACGTGGTGGAGCTGAATGGCGAGCCAGTGAAGGGCCTAAGGATGTGGCGAACAGGTCATCCGTGTCCCCACGTCCATCAACCATTGCACTGCTGGGGCCCAGGCTGCCAGGATTTCGGCCTTGCCTTCGGAGCCCGGCCACATAGGCAGCCTTGCACCGCAGGCGGGGACATGTAGACAGCCAAAATTTGGGAACTGGCAGTGTTTCCTCGATTTCCCTGGCATCGGCCTTTTTGAGCGGCTTGCTTTTTTTCCTGGTAGGATAGGGCCCTGACGGAGAAAGGCAGGATTACGTGTGCAGGAAAGGTGCGTGTTGAGTGGGTGACGACGTTGAGACCACGTTGGGATCTTTAGTCCCAGGAAAGGCCCCTGGCGGGTGTGGGTCAATGTTCTCTACCCATCCCCCTTGGCGGGGGGAGGTTTTCACCATACAAAGCAGCAGCGCAATTATTCGTCGCCGGAGAGGTTGCATCTGCCCACAAGCTCCACCTGGCCAGGGTCCGCCCCTACTGTATTGCGCGTGTCAGTCAACAGAAGCTAAGACCTTCCAGAGAGACTACCTGCTATTTTCTACCCACGGGGAAGCAGTACAGCCGGAACCCTCCCCCGTTCCATCTCTAGGCTCTCTCTCAGGCCCCTCATACTTGTGATGTGTCTCAGGGGTAGAACGAAGAGATTCCTCTGAGTGAACACATACAGAGAGGCCAGAGATGCTGAGGAAGGGCGCCTTGCCTAGTGATATCCTAGCGTAAGTGGAAAAGAGGTACCTGCCTGCTGTCCCGGTGTGTCGAACGTGTTCACATCAGGGGTTGCCTACTGTGAAGTTATTCCCTGGGTGCCCTCGATTTTGTGGCCAAAGACGCAAGGGGCCGTTGTCTGTCCATGGGTAAAATGGAGGGCTCTGCGGAACTGGCCGGTTAGGCTGGACCTCTCCCATTGGCTGAGTGTTTGTGACTCGTCCCCGTCAGAAGTTCCGCCCAGCCTTCCGGTGGCTGTCAGCATGGTGATTGGGAAAGAAGCCTTAGGCCCCACACTCAGCCTTCACCTGGCCTACCTGGCCTCTTTCCCCTCATCTAGACCGCTGTGTGGATGAAAGAAAGGATGTCGGCCAGTGAGCACGTGTCCTGATTTCCTTGGAAGGATTAGGCTCCTTGCCTGGGCAGAAGACAGCCAAGGTCAGCCTGAGCCTAGACACCTAGTGACCTGTGACACTGCAGCCAGTGATAGATGTTGATGTCCACGCTCAGGTATCCGCAGGTGGCGGATTCAGTGTGGTGGGAAGAGAAGTGGAAGTAGAGATGACACACTCACGAGGGCACGGGTCAAAGGTCAGGGAAAATAGCTGAGGTCGTGGAGCTCTAGCGGAGCCAGTCTAGGGCCCAGGCCTCCCTGCTGTACGAGGCAAAGAGGTTATCCATATGCCGCCCTCCGTAGACTGTGGACGGCTGGGGCCCTGGATGCCCAGATTTCGGCCTTGTCTACCGAGAAGTGACGCACATGCAGTGTGCCACCGGAGGCTGTGGAGCAGCAGAGGGCAAAATCTTGAAAACGGGGGCTTCAGTTGACTTTGCCTGTGCTCTCCTTTGGCTGAGTGACATCGTGTGTTTCCTAGCAGGTGAAGACATTCGTGGAGAGAGGCGGTTTCCATGCGTGCAGGCAAAGTGTGTGCTGAGATGATGAGTTGCTGGAGACCAGGGTGGACTCTTCAGACCCAGAATAGGCCTCTGGCAGGTATGTGTCAATGTTTTCTGCCCATGGCACTCAGCCGGTTATTTGCATAGAATGTTATCAGCGGAATTAGTAGTCTCCGGAGAGGCTGCCACTTGTCAGGGAGCTTCACCTGGCCAGGTCCGCCCGTGATGTAGCTCCCCAATCAATCACTACTCTCTAGACCTTCCAGATGGACTACCAGAACTTCTCTCCCCATGGGCAAGCAGTAGAGCCAGAGGCCTTCCCCCTTTGCTCTTTGGTCTCTAGGCCCTCTGTCAGGCACTCCAAGGTGTGAAGTGACAAGGGGGAGAAGGAAGAGATTTCAGAGAACGAAGACAAGCAGAGAGAGACAGAGAGAGGCAAGAGATGCTGAGTGGGGATGCCTTGCCTACTGATATCCTCAGGAAAGTGGGAAAGAGGTACCTGGCGTGCTCTGCCAATGCCCTGAAGCAGTCCGCACCAGGGGCTCCCTTGTGCCTGCGTAGCCTTTCCCGGGGTGTGCTCAAATCCTGTGGCCACTAGGGGTCATAGGTCACAATGGAGGGCCCTGTGTCATCTGCCTGGCGGGCCGGATCTCTGCCATTGGCTCAGTCTTGTCAGCAGGCCCATCCCAAGCTCCGCCCACTCTTGCGGTGGGGGGACTGTCTCTATGGTGATGGCAAAGAAGCCTTAGCCCCGCCCACCTGGCCTTGACTTCACCTACCTGGCCCTCTGACCCTCACTCAGACCTCTGTGTTGATAAAAATCAATGTCCGCCAGTGCCCAGGTGTCAGCATCTGGGATAAAGGATTCGGGACCTTGCCTGGGGCAGAAGGCAGCCTAGGTCAGCGGGTAGCTGGAAGTCTAGTGACTTGTGACACTGCTGCCAGTGACAAATGGTGACTCCCACACTCACATATCCCCTGGTGGCAGAATGCTAGTGATGGGTGGAGAAACATGGCTCCGGAGCACACGTTTAATGGGGCACCAGCCAAAGCAAAGGCCAGGGCCAGTAGTGGACGTCGTGGAGCTGAATGGCGAGCCAGTGAAGGGCCCAAGGATCCCTCCTGTATGTGGCGAACAGGTCATCCGTGTCCCCACGTCCATCAACCATTGCACTGCTGGGGCCCAGGCTGCCAGGATTTCGGCCTTGCCTTCGGAGCCCGGCCACTTAGGCAGCCTTGCACCGCAGGCGGGGACGTGTAGACAGCAAAAATTTGGGAATTGGCAGTGTTTCCTCGATTTCCCTGGCATCGGCCTTTTTGAGTGGCTTGATTTTTTTCCTGGTAGGATAGGGCCCTGACGGAGAAAGGCAGGATTACTTGTGCAGGAAAGGTGCGTGTTGAGTGGGTGACGACGTTGAGACCATGTTGGGATCTTTAGTCCCAGGAAAGGCCCCTGGCGGGTGTGGGTCAATGTTCTCTACCCATCCCCCTTGGCGGGGGGAGGTTTTCACCATACAAAGCAGCAGCGCAATTATTCGTCGCCGGAGAGGTTGCATCTGCCCACAAGCTCCACCTGGCCAGGGTCCGCCCCTACTGTATTGCGCGTGTCAGTCAACAGAAGCTAAGACCTTCCAGAGAGACTACCTGCTATTTTCTACCCACGGGGAAGCAGTACAGCCGGAACCCTCCCCCGTTCCATCTCTAGGCTCTCTCTCAGGCCCCTCATACTTGTGATGTGTCTCAGGGGTAGAACGAAGAGATTCCTCTGAGTGAACACATACAGAGAGGCCAGAGATGCTGAGGAAGGGCGCCTTGCCTAGTGATATCCTAGCGTAAGTGGAAAAGAGGTACCTGCCTGCTGTCCCGGTGTGTCGAACGTGTTCACATCAGGGGTTGCCTACTGTGAAGTTATTCCCTGGGTGCCCTCGATTTTGTGGCCAAAGACGCAAGGGGCCGTTGTCTGTCCATGGGTAAAATGGAGGGCTCTGCGGAACTGGCCGGTTAGGCTGGACCTCTCCTATTGGCTGAGTGTTTGTGACTCGTCCCCGTCCGAAGTTCCGCCCAGCCTTCCGGTGGCTGTCACCATGGTGATTGGGAAAGAAGCCTTAGGCCCCACACTCAGCCTTCACCTGGCCTACCTGGCCTCTTTCCCCTCATCTAGACCGCTGTGTGGATGAAAGAAAGGATGTCGGCCAGTGAGCACGTGTCCTGATTTCCTTGGAAGGATTAGGCTCCTTGCCTAGGCAGAAGACAGCCAAGGTCAGCCTGAGCCTAGACACCTAGTGACCTGTGACACTGCAGCCAGTGATAGATGTTGATGTCCACGCTCAGGTATCCGCAGGTGGCGGATTCAGTGTGGTGGGAAGAGAAGTGGAAGTAGAGATGACACACTCACGAGGGCACGGGTCAAAGGTCAGGGAAAATAGCTGAGGTCGTGGAGCTCTAGCGGAGCCAGTCTAGGGCCCAGGCCTCCCTGCTGTACGAGGCAAAGAGGTGATCCATATGCCGCCATCCGTAGACTGTGGACGGCTGGGGCCCTGGATGCCCAGATTTCGGCTTTGTCTACCGAGAAGTGACGCACATGCAGTGTGCCACCAGAGGCTGTGGAGCAGCAGAGGGCAAAATCTTGAAAATGGGGGCTTCAGTTGACTTTGCCTGTGCTCTCCTTTGGCTGAGTGACATCGTGTGTTTCCTAGCAGGTGAAGACATTCGTGGAGAGAGGCGGTTTCCATGCGTGCAGGCAAAGTGTGTGCTGAGATGATGAGTTGCTGGAGACCAGGGTGGACTCTTCAGACCCAGAATAGGCCTCTGGCAGGTATGTGTCAATGTTTTCTGCCCATGGCACTCAGCCGGTTATTTGCATAGAATGTTATCAGCGGAATTAGTAGTCTCCGGAGAGGCTGCCACTTGTCAGGGAGCTTCACCTGGCCAGGTCCGCTCGTGATGTAGCTCCCCAATCAATCACTACTCTCTGGACCTTCCAGATGGACTACCAGAACTTCTCTCCCCATGGGCAAGCAGTAGAGCCAGAGGCCTTCCCCCTTTGTTCTTTCGTCTCAAGGCCCTCTGTCAGGCACTCCAAGGTGTGAAGTGACAAGGGGGAGAAGGAAGAGATTTCAGAGAACGAAGACAAGCAGAGAGAGACAGAGAGAGGCAAGAGATGCTGAGTGGGGATGCCTTGCCTACTGATATCCTCAGGAAAGTGGGAAAGAGGTACCTGGCGTGCTCTGCCAATGCCCTGAAGCAGTCCGCACCAGGGGCTCCCTTGTGCCTGCGTAGCCTTTCCCGGGGTGTGCTCAAATCCTGTGGCCACTAGGGGTCATAGGTCACAATGGAGGGCCCTGTGTCATCTGCCTGGCGGGCCGGATCTCTGCCATTGGCTCAGTCTTGTCAGCAGGCCCATCCCAAGCTCCGCCCACTCTTGCGGTGGGGGGACTGTCTCTATGGTGATGGCAAAGAAGCCTTAGCCCCGCCCACCTGGCCTTGACTTCACCTACCTGGCCCTCTGACCCTCACTCAGACCTCTGTGTTGATAAAAATCAATGTCCGCCAGTGCCCAGGTGTCAGCATCTGGGATAAAGGATTCGGGACCTTGCCTGGGGCAGAAGGCAGCCTAGGTCAGCGGGTAGCTGGAAGTCTAGTGACTTGTGACACTGCTGCCAGTGACAAATGGTGACTCCCACACTCACATATCCCCTGGTGGCAGGATGCTAGTGATGGGTGGAGAAACATGGCTCCGGAGCACACGTTTAATGGGGCACCAGCCAAAGCAAAGGCCAGGGCCAGTAGTGGACGTGGTGGAGCTGAATGGCGAGCCAGTGAAGGGCCTAAGGATGTGGCGAACAGGTCATCCGTGTCCCCACGTCCATCAACCATTGCACTGCTGGGGCCCAGGCTGCCAGGATTTCGGCCTTGCCTTCGGAGCCCGGCCACATAGGCAGCCTTGCACCGCAGGCGGGGACATGTAGACAGCCAAAATTTGGGAACTGGCAGTGTTTCCTCGATTTCCCTGGCATCGGCCTTTTTGAGCGGCTTGCTTTTTTTCCTGGTAGGATAGGGCCCTGACGGAGAAAGGCAGGATTACGTGTGCAGGAAAGGTGCGTGTTGAGTGGGTGACGACGTTGAGACCACGTTGGGATCTTTAGTCCCAGGAAAGGCCCCTGGCGGGTGTGGGTCAATGTTCTCTACCCATCCCCCTTGGCGGGGGGAGGTTTTCACCATACAAAGCAGCAGCGCAATTATTCGTCGCCGGAGAGGTTGCATCTGCCCACAAGCTCCACCTGGCCAGGGTCCGCCCCTACTGTATTGCGCGTGTCAGTCAACAGAAGCTAAGACCTTCCAGAGAGACTACCTGCTATTTTCTACCCACGGGGAAGCAGTACAGCCGGAACCCTCCCCCGTTCCATCTCTAGGCTCTCTCTCAGGCCCCTCATACTTGTGATGTGTCTCAGGGGTAGAACGAAGAGATTCCTCTGAGTGAACACATACAGAGAGGCCAGAGATGCTGAGGAAGGGCGCCTTGCCTAGTGATATCCTAGCGTAAGTGGAAAAGAGGTACCTGCCTGCTGTCCCGGTGTGTCGAACGTGTTCACATCAGGGGTTGCCTACTGTGAAGTTATTCCCTGGGTGCCCTCGATTTCGTGGCCAAAGACGCAAGGGGCCGTTGTCTGTCCATGGGTAAAATGGAGGGCTCTGCGGAACTGGCCGGTTAGGCTGGACCTCTCCCATTGGCTGAGTGTTTGTGACTCGTCCCTGTCAGAAGTTCCGCCCAGCCTTCCGGTGGCTGTCACCATGGTGATTGGGAAAGAAGCCTTAGGCCCCACACTCAGCCTTCACCTGGCCTACCTGGCCTCTTTCCCCTCATCTAGACCGCTGTGTGGATGAAAGAAAGGATGTCGGCCAGTGAGCACGTGTCCTGATTTCCTTGGAAGGATTAGGCTCCTTGCCTGGGCAGAAGACAGCCAAGGTCAGCCTGAGCCTAGACACCTAGTGACCTGTGACACTGCAGCCAGTGATAGATGTTGATGTCCACGCTCAGGTATCCGCAGGTGGCGGATTCAGTGTGGTGGGAAGAGAAGTGGAAGTAGAGACGACACACTCACGAGGGCACGGGTCAAAGGTCAGGGAAAATAGCTGAGGTCGTGGAGCTCTAGCGGAGCCAGTCTAGGGCCCAGGCCTCCCTGCTGTACGAGGCAAAGAGGTGATCCATATGCCGCCATCCGTAGACTGTGGACGGCTGGGGCCCTGGATGCCCGGATTTCGGCCTTGTCTACCGAGAAGCGACGCACATGCAGTGTGCCACCGGAGGCTGTGGAGCAGGAGAGGGCAAAATCTTGAAAATGGGGGCTTCAGTTGACTTTGCCTGTGCTCTCCTTTGGCTGAGTGACATCGTGTGTTTCCTAGCAGGTGAAGACATTCGTGGAGAGAGGCGGTTTCCATGCGTGCAGGCAAAGTGTGTGCTGAGATGATGAGTTGCTGGAGACCAGGGTGGACTCTTCAGACTCAGAATAGGCCTCTGGCAGGTATGTGTCAATGTTTTCTGCCCATGGCACTCAGCCGGTTATTTGCATAGAATGTTATCAGCGGAATTAGTAGTCTCCGGAGAGGCTGCCACTTGTCAGGGAGCTTCACCTGGCCAGGTCCGCCCGTGATGTAGCTCCCCAATCAATCACTACTCTCTGGACCTTCCAGATGGACTACCAGAACTTCTCTCCCCATGGGCAAGCAGTAGAGCCAGAGGCCTTCCCCCTTTGTTCTTTCGTCTCAAGGCCCTCTGTCAGGCACTCCAAGGTGTGAAGTGACAAGGGGGAGAAGGAAGAGATTTCAGAGAACGAAGACAAGCAGAGAGAGACAGAGAGAGGCAAGAGATGCTGAGTGGGGATGCCTTGCCTACTGATATCCTCAGGAAAGTGGGAAAGAGGTACCTGGCGTGCTCTGCCAATGCCCTGAAGCAGTCCGCACCAGGGGCTCCCTTGTGCCTGCGTAGCCTTTCCCGGGGCGTGCTCAAATCCTGTGGCCACTAGGGGTCATAGGTCACAATGGAGGGCCCTGTGTCATCTGCCTGGCGGGCCGGATCTCTGCCATTGGCTCAGTCTTGTCAGCAGGCCCATCCCAAGCTCCGCCCACTCTTGCGGTGGGGGAACTGTCTCTATGGTGATGGCAAAGAAGCCTTAGCCCCGCCCACCTGGCCTTGACTTCACCTACCTGGCCCTCTGACCCTCACTCAGACCTCTGTGTTGATAAAAATCAATGTCCGCCAGTGCCCAGGTGTCAGCATCTGGGATAAAGGATTCGGGACCTTGCCTGGGGCAGAAGGCAGCCTAGGTCAGCGGGTAGCTGGAAGTCTAGTGACTTGTGACACTGCTGCCAGTGACAAATGGTGACTCCCACACTCACATATCCCCTGGTGGCAGGATGCTAGCGATGGGTGGAGAAACATGGCTCCGGAGGACACGTTTAATGGGGCACCAGCCAAAGCAAAGGCCAGGGCCAGTAGTGGACGTGGTGGAGCTGAATGGCGAGCCAGTGAAGGGCCTAAGGATGTGGCGAACAGGTCATCCGTGTCCCCACGTCCATCAACCATTGCACTGCTGGGGCCCAGGCTGCCAGGATTTCGGCCTTGCCTTCGGAGCCCGGCCACTTAGGCAGCCTTGCACCGCAGGCGGGGACGTGTAGACAGCAAAAATTTGGGAACTGGCAGTGTTTCCTCGATTTCCCTGGCATCGGCCTTTTTGAGCGGCTTGCTTTTTTTCCTGGTAGGATAGGGCCCTGACGGAGAAAGGCAGGATTACGTGTGCAGGAAAGGTGCGTGTTGAGTGGGTGACGACGTTGAGACCACGTTGGGATCTTTAGTCCCAGGAAAGGCCCCTGGCGGGTGTGGGTCAATGTTCTCTACCCATCCCCCTTGGCGGGGGGAGGTTTTCACCATACAAAGCAGCAGCGCAATTATTCGTCGCCGGAGAGGTTGCATCTGCCCACAAGCTCCACCTGGCCAGGGTCCGCCCCTACTGTATTGCGCGTGTCAGTCAACAGAAGCTAAGACCTTCCAGAGAGACTACCTGCT
The DNA here is from genome assembly GCF_030014295.1 of Loxodonta africana. Lineage (NCBI taxonomy): Eukaryota > Metazoa > Chordata > Mammalia > Proboscidea > Elephantidae > Loxodonta > Loxodonta africana. The sequence goes on from NW_026975074.1 coordinate 864,334, forward strand.
ATTTTCTACCCACGGGGAAGCAGTACAGCCGGAACCCTCCCCCGTTCCATCTCTAGGCTCTCTCTCAGGCCCCTCATACTTGTGATGTGTCTCAGGGGTAGAACGAAGAGATTCCTCTGAGTGAACACATACAGAGAGGCCAGAGATGCTGAGGAAGGGCGCCTTGCCTAGTGATATCCTAGCGTAAGTGGAAAAGAGGTACCTGCCTGCTGTCCCGGTGTGTCGAACGTGTTCACATCAGGGGTTGCCTACTGTGAAGTTATTCCCTGGGTGCCCTCGATTTCGTGGCCAAAGACGCAAGGGGCCGTTGTCTGTCCATGGGTAAAATGGAGGGCTCTGCGGAACTGGCCGGTTAGGCTGGACCTCTCCCATTGGCTGAGTGTTTGTGACTCGTCCCTGTCAGAAGTTCCGCCCAGCCTTCCGGTGGCTGTCAGCATGGTGATTGGGAAAGAAGCCTTAGGCCCCACACTCAGCCTTCACCTGGCCTACCTGGCCTCTTTCCCCTCATCTAGACCGCTGTGTGGATGAAAGAAAGGATGTCGGCCAGTGAGCACGTGTCCTGATTTCCTTGGAAGGATTAGGCTCCTTGCCTGGGCAGAAGACAGCCAAGGTCAGCCTGAGCCTAGACACCTAGTGACCTGTGACACTGCAGCCAGTGATAGATGTTGATGTCCACGCTCAGGTATCCGCAGGTGGCGGATTCAGTGTGGTGGGAAGAGAAGTGGAAGTAGAGACGACACACTCACGAGGGCACGGGTCAAAGGTCAGGGAAAATAGCTGAGGTCGTGGAGCTCTAGCGGAGCCAGTCTAGGGCCCAGGCCTCCCTGCTGTACGAGGCAAAGAGGTGATCCATATGCCGCCATCCGTAGACTGTGGACGGCTGGGGCCCTGGATGCCCGGATTTCGGCCTTGTCTACCGAGAAGCGACGCACATGCAGTGTGCCACCGGAGGCTGTGGAGCAGGAGAGGGCAAAATCTTGAAAATGGGGGCTTCAGTTGACTTTGCCTGTGCTCTCCTTTGGCTGAGTGACATCGTGTGTTTCCTAGCAGGTGAAGACATTCGTGGAGAGAGGCGGTTTCCATGCGTGCAGGCAAAGTGTGTGCTGAGATGATGAGTTGCTGGAGACCAGGGTGGACTCTTCAGACTCAGAATAGGCCTCTGGCAGGTATGTGTCAATGTTTTCTGCCCATGGCACTCAGCCGGTTATTTGCATAGAATGTTATCAGCGGAATTAGTAGTCTCCGGAGAGGCTGCCACTTGTCAGGGAGCTTCACCTGGCCAGGTCCGCCCGTGATGTAGCTCCCCAATCAATCACTACTCTCTGGACCTTCCAGATGGACTACCAGAACTTCTCTCCCCATGGGCAAGCAGTAGAGCCAGAGGCCTTCCCCCTTTGTTCTTTCGTCTCAAGGCCCTCTGTCAGGCACTCCAAGGTGTGAAGTGACAAGGGGGAGAAGGAAGAGATTTCAGAGAACGAAGACAAGCAGAGAGAGACAGAGAGAGGCAAGAGATGCTGAGTGGGGATGCCTTGCCTACTGATATCCTCAGGAAAGTGGGAAAGAGGTACCTGGCGTGCTCTGCCAATGCCCTGAAGCAGTCCGCACCAGGGGCTCCCTTGTGCCTGCGTAGCCTTTCCCGGGGCGTGCTCAAATCCTGTGGCCACTAGGGGTCATAGGTCACAATGGAGGGCCCTGTGTCATCTGCCTGGCGGGCCGGATCTCTGCCATTGGCTCAGTCTTGTCAGCAGGCCCATCCCAAGCTCCGCCCACTCTTGCGGTGGGGGAACTGTCTCTATGGTGATGGCAAAGAAGCCTTAGCCCCGCCCACCTGGCCTTGACTTCACCTACCTGGCCCTCTGACCCTCACTCAGACCTCTGTGTTGATAAAAATCAATGTCCGCCAGTGCCCAGGTGTCAGCATCTGGGATAAAGGATTCGGGACCTTGCCTGGGGCAGAAGGCAGCCTAGGTCAGCGGGTAGCTGGAAGTCTAGTGACTTGTGACACTGCTGCCAGTGACAAATGGTGACTCCCACACTCACATATCCCCTGGTGGCAGGATGCTAGTGATGGGTGGAGAAACATGGCTCCGGAGCACACGTTTAATGGGGCACCAGCCAAAGCAAAGGCCAGGGCCAGTAGTGGACGTGGTGGAGCTGAATGGCGAGCCAGTGAAGGGCCTAAGGATGTGGCGAACAGGTCATCCGTGTCCCCACGTCCATCAACCATTGCACTGCTGGGGCCCAGGCTGCCAGGATTTCGGCCTTGCCTTCGGAGCCCGGCCACTTAGGCAGCCTTGCACCGCAGGCGGGGACGTGTAGACAGCAAAAATTTGGGAACTGGCAGTGTTTCCTCGATTTCCCTGGCATCGGCCTTTTTGAGCGGCTTGCTTTTTTTCCTGGTAGGATAGGGCCCTGACGGAGAAAGGCAGGATTACGTGTGCAGGAAAGGTGCGTGTTGAGTGGGTGACGACGTTGAGACCACGTTGGGATCTTTAGTCCCAGGAAAGGCCCCTGGCGGGTGTGGGTCAATGTTCTCTACCCATCCCCCTTGGCGGGGGGAGGTTTTCACCATACAAAGCAGCAGCGCAATTATTCGTCGCCGGAGAGGTTGCATCTGCCCACAAGCTCCACCTGGCCAGGGTCCGCCCCTACTGTATTGCGCGTGTCAGTCAACAGAAGCTAAGACCTTCCAGAGAGACTACCTGCTATTTTCTACCCACGGGGAAGCAGTACAGCCGGAACCCTCCCCCGTTCCATCTCTAGGCTCTCTCTCAGGCCCCTCATACTTGTGATGTGTCTCAGGGGTAGAACGAAGAGATTCCTCTGAGTGAACACATACAGAGAGGCCAGAGATGCTGAGGAAGGGCGCCTTGCCTAGTGATATCCTAGCGTAAGTGGAAAAGAGGTACCTGCCTGCTGTCCCGGTGTGTCGAACGTGTTCACATCAGGGGTTGCCTACTGTGAAGTTATTCCCTGGGTGCCCTCGATTTCGTGGCCAAAGACGCAAGGGGCCGTTGTCTGTCCATGGGTAAAATGGAGGGCTCTGCGGAACCGGCCGGTTAGGCTGGACCTCTCCCATTGGCTGAGTGTTTGTGACTCGTCCCTGTCAGAAGTTCCGCCCAGCCTTCCGGTGGCTGTCAGCATGGTGATTGGGAAAGAAGCCTTAGGCCCCACACTCAGCCTTCACCTGGCCTACCTGGCCTCTTTCCCCTCATCTAGACCGCTGTGTGGATGAAAGAAAGGATGTCGGCCAGTGAGCACGTGTCCTGATTTCCTTGGAAGGATTAGGCTCCTTGCCTGGGCAGAAGACAGCCAAGGTCAGCCTGAGCCTAGACACCTAGTGACCTGTGACACTGCAGCCAGTGATAGATGTTGATGTCCACGCTCAGGTATCCGCAGGTGGCGGATTCAGTGTGGTGGGAAGAGAAGTGGAAGTAGAGACGACACACTCACGAGGGCACGGGTCAAAGGTCAGGGAAAATAGCTGAGGTCGTGGAGCTCTAGCGGAGCCAGTCTAGGGCCCAGGCCTCCCTGCTGTACGAGGCAAAGAGGTGATCCATATGCCGCCATCCGTAGACTGTGGACGGCTGGGGCCCTGGATGCCCGGATTTCGGCCTTGTCTACCGAGAAGCGACGCACATGCAGTGTGCCACCGGAGGCTGTGGAGCAGGAGAGGGCAAAATCTTGAAAATGGGGGCTTCAGTTGACTTTGCCTGTGCTCTCCTTTGGCTGAGTGACATCGTGTGTTTCCTAGCAGGTGAAGACATTCGTGGAGAGAGGCGGTTTCCATGCGTGCAGGCAAAGTGTGTGCTGAGATGATGAGTTGCTGGAGACCAGGGTGGACTCTTCAGACTCAGAATAGGCCTCTGGCAGGTATGTGTCAATGTTTTCTGCCCATGGCACTCAGCCGGTTATTTGCATAGAATGTTATCAGCGGAATTAGTAGTCTCCGGAGAGGCTGCCACTTGTCAGGGAGCTTCACCTGGCCAGGTCCGCCCGTGATGTAGCTCCCCAATCAATCACTACTCTCTGGACCTTCCAGATGGACTACCAGAACTTCTCTCCCCATGGGCAAGCAGTAGAGCCAGAGGCCTTCCCCCTTTGTTCTTTCGTCTCAAGGCCCTCTGTCAGGCACTCCAAGGTGTGAAGTGACAAGGGGGAGAAGGAAGAGATTTCAGAGAACGAAGACAAGCAGAGAGAGACAGAGAGAGGCAAGAGATGCTGAGTGGGGATGCCTTGCCTACTGATATCCTCAGGAAAGTGGGAAAGAGGTACCTGGCGTGCTCTGCCAATGCCCTGAAGCAGTCCGCACCAGGGGCTCCCTTGTGCCTGCGTAGCCTTTCCCGGGGCGTGCTCAAATCCTGTGGCCACTAGGGGTCATAGGTCACAATGGAGGGCCCTGTGTCATCTGCCTGGCGGGCCGGATCTCTGCCATTGGCTCAGTCTTGTCAGCAGGCCCATCCCAAGCTCCGCCCACTCTTGCGGTGGGGGGACTGTCTCTATGGTGATGGCAAAGAAGCCTTAGCCCCGCCCACCTGGCCTTGACTTCACCTACCTGGCCCTCTGACCCTCACTCAGACCTCTGTGTTGATAAAAATCAATGTCCGCCAGTGCCCAGGTGTCAGCATCTGGGATAAAGGATTCGGGACCTTGCCTGGGGCAGAAGGCAGCCTAGGTCAGCGGGTAGCTGGAAGTCTAGTGACTTGTGACACTGCTGCCAGTGACAAATGGTGACTCCCACACTCACATATCCCCTGGTGGCAGGATGCTAGTGATGGGTGGAGAAACATGGCTCCGGAGCACACGTTTAATGGGGCACCAGCCAAAGCAAAGGCCAGGGCCAGTAGTGGACGTGGTGGAGCTGAATGGCGAGCCAGTGAAGGGCCTAAGGATGTGGCGAACAGGTCATCCGTGTCCCCACGTCCATCAACCATTGCACTGCTGGGGCCCAGGCTGCCAGGATTTCGGCCTTGCCTTCGGAGCCCGGCCACTTAGGCAGCCTTGCACCGCAGGCGGGGACGTGTAGACAGCAAAAATTTGGGAACTGGCAGTGTTTCCTCGATTTCCCTGGCATCGGCCTTTTTGAGTAACTTGATTTTTTTCCTGGTAGGATAGGGCCCTGACGGAGAAAGGCAGGATTACGTGTGCAGGAAAGGTGCGTGTTGAGTGGGTGACGACGTTGAGACCATGTTGGGATCTTTAGTCCCAGGAAAGGCCCCTGGCGGGTGTGGGTCAATGTTCTCTACCCATCCCCCTTGGCGGGGGGAGGTTTTCACCATACAAAGCAGCAGCGCAATTATTCGTCGCCGGAGAGGTTGCATCTGCCCACAAGCTCCACCTGGCCAGGGTCCGCCCCTACTGTATTGCGCGTGTCAGTCAACAGAAGCTAAGACCTTCCAGAGAGACTACCTGCTATTTTCTACCCACGGGGAAGCAGTACAGCCGGAACCCTCCCCCGTTCCATCTCTAGGCTCTCTCTCAGGCCCCTCATACTTGTGATGTGTCTCAGGGGTAGAACGAAGAGATTCCTCTGAGTGAACACATACAGAGAGGCCAGAGATGCTGAGGAAGGGCGCCTTGCCTAGTGATATCCTAGCGTAAGTGGAAAAGAGGTACCTGCCTGCTGTCCCGGTGTGTCGAACGTGTTCACATCAGGGGTTGCCTACTGTGAAGTTATTCCCTGGGTGCCCTCGATTTTGTGGCCAAAGACGCAAGGGGCCGTTGTCTGTCCATGGGTAAAATGGAGGGCTCTGCGGAACTGGCCGGTTAGGCTGGACCTCTCCTATTGGCTGAGTGTTTGTGACTCGTCCCCGTCCGAAGTTCCGCCCAGCCTTCCGGTGGCTGTCACCATGGTGATTGGGAAAGAAGCCTTAGGCCCCACACTCAGCCTTCACCTGGCCTACCTGGCCTCTTTCCCCTCATCTAGACCGCTGTGTGGATGAAAGAAAGGATGTCGGCCAGTGAGCACGTGTCCTGATTTCCTTGGAAGGATTAGGCTCCTTGCCTGGGCAGAAGACAGCCAAGGTCAGCCTGAGCCTAGACACCTAGTGACCTGTGACACTGCAGCCAGTGATAGATGTTGATGTCCACGCTCAGGTATCCGCAGGTGGCGGATTCAGTGTGGTGGGAAGAGAAGTGGAAGTAGAGATGACACACTCACGAGGGCACGGGTCAAAGGTCAGGGAAAATAGCTGAGGTCGTGGAGCTCTAGCGGAGCCAGTCTAGGGCCCAGGCCTCCCTGCTGTACGAGGCAAAGAGGTTATCCATATGCCGCCCTCCGTAGACTGTGGACGGCTGGGGCCCTGGATGCCCGGATTTCGGCCTTGTCTACCGAGAAGTGACGCACATGCAGTGTGCCACCGGAGGCTGTGGAGCAGCAGAGGGCAAAATCTTGAAAACGGGGGCTTCAGTTGACTTTGCCTGTGCTCTCCTTTGGCTGAGTGACATCGTGTGTTTCCTAGCAGGTGAAGACATTCGTGGAGAGAGGCGGTTTCCATGCGTGCAGGCAAAGTGTGTGCTGAGATGATGAGTTGCTGGAGACCAGGGTGGACTCTTCAGACCCAGAATAGGCCTCTGGCAGGTATGTGTCAATGTTTTCTGCCCATGGCACTCAGCCGGTTATTTGCATAGAATGTTATCAGCGGAATTAGTAGTCTCCGGAGAGGCTGCCACTTGTCAGGGAGCTTCACCTGGCCAGGTCCGCCCGTGATGTAGCTCCCCAATCAATCACTACTCTCTAGACCTTCCAGATGGACTACCAGAACTTCTCTCCCCATGGGCAAGCAGTAGAGCCAGAGGCCTTCCCCCTTTGCTCTTTGGTCTCTAGGCCCTCTGTCAGGCACTCCAAGGTGTGAAGTGACAAGGGGGAGAAGGAAGAGATTTCAGAGAACGAAGACAAGCAGAGAGAGACAGAGAGAGGCAAGAGATGCTGAGTGGGGATGCCTTGCCTACTGATATCCTCAGGAAAGTGGGAAAGAGGTACCTGGCGTGCTCTGCCAATGCCCTGAAGCAGTCCGCACCAGGGGCTCCCTTGTGCCTGCGTAGCCTTTCCCGGGGTGTGCTCAAATCCTGTGGCCACTAGGGGTCATAGGTCACAATGGAGGGCCCTGTGTCATCTGCCTGGCGGGCCGGATCTCTGCCATTGGCTCAGTCTTGTCAGCAGGCCCATCCCAAGCTCCGCCCACTCTTGCGGTGGGGGGACTGTCTCTATGGTGATGGCAAAGAAGCCTTAGCCCCGCCCACCTGGCCTTGACTTCACCTACCTGGCCCTCTGACCCTCACTCAGACCTCTGTGTTGATAAAAATCAATGTCCGCCAGTGCCCAGGTGTCAGCATCTGGGATAAAGGATTCGGGACCTTGCCTGGGGCAGAAGGCAGCCTAGGTCAGCGGGTAGCTGGAAGTCTAGTGACTTGTGACACTGCTGCCAGTGACAAATGGTGACTCCCACACTCACATATCCCCTGGTGGCAGAATGCTAGTGATGGGTGGAGAAACATGGCTCCGGAGCACACGTTTAATGGGGCACCAGCCAAAGCAAAGGCCAGGGCCAGTAGTGGACGTCGTGGAGCTGAATGGCGAGCCAGTGAAGGGCCCAAGGATCCCTCCTGTATGTGGCGAACAGGTCATCCGTGTCCCCACGTCCATCAACCATTGCACTGCTGGGGCCCAGGCTGCCAGGATTTCGGCCTTGCCTTCGGAGCCCGGCCACTTAGGCAGCCTTGCACCGCAGGCGGGGACGTGTAGACAGCAAAAATTTGGGAACTGGCAGTGTTTCCTCGATTTCCCTGGCATCGGCCTTTTTGAGTGGCTTGATTTTTTTCCTGGTAGGATAGGGCCCTGACGGAGAAAGGCAGGATTACGTGTGCAGGAAAGGTGCGTGTTGAGTGGGTGACGACGTTGAGACCATGTTGGGATCTTTAGTCCCAGGAAAGGCCCCTGGCGGGTGTGGGTCAATGTTCTCTACCCATCCCCCTTGGCGGGGGGAGGTTTTCACCATACAAAGCAGCAGCGCAATTATTCGTCGCCGGAGAGGTTGCATCTGCCCACAAGCTCCACCTGGCCAGGGTCCGCCCCTACTGTATTGCGCGTGTCAGTCAACAGAAGCTAAGACCTTCCAGAGAGACTACCTGCTATTTTCTACCCACGGGGAAGCAGTACAGCCGGAACCCTCCCCCGTTCCATCTCTAGGCTCTCTCTCAGGCCCCTCATACTTGTGATGTGTCTCAGGGGTAGAACGAAGAGATTCCTCTGAGTGAACACATACAGAGAGGCCAGAGATGCTGAGGAAGGGCGCCTTGCCTAGTGATATCCTAGCGTAAGTGGAAAAGAGGTACCTGCCTGCTGTCCCGGTGTGTCGAACGTGTTCACATCAGGGGTTGCCTACTGTGAAGTTATTCCCTGGGTGCCCTCGATTTTGTGGCCAAAGACGCAAGGGGCCGTTGTCTGTCCATGGGTAAAATGGAGGGCTCTGCGGAACTGGCCGGTTAGGCTGGACCTCTCCTATTGGCTGAGTGTTTGTGACTCGTCCCCGTCCGAAGTTCCGCCCAGCCTTCCGGTGGCTGTCACCATGGTGATTGGGAAAGAAGCCTTAGGCCCCACACTCAGCCTTCACCTGGCCTACCTGGCCTCTTTCCCCTCATCTAGACCGCTGTGTGGATGAAAGAAAGGATGTCGGCCAGTGAGCACGTGTCCTGATTTCCTTGGAAGGATTAGGCTCCTTGCCTAGGCAGAAGACAGCCAAGGTCAGCCTGAGCCTAGACACCTAGTGACCTGTGACACTGCAGCCAGTGATAGATGTTGATGTCCACGCTCAGGTATCCGCAGGTGGCGGATTCAGTGTGGTGGGAAGAGAAGTGGAAGTAGAGATGACACACTCACGAGGGCACGGGTCAAAGGTCAGGGAAAATAGCTGAGGTCGTGGAGCTCTAGCGGAGCCAGTCTAGGGCCCAGGCCTCCCTGCTGTACGAGGCAAAGAGGTTATCCATATGCCGCCCTCCGTAGACTGTGGACGGCTGGGGCCCTGGATGCCCGGATTTCGGCCTTGTCTACCGAGAAGTGACGCACATGCAGTGTGCCACCGGAGGCTGTGGAGCAGCAGAGGGCAAAATCTTGAAAACGGGGGCTTCAGTTGACTTTGCCTGTGCTCTCCTTTGGCTGAGTGACATCGTGTGTTTCCTAGCAGGTGAAGACATTCGTGGAGAGAGGCGGTTTCCATGCGTGCAGGCAAAGTGTGTGCTGAGATGATGAGTTGCTGGAGACCAGGGTGGACTCTTCAGACCCAGAATAGGCCTCTGGCAGGTATGTGTCAATGTTTTCTGCCCATGGCACTCAGCCGGTTATTTGCATAGAATGTTATCAGCGGAATTAGTAGTCTCCGGAGAGGCTGCCACTTGTCAGGGAGCTTCACCTGGCCAGGTCCGCCCGTGATGTAGCTCCCCAATCAATCACTACTCTCTGGACCTTCCAGATGGACTACCAGAACTTCTCTCCCCATGGGCAAGCAGTAGAGCCAGAGGCCTTCCCCCTTTGTTCTTTCGTCTCAAGGCCCTCTGTCAGGCACTCCAAGGTGTGAAGTGACAAGGGGGAGAAGGAAGAGATTTCAGAGAACGAAGACAAGCAGAGAGAGACAGAGAGAGGCAAGAGATGCTGAGTGGGGATGCCTTGCCTACTGATATCCTCAGGAAAGTGGGAAAGAGGTACCTGGCGTGCTCTGCCAATGCCCTGAAGCAGTCCGCACCAGGGGCTCCCTTGTGCCTGCGTAGCCTTTCCCGGGGTGTGCTCAAATCCTGTGGCCACTAGGGGTCATAGGTCACAATGGAGGGCCCTGTGTCATCTGCCTGGCGGGCCGGATCTCTGCCATTGGCTCAGTCTTGTCAGCAGGCCCATCCCAAGCTCCGCCCACTCTTGCGGTGGGGGGACTGTCTCTATGGTGATGGCAAAGAAGCCTCAGCCCCGCCCACCTGGCCTTGACTTCACCTACCTGGCCCTCTGACCCTCACTCAGACCTCTGTGTTGATAAAAATCAATGTCCGCCAGTGCCCAGGTGTCAGCATCTGGGATAAAGGATTCGGGACCTTGCCTGGGGCGGAAGGCAGCCTAGGTCAGCGGGTAGCTGGAAGTCTAGTGACTTGTGACACTGCTGCCAGTGACAAATGGTGACTCCCACACTCACATATCCCCTGGTGGCAGGATGCTAGTGATGGGTGGAGAAACATGGCTCCGGAGCACACGTTTAATGGGGCACCAGCCAAAGCAAAGGCCAGGGCCAGTAGTGGACGTCGTGGAGCTGAATGGCGAGCCAGTGAAGGGCCCAAGGATCCCTCCTGTATGTGGCGAACAGGTCTTCCGTGTCCCCACGTCCATCAACCATTGCACTGCTGGCGCCCAGGCTGCCAGGATTTCGGCCTTGCCTTCGGAGCCCGGCCACATAGGCAGCCTTGCACCGGAGGCGGGGACGTGTAGACAGCAAAAATTTGGAAAGTGGCAGTGTTTCCTCGATTTCCCTGGCATCGGCCTTTTTGAGCGGCTTGCTTTTTTTCCTGGTAGGATAGGGCCCTGACGGAGAAAGGCAGGATTACGTGTGCAGGAAAGGTGTGTGTTGAGAGGGTGACGACGTTGAGACCACGTTGGGATCTTTAGTCCCAGGAAAGGCCCCTGGCGGGTGTGGGTCAATGTTCTCTACCCATCCCCCTTGGCGGGGGGAGGTTTTCACCATACAAAGCAGCAGCGCAATTATTCGTCGCCGGAGAGGTTGCATCTGCCCACAAGCTCCACCTGGCCAGGGTCCGCCCCTACTGTATTGCGCGTGTCAGTCAACAGAAGCTAAGACCTTCCAGAGAGACTACCTGCTATTTTCTACCCACGGGGAAGCAGTACAGCCGGAACCCTCCCCCATTCCATCTCTAGGCTCTCTCTCAGGCCCCTCATACTTGTGAAGTGTCTCAGGGGTAGAACGAAGAGATTCCTCTGAGTGAACACATACAGAGAGGCCAGAGATGCTGAGGAAGGGCGCCTTGCCTAGTGATATCCTAGCGTAAGTGGAAAAGAGGTACCTGCCTGCTGTCCCGGTGTGTCGAACGTGTTCACATCAGGGGTTGCCTACTGTGAAGTTATTCCCTGGGTGCCCTCGATTTTGTGGCCAAAGACGCAAGGGGCCGTTGTCTGTCCATGGGTAAAATGGAGGGCTTTGCGGAACTGGCCGGTTAGGCTGGACCTCTCCTATTGGCTGAGTGTTTGTGACTCGTCCCCGTCAGAAGTTCCGCCCAGCCTTCCGGTGGCTGTCACCATGGTGATTGGGAAAGAAGCCTTAGGCCCCACACTCAGCCTTCACCTGGCCTACCTGGCCTCTTTCCCCTCATCTAGACCGCTGTGTGGATGAAAGAAAGGATGTCGGCCAGTGAGCACGTGTCCTGATTTCCTTGGAAGGATTAGGCTCCTTGCCTGGGCAGAAGACAGCCAAGGTCAGCCTGAGCCTAGACACCTAGTGACCTGTGACACTGCAGCCAGTGATAGATGTTGATGTCCACGCTCAGGTATCCGCAGGTGGCGGATTCAGTGTGGTGGGAAGAGAAGTGGAAGTAGAGATGACACACTCACGAGGGCACGGGTCAAAGGTCAGGGAAAATAGCTGAGGTCGTGGAGCTCTAGCGGAGCCAGTCTAGGGCCCAGGCCTCCCTGCTGTACGAGGCAAAGAGGTGATCCATATGCCGCCATCCGTAGACTGTGGACGGCTGGGGCCCTGGATGCCCGGATTTCGGCCTTGTCTACCGAGAAGTGACGCACATGCAGTGTGCCACCGGAGGCTGTGGAGCAGCACAGGGCAAAATCTTGAAAATGGGGGCTTCAGTTGACTTTGCCTGTGCTCTCCTTTGGCTGAGTGACATCGTGTGTTTCCTAGCAGGTGAAGACATTCGTGGAGAGAGGCGGTTTCCATGCGTGCAGGCAAAGTGTGTGCTGAGATGATGAGTTGCTGGAGACCAGGGTGGACTCTTCAGACCCAGAATAGGCCTCTGGCAGGTATGTGTCAATGTTTTCTGCCCATGGCACTCAGCCGGTTATTTGCATAGAATGTTATCAGCGGAATTAGTAGTCTCCGGAGAGGCTGCCACTTGTCAGGGAGCTTCACCCGGCCAGGTCCGCCCGTGATGTAGCTCCCCAATCAATCACTACTCTCTGGACCTTCCAGATGGACTACCAGAACTTCTCTCCCCAAGGGCAAGCAGTAGAGCCAGAGGCCTTCCCCCTTTGTTCTTTCGTCTCAAGGCCCTCTGTCAGGCACTCCAAGGTGTGAAGTGACAAGGGGGAGAAGGAAGAGATTTCAGAGAACGAAGACAAGCAGAGAGAGACAGAGAGAGGCAAGAGATGCTGAGTGGGGATGCCTTGCCTACTGATATCCTCAGGAAAGTGGGAAAGAGGTACCTGGCGTGCTCTGCCAATGCCCTGAAGCAGTCCGCACCAGGGGCTCCCTTGTGCCTGCGTAGCCTTTCCCGGGGTGTGCTCAAATCCTGTGGCCACTAGGGGTCATAGGTCACAATGGAGGGCCCTGTGTCATCTGCCTGGCGGGCCGGATCTCTGCCATTGGCTCAGTCTTGTCAGCAGGCCCATCCCAAGCTCCGCCCACTCTTGCCGTGGGGGGACTGTCTCTATGGTGATGGCAAAGAAGCCTTAGCCCCGCCCACCTGGCCTTGACTTCACCTACCTGGCCCTCTGACCCTCACTCAGACCTCTGTGTTGATAAAAATCAATGTCCGCCAGTGCCCAGGTGTCAGCATCTGGGATAAAGGATTCGGGACCTTGCCTGGGGCAGAAGGCAGCCTAGGTCAGCGGGTAGCTGGAAGTCTAGTGACTTGTGACACTGCTGCCAGTGACAAATGGTGACTCCCACACTCACATATCCCCTGGTGGCAGGATGCTAGTGATGGGTGGAGAAACATGGCTCCGGAGCACACGTTTAATGGGGCACCAGCCAAAGCAAAGGCCAGGGCCAGTAGTGGACGTGGTGGAGCTGAATGGCGAGCCAGTGAAGGGCCCAAGGATCCCTCCTGTATGTGGCGAACAGGTCATCCGTGTCCCCACGTCCATCAACCATTGCACTGCTGGGGCCCAGGCTGCCAGGATTTCGGCCTTGCCTTCGGAGCCCGGCCACTTAGGCAGCCTTGCACCGCAGGCGGGGACGTGTAGACAGCCAAAATTTGGGAACTGGCAGTGTTTCCTCGATTTCCCTGGCATCGGCCTTTTTGAGCGGCTTGCTTTTTTTCCTGGTAGGATAGGGCCCTGACGGAGAAAGGCAGGATTACGTGTGCAGGAAAGGTGTGTGTTGAGAGGGTGACGACGTTGAGACCACGTTGGGATCTTTAGTCCCAGGAAAGGCCCCTGGCGGGTGTGGGTCAATGTTCTCTACCCATCCCCCTTGGCGGGGGGAGGTTTTCACCATACAAAGCAGCAGCGCAATTATTCGTCGCCGGAGAGGTTGCATCTGCCCACAAGCTCCACCTGGCCAGGGTCCGCCCCTACTGTATTGCGCGTGTCAGTCAACAGAAGCTAAGACCTTCCAGAGAGACTACCTGCTATTTTCTACCCACGGGGAAGCAGTACAGCCGGAACCCTCCCCCATTCCATCTCTAGGCTCTCTCTCAGGCCCCTCATACTTGTGAAGTGTCTCAGGGGTAGAACGAAGAGATTCCTCTGAGTGAACACATACAGAGAGGCCAGAGATGCTGAGGAAGGGCGCCTTGCCTAGTGATATCCTAGCGTAAGTGGAAAAGAGGTACCTGCCTGCTGTCCCGGTGTGTCGAACGTGTTCACATCAGGGGTTGCCTACTGTGAAGTTATTCCCTGGGTGCCCTCGATTTTGTGGCCAAAGACGCAAGGGGCCGTTGTCTGTCCATGGGTAAAATGGAGGGCTTTGCGGAACTGGCCGGTTAGGCTGGACCTCTCCTATTGGCTGAGTGTTTGTGACTCGTCCCCGTCAGAAGTTCCGCCCAGCCTTCCGGTGGCTGTCACCATGGTGATTGGGAAAGAAGCCTTAGGCCCCACACTCAGCCTTCACCTGGCCTACCTGGCCTCTTTCCCCTCATCTAGACCGCTGTGTGGATGAAAGAAAGGATGTCGGCCAGTGAGCACGTGTCCTGATTTCCTTGGAAGGATTAGGCTCCTTGCCTGGGCAGAAGACAGCCAAGGTCAGCCTGAGCCTAGACACCTAGTGACCTGTGACACTGCAGCCAGTGATAGATGTTGATGTCCACGCTCAGGTATCCGCAGGTGGCGGATTCAGTGTGGTGGGAAGAGAAGTGGAAGTAGAGATGACACACTCACGAGGGCACGGGTCAAAGGTCAGGGAAAATAGCTGAGGTCGTGGAGCTCTAGCGGAGCCAGTCTAGGGCCCAGGCCTCCCTGCTGTACGAGGCAAAGAGGTGATCCATATGCCGCCATCCGTAGACTGTGGACGGCTGGGGCCCTGGATGCCCGGATTTCGGCCTTGTCTACCGAGAAGTGACGCACATGCAGTGTGCCACCGGAGGCTGTGGAGCAGCACAGGGCAAAATCTTGAAAATGGGGGCTTCAGTTGACTTTGCCTGTGCTCTCCTTTGGCTGAGTGACATCGTGTGTTTCCTAGCAGGTGAAGACATTCGTGGAGAGAGGCGGTTTCCATGCGTGCAGGCAAAGTGTGTGCTGAGATGATGAGTTGCTGGAGACCAGGGTGGACTCTTCAGACCCAGAATAGGCCTCTGGCAGGTATGTGTCAATGTTTTCTGCCCATGGCACTCAGCCGGTTATTTGCATAGAATGTTATCAGCGGAATTAGTAGTCTCCGGAGAGGCTGCCACTTGTCAGGGAGCTTCACCCGGCCAGGTCCGCCCGTGATGTAGCTCCCCAATCAATCACTACTCTCTGGACCTTCCAGATGGACTACCAGAACTTCTCTCCCCAAGGGCAAGCAGTAGAGCCAGAGGCCTTCCCCCTTTGTTCTTTCGTCTCAAGGCCCTCTGTCAGGCACTCCAAGGTGTGAAGTGACAAGGGGGAGAAGGAAGAGATTTCAGAGAACGAAGACAAGCAGAGAGAGACAGAGAGAGGCAAGAGATGCTGAGTGGGGATGCCTTGCCTACTGATATCCTCAGGAAAGTGGGAAAGAGGTACCTGGCGTGCTCTGCCAATGCCCTGAAGCAGTCCGCACCAGGGGCTCCCTTGTGCCTGCGTAGCCTTTCCCGGGGTGTGCTCAAATCCTGTGGCCACTAGGGGTCATAGGTCACAATGGAGGGCCCTGTGTCATCTGCCTGGCGGGCCGGATCTCTGCCATTGGCTCAGTCTTGTCAGCAGGCCCATCCCAAGCTCCGCCCACTCTTGCGGTGGGGGGACTGTCTCTATGGTGATGGCAAAGAAGCCTTAGCCCCACCCACCTGGCCTTGACTTCACCTACCTGGCCCTCTGACCCTCACTCAGACCTCTGTGTTGATAAAAATCAATGTCCGCCAGTGCCCAGGTGTCAGCATCTGGGATAAAGGATTCGGGACCTTGCCTGGGGCAGAAGGCAGCCTAGGTCAGCGGGTAGCTGGAAGTCTAGTGACTTGTGACACTGCTGCCAGTGACAAATGGTGACTCCCACACTCACATATCCCCTGGTGGCAGGATGCTAGTGATGGGTGGAGAAACATGGCTCCGGAGCACACGTTTAATGGGGCACCAGCCAAAGCAAAGGCCAGGGCCAGTAGTGGACGTCGTGGAGCTGAATGGCGAGCCAGTGAAGGGCCCAAGGATCCCTCCTGTATGTGGCGAACAGGTCATCCGTGTCCCCACGTCCATCAACCATTGCACTGCTGGGGCCCAGGCTGCCAGGATTTCGGCCTTGCCTTCGGAGCCCGGCCACTTAGGCAGCCTTGCACCGGAGGCGGGGACGTGTAGACAGCCAAAATTTGGGAACTGGCAGTGTTTCCTCGATTTCCCTGGCATCGGCCTTTTTGAGTGGCTTGATTTTTTTCCTGGTAGGATAGGGCCCTGACGGAGAAAGGCAGGATTACGTGTGCAGGAAAGGTGCGTGTTGAGTGGGTGACGACGTTGAGAGCATGTTGGGATCTTTAGTCCCAGGAAAGGCCCCTGGCGGGTGTGGGTCAATGTTCTCTACCCATCCCCCTTGGCGGGGGGAGGTTTTCACCATACAAAGCAGCAGCGCAATTATTCGTCGCCGGAGAGGTTGCATCTGCCCACAAGCTCCACCTGGCCAGGGTCCGCCCCTACTGTATTGCGCGTGTCAGTCAACAGAAGCTAAGACCTTCCAGAGAGACTACCTGCTATTTTCTACCCACGGGGAAGCAGTACAGCCGGAACCCTCCCCCGTTCCATCTCTAGGCTCTCTCTCAGGCCCCTCATACTTGTGATGTGTCTCAGGGGTAGAACGAAGAGATTCCTCTGAGTGAACACATACAGAGAGGCCAGAGATGCTGAGGAAGGGCGCCTTGCCTAGTGATATCCTAGCGTAAGTGGAAAAGAGGTACCTGCCTGCTGTCCCGGTGTGTCGAACGTGTTCACATCAGGGGTTGCCTACTGTGAAGTTATTCCCTGGGTGCCCTCGATTTTGTGGCCAAAGACGCAAGGGGCCGTTGTCTGTCCATGGGTAAAATGGAGGGCTCTGCGGAACTGGCCGGTTAGGCTGGACCTCTCCTATTGGCTGAGTGTTTGTGACTCGTCCCCTTCAGAAGTTCCGCCCAGCCTTCCGGTGGCTGTCACCATGGTGATTGGGAAAGAAGCCCTAAGCCCCACACTCAGCCTTCACCTGGCCTACCTGGCCTCTTTCCCCTCATCTAGACCGCTGTGTGGATGAAAGAAAGGATGTCGGCCAGTGAGCACGTGTCCTGATTTCCTTGGAAGGATTAGGCTCCTTGCCTGGGCAGAAGACAGCCAAGGTCAGCCTGAGCCTAGACACCTAGTGACCTGTGACACTGCAGCCAGTTACAGATGTTGATGTCCACGCTCAGGTATCCGCAGGTGGCGGATTCAGTGTGGTGGGAAGAGAAGTGGAAGTAGAGATGACACACTCACGAGGGCACGGGTCAAAGGTCAGGGAAAATAGCTGAGGTCGTGGAGCTCTAGCGGAGCCAGTCTAGGGCCCAGGCCTCCCTGCTGTACGAGGCAAAGAGGTGATCCATATGCCGCCATCCGTAGACTGTGGACGGCTGGGGCCCTGGATGCCCGGATTTCGGCCTTGTCTACCGAGAAGTGACGCACATGCAGTGTGCCACCGGAGGCTGTGGAGCAGCAGAGGGCAAAATCTTGAAAATGGGGGCTTCAGTTGACTTTGCCTGTGCTCTCCTTTGGCTGAGTGACATCGTGTGTTTCCTAGCAGGTGAAGACATTCGTGGAGAGAGGCGGTTTCCATGCGTGCAGGCAAAGTGTGTGCTGAGATGATGAGTTGCTGGAGACCAGGGTGGACTCTTCAGACTCAGAATAGGCCTCTGGCAGGTATGTGTCAATGTTTTCTGCCCATGGCACTCAGCCGGTTATTTGCATAGAATGTTATCAGCGGAATTAGTAGTCTCCGGAGAGGCTGCCACTTGTCAGGGAGCTTCACCTGGCCAGGTCCGCCCGTGATGTAGCTCCCCATTCAATCACTACTCTCTGGACCTTCCAGATGGACTACCAGAACTTCTCTCCCCATGGGCAAGCAGTAGAGCCAGAGGCCTTCCCCCTTTGTTCTTTCGTCTCAAGGCCCTCTGTCAGGCACTCCAAGGTGTGAAGTGACAAGGGGGAGAAGGAAGAGATTTCAGAGAACGAAGACAAGCAGAGAGAGACAGAGAGAGGCAAGAGATGCTGAGTGGGGATGCCTTGCCTACTGATATCCTCAGGAAAGTGGGAAAGAGGTACCTGGCGTGCTCTGCCAATGCCCTGAAGCAGTCCGCACCAGGGGCTCCCTTGTGCCTGCGTAGCCTTTCCCGGGGTGTGCTCAAATCCTGTGGCCACTAGGGGTCATAGGTCACAATGGAGGGCCCTGTGTCATCTGCCTGGCGGGCCGGATCTCTGCCATTGGCTCAGTCTTGTCAGCAGGCCCATCCCAAGCTCCGCCCACTCTTGCGGTGGGGGGACTGTCTCTATGGTGATGGCAAAGAAGCCTTAGCCCCGCCCACCTGGCCTTGACTTCACCTACCTGGCCCTCTGACCCTCACTCAGACCTCTGTGTTGATAAAAATCAATGTCCGCCAGTGCCCAGGTGTCAGCATCTGGGATAAAGGATTCGGGACCTTGCCTGGGGCGGAAGGCAGCCTAGGTCAGCGGGTAGCTGGAAGTCTAGTGACTTGTGACACTGCTGCCAGTGACAAATGGTGACTCCCACACTCACATATCCCCTGGTGGCAGGATGCTAGTGATGGGTGGAGAAACATGGCTCCGGAGCACACGTTTAATGGGGCACCAGCCAAAGCAAAGGCCAGGGCCAGTAGTGGACGTCGTGGAGCTGAATGGCGAGCCAGTGAAGGGCCCAAGGATCCCTCCTGTATGTGGCGAACAGGTCATCCGTGTCCCCACGTCCATCAACCATTGCACTGCTGGGGCCCAGGCTGCCAGGATTTCGGCCTTGCCTTCGGAGCCCGGCCACTTAGGCAGCCTTGCACCGGAGGCGGGGACGTGTAGACAGCCAAAATTTGGGAACTGGCAGTGTTTCCTCGATTTCCCTGGCATCGGCCTTTTTGAGCGGCTTGCTTTTTTTCCTGGTAGGATAGGGCCCTGACGGAGAAAGGCAGGATTACGTGTGCAGGAAAGGTGCGTGTTGAGTGGGTGACGACGTTGAGACCACGTTGGGATCTTTAGTCCCAGGAAAGGCCCCTGGCGGGTGTGGGTCAATGTTCTCTACCCATCCCCCTTGGCGGGGGGAGGTTTTCACCATACAAAGCAGCAGCGCAATTATTCGTCGCCGGAGAGGTTGCATCTGCCCACAAGCTCCACCTGGCCAGGGTCCGCCCCTACTGTATTGCGCGTGTCAGTCAACAGAAGCTAAGACCTTCCAGAGAGACTACCTGCTATTTTCTACCCACGGGGAAGCAGTACAGCCGGAACCCTCCCCCGTTCCATCTCTAGGCTCTCTCTCAGGCCCCTCATACTTGTGATGTGTCTCAGGGGTAGAACGAAGAGATTCCTCTGAGTGAACACATACAGAGAGGCCAGAGATGCTGAGGAAGGGCGCCTTGCCTAGTGATATCCTAGCGTAAGTGGAAAAGAGGTACCTGCCTGCTGTCCCGGTGTGTCGAACGTGTTCACATCAGGGGT
Organism: Loxodonta africana; assembly: GCF_030014295.1. Taxonomy (NCBI): domain Eukaryota; kingdom Metazoa; phylum Chordata; class Mammalia; order Proboscidea; family Elephantidae; genus Loxodonta; species Loxodonta africana. The sequence continues at coordinate 883,583 of NW_026975074.1, forward strand.
TGCCTACTGTGAAGTTATTCCCTGGGTGCCCTCGATTTTGTGGCCAAAGACGCAAGGGGCCGTTGTCTGTCCATGGGTAAAATGGAGGGCTCTGCGGAACTGGCCGGTTAGGCTGGACCTCTCCTATTGGCTGAGTGTTTGTGACTCGTCCCCGTCAGAAGTTCCGCCCAGCCTTCCGGTGGCTGTCACCATGGTGATTGGGAAAGAAGCCCTAAGCCCCACACTCAGCCTTCACCTGGCCTACCTGGCCTCTTTCCCCTCATCTAGACCGCTGTGTGGATGAAAGAAAGGATGTCGGCCAGTGAGCACGTGTCCTCATTTCCTTGGAAGGATTAGGTTCCTTGCCTGGGCAGAAGACAGCCAAGGTCAGCCTGAGCCTAGACACCTAGTGACCTGTGACACTGCAGCCAGTGATAGATGTTGATGTCCACGCTCAGGTATCCGCAGGTGGCGGACTCAGTGTGGTGGGAAGAGAAGTGGAAGTAGAGATGACACACTCACGAGGGCACGGGTCAAAGGTCAGGGAAAATAGCTGAGGTCGTGGAGCTCTAGCGGAGCCAGTCTAGGGCCCAGGCCTCCCTGCTGTACGAGGCAAAGAGGTGATCCATATGCCGCCATCCGTAGACTGTGGACGGCTGGGGCCCTGGATGCCCGGATTTCGGCCTTGTCTACCGAGAAGTGACGCACATGCAGTGTGCCACCGGAGGCTGTGGAGCAGCAGAGGGCAAAATCTTGAAAATGGGGGCTTCAGTTGACTTTGCCTGTGCTCTCCTTTGGCTGAGTGACATCGTGTGTTTCCTAGCAGGTGAAGACATTCGTGGAGAGAGGCGGTTTCCATGCGTGCAGGCAAAGTGTGTGCTGAGATGATGAGTTGCTGGAGGCCAGGGTGGACTCTTCAGACCCAGAATAGGCCTCTGGCAGGTATGTGTCAATGTTTTCTGCCCATGGCACTCAGCCGGTTATTTGCATAGAATGTTATCAGCGGAATTAGTAGTCTCCGGAGAGGCTGCCACTTGTCAGGGAGCTTCACCTGGCCAGGTCCGCCCGTGATGTAGCTCCCCAATCAATCACTACTCTCTGGACCTTCCAGATGGACTACCAGAACTTCTCTCCCCATGGGCAAGCAGTAGAGCCAGAGGCCTTCCCCCTTTGTTCTTTCGTCTCAAGGCCCTCTGTCAGGCACTCCAAGGTGTGAAGTGACAAGGGGGAGAAGGAAGAGATTTCAGAGAACGAAGACAAGCAGAGAGAGACAGAGAGAGGCAAGAGATGCTGAGTGGGGATGCCTTGCCTACTGATATCCTCAGGAAAGTGGGAAAGAGGTACCTGGCGTGCTCTGCCAATGCCCTGAAGCAGTCCGCACCAGGGGCTCCCTTGTGCCTGCGTAGCCTTTCCCGGGGTGTGCTCAAATCCTGTGGCCACTAGGGGTCATAGGTCACAATGGAGGGCCCTGTGTCATCTGCCTGGCGGGCCGGATCTCTGCCATTGGCTCAGTCTTGTCAGCAGGCCCATCCCAAGCTCCGCCCACTCTTGCGGTGGGGGGACTGTCTCTATGGTGATGGCAAAGAAGCCTCAGCCCCGCCCACCTGGCCTTGACTTCACCTACCTGGCCCTCTGACCCTCACTCAGACCTCTGTGTTGATAAAAATCAATGTCCGCCAGTGCCCAGGTGTCAGCATCTGGGATAAAGGATTCGGGACCTTGCCTGGGGCGGAAGGCAGCCTAGGTCAGCGGGTAGCTGGAAGTCTAGTGACTTGTGACACTGCTGCCAGTGACAAATGGTGACTCCCACACTCACATATCCCCTGGTGGCAGGATGCTAGTGATGGGTGGAGAAACATGGCTCCGGAGCACACGTTTAATGGGGCACCAGCCAAAGCAAAGGCCAGGGCCAGTAGTGGACGTCGTGGAGCTGAATGGCGAGCCAGTGAAGGGCCCAAGGATCCCTCCTGTATGTGGCGAACAGGTCTTCCGTGTCCCCACGTCCATCAACCATTGCACTGCTGGGGCCCAGGCTGCCAGGATTTCGGCCTTGCCTTCGGAGCCCGGCCACATAGGCAGCCTTGCACCGGAGGCGGGGACGTGTAGACAGCAAAAATTTGGAAAGTGGCAGTGTTTCCTCGATTTCCCTGGCATCGGCCTTTTTGAGCGGCTTGCTTTTTTTCCTGGTAGGATAGGGCCCTGACGGAGAAAGGCAGGATTACGTGTGCAGGAAAGGTGTGTGTTGAGAGGGTGACGACGTTGAGACCACGTTGGGATCTTTAGTCCCAGGAAAGGCCCCTGGCGGGTGTGGGTCAATGTTCTCTACCCATCCCCCTTGGCGGGGGGAGGTTTTCACCATACAAAGCAGCAGCGCAATTATTCGTCGCCGGAGAGGTTGCATCTGCCCACAAGCTCCACCTGGCCAGGGTCCGCCCCTACTGTATTGCGCGTGTCAGTCAACAGAAGCTAAGACCTTCCAGAGAGACTACCTGCTATTTTCTACCCACGGGGAAGCAGTACAGCCGGAACCCTCCCCCGTTCCATCTCTAGGCTCTCTCTCAGGCCCCTCATACTTGTGATGTGTCTCAGGGGTAGAACGAAGAGATTCCTCTGAGTGAACACATACAGAGAGGCCAGAGATGCTGAGGAAGGGCGCCTTGCCTAGTGATATCCTAGCGTAAGTGGAAAAGAGGTACCTGCCTGCTGTCCCGGTGTGTCGAACGTGTTCACATCAGGGGTTGCCTACTGTGAAGTTATTCCCTGGGTGCCCTCGATTTTGTGGCCAAAGACGCAAGGGGCCGTTGTCTGTCCATGGGTAAAATGGAGGGCTCTGCGGAACTGGCCGGTTAGGCTGGACCTCTCCTATTGGCTGAGTGTTTGTGACTCGTCCCCGTCAGAAGTTCCGCCCAGCCTTCCGGTGGCTGTCACCATGGTGATTGGGAAAGAAGCCCTAAGCCCCACACTCAGCCTTCACCTGGCCTACCTGGCCTCTTTCCCCTCATCTAGACCGCTGTGTGGATGAAAGAAAGGATGTCGGCCAGTGAGCACGTGTCCTGATTTCCTTGGAAGGATTAGGTTCCTTGCCTGGGCAGAAGACAGCCAAGGTCAGCCTGAGCCTAGACACCTAGTGACCTGTGACACTGCAGCCAGTGATAGATGTTGATGTCCACGCTCAGGTATCCGCAGGTGGCGGACTCAGTGTGGTGGGAAGAGAAGTGGAAGTAGAGATGACACACTCACGAGGGCACGGGTCAAAGGTCAGGGAAAATAGCTGAGGTCGTGGAGCTCTAGCGGAGCCAGTCTAGGGCCCAGGCCTCCCTGCTGTACGAGGCAAAGAGGTGATCCATATGCCGCCCTCCGTAGACTGTGGACGGCTGGGGCCCTGGATGCCCGGATTTGGGCCTTGTCTACCGAGAAGTGACGCACATGCAGTGTGCCACCGGAGGCTGTGGAGCAGCAGAGGGCAAAATCTTGAAAATGGGGGCTTCAGTTGACTTTGCCTGTGCTCTCCTTTGGCTGAGTGACATCGTGTGTTTCCTAGCAGGTGAAGACATTCGTGGAGAGAGGCGGTTTCCATGCGTGCAGGCAAAGTGTGTGCTGAGATGATGAGTTGCTGGAGGCCAGGGTGGACTCTTCAGACCCAGAATAGGCCTCTGGCAGGTATGTGTCAATGTTTTCTGCCCATGGCACTCAGCCGGTTATTTGCATAGAATGTTATCAGCGGAATTAGTAGTCTCCGGAGAGGCTGCCACTTGTCAGGGAGCTTCACCTGGCCAGGTCCGCCCGTGATGTAGCTCCCCAATCAATCACTACTCTCTGGACCTTCCAGATGGACTACCAGAACTTCTCTCCCCATGGGCAAGCAGTAGAGCCAGAGGCCTTCCCCCTTTGTTCTTTCGTCTCAAGGCCCTCTGTCAGGCACTCCAAGGTGTGAAGTGACAAGGGGGAGAAGGAAGAGATTTCAGAGAACGAAGACAAGCAGAGAGAGACAGAGAGAGGCAAGAGATGCTGAGTGGGGATGCCTTGCCTACTGATATCCTCAGGAAAGTGGGAAAGAGGTACCTGGCGTGCTCTGCCAATGCCCTGAAGCAGTCCGCACCAGGGGCTCCCTTGTGCCTGCGTAGCCTTTCCCGGGGTGTGCTCAAATCCTGTGGCCACTAGGGGTCATAGGTCACAATGGAGGGCCCTGTGTCATCTGCCTGGCGGGCCGGATCTCTGCCATTGGCTCAGTCTTGTCAGCAGGCCCATCCCAAGCTCCGCCCACTCTTGCGGTGGGGGGACTGTCTCTATGGTGATGGCAAAGAAGCCTCAGCCCCGCCCACCTGGCCTTGACTTCACCTACCTGGCCCTCTGACCCTCACTCAGACCTCTGTGTTGATAAAAATCAATGTCCGCCAGTGCCCAGGTGTCAGCATCTGGGATAAAGGATTCGGGACCTTGCCTGGGGCGGAAGGCAGCCTAGGTCAGCGGGTAGCTGGAAGTCTAGTGACTTGTGACACTGCTGCCAGTGACAAATGGTGACTCCCACACTCACATATCCCCTGGTGGCAGGATGCTAGTGATGGGTGGAGAAACATGGCTCCGGAGCACACGTTTAATGGGGCACCAGCCAAAGCAAAGGCCAGGGCCAGTAGTGGACGTCGTGGAGCTGAATGGCGAGCCAGTGAAGGGCCCAAGGATCCCTCCTGTATGTGGCGAACAGGTCTTCCGTGTCCCCACGTCCATCAACCATTGCACTGCTGGGGCCCAGGCTGCCAGGATTTCGGCCTTGCCTTCGGAGCCCGGCCACATAGGCAGCCTTGCACCGGAGGCGGGGACGTGTAGACAGCAAAAATTTGGAAAGTGGCAGTGTTTCCTCGATTTCCCTGGCATCGGCCTTTTTGAGCGGCTTGCTTTTTTTCCTGGTAGGATAGGGCCCTGACGGAGAAAGGCAGGATTACGTGTGCAGGAAAGGTGTGTGTTGAGAGGGTGACGACGTTGAGACCACGTTGGGATCTTTAGTCCCAGGAAAGGCCCCTGGCGGGTGTGGGTCAATGTTCTCTACCCATCCCCCTTGGCGGGGGGAGGTTTTCACCATACAAAGCAGCAGCGCAATTATTCGTCGCCGGAGAGGTTGCATCTGCCCACAAGCTCCACCTGGCCAGGGTCCGCCCCTACTGTATTGCGCGTGTCAGTCAACAGAAGCTAAGACCTTCCAGAGAGACTACCTGCTATTTTCTACCCACGGGGAAGCAGTACAGCCGGAACCCTCCCCCGTTCCATCTCTAGGCTCTCTCTCAGGCCCCTCATACTTGTGATGTGTCTCAGGGGTAGAACGAAGAGATTCCTCTGAGTGAACACATACAGAGAGGCCAGAGATGCTGAGGAAGGGCGCCTTGCCTAGTGATATCCTAGCGTAAGTGGAAAAGAGGTACCTGCCTGCTGTCCCGGTGTGTCGAACGTGTTCACATCAGGGGTTGCCTACTGTGAAGTTATTCCCTGGGTGCCCTCGATTTTGTGGCCAAAGACGCAAGGGGCCGTTGTCTGTCCATGGGTAAAATGGAGGGCTCTGCGGAACTGGCCGGTTAGGCTGGACCTCTCCTATTGGCTGAGTGTTTGTGACTCGTCCCCGTCAGAAGTTCCGCCCAGCCTTCCGGTGGCTGTCACCATGGTGATTGGGAAAGAAGCCCTAAGCCCCACACTCAGCCTTCACCTGGCCTACCTGGCCTCTTTCCCCTCATCTAGACCGCTGTGTGGATGAAAGAAAGGATGTCGGCCAGTGAGCACGTGTCCTGATTTCCTTGGAAGGATTAGGTTCCTTGCCTGGGCAGAAGACAGCCAAGGTCAGCCTGAGCCTAGACACCTAGTGACCTGTGACACTGCAGCCAGTGATAGATGTTGATGTCCACGCTCAGGTATCCGCAGGTGGCGGACTCAGTGTGGTGGGAAGAGAAGTGGAAGTAGAGATGACACACTCACGAGGGCACGGGTCAAAGGTCAGGGAAAATAGCTGAGGTCGTGGAGCTCTAGCGGAGCCAGTCTAGGGCCCAGGCCTCCCTGCTGTACGAGGCAAAGAGGTGATCCATATGCCGCCCTCCGTAGACTGTGGACGGCTGGGGCCCTGGATGCCCGGATTTGGGCCTTGTCTACCGAGAAGTGACGCACATGCAGTGTGCCACCGGAGGCTGTGGAGCAGCAGAGGGCAAAATCTTGAAAATGGGGGCTTCAGTTGACTTTGCCTGTGCTCTCCTTTGGCTGAGTGACATCGTGTGTTTCCTAGCAGGTGAAGACATTCGTGGAGAGAGGCGGTTTCCATGCGTGCAGGCAAAGTGTGTGCTGAGATGATGAGTTGCTGGAGACCAGGGTGGACTCTTCAGACCCAGAATAGGCCTCTGGCAGGTATGTGTCAATGTTTTCTGCCCATGGCACTCAGCCGGTTATTTGCATAGAATGTTATCAGCGGAATTAGTAGTCTCCGGAGAGGCTGCCACTTGTCAGGGAGCTTCACCTGGCCAGGTCCGCCCGTGATGTAGCTCCCCAATCAATCACTACTCTCTAGACCTTCCAGATGGACTACCAGAACTTCTCTCCCCATGGGCAAGCAGTAGAGCCAGAGGCCTTCCCCCTTTGTTCTTTCGTCTCTAGGCCCTCTGTCAGGCACTCCAAGGTGTGAAGTGACAAGGGGGAGAAGGAAGAGATTTCAGAGAACGAAGACAAGCAGAGAGAGACAGAGAGAGGCAAGAGATGCTGAGTGGGGATGCCTTGCCTACTGATATCCTCAGGAAAGTGGGAAAGAGGTACCTGGCGTGTTCTGCCAATGCCCTGAAGCAGTCCGCACCAGGGGCTCCCTTGTGCCTGCGTAGCCTTTCCCGGGGTGTGCTCAAATCCTGTGGCCACTAGGGGTCATAGGTCACAATGGAGGGCCCTGTGTCATCTGCCTGGCGGGCCGGATCTCTGCCATTGGCTCAGTCTTGTCAGCAGGCCCATCCCAAGCTCTGCCCACTCTTGCGGTGGGGGGACTGTCTCTATGGTGATGGCAAAGAAGCCTCAGCCCCGCCCACCTGGCCTTGACTTCACCTACCTGGCCCTCTGACCCTCACTCAGACCTCTGTGTTGATAAAAATCAATGTCCGCCAGTGCCCAGGTGTCAGCATCTGGGATAAAGGATTCGGGACCTTGCCTGGGGCAGAAGGCAGCCTAGGTCAGCGGGTAGCTGGAAGTCTAGTGACTTGTGACACTGCTGCCAGTGAGAAATGGTGACTCCCACACTCACATATCCCCTGGTGGCAGAATGCTAGTGATGGGTGGAGAAACATGGCTCCGGAGCACACGTTTAATGGGGCACCAGCCAAAGCAAAGGCCAGGGCCAGTAGTGGACGTCGTGGAGCTGAATGGCGAGCCAGTGAAGGGCCTAAGGATGTGGCGAACAAGTCATCCGTGTCCCCACGTCCATCAACCATTGTACTGCTGGGGCCCAGGCTGCCAGGATTTCGGCCTTGCCTTCGGAGCCCGGCCGCATAGGCAGCCTTGCACCGCAGGCGGGGACATGTAGACAGCCAAAATTTGGGAACTGGCAGTGTTTCCTCGATTTCCCTGGCATCGGCCTTTTTGAGCGGCTTGCTTTTTTTCCTGGTAGGATAGGGCCCTGACGGAGAAAGGCAGGATTACGTGTGCAGAAAAGGTGTGTGTTGAGTGGGTGACGACGTTGAGACAACGTTGGGATCTTTAGTCCCAGGAAAGGCCCCTGGCGGGTGTGGGTCAATGTTCTCTACCCATCCCCCTTGGCGGGGGGAGGTTTTCACCATACAAAGCAGCAGCGCAATTATTCGTCGCCGGAGAGGTTGCATCTGCCCACAAGCTCCACCTGGCCAGGGTCCGCCCCTACTGTATTGCGCGTGTCAGTCAACAGAAGCTAAGACCTTCCAGAGAGACTACCTGCTATTTTCTACCCACGGGGAAGCAGTACAGCCGGAACCCTCCCCCGTTCCATCTCTAGGCTCTCTCTCAGGCCCCTCATACTTGTGATGTGTCTCAGGGGTAGAAAGAAGAGATTCCTCTGAGTGAACACATACAGAGAGGCCAGAGATGCTGAGGAAGGGCGCCTTGCCTAGTGATATCCTAGCGTAAGTGGAAAAGAGGTACCTGCCTGCTGTCCCAGTGTGTCGAACGTGTTCACATCAGGGGTTGCCTACTGTGAAGTTATTCCCTGGGTGCCCTCGATTTTGTGGCCAAAGACGCAAGGGGCCGATGTCTGTCCATGGGTAAAATGGAGGGCTCTGCGGAACTGGCCGGTTAGGCTGGACCTCTCCTATTGGCTGAGTGTTTGTGACTCGTCCCCGTCAGAAGTTCCGCCCAGCCTTCCGGTGGCTGTCACCATGGTGATTGGGAAAGAAGCCTTAGGCCCCACACTCAGCCTTCACCTGGCCTACCTGGCCTCTTTCCCCTCATCTAGACCGCTGTGTGGATGAAAGAAAGGATGTCGGCCAGTGAGCACGTGTCCTGATTTCCTTGGAAGGATTAGGCTCCTTGCCTGGGCAGAAGACAGCCAAGGTCAGCCTGAGCCTAGACACCTAGTGACCTGTGACACTGCAGCCAGTGATAGATGTTGATGTCCACGCTCAGGTATCCGCACGTGGCGGATTCAGTGTGGTGGGAAGAGAAGTGGAAGTAGAGATGACACACTCACGAGGGCACGGGTCAAAGGTCAGGGAAAATAGCTGAGGTCGTGGAGCTCTAGCGGAGCCAGTCTAGGGCCCAGGCCTCCCTGCTGTACGAGGCAAAGAGGTGATCCATATGCCGCCATCCGTAGACTGTGGACGGCTGGGGCCCTGGATGCCCGGATTTCGGCCTTGTCTACCGAGAAGTGACGCACATGCAGTGTGCCACCGGAGGCTGTGGAGCAGCAGAGGGCAAAATCTTGAAAATGGGGGCTTCAGTTGACTTTGCCTGTGCTCTCCTTTGGCTGAGTGACATCGTGTGTTTCCTAGCAGGTGAAGACATTCGTGGAGAGAGGCGGTTTCCATGCGTGCAGGCAAAGTGTGTGCTGAGATGATGAGTTGCTGGAGACCAGGGTGGACTCTTCAGACTCAGAATAGGCCTCTGGCAGGTATGTGTCAATGTTTTCTGCCCATGGCACTCAGCCGGTTATTTGCATAGAATGTTAGGAGCGGAATTAGTAGTCTCCGGAGAGGCTGCCACTTGTCAGGGAGCTTCACCTGGCCAGGTCCGCCCGTGATGTAGCTCCCCATTCAATCACTACTCTCTGGACCTTCCAGATGGACTACCAGAACTTCTCTCCCCATGGGCAAGCAGTAGAGCCAGAGGCCTTCCCCCTTTGTTCTTTCGTCTCAAGGCCCTCTGTCAGGCACTCCAAGGTGTGAAGTGACAAGGGGGAGAAGGAAGAGATTTCAGAGAACGAAGACAAGCAGAGAGAGACAGAGAGAGGCAAGAGATGCTGAGTGGGGATGCCTTGCCTACTGATATCCTCAGGAAAGTGGGAAAGAGGTACCTGGCGTGCTCTGCCAATGCCCTGAAGCAGTCCGCACCAGGGGCTCCCTTGTGCCTGCGTAGCCTTTCCCGGGGTGTGCTCAAATCCTGTGGCCACTAGGGGTCATAGGTCACAATGGAGGGCCCTGTGTCATCTGCCTGGCGGGCCGGATCTCTGCCATTGGCTCAGTCTTGTCAGCAGGCCCATCCCAAGCTCCGCCCACTCTTGCGGTGGGGGGACTGTCTCTATGGTGATGGCAAAGAAGCCTCAGCCCCGCCCACCTGGCCTTGACTTCACCTACCTGGCCCTCTGACCCTCACTCAGACCTCTGTGTTGATAAAAATCAATGTCCGCCAGTGCCCAGGTGTCAGCATCTGGGATAAAGGATTCGGGACCTTGCCTGGGGCAGAAGGCAGCCTAGGTCAGCGGGTAGCTGGAAGTCTAGTGACTTGTGACACTGCTGCCAGTGACAAATGGTGACTCCCACACTCACATATCCCCTGGTGGCAGGATGCTAGTGATGGGTGGAGAAACATGGCTCCGGAGCACACGTTTAATGGGGCACCAGCCAAAGCAAAGGCCAGGGCCAGTAGTGGACGTCGTGGAGCTGAATGGCGAGCCAGTGAAGGGCCTAAGGATGTGGCGAACAAGTCATCCGTGTCCCCACGTCCATCAACCATTGTACTGCTGGGGCCCAGGCTGCCAGGATTTCGGCCTTGCCTTCGGAGCCCGGCCGCATAGGCAGCCTTGCACCGCAGGCGGGGACATGTAGACAGCCAAAATTTGGGAACTGGCAGTGTTTCCTCGATTTCCCTGGCATCGGCCTTTTTGAGCGGCTTGCTTTTTTTCCTGGTAGGATAGGGCCCTGACGGAGAAAGGCAGGATTACGTGTGCAGAAAAGGTGTGTGTTGAGTGGGTGACGACGTTGAGACAACGTTGGGATCTTTAGTCCCAGGAAAGGCCCCTGGCGGGTGTGGGTCAATGTTCTCTACCCATCCCCCTTGGCGGGGGGAGGTTTTCACCATACAAAGCAGCAGCGCAATTATTCGTCGCCGGAGAGGTTGCATCTGCCCACAAGCTCCACCTGGCCAGGGTCCGCCCCTACTGTATTGCGCGTGTCAGTCAACAGAAGCTAAGACCTTCCAGAGAGACTACCTGCTATTTTCTACCCACGGGGAAGCAGTACAGCCGGAACCCTCCCCCGTTCCATCTCTAGGCTCTCTCTCAGGCCCCTCATACTTGTGATGTGTCTCAGGGGTAGAAAGAAGAGATTCCTCTGAGTGAACACATACAGAGAGGCCAGAGATGCTGAGGAAGGGCGCCTTGCCTAGTGATATCCTAGCGTAAGTGGAAAAGAGGTACCTGCCTGCTGTCCCAGTGTGTCGAACGTGTTCACATCAGGGGTTGCCTACTGTGAAGTTATTCCCTGGGTGCCCTCGATTTTGTGGCCAAAGACGCAAGGGGCCGATGTCTGTCCATGGGTAAAATGGAGGGCTCTGCGGAACTGGCCGGTTAGGCTGGACCTCTCCTATTGGCTGAGTGTTTGTGACTCGTCCCCGTCAGAAGTTCCGCCCAGCCTTCCGGTGGCTGTCACCATGGTGATTGGGAAAGAAGCCTTAGGCCCCACACTCAGCCTTCACCTGGCCTACCTGGCCTCTTTCCCCTCATCTAGACCGCTGTGTGGATGAAAGAAAGGATGTCGGCCAGTGAGCACGTGTCCTGATTTCCTTGGAAGGATTAGGCTCCTTGCCTGGGCAGAAGACAGCCAAGGTCAGCCTGAGCCTAGACACCTAGTGACCTGTGACACTGCAGCCAGTGATAGATGTTGATGTCCACGCTCAGGTATCCGCACGTGGCGGATTCAGTGTGGTGGGAAGAGAAGTGGAAGTAGAGATGACACACTCACGAGGGCACGGGTCAAAGGTCAGGGAAAATAGCTGAGGTCGTGGAGCTCTAGCGGAGCCAGTCTAGGGCCCAGGCCTCCCTGCTGTACGAGGCAAAGAGGTGATCCATATGCCGCCATCCGTAGACTGTGGACGGCTGGGGCCCTGGATGCCCGGATTTCGGCCTTGTCTACCGAGAAGTGACGCACATGCAGTGTGCCACCGGAGGCTGTGGAGCAGCAGAGGGCAAAATCTTGAAAATGGGGGCTTCAGTTGACTTTGCCTGTGCTCTCCTTTGGCTGAGTGACATCGTGTGTTTCCTAGCAGGTGAAGACATTCGTGGAGAGAGGCGGTTTCCATGCGTGCAGGCAAAGTGTGTGCTGAGATGATGAGTTGCTGGAGACCAGGGTGGACTCTTCAGACTCAGAATAGGCCTCTGGCAGGTATGTGTCAATGTTTTCTGCCCATGGCACTCAGCCGGTTATTTGCATAGAATGTTAGGAGCGGAATTAGTAGTCTCCGGAGAGGCTGCCACTTGTCAGGGAGCTTCACCTGGCCAGGTCCGCCCGTGATGTAGCTCCCCATTCAATCACTACTCTCTGGACCTTCCAGATGGACTACCAGAACTTCTCTCCCCATGGGCAAGCAGTAGAGCCAGAGGCCTTCCCCCTTTGTTCTTTCGTCTCAAGGCCCTCTGTCAGGCACTCCAAGGTGTGAAGTGACAAGGGGGAGAAGGAAGAGATTTCAGAGAACGAAGACAAGCAGAGAGAGACAGAGAGAGGCAAGAGATGCTGAGTGGGGATGCCTTGCCTACTGATATCCTCAGGAAAGTGGGAAAGAGGTACCTGGCGTGCTCTGCCAATGCCCTGAAGCAGTCCGCACCAGGGGCTCCCTTGTGCCTGCGTAGCCTTTCCCGGGGTGTGCTCAAATCCTGTGGCCACTAGGGGTCATAGGTCACAATGGAGGGCCCTGTGTCATCTGCCTGGCGGGCCGGATCTCTGCCATTGGCTCAGTCTTGTCAGCAGGCCCATCCCAAGCTCCGCCCACTCTTGCGGTGGGGGGACTGTCTCTATGGTGATGGCAAAGAAGCCTCAGCCCCGCCCACCTGGCCTTGACTTCACCTACCTGGCCCTCTGACCCTCACTCAGACCTCTGTGTTGATAAAAATCAATGTCCGCCAGTGCCCAGGTGTCAGCATCTGGGATAAAGGATTCGGGACCTTGCCTGGGGCAGAAGGCAGCCTAGGTCAGCGGGTAGCTGGAAGTCTAGTGACTTGTGACACTGCTGCCAGTGACAAATGGTGACTCCCACACTCACATATCCCCTGGTGGCAGGATGCTAGTGATGGGTGGAGAAACATGGCTCCGGAGCACACGTTTAATGGGGCACCAGCCAAAGCAAAGGCCAGGGCCAGTAGTGGACGTCGTGGAGCTGAATGGCGAGCCAGTGAAGGGCCCAAGGATCCCTCCTGTATGTGGCGAACAGGTCATCCGTGTCCCCACGTCCATCAACCATTGCACTGCTGGGGCCCAGGCTGCCAGGATTTCGGCCTTGCCTTCGGAGCCCGGCCACTTAGGCAGCCTTGCACCGGAGGCGGGGACGTGTAGACAGCCAAAATTTGGGAACTAGCAGTGTTTCCTCGATTTCCCTGGCATCGGCCTTTTTGAGCGGCTTGCTTTTTTTCCTGGTAGGATAGGGCCCTGACGGAGAAAGGCAGGATTACGTGTGCAGGAAAGGTGCGTGTTGAGTGGGTGACGACGTTGAGACCACGTTGGGATCTTTAGTCCCAGGAAAGGCCCCTGGCGGGTGTGGGTCAATGTTCTCTACCCATCCCCCTTGGCGGGGGGAGGTTTTCACCATACAAAGCAGCAGCGCAATTATTCGTCGCCGGAGAGGTTGCATCTGCCCACAAGCTCCACCTGGCCAGGGTCCGCCCCTACTGTATTGCGCGTGTCAGTCAACAGAAGCTAAGACCTTCCAGAGAGACTACCTGCTATTTTCTACCCACGGGGAAGCAGTACAGCCGGAACCCTCCCCCGTTCCATCTCTAGGCTCTCTCTCAGGCCCCTCATACTTGTGATGTGTCTCAGGGGTAGAACGAAGAGATTCCTCTGAGTGAACACATACAGAGAGGCCAGAGATGCTGAGGAAGGGCGCCTTGCCTAGTGATATCCTAGCGTAAGTGGAAAAGAGGTACCTGCCTGCTGTCCCGGTGTGTCGAACGTGTTCACATCAGGGGTTGCCTACTGTGAAGTTATTCCCTGGGTGCCCTCGATTTTGTGGCCAAAGACGCAAGGGGCCGTTGTCTGTCCATGGGTAAAATGGAGGGCTCTGCGGAACTGGCCGGTTAGGCTGGACCTCTCCCATTGGCTGAGTGTTTGTGACTCGTCCCCGTCAGAAGTTCCGCCCAGCCTTCCGGTGGCTGTCACCATGGTGATTGGGAAAGAAGCCCTAAGCCCCACACTCAGCCTTCACCTGGCCTACCTGGCCTCTTTCCCCTCATCTAGACCGCTGTGTGGATGAAAGAAAGGATGTCGGCCAGTGAGCACGTGTCCTGATTTCCTTGGAAGGATTAGGCTCCTTGCCTGGGCAGAAGACAGCCAAGGTCAGCCTGAGCCTAGACACCTAGTGACCTGTGACACTGCAGCCAGTGATAGATGTTGATGTCCACGCTCAGGTATCCGCAGGTGGCGGATTCAGTGTGGTGGGAAGAGAAGTGGAAGTAGAGATGACACACTCACGAGGGCACGGGTCAAAGGTCAGGGAAAATAGCTGAGGTCGTGGAGCTCTAGCGGAGCCAGTCTAGGGCCCAGGCCTCCCTGCTGTACGAGGCAAAGAGGTGATCCATATGCCGCCATCCGTAGACTGTGGACGGCTGGGGCCCTGGATGCCCGGATTTCGGCCTTGTCTACCGAGAAGTGACACACATGCAGTGTGCCACCGGAGGCTGTGGAGCAGCAGAGGGCAAAATCTTGAAAATGGGGGCTTCAGTTGACTTTGCCTGTGCTCTCCTTTGGCTGAGTGACATCGTGTGTTTCCTAGCAGGTGAAGACATTCGTGGAGAGAGGCGGTTTCCATGCGTGCAGGCAAAGTGTGTGCTGAGATGATGAGTTGCTGGAGGCCAGGGTGGACTCTTCAGACCCAGAATAGGCCTCTGGCAGGTATGTGTCAATGTTTTCTGCCCATGGCACTCAGCCGGTTATTTGCATAGAATGTTAGGAGCGGAATTAGTAGTCTCCGGAGAGGCTGCCACTTGTCAGGGAGCTTCACCTGGCCAGGTCCGCCCGTGATGTAGCTCCCCAATCAATCACTACTCTCTGGACCTTCCAGATGGACTACCAGAACTTCTCTCCCCATGGGCAAGCAGTAGAGCCAGAGGCCTTCCCCCTTTGTTCTTTCGTCTCAAGGCCCTCTGTCAGGCACTCCAAGGTGTGAAGTGACAAGGGGGAGAAGGAAGAGATTTCAGAGAACGAAGACAAGCAGAGAGAGACAGAGAGAGGCAAGAGATGCTGAGTGGGGATGCCTTGCCTACTGATATCCTCAGGAAAGTGGGAAAGAGGTACCTGGCGTGCTCTGCCAATGCCCTGAAGCAGTCCGCACCAGGGGCTCCCTTGTGCCTGCGTAGCCTTTCCCGGGGTGTGCTCAAATCCTGTGGCCACTAGGGGTCATAGGTCACAATGGAGGGCCCTGTGTCATCTGCCTGGCGGGCCGGATCTCTGCCATTGGCTCAGTCTTGTCAGCAGGCCCATCCCAAGCTCCGCCCACTCTTGCGGTGGGGGGACTGTCTCTATGGTGATGGCAAAGAAGCCTCAGCCCCGCCCACCTGGCCTTGACTTCACCTACCTGGCCCTCTGACCCTCACTCAGACCTCTGTGTTGATAAAAATCAATGTCCGCCAGTGCCCAGGTGTCAGCATCTGGGATAAAGGATTCGGGACCTTGCCTGGGGCGGAAGGCAGCCTAGGTCAGCGGGTAGCTGGAAGTCTAGTGACTTGTGACACTGCTGCCAGTGACAAATGGTGACTCCCACACTCACATATCCCCTGGTGGCAGGATGCTAGTGATGGGTGGAGAAACATGGCTCCGGAGCACACGTTTAATGGGGCACCAGCCAAAGCAAAGGCCAGGGCCAGTAGTGGACGTCGTGGAGCTGAATGGCGAGCCAGTGAAGGGCCCAAGGATCCCTCCTGTATGTGGCGAACAGGTCTTCCGTGTCCCCACGTCCATCAACCATTGCACTGCTGGGGCCCAGGCTGCCAGGATTTCGGCCTTGCCTTCGGAGCCCGGCCACATAGGCAGCCTTGCACCGCAGGCGGGGACGTGTAGACAGCAAAAATTTGGAAAGTGGCAGTGTTTCCTCGATTTCCCTGGCATCGGCCTTTTTGAGCGGCTTGCTTTTTTTCCTGGTAGGATAGGGCCCTGACGGAGAAAGGCAGGATTACGTGTGCAGGAAAGGTGTGTGTTGAGAGGGTGACGACGTTGAGACCACGTTGGGATCTTTAGTCCCAGGAAAGGCCCCTGGCGGGTGTGGGTCAATGTTCTCTACCCATCCCCCTTGGTGGGGGGAGGTTTTCACCATACAAAGCAGCAGCGCAATTATTCGTCGCCGGAGAGGTTGCATCTGCCCACAAGCTCCACCTGGCCAGGGTCCGCCCCTACTGTATTGCGCGTGTCAGTCAACAGAAGCTAAGACCTTCCAGAGAGACTACCTGCTATTTTCTACCCACGGGGAAGCAGTACAGCCGGAACCCTCCCCCATTCCATCTCTAGGCTCTCTCTCAGGCCCCTCATACTTGTGAAGTGTCTCAGGGGTAGAACGAAGAGATTCCTCTGAGTGAACACATACAGAGAGGCCAGAGATGCTGAGGAAGGGCGCCTTGCCTAGTGATATCCTAGCGTAAGTGGAAAAGAGGTACCTGCCTGCTGTCCCGGTGTGTCGAACGTGTTCACATCAGGGGTTGCCTACTGTGAAGTTATTCCCTGGGTGCCCTCGATTTTGTGGCCAAAGACGCAAGGGGCCGTTGTCTGTCCATGGGTAAAATGGAGGGCTTTGCGGAACTGGCCGGTTAGGCTGGACCTCTCCTATTGGCTGAGTGTTTGTGACTCGTCCCCGTCAGAAGTTCCGCCCAGCCTTCCGGTGGCTGTCACCATGGTGATTGGGAAAGAAGCCTTAGGCCCCACACTCAGCCTTCACCTGGCCTACCTGGCCTCTTTCCCCTCATCTAGACCGCTGTGTGGATGAAAGAAAGGATGTCGGCCAGTGAGCACGTGTCCTGATTTCCTTGGAAGGATTAGGCTCCTTGCCTGGGCAGAAGACAGCCAAGGTCAGCCTGAGCCTAGACACCTAGTGACCTGTGACACTGCAGCCAGTGATAGATGTTGATGTCCACGCTCAGGTATCCGCAGGTGGCGGATTCAGTGTGGTGGGAAGAGAAGTGGAAGTAGAGATGACACACTCACGAGGGCACGGGTCAAAGGTCAGGGAAAATAGCTGAGGTCGTGGAGCTCTAGCGGAGCCAGTCTAGGGCCCAGGCCTCCCTGCTGTACGAGGCAAAGAGGTGATCCATATGCCGCCATCCGTAGACTGTGGACGGCTGGGGCCCTGGATGCCCGGATTTCGGCCTTGTCTACCGAGAAGTGACGCACATGCAGTGTGCCACCGGAGGCTGTGGAGCAGCAGAGGGCAAAATCTTGAAAATGGGGGCTTCAGTTGACTTTGCCTGTGCTCTCCTTTGGCTGAGTGACATCGTGTGTTTCCTAGCAGGTGAAGACATTCGTGGAGAGAGGCGGTTTCCATGCGTGCAGGCAAAGTGTGTGCTGAGATGATGAGTTGCTGGAGACCAGGGTGGACTCTTCAGACCCAGAATAGGCCTCTGGCAGGTATGTGTCAATGTTTTCTGCCCATGGCACTCAGCCGGTTATTTGCATAGAATGTTATCAGCGGAATTAGTAGTCTCCGGAGAGGCTGCCACTTGTCAGGGAGCTTCACCCGGCCAGGTCCGCCCGTGATGTAGCTCCCCAATCAATCACTACTCTCTGGACCTTCCAGATGGACTACCAGAACTTCTCTCCCCAAGGGCAAGCAGTAGAGCCAGAGGCCTTCCCCCTTTGTTCTTTCGTCTCAAGGCCCTCTGTCAGGCACTCCAAGGTGTGAAGTGACAAGGGGGAGAAGGAAGAGATTTCAGAGAACGAAGACAAGCAGAGAGAGACAGAGAGAGGCAAGAGATGCTGAGTGGGGATGCCTTGCCTACTGATATCCTCAGGAAAGTGGGAAAGAGGTACCTGGCGTGCTCTGCCAATGCCCTGAAGCAGTCCGCACCAGGGGCTCCCTTGTGCCTGCGTAGCCTTTCCCGGGGTGTGCTCAAATCCTGTGGCCACTAGGGGTCATAGGTCACAATGGAGGGCCCTGTGTCATCTGCCTGGCGGGCCGGATCTCTGCCATTGGCTCAGTCTTGTCAGCAGGCCCATCCCAAGCTCCGCCCACTCTTGCGGTGGGGGGACTGTCTCTATGGTGATGGCAAAGAAGCCTTAGCCCCGCCCACCTGGCCTTGACTTCACCTACCTGGCCCTCTGACCCTCACTCAGACCTCTGTGTTGATAAAAATCAATGTCCGCCAGTGCCCAGGTGTCAGCATCTGGGATAAAGGATTCGGGACCTTGCCTGGGGCAGAAGGCAGCCTAGGTCAGCGGGTAGCTGGAAGTCTAGTGACTTGTGACACTGCTGCCAGTGACAAATGGTGACTCCCACACTCACATATCCCCTGGTGGCAGGATGCTAGTGATGGGTGGAGAAACATGGCTCCGGAGCACACGTTTAATGGGGCACCAGCCAAAGCAAAGGCCAGGGCCAGTAGTGGACGTCGTGGAGCTGAATGGCGAGCCAGTGAAGGGCCCAAGGATCCCTCCTGTATGTGGCGAACAGGTCATCCGTGTCCCCACGTCCATCAACCATTGCACTGCTGGGGCCCAGGCTGCCAGGATTTCGGCCTTGCCTTCGGAGCCCGGCCACATAGGCAGCCTTGCACCGGAGGCGGGGACGTGTAGACAGCAAAAATTTGGAAAGTGGCAGTGTTTCCTCGATTTCCCTGGCATCGGCCTTTTTGAGCGGCTTGCTTTTTTTCCTGGTAGGATAGGGCCCTGACGGAGAAAGGCAGGATTACGTGTGCAGGAAAGGTGCGTGTTGAGTGGGTGACGACGTTGAGACCATGCTGGGATCTTTAGTCCCAGGAAAGGCCCCTGGCGGGTGTGGGTCAATGTTCTCTACCCATCCCCCTTGGCGGGGGGAGGTTTTCACCATACAAAGCAGCAGCGCAATTATTCGTCGCCGGAGAGGTTGCATCTGCCCACAAGCTCCACCTGGCCAGGGTCCGCCCCTACTGTATTGCGCGTGTCAGTCAACAGAAGCTAAGACCTTCCAGAGAGACTACCTGCTATTTTCTACCCACGGGGAAGCAGTACAGCCGGAACCCTCCCCCGTTCCATCTCTAGGCTCTCTCTCAGGCCCCTCATACTTGTGATGTGTCTCAGGGGTAGAACGAAGAGATTCCTCTGAGTGAACACATACAGAGAGGCCAGAGATGCTGAGGAAGGGCGCCTTGCCTAGTGATATCCTAGCGTAAGTGGAAAAGAGGTACCTGCCTGCTGTCCCGGTGTGTCGAACGTGTTCACATCAGGGGTTGCCTACTGTGAAGTTATTCCCTGGGTGCCCTCGATTTTGTGGCCAAAGACGCAAGGGGCCGTTGTCTGTCCATGGGTAAAATGGAGGGCTCTGCGGAACTGGCCGGTTAGGCTGGACCTCTCCTATTGGCTGAGTGTTTGTGACTCGTCCCCGTCAGAAGTTCCGCCCAGCCTTCCGGTGGCTGTCACCATGGTGATTGGGAAAGAAGCCTTAGGCCCCACACTCAGCCTTCACCTGGCCTACCTGGCCTCTTTCCCCTCATCTAGACCGCTGTGTGGATGAAAGAAAGGATGTCGGCCAGTGAGCACGTGTCCTGATTTCCTTGGAAGGATTAGGCTCCTTGCCTGGGCAGAAGACAGCCAAGGTCAGCCTGAGCCTAGACACCTAGTGACCTGTGACACTGCAGCCAGTGATAGATGTTGATGTCCACGCTCAGGTATCCGCAGGTGGCGGATTCAGTGTGGTGGGAAGAGAAGTGGAAGTAGAGATGACACACTCACGAGGGCACGGGTCAAAGGTCAGGGAAAATAGCTGAGGTCGTGGAGCTCTAGCGGAGCCAGTCTAGGGCCCAGGCCTCCCTGCTGTACGAGGCAAAGAGGTGATCCATATGCCGCCCTCCGTAGCCTGTGGACGGCTGGGGCCCTGGATGCCCGGATTTCGGCCTTGTCTACCGAGAAGTGACGCACATGCAGTGTGCCACCGGAGGCTGTGGAGCAGCAGAGGGCAAAATCTTGAAAATGGGGGCTTCAGTTGACTTTGCCTGTGCTCTCCTTTGGCTGAGTGACATCGTGTGTTTCCTAGCAGGTGAAGACATTCGTGGAGAGAGGCGGTTTCCATGCGTGCAGGCAAAGTGTGTGCTGAGATGATGAGTTGCTGGAGACCAGGGTGGACTCTTCAGACCCAGAATAGGCCTCTGGCAGGTATGTGTCAATGTTTTCTGCCCATGGCACTCAGCCGGTTATTTGCATAGAATGTTATCAGCGGAATTAGTAGTCTCCGGAGAGGCTGCCACTTGTCAGGGAGCTTCACCTGGCCAGGTCCGCCCGTGATGTAGCTCCCCAATCAATCACTACTCTCTGGACCTTCCAGATGGACTACCAGAACTTCTCTCCCCATGGGCAAGCAGTAGAGCCAGAGGCCTTCCCCCTTTGCTCTTTGGTCTCTAGGCCCTCTGTCAGGCACTCCAAGGTGTGAAGTGACAAGGGGGAGAAGGAAGAGATTTCAGAGAACGAAGACAAGCAGAGAGAGACAGAGAGAGGCAAGAGATGCTGAGTGGGGATGCCTTGCCTACTGATATCCTCAGGAAAGTGGGAAAGAGGTACCTGGCGTGCTCTGCCAATGCCCTGAAGCAGTCCGCACCAGGGGCTCCCTTGTGCCTGCGTAGCCTTTCCCGGGGTGTGCTCAAATCCTGTGGCCACTAGGGGTCATAGGTCACAATGGAGGGCCCTGTGTCATCTGCCTGGCGGGCCGGATCTCTGCCATTGGCTCAGTCTTGTCAGCAGGCCCATCCCAAGCTCTGCCCACTCTTGCGGTGGGGGGACTGTCTCTATGGTGATGGCAAAGAAGCCTCAGCCCCGCCCACCTGGCCTTGACTTCACCTACCTGGCCCTCTGACCCTCACTCAGACCTCTGTGTTGATAAAAATCAATGTCCGCCAGTGCCCAGGTGTCAGCATCTGGGATAAAGGATTCGGGACCTTGCCTGGGGCAGAAGGCAGCCTAGGTCAGCGGGTAGCTGGAAGTCTAGTGACTTGTGACACTGCTGCCAGTGAGAAATGGTGACTCCCACACTCACATATCCCCTGGTGGCAGAATGCTAGTGATGGGTGGAGAAACATGGCTCCGGAGCACACGTTTAATGGGGCACCAGCCAAAGCAAAGGCCAGGGCCAGTAGTGGACGTCGTGGAGCTGAATGGCGAGCCAGTGAAGGGCCCAAGGATCCCTCCTGTATGTGGCGAACAGGTCATCCGTGTCCCCACGTCCATCAACCATTGCACTGCTGGGGCCCAGGCTGCCAGGATTTCGGCCTTGCCTTCGGAGCCCGGCCACTTAGGCAGCCTTGCACCGCAGGCGGGGACATGTAGACAGCCAAAATTTGGGAACTGGCAGTGTTTCCTCGATTTCCCTGGCATCGGCCTTTTTGAGCGGCTTGCTTTTTTTCCTGGTAGGATAGGGCCCTGACGGAGAAAGGCAGGATTACGTGTGCAGGAAAGGTGCGTGTTGAGTGGGTGACGACGTTGAGACCATGCTGGGATCTTTAGTCCCAGGAAAGGCCCCTGGCGGGTGTGGGTCAATGTTCTCTACCCATCCCCCTTGGCGGGGGGAGGTTTTCACCATACAAAGCAGCAGCGCAATTATTCGTCGCCGGAGAGGTTGCATCTGCCCACAAGCTCCACCTGGCCAGGGTCCGCCCCTACTGTATTGCGCGTGTCAGTCAACAGAAGCTAAGACCTTCCAGAGAGACTACCTGCTATTTTCTACCCACGGGGAAGCAGTACAGCCGGAACCCTCCCCCGTTCCATCTCTAGGTTCTCTCTCAGGCCCCTCATACTTGTGATGTGTCTCAGGGGTAGAACGAAGAGATTCCTCTGAGTGAACACATACAGAGAGGCCAGAGATGCTGAGGAAGGGCGCCTTGCCTAGTGATATCCTAGCGTAAGTGGAAAAGAGGTACCTGCCTGCTGTCCCGGTGTGTCGAACGTGTTCACATCAGGGGTTGCCTACTGTGAAGTTATTCCCTGGGTGCCCTCGATTTTGTGGCCAAAGACGCAAGGGGCCGTTGTCTGTCCATGGGTAAAATGGAGGGCTCTGCGGAACTGGCCGGTTAGGCTGGACCTCTCCTATTGGCTGAGTGTTTGTGACTCGTCCCCGTCAGAAGTTCCGCCCAGCCTTCCGGTGGCTGTCACCATGGTGATTGGGAAAGAAGCCTTAGGCCCCACACTCAGCCTTCACCTGGCCTACCTGGCCTCTTTCCCCTCATCTAGACCGCTGTGTGGATGAAAGAAAGGATGTCGGCCAGTGAGCACGTGTCCTGATTTCCTTGGAAGGATTAGGCTCCTTGCCTGGGCAGAAGACAGCCAAGGTCAGCCTGAGCCTAGACACCTAGTGACCTGTGACACTGCAGCCAGTGATAGATGTTGATGTCCACGCTCAGGTATCCGCAGGTGGCGGATTCAGTGTGGTGGGAAGAGAAGTGGAAGTAGAGATGACACACTCACGAGGGCACGGGTCAAAGGTCAGGGAAAATAGCTGAGGTCGTGGAGCTCTAGCGGAGCCAGTCTAGGGCCCAGGCCTCCCTGCTGTACGAGGCAAAGAGGTGATCCATATGCCGCCCTCCGTAGCCTGTGGACGGCTGGGGCCCTGGATGCCCGGATTTCGGCCTTGTCTACCGAGAAGTGACGCACATGCAGTGTGCCACCGGAGGCTGTGGAGCAGCAGAGGGCAAAATCTTGAAAATGGGGGCTTCAGTTGACTTTGCCTGTGCTCTCCTTTGGCTGAGTGACATCGTGTGTTTCCTAGCAGGTGAAGACATTCGTGGAGAGAGGCGGTTTCCATGCGTGCAGGCAAAGTGTGTGCTGAGATGATGAGTTGCTGGAGACCAGGGTGGACTCTTCAGACCCAGAATAGGCCTCTGGCAGGTATGTGTCAATGTTTTCTGCCCATGGCACTCAGCCGGTTATTTGCATAGAATGTTATCAGCGGAATTAGTAGTCTCCGGAGAGGCTGCCACTTGTCAGGGAGCTTCACCTGGCCAGGTCCGCCCGTGATGTAGCTCCCCAATCAATCACTACTCTCTGGACCTTCCAGATGGACTACCAGAACTTCTCTCCCCATGGGCAAGCAGTAGAGCCAGAGGCCTTCCCCCTTTGCTCTTTGGTCTCTAGGCCCTCTGTCAGGCACTCCAAGGTGTGAAGTGACAAGGGGGAGAAGGAAGAGATTTCAGAGAACGAAGACAAGCAGAGAGAGACAGAGAGAGGCAAGAGATGCTGAGTGGGGATGCCTTGCCTACTGATATCCTCAGGAAAGTGGGAAAGAGGTACCTGGCGTGCTCTGCCAATGCCCTGAAGCAGTCCGCACCAGGGGCTCCCTTGTGCCTGCGTAGCCTTTCCCGGGGTGTGCTCAAATCCTGTGGCCACTAGGGGTCATAGGTCACAATGGAGGGCCCTGTGTCATCTGCCTGGCGGGCCGGATCTCTGCCATTGGCTCAGTCTTGTCAGCAGGCCCATCCCAAGCTCTGCCCACTCTTGCGGTGGGGGGACTGTCTCTATGGTGATGGCAAAGAAGCCTCAGCCCCGCCCACCTGGCCTTGACTTCACCTACCTGGCCCTCTGACCCTCACTCAGACCTCTGTGTTGATAAAAATCAATGTCCGCCAGTGCCCAGGTGTCAGCATCTGGGATAAAGGATTCGGGACCTTGCCTGGGGCAGAAGGCAGCCTAGGTCAGCGGGTAGCTGGAAGTCTAGTGACTTGTGACACTGCTGCCAGTGAGAAATGGTGACTCCCACACTCACATATCCCCTGGTGGCAGAATGCTAGTGATGGGTGGAGAAACATGGCTCCGGAGCACACGTTTAATGGGGCACCAGCCAAAGCAAAGGCCAGGGCCAGTAGTGGACGTCGTGGAGCTGAATGGCGAGCCAGTGAAGGGCCCAAGGATCCCTCCTGTATGTGGCGAACAGGTCATCCGTGTCCCCACGTCCATCAACCATTGCACTGCTGGGGCCCAGACTGCCAGGATTTCGGCCTTGCCTTCGGAGCCCGGCCACTTAGGCAGCCTTGCACCGCAGGCGGGGACATGTAGACAGCCAAAATTTGGGAACTGGCAGTGTTTCCTCGATTTCCCTGGCATCGGCCTTTTTGAGCGGCTTGCTTTTTTTCCTGGTAGGATAGGGCCCTGACGGAGAAAGGCAGGATTACGTGTGCAGGAAAGGTATGTGTTGAGAGGGTGACGACGTTGAGACCACGTTGGGATCTTTAGTCCCAGGAAAGGCCCCTGGCGGGTGTGGGTCAATGTTCTCTACCCATCCCCCTTGGCGGGGGGAGGTTTTCACCATACAAAGCAGCAGCGCAATTATTCGTCGCCGGAGAGGTTGCATCTGCCCACAAGCTCCACCTGGCCAGGGTCCGCCCCTACTGTATTGCGCGTGTCAGTCAACAGAAGCTAAGACCTTCCAGAGAGACTACCTGCTATTTTCTACCCACGGGGAAGCAGTACAGCCGGAACCCTCCCCCGTTCCATCTCTAGGCTCTCTCTCAGGCCCCTCATACTTGTGATGTGTCTCAGGGGTAGAAAGAAGAGATTCCTCTGAGTGAACACATACAGAGAGGCCAGAGATGCTGAGGAAGGGCGCCTTGCCTAGTGATATCCTAGCGTAAGTGGAAAAGAGGTACCTGCCTGCTGTCCCGGTGTGTCGAACGTGTTCACATCAGGGGTTGCCTACTGTGAAGTTATTCCCTGGGTGCCCTCGATTTTGTGGCCAAAGACGCAAGGGGCCGTTGTCTGTCCATGGGTAAAATGGAGGGCTCTGCGGAACTGGCCGGTTAGACTGGACCTCTCCCATTGGCTGAGTGTTTGTGACTCGTCCCCGTCAGAAGTTCCGCCCAGCCTTCCGGTGGCTGTCACCATGGTGATTGGGAAAGAAGCCTTAGGCCCCACACTCAGCCTTCACCTGGCCTACCTGGCCACTTTCCCCTCATCTAGACCGCTGTGTGGATGAAAGAAAGGATGTCGGCCAGTGAGCACGTGTCCTCATTTCCTTGGAAGGATTAGGCTCCTTGCCTGGGCAGAAGACAGCCAAGGTCAGCCTGAGCCTAGACACCTAGTGACCTGTGACACTGCAGCCAGTGATAGATGTTGATGTCCACGCTCAGGTATCCGCAGGTGGCGGATTCAGTGTGGTGGGAAGAGAAGTGGAAGTAGAGACGACACACTCACGAGGGCACGGGTCAAAGGTCAGGGAAAATAGCTGAGGTCGTGGAGCTCTAGCGGAGCCAGTCTAGGGCCCAGGCCTCCCTGCTGTACGAGGCAAAGAGGTGATCCATATGCCGCCATCCGTAGACTGTGGACGGCTGGGGCCCTGGATGCCCGGATTTGGGCCTTGTCTACCGAGAAGTGACGCACATGCAGTGTGCCACCGGAGGCTGTGGAGCAGCAGAGGGCAAAATCTTGAAAATGGGGGCTTCAGTTGACTTTGCCTGTGCTCTCCTTTGGCTGAGTGACATCGTGTGTTTCCTAGCAGGTGAAGACATTCGTGGAGAGAGGCGGTTTCCATGCGTGCAGGCAAAGTGTGTGCTGAGATGATGAGTTGCTGGAGACCAGGGTGGACTCTTCAGACCCAGAATAGGCCTCTGGCAGGTATGTGTCAATGTTTTCTGCCCGTGGCACTGAGCCGGTTATTTGCATAGAATGTTATCAGCGGAATTAGTAGTCTCCGGAGAGGCTGCCACTTGTCAGGGAGCTTCACCTGGCCAGGTCCGCCCGTGATGTAGCTCCCCAATCAATCACTACTCTCTGGACCTTCCAGATGGACTACCAGAACTTCTCTCCCCATGGGCAAGCAGTAGAGCCAGAGGCCTTCCCCCTTTGTTCTTTCGTCTCAAGGCCCTCTGTCAGGCACTCCAAGGTGTGAAGTGACAAGGGGGAGAAGGAAGAGATTTCAGAGAACGAAGACAAGCAGAGAGAGACAGAGAGAGGCAAGAGATGCTGAGTGGGGATGCCTTGCCTACTGATATCCTCAGGAAAGTGGGAAAGAGGTACCTGGCGTGCTCTGCCAATGCCCTGAAGCAGTCCGCACCAGGGGCTCCCTTGTGCCTGCGTAGCCTTTCCCGGGGTGTGCTCAAATCCTGTGGCCACTAGGGGTCATAGGTCACAATGGAGGGCCCTGTGTCATCTGCCTGGCGGGCCGGATCTCTGCCATTGGCTCAGTCTTGTCAGCAGGCCCATCCCAAGCTCCGCCCACTCTTGCGGTGGGGGGACTGTCTCTATGGTGATGGCAAAGAAGCCTCAGCCCCGCCCACCTGGCCTTGACTTCACCTACCTGGCCCTCTGACCCTCACTCAGACCTCTGTGTTGATAAAAATCAATGTCCGCCAGTGCCCAGGTGTCAGCATCTGGGATAAAGGATTCGGGACCTTGCCTGGGGCAGAAGGCAGCCTAGGTCAGCGGGTAGCTGGAAGTCTAGTGACTTGTGACACTGCTGCCAGTGACAAATGGTGACTCCCACACTCACATATCCCCTGGTGGCAGGATGCTAGTGATGGGTGGAGAAACATGGCTCCGGAGCACACGTTTAATGGGGCACCAGCCAAAGCAAAGGCCAGGGCCAGTAGTGGACGTCGTGGAGCTGAATGGCGAGCCAGTGAAGGGCCTAAGGATGTGGCGAACAGGTCATCCGTGTCCCCACGTCCATCAACCATTGCACTGCTGGGGCCCAGGCTGCCAGGATTTCGGCCTTGCCTTCGGAGCCCGGCCGCATAGGCAGCCTTGCACCGCAGGCGGGGACATGTAGACAGCCAAAATTTGGGAACTGGCAGTGTTTCCTCGATTTCCCTGGCATCGGCCTTTTTGAGCGGCTTGCTTTTTTTCCTGGTAGGATAGGGCCCTGACGGAGAAAGGCAGGATTACGTGTGCAGGAAAGGTGTGTGTTGAGTGGGTGACGACGTTGAGACCACGTTGGGATCTTTAGTCCCAGGAAAGGCCCCTGGCGGGTGTGGGTCAATGTTCTCTACCCATCCCCCTTGGCGGGGGGAGGTTTTCACCATACAAAGCAGCAGCACAATTATTCGTCGCCGGAGAGGTTGCATCTGCCCACAAGCTCCACCTGGCCAGGGTCCGCCCCTACTGTATTGCGCGTGTCAGTCAACAGAAGCTAAGACCTTCCAGAGAGACTACCTGCTATTTTCTACCCACGGGGAAGCAGTACAGCCGGAACCCTCCCCCGTTCCATCTCTAGGCTCTCTCTCAGGCCCCTCATACTTGTGATGTGTCTCAGGGGTAGAAAGAAGAGATTCCTCTGAGTGAACACATACAGAGAGGCCAGAGATGCTGAGGAAGGGCGCCTTGCCTAGTGATATCCTAGCGTAAGTGGAAAAGAGGTACCTGCCTGCTGTCCCGGTGTGTCGAACGTGTTCACATCAGGGGTTGCCTACTGTGAAGTTATTCCCTGGGTGCCCTCGATTTTGTGGCCAAAGACGCAAGGGGCCGATGTCTGTCCATGGGTAAAATGGAGGGCTCTGCGGAACTGGCCGGTTAGGCTGGACCTCTCCTATTGGCTGAGTGTTTGTGACTCGTCCCCGTCAGAAGTTCCGCCCAGCCTTCCGGTGGCTGTCACCATGGTGATTGGGAAAGAAGCCTTAGGCCCCACACTCAGCCTTCACCTGGCCTACCTGGCCTCTTTCCCCTCATCTAGACCGCTGTGTGGATGAAAGAAAGGATGTCGGCCAGTGAGCACGTGTCCTGATTTCCTTGGAAGGATTAGGCTCCTTGCCTGGGCAGAAGACAGCCAAGGTCAGCCTGAGCCTAGACACCTAGTGACCTGTGACACTGCAGCCAGTGATAGATGTTGATGTCCACGCTCAGGTATCCGCAGGTGGCGGATTCAGTGTGGTGGGAAGAGAAGTGGAAGTAGAGATGACACACTCACGAGGGCACGGGTCAAAGGTCAGGGAAAATAGCTGAGGTCGTGGAGCTCTAGCGGAGCCAGTCTAGGGCCCAGGCCTCCCTGCTGTACGAGGCAAAGAGGTGATCCATATGCCGCCCTCCGTAGCCTGTGGACGGCTGGGGCCCTGGATGCCCGGATTTCGGCCTTGTCTACCGAGAAGTGACGCACATGCAGTGTGCCACCGGAGGCTGTGGAGCAGCAGAGGGCAAAATCTTGAAAATGGGGGCTTCAGTTGACTTTGCCTGTGCTCTCCTTTGGCTGAGTGACATCGTGTGTTTCCTAGCAGGTGAAGACATTCGTGGAGAGAGGCGGTTTCCATGCGTGCAGGCAAAGTGTGTGCTGAGATGATGAGTTGCTGGAGACCAGGGTGGACTCTTCAGACTCAGAATAGGCCTCTGGCAGGTATGTGTCAATGTTTTCTGCCCATGGCACTGAGCCGGTTATTTGCATAGAATGTTATCAGCGGAATTAGTAGTCTCCGGAGAGGCTGCCACTTGTCAGGGAGCTTCACCTGGCCAGGTCCGCCCGTGATGTAGCTCCCCAATCAATCACTACTCTCTGGACCTTCCAGAGGGACTACCAGAACTTCTCTCCCCATGGGCAAGCAGTAGAGCCAGAGGCCTTCCCCCTTTGTTCTTTCGTCTCAAGGCCCTCTGTCAGGCACTCCAAGGTGTGAAGTGACAAGGGGGAGAAGGAAGAGATTTCAGAGAACGAAGACAAGCAGAGAGAGACAGAGAGAGGCAAGAGATGCTGAGTGGGGATGCCTTGCCTACTGATATCCTCAGGAAAGTGGGAAAGAGGTACCTGGCGTGCTCTGCCAATGCCCTGAAGCAGTCCGCACCAGGGGCTCCCTTGTGCCTGCGTAGCCTTTCCCGGGGCGTGCTCAAATCCTGTGGCCACTAGGGGTCATAGGTCACAATGGAGGGCCCTGTGTCATCTGCCTGGCGGGCCGGATCTCTGCCATTGGCTCAGTCTTGTCAGCAGGCCCATCCCAAGCTCCGCCCACTCTTGCGGTGGGGGGACTGTCTCTATGGTGATGGCAAAGAAGCCTTAGCCCCGCCCACCTGGCCTTGACTTCACCTACCTGGCCCTCTGACCCTCACTCAGACCTCTGTGTTGATAAAAATCAATGTCCGCCAGTGCCCAGGTGTCAGCATCTGGGATAAAGGATTCGGGACCTTGCCTGGGGCAGAAGGCAGCCTAGGTCAGCGGGTAGCTGGAAGTCTAGTGACTTGTGACACTGCTGCCAGTGAGAAATGGTGACTCCCACACTCACATATCCCCTGGTGGCAGGATGCTAGTGATGGGTGGAGAAACATCGCTCCGGAGCACACGTTTAATGGGGCACCAGCCAAAGCAAAGGCCAGGGCCAGTAGTGGACGTGGTGGAGCTGAATGGCGAGCCAGTGAAGGGCCTAAGGATGTGGCGAACAGGTCATCCGTGTCCCCACGTCCATCAACCATTGCACTGCTGGGGCCCAGGCTGCCAGGATTTCGGCCTTGCCTTCGGAGCCCGGCCACATAGGCAGCCTTGCACCGCAGGCGGGGACACGTAGACAGCCAAAATTTGGGAACTGGCAGTGTTTCCTCGATTTCCCTGGCATCGGCCTTTTTGAGCGGCTTGCTTTTTTTCCTGGTAGGATAGGGCCCTGACGGAGAAAGGCAGGATTACGTGTGCAGGAAAGGTGCGTGTTGAGTGGGTGACGACGTTGAGACCACGTTGGGATCTTTAGTCCCAGGAAAGGCCCCTGGCGGGTGTGGGTCAATGTTCTCTACCCATCCCCCTTGGCGGGGGGAGGTTTTCACCATACAAAGCAGCAGCGCAATTATTCGTCGCCGGAGAGGTTGCATCTGCCCACAAGCTCCACCTGGCCAGGGTCCGCCCCTACTGTATTGCGCGTGTCAGTCAACAGAAGCTAAGACCTTCCAGAGAGACTACCTGCTATTTTCTACCCACGGGGAAGCAGTACAGCCGGAACCCTCCCCCGTTCCATCTCTAGGCTCTCTCTCAGGCCCCTCATACTTGTGATGTGTCTCAGGGGTAGAAAGAAGAGATTCCTCTGAGTGAACACATACAGAGAGGCCAGAGATGCTGAGGAAGGGCGCCTTGCCTAGTGATATCCTAGCGTAAGTGGAAAAGAGGTACCTGCCTGCTGTCCCGGTGTGTCGAACGTGTTCACATCAGGGGTTGCCTACTGTGAAGTTATTCCCTGGGTGCCCTCGATTTTGTGGCCAAAGACGCAAGGGGCCGTTGTCTGTCCATGGGTAAAATGGAGGGCTCTGCGGAACTGGCCGGTTAGGCTGGACCTCTCCCATTGGCTGAGTGTTTGTGACTCGTCCCCGTCAGAAGTTCCGCCCAGCCTTCCGGTGGCTGTCAGCATGGTGATTGGGAAAGAAGCCTTAGGCCCCACACTCAGCCTTCACCTGGCCTACCTGGCCTCTTTCCCCTCATCTAGACCGCTGTGTGGATGAAAGAAAGGATGTCGGCCAGTGAGCACGTGTCCTGATTTCCTTGGAAGGATTAGGCTCCTTGCCTGGGCAGAAGACAGCCAAGGTCAGCCTGAGCCTAGACACCTAGTGACCTGTGACACTGCAGCCAGTGATAGATGTTGATGTCCACGCTCAGGTATCCGCAGGTGGCGGATTCAGTGTGGTGGGAAGAGAAGTGGAAGTAGAGACGACACACTCACGAGGGCACGGGTCAAAGGTCAGGGAAAATAGCTGAGGTCGTGGAGCTCTAGCGGAGCCAGTCTAGGGCCCAGGCCTCCCTGCTGTACGAGGCAAAGAGGTGATCCATATGCCGCCATCCGTAGACTGTGGACGGCTGGGGCCCTGGATGCCCGGATTTCGGCCTTGTCTACCGAGAAGTGACGCACATGCAGTGTGCCACCGGAGGCTGTGGAGCAGCAGAGGGCAAAATCTTGAAAATGGGGGCTTCAGTTGACTTTGCCTGTGCTCTCCTTTGGCTGAGTGACATCGTGTGTTTCCTAGCAGGTGAAGACATTCGTGGAGAGAGGCGGTTTCCATGCGTGCAGGCAAAGTGTGTGCTGAGATGATGAGTTGCTGGAGACCAGGGTGGACTCTTCAGACTCAGAATAGGCCTCTGGCAGGTATGTGTCAATGTTTTCTGCCCATGGCACTCAGCCGGTTATTTGCATAGAATGTTGTCAGCGGAATTAGTAGTCTCCGGAGAGGCTGCCACTTGTCAGCCAGCTTCACAAGGCCAGGTCCACCCGTGATGTAGCTCCCCAATCAATCACTACTCTCTGGACCTTCCAGATGGACTACCAGAACTTCTCTCCCCATGGGCAAGCAGTAGAGCCAGAGGCCTTCCCCCTTTGTTCTTTCGTCTCAAGGCCCTCTGTCAGGCACTCCAAGGTGTGAAGTGACAAGGGGGAGAAGGAAGAGATTTCAGAGAACGAAGACAAGTAGAGAGAGACAGAGAGAGGCAAGAGATGCTGAGTGGGGATGCCTTGCCTACTGATATCCTCAGGAAAGTGGGAAAGAGGTACCTGGCGTGCTCTGCCAATGCCCTGAAGCAGTCCGCACCAGGGGCTCCCTTGTGCCTGCGTAGCCTTTCCCGGGGTGTGCTCAAATCCTGTGGCCACTAGGGGTCATAGGTCACAATGGAGGGCCCTGTGTCATCTGCCTGGCGGGCCGGATCTCTGCCATTGGCTCAGTCTTGTCAGCAGGCCCATCCCAAGCTCCGCCCACTCTTGCGGTGGGGGGACTGTCTCTATGGTGATGGCAAAGAAGCCTCAGCCCCGCCCACCTGGCCTTGACTTCACCTACCTGGCCCTCTGACCCTCACTCAGACCTCTGTGTTGATAAAAATCAATGTCCGCCAGTGCCCAGGTGTCAGCATCTGGGATAAAGGATTCGGGACCTTGCCTGGGGCAGAAGGCAGCCTAGGTCAGCGGGTAGCTGGAAGTCTAGTGACTTGTGACACTGCTGCCAGTGACAAATGGTGACTCCCACACTCACATATCCCCTGGTGGCAGGATGCTAGTGATGGGTGGAGAAACATGGCTCCGGAGCACACGTTTAATGGGGCACCAGCCAAAGCAAAGGCCAGGGCCAGTAGTGGACGTCGTGGAGCTGAATGGCGAGCCAGTGAAGGGCCTAAGGATGTGGCGAACAGGTCATCCGTGTCCCCACGTCCATCAACCATTGCACTGCTGGGGCCCAGGCTGCCAGGATTTCGGCCTTGCCTTCGGAGCCCGGCCGCATAGGCAGCCTTGCACCGCAGGCGGGGACATGTAGACAGCCAAAATTTGGGAACTGGCAGTGTTTCCTCGATTTCCCTGGCATCGGCCTTTTTGAGCGGCTTGCTTTTTTTCCTGGTAGGATAGGGCCCTGACGGAGAAAGGCAGGATTACGTGTGCAGGAAAGGTGTGTGTTGAGTGGGTGACGACGTTGAGACCACGTTGGGATCTTTAGTCCCAGGAAAGGCCCCTGGCGGGTGTGGGTCAATGTTCTCTACCCATCCCCCTTGGCGGGGGGAGGTTTTCACCATACAAAGCAGCAGCACAATTATTCGTCGCCGGAGAGGTTGCATCTGCCCACAAGCTCCACCTGGCCAGGGTCCGCCCCTACTGTATTGCGCGTGTCAGTCAACAGAAGCTAAGACCTTCCAGAGAGACTACCTGCTATTTTCTACCCACGGGGAAGCAGTACAGCCGGAACCCTCCCCCGTTCCATCTCTAGGCTCTCTCTCAGGCCCCTCATACTTGTGATGTGTCTCAGGGGTAGAAAGAAGAGATTCCTCTGAGTGAACACATACAGAGAGGCCAGAGATGCTGAGGAAGGGCGCCTTGCCTAGTGATATCCTAGCGTAAGTGGAAAAGAGGTACCTGCCTGCTGTCCCGGTGTGTCGAACGTGTTCACATCAGGGGTTGCCTACTGTGAAGTTATTCCCTGGGTGCCCTCGATTTTGTGGCCAAAGACGCAAGGGGCCGATGTCTGTCCATGGGTAAAATGGAGGGCTCTGCGGAACTGGCCGGTTAGGCTGGACCTCTCCTATTGGCTGAGTGTTTGTGACTCGTCCCCGTCAGAAGTTCCGCCCAGCCTTCCGGTGGCTGTCAGCATGGTGATTGGGAAAGAAGCCTTAGGCCCCACACTCAGCCTTCACCTGGCCTACCTGGCCTCTTTCCCCTCATCTAGACCGCTGTGTGGATGAAAGAAAGGATGTCGGCCAGTGAGCACGTGTCCTGATTTCCTTGGAAGGATTAGGCTCCTTGCCTGGGCAGAAGACAGCCAAGGTCAGCCTGAGCCTAGACACCTAGTGACCTGTGACACTGCAGCCAGTGATAGATGTTGATGTCCACGCTCAGGTATCCGCAGGTGGCGGATTCAGTGTGGTGGGAAGAGAAGTGGAAGTAGAGATGACACACTCACGAGGGCACGGGTCAAAGGTCAGGGAAAATAGCTGAGGTCGTGGAGCTCTAGCGGAGCCAGTCTAGGGCCCAGGCCTCCCTGCTGTACGAGGCAAAGAGGTGATCCATATGCCGCCATCCGTAGACTGTGGACGGCTGGGGCCCTGGATGCCCGGATTTCGGCCTTGTCTACCGAGAAGTGACGCACATGCAGTGTGCCACCGGAGGCTGTGGAGCAGCAGAGGGCAAAATCTTGAAAATGGGGGCTTCAGTTGACTTTGCCTGTGCTCTCCTTTGGCTGAGTGACATCGTGTGTTTCCTAGCAGGTGAAGACATTCGTGGAGAGAGGCGGTTTCCATGCGTGCAGGCAAAGTGTGTGCTGAGATGATGAGTTGCTGGAGACCAGGGTGGACTCTTCAGACTCAGAATAGGCCTCTGGCAGGTATGTGTCAATGTTTTCTGCCCATGGCACTCAGCCGGTTATTTGCATAGAATGTTATCAGCGGAATTAGTAGTCTCCGGAGAGGCTGCCACTTGTCAGGGAGCTTCACCTGGCCAGGTCCGCCCGTGATGTAGCTCCCCAATCAATCACTACTCTCTGGACCTTCCAGATGGACTACCAGAACTTCTCTCCCCATGGGCAAGCAGTAGAGCCAGAGGCCTTCCCCCTTTGTTCTTTCGTCTCAAGGCCCTCTGTCAGGCACTCCAAGGTGTGAAGTGACAAGGGGGAGAAGGAAGAGATTTCAGAGAACGAAGACAAGCAGAGAGAGACAGAGAGAGGCAAGAGATGCTGAGTGGGGATGCCTTGCCTACTGATATCCTCAGGAAAGTGGGAAAGAG
The DNA here is from genome assembly GCF_030014295.1 of Loxodonta africana. NCBI lineage: Eukaryota > Metazoa > Chordata > Mammalia > Proboscidea > Elephantidae > Loxodonta > Loxodonta africana. The sequence goes on from NW_026975074.1 coordinate 917,463, forward strand.
GTACCTGGCGTGCTCTGCCAATGCCCTGAAGCAGTCCGCACCAGGGGCTCCCTTGTGCCTGCGTAGCCTTTCCCGGGGTGTGCTCAAATCCTGTGGCCACTAGGGGTCATAGGTCACAATGGAGGGCCCTGTGTCATCTGCCTGGCGGGCCGGATCTCTGCCATTGGCTCAGTCTTGTCACCAGGCCCATCCCAAGCTCCGCCCACTCTTGCGGTGGGGGGACTGTCTCTATGGTGATGGCAAAGAAGCCTTAGCCCCGCCCACCTGGCCTTGACTTCACCTACCTGGCCCTCTGACCCTCACTCAGACCTCTGTGTTGATAAAAATCAATGTCCGCCAGTGCCCAGGTGTCAGCATCTGGGATAAAGGATTCGGGACCTTGCCTGGGGCAGAAGGCAGCCTAGGTCAGCGGGTAGCTGGAAGTCTAGTGACTTGTGACACTGCTGCCAGTGACAAATGGTGACTCCCACACTCACATATCCCCTGGTGGCAGGATGCTAGTGATGGGTGGAGAAACATGGCTCCGGAGCACACGTTTAATGGGGCACCAGCCAAAGCAAAGGCCAGGGCCAGTAGTGGACGTGGTGGAGCTGAATGGCGAGCCAGTGAAGGGCCTAAGGATGTGGCGAACAGGTCATCCGTGTCCCCACGTCCATCAACCATTGCACTGCTGGGGCCCAGGCTGCCAGGATTTCGGCCTTGCCTTCGGAGCCCGGCCACATAGGCAGCCTTGCACCGCAGGCGGGGACATGTAGACAGCCAAAATTTGGGAACTGGCAGTGTTTCCTCGATTTCCCTGGCATCGGCCTTTTTGAGCGGCTTGCTTTTTTTCCTGGTAGGATAGGGCCCTGACGGAGAAAGGCAGGATTACGTGTGCAGGAAAGGTGCGTGTTGAGTGGGTGACGACGTTGAGACCACGTTGGGATCTTTAGTCCCAGGAAAGGCCCCTGGCGGGTGTGGGTCAATGTTCTCTACCCATCCCCCTTGGCGGGGGGAGGTTTTCACCATACAAAGCAGCAGCACAATTATTCGTCGCCGGAGAGGTTGCATCTGCCCACAAGCTCCACCTGGCCAGGGTCCGCCCCTACTGTATTGCGCGTGTCAGTCAACAGAAGCTAAGACCTTCCAGAGAGACTACCTGCTATTTTCTACCCACGGGGAAGCAGTACAGCCGGAACCCTCCCCCGTTCCATCTCTAGGCTCTCTCTCAGGCCCCTCATACTTGTGATGTGTCTCAGGGGTAGAAAGAAGAGATTCCTCTGAGTGAACACATACAGAGAGGCCAGAGATGCTGAGGAAGGGCGCCTTGCCTAGTGATATCCTAGCGTAAGTGGAAAAGAGGTACCTGCCTGCTGTCCCGGTGTGTCGAACGTGTTCACATCAGGGGTTGCCTACTGTGAAGTTATTCCCTGGGTGCCCTCGATTTTGTGGCCAAAGACGCAAGGGGCCGATGTCTGTCCATGGGTAAAATGGAGGGCTCTGCGGAACTGGCCGGTTAGGCTGGACCTCTCCTATTGGCTGAGTGTTTGTGACTCGTCCCCGTCAGAAGTTCCGCCCAGCCTTCCGGTGGCTGTCACCATGGTGATTGGGAAAGAAGCCTTAGGCCCCACACTCAGCCTTCACCTGGCCTACCTGGCCTCTTTCCCCTCATCTAGACCGCTGTGTGGATGAAAGAAAGGATGTCGGCCAGTGAGCACGTGTCCTGATTTCCTTGGAAGGATTAGGCTCCTTGCCTGGGCAGAAGACAGCCAAGGTCAGCCTGAGCCTAGACACCTAGTGACCTGTGACACTGCAGCCAGTGATAGATGTTGATGTCCACGCTCAGGTATCCGCAGGTGGCGGATTCAGTGTGGTGGGAAGAGAAGTGGAAGTAGAGATGACACACTCACGAGGGCACGGGTCAAAGGTCAGGGAAAATAGCTGAGGTCGTGGAGCTCTAGCGGAGCCAGTCTAGGGCCCAGGCCTCCCTGCTGTACGAGGCAAAGAGGTGATCCATATGCCGCCATCCGTAGACTGTGGACGGCTGGGGCCCTGGATGCCCGGATTTCGGCCTTGTCTACCGAGAAGTGACGCACATGCAGTGTGCCACCGGAGGCTGTGGAGCAGCAGAGGGCAAAATCTTGAAAATGGGGGCTTCAGTTGACTTTGCCTGTGCTCTCCTTTGGCTGAGTGACATCGTGTGTTTCCTAGCAGGTGAAGACATTCGTGGAGAGAGGCGGTTTCCATGCGTGCAGGCAAAGTGTGTGCTGAGATGATGAGTTGCTGGAGACCAGGGTGGACTCTTCAGACTCAGAATAGGCCTCTGGCAGGTATGTGTCAATGTTTTCTGCCCATGGCACTGAGCCGGTTATTTGCATAGAATGTTATCAGCGGAATTAGTAGTCTCCGGAGAGGCTGCCACTTGTCAGGGAGCTTCACCTGGCCAGGTCCGCCCGTGATGTAGCTCCCCAATCAATCACTACTCTCTGGACCTTCCAGATGGACTACCAGAACTTCTCTCCCCATGGGCAAGCAGTAGAGCCAGAGGCCTTCCCCCTTTGTTCTTTCGTCTCAAGGCCCTCTGTCAGGCACTCCAAGGTGTGAAGTGACAAGGGGGAGAAGGAAGAGATTTCAGAGAACGAAGACAAGCAGAGAGAGACAGAGAGAGGCAAGAGATGCTGAGTGGGGATGCCTTGCCTACTGATATCCTCAGGAAAGTGGGAAAGAGGTACCTGGCGTGCTCTGCCAATGCCCTGAAGCAGTCCGCACCAGGGGCTCCCTTGTGCCTGCGTAGCCTTTCCCGGGGTGTGCTCAAATCCTGTGGCCACTAGGGGTCATAGGTCACAATGGAGGGCCCTGTGTCATCTGCCTGGCGGGCCGGATCTCTGCCATTGGCTCAGTCTTGTCAGCAGGCCCATCCCAAGCTCCGCCCACTCTTGCGGTGGGGGGACTGTCTCTATGGTGATGGCAAAGAAGCCTCAGCCCCGCCCACCTGGCCTTGACTTCACCTACCTGGCCCTCTGACCCTCACTCAGACCTCTGTGTTGATAAAAATCAATGTCCGCCAGTGCCCAGGTGTCAGCATCTGGGATAAAGGATTCGGGACCTTGCCTGGGGCAGAAGGCAGCCTAGGTCAGCGGGTAGCTGGAAGTCTAGTGACTTGTGACACTGCTGCCAGTGACAAATGGTGACTCCCACACTCACATATCCCCTGGTGGCAGGATGCTAGTGATGGGTGGAGAAACATGGCTCCGGAGCACACGTTTAATGGGGCACCAGCCAAAGCAAAGGCCAGGGCCAGTAGTGGACGTGGTGGAGCTGAATGGCGAGCCAGTGAAGGGCCTAAGGATGTGGCGAACAGGTCATCCGTGTCCCCACGTCCATCAACCATTGCACTGCTGGGGCCCAGGCTGCCAGGATTTCGGCCTTGCCTTCGGAGCCCGGCCACATAGGCAGCCTTGCACCGCAGGCGGGGACACGTAGACAGCCAAAATTTGGGAACTGGCAGTGTTTCCTCGATTTCCCTGGCATCGGCCTTTTTGAGCGGCTTGCTTTTTTTCCTGGTAGGATAGGGCCCTGACGGAGAAAGGCAGGATTACGTGTGCAGGAAAGGTGCGTGTTGAGTGGGTGACGACGTTGAGACCACGTTGGGATCTTTAGTCCCAGGAAAGGCCCCTGGCGGGTGTGGGTCAATGTTCTCTACCCATCCCCCTTGGCGGGGGGAGGTTTTCACCATACAAAGCAGCAGCGCAATTATTCGTCGCCGGAGAGGTTGCATCTGCCCACAAGCTCCACCTGGCCAGGGTCCGCCCCTACTGTATTGCGCGTGTCAGTCAACAGAAGCTAAGACCTTCCAGAGAGACTACCTGCTATTTTCTACCCACGGGGAAGCAGTACAGCCGGAACCCTCCCCCGTTCCATCTCTAGGCTCTCTCTCAGGCCCCTCATACTTGTGATGTGTCTCAGGGGTAGAACGAAGAGATTCCTCTGAGTGAACACATACAGAGAGGCCAGAGATGCTGAGGAAGGGCGCCTTGCCTAGTGATATCCTAGCGTAAGTGGAAAAGAGGTACCTGCCTGCTGTCCCGGTGTGTCGAACGTGTTCACATCAGGGGTTGCCTACTGTGAAGTTATTCCCTGGGTGCCCTCGATTTTGTGGCCAAAGACGCAAGGGGCCGTTGTCTGTCCATGGGTAAAATGGAGGGCTCTGCGGAACTGGCCGGTTAGGCTGGACCTCTCCCATTGGCTGAGTGTTTGTGACTCGTCCCCGTCAGAAGTTCCGCCCAGCCTTCCGGTGGCTGTCAGCATGGTGATTTGGAAAGAAGCCTTAGGCCCCACACTCAGCCTTCACCTGGCCTACCTGGCCACTTTCCCTTCATCTAGACCGCTGTGTGGATGAAAGAAAGGATGTCGGCCAGTGAGCACGTGTCCTGATTTCCTTGGAAGGATTAGGCTCCTTGCCTGGGCAGAAGACAGCCAAGGTCAGCCTGAGCCTAGACACCTAGTGACCTGTGACACTGCAGCCAGTGATAGATGTTGATGTCCACGCTCAGGTATCCGCAGGTGGCGGATTCAGTGTGGTGGGAAGAGAAGTGGAAGTAGAGATGACACACTCACGAGGGCACGGGTCAAAGGTCAGGGAAAATAGCTGAGGTCGTGGAGCTCTAGCGGAGCCAGTCTAGGGCCCAGGCCTCCCTGCTGTACGAGGCAAAGAGGTGATCCATATGCCGCCATCCGTAGACTGTGGACGGCTGGGGCCCTGGATGCCCAGATTTCGGCCTTATCTACCGAGAAGTGACGCACATGCAGTGTGCCACCAGAGGCTGTGGAGCAGCAGAGGGCAAAATCTTGAAAATGGGGGCTTCAGTTGACTTTGCCTGTGCTCTCCTTTGGCTGAGTGACATCGTGTGTTTCCTAGCAGGTGAAGACATTCGTGGAGAGAGGCGGTTTCCATGCGTGCAGGCAAAGTGTGTGCTGAGATGATGAGTTGCTGGAGACCAGGGTGGACTCTTCAGACTCAGAATAGGCCTCTGGCAGGTATGTGTCAATGTTTTCTGCCCATGGCACTCAGCCGGTTATTTGCATAGAATGTTGTCAGCGGAATTAGTAGTCTCCGGAGAGGCTGCCACTTGTCAGCCAGCTTCACCTGGCCAGGTCCAACCGTGATGTAGCTCCCCAATCAATCACTACTCTCTGGACCTTCCAGATGGACTACCAGAACTTCTCTCCCCATGGGCAAGCAGTAGAGCCAGAGGCCTTCCCCCTTTGTTCTTTCGTCTCAAGGCCCTCTGTCAGGCACTCCAAGGTGTGAAGTGACAAGGGGGAGAAGGAAGAGATTTCAGAGAACGAAGACAAGCAGAGAGAGACAGAGAGAGGCAAGAGATGCTGAGTGGGGATGCCTTGCCTACTGATATCCTCAGGAAAGTGGGAAAGAGGTACCTGGCGTGCTCTGCCAATGCCCTGAAGCAGTCCGCACCAGGGGCTCCCTTGTGCCTGCGTAGCCTTTCCCGGGGTGTGCTCAAATCCTGTGGCCACTAGGGGTCATAGGTCACAATGGAGGGCCCTGTGTCATCTGCCTGGCGGGCCGGATCTCTGCCATTGGCTCAGTCTTGTCAGCAGGCCCATCCCAAGCTCCGCCCACTGTTGCGGTGGGGGGACTGTCTCTATGGTGATGGCAAAGAAGCCTTAGCCCCGCCCACCTGGCCTTGACTTCACCTACCTGGCCCTCTGACCCTCACTCAGACCTCTGTGTTGATAAAAATCAATGTCCGCCAGTGCCCAGGTGTCAGCATCTGGGATAAAGGATTCGGGACCTTGCCTGGGGCAGAAGGCAGCCTAGGTCAGCGGGTAGCTGGAAGTCTAGTGACTTGTGACACTGCTGCCAGTGACAAATGGTGACTCCCACACTCACATATCCCCTGGTGGCAGGATGCTAGTGATGGGTGGAGAAACATCGCTCCGGAGCACACGTTTAATGGGGCACCAGCCAAAGCAAAGGCCAGGGCCAGTAGTGGACGTGGTGGAGCTGAATGGCGAGCCAGTGAAGGGCCTAAGGATGTGGCGAACAGGTCATCCGTGTCCCCACGTCCATCAACCATTGCACTGCTGGGGCCCAGGCTGCCAGGATTTCGGCCTTGCCTTCGGAGCCCGGCCGCATAGGCAGCCTTGCACCGCAGGCGGGGACATGTAGACAGCCAAAATTTGGGAACTGGCAGTGTTTCCTCGATTTCCCTGGCATCGGCCTTTTTGAGCGGCTTGCTTTTTTTCCTGGTAGGATAGGGCCCTGACGGAGAAAGGCAGGATTACGTGTGCAGGAAAGGTGCGTGTTGAGTGGGTGACGACGTTGAGACCACGTTGGGATCTTTAGTCCCAGGAAAGGCCCCTGGCGGGTGTGGGTCAATGTTCTCTACCCATCCCCCTTGGCGGGGGGAGGTTTTCACCATACAAAGCAGCAGCGCAATTATTCGTCGCCGGAGAGGTTGCATCTACCCACAAGCTCCACCTGGCCAGGGTCCGCCCCTACTGTATTGCGCGTGTCAGTCAACAGAAGCTAAGACCTTCCAGAGAGACTACCTGCTATTTTCTACCCACGGGGAAGCAGTACAGCCGGAACCCTCCCCCGTTCCATCTCTAGGCTCTCTCTCAGGCCCCTCATACTTGTGATGTGTCTCAGGGGTAGAAAGAAGAGATTCCTCTGAGTGAACACATACAGAGAGGCCAGAGATGCTGAGGAAGGGCGCCTTGCCTAGTGATATCCTAGCGTAAGTGGAAAAGAGGTACCTGCCTGCTGTCCCGGTGTGTCGAACGTGTTCACATCAGGGGTTGCCTACTGTGAAGTTATTCCCTGGGTGCCCTCGATTTTGTGGCCAAAGACGCAAGGGGCCGATGTCTGTCCATGGGTAAAATGGAGGGCTCTGCGGAACTGGCCGGTTAGGCTGGACCTCTCCTATTGGCTGAGTGTTTGTGACTCGTCCCCGTCAGAAGTTCCGCCCAGCCTTCCGGTGGCTGTCAGCATGGTGATTGGGAAAGAAGCCTTAGGCCCCACACTCAGCCTTCACCTGGCCTACCTGGCCTCTTTCCCCTCATCTAGACCGCTGTGTGGATGAAAGAAAGGATGTCGGCCAGTGAGCACGTGTCCTGATTTCCTTGGAAGGATTAGGCTCCTTGCCTGGGCAGAAGACAGCCAAGGTCAGCCTGAGCCTAGACACCTAGTGACCTGTGACACTGCAGCCAGTGATAGATGTTGATGTCCACGCTCAGGTATCCGCAGGTGGCGGATTCAGTGTGGTGGGAAGAGAAGTGGAAGTAGAGATGACACACTCACGAGGGCACGGGTCAAAGGTCAGGGAAAATAGCTGAGGTCGTGGAGCTCTAGCGGAGCCAGTCTAGGGCCCAGGCCTCCCTGCTGTACGAGGCAAAGAGGTGATCCATATGCCGCCATCTGTGGACTGTGGACGGCTGGGGCCCTGGATGCCCGGATTTCGGCCTTGTCTACCGAGAAGTGACGCACATGCAGTGTGCCACCGGAGGCTGTGGAGCAGGAGAGGGCAAAATCTTGAAAATGGGGGCTTCAGTTGACTTTGCCTGTGCTCTCCTTTGGCTGAGTGACATCGTGTGTTTCCTAGCAGGTGAAGACATTCGTGGAGAGAGGCGGTTTCCATGCGTGCAGGCAAAGTGTGTGCTGAGATGATGAGTTGCTGGAGACCAGGGTGGACTCTTCAGACTCAGAATAGGCCTCTGGCAGGTATGTGTCAATGTTTTCTGCCCATGGCACTCAGCCGGTTATTTGCATAGAATGTTATCAGCGGAATTAGTAGTCTCCGGAGAGGCTGCCACTTGTCAGGGAGCTTCACCTGGCCAGGTCCGCCCGTGATGTAGCTCCCCAATCAATCACTACTCTCTGGACCTTCCAGATGGACTACCAGAACTTCTCTCCCCATGGGCAAGCAGTAGAGCCAGAGGCCTTCCCCCTTTGTTCTTTCGTCTCAAGGCCCTCTGTCAGGCACTCCAAGGTGTGAAGTGACAAGGGGGAGAAGGAAGAGATTTCAGAGAACGAAGACAAGCAGAGAGAGACAGAGAGAGGCAAGAGATGCTGAGTGGGGATGCCTTGCCTACTGATATCCTCAGGAAAGTGGGAAAGAGGTACCTGGCGTGCTCTGCCAATGCCCTGAAGCAGTCCGCACCAGGGGCTCCCTTGTGCCTGCGTAGCCTTTCCCGGGGTGTGCTCAAATCCTGTGGCCACTAGGGGTCATAGGTCACAATGGAGGGCCCTGTGTCATCTGCCTGGCGGGCCGGATCTCTGCCATTGGCTCAGTCTTGTCAGCAGGCCCATCCCAAGCTCCGCCCACTCTTGCGGTGGGGGGACTGTCTCTATGGTGATGGCTAAGAAGCCTTAGCCCCGCCCACCTGGCCTTGACTTCACCTACCTGGCCCTCTGACCCTCACTCAGACCTCTGTGTTGATAAAAATCAATGTCCGCCAGTGCCCAGGTGTCAGCATCTGGGATAAAGGATTTGGGACCTTGCCTGGGGCAGAAGGCAGCCTAGGTCAGCGGGTAGCTGGAAGTCTAGTGACTTGTGACACTGCTGCCAGTGACAAATGGTGACTCCCACACTCACATATCCCCTGGTGGCAGGATGCTAGTGATGGGTGGAGAAACATGGCTCCGGAGCACACGTTTAATGGGGCACCAGCCAAAGCAAAGGCCAGGGCCAGTAGTGGACGTGGTGGAGCTGAATGGCGAGCCAGTGAAGGGCCTAAGGATGTGGCGAACAGGTCATCCGTGTCCCCACGTCCATCAACCATTGCACTGCTGGGGCCCAGGCTGCCAGGATTTCGGCCTTGCCTTCGGAGCCCGGCCACATAGGCAGCCTTGCACCGCAGGCGGGGACATGTAGACAGCCAAAATTTGGGAACTGGCAGTGTTTCCTCGATTTCCCTGGCATCGGCCTTTTTGAGCGGCTTGCTTTTTTTCCTGGTAGGATAGGGCCCTGACGGAGAAAGGCAGGATTACGTGTGCAGGAAAGGTGCGTGTTGAGTGGGTGACGACGTTGAGACCACGTTGGGATCTTTAGTCCCAGGAAAGGCCCCTGGCGGGTGTGGGTCAATGTTCTCTACCCATCCCCCTTGGCGGGGGGAGGTTTTCACCATACAAAGCAGCAGCGCAATTATTCGTCGCCGGAGAGGTTGCATCTGCCCACAAGCTCCACCTGGCCAGGGTCTGCCCCTACTGTATTGCGCGTGTCAGTCAACAGAAGCTAAGACCTTCCAGAGAGACTACCTGCTATTTTCTACCCACGGGGAAGCAGTACAGCCGGAACCCTCCCCCGTTCCATCTCTAGGCTCTCTCTCAGGCCCCTCATACTTGTGATGTGTCTCAGGGGTAGAAAGAAGAGATTCCTCTGAGTGAACACATACAGAGAGGCCAGAGATGCTGAGGAAGGGCGCCTTGCCTAGTGATATCCTAGCGTAAGTGGAAAAGAGGTACCTGCCTGCTGTCCCGGTGTGTCGAACGTGTTCACATCAGGGGTTGCCTACTGTGAAGTTATTCCCTGGGTGCCCTCGATTTTGTGGCCAAAGACGCAAGGGGCCGTTGTCTGTCCATGGGTAAAATGGAGGGCTCTGCGGAACTGGCCGGTTAGGCTGGACCTCTCCCATTGGCTGAGTGTTTGTGACTCGTCCCCGTCAGAAGTTCCGCCCAGCCTTCCGGTGGCTGTCACCATGGTGATTGGGAAAGAAGCCTTAGGCCCCACACTCAGCCTTCACCTGGCCTACCTGGCCTCTTTCCCCTCATCTAGACCGCTGTGTGGATGAAAGAAAGGATGTCGGCCAGTGAGCACGTGTCCTGATTTCCTTGGAAGGATTAGGCTCCTTGCCTGGGCAGAAGACAGCCAAGGTCAGCCTGAGCCTAGACACCTAGTGACCTGTGACACTGCAGCCAGTGATAGATGTTGATGTCCACGCTCAGGTATCCGCAGGTGGCGGATTCAGTGTGGTGGGAAGAGAAGTGGAAGTAGAGACGACACACTCACGAGGGCACGGGTCAAAGGTCAGGGAAAATAGCTGAGGTCGTGGAGCTCTAGCGGAGCCAGTCTAGGGCCCAGGCCTTCCTGCTGTACGAGGCAAAGAGGTGATCCATATGCCGCCATCCGTAGACTGTGGACGGCTGGGGCCCTGGATGCCCAGATTTCGGCCTTGTCTACCGAGAAGTGACGCACATGCAGTGTGCCACCAGAGGCTGTGGAGCAGCAGAGGGCAAAATCTTGAAAATGGGGGCTTCAGTTGACTTTGCCTGTGCTCTCCTTTGGCTGAGTGACATCGTGTGTTTCCTAGCAGGTGAAGACATTCGTGGAGAGAGGCGGTTTCCATGCGTGCAGGCAGAGTGTGTGCTGAGATGATGAGTTGCTGGAGACCAGGGTGGACTCTTCAGACTCAGAATAGGCCTCTGGCAGGTATGTGTCAATGTTTTCTGCCCATGGCACTCAGCCGGTTATTTGCATAGAATGTTAGGAGCGGAATTAGTAGTCTCCGGAGAGGCTGCCACTTGTCAGGGAGCTTCACCTGGCCAGGTCCGCCCGTGATGTAGCTCCCCAATCAATCACTACTCTCTGGACCTTCCAGATGGACTACCAGAACTTCTCTCCCCATGGGCAAGCAGTAGAGCCAGAGGCCTTCCCCCTTTGTTCTTTCGTCTCAAGGCCCTCTGTCAGGCACTCCAAGGTGTGAAGTGACAAGGGGGAGAAGGAAGAGATTTCAGAGAACGAAGACAAGCAGAGAGAGACAGAGAGAGGCAAGAGATGCTGAGTGGGGATGCCTTGCCTACTGATATCCTCAGGAAAGTGGGAAAGAGGTACCTGGCGTGCTCTGCCAATGCCCTGAAGCAGTCCGCACCAGGGGCTCCCTTGTGCCTGCGTAGCCTTTCCCGGGGTGTGCTCAAATCCTGTGGCCACTAGGGGTCATAGGTCACAATGGAGGGCCCTGTGTCATCTGCCTGGCGGGCCGGATCTCTGCCATTGGCTCAGTCTTGTCAGCAGGCCCATCCCAAGCTCCGCCCACTCTTGCGGTGGGGGGACTGTCTCTATGGTGATGGCAAAGAAGCCTTAGCCCCGCCCACCTGGCCTTGACTTCACCTACCTGGCCCTCTGACCCTCACTCAGACCTCTGTGTTGATAAAAATCAATGTCCGCCAGTGCCCAGGTGTCAGCATCTGGGATAAAGGATTCGGGACCTTGCCTGGGGCAGAAGGCAGCCTAGGTCAGCGGGTAGCTGGAAGTCTAGTGACTTGTGACACTGCTGCCAGTGACAAATGGTGACTCCCACACTCACATATCCCCTGGTGGCAGGATGCTAGTGATGGGTGGAGAAACATGGCTCCGGAGCACACGTTTAATGGGGCACCAGCCAAAGCAAAGGCCAGGGCCAGTAGTGGACGTGGTGGAGCTGAATGGCGAGCCAGTGAAGGGCCTAAGGATGTGGCGAACAGGTCATCCGTGTCCCCACGTCCATCAACCATTGCACTGCTGGGGCCCAGGCTGCCAGGATTTCGGCCTTGCCTTCGGAGCCCGGCCACATAGGCAGCCTTGCACCGCAGGCGGGGACATGTAGACAGCCAAAATTTGGGAACTGGCAGTGTTTCCTCGATTTCCCTGGCATCGGCCTTTTTGAGCGGCTTGCTTTTTTTCCTGGTAGGATAGGGCCCTGACGGAGAAAGGCAGGATTACGTGTGCAGGAAAGGTGCGTGTTGAGTGGGTGACGACGTTGAGACCACGTTGGGATCTTTAGTCCCAGGAAAGGCCCCTGGCGGGTGTGGGTCAATGTTCTCTACCCGTCCCCCTTGGCGGGGGGAGGTTTTCACCATACAAAGCAGCAGCGCAATTATTCGTCGCCGGAGAGGTTGCATCTGCCCACAAGCTCCACCTGGCCAGGGTCCGCCCCTACTGTATTGCGCGTGTCAGTCAACAGAAGCTAAGACCTTCCAGAGAGACTACCTGCTATTTTCTACCCACGGGGAAGCAGTACAGCCGGAACCCTCCCCCGTTCCATCTCTAGGCTCTCTCTCAGGCCCCTCATACTTGTGATGTGTCTCAGGGGTAGAAAGAAGAGATTCCTCTGAGTGAACACATACAGAGAGGCCAGAGATGCTGAGGAAGGGCGCCTTGCCTAGTGATATCCTAGCGTAAGTGGAAAAGAGGTACCTGCCTGCTGTCCCGGTGTGTCGAACGTGTTCACATCAGGGGTTGCCTACTGTGAAGTTATTCCCTGGGTGCCCTCGATTTTGTGGCCAAAGACGCAAGGGGCCGTTGTCTGTCCATGGGTAAAATGGAGGGCTCTGCGGAACTGGCCGGTTAGGCTGGACCTCTCCCATTGGCTGAGTGTTTGTGACTCGTCCCCGTCAGAAGTTCCGCCCAGCCTTCCGGTGGCTGTCAGCATGGTGATTGGGAAAGAAGCCTTAGGCCCCACACTCAGCCTTCACCTGGCCTACCTGGCCTCTTTCCCCTCATCTAGACCGCTGTGTGGATGAAAGAAAGGATGTCGGCCAGTGAGCACGTGTCCTGATTTCCTTGGAAGGATTAGGCTCCTTGCCTGGGCAGAAGACAGCCAAGGTCAGCCTGAGCCTAGACACCTAGTGACCTGTGACACTGCAGCCAGTTACAGATGTTGATGTCCACGCTCAGGTATCCGCAGGTGGCGGATTCAGTGTGGTGGGAAGAGAAGTGGAAGTAGAGATGACACACTCACGAGGGCACGGGTCAAAGGTCAGGGAAAATAGCTGAGGTCGTGGAGCTCTAGCGGAGCCAGTCTAGGGCCCAGGCCTCCCTGCTGTACGAGGCAAAGAGGTGATCCATATGCCGCCATCCGTAGACTGTGGACGGCTGGGGCCCTGGATGCCCGGATTTCGGCCTTGTCTACCGAGAAGTGACGCACATGCAGTGTGCCACCGGAGGCTGTGGAGCAGCAGAGGGCAAAATCTTGAAAATGGGGGCTTCAGTTGACTTTGCCTGTGCTCTCCTTTGGCTGAGTGACATCGTGTGTTTCCTAGCAGGTGAAGACATTCGTGGAGAGAGGCGGTTTCCATGCGTGCAGGCAAAGTGTGTGCTGAGATGATGAGTTGCTGGAGACCAGGGTGGACTCTTCAGACTCAGAATAGGCCTCTGGCAGGTATGTGTCAATGTTTTCTGCCCATGGCACTCAGCCGGTTATTTGCATAGAATGTTATCAGCGGAATTAGTAGTCTCCGGAGAGGCTGCCACTTGTCAGGGAGCTTCACCTGGCCAGGTCCGCCCGTGATGTAGCTCCCCAATCAATCACTACTCTCTGGACCTTCCAGATGGACTACCAGAACTTCTCTCCCCATGGGCAAGCAGTAGAGCCAGAGGCCTTCCCCCTTTGTTCTTTCGTCTCAAGGCCCTCTGTCAGGCACTCCAAGGTGTGAAGTGACAAGGGGGAGAAGGAAGAGATTTCAGAGAACGAAGACAAGCAGAGAGAGACAGAGAGAGGCAAGAGATGCTGAGTGGGGATGCCTTGCCTACTGATATCCTCAGGAAAGTGGGAAAGAGGTACCTGGCGTGCTCTGCCAATGCCCTGAAGCAGTCCGCACCAGGGGCTCCCTTGTGCCTGCGTAGCCTTTCCCGGGGTGTGCTCAAATCCTGTGGCCACTAGGGGTCATAGGTCACAATGGAGGGCCCTGTGTCATCTGCCTGGCGGGCCGGATCTCTGCCATTGGCTCAGTCTTGTCAGCAGGCCCATCCCAAGCTCCGCCCACTCTTGCGGTGGGGGGACTGTCTCTATGGTGATGGCAAAGAAGCCTTAGCCCCGCCCACCTGGCCTTGACTTCACCTACCTGGCCCTCTGACCCTCACTCAGACCTCTGTGTTGATAAAAATCAATGTCCGCCAGTGCCCAGGTGTCAGCATCTGGGATAAAGGATTCGGGACTTTGCCTGGGGCAGAAGGCAGCCTAGGTCAGCGGGTAGCTGGAAGTCTAGTGACTTGTGACACTGCTGCCAGTGACAAATGGTGACTCCCACACTCACATATCCCCTGGTGGCAGGATGCTAGTGATGGGTGGAGAAACATCGCTCCGGAGCACACGTTTAATGGGGCACCAGCCAAAGCAAAGGCCAGGGCCAGTAGTGGACGTCGTGGAGCTGAATGGCGAGCCAGTGAAGGGCCTAAGGATGTGGCGAACAGGTCATCCGTGTCCCCACGTCCATCAACCATTGCACTGCTGGGGCCCAGGCTGCCAGGATTTCGGCCTTGCCTTCGGAGCCCGGCCACATAGGCAGCCTTGCACCGCAGGCGGGGACATGTAGACAGCCAAAATTTGGGAACTGGCAGTGTTTCCTCGATTTCCCTGGCATCGGCCTTTTTGAGCGGCTTGCTTTTTTTCCTGGTAGGATAGGGCCCTGACGGAGAAAGGCAGGATTACGTGTGCAGGAAAGGTGCGTGTTGAGTGGGTGACGACGTTGAGACCACGTTGGGATCTTTAGTCCCAGGAAAGGCCCCTGGCGGGTGTGGGTCAATGTTCTCTACCCGTCCCCCTTGGCGGGGGGAGGTTTTCACCATACAAAGCAGCAGCGCAATTATTCGTCGCCGGAGAGGTTGCATCTGCCCACAAGCTCCACCTGGCCAGGGTCCGCCCCTACTGTATTGCGCGTGTCAGTCAACAGAAGCTAAGACCTTCCAGAGAGACTACCTGCTATTTTCTACCCACGGGGAAGCAGTACAGCCGGAACCCTCCCCCGTTCCATCTCTAGGCTCTCTCTCAGGCCCCTCATACTTGTGATGTGTCTCAGGGGTAGAAAGAAGAGATTCCTCTGAGTGAACACATACAGAGAGGCCAGAGATGCTGAGGAAGGGCGCCTTGCCTAGTGATATCCTAGCGTAAGTGGAAAAGAGGTACCTGCCTGCTGTCCCGGTGTGTCGAACGTGTTCACATCAGGGGTTGCCTACTGTGAAGTTATTCCCTGGGTGCCCTCGATTTTGTGGCCAAAGACGCAAGGGGCCGTTGTCTGTCCATGGGTAAAATGGAGGGCTCTGCGGAACTGGCCGGTTAGGCTGGACCTCTCCCATTGGCTGAGTGTTTGTGACTCGTCCCCGTCAGAAGTTCCGCCAAGCCTTCCGGTGGCTGTCAGCATGGTGATTGGGAAAGAAGCCTTAGGCCCCACACTCAGCCTTCACCTGGCCTACCTGGCCTCTTTCCCCTCATCTAGACTGCTGTGTGGATGAAAGAAAGGATGTCGGCCAGTGAGCACGTGTCCTGATTTCCTTGGAAGGATTAGGCTCCTTGCCTGGGCAGAAGACAACCAAGGTCAGCCTGAGCCTAGACACCTAGTGACCTGTGACACTGCAGCCAGTGACAGATGTTGATGTCCACGCTCAGGTATCCGCAGGTGGCGGATTCAGTGTGGTGGGAAGAGAAGTGGAAGTAGAGATGACACACTCACGAGGGCACGGGTCAAAGGTCAGGGAAAATAGCTGAGGTCGTGGAGCTCTAGCGGAGCCAGTCTAGGGCCCAGGCCTCCCTGCTGTACGAGGCAAAGAGGTGATCCATATGCCGCCATCCGTAGACTGTGGACGGCTGGGGCCCTGGATGCCCGGATTTCGGCCTTGTCTACCGAGAAGTGACGCACATGCAGTGTGCCACCGGAGGCTGTGGAGCAGCAGAGGGCAAAATCTTGAAAATGGGGGCTTCAGTTGACTTTGCCTGTGCTCTCCTTTGGCTGAGTGACATCGTGTGTTTCCTAGCAGGTGAAGACATTCGTGGAGAGAGGCGGTTTCCATGCGTGCAGGCAAAGTGTGTGCTGAGATGATGAGTTGCTGGAGACCAGGGTGGACTCTTCAGACTCAGAATAGGCCTCTGGCAGGTATGTGTCAATGTTTTCTGCCCATGGCACTCAGCCGGTTATTTGCATAGAATGTTGTCAGTGGAATTAGTAGTCTCCGGAGAGGCTGCCACTTGTCAGCCAGCTTCACCTGGCCAGGTCCACCCGTGATGTAGCTCCTCAATCAATCACTACTCTCTGGACCTTCCAGATGGACTACCAGAACTTCTCTCCCCATGGGCAAGCAGTAGAGCCAGAGGCCTTCCCCCTTTGTTCTTTCGTCTCAAGGCCCTCTGTCAGGCACTCCAAGGTGTGAAGTGACAAGGGGGAGAAGGAAGAGATTTCAGAGAACGAAGACAAGCAGAGAGAGACAGAGAGAGGCAAGAGATGCTGAGTGGGGATGCCTTGCCTACTGATATCCTCAGGAAAGTGGGAAAGAGGTACCTGGCGTGCTCTGCCAATGCCCTGAAGCAGTCCGCACCAGGGGCTCCCTTGTGCCTGCGTAGCCTTTCCCGGGGTGTGCTCAAATCCTGTGGCCACTAGGGGTCATAGGTCACAATGGAGGGCCCTGTGTCATCTGCCTGGCGGGCCGGATCTCTGCCATTGGCTCAGTCTTGTCAGCAGGCCCATCCCAAGCTCCGCCCACTCTTGCGGTGGGGGGACTGTCTCTATGGTGATGGCAAAGAAGCCTTAGCCCCGCCCACCTGGCCTTGACTTCACCTACCTGGCCCTCTGACCCTCACTCAGACCTCTGTGTTGATAAAAATCAATGTCCGCCAGTGCCCAGGTGTCAGCATCTGGGATAAAGGATTCGGGACCTTGCCTGGGGCAGAAGGCAGCCTAGGTCAGCGGGTAGCTGGAAGTCTAGTGACTTGTGACACTGCTGCCAGTGACAAATGGTGACTCCCACACTCACATATCCCCTGGTGGCAGGATGCTAGTGATGGGTGGAGAAACATGGCTCCGGAGCACACGTTTAATGGGGCACCAGCCAAAGCAAAGGCCAGGGCCAGTAGTGGACGTGGTGGAGCTGAATGGCGAGCCAGTGAAGGGCCTAAGGATGTGGCGAACAGGTCATCCGTGTCCCCACGTCCATCAACCATTGCACTGCTGGGGCCCAGGCTGCCAGGATTTCGGCCTTGCCTTCGGAGCCCGGCCACATAGGCAGCCTTGCACCGCAGGCGGGGACATGTAGACAGCCAAAATTTGGGAACTGGCAGTGTTTCCTCGATTTCCCTGGCATCGGCCTTTTTGAGCGGCTTGCTTTTTTTCCTGGTAGGATAGGGCCCTGACGGAGAAAGGCAGGATTACGTGTGCAGGAAAGGTGTGTGTTGAGTGGGTGACGACGTTGAGACCACGTTGGGATCTTTAGTCCCAGGAAAGGCCCCTGGCGGGTGTGGGTCAATGTTCTCTACCCATCCCCCTTGGCGGGGGGAGGTTTTCACCATACAAAGCAGCAGCGCAATTATTCGTCGCCGGAGAGGTTGCATCTGCCCACAAGCTCCACCTGGCCAGGGTCCGCCCCTACTGTATTGCGCGTGTCAGTCAACAGAAGCTAAGACCTTCCAGAGAGACTACCTGCTATTTTCTACCCACGGGGAAGCAGTACAGCCGGAACCCTCCCCCATTCCATCTCTAGGCTCTCTCTCAGGCCCCTCATACTTGTGAAGTGTCTCAGGGGTAGAACGAAGAGATTCCTCTGAGTGAACACATACAGAGAGGCCAGAGATGCTGAGGAAGGGCGCCTTGCCTAGTGATATCCTAGCGTAAGTGGAAAAGAGGTACCTGCCTGCTGTCCCGGTGTGTCGAACGTGTTCACATCAGGGGTTGCCTACTGTGAAGTTATTCCCTGGGTGCCCTCGATTTTGTGGCCAAAGACGCAAGGGGCCGTTGTCTGTCCATGGGTAAAATGGAGGGCTCTGCGGAACTGGCCGGTTAGGCTGGACCTCTCCCATTGGCTGAGTGTTTGTGACTCGTCCCCGTCAGAAGTTCCGCCCAGCCTTCCGGTGGCTGTCAGCATGGTGATTGGGAAAGAAGCCTTAGGCCCCACACTCAGCCTTCACCTGGCCTACCTGGCCTCTTTCCCCTCATCTAGACCGCTGTGTGGATCAAAGAAAGGATGTCGGCCAGTGAGCACGTGTCCTCATTTCCTTGGAAGGATTAGGCTCCTTGCCTGGGTAGAAGACAGCCAAGGTCAGCCTGAGCCTAGACACCTAGTGACCTGTGACACTGCAGCCAGTGACAGATGTTGATGTCCACGCTCAGGTATCCGCAGGTGGCGGATTCAGTGTGGTGGGAAGAGAAGTGGAAGTAGAGATGACACACTCACGAGGGCACGGGTCAAAGGTCAGGGAAAATAGCTGAGGTCGTGGAGCTCTAGCGGAGCCAGTCTAGGGCCCAGGCCTCCCTGCTGTACGAGGCAAAGAGGTGATCCATATGCCGCCATCCGTAGACTGTGGACGGCTGGGGCCCTGGATGCCCGGATTTCGGCCTTGTCTACCGAGAAGTGACGCACATGCAGTGTGCCACCGGAGGCTGTGGAGCAGCAGAGGGCAAAATCTTGAAAATGGGGGCTTCAGTTGACTTGGCCTGTGCTCTCCTTTGGCTGAGTGACATCGTGTGTTTCCTAGCAGGTGAAGACATTCGTGGAGAGAGGCGGTTTCCATGCGTGCAGGCAAAGTGTGTGCTGAGATGATGAGTTGCTGGAGACCAGGGTGGACTCTTCAGACTCAGAATAGGCCTCTGGCAGGTATGTGTCAATGTTTTCTGCCCATGGCACTCAGCCGGTTATTTGCATAGAATGTTGTCAGCGGAATTAGTAGTCTCCGGAGAGGCTGCCACTTGTCAGGGAGCTTCACCTGGCCAGGTCCACCCGTGATGTAGCTCCCCAATCAATCACTACTCTCTGGACCTTCCAGATGGACTACCAGAACTTCTCTCCCCATGGGCAAGCAGTAGAGCCAGAGGCCTTCCCCCTTTGTTCTTTCGTCTCAAGGCCCTCTGTCAGGCACTCCAAGGTGTGAAGTGACAAGGGGAGAAGGAAGAGATTTCAGAGAACGAAGACAAGCAGAGAGAGACAGAGAGAGGCAAGAGATGCTGAGTGGGGATGCCTTGCCTACTGATATCCTCAGGAAAGTGGGAAAGAGGTACCTGGCGTGCTCTGCCAATGCCCTGAAGCAGTCCGCACCAGGGGCTCCCTTGTGCCTGCGTAGCCTTTCCCGGGGTGTGCTCAAATCCTGTGGCCACTAGGGGTCATAGGTCACAATGGAGGGCCCTGTGTCATCTGCCTGGCGGGCCGGATCTCTGCCATTGGCTCAGTCTTGTCAGCAGGCCCATCCCAAGCTCCGCCCACTCTTGCGGTGGGGGGACTGTCTCTATGGTGATGGCAAAGAAGCCTTAGCCCCGCCCACCTGGCCTTGACTTCACCTACCTGGCCCTCTGACCCTCACTCAGACCTCTGTGTTGATAAAAATCAATGTCCGCCAGTGCCCAGGTGTCAGCATCTGGGATAAAGGATTCGGGACCTTGGCTGGGGCAGAAGGCAGCCTAGGTCAGCGGGTAGCTGGAAGTCTAGTGACTTGTGACACTGCTGCCAGTGACAAATGGTGACTCCCACACTCACATATCCCGTGGTGGCAGGATGCTAGTGATGGGTGGAGAAACATGGCTCCGGAGCACACGTTTAATGGGGCACCAGCCAAAGCAAAGGCCAGGGCCAGTAGTGGACGTCGTGGAGCTGAATGGCGAGCCAGTGAAGGGCCCAAGGATCCCTCCTGTATGTGGCGAACAGGTCATCCGTGTCCCCACGTCCATCAACCATTGCACTGCTGGGGCCCAGGCTGCCAGGATTTCGGCCTTGCCTTCGGAGCCCAGCCACATAGGCAGCCTTGCACCGGAGGCAGGGACGTGTAGACAGCAAAAATTTGGAAACTGGCAGTGTTTCCTCGATTTCCCTGGCATCGGCCTCTTTGAGCGGCTTGCTTTTTTTCCTGGTAGGATAGGGCCCTGACGGAGAAAGGCAGGATTACGTGTGCAGGAAAGGTGTGTGTTGAGTGGGTGACGACGTTGAGACCACGTTGGGATCTTTAGTCCCAGGAAAGGCCCCTGGCGGGTGTGGGTCAATGTTCTCTACCCATCCCCCTTGGCGGGGGGAGGTTTTCACCATACAAAGCAGCAGCGCAATTATT
The DNA here is from genome assembly GCF_030014295.1 of Loxodonta africana. Classification (NCBI taxonomy): domain Eukaryota; kingdom Metazoa; phylum Chordata; class Mammalia; order Proboscidea; family Elephantidae; genus Loxodonta; species Loxodonta africana. Next base: position 937,452 of record NW_026975074.1, read on the forward strand.
CGTCGCCGGAGAGGTTGCATCTGCCCACAAGCTCCACCTGGCCAGGGTCCGCCCCTACTGTATTGCGCGTGTCAGTCAACAGAAGCTAAGACCTTCCAGAGAGACTACCTGCTATTTTCTACCCACGGGGAAGCAGTACAGCCGGAACCCTCCCCCATTCCATCTCTAGGCTCTCTCTCAGGCCCCTCATACTTGTGAAGTGTCTCAGGGGTAGAACGAAGAGATTCCTCTGAGTGAACACATACAGAGAGGCCAGAGATGCTGAGGAAGGGCGCCTTGCCTAGTGATATCCTAGCGTAAGTGGAAAAGAGGTACCTGCCTGCTGTCCCGGTGTGTCGAACGTGTTCACATCAGGGGTTGCCTACTGTGAAGTTATTCCCTGGGTGCCCTCGATTTTGTGGCCAAAGACGCAAGGGGCCGTTGTCTGTCCATGGGTAAAATGGAGGGCTCTGCGGAACTGGCCGGTTAGGCTGGACCTCTCCCATTGGCTGAGTGTTTGTGACTCGTCCCCGTCAGAAGTTCCGCCCAGCCTTCCGGTGGCTGTCACCATGGTGATTGGGAAAGAAGCCTTAGGCCCCACACTCAGCCTTCACCTGGCCTACCTGGCCTCTTTCCCCTCATCTAGACCGCTGTGTGGATGAAAGAAAGGATGTCGGCCAGTGAGCACGTGTCCTGATTTCCTTGGAAGGATTAGGTTCCTTGCCTGGGCAGAAGACAGCCAAGGTCAGCCTGAGCCTAGACACCTAGTGACCTGTGACACTGCAGCCAGTGATAGATGTTGATGTCCACGCTCAGGTATCCGCAGGTGGCGGATTCAGTGTGGTGGGAAGAGAAGTGGAAGTAGAGACGACACACTCACGAGGGCACGGGTCAAAGGTCAGGGAAAATAGCTGAGGTCGTGGAGCTCTAGCGGAGCCAGTCTAGGGCCCAGGCCTCCCTGCTGTACGAGGCAAAGAGGTGAACCATATGCCGCCATCCGTAGATTCTGGACGGCTGGGGCCCTGGATGCCCGGATTTCGGCCTCGTCTACCGAGAAGTGACACACATGCAGTGTGCCACCGGAGGCTGTGGAGCAGCAGAGGGCAAAATCTTGAAAATGGGGGCTTCAGTTGACTTGGCCTGTGCTCTCCTTTGGCTGAGTGACATCGTGTGTTTCCTAGCAGGTGAAGACATTCGTGGAGAGAGGCGGTTTCCATGCGTGCAGGCAAAGTGTGTGCTGAGATGATGAGTTGCAGGGGAGACCAGGGTGGACTCTCTAGACCCAGAATAGGCCTCTGGCAGGTATGTGTCAATGTTTTCTGCCCATGGCACTCAGCCGGTTATTTGCATAGAATGTTAGGAGCGGAATTAGTAGTCTCCGGAGAGGCTGCCACTTGTCAGCGAGCTTCACCTGGCCAGGTCCCACGGTGATGTCAAGCTTCACCTGGCCAGGTCCGCCCGTGATGTAGCTCCCCAATCAATCACTACTCTCTAGACCTTCCAGATAGACTCCCAGAACTTCTCTCCCCATGGGCAAGCAGTAGAGCCAGAGGCCTTCCCCCTTTGCTCTTTGGTCTCTAGGCCCTCTGTCAGGCACTCCAAGGTGTGAAGTGACAAGGGGGAGAAGGAAGAGATTTCAGAGAACGAAGACAAGCAGAGAGAGACAGAGAGAGGCAAGAGATGCTGAGTGGGGATGCCTTGCCTACTGATATCCTCAGGAAAGTGGGAAAGAGGTACCTGGCGTGCTCTGCCAATGCCCTGAAGCAGTCCGCACCAGGGGCTCCCTTGTGCCTGCGTAGCCTTTCCCGGGGTGTGCTCAAATCCTGTGGCCACTAGGGGTCATAGGTCACAATGGAGGGCCCTGTGTCATCTGCCTGGCGGGCCGGATCTCTGCCATTGGCTCAGTCTTGTCAGCAGGCCCATCCCAAGCTCCGCCCACTCTTGCGGTGGGGGGACTGTCTCTATGGTGATGGCAAAGAAGCCTCAGCCCCGCCCACCTGGCCTTGACTTCACCTACCTGGCCCTCTGACCCTCACTCAGACCTCTGTGTTGATAAAAATCAATGTCCGCCAGTGCCCAGGTGTCAGCATCTGGGATAAAGGATTCGGGACCTTGGCTGGGGCAGAAGGCAGCCTAGGTCAGCGGGTAGCTGGAAGTCTAGTGACTTGTGACACTGCTGCCAGTGACAAATGGTGACTCCCACACTCACATATCCCCTGGTGGCAGAATGCTAGTGATGGGGGGAGAAAGATCGCTCCGGAGCACACGTTTAATGGGGCACCAGCCAAAGCAAAGGCCAGGGCCAGTAGTGGACGTCGTGGAGCTGAATGGCGAGCCAGTGAAGGGCCCAAGGATCCCTCCTGTATGTGGCGAACAGGTCATCCGTGTCCCCACGTCCATCAACCATTGGACTGCTGGGGCCCAGGCTGCCAGAATTTCGGCCTTGCCTTCGGAGCCCGGCCACATAGGCAGCCTTGCACCGGAGGCGGGGACGTGTAGACAGCAAAAATTTGGAAACTGGCAGTGTTTCCTCGATTTCCCTGGCATCGGCCTCTTTGAGCGGCTTGCTTTTTTTCCTGGTAGGATAGGGCCCTGACGGAGAAAGGCAGGATTACGTGTGCAGGAAAGGTGTGTGTTGAGAGGGTGACGACGTTGAGACCACGTTGGGATCTTTAGTCCCAGGAAAGGCCCCTGGCGGGTGTGGGTCAATGTTCTCTACCCATCCCCCTTGGCGGGGGGAGGTTTTCACCATACAAAGCAGCAGCGCAATTATTCGTCGCCGGAGAGGTTGCATCTGCCCAGAAGCTCCCCCTGGCCTGGGTCCGCCCCTACTGTATTGCGCGTGTCAGTCAACAGAAGCTAAGACCTTCCAGAGAGACTACCTGCTATTCTGTCCCCACGGGGAAGCAGTACAGCCAGAAGCCTCCCCCGTTCCATCTCTAGGCTCTCTCTCAGGCCCCTCATACTTGTGATGTGTCTCAGGGGTAGAATGAAGAGATTCCTCTGAGTGAACACATACGTGAGAGGCCACAGATGCTGAGGAAGGGCGCCTTGCCTAGTGATATCCTAGCGTAAGTGGAAAAGAGGTACCTGCCTGCTGTCCCAGTGTGTCGAACGTGTTCACATCAGGGGTTGCCTACTGTGAAGTTATTCCCTGGGTGCCCTGGATTTTGTGGCCAAAGACGCAAGGGGCCGTTGTCTGTCCATGGGTAAAATGGAGGGCTCTGCGGAACTGGCCGGTTAGGCTGGACCTCTCCTATTGGCTGAGTGTTTGTGACTCGTCCCCGTCCGAAGTTCCGCCCAGCCTTCCGGTGGCTGTCAGCATGGTGATTGGGAAAGAAGCCTTAGGCCCCACACTCAGCCCTCACCTGGCCTACCTGGCCTCTTTCCCCTCATCTAGACCGCTGTGTGGATGAAAGAAAGGATGTCGGCCAGTGAGCACGTGTCCTCATTTCCTTGGAAGGATTAGGTTCCTTGCCTGGGCAGAAGACAGCCAAGGTCAGCCTGAGCCTAGACACCTAGTGACCTGTGACACTGCAGCCAGTGATAGATGTTGATGTCCACGCTCAGGTATCCGCAGGTGGCGGATTCAGTGTGGTGGGAAGAGAAGTGGAAGTAGAGACGACACACTCACGAGGGCACAGGCCAAAGGTCAGGGAAAATAGCTGAGGTCGTGGAGCTCTAGCGGAGCCAGTCTAGGGCCCAGGCCTCCCTGCTGTACGAGGCAAAGAGGTGATCCATATGCCGCCATCCGTAGATTCTGGACGGCTGGGGCCCTGGATGCCCGGATTTCGGCCTCGTCTACCGAGAAGTGACGCACATGCAGTGTGCCACCGGAGGCTGTGGAGCAGCAGAGGGCAAAATCTTGAAAATGGGGGCTTCAGTTGACTTTGCCTGTGCTCTCCTTTAGCTGAGTGGCATCGTGTGTTTCCTAGCAGGTGAAGACATTCGTGGAGAGAGGCGGTTTCCATGCGTGCAGGCAAAGTGTGTGCTGAGATGATGAGCTGCAGGGGAGACCAGGGTGGACTCTCCAGACCCAGAATAGGCCTCTGGCAGGTATGTGTCAATGTTTTCTGCCCATGGCACTCAGCCGGTTATTTGCATAGAACGTTAGGAGCGGAATTAGCAGTATCCGGAGAGGCTGCCACTTGTCAGCGAGCTTCACCTGGCCAGGTCCCACGGTGATGTCAAGCTTCACCTGGCCAGGTCCGCCCGTGATGTAGCTCCCCAATCAATCACTACTCTCTAGACCTTCCAGGTAGATTCCCAGAACTTCTCTCCCCATGGGCAAGCAGTAGAGCCAGAGGCCTTCCCCCTTTGCTCTTTGGTCTCTAGGCCCTCTGTCAGGCACTCCAAGGTGTGAAGTGACAAGGGGGAGAAGGAAGAGATTTCAGAGAACGAAGACAAGCAGAGAGAGACAGAGAGAGGCAAGAGATGCTGAGTGGGGATGCCTTGCCTACTGATATCCTCAGGAAAGTGGGAAAGAGGTACCTGGCGTGCTCTGCCAATGCCCTGAAGCAGTCCGCACCAGGGGCTCCCTTGTGCCTGCGTAGCCTTTCCCGGGGCGTGCTCAAATCCTGTGGCCACTAGGGGTCATAGGTCACAATGGAGGGCCCTGTGTCATCTGCCTGGCGGGCCGGATCTCTGCCATTGGCTCAGTCTTGTCACCAGGCCCATCCCAAGCTCCGCCCACTCTTGCGGTGGGGGGCTTGTCTCTATGGTGATGGCAAAGAAGCCTCAGCCCCGCCCACCTGGCCTTGACTTCACCTACCTGGCCCTCTGACCCTCACTCAGACCTCTGTGTTGATAAAAATCAATGTCCGCCAGTGCCCAGGTGTCAGCATCTGGGATAAAGGATTCGGGACCTTGCCTGGGGCAGAAGGCAGCCTAGGTCAGCGGGTAGCTGGAAGTCTAGTGACTTGTGACACTGCTGCCAGTGACAAATGGTGACTCCCACACTCACATATCCCCTGGTGGCAGAATGCTAGTGATGGGGGGAGAAAGATCGCTCCGGAGCACACGTTTAATGGGGCACCAGCCAAAGCAAAGGCCAGGGCCAGTAGTGGACGTCGTGGAGCTGAATGGCGAGCCAGTGAAGGGCCCAAGGATCCCTCCTGTATGTGGTGAACAGGTCATCCGTGTCCCCACGTCCATCAACCATTGGACTGCTGGGGCCCAGGCTGCCAGGATTTCGGCCTTGCCTTCGGAGCCCGACCACATAGGCAGCCTTGCACCGGAGGCGGGGACGTGTAGACAGCAAAAATTTGGAAACTGGCAGTGTTTCCTCGATTTCCCTGGCATCGGCCTCTTTGAGCGGCTTCCTTTTTTTCCCGGTAGGATAGGGCCCTGACGGAGAAAGGCAGGATTACGTGTGCAGGAAAGGTGTGTGTTGAGAGGGTGACGACGTTGAGACCACGTTGGGATCTTTAGTCCCAGGAAAGGCCCCTGGCGGGTGTGGGTCAATGTTCTCTACCCATCCCCCTTGGCGGGGGGAGGTTTTCACCATACAAAGCAGCAGCGCAATTATTCGTCGCCGGAGAGGTTGCATCTGCCCAGAAGCTCCCCCTGGCCAGGGTCCGCCCCTACTGTATTGCGCGTGTCAGTCAACAGAAGCTAAGACCTTCCAGAGAGACTACCTGCTATTCTGTCCCCACGGGGAAGCAGTACAGCCAGAAGCCTCCCCCGTTCCATCTCTAGGCTCTCTCTCAGGCCCCTCATACTTGTGATGTGTCTCAGGGGTAGAATGAAGAGATTCCTCTGAGTGAACACATACGTGAGAGGCCACAGATGCTGAGGAAGGGCGCCTTGCCTAGTGATATCCTAGCGTAAGTGGAAAAGAGGTACCTGCCTGCTGTCCCAGTGTGTCGAACGTGTTCACATCAGGGGTTGCCTACTGTGAAGTTATTCCCTGGGTGCCCTGGATTTTGTGGCCAAAGACGCAAGGGGCCGTTGTCTGTCCATGGGTAAAATGGAGGGCTCTGCGGAACTGGCCGGTTAGGCTGGACCTCTCCTATTGGCTGAGTGTTTGTGACTCGTCCCCGTCCGAAGTTCCGCCCAGCCTTCCGGTGGCTGTCAGCATGGTGATTGGGAAAGAAGCCTTAGGCCCCACACTCAGCCCTCACCTGGCCTACCTGGCCTCTTTCCCCTCATCTAGACCGCTGTGTGGATGAAAGAAAGGATGTCGGCCAGTGAGCACGTGTCCTCATTTCCTTGGAAGGATTAGGTTCCTTGCCTGGGCAGAAGACAGCCAAGGTCAGCCTGAGCCTAGACACCTAGTGACCTGTGACACTGCAGCCAGTGATAGATGTTGATGTCCACGCTCAGGTATCCGCAGGTGGCGGATTCAGTGTGGTGGGAAGAGAAGTGGAAGTAGAGACGACACACTCACGAGGGCACAGGCCAAAGGTCAGGGAAAATAGCTGAGGTCGTGGAGCTCTAGCGGAGCCAGTCTAGGGCCCAGGCCTCCCTGCTGTACGAGGCAAAGAGGTGATCCATATGCCGCCATCCGTAGATTCTGGACGGCTGGGGCCCTGGATGCCCGGATTTCGGCCTCGTCTACCGAGAAGTGACGCACATGCAGTGTGCCACCGGAGGCTGTGGAGCAGCAGAGGGCAAAATCTTGAAAATGGGGGCTTCAGTTGACTTTGCCTGTGCTCTCCTTTAGCTGAGTGGCATCGTGTGTTTCCTAGCAGGTGAAGACATTCGTGGAGAGAGGCGGTTTCCATGCGTGCAGGCAAAGTGTGTGCTGAGATGATGAGCTGCAGGGGAGACCAGGGTGGACTCTCCAGACCCAGAATAGGCCTCTGGCAGGTATGTGTCAATGTTTTCTGCCCATGGCACTCAGCCGGTTATTTGCATAGAACGTTAGGAGCGGAATTAGCAGTATCCGGAGAGGCTGCCACTTGTCAGCGAGCTTCACCTGGCCAGGTCCCACGGTGATGTCAAGCTTCACCTGGCCAGGTCCGCCCGTGATGTAGCTCCCCAATCAATCACTACTCTCTAGACCTTCCAGGTAGATTCCCAGAACTTCTCTCCCCATGGGCAAGCAGTAGAGCCAGAGGCCTTCCCCCTTTGCTCTTTGGTCTCTAGGCCCTCTGTCAGGCACTCCAAGGTGTGAAGTGACAAGGGGGAGAAGGAAGAGATTTCAGAGAACGAAGACAAGCAGAGAGAGACAGAGAGAGGCAAGAGATGCTGAGTGGGGATGCCTTGCCTACTGATATCCTCAGGAAAGTGGGAAAGAGGTACCTGGCGTGCTCTGCCAATGCCCTGAAGCAGTCCGCACCAGGGGCTCCCTTGTGCCTGCGTAGCCTTTCCCGGGGCGTGCTCAAATCCTGTGGCCACTAGGGGTCATAGGTCACAATGGAGGGCTCTGTGTCATCTGCCTGGCGGGCAGGATCTCTGCCATTGGCTCAGTCTTGTCAGCAGGCCCATCCCAAGCTCCGCCCACTCTTGCGGTGGGGGGACTGTCTCTATGGTGATGGCAAAGAAGCCTCAGCCCCGCCCACCTGGCCTTGACTTCACCTACCTGGCCCTCTGACCCTCACTCAGACCTCTGTGTTGATAAAAATCAATGTCCGCCAGTGCCCAGGTGTCAGCATCTGGGATAAAGGATTCGGGACCTTGCCTGGGGCAGAAGGCAGCCTAGGTCAGCGGGTAGCTGGAAGTCTAGTGACTTGTGACACTGCTGCCAGTGACAAATGGTGACTCCCACACTCACATATCCCCTGGTGGCAGAATGCTAGTGATGGGTGGAGAAACATGGCTCCGGAGCACACGTTTAATGGGGCACCAGCCAAAGCAAAGGCCAGGGCCAGTAGTGGACGTCGTGGAGCTGAATGGCGAGCCAGTGAAGGGCCTAAGGATGTGGCGAACAGGTCATCCGTGTCCCCACGTCCATCAAGCATTGGACTGCTGGGGCCCAGGCTGCCAGGATTTCGGCCTTGCCTTCGGAGCCCGGCCACATAGGCAGCCTTGCACCGCAGGCGGGGACATGTAGACAGCCAAAATTTGGGAACTGGCAGTGTTTCCTCGATTTCCCTGGCATCGGCCTTTTTGAGCGGCTTGCTTTTTTTCCTGGTAGGATAGGGCCCTGACGGAGAAAGGCAGGATTACGTGTGCAGGAAAGGTGTGTGTTGAGTGGGTGACGACGTTGAGACCACGTTGGGATCTTTAGTCCCAGGAAAGGCCCCTGGCGGGTGTGGGTCAATGTTCTCTACCCATCCCCCTTGGCGGGGGGAGGTTTTCACCATACAAAGCAGCAGCGCAATTATTCGTCGCCGGAGAGGTTGCATCTGCCCACAAGCTCCACCTGGCCAGGGTCCGCCCCTACTGTATTGCGCGTGTCAGTCAACAGAAGCTAAGACCTTCCAGAGAGACTACCTGCTATTTTCTACCCACGGGGAAGCAGTACAGCCGGAACCCTTCCCCGTTCCATCTCTAGGCTCTCTCTCAGGCCCCTCATACTTGTGATGTGTCTCAGGGGTAGAACGAAGAGATTCCTCTGAGTGAACACATACAGAGAGGCCAGAGATGCTGAGGAAGGGCGCCTTGCCTAGTGATATCCTAGCGTAAGTGGAAAAGAGGTACCTGCCTGCTGTCCCGGTGTGTCGAACGTGTTCACATCAGGGGTTGCCTACTGTGAAGTTATTCCCTGGGTGCCCTCGATTTTGTGGCCAAAGACGCAAGGGGCCGTTGTCTGTCCATGGGTAAAATGGAGGGCTCTGCGGAACTGGCCCGTTAGGCTGGACCTCTCCTATTGGCTGAGTGTTTGTGACTCGTCCCCGTCAGAAGTTCCGCCCAGCCTTCCGGTGGCTGTCACCATGGTGATTGGGAAAGAAGCCTTAGGCCCCACACTCAGCCTTCACCTGGCCTACCTGGCCTCTTTCCCCTCATCTAGACCGCTGTGTGGATGAAAGAAAGGATGTCGGCCAGTGAGCACGTGTCCTGATTTCCTTGGAAGGATTAGGCTCCTTGCCTGGGCAGAAGACAGCCAAGGTCAGCCTGAGCCTAGACACCTAGTGACCTGTGACACTGCAGCCAGTGATAGATGTTGATGTCCACGCTCAGGTATCCGCAGGTGGCGGATTCAGTGTGGTGGGAAGAGAAGTGGAAGTAGAGACGACACACTCACGAGGGCACGGGTCAAAGGTCAGGGAAAATAGCTGAGGTCGCGGAGCTCTAGCGGAGCCAGTCTAGGGCCCAGGCCTCCCTGCTGTACGAGGCAAAGAGGTGATCCATATGCCGCCATCCGTAGACTGTGGACGGCTGGGGCCCTGGATGCCCGGATTTCGGCCTTGTCTACCGAGAAGTGACGCACATGCAGTGTGCCACCGGAGGCTGTGGAGCAGCAGAGGGCAAAATCTTGAAAATGGGGGCTTCAGTTGACTTTGCCTGTGCTCTCCTTTGGCTGAGTGACATCGTGTGTTTCCTAGCAGGTGAAGACATTCGTGGAGAGAGGCGGTTTCCATGCGTGCAGGCAAAGTGTGTGCTGAGATGATGAGTTGCTGGAGACCAGGGTGGACTCTTCAGACCCAGAATAGGCCTCTGGCAGGTATGTGTCAATGTTTTCTGCCCATGGCACTCAGCCGGTTATTTGCATAGAATGTTAGGAGCGGAATTAGTAGTCTCCAGAGAGGCTGCCACTTGTCAGGGAGCTTCACCTGGCCAGGTCCGCCCGTGATGTAGCTCCCCAATCAATCACTACTCTCTAGACCTTCCAGATAGACTCCCAGAACTTCTCTCCCCATGGGCAAGCAGTAGAGCCAGAGGCCTTCCCCCTTTGCTCTTTGGTCTCTAGGCCCTCTGTCAGGCACTCCAAGGTGTGAAGTGACAAGGGGGAGAAGGAAGAGATTTCAGAGAACGAAGACAAGCAGAGAGAGACAGAGAGAGGCAAGAGATGCTGAGTGGGGATGCCTTGCCTACTGATATCCTCAGGAAAGTGGGAAAGAGGTACCTGGCGTGCTCTGCCAATGCCCTGAAGCAGTCCGCACCAGGGGCTCCCTTGTGCCTGCGTAGCCTTTCCCGGGGCGTGCTCAAATCCTGTGGCCACTAGGGGTCATAGGTCACAATGGAGGGCCCTGTGTCATCTGCCTGGCGGGCCGGATCTCTGCCATTGGCTCAGTCTTGTCACCAGGCCCATCCCAAGCTCCGCCCACTCTTGCGGTGGGGGGACTGTCTCTATGGTGATGGCAAAGAAGCCTCAGCCCCGCCCACCTGGCCTTGACTTCACCTACCTGGCCCTCTGACCCTCACTCAGACCTCTGTGTTGATAAAAATCAATGTCCGCCAGTGCCCAGGTGTCAGCATCTGGGATAAAGGATTCGGGACCTTGCCTGGGGCAGAAGGCAGCCTAGGTCAGCGGGTAGCTGGAAGTCTAGTGACTTGTGACACTGCTGCCAGTGACAAATGGTGACTCCCACACTCACATATCCCCTGGTGGCAGAATGCTAGTGATGGGTGGAGAAACATGGCTCCGGAGCACACGTTTAATGTGGCAACAGCCAAAGCAAAGGCCAGGGCCAGTAGTGGACGTCGTGGAGCTGAATGGCGAGCCAGTGAAGGGCCCAAGGATCCCTCCTGTATGTGGTGAACAGGTCATCCGTGTCCCCACGTCCATCAACCATTGGACTGCTGGGGCCCAGGCTGCCAGGATTTCGGCCTTGCCTTCGGAGCCCGGCCACATAGGCAGCCTTGCACCGGAGGCGGGGACGTGTAGACAGCAAAAATTTGGAAACTGGCAGTGTTTCCTCGATTTCCCTGGCATCGGCCTCTTTGAGCGGCTTGCTTTTTTTCCCGGTAGGATAGGGCCCTGACGGAGAAAGGCAGGATTACGTGTGCAGGAAAGGTGTGTGTTGAGAGGGTGACGACGTTGAGACCACGTTGGGATCTTTAGTCCCAGGAAAGGCCCCTGGCGGGTGTGGGTCAATGTTCTCTACCCATCCCCCTTGGCGGGGGGAGGTTTTCACCATACAAAGCAGCAGCGCAATTATTCGTCGCCGGAGAGGTTGCATCTGCCCACAAGCTCCCCCTGGCCAGGGTCCGCCCCTACTGTATTGCGCGTGTCAGTCAACAGAAGCTAAGACCTTCCAGAGAGACTACCTGCTATTCTGTCCCCACGGGGAAGCAGTACAGCCAGAAGCCTCCCCCGTTCCATCTCTAGGCTCTCTCTCAGGCCCCTCATACTTGTGATGTGTCTCAGGGGTAGAATGAAGAGATTCCTCTGAGTGAACACATACGTGAGAGGCCACAGATGCTGAGGAAGGGCGCCTTGCCTAGTGATATCGTAGCGTAAGTGGAAAAGAGGTACCTGCCTGCTGTCCCAGTGTGTCGAACGTGTTCACATCAGGGGTTGCCTACTGTGAAGTTATTCCCTGGGTGCCCTGGATTTTGTGGCCAAAGACGCAAGGGGCCGTTGTCTGTCCATGGGTAAAATGGAGGGCTCTGCGGAACTGGCCGGTTAGGCTGGACCTCTCCCATTGGCTGAGTGTTTGTGACTCGTCCCCGTCCGAAGTTCCGCCCAGCCTTCCGGTGGCTGTCAGCATGGTGATTGGGAAAGAAGCCTTAGGACCCACACTCAGCCCTCACCTGGCCTACCTGGCCTCTTTCCCCTCATCTAGACCGCTGTGTGGATGAAAGAAAGGATGTCGGCCAGTGAGCACGTGTCCTGATTTCCTTGGAAGGATTAGGCTCCTTGCCTGGGCAGAAGACAGCCAAGGTCAGCCTGAGCCTAGACACCTAGTGACCTGTGACACTGCAGCCAGTGATAGATGTTGATGTCCACGCTCAGGTATCCGCAGGTGGTGGATTCAGTGTGGTGGGAAGAGAAGTGGAAGTAGAGACGACACACTCACGAGGGCACGGGTCAAAGGTCAGGGAAAATAGCTGAGGTCGTGGAGCTCTAGCGGAGCCAGTCTAGGGCCCAGGCCTCCCTGCTGTACGAGGCAAAGAGGTGATCCATATGCCGCCATCCGTAGACTGTGGACGGCTGGGGCCCTGGATGCCCGGATTTCGGCCTTGTCTACCGAGAAGTGACGCACATGCAGTGTGCCACCGGAGGCTGTGGAGCAGCAGAGGGCAAAATCTTGAAAATGGGGGCTTCAGTTGACTTTGCCTGTGCTCTCCTTTGGCTGAGTGACATCGTGTGTTTCCTAGCAGGTGAAGACATTCATGGAGAGAGGCGGTTTCCATGCGTGCAGGCAAAGTGTGTGCTGAGATGATGAGTTGCTGGAGACCAGGGTGGACTCTTCAGACTCAGAATAGGCCTCTGGCAGGTATGTGTCAATGTTTTCTGCCCATGGCACTCAGCCGGTTATTTGCATAGAATGTTAGGAGCGGAATTAGTAGTCTCCGGAGAGGCTGCCACTTGTCAGGGAGCTTCACCTGGCCAGGTCCAACCGTGATGTAGCTCCCCAATCAATCACTACTCTCTGGACCTTCCAGATGGACTACCAGAACTTCTCTCCCCATGGGCAAGCAGTAGAGCCAGAGGCCTTCCCCCTTTGTTCTTTCGTCTCAAGGCCCTCTGTCAGGCACTCCAAGGTGTGAAGTGACAAGGGGGAGAAGGAAGAGATTTCAGAGAACGAAGACAAGCAGAGAGAGACAGAGAGAGGCAAGAGATGCTGAGTGGGGATGCCTTGCCTACTGATATCCTCAGGAAAGTGGGAAAGAGGTACCTGGCGTGCTCTGCCAATGCCCTGAAGCAGTCCGCACCAGGGGCTCCCTTGTGCCTGCGTAGCCTTTCCCGGGGTGTGCTCAAATCCTGTGGCCACTAGGGGTCATAGGTCACAATGGAGGGCCCTGTGTCATCTGCCTGGCGGGCCGGATCTCTGCCATTGGCTCAGTCTTGTCAGCAGGCCCATCCCAAGCTCCGCCCACTCTTGCGGTGGGGGGACTGTCCCTATGGTGATGGCAAAGAAGCCTTAGCCCCGCCCACCTGGCCTTGACTTCACCTACCTGGCCCTCTGACCCTCACTCAGACCTCTGTGTTGATAAAAATCAATGTCCGCCAGTGCCCAGGTGTCAGCATCTGGGATAAAGGATTCGGGACCTTGCCTGGGGCAGAAGGCAGCCTAGGTCAGTGGGTAGCTGGAAGTCTAGTGACTTGTGACACTGCTGCCAGTGACAAATGGTGACTCCCACACTCACATATCCCCTGGTGGCAGGATGCTAGTGATGGGTGGAGAAACATCGCTCCGGAGCACACGTTTAATGGGGCACCAGCCAAAGCAAAGGCCAGGGCCAGTAGTGGACGTCGTGGAGCTGAATGGCGAGCCAGTGAAGGGCCTAAGGATGTGGCGAACAGGTCATCCGTGTCCCCACGTCCATCAACCATTGCACTGCTGGGGCCCAGGCTGCCAGGTTTTCGGCCTTGCCTTCGGAGCCCGGCCGCATAGGCAGCCTTGCACCGCAGGCGGGGACATGTAGACAGCCAAAATTTGGGAACTGGCAGTGTTTCCTCGATTTCCCTGGCATCGGCCTTTTTGAGCGGCTTGCTTTTTTTCCTGGTAGGATAGGGCCCTGACGGAGAAAGGCAGGATTACGTGTGCAGGAAAGGTGTGTGTTGAGTGGGTGACGACGTTGAGACCACGTTGGGATCTTTAGTCCCAGGAAAGGCCCCTGGCGGGTGTGGGTCAATGTTCTCTACCCATCCCCCTTGGCGGGGGGAGGTTTTCACCATACAAAGCAGCAGCGCAATTATGCGTCGCCGGAGAGGTTGCATCTGCCCACAAGCTCCACCTGGCCAGGGTCCGCCCCTACTGTATTGCGCGTGTCAGTCAACAGAAGCTAAGACCTTCCAGAGAGACTACCTGCTATTTTCTACCCACGGGGAAGCAGTACAGCCGGAACCCTCCCCCGTTCCGTCTCTAGGCTCTCTCTCAGGCCCCTCATACTTGTGATGTGTCTCAGGGGTAGAAAGAAGAGATTCCTCTGAGTGAACACCTACAGAGAGGCCGGAGATGCTGAGGAAGGGCGCCTTGCCTAGTGATATCCTAGCGTAAGTGGAAAAGAGGTACCTGCCTGCTGTCCCGGTGTGTCGAACGTGTTCACATCAGGGGTTGCCTACTGTGAAGTTATTCCCTGGGTGCCCTCGATTTTGTGGCCAAAGACGCAAGGGGCCGTTGTCTGTCCATGGGTAAAATGGAGGGCTCTGCGGAACTGGCCGGTTAGGCTGGACCTCTCCCATTGGCTGAGTGTTTGTGACTCGTCCCCGTCCGAAGTTCCGCCCAGCCTTCCGGTGGCTGTCAGCATGGTGATTGGGAAAGAAGCCTTAGGCCCCACACTCAGCCTTCACCTGGCCTACCTGGCCTCTTTCCCCTCATCTAGACCGCTGTGTGGATGAAAGAAAGGATGTCGGCCAGTGAGCACGTGTCCTGATTTCCTTGGAAGGATTAGGCTCCTTGCCTGGGCAGAAGACAGCCAAGGTCAGCCTGAGCCTAGACACCTAGTGACCTGTGACACTGCAGCCAGTGATAGATGTTGATGTCCACGCTCAGGTATCCGCAGGTGGTGGATTCAGTGTGGTGGGAAGAGAAGTGGAAGTAGAGACGACACACTCACGAGGGCACGGGTCAAAGGTCAGGGAAAATAGCTGAGGTCGTGGAGCTCTACCGGAGCCAGTCTAGGGCCCAGGCCTCCCTGCTGTACGAGGCAAAGAGGTGATCCATATGCCGCCATCCGTAGACTGTGGACGGCTGGGGCCCTGGATGCCCGGATTTCGGCCTTGTCTACCGAGAAGTGACGCACATGCAGTGTGCCACCGGAGGCTGTGGAGCAGCAGAGGGCAAAATCTTGAAAATGGGGGCTTCAGTTGACTTTGCCTGTGCTCTCCTTTGGCTGAGTGACATCGTGTGTTTCCTAGCAGGTGAAGACATTCATGGAGAGAGGCGGTTTCCATGCGTGCAGGCAAAGTGTGTGCTGAGATGATGAGTTGCTGGAGACCAGGGTGGACTCTTCAGACTCAGAATAGGCCTCTGGCAGGTATGTGTCAATGTTTTCTGCCCATGGCACTCAGCCGGTTATTTGCATAGAATGTTAGGAGCGGAATTAGTAGTCTCCGGAGAGGCTGCCACTTGTCAGGGAGCTTCACCTGGCCAGGTCCGCCCGTGATGTAGCTCCCCATTCAATCACTACTCTCTGGACCTTCCAGATGGACTACCAGAACTTCTCTCCCCATGGGCAAGCAGTAGAGCCAGAGGCCTTCCCCCTTTGTTCTTTCGTCTCAAGGCCCTCTGTCAGGCACTCCAAGGTGTGAAGTGACAAGGGGGAGAAGGAAGAGATTTCAGAGAACGAAGACAAGCAGAGAGAGACAGAGAGAGGCAAGAGATGCTGAGTGGGGATGCCTTGCCTACTGATATCCTCAGGAAAGTGGGAAAGAGGTACCTGGCGTGCTCTGCCAATGCCCTGAAGCAGTCCGCACCAGGGGCTCCCTTGTGCCTGCGTAGCCTTTCCCGGGGTGTGCTCAAATCCTGTGGCCACTAGGGGTCATAGGTCACAATGGAGGGCCCTGTGTCATCTGCCTGGCGGGCCGGATCTCTGCCATTGGCTCAGTCTTGTCAGCAGGCCCATCCCAAGCTCCGCCCACTCTTGCGGTGGGGGGACTGTCTCTATGGTGATGGCAAAGAAGCCTTAGCCCCGCCCACCTGGCCTTGACTTCACCTACCTGGCCCTCTGACCCTCACTCAGACCTCTGTGTTGATAAAAATCAATGTCCGCCAGTGCCCAGGTGTCAGCATCTGGGATAAAGGATTCGGGACCTTGCCTGGGGCAGAAGGCAGCCTAGGTCAGCGGGTAGCTGGAAGTCTAGTGACTTGTGACACTGCTGCCAGTGACAAATGGTGACTCCCACACTCACATATCCCCTGGTGGCAGGATGCTAGTGATGGGTGGAGAAACATCGCTCCGGAGCACACGTTTAATGGGGCACCAGCCAAAGCAAAGGCCAGGGCCAGTAGTGGACGTGGTGGAGCTGAATGGCGAGCCAGTGAAGGGCCTAAGGATGTGGCGAACAGGTCATCCGTGTCCCCACGTCCATCAACCATTGCACTGCTGGGGCCCAGGCTGCCAGGATTTCGGCCTTGCCTTCGGAGCCCGGCCGCATAGGCAGCCTTGCACCGCAGGCGGGGACATGTAGACAGCCAAAATTTGGGAACTGGCAGTGTTTCCTCGATTTCCCTGGCATCGGCCTTTTTGAGCGGCTTGCTTTTTTTCCTGGTAGGATAGGGCCCTGACGGAGAAAGGCAGGATTACGTGTGCAGGAAAGGTGTGTGTTGAGTGGGTGACGACGTTGAGACCACGTTGGGATCTTTAGTCCCAGGAAAGGCCCCTGGCGGGTGTGGGTCAATGTTCTCTACCCATCCCCCTTGGCGGGGGGAGGTTTTCACCATACAAAGCAGCAGCGCAATTATTCGTCGCCGGAGAGGTTGCATCTGCCCACAAGCTCCACCTGGCCAGGGTCCGCCCCTACTGTATTGCGCGTGTCAGTCAACAGAAGCTAAGACCTTCCAGAGAGACTACCTGCTATTTTCTACCCACGGGGAAGCAGTACAGCCTGAACCCTCCCCCGTTCCATCTCTAGGCTCTCTCTCAGGCCCCTCATACTTGTGATGTGTCTCAGGGGTAGAATGAAGAGATTCCTCTGAATGAACACCTACAGAGAGGCCAGAGATGCTGAGGAAGGGCGCCTTGCCTAGTGATATCCTAGCGTAAGTGGAAAAGAGGTACCTGCCTGCTGTCCCGGTGTGTCGAACGTGTTCACATCAGGGGTTGCCTACTGTGAAGTTATTCCCTGGGTGCCCTGGATTTTGTGGCCAAAGACGCAAGGGGCCGTTGTCTGTCCATGGGTAAAATGGAGGGCTCTGCGGAACTGGCCGGTTAGGCTGGACCTCTCCCATTGGCTGAGTGTTTGTGACTCGTCCCCGTCAGAAGTTCCGCCCAGCCTTCCGGTGGCTGTCAGCATGGTGATTGGGAAAGAAGCCTTAGGCCCCACACTCAGCCTTCACCTGGCCTACCTGGCCTCTTTCCCCTCATCTAGACCGCTGTGTGGATGAAAGAAAGGATGTCGGCCAGTGAGCACGTGTCCTGATTTCCTTGGAAGGATTAGGCTCCTTGCCTGGGCAGAAGACAGCCAAGGTCAGCCTGAGCCTAGACACCTAGTGACCTGTGACACTGCAGCCAGTGATAGATGTTGATGTCCACGCTCAGGTATCCGCACGTGGCGGATTCAGTGTGGTGTGAAGAGAAGTGGAAGTAGAGACGACACACTCACGAGGGCACGGGTCAAAGGTCAGGGAAAATAGCTGAGGTCGTGGAGCTCTAGCGGAGCCAGTCTAGGGCCCAGGCCTCCCTGCTGTACGAGGCAAAGAGGTGATCCATATGCCGCCATCCGTAGACTGTGGACGGCTGGGGCCCTGGATGCCCGGATTTCGGCCTTGTCTACCGAGAAGTGACGCACATGCAGTGTGCCACCGGAGGCTGTGGAGCAGCAGAGGGCAAAATCTTGAAAATGGGGGCTTCAGTTGACTTTGCCTGTGCTCTCCTTTGGCTGAGTGACATCGTGTGTTTCCTAGCAGGTGAAGACATTCGTGGAGAGAGGCGGTTTCCATGCGTGCAGGCAAAGTGTGTGCTGAGATGATGAGTTGCTGGAGACCAGGGTGGACTCTTCAGACTCAGAATAGGCCTCTGGCAGGTATGTGTCAATGTTTTCTGCCCATGGCACTCAGCCGGTTATTTGCATAGAATGTTATCAGCGGAATTAGTAGTCTGCGGAGAGGCTGCCACTTGTCAGGGAGCTTCACCTGGCCAGGTCCGCCCGTGATGTAGCTCCCCAATCAATCACTACTCTCTGGACCTTCCAGATGGACTACCAGAACTTCTCTCCCCATGGGCAAGCAGTAGAGCCAGAGGCCTTCCCCCTTTGTTCTTTCGTCTCAAGGCCCTCTGTCAGGCACTCCAAGGTGTGAAGTGACAAGGGGGAGAAGGAAGAGATTTCAGAGAACGAAGACAAGCAGAGAGAGACAGAGAGAGGCAAGAGATGCTGAGTGGGGATGCCTTGCCTACTGATATCCTCAGGAAAGTGGGAAAGAGGTACCTGGCGTGCTCTGCCAATGCCCTGAAGCAGTCCGCACCAGGGGCTCCCTTGTGCCTGCGTAGCCTTTCCCGGGGTGTGCTCAAATCCTGTGGCCACTAGGGGTCATAGGTCACAATGGAGGGCCCTGTGTCATCTGCCTGGCGGGCCGGATCTCTGCCATTGGCTCAGTCTTGTCAGCAGGCCCATCCCAAGCTCCGCCCACTCTTGCGGTGGGGGGACTGTCTCTATGGTGATGGCAAAGAAGCCTTAGCCCCGCCCACCTGGCCTTGACTTCACCTACCTGGCCCTCTGACCCTCACTCAGACCTCTGTGTTGATAAAAATCAATGTCCGCCAGTGCCCAGGTGTCAGCATCTGGGATAAAGGATTCGGGACCTTGCCTGGGGCAGAAGGCAGCCTAGGTCAGCGGGTAGCTGGAAGTCTAGTGACTTGTGACACTGCTGCCAGTGACAAATGGTGACTCCCACACTCACATATCCCCTGGTGGCAGGATGCTAGTGATGGGTGGAGAAACATGGCTCCGGAGCACACGTTTAATGGGGCACCAGCCAAAGCAAAGGCCAGGGCCAGTAGTGGACGTCGTGGAGCTGAATGGCGAGCCAGTGAAGGGCCTAAGGATGTGGCGAACAGGTCATCCGTGTCCCCACGTCCATCAACCATTGCACTGCTGGGGCCCAGGCTGCCAGGATTTCGGCCTTGCCTTCGGAGCCCGGCCGCATAGGCAGCCTTGCACCGCAGGCGGGGACATGTAGACAGCCAAAATTTGGGAACTGGCAGTGTTTCCTCGATTTCCCTGGCATCGGCCTTTTTGAGCGGCTTGCTTTTTTTCCTGGTAGGATAGGGCCCTGACGGAGAAAGGCAGGATTACGTGTGCAGGAAAGGTGTGTGTTGAGTGGGTGACGACGTTGAGACCACGTTGGGATCTTTAGTCCCAGGAAAGGCCCCTGGCGGGTGTGGGTCAATGTTCTCTACCCATCCCCCTTGGCGGGGGGAGGTTTTCACCATACAAAGCAGCAGCGCAATTATTCGTCGCCGGAGAGGTTGCATCTGCCCACAAGCTCCACCTGGCCAGGGTCCGCCCCTACTGTATTGCGCGTGTCAGTCAACAGAAGCTAAGACCTTCCAGAGAGACTACCTGCTATTTTCTACCCACGGGGAAGCAGTACAGCCGGAACCCTCCCCCGTTCCATCTCTAGGCTCTCTCTCAGGCCCCTCATACTTGTGATGTGTCTCAGGGGTAGAAAGAAGAGATTCCTCTGAGTGAACACCTACAGAGAGGCCGGAGATGCTGAGGAAGGGCGCCTTGCCTAGTGATAT
This sequence comes from Loxodonta africana, assembly GCF_030014295.1. Classification (NCBI taxonomy): domain Eukaryota; kingdom Metazoa; phylum Chordata; class Mammalia; order Proboscidea; family Elephantidae; genus Loxodonta; species Loxodonta africana. The sequence goes on from NW_026975074.1 coordinate 956,832, forward strand.
CCTAGCGTAAGTGGAAAAGAGGTACCTGCCTGCTGTCCCGGTGTGTCGAACGTGTTCACATCAGGGGTTGCCTACTGTGAAGTTATTCCCTGGGTGCCCTCGATTTTGTGGCCAAAGACGCAAGGGGCCGTTGTCTGTCCATGGGTAAAATGGAGGGCTCTGCGGAACTGGCCGGTTAGGCTGGACCTCTCCCATTGGCTGAGTGTTTGTGACTCGTCCCCGTCCGAAGTTCCGCCCAGCCTTCCGGTGGCTGTCACCATGGTGATTGGGAAAGAAGCCTTAGGCCCCACACTCAGCCTTCACCTGGCCTACCTGGCCTCTTTCCCCTCATCTAGACCGCTGTGTGGATGAAAGAAAGGATGTCGGCCAGTGAGCACGTGTCCTGATTTCCTTGGAAGGATTAGGCTCCTTGCCTGGGCAGAAGACAGCCAAGGTCAGCCTGAGCCTAGACACCTAGTGACCTGTGACACTGCAGCCAGTGATAGATGTTGATGTCCATGCTCAGGTATCCGCAGGTGGCGGATTCAGTGTGGTGGGAAGAGAAGTGGAAGTAGAGACGACACACTCACGAGGGCACGGGTCAAAGGTCAGGGAAAATAGCTGAGGTCGTGGAGCTCTAGCGGAGCCAGTCTAGGGCCCAGGCCTCCCTGCTGTACGAGGCAAAGAGGTGATCCATATGCCGCCATCCGTAGACTGTGGACGGCTGGGGCCCTGGATGCCCGGATTTCGGCCTTGTCTACCGAGAAGTGACGCACATGTAGTGTGCCACCGGAGGCTGTGGAGCAGCAGAGGGCAAAATCTTGAAAATGGGGGCTTCAGTTGACTTTGCCTGTGCTCTCCTTTGGCTGAGTGACATCGTGTATTTCCTAGCAGGTGAAGACATTCGTGGAGAGAGGCGGTTTCCATGCGTGCAGGCAAAGTGTGTGCTGAGATGATGAGTTGCTGGAGACCAGGGTGGACTCTTCAGACTCAGAATAGGCCTCTGGCAGGTATGTGTCAATGTTTTCTGCCCATGGCACTCAGCCGGTTATTTGCATAGAATGTTAGGAGCGGAATTAGTAGTCTCCGGAGAGGCTGCCACTTGTCAGGGAGCTTCACCTGGCCAGGTCCGCCCGTGATGTAGCTCCCCAATCAATCACTACTCTCTGGACCTTCCAGATGGACTACCAGAACTTCTCTCCCCATGGGCAAGCAGTAGAGCCAGAGGCATTCCCCCTTTGTTCTTTCGTCTCAAGGCCCTCTGTCAGGCACTCCAAGGTGTGAAGTGACAAGGGGGAGAAGGAAGAGATTTCAGAGAACGAAGACAAGCAGAGAGAGACAGAGAGAGGCAAGAGATGCTGAGTGGGGATGCCTTGCCTACTGATATCCTCAGGAAAGTGGGAAAGAGGTACCTGGCGTGCTCTGCCAATGCCCTGAAGCAGTCCGCACCAGGGGCTCCCTTGTGCCTGCGTAGCCTTTCCCGGGGTGTGCTCAAATCCTGTGGCCACTAGGGGTCATAGGTCACAATGGAGGGCCCTGTGTCATCTGCCTGGCGGGCCGTATCTCTGCCATTGGCTCAGTCTTGTCAGCAGGCCCATCCCAAGCTCCGCCCACTCTTGCGGTGGGGGGACTGTCTCTATGGTGATGGCAAAGAAGCCTTAGCCCCGCCCACCTGGCCTTGACTTCACCTACCTGGCCCTCTGACCCTCACTCAGACCTCTGTGTTGATAAAAATCAATGTCCGCCAGTGCCCAGGTGTCAGCATCTGGGATAAAGGATTCGGGACCTTGCCTGGGGCAGAAGACAGCCTAGGTCAGCGGGTAGCTGGAAGTCTAGTGACTTGTGACACTGCTGCCAGTGACAAATGGTGACTCCCACACTCACATATCCCCTGGTGGCAGGATGCTAGTGATGGGTGGAGAAACATCGCTCCGGAGCACACGTTTAATGGGGCACCAGCCAAAGCAAAGGCCAGGGCCAGTAGTGGACGTCGTGGAGCTGAATGGCGAGCCAGTGAAGGGCCTAAGGATGTGGCGAACAGGTCATCCGTGTCCCCACGTCCATCAACCATTGCACTGCTGGGGCCCAGGCTGCCAGGATTTCGGCCTTGCCTTCGGAGCCCGGCCGCATAGGCAGCCTTGCACCGCAGGCGGGGACATGTAGACAGCCAAAATTTGGGAACTGGCAGTGTTTCCTCGATTTCCCTGGCATCGGCCTTTTTGAGCGGCTTGCTTTTTTTCCTGGTAGGATAGGGCCCTGACGGAGAAAGGCAGGATTACGTGTGCAGGAAAGGTGCGTGTTGAGTGGGTGACGACGTTGAGACCACGTTGGGATCTTTAGTCCCAGGAAAGGCCCCTGGCGGGTGTGGGTCAATGTTCTCTACCCATCCCCCTTGGCGGGGGGAGGTTTTCACCATACAAAGCAGCAGCGCAATTATTCGTCGCCGGAGAGGTTGCATCTGCCCACAAGCTCCACCTGGCCAGGGTCCGCCCCTACTGTATTGCGCGTGTCAGTCAACAGAAGCTAAGACCTTCCAGAGAGACTACCTGCTATTTTCTACCCACGGGGAAGCAGTACAGCCGGAACCCTCCCCCGTTCCATCTCTAGGCTCTCTCTCAGGCCCCTCATACTTGTGATGTGTCTCAGGGGTAGAAAGAAGAGATTCCTCTGAGTGAACACATACAGAGAGGCCAGAGATGCTGAGGAAGGGCGCCTTGCCTAGTGATATCCTAGCGTAAGTGGAAAAGAGGTACCTGCCTGCTGTCCCGGTGTGTCGAACGTGTTCACATCAGGGGTTGCCTACTGTGAAGTTATTCCCTGGGTGCCCTCGATTTTGTGGCCAAAGACGCAAGGGGCCGTTGTCTGTCCATGGGTAAAATGGAGGGCTCTGCGGAACTGGCCGGTTAGGCTGGACCTCTCCCATTGGCTGAGTGTTTGTGACTCGTCCCCGTCAGAAGTTCCGCCCAGCCTTCCGGTGGCTGTCACCATGGTGATTGGGAAAGAAGCCTTAGGCCCCACACTCAGCCTTCACCTGGCCTACCTGGCCTCTTTCCCCTCATCTAGACCGCTGTGTGGATGAAAGAAAGGATGTCGGCCAGTGAGCACGTGTCCTGATTTCCTTGGAAGAATTAGGCTCCTTGCCTGGGCAGAAGACAGCCAAGGTCAGCCTGAGCCTAGACACCTAGTGACCTGTGACACTGCAGCCAGTGATAGATGTTGATGTCCATGCTCAAGTATCCGCAGGTGGCGGATTCAGTGTGGTGGGAAGAGAAGTGGAAGTAGAGACGACACACTCACGAGGGCACGGGTCAAAGGTCAGGGAAAATAGCTGAGGTCGTGGAGCTCTAGCGGAGCCAGTCTAGGGCCCAGGCCTCCCTGCTGTACGAGGCAAAGAGGTGATCCATATGCCGCCATCCGTAGACTGTGGACGGCTGGGGCCCTGGATGCCCGGATTTCGGCCTTGTCTACCGAGAAGCGACGCACATGCAGTGTGCCACCGGAGGCTGTGGAGCAGCAGAGGGCAAAATCTTGAAAATGGGGGCTTCAGTTGACTTTGCCTGTGCTCTCCTTTGGCTGAGTGACATCGTGTGTTTCCTAGCAGGTGAAGACATTCGTGGAGAGAGGCGGTTTCCATGCGTGCAGGCAAAGTGTGTGCTGAGATGATGAGTTGCTGGAGACCAGGGTGGACTCTTCAGACTCAGAATAGGCCTCTGGCAGGTATGTGTCAATGTTTTCTGCCCATGGCACTCAGCCGGTTATTTGCATAGAATGTTAGGAGCGGAATTAGTAGTCTCCGGAGAGGCTGCCACTTGTCAGGGAGCTTCACCTGGCCAGGTCCGCCCGTGATGTAGCTCCCCAATCAATCACTACTCTCTGGACCTTCCAGGTAGATTCCCAGAACTTCTCTCCCCATGGGCAAGCAGTAGAGCCAGAGGCCTTCCCCCTTTGCTCTTTGGTCTCTAGGCCCTCTGTCAGGCACTCCAAGGTGTGAAGTGACAAGGGGGAGAAGGAAGAGATTTCAGAGAACGAAGACAAGCAGAGAGAGACAGAGAGAGGCAAGAGATGCTGAGTGGGGATGCCTTGCCTACTGATATCCTCAGGAAAGTGGGAAAGAGGTACCTGGCGTGCTCTGCCAATGCCCTGAAGCAGTCCGCACCAGGGGCTCCCTTGTGCCTGCGTAGCCTTTCCCGGGGCGTGCTCAAATCCTGTGGCCACTAGGGGTCATAGGTCACAATGGAGGGCCCTGTGTCATCTGCCTGGCGGGCCGGATCTCTGCCATTGGCTCAGTCTTGTCACCAGGCCCATCCCAAGCTCCGCCCACTCTTGCGGTGGGGGGCTTGTCTCTATGGTGATGGCAAAGAAGCCTCAGCCCCGCCCACCTGGCCTTGACTTCACCTACCTGGCCCTCTGACCCTCACTCAGACCTCTGTGTTGATAAAAATCAATGTCCGCCAGTGCCCAGGTGTCAGCATCTGGGATAAAGGATTCGGGACCTTGCCTGGGGCAGAAGGCAGCCTAGGTCAGCGGGTAGCTGGAAGTCTAGTGACTTGTGACACTGCTGCCAGTGACAAATGGTGACTCCCACACTCACATATCCCCTGGTGGCAGAATGCTAGTGATGGGGGGAGAAAGATCGCTCCGGAGCACACGTTTAATGGGGCACCAGCCAAAGCAAAGGCCAGGGCCAGTAGTGGACGTCGTGGAGCTGAATGGCGAGCCAGTGAAGGGCCCAAGGATCCCTCCTGTATGTGGTGAACAGGTCATCCGTGTCCCCACGTCCATCAACCATTGGACTGCTGGGGCCCAGGCTGCCAGGATTTCGGCCTTGCCTTCGGAGCCCGACCACATAGGCAGCCTTGCACCGGAGGCGGGGACGTGTAGACAGCAAAAATTTGGAAACTGGCAGTGTTTCCTCGATTTCCCTGGCATCGGCCTCTTTGAGCGGCTTCCTTTTTTTCCCGGTAGGATAGGGCCCTGACGGAGAAAGGCAGGATTACGTGTGCAGGAAAGGTGTGTGTTGAGAGGGTGACGACGTTGAGACCACGTTGGGATCTTTAGTCCCAGGAAAGGCCCCTGGCGGGTGTGGGTCAATGTTCTCTACCCATCCCCCTTGGCGGGGGGAGGTTTTCACCATACAAAGCAGCAGCGCAATTATTCGTCGCCGGAGAGGTTGCATCTGCCCAGAAGCTCCCCCTGGCCAGGGTCCGCCCCTACTGTATTGCGCGTGTCAGTCAACAGAAGCTAAGACCTTCCAGAGAGACTACCTGCTATTCTGTCCCCACGGGGAAGCAGTACAGCCAGAAGCCTCCCCCGTTCCATCTCTAGGCTCTCTCTCAGGCCCCTCATACTTGTGATGTGTCTCAGGGGTAGAATGAAGAGATTCCTCTGAGTGAACACATACGTGAGAGGCCACAGATGCTGAGGAAGGGCGCCTTGCCTAGTGATATCCTAGCGTAAGTGGAAAAGAGGTACCTGCCTGCTGTCCCAGTGTGTCGAACGTGTTCACATCAGGGGTTGCCTACTGTGAAGTTATTCCCTGGGTGCCCTGGATTTTGTGGCCAAAGACGCAAGGGGCCGTTGTCTGTCCATGGGTAAAATGGAGGGCTCTGCGGAACTGGCCGGTTAGGCTGGACCTCTCCTATTGGCTGAGTGTTTGTGACTCGTCCCCGTCCGAAGTTCCGCCCAGCCTTCCGGTGGCTGTCAGCATGGTGATTGGGAAAGAAGCCTTACGCCCCACACTCAGCCCTCACCTGGCCTACCTGGCCTCTTTCCCCTCATCTAGACCGCTGTGTGGATGAAAGAAAGGATGTCGGCCAGTGAGCACGTGTCCTCATTTCCTTGGAAGGATTAGGTTCCTTGCCTGGGCAGAAGACAGCCAAGGTCAGCCTGAGCCTAGACACCTAGTGACCTGTGACACTGCAGCCAGTGATAGATGTTGATGTCCACGCTCAGGTATCCGCAGGTGGCGGATTCAGTGTGGTGGGAAGAGAAGTGGAAGTAGAGACGACACACTCACGAGGGCACAGGCCAAAGGTCAGGGAAAATAGCTGAGGTCGTGGAGCTCTAGCGGAGCCAGTCTAGGGCCCAGGCCTCCCTGCTGTACGAGGCAAAGAGGTGATCCATATGCCGCCATCCGTAGATTCTGGACGGCTGGGGCCCTGGATGCCCGGATTTCGGCCTCGTCTACCGAGAAGTGACGCACATGCAGTGTGCCACCGGAGGCTGTGGAGCAGCAGAGGGCAAAATCTTGAAAATGGGGGCTTCAGTTGACTTTGCCTGTGCTCTCCTTTAGCTGAGTGGCATCGTGTGTTTCCTAGCAGGTGAAGACATTCGTGGAGAGAGGCGGTTTCCATGCGTGCAGGCAAAGTGTGTGCTGAGATGATGAGCTGCAGGGGAGACCAGGGTGGACTCTCCAGACCCAGAATAGGCCTCTGGCAGGTATGTGTCAATGTTTTCTGCCCATGGCACTCAGCCGGTTATTTGCATAGAACGTTAGGAGCGGAATTAGCAGTATCCGGAGAGGCTGCCACTTGTCAGCGAGCTTCACCTGGCCAGGTCCCACGGTGATGTCAAGCTTCACCTGGCCAGGTCCGCCCGTGATGTAGCTCCCCAATCAATCACTACTCTCTAGACCTTCCAGGTAGATTCCCAGAACTTCTCTCCCCATGGGCAAGCAGTAGAGCCAGAGGCCTTCCCCCTTTGCTCTTTGGTCTCTAGGCCCTCTGTCAGGCACTCCAAGGTGTGAAGTGACAAGGGGGAGAAGGAAGAGATTTCAGAGAACGAAGACAAGCAGAGAGAGACAGAGAGAGGCAAGAGATGCTGAGTGGGGATGCCTTGCCTACTGATATCCTCAGGAAAGTGGGAAAGAGGTACCTGGCGTGCTCTGCCAATGCCCTGAAGCAGTCCGCACCAGGGGCTCCCTTGTGCCTGCGTAGCCTTTCCCGGGGCGTGCTCAAATCCTGTGGCCACTAGGAGTCATAGGTCACAATGGAGGGCTCTGTGTCATCTGCCTGGCGGGCAGGATCTCTGCCATTGGCTCAGTCTTGTCAGCAGGCCCATCCCAAGCTCCGCCCACTCTTGCGGTGGGGGGACTGTCTCTATGGTGATGGCAAAGAAGCCTCAGCCCCGCCCACCTGGCCTTGACTTCACCTACCTGGCCCTCTGACCCTCACTCAGACCTCTGTGTTGATAAAAATCAATGTCCGCCAGTGCCCAGGTGTCAGCATCTGGGATAAAGGATTCGGGACCTTGCCTGGGGCAGAAGGCAGCCTAGGTCAGCGGGTAGCTGGAAGTCTAGTGACTTGTGACACTGCTGCCAGTGACAAATGGTGACTCCCACACTCACATATCCCCTGGTGGCAGAATGCTAGTGATGGGTGGAGAAACATGGCTCCGGAGCACACGTTTAATGGGGCACCAGCCAAAGCAAAGGCCAGGGCCAGTAGTGGACGTCGTGGAGCTGAATGGCGAGCCAGTGAAGGGCCTAAGGATGTGGCGAACAGGTCATCCGTGTCCCCACGTCCATCAAGCATTGGACTGCTGGGGCCCAGGCTGCCAGGATTTCGGCCTTGCCTTCGGAGCCCGGCCACATAGGCAGCCTTGCACCGCAGGCGGGGACATGTAGACAGCCAAAATTTGGGAACTGGCAGTGTTTCCTCGATTTCCCTGGCATCGGCCTTTTTGAGCGGCTTGCTTTTTTTCCTGGTAGGATAGGGCCCTGACGGAGAAAGGCAGGATTACGTGTGCAGGAAAGGTGTGTGTTGAGTGGGTGACGACGTTGAGACCACGTTGGGATCTTTAGTCCCAGGAAAGGCCCCTGGCGGGTGTGGGTCAATGTTCTCTACCCATCCCCCTTGGCGGGGGGAGGTTTTCACCATACAAAGCAGCAGCGCAATTATTCGTCGCCGGAGAGGTTGCATCTGCCCACAAGCTCCACCTGGCCAGGGTCCGCCCCTACTGTATTGCGCGTGTCAGTCAACAGAAGCTAAGACCTTCCAGAGAGACTACCTGCTATTTTCTACCCACGGGGAAGCAGTACAGCCGGAACCCTTCCCCGTTCCATCTCTAGGCTCTCTCTCAGGCCCCTCATACTTGTGATGTGTCTCAGGGGTAGAACGAAGAGATTCCTCTGAGTGAACACATACAGAGAGGCCAGAGATGCTGAGGAAGGGCGCCTTGCCTAGTGATATCCTAGCGTAAGTGGAAAAGAGGTACCTGCCTGCTGTCCCGGTGTGTCGAACGTGTTCACATCAGGGGTTGCCTACTGTGAAGTTATTCCCTGGGTGCCCTCGATTTTGTGGCCAAAGACGCAAGGGGCCGTTGTCTGTCCATGGGTAAAATGGAGGGCTCTGCGGAACTGGCCCGTTAGGCTGGACCTCTCCCATTGTGCTGAGTGTTTGTGACTCGTCCCCGTCAGAAGTTCCGCCCAGCCTTCCGGTGGCTGTCACCATGGTGATTGGGAAAGAAGCCTTAGGCCCCACACTCAGCCTTCACCTGGCCTACCTGGCCTCTTTCCCCTCATCTAGACCGCTGTGTGGATGAAAGAAAGGATGTCGGCCAGTGAGCACGTGTCCTGATTTCCTTGGAAGGATTAGGCTCCTTGCCTGGGCAGAAGACAGCCAAGGTCAGCCTGAGCCTAGACACCTAGTGACCTGTGACACTGCAGCCAGTGATAGATGTTGATGTCCACGCTCAGGTATCCGCAGGTGGCGGATTCAGTGTGGTGGGAAGAGAAGTGGAAGTAGAGACGACACACTCACGAGGGCACGGGTCAAAGGTCAGGGAAAATAGCTGAGGTCGCGGAGCTCTAGCGGAGCCAGTCTAGGGCCCAGGCCTCCCTGCTGTACGAGGCAAAGAGGTGATCCATATGCCGCCATCCGTAGACTGTGGACGGCTGGGGCCCTGGATGCCCGGATTTCGGCCTTGTCTACCGAGAAGTGACGCACATGCAGTGTGCCACCGGAGGCTGTGGAGCAGCAGAGGGCAAAATCTTGAAAATGGGGGCTTCAGTTGACTTTGCCTGTGCTCTCCTTTGGCTGAGTGACATCGTGTGTTTCCTAGCAGGTGAAGACATTCGTGGAGAGAGGCGGTTTCCATGCGTGCAGGCAAAGTGTGTGCTGAGATGATGAGTTGCTGGAGACCAGGGTGGACTCTTCAGACCCAGAATAGGCCTCTGGCAGGTATGTGTCAATGTTTTCTGCCCATGGCACTCAGCCGGTTATTTGCATAGAATGTTAGGAGCGGAATTAGTAGTCTCCAGAGAGGCTGCCACTTGTCAGGGAGCTTCACCTGGCCAGGTCCGCCCGTGATGTAGCTCCCCAATCAATCACTGCTCTCTAGACCTTCCAGATAGACTCCCAGAACTTCTCTCCCCATGGGCAAGCAGTAGAGCCAGAGGCCTTCCCCCTTTGCTCTTTGGTCTCTAGGCACTCTGTCAGGCACTCCAAGGTGTGAAGTGACAAGGGGGAGAAGGAAGAGATTTCAGAGAACGAAGACAAGCAGAGAGAGACAGAGAGAGGCAAGAGATGCTGAGTGGGGATGCCTTGCCTACTGATATCCTCAGGAAAGTGGGAAAGAGGTACCTGGCGTGCTCTGCCAATGCCCTGAAGCAGTCCGCACCAGGGGCTCCCTTGTGCCTGCGTAGCCTTTCCCGGGGCGTGCTCAAATCCTGTGGCCACTAGGGGTCATAGGTCACAATGGAGGGCCCTGTGTCATCTGCCTGGCGGGCCGGATCTCTGCCATTGGCTCAGTCTTGTCACCAGGCCCATCCCAAGCTCCGCCCACTCTTGCGGTGGGGGGACTGTCTCTATGGTGATGGCAAAGAAGCCTCAGCCCCGCCCACCTGGCCTTGACTTCACCTACCTGGCCCTCTGACCCTCACTCAGACCTCTGTGTTGATAAAAATCAATGTCCGCCAGTGCCCAGGTGTCAGCATCTGGGATAAAGGATTCGGGACCTTGCCTGGGGCAGAAGGCAGCCTAGGTCAGCGGGTAGCTGGAAGTCTAGTGACTTGTGACACTGCTGCCAGTGACAAATGGTGACTCCCACACTCACATATCCCCTGGTGGCAGAATGCTAGTGATGGGTGGAGAAACATGGCTCCGGAGCACACGTTTAATGGGGCACCAGCCAAAGCAAAGGCCAGGGCCAGTAGTGGACGTCGTGGAGCTGAATGGCGAGCCAGTGAAGGGCCCAAGGATCCCTCCTGTATGTGGTGAACAGGTCATCCGTGTCCCCACGTCCATCAACCATTGGACTGCTGGGGCCCAGGCTGCCAGGATTTCGGCCTTGCCTTCGGAGCCCGGCCACATAGGCAGCCTTGCACCGGAGGCGGGGACGTGTAGACAGCAAAAATTTGGAAACTGGCAGTGTTTCCTCGATTTCCCTGGCATCGGCCTCTTTGAGCGGCTTGCTTTTTTTCCTGGTAGGATAGGGCCCTGACGGAGAAAGGCAGGATTACGTGTGCAGGAAAGGTGTGTGTTGAGAGGGTGACGACGTTGAGACCACGTTGGGATCTTTAGTCCCAGGAAAGGCCCCTGGCGGGTGTGGGTCAATGTTCTCTACCCATCCCCCTTGGCGGGGGGAGGTTTTCACCATACAAAGCAGCAGCGCAATTATTCGTCGCCGGAGAGGTTGCATCTGCCCACAAGCTCCCCCTGGCCTGGGTCCGCCCCTACTGTATTGCGCGTGTCAGTCAACAGAAGCTAAGACCTTCCAGAGAGACTACCTGCTATTCTGTCCCCACGGGGAAGCAGTACAGCCAGAAGCCTCCCCCGTTCCATCTCTAGGCTCTCTCTCAGGCCCCTCATACTTGTGATGTGTCTCAGGGGTAGAATGAAGAGATTCCTCTGAGTGAACACATACGTGAGAGGCCACAGATGCTGAGGAAGGGCGCCTTGCCTAGTGATATCCTAGCGTAAGTGGAAAAGAGGTACCTGCCTGCTGTCCCAGTGTGTCGAACGTGTTCACATCAGGGGTTGCCTACTGTGAAGTTATTCCCTGGGTGCCCTGGATTTTGTGGCCAAAGACGCAAGAGGGCGTTGTCTGTCCATGGGTAAAATGGAGGGCTCTGCGGAACTGGCCGGTTAGGCTGGACCTCTCCTATTGGCTGAGTGTTTGTGACTCGTCCCCGTCCGAAGTTCCGCCCAGCCTTCCGGTGGCTGTCAGCATGGTGATTGGGAAAGAAGCCTTAGGCCCCACACTCAGCCCTCACCTGGCCTACCTGGCCTCTTTCCCCTCATCTAGACCGCTGTGTGGATGAAAGAAAGGATGTCGGCCAGTGAGCACGTGTCCTCATTTCCTTGGAAGGATTAGGTTCCTTGCCTGGGCAGAAGACAGCCAAGGTCAGCCTGAGCCTAGACACCTAGTGACCTGTGACACTGCAGCCAGTGATAGATGTTGATGTCCACGCTCAGGTATCCGCAGGTGGCGGATTCAGTGTGGTGGGAAGAGAAGTGGAAGTAGAGATGACACACTCACGAGGGCACAGGCCAAAGGTCAGGGAAAATAGCTGAGGTCGTGGAGCTCTAGCGGAGCCAGTCTAGGGCCCAGGCCTCCCTGCTGTACGAGGCAAAGAGGTGATCCATATGCCGCCATCCGTAGATTCTGGACGGCTGGGGCCCTGGATGCCCGGATTTCGGCCTCGTCTACCGAGAAGTGACGCACATGCAGTGTGCCACCGGAGGCTGTGGAGCAGCAGAGGGCAAAATCTTGAAAATGGGGGCTTCAGTTGACTTGGCCTGTGCTCTCCTTTGGCTGAGTGACATCGTGTGTTTCCTAGCAGGTGAAGACATTCGTGGAGAGAGGCGGTTTCCATGCGTGCAGGCAAAGTGTGTGCTGAGATGATGAGTTGCAGGGGAGACCAGGGTGGACTCTCCAGACCCAGAATAGGCCTCTGGCAGGTATGTGTCAATGTTTTCTGCCCATGGCACTCAGCCGGTTATTTGCATAGAATGTTAGGAGCGGAATTAGTAGTCTCCGGAGAGGCTGCCACTTGTCAGCGAGCTTCACCTGGCCAGGTCCCACGGTGATGTCAAGCTTCACCTGGCCAGGTCCGCCCGTGATGTAGCTCCCCAATCAATCACTACTCTCTAGACCTTCCAGATAGACTCCCAGAACTTCTCTCCCCATGGGCAAGCAGTAGAGCCAGAGGCCTTCCCCCTTTGCTCTTTGGTCTCTAGGCCCTCTGTCAGGCACTCCAAGGTGTGAAGTGACAAGGGGGAGAAGGAAGAGATTTCAGAGAACGAAGACAAGCAGAGAGAGACAGAGAGAGGCAAGAGATGCTGAGTGGGGATGCCTTGCCTACTGATATCCTCAGGAAAGTGGGAAAGAGGTACCTGGCGTGCTCTGCCAATGCCCTGAAGCAGTCCGCACCAGGGGCTCCCTTGTGCCTGCGTAGCCTTTCCCGGGGCGTGCTCAAATCCTGTGGCCACTAGGGGTCATAGGTCACAATGGAGGGCCCTGTGTCATCTGCCTGGCGGGCCGGATCTCTGCCATTGGCTCAGTCTTGTCACCAGGCCCATCCCAAGCTCCGCCCACTCTTGCGGTGGGGGGACTGTCTCTATGGTGATGGCAAAGAAGCCTCAGCCCCGCCCACCTGGCCTTGACTTCACCTACCTGGCCCTCTGACCCTCACTCAGACCTCTGTGTTGATAAAAATCAATGTCCGCCAGTGCCCAGGTGTCAGCATCTGGGATAAAGGATTCGGGACCTTGCCTGGGGCAGAAGGCAGCCTAGGTCAGCGGGTAGCTGGAAGTCTAGTGACTTGTGACACTGCTGCCAGTGACAAATGGTGACTCCCACACTCACATATCCCCTGGTGGCAGAATGCTAGTGATGGGTGGAGAAACATGGCTCCGGAGCACACGTTTAATGTGGCAACAGCCAAAGCAAAGGCCAGGGCCAGTAGTGGACGTCGTGGAGCTGAATGGCGAGCCAGTGAAGGGCCCAAGGATCCCTCCTGTATGTGGTGAACAGGTCATCCGTGTCCCCACGTCCATCAACCATTGGACTGCTGGGGCCCAGGCTGCCAGGATTTCGGCCTTGCCTTCGGAGCCCGGCCACATAGGCAGCCTTGCACCGGAGGCGGGGACGTGTAGACAGCAAAAATTTGGAAACTGGCAGTGTTTCCTCGATTTCCCTGGCATCGGCCTCTTTGAGCGGCTTGCTTTTTTTCCCGGTAGGATAGGGCCCTGACGGAGAAAGGCAGGATTACGTGTGCAGGAAAGGTGTGTGTTGAGAGGGTGACGACGTTGAGACCACGTTGGGATCTTTAGTCCCAGGAAAGGCCCCTGGCGGGTGTGGGTCAATGTTCTCTACCCATCCCCCTTGGCGGGGGGAGGTTTTCACCATACAAAGCAGCAGCGCAATTATTCGTCGCCGGAGAGGTTGCATCTGCCCACAAGCTCCCCCTGGCCAGGGTCCGCCCCTACTGTATTGCGCGTGTCAGTCAACAGAAGCTAAGACCTTCCAGAGAGACTACCTGCTATTCTGTCCCCACGGGGAAGCAGTACAGCCAGAAGCCTCCCCCGTTCCATCTCTAGGCTCTCTCTCAGGCCCCTCATACTTGTGATGTGTCTCAGGGGTAGAATGAAGAGATTCCTCTGAGTGAACACATACGTGAGAGGCCACAGATGCTGAGGAAGGGCGCCTTGCCTAGTGATATCGTAGCGTAAGTGGAAAAGAGGTACCTGCCTGCTGTCCCAGTGTGTCGAACGTGTTCACATCAGGGGTTGCCTACTGTGAAGTTATTCCCTGGGTGCCCTGGATTTTGTGGCCAAAGACGCAAGGGGCCGTTGTCTGTCCATGGGTAAAATGGAGGGCTCTGCGGAACTGGCCGGTTAGGCTGGACCTCTCCCATTGGCTGAGTGTTTGTGACTCGTCCCCGTCCGAAGTTCCGCCCAGCCTTCCGGTGGCTGTCAGCATGGTGATTGGGAAAGAAGCCTTAGGACCCACACTCAGCCCTCACCTGGCCTACCTGGCCTCTTTCCCCTCATCTAGACCGCTGTGTGGATGAAAGAAAGGATGTCGGCCAGTGAGCACGTGTCCTGATTTCCTTGGAAGGATTAGGCTCCTTGCCTGGGCAGAAGACAGCCAAGGTCAGCCTGAGCCTAGACACCTAGTGACCTGTGACACTGCAGCCAGTGATAGATGTTGATGTCCACGCTCAGGTATCCGCAGGTGGTGGATTCAGTGTGGTGGGAAGAGAAGTGGAAGTAGAGACGACACACTCACGAGGGCACGGGTCAAAGGTCAGGGAAAATAGCTGAGGTCGTGGAGCTCTAGCGGAGCCAGTCTAGGGCCCAGGCCTCCCTGCTGTACGAGGCAAAGAGGTGATCCATATGCCGCCATCCGTAGACTGTGGACGGCTGGGGCCCTGGATGCCCGGATTTCGGCCTTGTCTACCGAGAAGTGACGCACATGCAGTGTGCCACCGGAGGCTGTGGAGCAGCAGAGGGCAAAATCTTGAAAATGGGGGCTTCAGTTGACTTTGCCTGTGCTCTCCTTTGGCTGAGTGACATCGTGTGTTTCCTAGCAGGTGAAGACATTCATGGAGAGAGGCGGTTTCCATGCGTGCAGGCAAAGTGTGTGCTGAGATGATGAGTTGCTGGAGACCAGGGTGGACTCTTCAGACTCAGAATAGGCCTCTGGCAGGTATGTGTCAATGTTTTCTGCCCATGGCACTCAGCCGGTTATTTGCATAGAATGTTAGGAGCGGAATTAGTAGTCTCCGGAGAGGCTGCCACTTGTCAGGGAGCTTCACCTGGCCAGGTCCAACCGTGATGTAGCTCCCCAATCAATCACTACTCTCTGGACCTTCCAGATGGACTACCAGAACTTCTCTCCCCATGGGCAAGCAGTAGAGCCAGAGGCCTTCCCCCTTTGTTCTTTCGTCTCAAGGCCCTCTGTCAGGCACTCCAAGGTGTGAAGTGACAAGGGGGAGAAGGAAGAGATTTCAGAGAACGAAGACAAGCAGAGAGAGACAGAGAGAGGCAAGAGATGCTGAGTGGGGATGCCTTGCCTACTGATATCCTCAGGAAAGTGGGAAAGAGGTACCTGGCGTGCTCTGCCAATGCCCTGAAGCAGTCCGCACCAGGGGCTCCCTTGTGCCTGCGTAGCCTTTCCCGGGGTGTGCTCAAATCCTGTGGCCACTAGGGGTCATAGGTCACAATGGAGGGCCCTGTGTCATCTGCCTGGCGGGCCGGATCTCTGCCATTGGCTCAGTCTTGTCAGCAGGCCCATCCCAAGCTCCGCCCACTCTTGCGGTGGGGGGACTGTCCCTATGGTGATGGCAAAGAAGCCTTAGCCCCGCCCACCTGGCCTTGACTTCACCTACCTGGCCCTCTGACCCTCACTCAGACCTCTGTGTTGATAAAAATCAATGTCCGCCAGTGCCCAGGTGTCAGCATCTGGGATAAAGGATTCGGGACCTTGCCTGGGGCAGAAGGCAGCCTAGGTCAGCGGGTAGCTGGAAGTCTAGTGACTTGTGACACTGCTGCCAGTGACAAATGGTGACTCCCACACTCACATATCCCCTGGTGGCAGGATGCTAGTGATGGGTGGAGAAACATCGCTCCGGAGCACACGTTTAATGGGGCACCAGCCAAAGCAAAGGCCAGGGCCAGTAGTGGACGTCGTGGAGCTGAATGGCGAGCCAGTGAAGGGCCTAAGGATGTGGCGAACAGGTCATCCGTGTCCCCACGTCCATCAACCATTGCACTGCTGGGGCCCAGGCTGCCAGGATTTCGGCCTTGCCTTCGGAGCCCGGCCGCATAGGCAGCCTTGCACCGCAGGCGGGGACATGTAGACAGCCAAAATTTGGGAACTGGCAGTGTTTCCTCGATTTCCCTGGCATCGGCCTTTTTGAGCGGCTTGCTTTTTTTCCTGGTAGGATAGGGCCCTGACGGAGAAAGGCAGGATTACGTGTGCAGGAAAGGTGTGTGTTGAGTGGGTGACGACGTTGAGACCACGTTGGGATCTTTAGTCCCAGGAAAGGCCCCTGGCGGGTGTGGGTCAATGTTCTCTACCCATCCCCCTTGGCGGGGGGAGGTTTTCACCATACAAAGCAGCAGCGCAATTATGCGTCGCCGGAGAGGTTGCATCTGCCCACAAGCTCCACCTGGCCAGGGTCCGCCCCTACTGTATTGCGCGTGTCAGTCAACAGAAGCTAAGACCTTCCAGAGAGACTACCTGCTATTTTCTACCCACGGGGAAGCAGTACAGCCGGAACCCTCCCCCGTTCCGTCTCTAGGCTCTCTCTCAGGCCCCTCATACTTGTGATGTGTCTCAGGGGTAGAAAGAAGAGATTCCTCTGAGTGAACACCTACAGAGAGGCCGGAGATGCTGAGGAAGGGCGCCTTGCCTAGTGATATCCTAGCGTAAGTGGAAAAGAGGTACCTGCCTGCTGTCCCGGTGTGTCGAACGTGTTCACATCAGGGGTTGCCTACTGTGAAGTTATTCCCTGGGTGCCCTCGATTTTGTGGCCAAAGACGCAAGGGGCCGTTGTCTGTCCATGGGTAAAATGGAGGGCTCTGCGGAACTGGCCGGTTAGGCTGGACCTCTCCCATTGGCTGAGTGTTTGTGACTCGTCCCCGTCCGATGTTCCGCCCAGCCTTCCGGTGGCTGTCAGCATGGTGATTGGGAAAGAAGCCTTAGGCCCCACACTCAGCCTTCACCTGGCCTACCTGGCCTCTTTCCCCTCATCTAGACCGCTGTGTGGATGAAAGAAAGGATGTCGGCCAGTGAGCACGTGTCCTGATTTCCTTGGAAGGATTAGGCTCCTTGCCTGGGCAGAAGACAGCCAAGGTCAGCCTGAGCCTAGACACCTAGTGACCTGTGACACTGCAGCCAGTGATAGATGTTGATGTCCACGCTCAGGTATCCGCAGGTGGTGGATTCAGTGTGGTGGGAAGAGAAGTGGAAGTAGAGACGACACACTCACGAGGGCACGGGTCAAAGGTCAGGGAAAATAGCTGAGGTCGTGGAGCTCTACCGGAGCCAGTCTAGGGCCCAGGCCTCCCTGCTGTACGAGGCAAAGAGGTGATCCATATGCCGCCATCCGTAGACTGTGGACGGCTGGGGCCCTGGATGCCCGGATTTCGGCCTTGTCTACCGAGAAGTGACGCACATGCAGTGTGCCACCGGAGGCTGTGGAGCAGCAGAGGGCAAAATCTTGAAAATGGGGGCTTCAGTTGACTTTGCCTGTGCTCTCCTTTGGCTGAGTGACATCGTGTGTTTCCTAGCAGGTGAAGACATTCATGGAGAGAGGCGGTTTCCATGCGTGCAGGCAAAGTGTGTGCTGAGATGTTGAGTTGCTGGAGACCAGGGTGGACTCTTCAGACTCAGAATAGGCCTCTGGCAGGTATGTGTCAATGTTTTCTGCCCATGGCACTCAGCCGGTTATTTGCATAGAATGTTAGGAGCGGAATTAGTAGTCTCCGGAGAGGCTGCCACTTGTCAGGGAGCTTCACCTGGCCAGGTCCGCCCGTGATGTAGCTCCCCATTCAATCACTACTCTCTGGACCTTCCAGATGGACTACCAGAACTTCTCTCCCCATGGGCAAGCAGTAGAGCCAGAGGCCTTCCCCCTTTGTTCTTTCGTCTCAAGGCCCTCTGTCAGGCACTCCAAGGTGTGAAGTGACAAGGGGGAGAAGGAAGAGATTTCAGAGAACGAAGACAAGCAGAGAGAGACAGAGAGAGGCAAGAGATGCTGAGTGGGGATGCCTTGCCTACTGATATCCTCAGGAAAGTGGGAAAGAGGTACCTGGCGTGCTCTGCCAATGCCCTGAAGCAGTCCGCACCAGGGGCTCC
Organism: Loxodonta africana; assembly: GCF_030014295.1. Lineage (NCBI taxonomy): Eukaryota > Metazoa > Chordata > Mammalia > Proboscidea > Elephantidae > Loxodonta > Loxodonta africana. The sequence goes on from NW_026975074.1 coordinate 974,619, forward strand.
CTTGTGCCTGCGTAGCCTTTCCCGGGGTGTGCTCAAATCCTGTGGCCACTAGGGGTCATAGGTCACAATGGAGGGCCCTGTGTCATCTGCCTGGCGGGCCGGATCTCTGCCATTGGCTCAGTCTTGTCAGCAGGCCCATCCCAAGCTCCGCCCACTCTTGCGGTGGGGGGACTGTCTCTATGGTGATGGCAAAGAAGCCTTAGCCCCGCCCACCTGGCCTTGACTTCACCTACCTGGCCCTCTGACCCTCACTCAGACCTCTGTGTTGATAAAAATCAATGTCCGCCAGTGCCCAGGTGTCAGCATCTGGGATAAAGGATTCGGGACCTTGCCTGGGGCAGAAGGCAGCCTAGGTCAGCGGGTAGCTGGAAGTCTAGTGACTTGTGACACTGCTGCCAGTGACAAATGGTGACTCCCACACTCACATATCCCCTGGTGGCAGGATGCTAGTGATGGGTGGAGAAACATGGCTCCGGAGCACACGTTTAATGGGGCACCAGCCAAAGCAAAGGCCAGGGCCAGTAGTGGACGTGGTGGAGCTGAATGGCGAGCCAGTGAAGGGCCTAAGGATGTGGCGAACAGGTCATCCGTGTCCCCACGTCCATCAACCATTGCACTGCTGGGGCCCAGGCTGCCAGGATTTCGGCCTTGCCTTCGGAGCCCGGCCGCATAGGCAGCCTTGCACCGCAGGCGGGGACATGTAGACAGCCAAAATTTGGGAACTGGCAGTGTTTCCTCGATTTCCCTGGCATCGGCCTTTTTGAGCGGCTTGCTTTTTTTCCTGGTAGGATAGGGCCCTGACGGAGAAAGGCAGGATTACGTGTGCAGGAAAGGTGTGTGTTGAGTGGGTGACGACGTTGAGACCACGTTGGGATCTTTAGTCCCAGGAAAGGCCCCTGGCGGGTGTGGGTCAATGTTCTCTACCCATCCCCCTTGGCGGGGGGAGGTTTTCACCATACAAAGCAGCAGCGCAATTATTCGTCGCCGGAGAGGTTGCATCTGCCCACAAGCTCCACCTGGCCAGGGTCCGCCCCTACTGTATTGCGCGTGTCAGTCAACAGAAGCTAAGACCTTCCAGAGAGACTACCTGCTATTTTCTACCCACGGGGAAGCAGTACAGCCTGAACCCTCCCCCGTTCCATCTCTAGGCTCTCTCTCAGGCCCCTCATACTTGTGATGTGTCTCAGGGGTAGAATGAAGAGATTCCTCTGAATGAACACCTACAGAGAGGCCAGAGATGCTGAGGAAGGGCGCCTTGCCTAGTGATATCCTAGCGTAAGTGGAAAAGAGGTACCTGCCTGCTGTCCCGGTGTGTCGAACGTGTTCACATCAGGGGTTGCCTACTGTGAAGTTATTCCCTGGGTGCCCTGGATTTTGTGGCCAAAGACGCAAGGGGCCGTTGTCTGTCCATGGGTAAAATGGAGGGCTCTGCGGAACTGGCCGGTTAGGCTGGACCTCTCCCATTGGCTGAGTGTTTGTGACTCGTCCCCGTCAGAAGTTCCGCCCAGCCTTCCGGTGGCTGTCACCATGGTGCATTAGAGAGATAGTATTGGCCCCACACTCAGCCTTCACCTGGCCTACCTGGCCTCTTTCCCCTCATCTAGACCGCTGTGTGGATGAAAGAAAGGATGTCGGCCAGTGAGCACGTGTCCTGATTTCCTTGGAAGAATTAGGCTCCTTGCCTGGGCAGAAGACAGCCAAGGTCAGCCTGAGCCTAGACACCTAGTGACCTGTGACACTGCAGCCAGTGATAGATGTTGATGTCCATGCTCAAGTATCCGCAGGTGGCGGATTCAGTGTGGTGGGAAGAGAAGTGGAAGTAGAGACGACACACTCACGAGGGCACGGGTCAAAGGTCAGGGAAAATAGCTGAGGTCGTGGAGCTCTAGCGGAGCCAGTCTAGGGCCCAGGCCTCCCTGCTGTACGAGGCAAAGAGGTGATCCATATGCCGCCATCCGTAGACTGTGGACGGCTGGGGCCCTGGATGCCCGGATTTCGGCCTTGTCTACCGAGAAGCGACGCACATGCAGTGTGCCACCGGAGGCTGTGGAGCAGCAGAGGGCAAAATCTTGAAAATGGGGGCTTCAGTTGACTTTGCCTGTGCTCTCCTTTGGCTGAGTGACATCGTGTGTTTCCTAGCAGGTGAAGACATTCGTGGAGAGAGGCGGTTTCCATGCGTGCAGGCAAAGTGTGTGCTGAGATGATGAGTTGCTGGAGACCAGGGTGGACTCTTCAGACTCAGAATAGGCCTCTGGCAGGTATGTGTCAATGTTTTCTGCCCATGGCACTCAGCCGGTTATTTGCATAGAATGTTAGGAGCGGAATTAGTAGTCTCCGGAGAGGCTGCCACTTGTCAGGGAGCTTCACCTGGCCAGGTCCGCCCGTGATGTAGCTCCCCAATCAATCACTACTCTCTGGACCTTCCAGATGGACTACCAGAACTTCTCTCCCCATGGGCAAGCAGTAGAGCCAGAGGCCTTCCCCCTTTGTTCTTTCGTCTCAAGGCCCTCTGTCAGGCACTCCAAGGTGTGAAGTGACAAGGGGGAGAAGGAAGAGATTTCAGAGAACGAAGACAAGCAGAGAGAGACAGAGAGAGGCAAGAGATGCTGAGTGGGGATGCCTTGCCTACTGATATCCTCAGGAAAGTGGGAAAGAGGTACCTGGCGTGCTCTGCCAATGCCCTGAAGCAGTCCGCACCAGGGGCTCCCTTGTGCCTGCGTAGCCTTTCCCGGGGTGTGCTCAAATCCTGTGGCCACTAGGGGTCATAGGTCACAATGGAGGGCCCTGTGTCATCTGCCTGGCGGGCCGGATCTCTGCCATTGGCTCAGTCTTGTCAGCAGGCCCATCCCAAGCTCCGCCCACTCTTGCGGTGGGGGGACTGTCTCTATGGTGATGGCAAAGAAGCCTTAGCCCCGCCCACCTGGCCTTGACTTCACCTACCTGGCCCTCTGACCCTCACTCAGACCTCTGTGTTGATAAAAATCAATGTCCGCCAGTGCCCAGGTGTCAGCATCTGGGATAAAGGATTCGGGACCTTGCCTGGGGCAGAAGGCAGCCTAGGTCAGCGGGTAGCTGGAAGTCTAGTGACTTGTGACACTGCTGCCAGTGACAAATGGTGACTCCCACACTCACATATCCCCTGGTGGCAGGATGCTAGTGATGGGTGGAGAAACATCGCTCCGGAGCACACGTTTAATGGGGCACCAGCCAAAGCAAAGGCCAGGGCCAGTAGTGGACGTCGTGGAGCTGAATGGCGAGCCAGTGAAGGGCCTAAGGATGTGGCGAACAGGTCATCCGTGTCCCCACGTCCATCAACCATTGCACTGCTGGGGCCCAGGCTGCCAGGATTTCGGCCTTGCCTTCGGAGCCCGGCCGCATAGGCAGCCTTGCACCGCAGGCGGGGACATGTAGACAGCCAAAATTTGGGAACTGGCAGTGTTTCCTCGATTTCCCTGGCATCGGCCTTTTTGAGCGGCTTGCTTTTTTTCCTGGTAGGATAGGGCCCTGACGGAGAAAGGCAGGATTACGTGTGCAGGAAAGGTGTGTGTTGAGTGGGTGACGACGTTGAGACCACGTTGGGATCTTTAGTCCCAGGAAAGGCCCCTGGCGGGTGTGGGTCAATGTTCTCTACCCATCCCCCTTGGCGGGGGGAGGTTTTCACCATACAAAGCAGCAGCGCAATTATTCGTCGCCGGAGAGGTTGCATCTGCCCACAAGCTCCACCTGGCCAGGGTCCGCCCCTACTGTATTGCACGTGTCAGTCAACAGAAGCTAAGACCTTCCAGAGAGACTACCTGCTATTTTCTACCCACGGGGAAGCAGTACAGCCGGAACCCTCCCCCGTTCCATCTCTAGGCTCTCTCTCAGGCCCCTCATACTTGTGATGTGTCTCAGGGGTAGAAAGAAGAGATTCCTCTGAATGAACACCTACAGAGAGGCCGGAGATGCTGAGGAAGGGCGCCTTGCCTAGTGATATCCTAGCGTAAGTGGAAAAGAGGTACCTGCCTGCTGTCCCGGTGTGTCGAACGTGTTCACATCAGGGGTTGCCTACTGTGAAGTTATTCCCTGGGTGCCCTCGATTTTGTGGCCAAAGACGCAAGGGGCCGTTGTCTGTCCATGGGTAAAATGGAGGGCTCTGCGGAACTGGCCCGTTAGGCTGGACCTCTCCCATTGGCTGAGTGTTTGTGACTCGTCCCCGTCCGAAGTTCCGCCCAGCCTTCCGGTGGCTGTCACCATGGTGATTGGGAAAGAAGCCTTAGGCCCCACACTCAGCCTTCACCTGGCCTACCTGGCCTCTTTCCCCTCATCTAGACCGCTGTGTGGATGAAAGAAAGGATGTCGGCCAGTGAGCACGTGTCCTGATTTCCTTGGAAGGATTAGGCTCCTTGCCTGGGCAGAAGACAGCCAAGGTCAGCCTGAGCCTAGACACCTAGTGACCTGTGACACTGCAGCCAGTGATAGATGTTGATGTCCACGCTCAGGTATCCGCAGGTGGCGGATTCAGTGTGGTGGGAAGAGAAGTGGAAGTAGAGACGACACACTCACGAGGGCACGGGTCAAAGGTCAGGGAAAATAGCTGAGGTCGTGGAGCTCTAGCGGAGCCAGTCTAGGGCCCAGGCCTCCCTGCTGTACGAGGCAAAGAGGTGATCCATATGCCGCCATCCGTAGACTGTGGACGGCTGGGGCCCTGGATGCCCGGATTTCGGCCTTGTCTACCGAGAAGTGACGCACATGCAGTGTGCCACCGGAGGCTGTGGAGCAGCAGAGGGCAAAATCTTGAAAATGGGGGCTTCAGTTGACTTTGCCTGTGCTCTCCTTTGGCTGAGTGACATCGTGTGTTTCCTAGCAGGTGAAGACATTCGTGGAGAGAGGCGGTTTCCATGCGTGCAGGCAAAGTGTGTGCTGAGATGATGAGTTGCTGGAGACCAGGGTGGACTCTTCAGACTCAGAATAGGCCTCTGGCAGGTATGTGTCAATGTTTTCTGCCCATGGCACTCAGCCGGTTATTTGCATAGAATGTTAGGAGCGGAATTAGTAGTCTCCGGAGAGGCTGCCACTTGTCAGGGAGCTTCACCTGGCCAGGTCCGCCCGTGATGTAGCTCCCCAATCAATCACTACTCTCTGGACCTTCCAGATGGACTACCAGAACTTCTCTCCCCATGGGCAAGCAGTAGAGCCAGAGGCCTTCCCCCTTTGTTCTTTCGTCTCAAGGCCCTCTGTCAGGCACTCCAAGGTGTGAAGTGACAAGGGGGAGAAGGAAGAGATTTCAGAGAACGAAGACAAGCAGAGAGAGACAGAGAGAGGCAAGAGATGCTGAGTGGGGATGCCTTGCCTACTGATATCCTCAGGAAAGTGGGAAAGAGGTACCTGGCGTGCTCTGCCAATGCCCTGAAGCAGTCCGCACCAGGGGCTCCCTTGTGCCTGCGTAGCCTTTCCCGGGGTGTGCTCAAATCCTGTGGCCACTAGGGGTCATAGGTCACAATGGAGGGCCCTGTGTCATCTGCCTGGCGGGCCGGATCTCTGCCATTGGCTCAGTCTTGTCAGCAGGCCCATCCCAAGCTCCGCCCACTCTTGCGGTGGGGGGACTGTCTCTATGGTGATGGCAAAGAAGCCTTAGCCCCGCCCACCTGGCCTTGACTTCACCTACCTGGCCCTCTGACCCTCACTCAGACCTCTGTGTTGATAAAAATCAATGTCCGCCAGTGCCCAGGTGTCAGCATCTGGGATAAAGGATTCGGGACCTTGCCTGGGGCAGAAGGCAGCCTAGGTCAGCGGGTAGCTGGAAGTCTAGTGACTTGTGACACTGCTGCCAGTGACAAATGGTGACTCCCACACTCACATATCCCCTGGTGGCAGGATGCTAGTGATGGGTGGAGAAACATCGCTCCGGAGCACACGTTTAATGGGGCACCAGCCAAAGCAAAGGCCAGGGCCAGTAGTGGACGTCGTGGAGCTGAATGGCGAGCCAGTGAAGGGCCTAAGGATGTGGCGAACAGGTCATCCGTGTCCCCACGTCCATCAACCATTGCACTGCTGGGGCCCAGGCTGCCAGGATTTCGGCCTTGCCTTCGGAGCCCGGCCGCATAGGCAGCCTTGCACCGCAGGCGGGGACATGTAGACAGCCAAAATTTGGGAACTGGCAGTGTTTCCTCGATTTCCCTGGCATCGGCCTTTTTGAGCGGCTTGCTTTTTTTCCTGGTAGGATAGGGCCCTGACGGAGAAAGGCAGGATTACGTGTGCAGGAAAGGTGTGTGTTGAGTGGGTGACGACGTTGAGACCACGTTGGGATCTTTAGTCCCAGGAAAGGCCCCTGGCGGGTGTGGGTCAATGTTCTCTACCCATCCCCCTTGGCGGGGGGAGGTTTTCACCATACAAAGCAGCAGCGCAATTATTCGTCGCCGGAGAGGTTGCATCTGCCCACAAGCTCCCCCTGGCCAGGGTCCGCCCCTACTGTATTGCGCGTGTCAGTCAACAGAAGCTAAGACCTTCCAGAGAGACTACCTGCTATTTTCTACCCACGGGGAAGCAGTACAGCCGGAACCCTCCCCCGTTCCATCTCTAGGCTCTCTCTCAGGCCCCTCATACTTGTGATGTGTCTCAGGGGTAGAAAGAAGAGATTCCTCTGAATGAACACCTACAGAGAGGCCGGAGATGCTGAGGAAGGGCGCCTTGCCTAGTGATATCCTAGCGTAAGTGGAAAAGAGGTACCTGCCTGCTGTCCCGGAGTGTCGAACGTGTTCACATCAGGGGTTGCCTACTGTGAAGTTATTCCCTGGGTGCCCTCGATTTTGTGGCCAAAGACCCAAGGGGCCGTTGTCTGTCCATGGGTAAAATGGAGGGCTCTGCGGAACTGGCCCGTTAGGCTGGACCTCTCCCATTGGCTGAGTGTTTGTGACTCGTCCCCGTCCGAAGTTCCGCCCAGCCTTCCGGTGGCTGTCACCATGGTGATTGGGAAAGAAGCCTTAGGCCCCACACTCAGCCTTCACCTGGCCTACCTGGCCTCTTTCCCCTCATCTAGACCGCTGTGTGGATGAAAGAAAGGATGTCGGCCAGTGAGCACGTGTCCTGATTTCCTTGGAAGGATTAGGCTCCTTGCCTGGGCAGAAGACAGCCAAGGTCAGCCTGAGCCTAGACACCTAGTGACCTGTGACACTGCAGCCAGTGATAGATGTTGATGTCCACGCTCAGGTATCCGCAGGTGGCGGATTCAGTGTGGTGGGAAGAGAAGTGGAAGTAGAGACGACACACTCACGAGGGCACGGGTCAAAGGTCAGGGAAAATAGCTGAGGTCGTGGAGCTCTAGCGGAGCCAGTCTAGGGCCCAGGCCTCCCTGCTGTACGAGGCAAAGAGGTGATCCATATGCCGCCATCCGTAGACTGTGGACGGCTGGGGCCCTGGATGCCCGGATTTCGGCCTTGTCTACCGAGAAGTGACGCACATGCAGTGTGCCACCGGAGGCTGTGGAGCAGCAGAGGGCAAAATCTTGAAAATGGGGGCTTCAGTTGACTTTGCCTGTGCTCTCCTTTGGCTGAGTGACATCGTGTGTTTCCTAGCAGGTGAAGACATTCGTGGAGAGAGGCGGTTTCCATGCGTGCAGGCAAAGTGTGTGCTGAGATGATGAGTTGCTGGAGACCAGGGTGGACTCTTCAGACTCAGAATAGGCCTCTGGCAGGTATGTGTCAATGTTTTCTGCCCATGGCACTCAGCCGGTTATTTGCATAGAATGTTATCAGCGGAATTAGTAGTCTCCGGAGAGGCTGCCACTTGTCAGGGAGCTTCACCTGGCCAGGTCCGCTCGTGATGTAGCTCCCCAATCAATCACTACTCTCTGGACCTTCCAGATGGACTACCAGAACTTCTCTCCCCATGGGCAAGCAGTAGAGCCAGAGGCCTTCCCCCTTTGTTCTTTCGTCTCAAGGCCCTCTGTCAGGCACTCCAAGGTGTGAAGTGACAAGGGGGAGAAGGAAGAGATTTCAGAGAACGAAGACAAGCAGAGAGAGACAGAGAGAGGCAAGAGATGCTGAGTGGGGATGCCTTGCCTACTGATATCCTCAGGAAAGTGGGAAAGAGGTACCTGGCGTGCTCTGCCAATGCCCTGAAGCAGTCCGCACCAGGGGCTCCCTTGTGCCTGCGTAGCCTTTCCCGGGGTGTGCTCAAATCCTGTGGCCACTAGGGGTCATAGGTCACAATGGAGGGCCCTGTGTCATCTGCCTGGCGGGCCGGATCTCTGCCATTGGCTCAGTCTTGTCAGCAGGCCCATCCCAAGCTCCGCCCACTCTTGCGGTGGGGGGACTGTCTCTATGGTGATGGCAAAGAAGCCTTAGCCCCGCCCACCTGGCCTTGACTTCACCTACCTGGCCCTCTGACCCTCACTCAGACCTCTGTGTTGATAAAAATCAATGTCCGCCAGTGCCCAGGTGTCAGCATCTGGGATAAAGGATTCGGGACCTTGCCTGGGGCAGAAGGCAGCCTAGGTCAGCGGGTAGCTGGAAGTCTAGTGACTTGTGACACTGCTGCCAGTGACAAATGGTGACTCCCACCCTCACATATCCCCTGGTGGCAGGATGCTAGTGATGGGTGGAGAAACATCGCTCCGGAGCACACGTTTAATGGGGCACCAGCCAAAGCAAAGGCCAGGGCCAGTAGTGAACGTCGTGGAGCTGAATGGCGAGCCAGTGAAGGGCCTAAGGATGTGGCGAACAGGTCATCCGTGTCCCCACGTCCATCAACCATTGCACTGCTGGGGCCCAGGCTGCCAGGATTTCGGCCTTGCCTTCGGAGCCCGGCCGCATAGGCAGCCTTGCACCGCAGGCGGGGACATGTAGACAGCCAAAATTTGGGAACTGGCAGTGTTTCCTCGATTTCCCTGGCATCGGCCTTTTTGAGCGGCTTGCTTTTTTTCCTGGTAGGATAGGGCCCTGACGGAGAAAGGCAGGATTACGTGTGCAGGAAAGGTGTGTGTTGAGTGGGTGACGACGTTGAGACCACGTTGGGATCTTTAGTCCCAGGAAAGGCCCCTGGCGGGTGTGGGTCAATGTTCTCTACCCATCCCCCTTGGCGGGGGGAGGTTTTCACCATACAAAGCAGCAGCGCAATTATTCGTCGCCGGAGAGGTTGCATCTGCCCACAAGCTCCACCTGGCCAGGGTCCGCCCCTACTGTATTGCGCGTGTCAGTCAACAGAAGCTAAGACCTTCCAGAGAGACTATCTGCTATTTTCTACCCACGGGGAAGCAGTACAGCCTGAACCCTCCCCCGTTCCATCTCTAGGCTCTCTCTCAGGCCCCTCATACTTGTGATGTGTCTCAGGGGTAGAAAGAAGAGATTCCTCTGAATGAACACCTACAGAGAGGCCGGAGATGCTGAGGAAGGGCGCCTTGCCTAGTGATATCCTAGCGTAAGTGGAAAAGAGGTACCTGCCTGCTGTCCCGGTGTGTCGAACGTGTTCACATCAGGGGTTGCCTACTGTGAAGTTATTCCCTGGGTGCCCTCAATTTTGTGGCCAAAGACGCAAGGGGCCGTTGTCTGTCCATGGGTAAAATGGAGGGCTCTGCGGAACTGGCCGGTTAGGCTGGACCTCTCCCATTGGCTGAGTGTTTGTGACTCGTCCCCGTCAGAAGTTCCGCCCAGCCTTCCGGTGGCTGTCACCATGGTGATTGGGAAAGAAGCCTTAGGCCCCACACTCAGCCTTCACCTGGCCTACCTGGCCTCTTTCCCCTCATCTAGACCGCTGTGTGGATGAAAGAAAGGATGTCGGCCAGTGAGCACGTGTCCTGATTTCCTTGGAAGGATTAGGCTCCTTGCCTGGGCAGAAGACAGCCAAGGTCAGCCTGAGCCTAGACACCTAGTGACCTGTGACACTGCAGCCAGTGATAGATGTTGATGTCCATGCTCAGGTATCCGCAGGTGGCGGATTCAGTGTGGTGGGAAGAGAAGTGGAAGTAGAGACGACACACTCACGAGGGCACGGGTCAAAGGTCAGGGAAAATAGCTGAGGTCGTGGAGCTCTAGCGGAGCCAGTCTAGGGCCCAGGCCTCCCTGCTGTACGAGGCAAAGAGGTGATCCATATGCCGCCATCCGTAGACTGTGGACGGCTGGGGCCCTGGATGCCCGGATTTCGGCCTTGTCTACCGAGAAGTTACGCACATGCAGTGTGCCACCGGAGGCTGTGGAGCAGCAGAGGGCAAAATCTTGAAAATGGGGGCTTCAGTTGACTTTGCCTGTGCTCTCCTTTGTCTGAGTGACATCGTGTGTTTCCTAGCAGGTGAAGACATTCGTGGAGAGAGGCGGTTTCCATGCGTGCAGGCAAAGTGTGTGCTGAGATGATGAGTTGCTGGAGACCAGGGTGGACTCTTCAGACTCAGAATAGGCCTCTGGCAGGTATGTGTCAATGTTTTCTGCCCATGGCACTCAGCCGGTTATTTGCATAGAATGTTAGGAGCGGAATTAGTAGTCTCCGGAGAGGCTGCCACTTGTCAGGGAGCTTCACCTGGCCAGGTCCGCCCGTGATGTAGCTCCCCAATCAATCACTACTCTCTGGACCTTCCAGATGGACTACCAGAAGTTCTCTCCCCATGGGCAAGCAGTAGAGCCAGAGGCCTTCCCCCTTTGTTCTTTCGTCTCAAGGCCCTCTGTCAGGCACTCCAAGGTGTGAAGTGACAAGGGGGAGAAGGAAGAGATTTCAGAGAACGAAGACAAGCAGAGAGAGACAGAGAGAGGCAAGAGATGCTGAGTGGGGATGCCTTGCCTACTGATATCCTCAGGAAAGTGGGAAAGAGGTACCTGGCGTGCTCTGCCAATGCCCTGAAGCAGTCCGCACCAGGGGCTCCCTTGTGCCTGCGTAGCCTTTCCCGGGGTGTGCTCAAATCCTGTGGCCACTAGGGGTCATAGGTCACAATGGAGGGCCCTGTGTCATCTGCCTGGCGGGCCGGATCTCTGCCATTGGCTCAGTCTTGTCAGCAGGCCCATCCCAAGCTCCGCCCACTCTTGCGGTGGGGGGACTGTCTCTATGGTGATGGCAAAGAAGCCTTAGCCCCGCCCACCTGGCCTTGACTTCACCTACCTGGCCCTCTGACCCTCACTCAGACCTCTGTGTTGATAAAAATCAATGTCCGCCAGTGCCCAGGTGTCAGCATCTGGGATAAAGGATTCGGGACCCTGCCTGGGGCAGAAGGCAGCCTAGGTCAGCGGGTAGCTGGAAGTCTAGTGACTTGTGACACTGCTGCCAGTGACAAATGGTGACTCCCACACTCACATATCCCCTGGTGGCAGGATGCTAGTGATGGGTGGAGAAACATCGCGCCGGAGCACACGTTTAATGGGGCACCAGCCAAAGCAAAGGCCAGGGCCAGTAGTGGACGTCGTGGAGCTGAATGGCGAGCCAGTGAAGGGCCTAAGGATGTGGCGAACAGGTCATCCGTGTCCCCACGTCCATCAACCATTGCACTGCTGGGGCCCAGGTTGCCAGGATTTCGGCCTTGCCTTCGGAGCCCGGCCGCATAGGCAGCCTTGCACCGCAGGCGGGGACATGTAGACAGCCAAAATTTGGGAACTGGCAGTGTTTCCTCGATTTCCCTGGCATCGGCCTTTTTGAGCGGCTTGCTTTTTTTCCTGGTAGGATAGGGCCCTGACGGAGAAAGGCAGGATTACGTGTGCAGGAAAGGTGTGTGTTGAGTGGGTGACGACGTTGAGACCACGTTGGGATCTTTAGTCCCAGGAAAGGCCCCTGGCGGGTGTGGGTCAATGTTCTCTACCCATCCCCCTTGGCGGGGGGAGGTTTTCACCATACAAAGCAGCAGCGCAATTATTCGTCGCCGGAGAGGTTGCATCTGCCCACAAGCTCCACCTGGCCAGGGTCCGCCCCTACTGTATTGCGCATGTCAGTCAACAGAAGCTAAGACCTTCCAGAGAGACTACCTGCTATTTTCTACCCACGGGGAAGCAGTACAGCCGGAACCCTCCCCCGTTCCATCTCTAGGCTCTCTCTCAGGCCCCTCATACTTGTGATGTGTCTCAGGGGTAGAAAGAAGAGATTCCTCTGAGTGAACACCTACAGAGAGGCCGGAGATGCTGAGGAAGGGCGCCTTGCCTAGTGATATCCTAGCGTAAGTGGAAAAGAGGTACCTGCCTGCTGTCCCGGTGTGTCGAACGTGTTCACATCAGGGGTTGCCTACTGTGAAGTTATTCCCTGGGTGCCCTCGATTTTGTGGCCAAAGACGCAAGGGGCCGTTGTCTGTCCATGGGTAAAATGGAGGGCTCTGCGGAACTGGCCGGTTAGGCTGGACCTCTCCCATTGGCTGAGTGTTTGTGACTCGTCCCCGTCAGAAGTTCCGCCCAGCCTTCCGGTGGCTGTCACCATGGTGATTGGGAAAGAAGCCTTAGGCCCCACACTCAGCCTTCACCTGGCCTACCTGGCCTCTTTCCCCTCATCTAGACCGCTGTGTGGATGAAAGAAAGGATGTCGGCCAGTGAGCACGTGTCCTGATTTCCTTGGAAGGATTAGGCTCCTTGCCTGGGCAGAAGACAGCCAAGGTCAGCCTGAGCCTAGACACCTAGTGACCTGTGACACTGCAGCCAGTGATAGATGTTGATGTCCACGCTCAGGTATCCGCAGGTGGCGGATTCAGTGTGGTGGGAAGAGAAGTGGAAGTAGAGACGACACACTCACGAGGGCACGGGTCAAAGGTCAGGGAAAATAGCTGAGGTCGTGGAGCTCTAGCGGAGCCAGTCTAGGGCCCAGGCCTCCCTGCTGTACGAGGCAAAGAGGTGATCCATATGCCGCCATCCGTAGACTGTGGACGGCTGGGGCCCTGGATGCCCGGATTTCGGCCTTGTCTACCGAGAAGTGACGCACATGCAGTGTGCCACCGGAGGCTGTGGAGCAGCAGAGGGCAAAATCTTGAAAATGGGGGCTTCAGTTGACTTTGCCTGTGCTCTCCTTTGTCTGAGTGACATCGTGTGTTTCCTAGCAGGTGAAGACATTCGTGGAGAGAGGCGGTTTCCATGCGTGCAGGCAAAGTGTGTGCTGAGATGATGAGTTGCTGGAGACCAGGGTGGACTCTTCAGACTCAGAATAGGCCTCTGGCAGGTATGTGTCAATGTTTTCTGCCCATGGCACTCAGCCGGTTATTTGCATAGAATGTTAGGAGCGGAATTAGTAGTCTCCGGAGAGGCTGCCACTTGTCAGGGAGCTTCACCTGGCCAGGTCCGCCCGTGATGTAGCTCCCCATTCAATCACTACTCTCTGGACCTTCCAGATGGACTACCAGAACTTCTCTCCCCATGGGCAAGCAGTAGAGCCAGAGGCCTTCCCCCTTTGTTCTTTCGTCTCAAGGCCCTCTGTCAGGCACTCCAAGGTGTGAAGTGACAAGGGGGAGAAGGAAGAGATTTCAGAGAACGAAGACAAGCAGAGAGAGACAGAGAGAGGCAAGAGATGCTGAGTGGGGATGCCTTGCCTACTGATATCCTCAGGAAAGTGGGAAAGAGGTACCTGGCGTGCTCTGCCAATGCCCTGAAGCAGTCCGCACCAGGGGCTCCCTTGTGCCTGCGTAGCCTTTCCCGGGGTGTGCTCAAATCCTGTGGCCACTAGGGGTCATAGGTCACAATGGAGGGCCCTGTGTCATCTGCCTGGCGGGCCGGATCTCTGCCATTGGCTCAGTCTTGTCAGCAGGCCCATCCCAAGCTCCGCCCACTCTTGCGGTGGGGGGACTGTCTCTATGGTGATGGCAAAGAAGCCTTAGCCCCGCCCACCTGGCCTTGACTTCACCTACCTGGCCCTCTGACCCTCACTCAGACCTCTGTGTTGATAAAAATCAATGTCCGCCAGTGCCCAGGTGTCAGCATCTGGGATAAAGGATTCGGGACCTTGCCTGGGGCAGAAGGCAGCCTAGGTCAGCGGGTAGCTGGAAGTCTAGTGACTTGTGACACTGCTGCCAGTGACAAATGGTGACTCCCACACTCACATATCCCCTGGTGGCAGGATGCTAGTGATGGGTGGAGAAACATCGCTCCGGAGCACACGTTTAATGGGGCACCAGCCAAAGCAAAGGCCAGGGCCAGTAGTGGACGTCGTGGAGCTGAATGGCGAGCCAGTGAAGGGCCTAAGGATGTGGCGAACAGGTCATCCGTGTCCCCACGTCCATCAACCATTGCACTGCTGGGGCCCAGGCTGCCAGGATTTCGGCCTTGCCTTCGGAGCCCGGCCGCATAGGCAGCCTTGCACCGCAGGCGGGGACATGTAGACAGCCAAAATTTGGGAACTGGCAGTGTTTCCTCGATTTCCCTGGCATCGGCCTTTTTGAGCGGCTTGCTTTTTTTCCTGGTAGGATAGGGCCCTGACGGAGAAAGGCAGGATTACGTGTGCAGGAAAGGTGTGTGTTGAGTGGGTGACGACGTTGAGACCACGTTGGGATCTTTAGTCCCAGGAAAGGCCCCTGGCGGGTGTGGGTCAATGTTCTCTACCCATCCCCCTTGGCGGGGGGAGGTTTTCACCATACAAAGCAGCAGCGCAATTATTCGTCGCCGGAGAGGTTGCATCTGCCCACAAGCTCCACCTGGCCAGGGTCCGCCCCTACTGTATTGCGCGTGTCAGTCAACAGAAGCTAAGACCTTCCAGAGAGACTACCTGCTATTTTCTACCCACGGGGAAGCAGTACAGCCGGAACCCTCCCCCGTTCCATCTCTAGGCTCTCTCTCAGGCCCCTCATACTTGTGATGTGTCTCAGGGGTAGAAAGAAGAGATTCCTCTGAGTGAACACCTACAGAGAGGCCGGAGATGCTGAGGAAGGGCGCCTTGCCTAGTGATATCCTAGCGTAAGTGGAAAAGAGGTACCTGCCTGCTGTCCCGGTGTGTCGAACGTGTTCACATCAGGGGTTGCCTACTGTGAAGTTATTCCCTGGGTGCCCTCGATTTTGTGGCCAAAGACGCAAGGGGCCGTTGTCTGTCCATGGGTAAAATGGAGGGCTCTGCGGAACTGGCCGGTTAGGCTGGACCTCTCCCATTGGCTGAGTGTTTGTGACTCGTCCCCGACAGAAGTTCTGCCCAGCCTTCCGGTGGCTGTCACCATGGTGATTGGGAAAGAAGCCTTAGGCCCCACACTCAGCCTTCACCTGGCCTACCTGGCCTCTTTCCCCTCATCTAGACCGCTGTGTGGATGAAAGAAAGGATGTCGGCCAGTGAGCACGTGTCCTGATTTCCTTGGAAGGATTAGGCTCCTTGCCTGGGCAGAAGACAGCCAAGGTCAGCCTGAGCCTAGACACCTAGTGACCTGTGACACTGCAGCCAGTGATAGATGTTGATGTCCATGCTCAGGTATCCGCACGTGGCGGATTCAGTGTGGTGGGAAGAGAAGTGGAAGTAGAGACGACACACTCACGAGGGCACGGGTCAAAGGTCAGGGAAAATAGCTGAGGTCGTGGAGCTCTAGCGGAGCCAGTCTAGGGCCCAGGCCTCCCTGCTGTACGAGGCAAAGAGGTGATCCATATGCCGCCATCCGTAGACTGTGGACGGCTGGGGCCCTGGATGCCCGGATTTCGGCCTTGTCTACCGAGAAGTGACGCACATGCAGTGTGCCACCGGAGGCTGTGGAGCAGCAGAGGGCAAAATCTTGAAAATGGGGGCTTCAGTTGACTTTGCCTGTGCTCTCCTTTGGCTGAGTGACATCGTGTGTTTCCTAGCAGGTGAAGACATTCGTGGAGAGAGGCGGTTTCCATGCGTGCAGGCAAAGTGTGTGCTGAGATGATGAGTTGCTGGAGACCAGGGTGGACTCTTCAGACTCAGAATAGGCCTCTGGCAGGTATGTGTCAATGTTTTCTGCCCATGGCACTCAGCCGGTTATTTGCATAGAATGTTAGGAGCGGAATTAGTAGTCTCCGGAGAGGCTGCCACTTGTCAGGGAGCTTCACCTGGCCAGGTCCGCCCGTGATGTAGCTCCCCAATCAATCACTACTCTCTGGACCTTCCAGATGGACTACCAGAACTTCTCTCCCCATGGGCAAGCAGTAGAGCCAGAGGCCTTCCCCCTTTGTTCTTTCGTCTCAAGGCCCTCTGTCAGGCACTCCAAGGTGTGAAGTGACAAGGGGGAGAAGGAAGAGATTTCAGAGAACGAAGACAAGCAGAGAGAGACAGAGAGAGGCAAGAGATGCTGAGTGGGGATGCCTTGCCTACTGATATCCTCAGGAAAGTGGGAAAGAGGTACCTGGCGTGCTCTGCCAATGCCCTGAAGCAGTCCGCACCAGGGGCTCCCTTGTGCCTGCGTAGCCTTTCCCGGGGTGTGCTCAAATCCTGTGGCCACTAGGGGTCATAGGTCACAATGGAGGGCCCTGTGTCATCTGCCTGGCGGGCCGGATCTCTGCCATTGGCTCAGTCTTGTCAGCAGGCCCATCCCAAGCTCCGCCCACTCTTGCGGTGGGGGGACTGTCTCTATGGTGATGGCAAAGAAGCCTTAGCCCCGCCCACCTGGCCTTGACTTCACCTACCTGGCCCTCTGACCCTCACTCAGACCTCTGTGTTGATAAAAATCAATGTCCGCCAGTGCCCAGGTGTCAGCATCTGGGATAAAGGATTCGGGACCCTGCCTGGGGCAGAAGGCAGCCTAGGTCAGCGGGTAGCTGGAAGTCTAGTGACTTGTGACACTGCTGCCAGTGACAAATGGTGACTCCCACACTCACATATCCCCTGGTGGCAGGATGCTAGTGATGGGTGGAGAAACATCGCGCCGGAGCACACGTTTAATGGGGCACCAGCCAAAGCAAAGGCCAGGGCCAGTAGTGGACGTCGTGGAGCTGAATGGCGAGCCAGTGAAGGGCCTAAGGATGTGGCGAACAGGTCATCCGTGTCCCCACGTCCATCAACCATTGCACTGCTGGGGCCCAGGCTGCCAGGATTTCGGCCTTGCCTTCGGAGCCCGGCCGCATAGGCAGCCTTGCACCGCAGGCGGGGACATGTAGACAGCCAAAATTTGGGAACTGGCAGTGTTTCCTCGATTTCCCTGGCATCGGCCTTTTTGAGCGGCTTGCTTTTTTTCCTGGTAGGATAGGGCCCTGACGGAGAAAGGCAGGATTACGTGTGCAGGAAAGGTGTGTGTTGAGTGGGTGACGACGTTGAGACCACGTTGGGATCTTTAGTCCCAGGAAAGGCCCCTGGCGGGTGTGGGTCAATGTTCTCTACCCATCCCCCTTGGCGGGGGGAGGTTTTCACCATACAAAGCAGCAGCGCAATTATTCGTCGCCGGAGAGGTTGCATCTGCCCACAAGCTCCACCTGGCCAGGGTCCGCCCCTACTGTATTGCGCATGTCAGTCAACAGAAGCTAAGACCTTCCAGAGAGACTACCTGCTATTTTCTACCCACGGGGAAGCAGTACAGCCGGAACCCTCCCCCGTTCCATCTCTAGGCTCTCTCTCAGGCCCCTCATACTTGTGATGTGTCTCAGGGGTAGAAAGAAGAGATTCCTCTGAATGAACACCTACAGAGAGGCCGGAGATGCTGAGGAAGGGCGCCTTGCCTAGTGATATCCTAGCGTAAGTGGAAAAGAGGTACCTGCCTGCTGTCCCGGTGTGTCGAACGTGTTCACATCAGGGGTTGCCTACTGTGAAGTTATTCCCTGGGTGCCCTCAATTTTGTGGCCAAAGACGCAAGGGGCCGTTGTCTGTCCATGGGTAAAATGGAGGGCTCTGCGGAACTGGCCGGTTAGGCTGGACCTCTCCCATTGGCTGAGTGTTTGTGACTCGTCCCCGTCAGAAGTTCCGCCCAGCCTTCCGGTGGCTGTCACCATGGTGATTGGGAAAGAAGCCTTAGGCCCCACACTCAGCCTTCACCTGGCCTACCTGGCCCCTTTCCCCTCATCTAGACCGCTGTGTGGATGAAAGAAAGGATGTCGGCCAGTGAGCACGTGTCCTGATTTCCTTGGAAGGATTAGGCTCCTTGCCTGGGCAGAAGACAGCCAAGGTCAGCCTGAGCCTAGACACCTAGTGACCTGTGACACTGCAGCCAGTGATAGATGTTGATGTCCACGCTCAGGTATCCGCACGTGGCGGATTCAGTGTGGTGGGAAGAGAAGTGGAAGTAGAGACGACACACTCACGAGGGCACGGGTCAAAGGTCAGGGAAAATAGCTGAGGTCGTGGAGCTCTAGCGGAGCCAGTCTAGGGCCCAGGCCTCCCTGCTGTACGAGGCAAAGAGGTGATCCATATGCCGCCATCCGTAGACTGTGGACGGCTGGGGCCCTGGATGCCCGGATTTCGGCCTTGTCTACCGAGAAGTGACGCACATGCAGTGTGCCACCGGAGGCTGTGGAGCAGCAGAGGGCAAAATCTTGAAAATGGGGGCTTCAGTTGACTTTGCCTGTGCTCTCCTTTGGCTGAGTGACATCGTGTGTTTCCTAGCAGGTGAAGACATTCGTGGAGAGAGGCGGTTTCCATGCGTGCAGGCAAAGTGTGTGCTGAGATGATGAGTTGCTGGAGACCAGGGTGGACTCTTCAGACTCAGAATAGGCCTCTGGCAGGTATGTGTCAATGTTTTCTGCCCATGGCACTCAGCCGGTTATTTGCATAGAATGTTAGGAGCGGAATTAGTAGTCTCCGGAGAGGCTGCCACTTGTCAGGGAGCTTCACCTGGCCAGGTCCGCCCGTGATGTAGCTCCCCAATCAATCACTACTCTCTGGACCTTCCAGATGGACTACCAGAACTTCTCTCCCCATGGGCAAGCAGTAGAGCCAGAGGCCTTCCCCCTTTGTTCTTTCGTCTCAAGGCCCTCTGTCAGGCACTCCAAGGTGTGAAGTGACAAGGGGGAGAAGGAAGAGATTTCAGAGAACGAAGACAAGCAGAGAGAGACAGAGAGAGGCAAGAGATGCTGAGTGGGGATGCCTTGCCTACTGATATCCTCAGGAAAGTGGGAAAGAGGTACCTGGCGTGCTCTGCCAATGCCCTGAAGCAGTCCGCACCAGGGGCTCCCTTGTGCCTGCGTAGCCTTTCCCGGGGTGTGCTCAAATCCTGTGGCCACTAGGGGTCATAGGTCACAATGGAGGGCCCTGTGTCATCTGCCTGGCGGGCCGGATCTCTGCCATTGGCTCAGTCTTGTCAGCAGGCCCATCCCAAGCTCCGCCCACTCTTGCGGTGGGGGGACTGTCTCTATGGTGATGGCAAAGAAGCCTTAGCCCCGCCCACCTGGCCTTGACTTCACCTACCTGGCCCTCTGACCCTCACTCAGACCTCTGTGTTGATAAAAATCAATGTCCGCCAGTGCCCAGGTGTCAGCATCTGGGATAAAGGATTCGGGACCCTGCCTGGGGCAGAAGGCAGCCTAGGTCAGCGGGTAGCTGGAAGTCTAGTGACTTGTGACACTGCTGCCAGTGACAAATGGTGACTCCCACACTCACATATCCCCTGGTGGCAGGATGCTAGTGATGGGTGGAGAAACATCGCGCCGGAGCACACGTTTAATGGGGCACCAGCCAAAGCAAAGGCCAGGGCCAGTAGTGGACGTCGTGGAGCTGAATGGCGAGCCAGTGAAGGGCCTAAGGATGTGGCGAACAGGTCATCCGTGTCCCCACGTCCATCAACCATTGCACTGCTGGGGCCCAGGCTGCCAGGATTTCGGCCTTGCCTTCGGAGCCCGGCCGCATAGGCAGCCTTGCACCGCAGGCGGGGACATGTAGACAGCCAAAATTTGGGAACTGGCAGTGTTTCCTCGATTTCCCTGGCATCGGCCTTTTTGAGCGGCTTGCTTTTTTTCCTGGTAGGATAGGGCCCTGACGGAGAAAGGCAGGATTACGTGTGCAGGAAAGGTGTGTGTTGAGTGGGTGACGACGTTGAGACCACGTTGGGATCTTTAGTCCCAGGAAAGGCCCCTGGCGGGTGTGGGTCAATGTTCTCTACCCATCCCCCTTGGCGGGGGGAGGTTTTCACCATACAAAGCAGCAGCGCAATTATTCGTCGCCGGAGAGGTTGCATCTGCCCACAAGCTCCACCTGGCCAGGGTCCGCCCCTACTGTATTGCGCATGTCAGTCAACAGAAGCTAAGACCTTCCAGAGAGACTACCTGCTATTTTCTACCCACGGGGAAGCAGTACAGCCGGAACCCTCCCCCGTTCCATCTCTAGGCTCTCTCTCAGGCCCCTCATACTTGTGATGTGTCTCAGGGGTAGAAAGAAGAGATTCCTCTGAATGAACACCTACAGAGAGGCCGGAGATGCTGAGGAAGGGCGCCTTGCCTAGTGATATCCTAGCGTAAGTGGAAAAGAGGTACCTGCCTGCTGTCCCGGTGTGTCGAACGTGTTCACATCAGGGGTTGCCTACTGTGAAGTTATTCCCTGGGTGCCCTCAATTTTGTGGCCAAAGACGCAAGGGGCCGTTGTCTGTCCATGGGTAAAATGGAGGGCTCTGCGGAACTGGCCGGTTAGGCTGGACCTCTCCCATTGGCTGAGTGTTTGTGACTCGTCCCCGTCAGAAGTTCCGCCCAGCCTTCCGGTGGCTGTCACCATGGTGATTGGGAAAGAAGCCTTAGGCCCCACACTCAGCCTTCACCTGGCCTACCTGGCCCCTTTCCCCTCATCTAGACCGCTGTGTGGATGAAAGAAAGGATGTCGGCCAGTGAGCACGTGTCCTGATTTCCTTGGAAGGATTAGGCTCCTTGCCTGGGCAGAAGACAGCCAAGGTCAGCCTGAGCCTAGACACCTAGTGACCTGTGACACTGCAGCCAGTGATAGATGTTGATGTCCACGCTCAGGTATCCGCACGTGGCGGATTCAGTGTGGTGGGAAGAGAAGTGGAAGTAGAGACGACACACTCACGAGGGCACGGGTCAAAGGTCAGGGAAAATAGCTGAGGTCGTGGAGCTCTAGCGGAGCCAGTCTAGGGCCCAGGCCTCCCTGCTGTACGAGGCAAAGAGGTGATCCATATGCCGCCATCCGTAGACTGTGGACGGCTGGGGCCCTGGATGCCCGGATTTCGGCCTTGTCTACCGAGAAGTGACGCACATGCAGTGTGCCACCGGAGGCTGTGGAGCAGCAGAGGGCAAAATCTTGAAAATGGGGGCTTCAGTTGACTTTGCCTGTGCTCTCCTTTGGCTGAGTGACATCGTGTGTTTCCTAGCAGGTGAAGACATTCGTGGAGAGAGGCGGTTTCCATGCGTGCAGGCAAAGTGTGTGCTGAGATGATGAGTTGCTGGAGACCAGGGTGGACTCTTCAGACTCAGAATAGGCCTCTGGCAGGTATGTGTCAATGTTTTCTGCCCATGGCACTGAGCCGGTTATTTGCATAGAATGTTATCAGCGGAATTAGTAGTCTCCGGAGAGGCTGCCACTTGTCAGGGAGCTTCACCTGGCCAGGTCCGCCCGTGATGTAGCTCCCCAATCAATCACTACTCTCTGGACCTTCCAGATGGACTACCAGAACTTCTCTCCCCATGGGCAAGCAGTAGAGCCAGAGGCCTTCCCCCTTTGTTCTTTCGTCTCAAGGCCCTCTGTCAGGCACTCCAAGGTGTGAAGTGACAAGGGGGAGAAGGAAGAGATTTCAGAGAACGAAGACAAGCAGAGAGAGACAGAGAGAGGCAAGAGATGCTGAGTGGGGATGCCTTGCCTACTGATATCCTCAGGAAAGTGGGAAAGAGGTACCTGGCGTGCTCTGCCAATGCCCTGAAGCAGTCCGCACCAGGGGCTCCCTTGTGCCTGCGTAGCCTTTCCCGGGGTGTGCTCAAATCCTGTGGCCACTAGGGGTCATAGGTCACAATGGAGGGCCCTGTGTCATCTGCCTGGCGGGCCGTATCTCTGCCATTGGCTCAGTCTTGTCAGCAGGCCCATCCCAAGCTCCGCCCACTCTTGCGGTGGGGGGACTGTCTCTATGGTGATGGCAAAGAAGCCTTAGCCCCGCCCACCTGGCCTTGACTTCACCTACCTGGCCCTCTGACCCTCACTCAGACCTCTGTGTTGATAAAAATCAATGTCCGCCAGTGCCCAGGTGTCAGCATCTGGGATAAAGGATTCGGGACCTTGCCTGGGGCAGAAGGCAGCCTAGGTCAGCGGGTAGCTGGAAGTCTAGTGACTTGTGACACTGCTGCCAGTGACAAATGGTGACTCCCACCCTCACATATCCCCTGGTGGCAGGATGCTAGTGATGGGTGGAGAAACATCGCTCCGGAGCACACGTTTAATGGGGCACCAGCCAAAGCAAAGGCCAGGGCCAGTAGTGGACGTCGTGGAGCTGAATGGCGAGCCAGTGAAGGGCCTAAGGATGTGGCGAACAGGTCATCCGTGTCCCCACGTCCATCAACCATTGCACTGCTGGGGCCCAGGCTGCCAGGATTTCGGCCTTGCCTTCGGAGCCCGGCCGCATAGGCAGCCTTGCACCGCAGGCGGGGACATGTAGACAGCCAAAATTTGGGAACTGGCAGTGTTTCCTCGATTTCCCTGGCATCGGCCTTTTTGAGCGGCTTGCTTTTTTTCCTGGTAGGATAGGGCCCTGACGGAGAAAGGCAGGATTACGTGTGCAGGAAAGGTGTGTGTTGAGTGGGTGACGACGTTGAGACCACGTTGGGATCTTTAGTCCCAGGAAAGGCCCCTGGCGGGTGTGGGTCAATGTTCTCTACCCATCCCCCTTGGCGGGGGGAGGTTTTCACCATACAAAGCAGCAGCGCAATTATTCGTTGCCGGAGAGGTTGCATCTGCCCACAAGCTCCACCTGGCCAGGGTCCGCCCCTACTGTATTGCGCGTGTCAGTCAACAGAAGCTAAGACCTTCCAGAGAGACTACCTGCTATTTTCTACCCACGGGGAAGCAGTACAGCCGGAACCCTCCCCCGTTCCATCTCTAGGCTCTCTCTCAGGCCCCTCATACTTGTGATGTGTCTCAGGGGTAGAAAGAAGAGATTCCTCTGAGTGAACACCTACAGAGAGGCCGGAGATGCTGAGGAAGGGCGCCTTGCCTAGTGATATCCTAGCGTAAGTGGAAAAGAGGTACCTGCCTGCTGTCCCGGTGTGTCGAACGTGTTCACATCAGGGGTTGCCTACTGTGAAGTTATTCCCTGGGTGCCCTCGATTTTGTGGCCAAAGACGCAAGGGGCCGTTGTCTGTCCATGGGTAAAATGGAGGGCTCTGCGGAACTGGCCGGTTAGGCTGGACCTCTCCCATTGGCTGAGTGTTTGTGACTCGTCCCCGTCAGAAGTTCCGCCCAGCCTTCCGGTGGCTGTCACCATGGTGATTGGGAAAGAAGCCTTAGGCCCCACACTCAGCCTTCACCTGGCCTACCTGGCCTCTTTCCCCTCATCTAGACCGCTGTGTGGATGAAAGAAAGGATGTCGGCCAGTGAGCACGTGTCCTGATTTCCTTGGAAGGATTAGGCTCCTTGCCTGGGCAGAAGACAGCCAAGGTCAGCCTGAGCCTAGACACCTAGTGACCTGTGACACTGCAGCCAGTGATAGATGTTGATGTCCACGCTCAGGTATCCGCAGGTGGCGGATTCAGTGTGGTGGGAAGAGAAGTGGAAGTAGAGACGACACACTCACGAGGGCACGGGTCAAAGGTCAGGGAAAATAGCTGAGGTCGTGGAGCTCTAGCGGAGCCAGTCTAGGGCCCAGGCCTCCCTGCTGTACGAGGCAAAGAGGTGATCCATATGCCGCCATCCGTAGACTGTGGACGGCTGGGGCCCTGGATGCCCGGATTTCGGCCTTGTCTACCGAGAAGTGACGCACATGCAGTGTGCCACCGGAGGCTGTGGAGCAGCAGAGGGCAAAATCTTGAAAATGGGGGCTTCAGTTGACTTTGCCTGTGCTCTCCTTTGTCTGAGTGACATCGTGTGTTTCCTAGCAGGTGAAGACATTCGTGGAGAGAGGCGGTTTCCATGCGTGCAGGCAAAGTGTGTGCTGAGATGATGAGTTGCTGGAGACCAGGGTGGACTCTTCAGACTCAGAATAGGCCTCTGGCAGGTATGTGTCAATGTTTTCTGCCCATGGCACTGAGCCGGTTATTTGCATAGAATGTTAGGAGCGGAATTAGTAGTCTCCGGAGAGGCTGCCACTTGTCAGGGAGCTTCACCTGGCCAGGTCCGCCCGTGATGTAGCTCCCCATTCAATCACTACTCTCTGGACCTTCCAGATGGACTACCAGAACTTCTCTCCCCATGGGCAAGCAGTAGAGCCAGAGGCCTTCCCCCTTTGTTCTTTCGTCTCAAGGCCCTCTGTCAGGCACTCCAAGGTGTGAAGTGACAAGGGGGAGAAGGAAGAGATTTCAGAGAACGAAGACAAGCAGAGAGAGACAGAGAGAGGCAAGAGATGCTGAGTGGGGATGCCTTGCCTACTGATATCCTCAGGAAAGTGGGAAAGAGGTACCTGGCGTGCTCTGCCAATGCCCTGAAGCAGTCCGCACCAGGGGCTCCCTTGTGCCTGCGTAGCCTTTCCCGGGGTGTGCTCAAATCCTGTGGCCACTAGGGGTCATAGGTCACAATGGAGGGCCCTGTGTCATCTGCCTGGCGGGCCGGATCTCTGCCATTGGCTCAGTCTTGTCAGCAGGCCCATCCCAAGCTCCGCCCACTCTTGCGGTGGGGGGACTGTCTCTATGGTGATGGCAAAGAAGCCTTAGCCCCGCCCACCTGGCCTTGACTTCACCTACCTGGCCCTCTGACCCTCACTCAGACCTCTGTGTTGATAAAAATCAATGTCCGCCAGTGCCCAGGTGTCAGCATCTGGGATAAAGGATTCGGGACCTTGCCTGGGGCAGAAGGCAGCCTAGGTCAGCGGGTAGCTGGAAGTCTAGTGACTTGTGACACTGCTGCCAGTGACAAATGGTGACTCCCACACTCACATATCCCCTGGTGGCAGGATGCTAGTGATGGGTGGAGAAAGATCGCTCCGGAGCACACGTTTAATGGGGCACCAGCCAAAGCAAAGGCCAGGGCCAGTAGTGGACGTCGTGGAGCTGAATGGCGAGCCAGTGAAGGGCCTAAGGATGTGGCGAACAGGTCATCCGTGTCCCCACGTCCATCAACCATTGCACTGCTGGGGCCCAGGCTGCCAGGATTTCGGCCTTGCCTTCGGAGCCCGGCCGCATAGGCAGCCTTGCACCGCAGGCGGGGACATGTAGACAGCCAAAATTTGGGAACTGGCAGTGTTTCCTCGATTTCCCTGGCATCGGCCTTTTTGAGCGGCTTGCTTTTTTTCCTGGTAGGATAGGGCCCTGACGGAGAAAGGCAGGATTACGTGTGCAGGAAAGGTGTGTGTTGAGTGGGTGACGACGTTGAGACCACGTTGGGATCTTTAGTCCCAGGAAAGGCCCCTGGCGGGTGTGGGTCAATGTTCTCTACCCATCCCCCTTGGCGGGGGGAGGTTTTCACCATACAAAGCAGCAGCGCAATTATTCGTCGCCGGAGAGGTTGCATCTGCCCACAAGCTCCACCTGGCCAGGGTCCGCCCCTACTGTATTGCGCGTGTCAGTCAACAGAAGCTAAGACCTTCCAGAGAGACTACCTGCTATTTTCTACCCACGGGGAAGCAGTACAGCCGGAACCCTCCCCCGTTCCATCTCTAGGCTCTCTCTCAGGCCCCTCATACTTGTGATGTGTCTCAGGGATAGAAAGAAGAGATTCCTCTGAGTGAACACCTACAGAGAGGCCGGAGATGCTGAGGAAGGGCGCCTTGCCTAGTGATATCCTAGCGTAAGTGGAAAAGAGGTACCTGCCTGCTGTCCCGGTGTGTCGAACGTGTTCACATCAGGGGTTGCCTACTGTGAAGTTATTCCCTGGGTGCCCTCGATTTTGTGGCCAAAGACGCAAGGGGCCGTTGTCTGTCCATGGGTAAAATGGAGGGCTCTGCGGAACTGGCCGGTTAGGCTGGACCTCTCCCATTGGCTGAGTGTTTGTGACTCGTCCCCGTCAGAAGTTCCGCCCAGCCTTCCGGTGGCTGTCACCATGGTGATTGGGAAAGAAGCCTTAGGCCCCACACTCAGCCTTCACCTGGCCTACCTGGCCTCTTTCCCCTCATCTAGACCGCTGTGTGGATGAAAGAAAGGATGTCGGCCAGTGAGCACGTGTCCTGATTTCCTTGGAAGGATTAGGCTCCTTGCCTGGGCAGAAGACAGCCAAGGTCAGCCTGAGCCTAGACACCTAGTGACCTGTGACACTGCAGCCAGTGATAGATGTTGATGTCCACGCTCAGGTATCCGCAGGTGGCGGATTCAGTGTGGTGGGAAGAGAAGTGGAAGTAGAGACGACACACTCACGAGGGCACGGGTCAAAGGTCAGGGAAAATAGCTGAGGTCGTGGAGCTCTAGCGGAGCCAGTCTAGGGCCCAGGCCTCCCTGCTGTACGAGGCAAAGAGGTGATCCATATGCCGCCATCCGTAGACTGTGGACGGCTGGGGCCCTGGATGCCCGGATTTCGGCCTTGTCTACCGAGAAGTGACGCACATGCAGTGTGCCACCGGAGGCTGTGGAGCAGCAGAGGGCAAAATCTTGAAAATGGGGGCTTCAGTTGACTTTGCCTGTGCTCTCCTTTGTCTGAGTGACATCGTGTGTTTCCTAGCAGGTGAAGACATTCGTGGAGAGAGGCGGTTTCCATGCGTGCAGGCAAAGTGTGTGCTGAGATGATGAGTTGCTGGAGACCAGGGTGGACTCTTCAGACTCAGAATAGGCCTCTGGCAGGTATGTGTCAATGTTTTCTGCCCATGGCACTCAGCCGGTTATTTGCATAGAATGTTAGGAGCGGAATTAGTAGTCTCCGGAGAGGCTGCCACTTGTCAGGGAGCTTCACCTGGCCAGGTCCGCCCGTGATGTAGCTCCCCATTCAATCACTACTCTCTGGACCTTCCAGATGGACTACCAGAACTTCTCTCCCCATGGGCAAGCAGTAGAGCCAGAGGCCTTCCCCCTTTGTTCTTTCGTCTCAAGGCCCTCTGTCAGGCACTCCAAGGTGTGAAGTGACAAGGGGGAGAAGGAAGAGATTTCAGAGAACGAAGACAAGCAGAGAGAGACAGAGAGAGGCAAGAGATGCTGAGTGGGGATGCCTTGCCTACTGATATCCTCAGGAAAGTGGGAAAGAGGTACCTGGCGTGCTCTGCCAATGCCCTGAAGCAGTCCGCACCAGGGGCTCCCTTGTGCCTGCGTAGCCTTTCCCGGGGTGTGCTCAAATCCTGTGGCCACTAGGGGTCATAGGTCACAATGGAGGGCCCTGTGTCATCTGCCTGGCGGGCCGGATCTCTGCCATTGGCTCAGTCTTGTCAGCAGGCCCATCCCAAGCTCCGCCCACTCTTGCGGTGGGGGGACTGTCTCTATGGTGATGGCAAAGAAGCCTTAGCCCCGCCCACCTGGCCTTGACTTCACCTACCTGGCCCTCTGACCCTCACTCAGACCTCTGTGTTGATAAAAATCAATGTCCGCCAGTGCCCAGGTGTCAGCATCTGGGATAAAGGATTCGGGACCTTGCCTGGGGCAGAAGGCAGCCTAGGTCAGCGGGTAGCTGGAAGTCTAGTGACTTGTGACACTGCTGCCAGTGACAAATGGTGACTCCCACACTCACATATCCCCTGGTGGCAGGATGCTAGTGATGGGTGGAGAAAGATCGCTCCGGAGCACACGTTTAATGGGGCACCAGCCAAAGCAAAGGCCAGGGCCAGTAGTGGACGTCGTGGAGCTGAATGGCGAGCCAGTGAAGGGCCTAAGGATGTGGCGAACAGGTCATCCGTGTCCCCACGTCCATCAACCATTGCACTGCTGGGGCCCAGGCTGCCAGGATTTCGGCCTTGCCTTCGGAGCCCGGCCGCATAGGCAGCCTTGCACCGCAGGCGGGGACATGTAGACAGCCAAAATTTGGGAACTGGCAGTGTTTCCTCGATTTCCCTGGCATCGGCCTTTTTGAGCGGCTTGCTTTTTTTCCTGGTAGGATAGGGCCCTGACGGAGAAAGGCAGGATTACGTGTGCAGGAAAGGTGTGTGTTGAGTGGGTGACGACGTTGAGACCACGTTGGGATCTTTAGTCCCAGGAAAGGCCCCTGGCGGGTGTGGGTCAATGTTCTCTACCCATCCCCCTTGGCGGGGGGAGGTTTTCACCATACAAAGCAGCAGCGCAATTATTCGTCGCCGGAGAGGTTGCATCTGCCCACAAGCTCCACCTGGCCAGGGTCCGCCCCTACTGTATTGCGCGTGTCAGTCAACAGAAGCTAAGACCTTCCAGAGAGACTACCTGCTATTTTCTACCCACGGGGAAGCAGTACAGCCGGAACCCTCCCCCGTTCCATCTCTAGGCTCTCTCTCAGGCCCCTCATACTTGTGATGTGTCTCAGGGGTAGAAAGAAGAGATTCCTCTGAGTGAACACCTACAGAGAGGCCGGAGATGCTGAGGAAGGGCGCCTTGCCTAGTGATATCCTAGCGTAAGTGGAAAAGAGGTACCTGCCTGCTGTCCCGGTGTGTCGAACGTGTTCACATCAGGGGTTGCCTACTGTGAAGTTATTCCCTGGGTGCCCTCGATTTTGTGGCCAAAGACGCAAGGGGCCGTTGTCTGTCCATGGGTAAAATGGAGGGCTCTGCGGAACTGGCCGGTTAGGCTGGACCTCTCCCATTGGCTGAGTGTTTGTGACTCGTCCCCGTCAGAAGTTCCGCCCAGCCTTCCGGTGGCTGTCACCATGGTGATTGGGAAAGAAGCCTTAGGCCCCACACTCAGCCTTCACCTGGCCTACCTGGCCTCTTTCCCCTCATCTAGACCGCTGTGTGGATGAAAGAAAGGATGTCGGCCAGTGAGCACGTGTCCTGATTTCCTTGGAAGGATTAGGCTCCTTGCCTGGGCAGAAGACAGCCAAGGTCAGCCTGAGCCTAGACACCTAGTGACCTGTGACACTGCAGCCAGTGATAGATGTTGATGTCCACGCTCAGGTATCCGCAGGTGGCGGATTCAGTGTGGTGGGAAGAGAAGTGGAAGTAGAGACGACACACTCACGAGGGCACGGGTCAAAGATCAGGGAAAATAGCTGAGGTCGTGGAGCTCTAGCGGAGCCAGTCTAGGGCCCAGGCCTCCCTGCTGTACGAGGCAAAGAGGTGATCCATATGCCGCCATCCGTAGACTGTGGACGGCTGGGGCCCTGGATGCCCGGATTTCGGCCTTGTCTACCGAGAAGTTACGCACATGCAGTGTGCCACCGGAGGCTGTGGAGCAGCAGAGGGCAAAATCTTGAAAATGGGGGCTTCAGTTGACTTTGCCTGTGCTCTCCTTTGGCTGAGTGACATCGTGTGTTTCCTAGCAGGTGAAGACATTCGTGGAGAGAGGCGGTTTCCATGCGTGCAAGCAAAGTGTGTGCTGAGATGATGAGTTGCTGGAGACCAGGGTGGACTCTTCAGACTCAGAATAGGCCTCTGGCAGGTATGTGTCAATGTTTTCTGCCCATGGCACTCAGCCGGTTATTTGCATAGAATGTTAGGAGCGGAATTAGTAGTCTCCGGAGAGGCTGCCACTTGTCAGGGAGCTTCACCTGGCCAGGTCCGCCCGTGATGTAGCTCCCCAATCAATCACTACTCTCTGGACCTTCCAGATGGACTACCAGAAGTTCTCTCCCCATGGGCAAGCAGTAGAGCCAGAGGCCTTCCCCCTTTGTTCTTTCGTCTCAAGGCCCTCTGTCAGGCACTCCAAGGTGTGAAGTGACAAGGGGGAGAAGGAAGAGATTTCAGAGAACGAAGACAAGCAGAGAGAGACAGAGAGAGGCAAGAGATGCTGAGTGGGGATGCCTTGCCTACTGATATCCTCAGGAAAGTGGGAAAGAGGTACCTGGCGTGCTCTGCCAATGCCCTGAAGCAGTCCGCACCAGGGGCTCCCTTGTGCCTGCGTAGCCTTTCCCGGGGTGTGCTCCAATCCTGTGGCCACTAGGGGTCATAGGTCACAATGGAGGGCCCTGTGTCATCTGCCTGGCGGGCCGGATCTCTGCCATTGGCTCAGTCTTGTCAGCAGGCCCATCCCAAGCTCCGCCCACTCTTGCGGTGGGGGGACTGTCTCTATGGTGATGGCAAAGAAGCCTTAGCCCCGCCCACCTGGCCTTGACTTCACCTACCTGGCCCTCTGACCCTCACTCAGACCTCTGTGTTGATAAAAATCAATGTCCGCCAGTGCCCAGGTGTCAGCATCTGGGATAAAGGATTCGGGACCCTGCCTGGGGCAGAAGGCAGCCTAGGTCAGCGGGTAGCTGGAAGTCTAGTGACTTGTGACACTGCTGCCAGTGACAAATGGTGACTCCCACACTCACATATCCCCTGGTGGCAGGATGCTAGTGATGGGTGGAGAAACATCGCGCCGGAGCACACGTTTAATGGGGCACCAGCCAAAGCAAAGGCCAGGGCCAGTAGTGGACGTCGTGGAGCTGAATGGCGAGCCAGTGAAGGGCCTAAGGATGTGGCGAACAGGTCATCCGTGTCCCCACGTCCATCAACCATTGCACTGCTGGGGCCCAGGTTGTCAGGATTTCGGCCTTGCCTTCGGAGCCCGGCCGCATAGGCAGCCTTGCACCGCAGGCGGGGACATGTAGACAGCCAAAATTTGGGAACTGGCAGTGTTTCCTCGATTTCCCTGGCATCGGCCTTTTTGAGCGGCTTGCTTTTTTTCCTGGTAGGATAGGGCCCTGACGGAGAAAGGCAGGATTACGTGTGCAGGAAAGGTGTGTGTTGAGTGGGTGACGACGTTGAGACCACGTTGGGATCTTTAGTCCCAGGAAAGGCCCCTGGCGGGTGTGGGTCAATGTTCTCTACCCATCCCCCTTGGCGGGGGGAGGTTTTCACCATACAAAGCAGCAGCGCAATTATTCGTCGCCGGAGAGGTTGCATCTGCCCACAAGCTCCACCTGGCCAGGGTCCGCCCCTACTGTATTGCGCGTGTCAGTCAACAGAAGCTAAGACCTTCCAGAGAGACTACCTGCTATTTTCTACCCACGGGGAAGCAGTACAGCCTGAACCCTCCCCCGTTCCATCTCTAGGCTCTCTCTCAGGCCCCTCATACTTGTGATGTGTCTCAGGGGTAGAATGAAGAGATTCCTCTGAATGAACACCTACAGAGAGGCCAGAGATGCTGAGGAAGGGCGCCTTGCCTAGTGATATCCTAGCGTAAGTGGAAAAGAGGTACCTGCCTGCTGTCCCGGTGTGTCGAACGTGTTCACATCAGGGGTTGCCTACTGTGAAGTTATTCCCTGGGTGCCCTGGATTTTGTGGCCAAAGACGCAAGGGGCCGTTGTCTGTCCATGGGTAAAATGGAGGGCTCTGCGGAACTGGCCGGTTAGGCTGGACCTCTCCCATTGGCTGAGTGTTTGTGACTCGTCCCCGTCCGAAGTTCCGCCCAGCCTTCCGGTGGCTGTCACCATGGTGATTGGGAAAGAAGCCTTAGGCCCCACACTCAGCCTTCACCTGGCCTACCTGGCCTCTTTCCCCTCATCTAGACCGCTGTGTGGATGAAAGAAAGGATGTCGGCCAGTGAGCACGTGTCCTGATTTCCTTGGAAGGATTAGGCTCCTTGCCTGGGCAGAAGACAGCCAAGGTCAGCCTGAGCCTAGACACCTAGTGACCTGTGACACTGCAGCCAGTGATAGATGTTGATGTCCACGCTCAGGTATCCGCAGGTGGCGGATTCAGTGTGGTGGGAAGAGAAGTGGAAGTAGAGACGACACACTCACGAGGGCACGGGTCAAAGGTCAGGGAAAATAGCTGAGGTCGTGGAGCTCTAGCGGAGCCAGTCTAGGGCCCAGGCCTCCCTGCTGTACGAGGCAAAGAGGTGATCCATATGCCGCCATCCGTAGACTGTGGACGGCTGGGGCCCTGGATGCCCGGATTTCGGCCTTGTCTACCGAGAAGTGACGCACATGCAGTGTGCCACCGGAGGCTGTGGAGCAGCAGAGGGCAAAATCTTGAAAATGGGGGCTTCAGTTGACTTTGCCTGTGCTCTCCTTTGGCTGAGTGACATCGTGTGTTTCCTAGCAGGTGAAGACATTCGTGGAGAGAGGCGGTTTCCATGCGTGCAGGCAAAGTGTGTGCTGAGATGATGAGTTGCTGGAGACCAGGGTGGACTCTTCAGACTCAGAATAGGCCTCTGGCAGGTATGTGTCAATGTTTTCTGCCCATGGCACTCAGCCGGTTATTTGCATAGAATGTTAGGAGCGGAATTAGTAGTCTCCGGAGAGGCTGCCACTTGTCAGCGAGCTTCACCTGGCCAGGTCCGCCCGTGATGTAGCTCCCCAATCAATCACTACTCTCTGGACCTTCCAGATGGACTACCAGAACTTCTCTCCCCATGGGCAAGCAGTAGAGCCAGAGGCCTTCCCCCTTTGTTCTTTCGTCTCAAGGCCCTCTGTCAGGCACTCCAAGGTGTGAAGTGACAAGGGGGAGAAGGAAGAGATTTCAGAGAACGAAGACAAGCAGAGAGAGACAGAGAGAGGCAAGAGATGCTGAGTGGGGATGCCTTGCCTACTGATATCCTCAGGAAAGTGGGAAAGAGGTACCTGGCGTGCTCTGCCAATGCCCTGAAGCAGTCCGCACCAGGGGCTCCCTTGTGCCTGCGTAGCCTTTCCCGGGGTGTGCTCAAATCCTGTGGCCACTAGGGGTCATAGGTCACAATGGAGGGCCCTGTGTCATCTGCCTGGCGGGCCGGATCTCTGCCATTGGCTCAGTCTTGTCAGCAGGCCCATCCCAAGCTCCGCCCACTCTTGCGGTGGGGGGACTGTCTCTATGGTGATGGCAAAGAAGCCTTAGCCCCGCCCACCTGGCCTTGACTTCACCTACCTGGCCCTCTGACCCTCACTCAGACCTCTGTGTTGATAAAAATCAATGTCCGCCAGTGCCCAGGTGTCAGCATCTGGGATAAAGGATTCGGGACCTTGCCTGGGGCAGAAGGCAGCCTAGGTCAGCGGGTAGCTGGAAGTCTAGTGACTTGTGACACTGCTGCCAGTGACAAATGGTGACTCCCACACTCACATATCCCCTGGTGGCAGGATGCTAGTGATGGGTGGAGAAACATCGCTCCGGAGCACACGTTTAATGGGGCACCAGCCAAAGCAAAGGCCAGGGCCAGTAGTGGACGTCGTGGAGCTGAATGGCGAGCCAGTGAAGGGCCTAAGGATGTGGCGAACAGGTCATCCGTGTCCCCACGTCCATCAACCATTGCACTGCTGGGGCCCAGGCTGCCAGGATTTCGGCCTTGCCTTCGGAGCCCGGCCGCATAGGCAGCCTTGCACCGCAGGCGGGGACATGTAGACAGCCAAAATTTGGGAACTGGCAGTGTTTCCTCGATTTCCCTGGCATCGGCCTTTTTGAGCGGCTTGCTTTTTTTCCTGGTAGGATAGGGCCCTGACGGAGAAAGGCAGGATTACGTGTGCAGGAAAGGTGTGTGTTGAGTGGGTGACGACGTTGAGACCACGTTGGGATCTTTAGTCCCAGGAAAGGCCCCTGGCGGGTGTGGGTCAATGTTCTCTACCCATCCCCCTTGGCGGGGGGAGGTTTTCACCATACAAAGCAGCAGCGCAATTATTCGTCGCCGGAGAGGTTGCATCTGCCCACAAGCTCCACCTGGCCAGGGTCCGCCCCTACTGTATTGCGCGTGTCAGTCAACAGAAGCTAAGACCTTCCAGAGAGACTACCTGCTATTTTCTACCCACGGGGAAGCAGTACAGCCGGAACCCTCCCCCGTTCCATCTCTAGGCTCTCTCTCAGGCCCCTCATACTTGTGATGTGTCTCAGGGGTAGAAAGAAGAGATTCCTCTGAGTGAACACCTACAGAGAGGCCGGAGATGCTGAGGAAGGGCGCCTTGCCTAGTGATATCCTAGCGTAAGTGGAAAAGAGGTACCTGCCTGCTGTCCCGGTGTGTCGAACGTGTTCACATCAGGGGTTGCCTACTGTGAAGTTATTCCCTGGGTGCCCTCGATTTTGTGGCCAAAGACGCAAGGGGCCGTTGTCTGTCCATGGGTAAAATGGAGGGCTCTGCGGAACTGGCCGGTTAGGCTGGACCTCTCCCATTGGCTGAGTGTTTGTGACTCGTCCCCGTCCGAAGTTCCGCCCAGCCTTCCGGTGGCTGTCACCATGGTGATTGGGAAAGAAGCCTTAGGCCCCACACTCAGCCTTCACCTGGCCTACCTGGCCTCTTTCCCCTCATCTAGACCGCTGTGTGGATGAAAGAAAGGATGTCGGCCAGTGAGCACGTGTCCTGATTTCCTTGGAAGGATTAGGCTCCTTGCCTGGGCAGAAGACAGCCAAGGTCAGCCTGAGCCTAGACACCTAGTGACCTGTGACACTGCAGCCAGTGATAGATGTTGATGTCCATGCTCAGGTATCCGCAGGTGGCGGATTCAGTGTGGTGGGAAGAGAAGTGGAAGTAGAGACGACACACTCACGAGGGCACGGGTCAAAGGTCAGGGAAAATAGCTGAGGTCGTGGAGCTCTAGCGGAGCCAGTCTAGGGCCCAGGCCTCCCTGCTGTACGAGGCAAAGAGGTGATCCATATGCCGCCATCCGTAGATTCTGGACGGCTGGGGCCCTGGATGCCCGGATTTCGGCCTTGTCTACCGAGAAGTGACGCACATGCAGTGTGCCACCGGAGGCTGTGGAGCAGCAGAGGGCAAAATCTTGAAAATGGGGGCTTCAGTTGACTTGGCCTGTGCTCTCCTTTGGCTGAGTGACATCGTGTGTTTCCTAGCAGGTGAAGACATTCGTGGAGAGAGGCGGTTTCCATGCGTGCAGGCAAAGTGTGTGCTGAGATGATGAGTTGCTGGAGACCAGGGTGGACTCTTCAGACTCAGAATAGGCCTCTGGCAGGTATGTGTCAATGTTTTCTGCCCATGGCACTCAGCCGGTTATTTGCATAGAATGTTAGGAGCGGAATTAGTAGTCTCCGGAGAGGCTGCCACTTGTCAGGGAGCTTCACCTGGCCAGGTCCGCCCGTGATGTAGCTCCCCAATCAATCACTACTCTCTGGACCTTCCAGATGGACTACCAGAACTTCTCTCCCCATGGGCAAGCAGTAGAGCCAGAGGCCTTCCCCCTTTGTTCTTTCGTCTCAAGGCCCTCTGTCAGGCACTCCAAGGTGTGAAGTGACAAGGGGGAGAAGGAAGAGATTTCAGAGAACGAAGACAAGCAGAGAGAGACAGAGAGAGGCAAGAGATGCTGAGTGGGGATGCCTTGCCTACTGATATCCTCAGGAAAGTGGGAAAGAGGTACCTGGCGTGCTCTGCCAATGCCCTGAAGCAGTCCGCACCAGGGGCTCCCTTGTGCCTGCGTAGCCTTTCCCGGGGTGTGCTCAAATCCTGTGGCCACTAGGGGTCATAGGTCACAATGGAGGGCCCTGTGTCATCTGCCTGGCGGGCCGGATCTCTGCCATTGGCTCAGTCTTGTCAG
This sequence comes from Loxodonta africana, assembly GCF_030014295.1. Taxonomy (NCBI): domain Eukaryota; kingdom Metazoa; phylum Chordata; class Mammalia; order Proboscidea; family Elephantidae; genus Loxodonta; species Loxodonta africana. The sequence continues at coordinate 1,009,940 of NW_026975074.1, forward strand.
CAGGCCCATCCCAAGCTCCGCCCACTCTTGCGGTGGGGGGACTGTCTCTATGGTGATGGCAAAGAAGCCTTAGCCCCGCCCACCTGGCCTTGACTTCACCTACCTGGCCCTCTGACCCTCACTCAGACCTCTGTGTTGATAAAAATCAATGTCCGCCAGTGCCCAGGTGTCAGCATCTGGGATAAAGGATTCGGGACCTTGCCTGGGGCAGAAGGCAGCCTAGGTCAGCGGGTAGCTGGAAGTCTAGTGACTTGTGACACTGCTGCCAGTGACAAATGGTGACTCCCACACTCACATATCCCCTGGTGGCAGGATGCTAGTGATGGGTGGAGAAACATCGCTCCGGAGCACACGTTTAATGGGGCACCAGCCAAAGCAAAGGCCAGGGCCAGTAGTGGACGTCGTGGAGCTGAATGGCGAGCCAGTGAAGGGCCTAAGGATGTGGCGAACAGGTCATCCGTGTCCCCACGTCCATCAACCATTGCACTGCTGGGGCCCAGGCTGCCAGGATTTCGGCCTTGCCTTCGGAGCCCGGCCGCATAGGCAGCCTTGCACCGCAGGCGGGGACATGTAGACAGCCAAAATTTGGGAACTGGCAGTGTTTCCTCGATTTCCCTGGCATCGGCCTTTTTGAGCGGCTTGCTTTTTTTCCTGGTAGGATAGGGCCCTGACGGAGAAAGGCAGGATTACGTGTGCAGGAAAGGTGTGTGTTGAGTGGGTGACGACGTTGAGACCACGTTGGGATCTTTAGTCCCAGGAAAGGCCCCTGGCGGGTGTGGGTCAATGTTCTCTACCCATCCCCCTTGGCGGGGGGAGGTTTTCACCATACAAAGCAGCAGCGCAATTATTCGTCGCCGGAGAGGTTGCATCTGCCCACAAGCTCCACCTGGCCAGGGTCCGCCCCTACTGTATTGCGCGTGTCAGTCAACAGAAGCTAAGACCTTCCAGAGAGACTACCTGCTATTTTCTACCCACGGGGAAGCAGTACAGCCGGAACCCTCCCCCGTTCCATCTCTAGGCTCTCTCTCAGGCCCCTCATACTTGTGATGTGTCTCAGGGGTAGAAAGAAGAGATTCCTCTGAGTGAACACCTACAGAGAGGCCGGAGATGCTGAGGAAGGGCGCCTTGCCTAGTGATATCCTAGCGTAAGTGGAAAAGAGGTACCTGCCTGCTGTCCCGGTGTGTCGAACGTGTTCACATCAGGGGTTGCCTACTGTGAAGTTATTCCCTGGGTGCCCTCGATTTTGTGGCCAAAGACGCAAGGGGCCGTTGTCTGTCCATGGGTAAAATGGAGGGCTCTGCGGAACTGGCCGGTTAGGCTGGACCTCTCCCATTGGCTGAGTGTTTGTGACTCGTCCCCGTCAGAAGTTCCGCCCAGCCTTCCGGTGGCTGTCACCATGGTGATTGGGAAAGAAGCCTTAGGCCCCACACTCAGCCTTCACCTGGCCTACCTGGCCTCTTTCCCCTCATCTAGACCGCTGTGTGGATGAAAGAAAGGATGTCGGCCAGTGAGCACGTGTCCTGATTTCCTTGGAAGGATTAGGCTCCTTGCCTGGGCAGAAGACAGCCAAGGTCAGCCTGAGCCTAGACACCTAGTGACCTGTGACACTGCAGCCAGTGATAGATGTTGATGTCCATGCTCAGGTATCCGCAGGTGGCGGATTCAGTGTGGTGGGAAGAGAAGTGGAAGTAGAGACGACACACTCACGAGGGCACGGGTCAAAGGTCAGGGAAAATAGCTGAGGTCGTGGAGCTCTAGCGGAGCCAGTCTAGGGCCCAGGCCTCCCTGCTGTACGAGGCAAAGAGGTGATCCATATGCCGCCATCCGTAGATTCTGGACGGCTGGGGCCCTGGATGCCCGGATTTCGGCCTTGTCTACCGAGAAGTGACGCACATGCAGTGTGCCACCGGAGGCTGTGGAGCAGCAGAGGGCAAAATCTTGAAAATGGGGGCTTCAGTTGACTTGGCCTGTGCTCTCCTTTGGCTGAGTGACATCGTGTGTTTCCTAGCAGGTGAAGACATTCGTGGAGAGAGGCGGTTTCCATGCGTGCAGGCAAAGTGTGTGCTGAGATGATGAGTTGCTGGAGACCAGGGTGGACTCTTCAGACTCAGAATAGGCCTCTGGCAGGTATGTGTCAATGTTTTCTGCCCATGGCACTCAGCCGGTTATTTGCATAGAATGTTAGGAGCGGAATTAGTAGTCTCCGGAGAGGCTGCCACTTGTCAGGGAGCTTCACCTGGCCAGGTCCGCCCGTGATGTAGCTCCCCAATCAATCACTACTCTCTGGACCTTCCAGATGGACTACCAGAACTTCTCTCCCCATGGGCAAGCAGTAGAGCCAGAGGCCTTCCCCCTTTGTTCTTTCGTCTCAAGGCCCTCTGTCAGGCACTCCAAGGTGTGAAGTGACAAGGGGGAGAAGGAAGAGATTTCAGAGAACGAAGACAAGCAGAGAGAGACAGAGAGAGGCAAGAGATGCTGAGTGGGGATGCCTTGCCTACTGATATCCTCAGGAAAGTGGGAAAGAGGTACCTGGCGTGCTCTGCCAATGCCCTGAAGCAGTCCGCACCAGGGGCTCCCTTGTGCCTGCGTAGCCTTTCCCGGGGTGTGCTCAAATCCTGTGGCCACTAGGGGTCATAGGTCACAATGGAGGGCCCTGTGTCATCTGCCTGGCGGGCCGGATCTCTGCCATTGGCTCAGTCTTGTCAGCAGGCCCATCCCAAGCTCCGCCCACTCTTGCGGTGGGGGGACTGTCTCTATGGTGATGGCAAAGAAGCCTTAGCCCCGCCCACCTGGCCTTGACTTCACCTACCTGGCCCTCTGACCCTCACTCAGACCTCTGTGTTGATAAAAATCAATGTCCGCCAGTGCCCAGGTGTCAGCATCTGGGATAAAGGATTCGGGACCTTGCCTGGGGCAGAAGGCAGCCTAGGTCAGCGGGTAGCTGGAAGTCTAGTGACTTGTGACACTGCTGCCAGTGACAAATGGTGACTCCCACACTCACATATCCCCTGGTGGCAGGATGCTAGTGATGGGTGGAGAAACTTCGCTCCGGAGCACACGTTTAATGGGGCACCAGCCAAAGCAAAGGCCAGGGCCAGTAGTGGACGTCGTGGAGCTGAATGGCGAGCCAGTGAAGGGCCTAAGGATGTGGCGAACAGGTCATCCGTGTCCCCACGTCCATCAACCATTGCACTGCTGGGGCCCAGGCTGCCAGGATTTCGGCCTTGCCTTCGGAGCCCGGCCGCATAGGCAGCCTTGCACCGCAGGCGGGGACATGTAGACAGCCAAAATTTGGGAACTGGCAGTGTTTCCTCGATTTCCCTGGCATCGGCCTTTTTGAGCGGCTTGCTTTTTTTCCTGGTAGGATAGGGCCCTGACGGAGAAAGGCAGGATTACGTGTGCAGGAAAGGTGTGTGTTGAGTGGGTGACGAAGTTGAGACCACGTTGGGATCTTTAGTCCCAGGAAAGGCCCCTGGCGGGTGTGGGTCAATGTTCTCTACCCATCCCCCTTGGCGGGGGGAGGTTTTCACCATACAAAGCAGCAGCGCAATTATTCGTCGCCGGAGAGGTTGCATCTGCCCACAAGCTCCACCTGGCCAGGGTCCGCCCCTACTGTATTGCGCGTGTCAGTCAACAGAAGCTAAGACCTTCCAGAGAGACTACCTGCTATTTTCTACCCACGGGGAAGCAGTACAGCCGGAACCCTCCCCCGTTCCATCTCTAGGCTCTCTCTCAGGCCCCTCATACTTGTGATGTGTCTCAGGGGTAGAAAGAAGAGATTCCTCTGAGTGAACACCTACAGAGAGGCCGGAGATGCTGAGGAAGGGCGCCTTGCCTAGTGATATCCTAGCGTAAGTGGAAAAGAGGTACCTGCCTGCTGTCCCGGTGTGTCGAACGTGTTCACATCAGGGGTTGCCTACTGTGAAGTTATTCCCTGGGTGCCCTCGATTTTGTGGCCAAAGACGCAAGGGGCCGTTGTCTGTCCATGGGTAAAATGGAGGGCTCTGCGGAACTGGCCGGTTAGGCTGGACCTCTCCCATTGGCTGAGTGTTTGTGACTCGTCCCCGTCCGACGTTCCGCCCAGCCTTCCGGTGGCTGTCACCATGGTGATTGGGAAAGAAGCCTTAGGCCCCACACTCAGCCTTCACCTGGCCTACCTGGCCTCTTTCCCCTCATCTAGACCGCTGTGTGGATGAAAGAAAGGATGTCGGCCAGTGAGCACGTGTCCTGATTTCCTTGGAAGGATTAGGCTCCTTGCCTGGGCAGAAGACAGCCAAGGTCAGCCTGAGCCTAGACAGCTAGTGACCTGTGACACTGCAGCCAGTGATAGATGTTGATGTCCATGCTCAGGTATCCGCAGGTGGCGGATTCAGTGTGGTGGGAAGAGAAGTGGAAGTAGAGACGACACACTCACGAGGGCACGGGTCAAAGGTCAGGGAAAATAGCTGAGGTCGTGGAGCTCTAGCGGAGCCAGTCTAGGGCCCAGGCCTCCCTGCTGTACGAGGCAAAGAGGTGATCCATATGCCGCCATCCGTAGATTCTGGACGGCTGGGGCCCTGGATGCCCGGATTTCGGCCTTGTCTACCGAGAAGTGACGCACATGCAGTGTGCCACCGGAGGCTGTGGAGCAGCAGAGGGCAAAATCTTGAAAATGGGGGCTTCAGTTGACTTTGCCTGTGCTCTCCTTTGGCTGAGTGACATCGTGTGTTTCCTAGCAGGTGAAGACATTCGTGGAGAGAGGCGGTTTCCATGCGTGCAGGCAAAGTGTGTGCTGAGATGATGAGTTGCTGGAGACCAGGGTGGACTCTTCAGACTCAGAATAGGCCTCTGGCAGGTATGTGTCAATGTTTTCTGCCCATGGCACTCAGCCGGTTATTTGCATAGAATGTTAGGAGCGGAATTAGTAGTCTCCGGAGAGGCTGCCACTTGTCAGGGAGCTTCACCTGGCCAGGTCCGCCCGTGATGTAGCTCCCCAATCAATCACTACTCTCTGGACCTTCCAGATGGACTACCAGAACTTCTCTCCCCATGGGCAAGCAGTAGAGCCAGAGGCCTTCCCCCTTTGTTCTTTCGTCTCAAGGCCCTCTGTCAGGCACTCCAAGGTGTGAAGTGACAAGGGGGAGAAGGAAGAGATTTCAGAGAACGAAGACAAGCAGAGAGAGACAGAGAGAGGCAAGAGATGCTGAGTGGGGATGCCTTGCCTACTGATATCCTCAGGAAAGTGGGAAAGAGGTACCTGGCGTGCTCTGCCAATGCCCTGAAGCAGTCCGCACCAGGGGCTCCCTTGTGCCTGCGTAGCCTTTCCCGGGGTGTGCTCAAATCCTGTGGCCACTAGGGGTCATAGGTCACAATGGAGGGCCCTGTGTCATCTGCCTGGCGGGCCGGATCTCTGCCATTGGCTCAGTCTTGTCAGCAGGCCCATCCCAAGCTCCGCCCACTCTTGCGGTGGGGGGACTGTCTCTATGGTGATGGCAAAGAAGCCTTAGCCCCGCCCACCTGGCCTTGACTTCACCTACCTGGCCCTCTGACCCTCACTCAGACCTCTGTGTTGATAAAAATCAATGTCCGCCAGTGCCCAGGTGTCAGCATCTGGGATAAAGGATTCGGGACCTTGCCTGGGGCAGAAGGCAGCCTAGGTCAGCGGGTAGCTGGAAGTCTAGTGACTTGTGACACTGCTGCCAGTGACAAATGGTGACTCCCACACTCACATATCCCCTGGTGGCAGGATGCTAGTGATGGGTGGAGAAACATCGCTCCGGAGCACACGTTTAATGGGGCACCAGCCAAAGCAAAGGCCAGGGCCAGTAGTGGACGTCGTGGAGCTGAATGGCGAGCCAGTGAAGGGCCTAAGGATGTGGCGAACAGGTCATCCGTGTCCCCACGTCCATCAACCATTGCACTGCTGGGGCCCAGGCTGCCAGGATTTCGGCCTTGCCTTCGGAGCCCGGCCGCATAGGCAGCCTTGCACCGCAGGCGGGGACATGTAGACAGCCAAAATTTGGGAACTGGCAGTGTTTCCTCGATTTCCCTGGCATCGGCCTTTTTGAGCGGCTTGCTTTTTTTCCTGGTAGGATAGGGCCCTGACGGAGAAAGGCAGGATTACGTGTGCAGGAAAGGTGTGTGTTGAGTGGGTGACGAAGTTGAGACCACGTTGGGATCTTTAGTCCCAGGAAAGGCCCCTGGCGGGTGTGGGTCAATGTTCTCTACCCATCCCCCTTGGCGGGGGGAGGTTTTCACCATACAAAGCAGCAGCGCAATTATTCGTCGCCGGAGAGGTTGCATCTGCCCACAAGCTCCACCTGGCCAGGGTCCGCCCCTACTGTATTGCGCGTGTCAGTCAACAGAAGCTAAGACCTTCCAGAGAGACTACCTGCTATTTTCTACCCACGGGGAAGCAGTACAGCCGGAACCCTCCCCCGTTCCATCTCTAGGCTCTCTCTCAGGCCCCTCATACTTGTGATGTGTCTCAGGGGTAGAAAGAAGAGATTCCTCTGAGTGAACACCTACAGAGAGGCCGGAGATGCTGAGGAAGGGCGCCTTGCCTAGTGATATCCTAGCGTAAGTGGAAAAGAGGTACCTGCCTGCTGTCCCGGTGTGTCGAACGTGTTCACATCAGGGGTTGCCTACTGTGAAGTTATTCCCTGGGTGCCCTCGATTTTGTGGCCAAAGACGCAAGGGGCCGTTGTCTGTCCATGGGTAAAATGGAGGGCTCTGCGGAACTGGCCGGTTAGGCTGGACCTCTCCCATTGGCTGAGTGTTTGTGACTCGTCCCCGTCAGAAGTTCCGCCCAGCCTTCCGGTGGCTGTCACCATGGTGATTGGGAAAGAAGCCTTAGGCCCCACACTCAGCCTTCACCTGGCCTACCTGGCCTCTTTCCCCTCATCTAGACCGCTGTGTGGATGAAAGAAAGGATGTCGGCCAGTGAGCACGTGTCCTGATTTCCTTGGAAGGATTAGGCTCCTTGCCTGGGCAGAAGACAGCCAAGGTCAGCCTGAGCCTAGACAGCTAGTGACCTGTGACACTGCAGCCAGTGATAGATGTTGATGTCCATGCTCAGGTATCCGCAGGTGGCGGATTCAGTGTGGTGGGAAGAGAAGTGGAAGTAGAGACGACACACTCACGAGGGCACGGGTCAAAGGTCAGGGAAAATAGCTGAGGTCGTGGAGCTCTAGCGGAGCCAGTCTAGGGCCCAGGCCTCCCTGCTGTACGAGGCAAAGAGGTGATCCATATGCCGCCATCCGTAGATTCTGGACGGCTGGGGCCCTGGATGCCCGGATTTCGGCCTTGTCTACCGAGAAGTGACGCACATGCAGTGTGCCACCGGAGGCTGTGGAGCAGCAGAGGGCAAAATCTTGAAAATGGGGGCTTCAGTTGACTTTGCCTGTGCTCTCCTTTGGCTGAGTGACATCGTGTGTTTCCTAGCAGGTGAAGACATTCGTGGAGAGAGGCGGTTTCCATGCGTGCAGGCAAAGTGTGTGCTGAGATGATGAGTTGCTGGAGACCAGGGTGGACTCTTCAGACTCAGAATAGGCCTCTGGCAGGTATGTGTCAATGTTTTCTGCCCATGGCACTCAGCCGGTTATTTGCATAGAATGTTAGGAGCGGAATTAGTAGTCTCCGGAGAGGCTGCCACTTGTCAGGGAGCTTCACCTGGCCAGGTCCGCCCGTGATGTAGCTCCCCAATCAATCACTACTCTCTGGACCTTCCAGATGGACTACCAGAACTTCTCTCCCCATGGGCAAGCAGTAGAGCCAGAGGCCTTCCCCCTTTGTTCTTTCGTCTCAAGGCCCTCTGTCAGGCACTCCAAGGTGTGAAGTGACAAGGGGGAGAAGGAAGAGATTTCAGAGAACGAAGACAAGCAGAGAGAGACAGAGAGAGGCAAGAGATGCTGAGTGGGGATGCCTTGCCTACTGATATCCTCAGGAAAGTGGGAAAGAGGTACCTGGCGTGCTCTGCCAATGCCCTGAAGCAGTCCGCACCAGGGGCTCCCTTGTGCCTGCGTAGCCTTTCCCGGGGTGTGCTCAAATCCTGTGGCCACTAGGGGTCATAGGTCACAATGGAGGGCCCTGTGTCATCTGCCTGGCGGGCCGGATCTCTGCCATTGGCTCAGTCTTGTCAGCAGGCCCATCCCAAGCTCCGCCCACTCTTGCGGTGGGGGGACTGTCTCTATGGTGATGGCAAAGAAGCCTTAGCCCCGCCCACCTGGCCTTGACTTCACCTACCTGGCCCTCTGACCCTCACTCAGACCTCTGTGTTGATAAAAATCAATGTCCGCCAGTGCCCAGGTGTCAGCATCTGGGATAAAGGATTCGGGACCTTGCCTGGGGCAGAAGGCAGCCTAGGTCAGCGGGTAGCTGGAAGTCTAGTGACTTGTGACACTGCTGCCAGTGACAAATGGTGACTCCCACACTCACATATCCCCTGGTGGCAGGATGCTAGTGATGGGTGGAGAAACATCGCTCCGGAGCACACGTTTAATGGGGCACCAGCCAAAGCAAAGGCCAGGGCCAGTAGTGGACGTCGTGGAGCTGAATGGCGAGCCAGTGAAGGGCCTAAGGATGTGGCGAACAGGTCATCCGTGTCCCCACGTCCATCAACCATTGCACTGCTGGGGCCCAGGCTGCCAGGATTTCGGCCTTGCCTTCGGAGCCCGGCCGCATAGGCAGCCTTGCACCGCAGGCGGGGACATGTAGACAGCCAAAATTTGGGAACTGGCAGTGTTTCCTCGATTTCCCTGGCATCGGCCTTTTTGAGCGGCTTGCTTTTTTTCCTGGTAGGATAGGGCCCTGACGGAGAAAGGCAGGATTACGTGTGCAGGAAAGGTGTGTGTTGAGTGGGTGACGACGTTGAGACCACGTTGGGATCTTTAGTCCCAGGAAAGGCCCCTGGCGGGTGTGGGTCAATGTTCTCTACCCATCCCCCTTGGCGGGGGGAGGTTTTCACCATACAAAGCAGCAGCGCAATTATTCGTCGCCGGAGAGGTTGCATCTGCCCACAAGCTCCACCTGGCCAGGGTCCGCCCCTACTGTATTGCGCGTGTCAGTCAACAGAAGCTAAGACCTTCCAGAGAGACTACCTGCTATTTTCTACCCACGGGGAAGCAGTACAGCCGGAACCCTCCCCCGTTCCATCTCTAGGCTCTCTCTCAGGCCCCTCATACTTGTGATGTGTCTCAGGGGTAGAAAGAAGAGATTCCTCTGAGTGAACACCTACAGAGAGGCCGGAGATGCTGAGGAAGGGCGCCTTGCCTAGTGATATCCTAGCGTAAGTGGAAAAGAGGTACCTGCCTGCTGTCCCGGTGTGTCGAACGTGTTCACATCAGGGGTTGCCTACTGTGAAGTTATTCCCTGGGTGCCCTCGATTTTGTGGCCAAAGACGCAAGGGGCCGTTGTCTGTCCATGGGTAAAATGGAGGGCTCTGCGGAACTGGCCGGTTAGGCTGGACCTCTCCCATTGGCTGAGTGTTTGTGACTCGTCCCCGTCAGAAGTTCCGCCCAGCCTTCCGGTGGCTGTCACCATGGTGATTGGGAAAGAAGCCTTAGGCCCCACACTCAGCCTTCACCTGGCCTACCTGGCCTCTTTCCCCTCATCTAGACCGCTGTGTGGATGAAAGAAAGGATGTCGGCCAGTGAGCACGTGTCCTGATTTCCTTGGAAGGATTAGGCTCCTTGCCTGGGCAGAAGACAGCCAAGGTCAGCCTGAGCCTAGACACCTAGTGACCTGTGACACTGCAGCCAGTGATAGATGTTGATGTCCATGCTCAGGTATCCGCAGGTGGCGGATTCAGTGTGGTGGGAAGAGAAGTGGAAGTAGAGACGACACACTCACGAGGGCACGGGTCAAAGGTCAGGGAAAATAGCTGAGGTCGTGGAGCTCTAGCGGAGCCAGTCTAGGGCCCAGGCCTCCCTGCTGTACGAGGCAAAGAGGTGATCCATATGCCGCCATCCGTAGATTCTGGACGGCTGGGGCCCTGGATGCCCGGATTTCGGCCTTGTCTACCGAGAAGTGACGCACATGCAGTGTGCCACCGGAGGCTGTGGAGCAGCAGAGGGCAAAATCTTGAAAATGGGGGCTTCAGTTGACTTGGCCTGTGCTCTCCTTTGGCTGAGTGACATCGTGTGTTTCCTAGCAGGTGAAGACATTCGTGGAGAGAGGCGGTTTCCATGCGTGCAGGCAAAGTGTGTGCTGAGATGATGAGTTGCTGGAGACCAGGGTGGACTCTTCAGACTCAGAATAGGCCTCTGGCAGGTATGTGTCAATGTTTTCTGCCCATGGCACTCAGCCGGTTATTTGCATAGAATGTTAGGAGCGGAATTAGTAGTCTCCGGAGAGGCTGCCACTTGTCAGGGAGCTTCACCTGGCCAGGTCCGCCCGTGATGTAGCTCCCCAATCAATCACTACTCTCTGGACCTTCCAGATGGACTACCAGAACTTCTCTCCCCATGGGCAAGCAGTAGAGCCAGAGGCCTTCCCCCTTTGTTCTTTCGTCTCAAGGCCCTCTGTCAGGCACTCCAAGGTGTGAAGTGACAAGGGGGAGAAGGAAGAGATTTCAGAGAACGAAGACAAGCAGAGAGAGACAGAGAGAGGCAAGAGATGCTGAGTGGGGATGCCTTGCCTACTGATATCCTCAGGAAAGTGGGAAAGAGGTACCTGGCGTGCTCTGCCAATGCCCTGAAGCAGTCCGCACCAGGGGCTCCCTTGTGCCTGCGTAGCCTTTCCCGGGGTGTGCTCAAATCCTGTGGCCACTAGGGGTCATAGGTCACAATGGAGGGCCCTGTGTCATCTGCCTGGCGGGCCGGATCTCTGCCATTGGCTCAGTCTTGTCAGCAGGCCCATCCCAAGCTCCGCCCACTCTTGCGGTGGGGGGACTGTCTCTATGGTGATGGCAAAGAAGCCTTAGCCCCGCCCACCTGGCCTTGACTTCACCTACCTGGCCCTCTGACCCTCACTCAGACCTCTGTGTTGATAAAAATCAATGTCCGCCAGTGCCCAGGTGTCAGCATCTGGGATAAAGGATTCGGGACCTTGCCTGGGGCAGAAGGCAGCCTAGGTCAGCGGGTAGCTGGAAGTCTAGTGACTTGTGACACTGCTGCCAGTGACAAATGGTGACTCCCACACTCACATATCCCCTGGTGGCAGGATGCTAGTGATGGGTGGAGAAACATCGCTCCGGAGCACACGTTTAATGGGGCACCAGCCAAAGCAAAGGCCAGGGCCAGTAGTGGACGTCGTGGAGCTGAATGGCGAGCCAGTGAAGGGCCTAAGGATGTGGCGAACAGGTCATCCGTGTCCCCACGTCCATCAACCATTGCACTGCTGGGGCCCAGGCTGCCAGGATTTCGGCCTTGCCTTCGGAGCCCGGCCGCATAGGCAGCCTTGCACCGCAGGCGGGGACATGTAGACAGCCAAAATTTGGGAACTGGCAGTGTTTCCTCGATTTCCCTGGCATCGGCCTTTTTGAGCGGCTTGCTTTTTTTCCTGGTAGGATAGGGCCCTGACGGAGAAAGGCAGGATTACGTGTGCAGGAAAGGTGTGTGTTGAGTGGGTGACGAAGTTGAGACCACGTTGGGATCTTTAGTCCCAGGAAAGGCCCCTGGCGGGTGTGGGTCAATGTTCTCTACCCATCCCCCTTGGCGGGGGGAGGTTTTCACCATACAAAGCAGCAGCGCAATTATTCGTCGCCGGAGAGGTTGCATCTGCCCACAAGCTCCACCTGGCCAGGGTCCGCCCCTACTGTATTGCGCGTGTCAGTCAACAGAAGCTAAGACCTTCCAGAGAGACTACCTGCTATTTTCTACCCACGGGGAAGCAGTACAGCCGGAACCCTCCCCCGTTCCATCTCTAGGCTCTCTCTCAGGCCCCTCATACTTGTGATGTGTCTCAGGGGTAGAAAGAAGAGATTCCTCTGAGTGAACACCTACAGAGAGGCCGGAGATGCTGAGGAAGGGCGCCTTGCCTAGTGATATCCTAGCGTAAGTGGAAAAGAGGTACCTGCCTGCTGTCCCGGTGTGTCGAACGTGTTCACATCAGGGGTTGCCTACTGTGAAGTTATTCCCTGGGTGCCCTCGATTTTGTGGCCAAAGACGCAAGGGGCCGTTGTCTGTCCATGGGTAAAATGGAGGGCTCTGCGGAACTGGCCGGTTAGGCTGGACCTCTCCCATTGGCTGAGTGTTTGTGACTCGTCCCCGTCAGAAGTTCCGCCCAGCCTTCCGGTGGCTGTCACCATGGTGATTGGGAAAGAAGCCTTAGGCCCCACACTCAGCCTTCACCTGGCCTACCTGGCCTCTTTCCCCTCATCTAGACCGCTGTGTGGATGAAAGAAAGGATGTCGGCCAGTGAGCACGTGTCCTGATTTCCTTGGAAGGATTAGGCTCCTTGCCTGGGCAGAAGACAGCCAAGGTCAGCCTGAGCCTAGACAGCTAGTGACCTGTGACACTGCAGCCAGTGATAGATGTTGATGTCCATGCTCAGGTATCCGCAGGTGGCGGATTCAGTGTGGTGGGAAGAGAAGTGGAAGTAGAGACGACACACTCACGAGGGCACGGGTCAAAGGTCAGGGAAAATAGCTGAGGTCGTGGAGCTCTAGCGGAGCCAGTCTAGGGCCCAGGCCTCCCTGCTGTACGAGGCAAAGAGGTGATCCATATGCCGCCATCCGTAGATTCTGGACGGCTGGGGCCCTGGATGCCCGGATTTCGGCCTTGTCTACCGAGAAGTGACGCACATGCAGTGTGCCACCGGAGGCTGTGGAGCAGCAGAGGGCAAAATCTTGAAAATGGGGGCTTCAGTTGACTTTGCCTGTGCTCTCCTTTGGCTGAGTGACATCGTGTGTTTCCTAGCAGGTGAAGACATTCGTGGAGAGAGGCGGTTTCCATGCGTGCAGGCAAAGTGTGTGCTGAGATGATGAGTTGCTGGAGACCAGGGTGGACTCTTCAGACTCAGAATAGGCCTCTGGCAGGTATGTGTCAATGTTTTCTGCCCATGGCACTCAGCCGGTTATTTGCATAGAATGTTAGGAGCGGAATTAGTAGTCTCCGGAGAGGCTGCCACTTGTCAGGGAGCTTCACCTGGCCAGGTCCGCCCGTGATGTAGCTCCCCAATCAATCACTACTCTCTGGACCTTCCAGATGGACTACCAGAACTTCTCTCCCCATGGGCAAGCAGTAGAGCCAGAGGCCTTCCCCCTTTGTTCTTTCGTCTCAAGGCCCTCTGTCAGGCACTCCAAGGTGTGAAGTGACAAGGGGGAGAAGGAAGAGATTTCAGAGAACGAAGACAAGCAGAGAGAGACAGAGAGAGGCAAGAGATGCTGAGTGGGGATGCCTTGCCTACTGATATCCTCAGGAAAGTGGGAAAGAGGTACCTGGCGTGCTCTGCCAATGCCCTGAAGCAGTCCGCACCAGGGGCTCCCTTGTGCCTGCGTAGCCTTTCCCGGGGTGTGCTCAAATCCTGTGGCCACTAGGGGTCATAGGTCACAATGGAGGGCCCTGTGTCATCTGCCTGGCGGGCCGGATCTCTGCCATTGGCTCAGTCTTGTCAGCAGGCCCATCCCAAGCTCCGCCCACTCTTGCGGTGGGGGGACTGTCTCTATGGTGATGGCAAAGAAGCCTTAGCCCCGCCCACCTGGCCTTGACTTCACCTACCTGGCCCTCTGACCCTCACTCAGACCTCTGTGTTGATAAAAATCAATGTCCGCCAGTGCCCAGGTGTCAGCATCTGGGATAAAGGATTCGGGACCTTGCCTGGGGCAGAAGGCAGCCTAGGTCAGCGGGTAGCTGGAAGTCTAGTGACTTGTGACACTGCTGCCAGTGACAAATGGTGACTCCCACACTCACATATCCCCTGGTGGCAGGATGCTAGTGATGGGTGGAGAAACATCGCTCCGGAGCACACGTTTAATGGGGCACCAGCCAAAGCAAAGGCCAGGGCCAGTAGTGGACGTCGTGGAGCTGAATGGCGAGCCAGTGAAGGGCCTAAGGATGTGGCGAACAGGTCATCCGTGTCCCCACGTCCATCAACCATTGCACTGCTGGGGCCCAGGCTGCCAGGATTTCGGCCTTGCCTTCGGAGCCCGGCCGCATAGGCAGCCTTGCACCGCAGGCGGGGACATGTAGACAGCAAAAATTTGGGAACTGGCAGTGTTTCCTCGATTTCCCTGGCATCGGCCTTTTTGAGCGGCTTGCTTTTTTTCCTGGTAGGATAGGGCCCTGACGGAGAAAGGCAGGATTACGTGTGCAGGAAAGGTGTGTGTTGAGTGGGTGACGACGTTGAGACCACGTTGGGATCTTTAGTCCCAGGAAAGGCCCCTGGCGGGTGTGGGTCAATGTTCTCTACCCATCCCCCTTGGCGGGGGGAGGTTTTCACCATACAAAGCAGCAGCGCAATTATTCGTCGCCGGAGAGGTTGCATCTGCCCACAAGCTCCCCCTGGCCAGGGTCCGCCCCTACTGTATTGCGCGTGTCAGTCAACAGAAGCTAAGACCTTCCAGAGAGACTACCTGCTATTTTCTACCCACGGGGAAGCAGTACAGCCGGAACCCTCCCCCGTTCCATCTCTAGGCTCTCTCTCAGGCCCCTCATACTTGTGATGTGTCTCAGGGGTAGAAAGAAGAGATTCCTCTGAGTGAACACATACAGAGAGGCCAGAGATGCTGAGGAAGGGCGCCTTGCCTAGTGATATCCTAGCGTAAGTGGAAAAGAGGTACCTGCCTGCTGTCCCGGTGTGTCGAACGTGTTCACATCAGGGGTTGCCTACTGTGAAGTTATTCCCTGGGTGCCCTCAATTTTGTGGCCAAAGACGCAAGGGGCCGTTGTCTGTCCATGGGTAAAATGGAGGGCTCTGCGGAACTGGCCGGTTAGGCTGGACCTCTCCCATTGGCTGAGTGTTTGTGACTCGTCCCCGTCAGAAGTTCCGCCCAGCCTTCCGGTGGCTGTCACCATGGTGATTGGGAAAGAAGCCTTAGGCCCCACACTCAGCCTTCACCTGGCCTACCTGGCCTCTTTCCCCTCATCTAGACCGCTGTGTGGATGAAAGAAAGGATGTCGGCCAGTGAGCACGTGTCCTGATTTCCTTGGAAGGATTAGGCTCCTTGCCTGGGCAGAAGACAGCCAAGGTCAGCCTGAGCCTAGACACCTAGTGACCTGTGACACTGCAGCCAGTGATAGATGTTGATGTCCACGCTCAGGTATCCGCAGGTGGCGGATTCAGTGTGGTGGGAAGAGAAGTGGAAGTAGAGACGACACACTCACGAGGGCACGGGTCAAAGGTCAGGGAAAATAGCTGAGGTCGTGGAGCTCTAGCGGAGCCAGTCTAGGGCCCAGGCCTCCCTGCTGTACGAGGCAAAGAGGTGATCCATATGCCGCCATCCGTAGACTGTGGACGGCTGGGGCCCTGGATGCCCGGATTTCGGCCTTGTCTACCGAGAAGCGACGCACATGCAGTGTGCCACCGGAGGCTGTGGAGCAGCAGAGGGCAAAATCTTGAAAATGGGGGCTTCAGTTGACTTTGCCTGTGCTCTCCTTTGGCTGAGTGACATCGTGTGTTTCCTAGCAGGTGAAGACATTCGTGGAGAGAGGCGGTTTCCATGCGTGCAGGCAAAGTGTGTGCTGAGATGATGAGTTGCTGGAGACCAGGGTGGACTCTTCAGACTCAGAATAGGCCTCTGGCAGGTATGTGTCAATGTTTTCTGCCCATGGCACTCAGCCGGTTATTTGCATAGAATGTTAGGAGCGGAATTAGTAGTCTCCGGAGAGGCTGCCACTTGTCAGGGAGCTTCACCTGGCCAGGTCCGCCCGTGATGTAGCTCCCCAATCAATCACTACTCTCTGGACCTTCCAGATGGACTACCAGAACTTCTCTCCCCATGGGCAAGCAGTAGAGCCAGAGGCCTTCCCCCTTTGTTCTTTCGTCTCAAGGTCCTCTGTCAGGCACTCCAAGGTGTGAAGTGACAAGGGGGAGAAGGAAGAGATTTCAGAGAACGAAGACAAGCAGAGAGAGACAGAGAGAGGCAAGAGATGCTGAGTGGGGATGCCTTGCCTACTGATATCCTCAGGAAAGTGGGAAAGAGGTACCTGGCGTGCTCTGCCAATGCCCTGAAGCAGTCCGCACCAGGGGCTCCCTTGTGCCTGCGTAGCCTTTCCCGGGGTGTGCTCAAATCCTGTGGCCACTAGGGGTCATAGGTCACAATGGAGGGCCCTGTGTCATCTGCCTGGCGGGCCGGATCTCTGCCATTGGCTCAGTCTTGTCAGCAGGCCCATCCCAAGCTCCGCCCACTCTTGCGGTGGGGGGACTGTCTCTATGGTGATGGCAAAGAAGCCTTAGCCCCGCCCACCTGGCCTTGACTTCACCTACCTGGCCCTCTGACCCTCACTCAGACCTCTGTGTTGATAAAAATCAATGTCCGCCAGTGCCCAGGTGTCAGCATCTGGGATAAAGGATTCGGGACCTTGCCTGGGGCAGAAGGCAGCCTAGGTCAGCGGGTAGCTGGAAGTCTAGTGACTTGTGACACTGCTGCCAGTGACAAATGGTGACTCCCACACTCACATATCCCCTGGTGGCAGGATGCTAGTGATGGGTGGAGAAACATCGCTCCGGAGCACACGTTTAATGGGGCACCAGCCAAAGCAAAGGCCAGGGCCAGTAGTGGACGTCGTGGAGCTGAATGGCGAGCCAGTGAAGGGCCCAAGGATCCCTCCTGTATGTGGCGAACATGTCATCCGTGTCCCCACGTCCATCAACCATTGCACTGCTGGGGCCCAGGCTGCCAGGATTTCGGCCTTGCCTTCGGAGCCCGGCCACATAGGCAGCCTTGCACCGGAGGCGGGGACGTGTAGACAGCAAAAATTTGGAAACTGGCAGTGTTTCCTCGATTTCCCTGGCATCGGCCTCTTTGAGCGGCTTGCTTTTTTTCCTGGTAGGATAGGGCCCTGACGGAGAAAGGCAGGATTACGTGTGCAGGAAAGGTGTGTGTTGAGAGGGTGACGACGTTGAGACCACGTTGGGATCTTTAGTCCCAGGAAAGGCCCCTGGCGGGTGTGGGTCAATGTTCTCTACCCATCCCCCTTGGCGGGGGGAGGTTTTCACCATACAAAGCAGCAGCGCAATTATTCGTCGCCGGAGAGGTTGCATCTGCCCACAAGCTCCCCCTGGCCAGGGTCCGCCCCTACTGTATTGCGCGTGTCAGTCAACAGAAGCTAAGACCTTCCAGAGAGACTACCTGCTATTCTGTCCCCACGGGGAAGCAGTACAGCCAGAAGCCTCCCCCGTTCCATCTCTAGGCTCTCTCTCAGGCCCCTCATACTTGTGATGTGTCTCAGGGGTAGAATGAAGAGATTCCTCTGAGTGAACACATACGTGAGAGGCCACAGATGCTGAGGAAGGGCGCCTTGCCTAGTGATATCCTAGCGTAAGTGGAAAAGAGGTACCTGCCTGCTGTCCCAGTGTGTCGAACGTGTTCACATCAGGGGTTGCCTACTGTGAAGTTATTCCCTGGGTGCCCTGGATTTTGTGGCCAAAGACGCAAGGGGCCGTTGTCTGTCCATGGGTAAAATGGAGGGCTCTGCGGAACTGGCCGGTTAGGCTGGACCTCTCCTATTGGCTGAGTGTTTGTGACTCGTCCCCTTCCGAAGTTCCGCCCAGCCTTCCGGTGGCTGTCAGCATGGTGATTGGGAAAGAAGCCTTAGGCCCCACACTCAGCCCTCACCTGGCCTACCTGGCCTCTTTCCCCTCATCTAGACCGCTGTGTGGATGAAAGAAAGGATGTCGGCCAGTGAGCACGTGTCCTCATTTCCTTGGAAGGATTAGGTTCCTTGCCTGGGCAGAAGACAGCCAAGGTCAGCCTGAGCCTAGACACCTAGTGACCTGTGACACTGCAGCCAGTGATAGATGTTGATGTCCACGCTCAGGTATCCGCAGGTGGCGGATTCAGTGTGGTGGGAAGAGAAGTGGAAGTAGAGATGACACACTCACGAGGGCACGGGTCAAAGGTCAGGGAAAATAGCTGAGGTCGTGGAGCTCTAGCGGAGCCAGTCTAGGGCCCAGGCCTCCCTGCTGTACGAGGCAAAGAGGTGATCCATATGCCGCCATCCGTAGATTCTGGACGGCTGGGGCCCTGGATGCCCGGATTTCGGCCTCGTCTACCGAGAAGTGACGCACATGCAGTGTGCCACCGGAGGCTGTGGAGCAGCAGAGGGCAAAATCTTGAAAATGGGGGCTTCAGTTGACTTTGCCTGTGCTCTCCTTTGGCTGAGTGACATCGTGTGTTTCCTAGCAGGTGAAGACATTCGTGGAGAGAGGCGGTTTCCATGCGTGCAGGCAAAGTGTGTGCTGAGATGATGAGTTGCAGGGGAGACCAGGGTGGACTCTCCAGACCCAGAATAGGCCTCTGGCAGGTATGTGTCAATGTTTTCTGGCCATGGCACTCAGCCGGTTATTTGCATAGAATGTTAGGAGCGGAATTAGTAGTCTCCGGAGAGGCTGCCACTTGTCAGCGAGCTTCACCTGGCCAGGTCCCACGGTGATGTCAAGCTTCACCTGGCCAGGTCCGCCCGTGATGTAGCTCCCCAATCAATCACTACTCTCTAGACCTTCCAGATAGACTCCCAGAACTTCTCTCCCCATGGGCAAGCAGTAGAGCCAGAGGCCTTCCCCCTTTGCTCTTTGGTCTCTAGGCCCTCTGTCAGGCACTCCAAGGTGTGAAGTGACAAGGGGGAGAAGGAAGAGATTTCAGAGAACGAAGACAAGCAGAGAGAGACAGAGAGAGGCAAGAGATGCTGAGTGGGGATGCCTTGCCTACTGATATCCTCAGGAAAGTGGGAAAGAGGTACCTGGCGTGCTCTGCCAATGCCCTGAAGCAGTCCGCACCAGGGGCTCCCTTGTGCCTGCGTAGCCTTTCCCGGGGCGTGCTCAAATCCTGTGGCCACTAGGGGTCATAGGTCACAATGGAGGGCCCTGTGTCATCTGCCTGGCGGGCCAGATCTCTGCCATTGGCTCAGTCTTGTCACCAGGCCCATCCCAAGCTCCGCCCACTCTTGCGGTGGGGGGACTGTCTCTATGGTGATGGCAAAGAAGCCTCAGCCCCGCCCACCTGGCCTTCACTTCACCTACCTGGCCCTCTGACCCTCACTCAGACCTCTGTGTTGATAAAAATCAATGTCCGCCAGTGCCCAGGTGTCAGCATCTGGGATAAAGGATTCGGGACCTTGCCTGGGGCAGAAGGCAGCCTAGGTCAGCGGGTAGCTGGAAGTCTAGTGACTTGTGACACTGCTGCCAGTGACAAATGGTGACTCCCACACTCACATATCCCCTGGTGGCAGAATGCTAGTGATGGGTGGAGAAACATGGCTCCGGAGCACACGTTTAATGGGGCACCAGCCAAAGCAAAGGCCAGGGCCAGTAGTGGACGTCGTGGAGCTGAATGGCGAGCCAGTGAAGGGCCCAAGGATCCCTCCTGTATGTGGCGAACAGGTCATCCGTGTCCCCACGTCCATCAACCATTGCACTGCTGGGGCCCAGGCTGCCAGGATTTCTGCCTTGCCTTCGGAGCCCGACCACGTAGGCAGCCTTGCACCGGAGGCAGGGACGTGTAGACAGCAAAAATTTGGAAACTGGCAGTGTTTCCTCGATTTCCCTGGCATCGGCCTCTTTGAGCGGCTTCCTTTTTTTCCTGGTAGGATAGGGCCCTGACGGAGAAAGGCAGGATTACGTGTGCAGGAAAGGTGTGTGTTGAGAGGGTGACGACGTTGAGACCACGTTGGGATCTTTAGTCCCAGGAAAGGCCCCTGGCGGGTGTGGGTCAATGTTCTCTACCCATCCCCCTTGGCGGGGGGAGGTTTTCACCATACAAAGCAGCAGCGCAATTATTCGTCGCCGGAGAGGTTGCATCTGCCCACAAGCTCCCCCTGGCCAGGGTCCGCCCCTACTGTATTGCGCGTGTCAGTCAACAGAAGCTAAGACCTTCCAGAGAGACTACCTGCTATTCTGTCCCCACGGGGAAGCAGTACAGCCAGAAGCCTCCCCCGTTCCATCTCTAGGCTCTCTCTCAGGCCCCTCATACTTGTGATGTGTCTCAGGGGTAGAATGAAGAGATTCCTCTGAGTGAACACATACGTGAGAGGCCACAGATGCTGAGGAAGGGTGCCTTGCCTAGTGATATCCTAGCGTAAGTGGAAAAGAGGTACCTGCCTGCTGTCCCAGTGTGTCGAACGTGTTCACATCAGGGGTTGCCTACTGTGAAGTTATTCCCTGGGTGCCCTCGATTTTGTGGCCAAAGACTCAAGGTGGCGTTGTCTGTCCATGGGTAAAATGGAGGGCTCTGCGGAACTGGCCGGTTAGGCTGGACCTCTCCTATTGGCTGAGTGTTTGTGACTCGTCCCCGTCCGAAGTTCCGCCCAGCCTTCCGGTGGCTGTCAGCATGGTGATTGGGAAAGAAGCCTTAGGCCCCACACTCAGCCCTCACCTGGCCTACCTGGCCTCTTTCCCCTCATCTAGACCGCTGTGTGGATGAAAGAAAGGATGTCGGCCAGTGAGCACGTGTCCTCATTTCCTTGGAAGGATTAGGTTCCTTGCCTGGGCAGAAGACAGCCAAGTTCAGCCTGAGCCTAGACACCTAGTGACCTGTGACACTGCAGCCAGTGATAGATGTTGATGTCCACGCTCAGGTATCCGCAGGTGGCGGATTCAGTGTGGTGGGAAGAGAAGTGGAAGTAGAGATGACACACTCAGGAGGGCACAGGCCAAAGGTCAGGGAAAATAGCTGAGGTCGTGGAGCTCTAGCGGAGCCAGTCTAGGGCCCAGGCCTCCCTGCTGTACGAGGCAAAGAGGTGATCCATATGCCGCCATCCGTAGATTCTGGACGGCTGGGGCCCTGGATGCCCGGATTTCGGCCTCGTCTACCGAGAAGTGACGCACATGCAGTGTGCCACCGGAGGCTGTGGAGCAGCAGAGGGCAAAATCTTGAAAATGGGGGCTTCAGTTGACTTGGCCTGTGCTCTCCTTTGGCTGAGTGACATCGTGTGTTTCCTAGCAGGTGAAGACATTCGTGGAGAGAGGCGGTTTCCATGCGTGCAGGCAAAGTGTGTGCTGAGATGATGAGTTGCAGGGGAGACCAGGGTGGACTCTCCAGACCCAGAATAGGCCTCTGGCAGGTATGTGTCAATGTTTTCTGCCCATGGCACTCAGCCGGTTATTTGCATAGAATGTTAGGAGCGGAATTAGTAGTCTCCGGAGAGGCTGCCACTTGTCAGCGAGCTTCACCTGGCCAGGTCCCACGGTGATGTCAAGCTTCACCTGGCCAGGTCCGCCCGTGATGTAGCTCCCCAATCAATCACTACTCTCTAGACCTTCCAGATAGACTCCCAGAACTTCTCTCCCCATGGGCAAGCAGTAGAGCCAGAGGCCTTCCCCCTTTGCTCTTTGGTCTCTAGGCCCTCTGTCAGGCACTCCAAGGTATGAAGTGACAAGGGGGAGAAGGAAGAGATTTCAGAGAACAAAGACAAGCAGAGAGAGACAGAGAGAGGCAAGAGATGCTGAGTGGGGATGCCTTGCCTACTGATATCCTCAGGAAAGTGGGAAAGAGGTACCTGGCGTGCTCTGCCAATGCCCTGAAGCAGTCCGCACCAGGGGCTCCCTTGTGCCTGCGTAGCCTTTCCCGGGGCGTGCTCAAATCCTGTGGCCACTAGGGGTCATAGGTCACAATGGAGGGCCCTGTGTCATCTGCCTGGCGGGCCGGATCTCTGCCATTGGCTCAGTCTTGTCAGCAGGCCCATCCCAAGCTCCGCCCACTCTTGCGGTGGGGGGACTGTCTCTATGGTGATGGCAAAGAAGCCTCAGCCCCGCCCACCTGGCCTTCACTTCACCTACCTGGCCCTCTGACCCTCACTCAGACCTCTGTGTTGATAAAAATCAATGTCCGCCAGTGCCCAGGTGTCAGCATCTGGGATAAAGGATTCGGGACCTTGCCTGGGGCAGAAGGCAGCCTAGGTCAGCGGGTAGCTGGAAGTCTAGTGACTTGTGACACTGCTGCCAGTGACAAATGGTGACTCCCACACTCACATATCCCCTGGTGGCAGAATGCTAGTGATGGGTGGAGAAAGATCGCTCCGGAGCACACGTTTAATGGGGCACCAGCCAAAGCAAAGGCCAGGGCCAGTAGTGGACGTCGTGGAGCTGAATGGCGAGCCAGTGAAGGGCCCAAGGATCCCTCCTGTATGTGGCGAACAGGTCATCCGTGTCCCCACGTCCATCAACCATTGCACTGCTGGGGCCCAGGCTGCCAGGATTTCGGCCTTGCCTTCGGAGCCCGGCCACATAGGCAGCCTTGCACCGGAGGCGGGGACGTGTAGACAGCAAAAATTTGGAAACTGGCAGTGTTTCCTCGATTTCCCTGGCATCGGCCTCTTTGAGCGGCTTGCTTTTTTTCCTGGTAGGATAGGGCCCTGACGGAGAAAGGCAGGATTACGTGTGCAGGAAAGGTGTGTGTTGAGAGGGTGACGACGTTGAGACCACGTTGGGATCTTTAGTCCCAGGAAAGGCCCCTGGCGGGTGTGGGTCAATGTTCTCTACCCATCCCCCTTGGCGGGGGGAGGTTTTCACCATACAAAGCAGCAGCGCAATTATTCGTCGCCGGAGAGGTTGCATCTGCCCACAAGCTCCCCCTGGCCAGGGTCCGCCCCTACTGTATTGCGCGTGTCAGTCAACAGAAGCTAAGACCTTCCAGAGAGACTACCTGCTATT
Source organism: Loxodonta africana (assembly GCF_030014295.1). Classification (NCBI taxonomy): domain Eukaryota; kingdom Metazoa; phylum Chordata; class Mammalia; order Proboscidea; family Elephantidae; genus Loxodonta; species Loxodonta africana. Next base: position 1,032,666 of record NW_026975074.1, read on the forward strand.
CTGTCCCCACGGGGAAGCAGTACAGCCAGAAGCCTCCCCCGTTCCATCTCTAGGCTCTCTCTCAGGCCCCTCATACTTGTGATGTGTCTCAGGGGTAGAATGAAGAGATTCCTCTGAGTGAACACATACGTGAGAGGCCACAGATGCTGAGGAAGGGCGCCTTGCCTAGTGATATGCTAGCGTAAGTGGAAAAGAGGTACCTGCCTGCTGTCCCAGTGTGTCGAACGTGTTCACATCAGGGGTTGCCTACTGTGAAGTTATTCCCTGGGTGCCCTCGATTTTGTGGCCAAAGACGCAAGGGGCCGTTGTCTGTCCATGGGTAAAATGGAGGGCTCTGCGGAACTGGCCGGTTAGGCTGGACCTCTCCTATTGGCTGAGTGTTTGTGACTCGTCCCCGTCCGAAGTTCCGCCCAGCCTTCCGGTGGCTGTCGCCATGGTGATTGGGAAAGAAGCCTTAGGCCCCACACTCAGCCCTCACCTGGCCTACCTGGCCTCTTTCCCCTCATCTAGACCGCTGTGTGGATGAAAGAAAGGATGTCGGCCAGTGAGCACGTGTCCTCATTTCCTTGGAAGGATTAGGTTCCTTGCCTGGGCAGAAGACAGCCAAGGTCAGCCTGAGCCTAGACACCTAGTGACCTGTGACACTGCAGCCAGTGATAGATGTTGATGTCCACGCTCAGGTATCCGCAGGTGGCGGATTCAGTGTGGTGGGAAGAGAAGTGGAAGTAGAGATGACACACTCACGAGGGCACAGGCCAAAGGTCAGGGAAAATAGCTGAGGTCGTGGAGCTCTAGCGGAGCCAGTCTAGGGCCCAGGCCTCCCTGCTGTACGAGGCAAAGAGGTGATCCATATGCCGCCATCCGTAGATTCTGGACGGCTGGGGCCCTGGATGCCCGGATTTCGGCCTCGTCTACCGAGAAGTGACGCACATGCAGTGTGCCACCGGAGGCTGTGGAGCAGCAGAGGGCAAAATCTTGAAAATGGGGGCTTCAGTTGACTTGGCCTGTGCTCTCCTTTGGCTGAGTGACATCGTGTGTTTCCTAGCAGGTGAAGACATTCGTGGAGAGAGGCGGTTTCCATGCGTGCAGGCAAAGTGTGTGCTGAGATGATGAGTTGCAGGGGAGACCAGGGTGGGCTCTCCAGACCCAGAATAGGCCTCTGGCAGGTATGTGTCAATGTTTTCTGCCCATGGCACTCAGCCGGTTATTTGCATAGAATGTTAGGAGCGGAATTAGTAGTCTCCGGAGAGGCTGCCACTTGTCAGCGAGCTTCACCTGGCCAGGTCCCACGGTGATGTCAAGCTTCACCTGGCCAGGTCCGCCCGTGATGTAGCTCCCCAATCAATCACTACTCTCTAGACCTTCCAGATAGACTCCCAGAACTTCTCTCCCCATGGGCAAGCAGTAGAGCCAGAGGCCTTCCCCCTTTGCTCTTTGGTCTCTAGGCCCTCTGTCAGGCACTCCAAGGTGTGAAGTGACAAGGGGGAGAAGGAAGAGATTTCAGAGAACGAAGACAAGCAGAGAGAGACAGAGAGAGGCAAGAGATGCTGAGTGGGGATGCCTTGCCTACTGATATCCTCAGGAAAGTGGGAAAGAGGTACCTGGCGTGCTCTGCCAATGCCCTGAAGCAGTCCGCACCAGGGGCTCCCTTGTGCCTGCGTAGCCTTTCCCGGGGCGTGCTCAAATCCTGTGGCCACTAGGGGTCATAGGTCACAATGGAGGGCCCTGTGTCATCTGCCTGGCGGGCCAGATCTCTGCCATTGGCTCAGTCTTGTCACCAGGCCCATCCCAAGCTCCGCCCACTCTTGCGGTGGGGGGACTGTCTCTATGGTGATGGCAAAGAAGCCTCAGCCCCGCCCACCTGGCCTTCACTTCACCTACCTGGCCCTCTGACCCTCACTCAGACCTCTGTGTTGATAAAAATCAATGTCCGCCAGTGCCCAGGTGTCAGCATCTGGGATAAAGGATTCGGGACCTTGCCTGGGGCAGAAGGCAGCCTAGGTCAGCGGGTAGCTGGAAGTCTAGTGACTTGTGACACTGCTGCCAGTGACAAATGGTGACTCCCACACTCACATATCCCCTGGTGGCAGAATGCTAGTGATGGGTGGAGAAACATGGCTCCGGAGCACACGTTTAATGGGGCACCAGCCAAAGCAAAGGCCAGGGCCAGTAGTGGACGTCGTGGAGCTGAATGGCGAGCCAGTGAAGGGCCCAAGGATCCCTCCTGTATGTGGCGAACAGGTCATCCGTGTCCCCACGTCCATCAACCATTGCACTGCTGGGGCCCAGGCTGCCAGGATTTCTGCCTTGCCTTCGGAGCCCGACCACGTAGGCAGCCTTGCACCGGAGGCAGGGACGTGTAGACAGCAAAAATTTGGAAACTGGCAGTGTTTCCTCGATTTCCCTGGCATCGGCCTCTTTGAGCGGCTTCCTTTTTTTCCTGGTAGGATAGGGCCCTGACGGAGAAAGGCAGGATTACGTGTGCAGGAAAGGTGTGTGTTGAGAGGGTGACGACGTTGAGACCACGTTGGGATCTTTAGTCCCAGGAAAGGCCCCTGGCGGGTGTGGGTCAATGTTCTCTACCCATCCCCCTTGGCGGGGGGAGGTTTTCACCATACAAAGCAGCAGCGCAATTATTCGTCGCCGGAGAGGTTGCATCTGCCCACAAGCTCCCCCTGGCCAGGGTCCGCCCCTACTGTATTGCGCGTGTCAGTCAACAGAAGCTAAGACCTTCCAGAGAGACTACCTGCTATTCTGTCCCCACGGGGAAGCAGTACAGCCAGAAGCCTCCCCCGTTCCATCTCTAGGCTCTCTCTCAGGCCCCTCATACTTGTGATGTGTCTCAGGGGTAGAATGAAGAGATTCCTCTGAGTGAACACATACGTGAGAGGCCACAGATGCTGAGGAAGGGTGCCTTGCCTAGTGATATCCTAGCGTAAGTGGAAAAGAGGTACCTGCCTGCTGTCCCAGTGTGTCGAACGTGTTCACATCAGGGGTTGCCTACTGTGAAGTTATTCCCTGGGTGCCCTCGATTTTGTGGCCAAAGACTCAAGGTGGCGTTGTCTGTCCATGGGTAAAATGGAGGGCTCTGCGGAACTGGCCGGTTAGGCTGGACCTCTCCTATTGGCTGAGTGTTTGTGACTCGTCCCCGTCCGAAGTTCCGCCCAGCCTTCCGGTGGCTGTCAGCATGGTGATTGGGAAAGAAGCCTTAGGCCCCACACTCAGCCCTCACCTGGCCTACCTGGCCTCTTTCCCCTCATCTAGACCGCTGTGTGGATGAAAGAAAGGATGTCGGCCAGTGAGCACGTGTCCTCATTTCCTTGGAAGGATTAGGTTCCTTGCCTGGGCAGAAGACAGCCAAGTTCAGCCTGAGCCTAGACACCTAGTGACCTGTGACACTGCAGCCAGTGATAGATGTTGATGTCCACGCTCAGGTATCCGCAGGTGGCGGATTCAGTGTGGTGGGAAGAGAAGTGGAAGTAGAGATGACACACTCAGGAGGGCACAGGCCAAAGGTCAGGGAAAATAGCTGAGGTCGTGGAGCTCTAGCGGAGCCAGTCTAGGGCCCAGGCCTCCCTGCTGTACGAGGCAAAGAGGTGATCCATATGCCGCCATCCGTAGATTCTGGACGGCTGGGGCCCTGGATGCCCGGATTTCGGCCTCGTCTACCGAGAAGTGACGCACATGCAGTGTGCCACCGGAGGCTGTGGAGCAGCAGAGGGCAAAATCTTGAAAATGGGGGCTTCAGTTGACTTGGCCTGTGCTCTCCTTTGGCTGAGTGACATCGTGTGTTTCCTAGCAGGTGAAGACATTCGTGGAGAGAGGCGGTTTCCATGCGTGCAGGCAAAGTGTGTGCTGAGATGATGAGTTGCAGGGGAGACCAGGGTGGACTCTCCAGACCCAGAATAGGCCTCTGGCAGGTATGTGTCAATGTTTTCTGCCCATGGCACTCAGCCGGTTATTTGCATAGAATGTTAGGAGCGGAATTAGTAGTCTCCGGAGAGGCTGCCACTTGTCAGCGAGCTTCACCTGGCCAGGTCCCACGGTGATGTCAAGCTTCACCTGGCCAGGTCCGCCCGTGATGTAGCTCCCCAATCAATCACTACTCTCTAGACCTTCCAGATAGACTCCCAGAACTTCTCTCCCCATGGGCAAGCAGTAGAGCCAGAGGCCTTCCCCCTTTGCTCTTTGGTCTCTAGGCCCTCTGTCAGGCACTCCAAGGTATGAAGTGACAAGGGGGAGAAGGAAGAGATTTCAGAGAACAAAGACAAGCAGAGAGAGACAGAGAGAGGCAAGAGATGCTGAGTGGGGATGCCTTGCCTACTGATATCCTCAGGAAAGTGGGAAAGAGGTACCTGGCGTGCTCTGCCAATGCCCTGAAGCAGTCCGCACCAGGGGCTCCCTTGTGCCTGCGTAGCCTTTCCCGGGGCGTGCTCAAATCCTGTGGCCACTAGGGGTCATAGGTCACAATGGAGGGCCCTGTGTCATCTGCCTGGCGGGCCGGATCTCTGCCATTGGCTCAGTCTTGTCAGCAGGCCCATCCCAAGCTCCGCCCACTCTTGCGGTGGGGGGACTGTCTCTATGGTGATGGCAAAGAAGCCTCAGCCCCGCCCACCTGGCCTTCACTTCACCTACCTGGCCCTCTGACCCTCACTCAGACCTCTGTGTTGATAAAAATCAATGTCCGCCAGTGCCCAGGTGTCAGCATCTGGGATAAAGGATTCGGGACCTTGCCTGGGGCAGAAGGCAGCCTAGGTCAGCGGGTAGCTGGAAGTCTAGTGACTTGTGACACTGCTGCCAGTGACAAATGGTGACTCCCACACTCACATATCCCCTGGTGGCAGAATGCTAGTGATGGGTGGAGAAAGATCGCTCCGGAGCACACGTTTAATGGGGCACCAGCCAAAGCAAAGGCCAGGGCCAGTAGTGGACGTCGTGGAGCTGAATGGCGAGCCAGTGAAGGGCCCAAGGATCCCTCCTGTATGTGGCGAACAGGTCATCCGTGTCCCCACGTCCATCAACCATTGCACTGCTGGGGCCCAGGCTGCCAGGATTTCGGCCTTGCCTTCGGAGCCCGGCCACATAGGCAGCCTTGCACCGGAGGCGGGGACGTGTAGACAGCAAAAATTTGGAAACTGGCAGTGTTTCCTCGATTTCCCTGGCATCGGCCTCTTTGAGCGGCTTGCTTTTTTTCCTGGTAGGATAGGGCCCTGACGGAGAAAGGCAGGATTACGTGTGCAGGAAAGGTGTGTGTTGAGAGGGTGACGACGTTGAGACCACGTTGGGATCTTTAGTCCCAGGAAAGGCCCCTGGCGGGTGTGGGTCAATGTTCTCTACCCATCCCCCTTGGCGGGGGGAGGTTTTCACCATACAAAGCAGCAGCGCAATTATTCGTCGCCGGAGAGGTTGCATCTGCCCACAAGCTCCCCCTGGCCAGGGTCCGCCCCTACTGTATTGCGCGTGTCAGTCAACAGAAGCTAAGACCTTCCAGAGAGACTACCTGCTATTCTGTCCCCACGGGGAAGCAGTACAGCCAGAAGCCTCCCCCGTTCCATCTCTAGGCTCTCTCTCAGGCCCCTCATACTTGTGATGTGTCTCAGGGGTAGAATGAAGAGATTCCTCTGAGTGAACACATACGTGAGAGGCCACAGATGCTGAGGAAGGGCGCCTTGCCTAGTGATATGCTAGCGTAAGTGGAAAAGAGGTACCTGCCTGCTGTCCCAGTGTGTCGAACGTGTTCACATCAGGGGTTGCCTACTGTGAAGTTATTCCCTGGGTGCCCTGGATTTTGTGGCCAAAGACGCAAGGGGCCGTTGTCTGTCCATGGGTAAAATGGAGGGCTCTGCGGAACTGGCCGGTTAGGCTGGACCTCTCCTATTGGCTGAGTGTTTGTGACTCGTCCCCGTCCGAAGTTCCGCCCAGCCTTCCGGTGGCTGTCGCCATGGTGATTGGGAAAGAAGCCTTAGGCCCCACACTCAGCCCTCACCTGGCCTACCTGGCCTCTTTCCCCTCATCTAGACCGCTGTGTGGATGAAAGAAAGGATGTCGGCCAGTGAGCACGTGTCCTGATTTCCTTGGAAGGATTAGGTTCCTTGCCTGGGCAGAAGACAGCCAAGGTCAGCCTGAGCCTAGACACCTAGTGACCTGTGACACTGCAGCCAGTGATAGATGTTGATGTCCACGCTCAGGTATCCGCAGGTGGCGGATTCAGTGTGGTGGGAAGAGAAGTGGAAGTAGAGATGACACACTCACGAGGGCACAGGCCAAAGGTCAGGGAAAATAGCTGAGGTCGTGGAGCTCTAGCGGAGCCAGTCTAGGGCCCAGGCCTCCCTGCTGTACGAGGCAAAGAGGTGATCCATATGCCGCCATCCGTAGATTCTGGACGGCTGGGGCCCTGGATGCCCGGATTTCGGCCTCGTCTACCGAGAAGTGACGCACATGCAGTGTGCCACCGGAGGCTGTGGAGCAGCAGAGGGCAAAATCTTGAAAATGGGGGCTTCAGTTGACTTGGCCTGTGCTCTCCTTTGGCTGAGTGACATCGTGTGTTTCCTAGCAGGTGAAGACATTCGTGGAGAGAGGCGGTTTCCATGCGTGCAGGCAAAGTGTGTGCTGAGATGATGAGTTGCAGGGGAGACCAGGGTGGGCTCTCCAGACCCAGAATAGGCCTCTGGCAGGTATGTGTCAATGTTTTCTGCCCATGGCACTCAGCCGGTTATTTGCATAGAATGTTAGGAGCGGAATTAGTAGTCTCCGGAGAGGCTGCCACTTGTCAGCGAGCTTCACCTGGCCAGGTCCCACGGTGATGTCAAGCTTCACCTGGCCAGGTCCGCCCGTGATGTAGCTCCCCAATCAATCACTGCTCCTAGACCTTCCAGATAGACTCCCAGAACTTCTCTCCCCATGGGCAAGCAGTAGAGCCAGAGGCCTTCCCCCTTTGCTCTTTGGTCTCTAGGCCCTCTGTCAGGCACTCCAAGGTGTGAAGTGACAAGGGGGAGAAGGAAGAGATTTCAGAGACCGAAGACAAGCAGAGAGAGACAGAGAGAGGCAAGAGATGCTGAGTGGGGATGCCTTGCCTACTGATATCCTCAGGAAAGTGGGAAAGAGGTACCTGGCGTGCTCTGCCAATGCCCTGAAGCAGTCCGCACCAGGGGCTCCCTTGTGCCTGCGTAGCCTTTCCCGGGGTGTGCTCAAATCCTGTGGCCTCTAGGGGTCATAGGTCACAATGGAGGGCCCTGTGTCATCTGCCTGGCGGGCCGGATCTCTGCCATTGGCTCAGTCTTGTCAGCAGGCCCATCCCAAGCTCCGCCCACTCTTGCGGTGGGGGGACTGTCTCTATGGTGATGGCAAAGAAGCCTTAGCCCCGCCCACCTGGCCTTGACTTCACCTACCTGGCCCTCTGACCCTCACTCAGACCTCTGTGTTGATAAAAATCAATGTCCGCCAGTGCCCAGGTGTCAGCATCTGGGATAAAGGATTCGGGACCTTGCCTGGGGCAGAAGGCAGCCTAGGTCAGCGGGTAGCTGGAAGTCTAGTGACTTGTGACACTGCTGCCAGTGACAAATGGTGACTCCCACACTCACATATCCCCTGGTGGCAGAATGCTAGTGATGGGTGGAGAAACATCGCTCCGGAGCACACGTTTAATGGGGCACCAGCCAAAGCAAAGGCCAGGGCCAGTAGTGGACGTCGTGGAGCTGAATGGCGAGCCCGTGAAGGGCCCAAGGATCCCTCCTGTATGTGGCGAACAGGTCATCCGTGTCCCCACGTCCATCAACCATTGCACTGCTGGGGCCCAGGCTGCCAGGATTTCGGCCTTGCCTTCGGAGCCCGGCCACATAGGCAGCCTTGCACCGGAGGCGGGGACGTGTAGACAGCAAAAATTTGGAAACTGGCAGTGTTTCCTCGATTTCCCTGGCATCGGCCTCTTTGAGCGGCTTGCTTTTTTTCCTGGTAGGATAGGGCCCTGACGGAGAAAGGCAGGATTACGTGTGCAGGAAAGGTGTGTGTTGAGAGGGTGACGACGTTGAGACCACGTTGGGATCTTTAGTCCCAGGAAAGGCCCCTGGCGGGTGTGGGTCAATGTCCTCTACCCATCCCCCTTGGCGGGGGGAGGTTTTCACCATACAAAGCAGCAGCGCAATTATTCGTCGCCGGAGAGGTTGCATCTGCCCACAAGCTCCCCCTGGCCAGGGTCCGCCCCTACTGTATTGCACGTGTCAGTCAACAGAAGCTAAGACCTTCCAGAGAGACTACCTGCTGTTCTGTCCCCACGGGGAAGCAGTACAGCCAGAAGCCTCCCCCGTTCCATCTCTAGGCTCTCTCTCAGGCCCCTCATACTTGTGATGTGTCTCAGGGGTAGAATGAAGAGATTCCTCTGAGTGAACACATACGTGAGAGGCCACAGATGCTGAGGAAGGGCGCCTTGCCTAGTGATATCCTAGCGTAAGTGGAAAAGAGGTACCTGCCTGCTGTCCCAGTGTGTCGAACGTGTTCACATCAGGGGTTGCCTACTGTGAAGTTATTCCCTGGGTGCCCTGGATTTTGTGGCCAAAGACGCAAGGGGCCGTTGTCTGTCCATGGGTAAAATGGAGGGCTCTGCGGAACTGGCCGGTTAGGCTGGACCTCTCCTATTGGCTGAGTGTTTGTGACTCGTCCCCGTCCGAAGTTCCGCCCAGCCTTCCGGTGGCTGTCGCCATGGTGATTGGGAAAGAAGCCTTAGGCCCCACACTCAGCCCTCACCTGGCCTACCTGGCCTCTTTCCCCTCATCTAGACCGCTGTGTGGATGAAAGAAAGGATGTCGGCCAGTGAGCACGTGTCCTGATTTCCTTGGAAGGATTAGGTTCCTTGCCTGGGCAGAAGACAGCCAAGGTCAGCCTGAGCCTAGACACCTAGTGACCTGTGACACTGCAGCCAGTGATAGATGTTGATGTCCACGCTCAGGTATCCGCAGGTGGCGGATTCAGTGTGGTGGGAAGAGAAGTGGAAGTAGAGATGACACACTCACGAGGGCACAGGCCAAAGGTCAGGGAAAATAGCTGAGGTCGTGGAGCTCTAGCGGAGCCAGTCTAGGGCCCAGGCCTCCCTGCTGTACGAGGCAAAGAGGTGATCCATATGCCGCCATCCGTAGATTCTGGACGGCTGGGGCCCTGGATGCCCGGATTTCGGCCTCGTCTACCGAGAAGTGACGCACATGCAGTGTGCCACCGGAGGCTGTGGAGCAGCAGAGGGCAAAATCTTGAAAATGGGGGCTTCAGTTGACTTGGCCTGTGCTCTCCTTTGGCTGAGTGACATCGTGTGTTTCCTAGCAGGTGAAGACATTCGTGGAGAGAGGCGGTTTCCATGCGTGCAGGCAAAGTGTGTGCTGAGATGATGAGTTGCAGGGGAGACCAGGGTGGACTCTCCAGACCCAGAATAGGCCTCTGGCAGGTATGTGTCAATGTTTTCTGCCCATGGCACTCAGCCGGTTATTTGCATAGAACGTTAGGAGCGGAATTAGAAGTCTCCGGAGAGGCTGCCACTTGTCAGCGAGCTTCACCTGGCCAGGTCCCACGGTGATGTCAAGCTTCACCTGGCCAGGTCCGCCCGTGATGTAGCTCCCCAATCAATCACTACTCTCTAGACCTTCCAGGTAGACTCCCAGAACTTCTCTCCCCATGGGCAAGCAGTAGAGCCAGAGGCCTTCCCCCTTTGCTCTTTCGTCTCTAGGCCCTCTGTCAGGCACTCCAAGGTGTGAAGTGACAAGGGGGAGAAGGAAGAGATTTCAGAGAACAAAGACAAGCAGAGAGAGACAGAGAGAGGCAAGAGATGCTGAGTGGGGATGCCTTGCCTACTGATATCCTGAGGAAAGTGGGAAAGAGGTACCTGGCGTGCTCTGCCAATGCCCTGAAGCAGTCCGCACCAGGGGCTCCCTTGTGCCTGCGTAGCCTTTCCCGGGGCGTGTTCAAATCCTGTGGCCACTAGGGGTCATAGGTCACAATGGAGGGCCCTGTGTCATCTGCCTGGCGGGCCGGATCTCTGCCATTGGCTCAGTCTTGTCAGCAGGCCCATCCCAAGCTCCGCCCACTCTTGCGGTGGGGGGACTGTCTCTATGGTGATGGCAAAGAAGCCTCAGCCCCGCCCACCTGGCCTTCACTTCACCTACCCGGCCCTCTGACCCTCACTCAGACCTCTGTGTTGATAAAAATCAATGTCCGCCAGTGCCCAGGTGTCAGCATCTGGGATAAAGGATTCGGGACCTTGCCTGGGGCAGAAGGCAGCCTAGGTCAGCGGGTAGCTGGAAGTCTAGTGACTTGTGACACTGCTGCCAGTGACAAATGGTGACTCCCACACTCACATATCCCCTGGTGGCAGAATGCTAGTGATGGGTGGAGAAAGATCGCTCCGGAGCACACGTTTAATGGGGCACCAGCCAAAGCAAAGGCCAGGGCCAGTAGTGGACGTCGTGGAGCTGAATGGCGAGCCAGTGAAGGGCCTAAGGATGTGGCGAACAGGTCATCCGTGTCCCCACGTCCATCAACCATTGCACTGCTGGGGCCCAGGCTGCCAGGATTTCGGCCTTGCCTTCGGAGCCCGGCCACATAGGCAGCCTTGCACCGCAGGCGGGGACATGTAGACAGCCAAAATTTGGGAACTGGCAGTGTTTCCTCGATTTCCCTGGCATCGGCCTCTTTGAGCGGCTTGCTTTTTTTCCTGGTAGGATAGGGCCCTGACGGAGAAAGGCAGGATTACGTGTGCAGGAAAGGTGTGTGTTGAGAGGGTGACGACGTTGAGACCACGTTGGGATCTTTAGTCCCAGGAAAGGCCCCTGGCGGGTGTGGGTCAATGTTCTCTACCCATCCCCCTTGGCGGGGGGAGGTTTTCACCATACAAAGCAGCAGCGCAATTATTCGTCGCCGGAGAGGTTGCATCTGCCCACAAGCTCCCCCTGGCCAGGGTCCGCCCCTACTGTATTGCGCGTGTCAGTCAACAGAAGCTAAGACCTTCCAGAGAGACTACCTGCTATTCTGTCCCCACGGGGAAGCAGTACAGCCAGAAGCCTCCCCCGTTCCATCTCTAGGCTCTCTCTCAGGCCCCTCATACTTGTGATGTGTCTCAGGGGTAGAATGAAGAGATTCCTCTGAGTGAACACATACGTGAGAGGCCACAGATGCTGAGGAAGGGCGCCTTGCCTAGTGATATGCTAGCGTAAGTGGAAAAGAGGTACCTGCCTGCTGTCCCAGTGTGTCGAACGTGTTCACATCAGGGGTTGCCTACTGTGAAGTTATTCCCTGGGTGCCCTGGATTTTGTGGCCAAAGACGCAAGGGGCCGTTGTCTGTCCATGGGTAAAATGGAGGGCTCTGCGGAACTGGCCGGTTAGGCTGGACCTCTCCTATTGGCTGAGTGTTTGTGACTCGTCCCCGTCCGAAGTTCCGCCCAGCCTTCCGGTGGCTGTCGCCATGGTGATTGGGAAAGAAGCCTTAGGCCCCACACTCAGCCCTCACCTGGCCTACCTGGCCTCTTTCCCCTCATCTAGACCGCTGTGTGGATGAAAGAAAGGATGTCGGCCAGTGAGCACGTGTCCTCATTTCCTTGGAAGGATTAGGTTCCTTGCCTGGGCAGAAGACAGCCAAGGTCAGCCTGAGCCTAGACACCTAGTGACCTGTGACACTGCAGCCAGTGATAGATGTTGATGTCCACGCTCAGGTATCCGCAGGTGGCGGATTCAGTGTGGTGGGAAGAGAAGTGGAAGTAGAGATGACACACTCACGAGGGCACAGGCCAAAGGTCAGGGAAAATAGCTGAGGTCGTGGAGCTCTAGCGGAGCCAGTCTAGGGCCCAGGCCTCCCTGCTGTACGAGGCAAAGAGGTGATCCATATGCCGCCATCCGTAGATTCTGGACGGCTGGGGCCCTGGATGCCCGGATTTCGGCCTCGTCTACCGAGAAGTGACGCACATGCAGTGTGCCACCGGAGGCTGTGGAGCAGCAGAGGGCAAAATCTTGAAAATGGGGGCTTCAGTTGACTTGGCCTGTGCTCTCCTTTGGCTGAGTGACATCGTGTGTTTCCTAGCAGGTGAAGACATTCGTGGAGAGAGGCGGTTTCCATGCGTGCAGGCAAAGTGTGTGCTGAGATGATGAGTTGCAGGGGAGACCAGGGTGGGCTCTCCAGACCCAGAATAGGCCTCTGGCAGGTATGTGTCAATGTTTTCTGCCCATGGCACTCAGCCGGTTATTTGCATAGAATGTTAGGAGCGGAATTAGTAGTCTCCGGAGAGGCTGCCACTTGTCAGCGAGCTTCACCTGGCCAGGTCCCACGGTGATGTCAAGCTTCACCTGGCCAGGTCCGCCCGTGATGTAGCTCCCCAATCAATCACTGCTCCTAGACCTTCCAGATAGACTCCCAGAACTTCTCTCCCCATGGGCAAGCAGTAGAGCCAGAGGCCTTCCCCCTTTGCTCTTTGGTCTCTAGGCCCTCTGTCAGGCACTCCAAGGTGTGAAGTGACAAGGGGGAGAAGGAAGAGATTTCAGAGACCGAAGACAAGCAGAGAGAGACAGAGAGAGGCAAGAGATGCTGAGTGGGGATGCCTTGCCTACTGATATCCTCAGGAAAGTGGGAAAGAGGTACCTGGCGTGCTCTGCCAATGCCCTGAAGCAGTCCGCACCAGGGGCTCCCTTGTGCCTGCGTAGCCTTTCCCGGGGTGTGCTCAAATCCTGTGGCCACTAGGGGTCATAGGTCACAATGGAGGGCCCTGTGTCATCTGCCTGGCGGGCCGGATCTCTGCCATTGGCTCAGTCTTGTCAGCAGGCCCATCCCAAGCTCCGCCCACTCTTGCGGTGGGGGGACTGTCTCTATGGTGATGGCAAAGAAGCCTTAGCCCCGCCCACCTGGCCTTGACTTCACCTACCTGGCCCTCTGACCCTCACTCAGACCTCTGTGTTGATAAAAATCAATGTCCGCCAGTGCCCAGGTGTCAGCATCTGGGATAAAGGATTCGGGACCTTGCCTGGGGCAGAAGGCAGCCTAGGTCAGCGGGTAGCTGGAAGTCTAGTGACTTGTGACACTGCTGCCAGTGACAAATGGTGACTCCCACACTCACATATCCCCTGGTGGCAGAATGCTAGTGATGGGTGGAGAAAGATCGCTCCGGAGCACACGTTTAATGGGGCACCAGCCAAAGCAAAGGCCAGGGCCAGTAGTGGACGTCGTGGAGCTGAATGGCGAGCCCGTCAAGGGCCCAAGGATCCCTCCTGTATGTGGCGAACAGGTCATCCGTGTCCCCACGTCCATCAACCATTGCACTGCTGGGGCCCAGGCTGCCAGGATTTCGGCCTTGCCTTCGGAGCCCGGCCACATAGGCAGCCTTGCACCGGAGGCGGGGACGTGTAGACAGCAAAAATTTGGAAACTGGCAGTGTTTCCTCGATTTCCCTGGCATCGGCCTCTTTGAGCGGCTTGCTTTTTTTCCTGGTAGGATAGGGCCCTGACGGAGAAAGGCAGGATTACGTGTGCAGGAAAGGTGTGTGTTGAGAGGGTGACGACGTTGAGACCACGTTGGGATCTTTAGTCCCAGGAAAGGCCCCTGGCGGGTGTGGGTCAATGTCCTCTACCCATCCCCCTTGGCGGGGGGAGGTTTTCACCATACAAAGCAGCAGCGCAATTATTCGTCGCCGGAGAGGTTGCATCTGCCCACAAGCTCCCCCTGGCCAGGGTCCGCCCCTACTGTATTGCACGTGTCAGTCAACAGAAGCTAAGACCTTCCAGAGAGACTACCTGCTGTTCTGTCCCCACGGGGAAGCAGTACAGCCAGAAGCCTCCCCCGTTCCATCTCTAGGCTCTCTCTCAGGCCCCTCATACTTGTGATGTGTCTCAGGGGTAGAATGAAGAGATTCCTCTGAGTGAACACATACGTGAGAGGCCACAGATGCTGAGGAAGGGCGCCTTGCCTAGTGATATCCTAGCGTAAGTGGAAAAGAGGTACCTGCCTGCTGTCCCAGTGTGTCGAACGTGTTCACATCAGGGGTTGCCTACTGTGAAGTTATTCCCTGGGTGCCCTGGATTTTGTGGCCAAAGACGCAAGGGGCCGTTGTCTGTCCATGGGTAAAATGGAGGGCTCTGCGGAACTGGCCGGTTAGGCTGGACCTCTCCTATTGGCTGAGTGTTTGTGACTCGTCCCCGTCCGAAGTTCCGCCCAGCCTTCCGGTGGCTGTCGCCATGGTGATTGGGAAAGAAGCCTTAGGCCCCACACTCAGCCCTCACCTGGCCTACCTGGCCTCTTTCCCCTCATCTAGACCGCTGTGTGGATGAAAGAAAGGATGTCGGCCAGTGAGCACGTGTCCTGATTTCCTTGGAAGGATTAGGTTCCTTGCCTGGGCAGAAGACAGCCAAGGTCAGCCTGAGCCTAGACACCTAGTGACCTGTGACACTGCAGCCAGTGATAGATGTTGATGTCCACGCTCAGGTATCCGCAGGTGGCGGATTCAGTGTGGTGGGAAGAGAAGTGGAAGTAGAGATGACACACTCACGAGGGCACAGGCCAAAGGTCAGGGAAAATAGCTGAGGTCCTGGAGCTCTAGCGGAGCCAGTCTAGGGCCCAGGCCTCCCTGCTGTACGAGGCAAAGAGGTGATCCATATGCCGCCATCCGTAGATTCTGGACGGCTGGGGCCCTGGATGCCCGGATTTCGGCCTCGTCTACCGAGAAGTGACGCACATGCAGTGTGCCACCGGAGGCTGTGGAGCAGCAGAGGGCAAAATCTTGAAAATGGGGGCTTCAGTTGACTTGGCCTGTGCTCTCCTTTGGCTGAGTGACATCGTGTGTTTCCTAGCAGGTGAAGACATTCGTGGAGAGAGGCGGTTTCCATGCGTGCAGGCAAAGTGTGTGCTGAGATGATGAGTTGCAGGGGAGACCAGGGTGGACTCTCCAGACCCAGAATAGGCCTCTGGCAGGTATGTGTCAATGTTTTCTGCCCATGGCACTCAGCCGGTTATTTGCATAGAACGTTAGGAGCGGAATTAGAAGTCTCCGGAGAGGCTGCCACTTGTCAGCGAGCTTCACCTGGCCAGGTCCCACGGTGATGTCAAGCTTCACCTGGCCAGGTCCGCCCGTGATGTAGCTCCCCAATCAATCACTACTCTCTAGACCTTCCAGGTAGACTCCCAGAACTTCTCTCCCCATGGGCAAGCAGTAGAGCCAGAGGCCTTCCCCCTTTGCTCTTTCGTCTCTAGGCCCTCTGTCAGGCACTCCAAGGTGTGAAGTGACAAGGGGGAGAAGGAAGAGATTTCAGAGAACAAAGACAAGCAGAGAGAGACAGAGAGAGGCAAGAGATGCTGAGTGGGGATGCCTTGCCTACTGATATCCTGAGGAAAGTGGGAAAGAGGTACCTGGCGTGCTCTGCCAATGCCCTGAAGCAGTCCGCACCAGGGGCTCCCTTGTGCCTGCGTAGCCTTTCCCGGGGCGTGTTCAAATCCTGTGGCCACTAGGGGTCATAGGTCACAATGGAGGGCCCTGTGTCATCTGCCTGGCGGGCCGGATCTCTGCCATTGGCTCAGTCTTGTCAGCAGGCCCATCCCAAGCTCCGCCCACTCTTGCGGTGGGGGGACTGTCTCTATGGTGATGGCAAAGAAGCCTCAGCCCCGCCCACCTGGCCTTCACTTCACCTACCCGGCCCTCTGACCCTCACTCAGACCTCTGTGTTGATAAAAATCAATGTCCGCCAGTGCCCAGGTGTCAGCATCTGGGATAAAGGATTCGGGACCTTGCCTGGGGCAGAAGGCAGCCTAGGTCAGCGGGTAGCTGGAAGTCTAGTGACTTGTGACACTGCTGCCAGTGACAAATGGTGACTCCCACACTCACATATCCCCTGGTGGCAGAATGCTAGTGATGGGTGGAGAAAGATCGCTCCGGAGCACACGTTTAATGGGGCACCAGCCAAAGCAAAGGCCAGGGCCAGTAGTGGACGTCGTGGAGCTGAATGGCGAGCCAGTGAAGGGCCTAAGGATGTGGCGAACAGGTCATCCGTGTCCCCACGTCCATCAACCATTGCACTGCTGGGGCCCAGGCTGCCAGGATTTCGGCCTTGCCTTCGGAGCCCGGCCACATAGGCAGCCTTGCACCGCAGGCGGGGACATGTAGACAGCCAAAATTTGGGAACTGGCAGTGTTTCCTCGATTTCCCTGGCATCGGCCTCTTTGAGCGGCTTGCTTTTTTTCCTGGTAGGATAGGGCCCTGACGGAGAAAGGCAGGATTACGTGTGCAGGAAAGGTGTGTGTTGAGAGGGTGACGACGTTGAGACCACGTTGGGATCTTTAGTCCCAGGAAAGGCCCCTGGCGGGTGTGGGTCAATGTTCTCTACCCATCCCCCTTGGCGGGGGGAGGTTTTCACCATACAAAGCAGCAGCGCAATTATTCGTCGCCGGAGAGGTTGCATCTGCCCACAAGCTCCCCCTGGCCAGGGTCCGCCCCTACTGTATTGCGCGTGTCAGTCAACAGAAGCTAAGACCTTCCAGAGAGACTACCTGCTATTCTGTCCCCACGGGGAAGCAGTACAGCCAGAAGCCTCCCCCGTTCCATCTCTAGGCTCTCTCTCAGGCCCCTCATACTTGTGATGTGTCTCAGGGGTAGAATGAAGAGATTCCTCTGAGTGAACACATACGTGAGAGGCCACAGATGCTGAGGAAGGGCGCCTTGCCTAGTGATATGCTAGCGTAAGTGGAAAAGAGGTACCTGCCTGCTGTCCCAGTGTGTCGAACGTGTTCACATCAGGGGTTGCCTACTGTGAAGTTATTCCCTGGGTGCCCTGGATTTTGTGGCCAAAGACGCAAGGGGCCGTTGTCTGTCCATGGGTAAAATGGAGGGCTCTGCGGAACTGGCCGGTTAGGCTGGACCTCTCCTATTGGCTGAGTGTTTGTGACTCGTCCCCGTCCGAAGTTCCGCCCAGCCTTCCGGTGGCTGTCGCCATGGTGATTGGGAAAGAAGCCTTAGGCCCCACACTCAGCCCTCACCTGGCCTACCTGGCCTCTTTCCCCTCATCTAGACCGCTGTGTGGATGAAAGAAAGGATGTCGGCCAGTGAGCACGTGTCCTCATTTCCTTGGAAGGATTAGGTTCCTTGCCTGGGCAGAAGACAGCCAAGGTCAGCCTGAGCCTAGACACCTAGTGACCTGTGACACTGCAGCCAGTGATAGATGTTGATGTCCACGCTCAGGTATCCGCAGGTGGCGGATTCAGTGTGGTGGGAAGAGAAGTGGAAGTAGAGATGACACACTCACGAGGGCACAGGCCAAAGGTCAGGGAAAATAGCTGAGGTCGTGGAGCTCTAGCGGAGCCAGTCTAGGGCCCAGGCCTCCCTGCTGTACGAGGCAAAGAGGTGATCCATATGCCGCCATCCGTAGATTCTGGACGGCTGGGGCCCTGGATGCCCGGATTTCGGCCTCGTCTACCGAGAAGTGACGCACATGCAGTGTGCCACCGGAGGCTGTGGAGCAGCAGAGGGCAAAATCTTGAAAATGGGGGCTTCAGTTGACTTGGCCTGTGCTCTCCTTTGGCTGAGTGACATCGTGTGTTTCCTAGCAGGTGAAGACATTCGTGGAGAGAGGCGGTTTCCATGCGTGCAGGCAAAGTGTGTGCTGAGATGATGAGTTGCAGGGGAGACCAGGGTGGGCTCTCCAGACCCAGAATAGGCCTCTGGCAGGTATGTGTCAATGTTTTCTGCCCATGGCACTCAGCCGGTTATTTGCATAGAATGTTAGGAGCGGAATTAGTAGTCTCCGGAGAGGCTGCCACTTGTCAGCGAGCTTCACCTGGCCAGGTCCCACGGTGATGTCAAGCTTCACCTGGCCAGGTCCGCCCGTGATGTAGCTCCCCAATCAATCACTGCTCCTAGACCTTCCAGATAGACTCCCAGAACTTCTCTCCCCATGGGCAAGCAGTAGAGCCAGAGGCCTTCCCCCTTTGCTCTTTGGTCTCTAGGCCCTCTGTCAGGCACTCCAAGGTGTGAAGTGACAAGGGGGAGAAGGAAGAGATTTCAGAGACCGAAGACAAGCAGAGAGAGACAGAGAGAGGCAAGAGATGCTGAGTGGGGATGCCTTGCCTACTGATATCCTCAGGAAAGTGGGAAAGAGGTACCTGGCGTGCTCTGCCAATGCCCTGAAGCAGTCCGCACCAGGGGCTCCCTTGTGCCTGCGTAGCCTTTCCCGGGGTGTGCTCAAATCCTGTGGCCACTAGGGGTCATAGGTCACAATGGAGGGCCCTGTGTCATCTGCCTGGCGGGCCGGATCTCTGCCATTGGCTCAGTCTTGTCAGCAGGCCCATCCCAAGCTCCGCCCACTCTTGCGGTGGGGGGACTGTCTCTATGGTGATGGCAAAGAAGCCTTAGCCCCGCCCACCTGGCCTTGACTTCACCTACCTGGCCCTCTGACCCTCACTCAGACCTCTGTGTTGATAAAAATCAATGTCCGCCAGTGCCCAGGTGTCAGCATCTGGGATAAAGGATTCGGGACCTTGCCTGGGGCAGAAGGCAGCCTAGGTCAGCGGGTAGCTGGAAGTCTAGTGACTTGTGACACTGCTGCCAGTGACAAATGGTGACTCCCACACTCACATATCCCCTGGTGGCAGAATGCTAGTGATGGGTGGAGAAAGATCGCTCCGGAGCACACGTTTAATGGGGCACCAGCCAAAGCAAAGGCCAGGGCCAGTAGTGGACGTCGTGGAGCTGAATGGCGAGCCCGTCAAGGGCCCAAGGATCCCTCCTGTATGTGGCGAACAGGTCATCCGTGTCCCCACGTCCATCAACCATTGCACTGCTGGGGCCCAGGCTGCCAGGATTTCGGCCTTGCCTTCGGAGCCCGGCCACATAGGCAGCCTTGCACCGGAGGCGGGGACGTGTAGACAGCAAAAATTTGGAAACTGGCAGTGTTTCCTCGATTTCCCTGGCATCGGCCTCTTTGAGCGGCTTGCTTTTTTTCCTGGTAGGATAGGGCCCTGACGGAGAAAGGCAGGATTACGTGTGCAGGAAAGGTGTGTGTTGAGAGGGTGACGACGTTGAGACCACGTTGGGATCTTTAGTCCCAGGAAAGGCCCCTGGCGGGTGTGGGTCAATGTCCTCTACCCATCCCCCTTGGCGGGGGGAGGTTTTCACCATACAAAGCAGCAGCGCAATTATTCGTCGCCGGAGAGGTTGCATCTGCCCACAAGCTCCACCTGGCCAGGGTCCGCCCCTACTGTATTGCGCGTGTCAGTCAACAGAAGCTAAGACCTTCCAGAGAGACTACCTGCTGTTCTGTCCCCACGGGGAAGCAGTACAGCCAGAAGCCTCCCCCGTTCCATCTCTAGGCTCTCTCTCAGGCCCCTCATACTTGTGATGTGTCTCAGGGGTAGAATGAAGAGATTCCTCTGAGTGAACACATACGTGAGAGGCCACAGATGCTGAGGAAGGGCGCCTTGCCTAGTGATATCCTAGCGTAAGTGGAAAAGAGGTACCTGCCTGCTGTCCCAGTGTGTCGAACGTGTTCACATCAGGGGTTGCCTACTGTGAAGTTATTCCCTGGGTGCCCTGGATTTTGTGGCCAAAGACGCAAGGGGCCGTTGTCTGTCCATGGGTAAAATGGAGGGCTCTGCGGAACTGGCCGGTTAGGCTGGACCTCTCCTATTGGCTGAGTGTTTGTGACTCGTCCCCGTCCGAAGTTCCGCCCAGCCTTCCGGTGGCTGTCGCCATGGTGATTGGGAAAGAAGCCTTAGGCCCCACACTCAGCCCTCACCTGGCCTACCTGGCCTCTTTCCCCTCATCTAGACCGCTGTGTGGATGAAAGAAAGGATGTCGGCCAGTGAGCACGTGTCCTGATTTCCTTGGAAGGATTAGGTTCCTTGCCTGGGCAGAAGACAGCCAAGGTCAGCCTGAGCCTAGACACCTAGTGACCTGTGACACTGCAGCCAGTGATAGATGTTGATGTCCACGCTCAGGTATCCGCAGGTGGCGGATTCAGTGTGGTGGGAAGAGAAGTGGAAGTAGAGATGACACACTCACGAGGGCACAGGCCAAAGGTCAGGGAAAATAGCTGAGGTCCTGGAGCTCTAGCGGAGCCAGTCTAGGGCCCAGGCCTCCCTGCTGTACGAGGCAAAGAGGTGATCCATATGCCGCCATCCGTAGATTCTGGACGGCTGGGGCCCTGGATGCCCGGATTTCGGCCTCGTCTACCGAGAAGTGACGCACATGCAGTGTGCCACCGGAGGCTGTGGAGCAGCAGAGGGCAAAATCTTGAAAATGGGGGCTTCAGTTGACTTGGCCTGTGCTCTCCTTTGGCTGAGTGACATCGTGTGTTTCCTAGCAGGTGAAGACATTCGTGGAGAGAGGCGGTTTCCATGCGTGCAGGCAAAGTGTGTGCTGAGATGATGAGTTGCAGGGGAGACCAGGGTGGACTCTCCAGACCCAGAATAGGCCTCTGGCAGGTATGTGTCAATGTTTTCTGCCCATGGCACTCAGCCGGTTATTTGCATAGAACGTTAGGAGCGGAATTAGAAGTCTCCGGAGAGGCTGCCACTTGTCAGCGAGCTTCACCTGGCCAGGTCCCACGGTGATGTCAAGCTTCACCTGGCCAGGTCCGCCCGTGATGTAGCTCCCCAATCAATCACTACTCTCTAGACCTTCCAGGTAGACTCCCAGAACTTCTCTCCCCATGGGCAAGCAGTAGAGCCAGAGGCCTTCCCCCTTTGCTCTTTCGTCTCTAGGCCCTCTGTCAGGCACTCCAAGGTGTGAAGTGACAAGGGGGAGAAGGAAGAGATTTCAGAGAACAAAGACAAGCAGAGAGAGACAGAGAGAGGCAAGAGATGCTGAGTGGGGATGCCTTGCCTACTGATATCCTGAGGAAAGTGGGAAAGAGGTACCTGGCGTGCTCTGCCAATGCCCTGAAGCAGTCCGCACCAGGGGCTCCCTTGTGCCTGCGTAGCCTTTCCCGGGGCGTGTTCAAATCCTGTGGCCACTAGGGGTCATAGGTCACAATGGAGGGCCCTGTGTCATCTGCCTGGCGGGCCGGATCTCTGCCATTGGCTCAGTCTTGTCAGCAGGCCCATCCCAAGCTCCGCCCACTCTTGCGGTGGGGGGACTGTCTCTATGGTGATGGCAAAGAAGCCTCAGCCCCGCCCACCTGGCCTTCACTTCACCTACCCGGCCCTCTGACCCTCACTCAGACCTCTGTGTTGATAAAAATCAATGTCCGCCAGTGCCCAGGTGTCAGCATCTGGGATAAAGGATTCGGGACCTTGCCTGGGGCAGAAGGCAGCCTAGGTCAGCGGGTAGCTGGAAGTCTAGTGACTTGTGACACTGCTGCCAGTGACAAATGGTGACTCCCACACTCACATATCCCCTGGTGGCAGAATGCTAGTGATGGGTGGAGAAAGATCGCTCCGGAGCACACGTTTAATGGGGCACCAGCCAAAGCAAAGGCCAGGGCCAGTAGTGGACGTCGTGGAGCTGAATGGCGAGCCAGTGAAGGGCCTAAGGATGTGGCGAACAGGTCATCCGTGTCCCCACGTCCATCAACCATTGCACTGCTGGGGCCCAGGCTGCCAGGATTTCGGCCTTGCCTTCGGAGCCCGGCCACATAGGCAGCCTTGCACCGCAGGCGGGGACATGTAGACAGCCAAAATTTGGGAACTGGCAGTGTTTCCTCGATTTCCCTGGCATCGGCCTTTTTGAGCGGCTTGCTTTTTTTCCTGGTAGGATAGGGCCCTGACGGAAAAAGGCAGGATTACGTGTGCAGGAAAGGTGTGTGTTGAGTGGGTGACGACGTTGAGACCACGTTGGGATCTTTAGTCCCAGGAAAGGCCCCTGGCGGGTGTGGGTCAATGTCCTCTACCCATCCCCCTTGGCGGGGGGAGGTTTTCACCATACAAAGCAGCAGCGCAATTATTCGTCGCCGGAGAGGTTGCATCTGCCCACAAGCTCCCCCTGGCCAGGGTCCGCCCCTACTGTATTGCGCGTGTCAGTCAACAGAAGCTAAGACCTTCCAGAGAGACTACCTGCTGTTCTGTCCCCACGGGGAAGCAGTACAGCCAGAAGCCTCCCCCGTTCCATCTCTAGGCTCTCTCTCAGGCCCCTCATACTTGTGATGTGTCTCAGGGGTAGAATGAAGAGATTCCTCTGAGTGAACACATACGTGAGAGGCCACAGATGCTGAGGAAGGGCGCCTTGCCTAGTGATATCCTAGCGTAAGTGGAAAAGAGGTACCTGCCTGCTGTCCCAGTGTGTCGAACGTGTTCACATCAGGGGTTGCCTACTGTGAAGTTATTCCCTGGGTGCCCTGGATTTTGTGGCCAAAGACGCAAGGGGCCGTTGTCTGTCCATGGGTAAAATGGAGGGCTCTGCGGAACTGGCCGGTTAGGCTGGACCTCTCCTATTGGCTGAGTGTTTGTGACTCGTCCCCGTCCGAAGTTCCGCCCAGCCTTCCGGTGGCTGTCGCCATGGTGATTGGGAAAGAAGCCTTAGGCCCCACACTCAGCCCTCACCTGGCCTACCTGGCCTCTTTCCCCTCATCTAGACCGCTGTGTGGATGAAAGAAAGGATGTCGGCCAGTGAGCACGTGTCCTGATTTCCTTGGAAGGATTAGGTTCCTTGCCTGGGCAGAAGACAGCCAAGGTCAGCCTGAGCCTAGACACCTAGTGACCTGTGACACTGCAGCCAGTGATAGATGTTGATGTCCACGCTCAGGTATCCGCAGGTGGCGGATTCAGTGTGGTGGGAAGAGAAGTGGAAGTAGAGATGACACACTCACGAGGGCACAGGCCAAAGGTCAGGGAAAATAGCTGAGGTCCTGGAGCTCTAGCGGAGCCAGTCTAGGGCCCAGGCCTCCCTGCTGTACGAGGCAAAGAGGTGATCCATATGCCGCCATCCGTAGATTCTGGACGGCTGGGGCCCTGGATGCCCGGATTTCGGCCTCGTCTACCGAGAAGTGACGCACATGCAGTGTGCCACCGGAGGCTGTGGAGCAGCAGAGGGCAAAATCTTGAAAATGGGGGCTTCAGTTGACTTGGCCTGTGCTCTCCTTTGGCTGAGTGACATCGTGTGTTTCCTAGCAGGTGAAGACATTCGTGGAGAGAGGCGGTTTCCATGCGTGCAGGCAAAGTGTGTGCTGAGATGATGAGTTGCAGGGGAGACCAGGGTGGACTCTCCAGACCCAGAATAGGCCTCTGGCAGGTATGTGTCAATGTTTTCTGCCCATGGCACTCAGCCGGTTATTTGCATAGAACGTTAGGAGCGGAATTAGAAGTCTCCGGAGAGGCTGCCACTTGTCAGCGAGCTTCACCTGGCCAGGTCCCACGGTGATGTCAAGCTTCACCTGGCCAGGTCCGCCCGTGATGTAGCTCCCCAATCAATCACTACTCTCTAGACCTTCCAGGTAGACTCCCAGAACTTCTCTCCCCATGGGCAAGCAGTAGAGCCAGAGGCCTTCCCCCTTTGTTCTTTCGTCTCTAGGCCCTCTGTCAGGCACTCCAAGGTGTGAAGTGACAAGGGGGAGAAGGAAGAGATTTCAGAGAACAAAGACAAGCAGAGAGAGACAGAGAGAGGCAAGAGATGCTGAGTGGGGATGCCTTGCCTACTGATATCCTGAGGAAAGTGGGAAAGAGGTACCTGGCGTGCTCTGCCAATGCCCTGAAGCAGTCCGCACCAGGGGCTTCCTTGTGCCTGCGTAGCCTTTCCCGGGGCGTGTTCAAATCCTGTGGCCACTAGCGGTCATAGGTCACAATGGAGGGCCCTGTGTCATCTGCCTGGCGGGCCGGATCTCTGCCATTGGCTCAGTCTTGTCAGCAGGCCCATCCCAAGCTCCGCCCACTCTTGCGGTGGGGGGACTGTCTCTATGGTGATGGCAAAGAAGCCTCAGCCCCGCCCACCTGGCCTTCACTTCACCTACCCGGCCCTCTGACCCTCACTCAGACCTCTGTGTTGATAAAAATCAATGTCCGCCAGTGCCCAGGTGTCAGCATCTGGGATAAAGGATTCGGGACCTTGCCTGGGGCAGAAGGCAGCCTAGGTCAGCGGGTAGCTGGAAGTCTAGTGACTTGTGACACTGCTGCCAGTGACAAATGGTGACTCCCACACTCACATATCCCCTGGTGGCAGAATGCTAGTGATGGGTGGAGAAAGATCGCTCCGGAGCACACGTTTAATGGGGCACCAGCCAAAGCAAAGGCCAGGGCCAGTAGTGGACGTCGTGGAGCTGAATGGCGAGCCAGTGAAGGGCCTAAGGATGTGGCGAACAGGTCATCCGTGTCCCCACGTCCATCAACCATTGCACTGCTGGGGCCCAGGCTGCCAGGATTTCGGCCTTGCCTTCGGAGCCCGGCCACATAGGCAGCCTTGCACCGGAGGCGGGGACATGTAGACAGCCAAAATTTGGGAACTGGCAGTGTTTCCTCGATTTCCCTGGCATCGGCCTTTTTGAGCGGCTTGCTTTTTTTCCTGGTAGGATAGGGCCCTGACGGAAAAAGGCAGGATTACGTGTGCAGGAAAGGTGTGTGTTGAGTGGGTGACGACGTTGAGACCACGTTGGGATCTTTAGTCCCAGGAAAGGCCCCTGGCGGGTGTGGGTCAATGTCCTCTACCCATCCCCCTTGGCGGGGGGAGGTTTTCACCATACAAAGCAGCAGCGCAATTATTCGTCGCCGGAGAGGTTGCATCTGCCCACAAGCTCCCCCTGGCCAGGGTCCGCCCCTACTGTATTGCGCGTGTCAGTCAACAGAAGCTAAGACCTTCCAGAGAGACTACCTGCTGTTCTGTCCCCACGGGGAAGCAGTACAGCCAGAAGCCTCCCCCGTTCCATCTCTAGGCTCTCTCTCAGGCCCCTCATACTTGTGATGTGTCTCAGGGGTAGAATGAAGAGATTCCTCTGAGTGAACACATACGTGAGAGGCCACAGATGCTGAGGAAGGGCGCCTTGCCTAGTGATATCCTAGCGTAAGTGGAAAAGAGGTACCTGCCTGCTGTCCCAGTGTGTCGAACGTGTTCACATCAGGGGTTGCCTACTGTGAAGTTATTCCCTGGGTGCCCTGGATTTTGTGGCCAAAGACGCAAGGGGCCGTTGTCTGTCCATGGGTAAAATGGAGGGCTCTGCGGAACTGGCCGGTTAGGCTGGACCTCTCCTATTGGCTGAGTGTTTGTGACTCGTCCCCGTCCGAAGTTCCGCCCAGCCTTCCGGTGGCTGTCGCCATGGTGATTGGGAAAGAAGCCTTAGGCCCCACACTCAGCCCTCACCTGGCCTACCTGGCCTCTTTCCCCTCATCTAGACCGCTGTGTGGATGAAAGAAAGGATGTCGGCCAGTGAGCACGTGTCCTGATTTCCTTGGAAGGATTAGGTTCCTTGCCTGGGCAGAAGACAGCCAAGGTCAGCCTGAGCCTAGACACCTAGTGACCTGTGACACTGCAGCCAGTGATAGATGTTGATGTCCACGCTCAGGTATCCGCAGGTGGCGGATTCAGTGTGGTGGGAAGAGAAGTGGAAGTAGAGATGACACACTCACGAGGGCACAGGCCAAAGGTCAGGGAAAATAGCTGAGGTCCTGGAGCTCTAGCGGAGCCAGTCTAGGGCCCAGGCCTCCCTGCTGTACGAGGCAAAGAGGTGATCCATATGCCGCCATCCGTAGATTCTGGACGGCTGGGGCCCTGGATGCCCGGATTTCGGCCTCGTCTACCGAGAAGTGACGCACATGCAGTGTGCCACCGGAGGCTGTGGAGCAGCAGAGGGCAAAATCTTGAAAATGGGGGCTTCAGTTGACTTGGCCTGTGCTCTCCTTTGGCTGAGTGACATCGTGTGTTTCCTAGCAGGTGAAGACATTCGTGGAGAGAGGCGGTTTCCATGCGTGCAGGCAAAGTGTGTGCTGAGATGATGAGTTGCAGGGGAGACCAGGGTGGACTCTCCAGACCCAGAATAGGCCTCTGGCAGGTATGTGTCAATGTTTTCTGCCCATGGCACTCAGCCGGTTATTTGCATAGAACGTTAGGAGCGGAATTAGAAGTCTCCGGAGAGGCTGCCACTTGTCAGCGAGCTTCACCTGGCCAGGTCCCACGGTGATGTCAAGCTTCACCTGGCCAGGTCCGCCCGTGATGTAGCTCCCCAATCAATCACTACTCTCTAGACCTTCCAGGTAGACTCCCAGAACTTCTCTCCCCATGGGCAAGCAGTAGAGCCAGAGGCCTTCCCCCTTTGCTCTTTCGTCTCTAGGCCCTCTGTCAGGCACTCCAAGGTGTGAAGTGACAAGGGGGAGAAGGAAGAGATTTCAGAGAACAAAGACAAGCAGAGAGAGACAGAGAGAGGCAAGAGATGCTGAGTGGGGATGCCTTGCCTACTGATATCCTGAGGAAAGTGGGAAAGAGGTACCTGGCGTGCTCTGCCAATGCCCTGAAGCAGTCCGCACCAGGGGCTCCCTTGTGCCTGCGTAGCCTTTCCCGGGGCGTGTTCAAATCCTGTGGCCACTAGGGGTCATAGGTCACAATGGAGGGCCCTGTGTCATCTGCCTGGCGGGCCGGATCTCTGCCATTGGCTCAGTCTTGTCAGCAGGCCCATCCCAAGCTCCGCCCACTCTTGCGGTGGGGGGACTGTCTCTATGGTGATGGCAAAGAAGCCTCAGCCCCGCCCACCTGGCCTTCACTTCACCTACCCGGCCCTCTGACCCTCACTCAGACCTCTGTGTTGATAAAAATCAATGTCCGCCAGTGCCCAGGTGTCAGCATCTGGGATAAAGGATTCGGGACCTTGCCTGGGGCAGAAGGCAGCCTAGGTCAGCGGGTAGCTGGAAGTCTAGTGACTTGTGACACTGCTGCCAGTGACAAATGGTGACTCCCACACTCACATATCCCCTGGTGGCAGAATGCTAGTGATGGGTGGAGAAAGATCGCTCCGGAGCACACGTTTAATGGGGCACCAGCCAAAGCAAAGGCCAGGGCCAGTAGTGGACGTCGTGGAGCTGAATGGCGAGCCAGTGAAGGGCCCAAGGATCCCTCCTGTATGTGGCGAACAGGTCATCCGTGTCCCCACGTCCATCAACCATTGCACTGCTGGGGCCCAGGCTGCCAGGATTTCGGCCTTGCCTTCGGAGCCCGGCCACATAGGCAGCCTTGCACCGGAGGCGGGGACGTGTAGACAGCAAAAATTTGGAAACTGGCAGTGTTTCCTCGATTTCCCTGGCATCGGCCTCTTTGAGCGGCTTGCTTTTTTTCCTGGTAGGATAGGGCCCTGACGGAGAAAGGCAGGATTACGTGTGCAGGAAAGGTGTTTGTTGAGAGGGTGATGACGTTGAGACCACGTTGGGATCTTTAGTCCCAGGAAAGGCCCCTGGCGGGTGTGGGTCAATGTTCTCTACCCATCCCCTTTGGCGGGGGGAGGTTTTCACCATACAAAGCAGCAGCGCAATTATTCGTCGCCGGAGAGGTTGCATCTGCCCACAAGCTCCCCCTGGCCAGGGTCCGCCCCTACTGTATTGCGCGTGTCAGTCAACAGAAGCTAAGACCTTCCAGAGAGACTACCTGCTATTCTGTCCCCACGGGGAAGCAGTACAGCCAGAAGCCTCCCCCGTTCCATCTCTAGGCTCTCTCTCAGGCCCCTCATACTTGTGATGTGTCTCAGGGGTAGAATGAAGAGATTCCTCTGAGTGAACACATACGTGAGAGGCCACAGATGCTGAGGAAGGGCGCCTTGCCTAGTGATATCCTAGCGCAAGTGGAAAAGAGGTACCTGCCTGCTGTCCCAGTGTGTCGAACGTGTTCACATCAGGGGTTGCCTACTGTGAAGTTATTCCCTGGGTGCCCTGGATTTTGTGGCCAAAGACGCAAGGGGGCGTTGTCTGTCCATGGGTAAAATGGAGGGCTCTGCGGAACTGGCCGGTTAGGCTGGACCTCTCCTATTGGCTGAGTGTTTGTGACTCGTCCCCGTCAGAAGTTCCGCCCAGCCTTCCGGTGGCTGTCACCATGGTGATTGGGAAAGAAGCCTTAGGCCCCACACTCAGCCCTCACCTGGCCTACCTGGCCTCTTTCCCCTCATCTAGACCGCTGTGTGGATGAAAGAAAGGATGTCGGCCAGTGAGCACGTGTCCTGATTTCCTTGGAAGGATTAGGTTCCTTGCCTGGGCAGAAGACAGCCAAGGTCAGCCTGAGCCTAGACACCTAGTGACCTGTGACACTGCAGCCAGTGATAGATGTTGATGTCCACGCTCAGGTATCCGCAGGTGGCGGATTCAGTGTGGTGGGAAGAGAAGTGGAAGTAGAG
This sequence comes from Loxodonta africana, assembly GCF_030014295.1. Classification (NCBI taxonomy): domain Eukaryota; kingdom Metazoa; phylum Chordata; class Mammalia; order Proboscidea; family Elephantidae; genus Loxodonta; species Loxodonta africana. The sequence goes on from NW_026975074.1 coordinate 1,060,890, forward strand.
ATGACACACTCACGAGGGCACAGGCCAAAGGTCAGGGAAAATAGCTGAGGTCGTGGAGCTCTAGCGGAGCCAGTCTAGGGCCCAGGCCTCCCTGCTGTACGAGGCAAAGAGGTGATCCATATGCCGCCATCCGTAGATTCTGGACGGCTGGGGCCCTGGATGCCCGGATTTCGGCCTCGTCTACCGAGAAGTGACGCACATGCAGTGTGCCACCGGAGGCTGTGGAGCAGCAGAGGGCAAAATCTTGAAAATGGGGGCTTCAGTTGACTTGGCCTGTGCTCTCCTTTGGCTGAGTGACATCGTGTGTTTCCTAGCAGGTGAAGACATTCGTGGAGAGAGGCGGTTTCCATGCGTGCAGGCAAAGTGTGTGCTGAGATGATGAGTTGCAGGGGAGACCAGGGTGGACTCTCCAGACCCAGAATAGGCCTCTGGCAGGTATGTGTCAATGTTTTCTGCCCATGGCACTCAGCCGGTTATTTGCATAGAATGTTAGGAGCGGAATTAGTAGTCTCCGGAGAGGCTGCCACTTGTCAGCGAGCTTCACCTGGCCAGGTCCCACGGTGATGTCAAGCTTCACCTGGCCAGGTCCGCCCGTGATGTAGCTCCCCAATCAATCACTACTCTCTAGACCTTCCAGATAGACTCCCAGAACTTCTCTCCCCGTGGGCAAGCAGTAGAGCCAGAGGCCTTCCCCCTTTGCTCTTTGGTCTCTAGGCCCTCTGTCAGGCACTCCAAGGTGTGAAGTGACAAGGGGGAGAAGGAAGAGATTTCAGAGAACGAAGACAAGCAGAGAGAGACAGAGAGAGGCAAGAGATGCTGAGTGGGGATGCCTTGCCTACTGATATCCTGAGGAAAGTGGGAAAGAGGTACCTGGCGTGCTCTGCCAATGCCCTGAAGCAGTCCGCACCAGGGGCTCCCTTGTGCCTGCGTAGCCTTTCCCGGGGCGTGCTCAAATCCTGTGGCCACTAGGGGTCATAGGTCACAATGGAGGGCCCTGTGTCATCTGCCTGGCGGGCCGGATCTCTGCCATTGGCTCAGTCTTGTCAGCAGGCCCATCCCAAGCTCCGCCCACTCTTGCGGTGGGGGGACTGTCTCTATGGTGATGGCAAAGAAGCCTCAGCCCCGCCCACCTGGCCTTGACTTCACCTACCTGGCCCTCTGACCCTCACTCAGACCTCTGTGTTGATAAAAATCAATGTCCGCCAGTGCCCAGGTGTCAGCATCTGGGATAAAGGATTCGGGACCTTGCCTGGGGCAGAAGGCAGCCTAGGTCAGCGGGTAGCTGGAAGTCTAGTGACTTGTGACACTGCTGCCAGTGACAAATGGTGACTCCCACACTCACATATCCCCTGGTGGCAGAATGCTAGTGATGGGTGGAGAAACATGGCTCCGGAGCACACGTTTAATGGGGCACCAGCCAAAGCAAAGGCCAGGGCCAGTAGTGGACGTCGTGGAGCTGAATGGCGAGCCAGTGAAGGGCCCAAGGATCCCTCCTGTATGTGGCGAACAGGTCATCCGTGTCCCCACGTCCATCAAGCATTGGACTGCTGGGGCCCAGGCTGCCAGGATTTCGGCCTTGCCTTCGGAGCCCGGACACATAGGCAGCCTTGAACCGGAGGCGGGGATGTGTAGACAGCAAAAATTTGGAAACTGGCAGTGTTTCCTCGATTTCCCTGGCATCGGCCTCTTTGAGCGGCTTGCTTTTTTTCCTGGTAGGATAGGGCCCTGACGGAGAAAGGCAGGATTACGTGTGCAGGAAAGGTGTGTGTTGAGAGGGTGACGACGTTGAGACCACGTTGGGATCTTTAGTCCCAGGAAAGGCCCCTGGCGGGTGTGGGTCAATGTTCTCTACCCATCCCCCTTGGCGGGTGGAGGTTTCCACCATACAAAGCAGCAGCGCAATTATTCGTCGCCGGAGATGTTGCATCTGCCCACAAGCTCCCCCTGGCCAGGGTCCGCCCCTACTGTATTGTGCGTGTCAGTCAACAGAAGCTAAGACCTTCCAGAGAGACTACCTGCTATTCTGTCCCCACGGGGAAGCAGTACAGCCAGAAGCCTCCCCCGTTCCATCTCTAGGCTCTCTGTCAGGCCCCTCATACTTGTGATGTGTCTCAGGGGTAGAATGAAGAGATTCCTCTGAGTGAACACATACATGAGAGGCCACAGATGCTGAGGAAGGGCGCCTTGCCTAGTGATATCCTAGCGCAAGTGGAAAAGAGGTACCTGCCTGCTGTCCCAGTGTGTCGAACGTGTTCACATCAGGGGTTGCCTACTGTGAAGTTATTCCCTGGGTGCCCTCGATTTTGTGGCCAAAGACGCAAGGGGCCGTTGTCTGTCCATGGGTAAAATGGAGGGCTCTGCGGAACTGGCCGGTTAGGCTGGACCTCTCCTATTGGCTGAGTGTTTGTGACTCGTCCCCGTCAGAAGTTCCGCCCAGCCTTCCGGTGGCTGTCACCATGGTGATTGGGAAAGAAGCCTTAGGCCCCACACTCAGCCTTCACCTGGCCTACCTGGCCTCTTTCCCCTCATCTAGACCGCTGTGTGGATGAAAGAAAGGATGTCGGCCAGTGAGCACGTGTCCTCATTTCCTTGGAAGGATTAGGTTCCTTGCCTGGGCAGAAGACAGCCAAGGTCAGCCTGAGCCTAGACACCTAGTGACCTGTGACACTGCAGCCAGTGATAGATGTTGATGTCCACGCTCAGGTATCCGCAGGTGGCGGATTCAGTGTGGTGGGAAGAGAAGTGGAAGTAGAGATGACACACTCACGAGGGCACAGGCCAAAGGTCAGGGAAAATAGCTGAGGTCGTGGAGCTCTAGCGGAGCCAGTCTAGGGCCCAGGCCTCCCTGCTGTACGAGGCAAAGAGGTGATCCATATGCCGCCATCCGTAGATTCTGGACGGCTGGGGCCCTGGATGCCCGGATTTCGGCCTCGTCTACCGAGAAGTGACGCACATGCAGTGTGCCACCGGAGGCTGTGGAGCAGCAGAGGGCAAAATCTTGAAAATGGGGGCTTCAGTTGACTTGGCCTGTGCTCTCCTTTGGCTGAGTGACATCGTGTGTTTCCTAGCAGGTGAAGACATTCGTGGAGAGAGGCGGTTTCCATGCGTGCAGGCAAAGTGTGTGCTGAGATGATGAGTTGCAGGGGAGACCAGGGTGGACTCTCCAGACCCAGAATAGGCCTCTGGCAGGTATGTGTCAATGTTTTCTGCCCATGGCACTCAGCCGGTTATTTGCATAGAATGTTAGGAGCGGAATTAGTAGTCTCCGGAGAGGCTGCCACTTGTCAGCGAGCTTCACCTGGCCAGGTCCCACGGTGATGTCAAGCTTCACCTGGCCAGGTCCGCCCGTGATGTAGCTCCCCAATCAATCACTACTCTCTAGACCTTCCAGATAGACTCCCAGAACTTCTCTCCCCGTGGGCAAGCAGTAGAGCCAGAGGCCTTCCCCCTTTGCTCTTTGGTCTCTAGGCCCTCTGTCAGGCACTCCAAGGTGTGAAGTGACAAGGGGGAGAAGGAAGAGATTTCAGAGAACGAAGACAAGCAGAGAGAGACAGAGAGAGGCAAGAGATGCTGAGTGGGGATGCCTTGCCTACTGATATCCTCAGGAAAGTGGGAAAGAGGTACCTGGCGTGCTCTGCCAATGCCCTGAAGCAGTCCGCACCAGGGGCTCCCTTGTGCCTGCGTAGCCTTTCCCGGGGCGTGCTCAAATCCTGTGGCCACTAGGGGTCATAGGTCACAATGGAGGGCCCTGTGTCATCTGCCTGGCGGGCCGGATCTCTGCCATTGGCTCAGTCTTGTCAGCAGGCCCATCCCAAGCTCCGCCCACTCTTGCGGTGGGGGGACTGTCTCTATGGTGATGGCAAAGAAGCCTCAGCCCCGCCCACCTGGCCTTGACTTCACCTACCTGGCCCTCTGACCCTCACTCAGACCTCTGTGTTGATAAAAATCAATGTCCGCCAGTGCCCAGGTGTCAGCATCTGGGATAAAGGATTCGGGACCTTGCCTGGGGCAGAAGGCAGCCTAGGTCAGCGGGTAGCTGGAAGTCTAGTGACTTGTGACACTGCTGCCAGTGACAAATGGTGACTCCCACACTCACATATCCCCTGGTGGCAGAATGCTAGTGATGGGTGGAGAAACATGGCTCCGGAGCACACGTTTAATGGGGCACCACCCAAAGCAAAGGCCAGGGCCAGTAGTGGACGTCGTGGAGCTGAATGGCGAGCCAGTGAAGGGCCCAAGGATCCCTCCTGTATGTGGCGAACAGGTCATCCGTGTCCCCACGTCCATCAAGCATTGGACTGCTGGGGCCCAGGCTGCCAGGATTTCGGCCTTGCCTTCGGAGCCCGGCCACATAGGCAGCCTTGCACCGGAGGCGGGGACGTGTAGACAGCAAAAATTTGGAAACTGGCAGTGTTTCCTCGATTTCCCTGGCATCGGCCTCTTTGAGCGGCTTGCTTTTTTTCCTGGTAGGATAGGGCCCTGACGGAGAAAGGCAGGATTACGTGTGCAGGAAAGGTGTGTGTTGAGAGGGTGACGACGTTGAGACCACGTTGGGATCTTTAGTCCCAGGAAAGGCCCCTGGCGGGTGTGGGTCAATGTTCTCTACCCATCCCCTTTGGCGGGGGGAGGTTTTCACCATACAAAGCAGCAGCGCAATTATTCGTCGCCGGAGAGGTTGCATCTGCCCACAAGCTCCCCCTGGCCAGGGTCCGCCCCTACTGTATTGCGCGTGTCAGTCAACAGAAGCTCAGACCTCCAGAGAGACTACCTGCTATTCTGTCCCCACGGGGAAGCAGTACAGCCAGAAGCCTCCCCCGTTCCATCTCTAGGCTCTCTGTCAGGCCCCTCATACTTGTGATGTGTCTCAGGGGTAGAATGAAGAGATTCCTCTGAGTGAACACATACGTGAGAGGCCACAGATGCTGAGGAAGGGCGCCTTGCCTAGTGATATCCTAGGGTAAGTGGAAAAGAGGTACCTGCCTGCTGTCCCAGTGTGTCGAACGTGTTCACATCAGGGGTTGCCTACTGTGAAGTTATTCCCTGGGTGCCCTGGATTTTGTGGCCAAAGACGCAAGGGGGCGTTGTCTGTCCATGGGTAAAATGGAGGGCTCTGCGGAACTGGCCGGTTAGGCTGGACCTCTCCTATTGGCTGAGTGTTTGTGACTCGTCCCCGTCAGAAGTTCCGCCCAGCCTTCCGGTGGCTGTCACCATGGTGATTGGGAAAGAAGCCTTAGGCCCCACACTCAGCCCTCACCTGGCCTACCTGGCCTCTTTCCCCTCATCTAGACCGCTGTGTGGATGAAAGAAAGGATGTCGGCCAGTGAGCACGTGTCCTCATTTCCTTGGAAGGATTAGGTTGCTTGCCTGGGCAGAAGACAGCCAAGGTCAGCCTGAGCCTAGACACCTAGTGACCTGTGACACTGCAGCCAGTGATAGATGTTGATGTTCACGCTCAGGTATCCGCAGGTGGCGGATTCAGTGTGGTGGGAAGAGAAGTGGAAGTAGAGATGACACACTCACGAGGGCACAGGCCAAAGGTCAGGGAAAATAGCTGAGGTCGTGGAGCTCTAGCGGAGCCAGTCTAGGGCCCAGGCCTCCCTGCTGTACGAGGCAAAGAGGTGATCCATATGCCGCCATCCGTAGATTCTGGACGGCTGGGGCCCTGGATGCCCGGATTTCGGCCTCGTCTACCGAGAAGTGACGCACATGCAGTGTGCCACCGGAGGCTGTGGAGCAGCAGAGGGCAAAATCTTGAAAATGGGGGCTTCAGTTGACTTGGCCTGTGCTCTCCTTTGGCTGAGTGACATCGTGTGTTTCCTAGCAGGTGAAGACATTCGTGGAGAGAGGCGGTTTCCATGCGTGCAGGCAAAGTGTGTGCTGAGATGATGAGTTGCTGGAGACCAGGGTGGACTCTTCAGACCCAAAATAGGCCTCTGGCAGGTATACACGATATGAAGCGATTTGACCTTGTTTGATTCAAAACGATGTGACTCGACTCGATTCGACCTGATTCGATTCGACGCTGTTCGGTGACAGTCAGTGCGATTCTGCTTGATTCCGCTCGATTAGGTGTGATTCGGCAGTATACAGCTCTTTTCGGGTGTATTCAGCTCCATTCGTCTCTATTCAGCTTTTTCGGCTCTATTCGACTGTATTCGACTCTACTCTTTTCCACTCGATTCTACTCGATTCTGTTCCTTCTATTCTGTTCTAATCTCTTCTTTTCCACTCTACTCTGTTCTATTCTCCCCTCCCCTCCTCTCCCCTTCTCTAATCTATACGTCTCGATTGGATTTGACGCGTTGAACGCGATTCCAGGCGATGAAGCTTGAATCGGCTCGATTCGGCTCGATTTGGCTCTATTCGGCTCAGTTAGGCTCCATTCAGCTTGTTTTGGCTTGAATCGCTTCGAATCTGCTCGATTTGGCCTTCTTCGGCCCTATTCTGCTCTATTCGACTCTCTTCTTCTCTATTCGTTTCTACTTGACTCCATTCTACTCCATTCTATTCATTCCACACTATTCTACTCTATTCTGCTCTACCCTACCCAACACCACTCTAATTTACTCTACTTGCTTCTACACGATTCCTCTCATTTTGTCTGCATTTGGCTCTATTCAGCTCTATTCTACTCTACTCTATTGTATTGTTTCTACTCTGTTCTGTACTATTCTACTCTATTCTACCCTACCCTATGCTACCCAACTCTAAGGTATTGTAATCCACTTGATTGGATTTGATTCAACCCATTTCAACGCGATTCGTCTCGATTTGGCTCTGTTCAAATCTATTCTACTCTACTCTATTCCCCTCTACTCTACTCTAGCCTACTCTTTTCTGTATTCGTTCTGTGTTGTTCTGTTCTATTTTGTTGTGTTCTGTTTTGTTTTATTCTATTCTACTCTATTCTACCCTACTCTAGCCTACCCGAACCTCCCCTACTCTAGTCTATTCAATTGAATTCGAGAAACTTTGACGCGACTAGGGGCCGCATCGGTGTGATTCATGTCCATTCGGCTCCATTTGTCTCGAATAGTGTCGATTCAGCTCGATTAGGCTCGATTTGGCTCCGTTAGGCTCGATTCACTGGATTCGGCTCGATTTCTCTCGGTTCAGCTCGATTTGGCCCTCTTTGGCCCTCTTCGGCTCTCTTCAGCTCTTTTCTACTCTACTCGATTCCATTGCACACCATTCTACTCCATTCTACGCTCTTCTACTATTCCCTACTGTAATTGATTCGATGGGATTCGACGCCATTCGACGCGATTTGTCTCGTTTCGTCTCCATTCAGCTTGATTCGACTCTGTTCTACTCTACTCTATTCTACTCTACACTATTCTGCTCTGCTCTACCCTTTTCTACTCTATTCTATTGTATCCTTTCCATTCTCTTCTACTGTGTTCAAGTCTACTCTATTCCATCCTACCCTAATCTAATCTATTCTACTGGATTCGATTCCACGCATCTCCATGCGATTCGGCTCAAATCGTCTCCTTTCCACTCCATTCATCCCCAATCGGCTCAAATCGGTTCGATTCAGCTCTAATCGGCTCCATTCGGCTCTAGTCAGCTCGAATAGGCTCTATTCAGCTCGATTCGGCTCTATTAGACTCTACTCAACTCTATTATCTCTTTTCGACTCCACTCGACTCCATGCTATACCATTCTACTCCATCGTAAACTATTCTCTACTGTATTGTATTGTACTCTACCCTACTCTAGTCTATTCTAATTGATTGGATTGGATTGGATTGGAATTGATCAGATTCAATGCAATTCGACGGGATTCAACGCGATACGGCACGATTCCACGGGATTCGGCGTGATTCCTCTTGGTTTCTATCCATTTAGCTCTTTTGGGCTCTATTTGGCCCTATTCGACAATGTTCGACTCTGCTCTACTCTACTCTTCTATACTCTGCTCGTCTCGACTCTATTCTTTCAGTTCTGTTCTGTTCTGTTCTACTGCACTCTATTCTACCCTACCCTACCCTAACTTAGCCTACTGTAATCTGTCTATGCTATTCGATACACTTGAATGGGATTCGACCTGATTCGGGTCATATCGGCTCGATTCATCTCCTTTCTGCTCCATTAAACTCGATTCGGTTCTATTCGGCTCTTTTCCACTCTATTCGGCTCTTTTTGGCAGTATTCGACTCTATTTGACTCTAGTCTACTCGATTCTTTCTGTTCTGTTCTATTCTACTCTATTCTATTCTTCTCTACCCTACCCTAACCTTACCTTCCCCACACTAATCTATTTGATTCGATTCGACACGTTTCAAACGACTCGACATGATTCATCTCGATTCACCTTGAATTTGGTCAATTCGGCTGTATTCAGCTCTGTTTGGCTCTTTTCGGCTCTCTTCAGCTCAATTTGACTCTATTCTACTGGACCCGACTCTACTTAATTCTATTCTCTTCTTTCTATTGTGTTGTGTTGTGTTGTAGTCTAGCCTCTCCTGCCGTACCCTCCTCTACTCTAATCTATTCGATTCAACGCATTTCGACGCGATTCCATGTGATTAGGCTTGAATCGGCTCGATTTAGCTCTATTTGGCTTGAATTGGGTCAATTCGTCTCGATTCTGCTCAATTCAGCATAATTAGGCTCGAGTGAACCTTATTCAGCCCTGTTCAGCTCTACTCAACCCTTTCTACTTTATTTGTCTCTATTTGGCTCCATTCAACTCCCTTCCACACCACTCTACTCTTTTCTACTCTATTCTATTCTGTTCTAGCCTACTCTACTCTAATCTATTCTAATCGATTCGATTCATCACGATTTGTCTCCTTTCCTCTCCATTCGAATCGATTGGGCTTGAATTGGATCTATTCATCTATATTCTGCACTACCCGACTCTGACTATTCCACTCTACTCAACTCTACTCCATTCTACTCTTGGTATTCTCTTCTGTTCTACTCTATTCTATTCTTCTGTGCCCTTCCCTACTGAATCCCAGTCTAACCTACACTACTCTAATCTATTCAATTTAATTCGATTCCATTCAGTTTGACACCATTCGACCCGATTTGAGACAATTCGACGGGATTCGGTGAGATTCCGCGAGATTTGATGCGTTTTGGTGGGATTTGATGGAATTCGACGAGATCCGATGCAATAGGATGCAATTAAGTGTGTTTTGGCTCGATTTTGCTGGGTTCAGTTTGTCTCTATTTGGCTCGTTTCAGCTCCACTAGGCTCCATTCATCCCGAATCTGGTCGACTCGACTCGATTCGGCTCATTTTGGCCATATGTGGTCCTATTCAGCGTTATTCGGCTCTATTCAACTCTTTTCTACTCTCTGCATCTGTGTTCGAATCCATTTGACTCCATTCCACACCATTCTATTCCATTCTACACTACTGTATTCTACAAAACCCTCCCCCACCCTAGCCTATCCTAATCTAGTCTGCTCTTTTCTAGTCTCCTTTTCTATTTTCTCGATTCCATCCTATGCTACTCTACCATACCCTACACTAAGCTAACCTACCCTGACCTATGCTGTTCTATTCTATTTCCTTCTATTTTCTCTGTTCCACCGTATGCTTCCCTACCCTATGCTACCCCACCGTACCATACTCTACTACTTAGGGTTACTCAATAAGGGTCCTAATTAAGGGGAGTAGTTCGGGCAAGGGTACTCCTTAAGGCAAGTGTACTAGTTCAGGCTACTAGTTAAGGCCAGGCTACTAGTTAAGGCCAGGCTACTAGTTAAGGCATGGGTACTTGTTGAGGGTACTGGTTAAGGCAAGGGTACCAGTTCAGGCTACTTGTTAAGGACATACTACTAGTGAAGGCAAGGGTACTAGTGAAGACTACTGGTTAAGGCAAGGGTACTTGTTAGGACTACTAGTTAAGGCAAGGGTACTAGATTAGGCTAAGAGTTCAGGCAAGGGTACTCGTTCAGCTTACTGACTTAGGGTACTATTCAAGACTAGTTGTCTAGGCTACTGCTCTATGCCACTAGTCTAGCTGACTAGTCCAGCTTACTAGTCTAGGCTTCTACTCTAGCCTTCTCTTGTCTACTCTAATGTAGTCTACTTGCATCTACCCTAGTCTTCCTATCATAAACTGCCCTACCCTAACCTATTCTAATCGATTCCATTTGATTCGATTCAAAGCATTTCGATGCGACCGGGCACCATCACGCTTGAGTCGGCTCGATTCCGCAACATCAGCGCGATTCAGCTCGATTTGGCTCAAATCGCTTCAATTCAGCTCGTTTCCACTCGGTTCAGCCTTATTCGGCCCTATTTGGCTCGATTCGACTCTTTTCTACTCTATTTGTCTCTGTTCGACTCCATTTGACTCCACTCTTCTCCATTCTACGCTATTCTGTTCTACTCTACCCTACGATACTCTAATCTATTCGATTGGATGCGATTCGAAGCAATTCGGTGTGATTCATCTCGTTTTGTTTCCATTTGACTCGATTCGGCCAGAATTGGCTCTATTCAGCTATATCCTGCACTCTTTGACTCTATTTGACTCAATTCTACTCTGCTCTACTCTTGTCTGCTTTACTCTCTCTACTCTACCCTACTGTACTATATTCTATTCTGTACTATTCTGTTCTATTCTACCCACCCGCCCCTCCCCTCCCCTTCCCTAATCTATTTGATTAGATTCGATGTGACGTATTTCCACGCGATTTGACGCGATTAGGCTTGAATCAGCTCGATTCAGTTCGAATCGGCTCTATTCGGCTCGACTTGGCTCCATTTCACTCCATTCGGCTCGATTAGGCTCGAATTCCATCGATTCTGCTGGATTCTGCTCAATTAGGCCTTATTTGGGCCTATTCGGCCCTATTCTGCTCTATTAGACTCTTTTGTACTCTGTTCATATCTATCCGTCTCTATGGGACTCCGTTCAACTCCATTCCTCACTATTTTCCTCTCTTCTATTCTACCCTTCCCTACCCTAATCTCTTCTAATCGATTCGATTTGATTTGACGCGATTCGAAGCAACCGGACGTGATTCGTCTCGTTTTGTCTCCACTCGGCTCAATTCGGCTATGTTCTCTCTCTTTGACTCTATTCTATTCTGTTGTATTCTTTCTGTTCTGTTCTATTCTCTCCTATTCTGTTGTACTCTATTCTATTCTACCCTACCCGACCCAACGGCACCCCACCCGAACCTACCCTACTTTAATCTATTGGATTCAATTCGATTCCGTGCAAAGCGATTTGATAGGACTTGACTGGATTCGGCAAATCTGAAGGGATTTGATGAGATTCCATGCGACTCGACGTGATTCAGTAGGATTCTCTGAGGTTTGACGCAATTCGAAGTTATTCGACGTGATTCGATGGGATTCGACACGATATGAAGCGATTTGACCTTGTTTGATTCAAAACGATGTGACTCGACTCGATTCGACCTGATTCGAATCGACGCTGTTCGGTGACAGTCAGTGCGATTCTGCTTGATTCCACTCGATTAGGTGTGATTCGGCAGTATACAGCTCTTTTCGGCTGTATTCAGCTCCATTCGTCTCTATTCAGCTTATTCGGCTCTATTCGACTGTATTCGACTCTACTCTTTTCCACTCGATTCTACTCGATTCTGTTCCTTCTATTCTGTTCTAATCTCTTCTTTTCCACTCTACTCTGTTCTATTCTCCCCTCCCCTCCCCTTCTCTAATCTATACGTCTCGATTGGATTTGACGCGTTGAACGCGATTCGAGGCGGTGAAGCTTGAATCGGCTCGATTCGGCTCGATTTGGCTCTATTCGGCTCAGTTAGGCTCCATTCAGCTTGTTTTGGCTTGAATCGCTTCGAATCTGCTCGATTTGGCCTTCTTCGGCCCTATTCTGCTCTATTCGACTCTCTTCTACTCTATTCGTTTCTACTTGACTCCATTCTACTCCATTCTATTCATTCCACACTATTCTACTCTATTCTGCTCTACCCTACCCAACACCACTCTAATTTACTCTACTTGCTTCTACACGATTCCTCTCATTTTGTCTGCATTTGGCTCTATTCAGCTCTATTCTACTCTACTCTATTGTATTGTTTCTACTCTGTTCTGTACTATTCTACTCTATTCTACCCTACCCTATGCTACCCAACTCTAAGGTATTGTAATCCACTTGATTGGATTTGATTCAACCCATTTCAACGTGATTCGTCTCGATTTGGCTCTGTTCAAATCTATTCTACTCTACTCTATTCCCCTCTACTCTACTCTAGCCTACTCTTTTCTGTATTCGTTCTGTGTTGTTCTGTTCTATTTTGTTGTGTTCTGTTCTGTTTTATTCTATTCTACTCTATTCTACCCTACTCTAGCCTACCCGAACCTCCCCTACTCTAGTCTATTCAATTGAATTCGAGAAACTTTGACGCGACTAGGGGCCGCATCGGTGTGATTCATGTCCATTCGGCTCCATTTGTCTCGAATAGTGTCGATTCAGCTCGATTAGGCTCGATTTGGCTCCGTTAGGCTCGATTCACTGGATTCGGCTCGATTTCTCTCGGTTCAGCTCGATTTGGCCCTCTTTGGCCCTCTTCGGCTCTCTTCAGCTCTTTTCTACTCTACTCGATTCCATTGCACACCATTCTACTCCATTCTACGCTCTTCTACTATTCCCTACTGTAATTGATTCGATGGGATTCGACGCCATTCGACGCGATTTGTCTCGTTTCGTCTCCATTCAGCTTGATTCGACTCTGTTCTACTCTACTCTATTCTACTCTACACTATTCTGCTCTGCTCTACCCTTTTCTACTCTATTCTATTGTATCCTTTCCATTCTCTTCTACTGTGTTCAAGTCTACTCTATTCCATCCTACCCTAATCTAATCTATTCTACTGGATTCGATTCCACGCATCTCCATGCGATTCGGCTCAAATCGGCTCCTTTCCACTCCATTCATCCTCAATCGGCTCAAATCGGTTCGATTCAGCTCTAATCGGCTCCATTCGGCTCTAGTCAACTCGAATAGGCTCTATTCAGCTCTATTCGGCTCTGTTAGACTCTACTCAACTCTATTATCTCTTTTCGACTCCACTCGACTCCATGCTACACCATTCTACTCCATCCTAAACTATTCTCTACTGTATTGTATTGTACTCTACCCTACTCTAGTCTATTCTAATTGATTGGATTGGATTGGAATTGATCAGATTCAATGCAATTCGACGGGATTCAACGCGATACGGCACGATTCCACGGGATTCGGCGTGATTCATCTTGGTTTCTATCCATTTAGCTCTTTTGGGCTCTATTTGGCCCTATTCAACAATGTTCGACTCTGCTCTACTCTACTCTTCTATACTCTGCTCGTCTCGACTCTATTCTTTCAGTTCTGTTCTGTTCTGTTCTACTGCACTCTATTCTACCCTACCCTACCCTAACTTAGCCTACTGTAATCTTTTCTATGCTATTCGACACACTTGAATGGGATTCGACCTGATTCGGGTCATATCGGCTCGATTCATCTCCTTTCTGCTCCATTAAACTCGATTCGGTTCTATTCGGCTCTTTTCCACTCTATTCGGCTCTTTTTGGCAGTATTCGACTCTATTTGACTCTAGTCTACTCGATTCTTTCTGTTCTGTTCTATTCTACTCTATTCTATTCTTCTCTACCCTACCCTAACCTTACCTTCCCCACACTAATCTATTTGATTCGATTCGACACGTTTCAAACGACTCGACATGATTCATCTCGATTCACCTTGAATTTGGTCAATTCGGCTGTATTCAGCTCTGTTTGGCTCTTTTCGGCTCTCTTCAGCTCAATTTGACTCTATTCTACTGGACCCGACTCTACTTAATTCTATTCTCTTCTTTCTATTGTGTTGTGTTGTGTTGTAGTCTAGCCTCTCCTGCCGTACCCTCCTCTACTCTAATCTATTCGATTCAACGCATTTCGACGCGATTCCATGTGATTAGGCTTGAATCGGCTCGATTTAGCTCTATTTGGCTTGAATTGGGTCAATTCGTCTCGATTCTGCTCAATTCAGCATAATTAGGCTCGAGTGAACCTTATTCAGCCCTGTTCAGCTCTACTCAACCCTTTCTACTTTATTTGTCTCTATTTGGCTCCATTCAACTCCCTTCCACACCACTCTACTCTTTTCTACTCTATTCTATTCTGTTCTAGCCTACTCTACTCTAATCTATTCTAATCGATTCGATTCATCACGATTTGTCTCCTTTCCTCTCCATTCGAATCGATTGGGCTTGAATTGGATCTATTCATCTATATTCTGCACTACCCGACTCTGACTATTCCACTCTACTCAACTCTACTCCATTCTACTCTTGGTATTCTCTTCTGTTCTACTCTATTCTATTCTTCTGTGCCCTTCCCTACTGAATCCCAGTCTAACCTACACTACTCTAATCTATTCAATTTAATTCGATTCCATTCAGTTTGACACCATTCGACCCGATTTGAGACAATTCGACGGGATTCGGTGAGATTCCGCGAGATTTGATGCGTTTTGGTGGGATTTGATGGAATTCGACGAGATCCGATGCAATAGGATGCAATTAAGTGTGTTTTGGCTCGATTTTGCTGGGTTCAGTTTGTCTCTATTTGGCTCGTTTCAGCTCCACTAGGCTCCATTCATCCCGAATCTGGTCGACTCGACTCGATTCGGCTCATTTTGGCCATATGTGGTCCTATTCAGCGTTATTCGGCTCTATTCAACTCTTTTCTACTCTCTGCATCTGTGTTCGAATCCATTTGACTCCATTCCACACCATTCTATTCCATTCTACACTACTGTATTCTACAAAACCCTCCCCCACCCTAGCCTATCCTAATCTAGTCTGCTCTTTTCTAGTCTCCTTTTCTATTTTCTCGATTCCATCCTATGCTACTCTACCATACCCTACACTAAGCTAACCTACCCTGACCTATGCTGTTCTATTCTATTTCCTTCTATTTTCTCTGTTCCACCGTATGCTTCCCTACCCTATGCTACCCCACCGTACCATACTCTACTACTTAGGGTTACTCAATAAGGGTCCTAATTAAGGGGAGTAGTTCGGGCAAGGGTACTCCTTAAGGCAAGTGTACTAGTTCAGGCTACTAGTTAAGGCCAGGCTACTAGTTAAGGCCAGGCTACTAGTTAAGGCATGGGTACTTGTTGAGGGTACTGGTTAAGGCAAGGGTACCAGTTCAGGCTACTTGTTAAGGACATACTACTAGTGAAGGCAAGGGTACTAGTGAAGACTACTGGTTAAGGCAAGGGTACTTGTTAGGACTACTAGTTAAGGCAAGGGTACTAGATTAGGCTAAGAGTTCAGGCAAGGGTACTCGTTCAGATTACTGATTTAGGGTACTCTTCAAGACTAGTTGTCTAGGCTACTGCTCTATGCCACTAGTCTAGCTGACTAGTCCAGCTTACTAGTCTAGGCTTCTACTCTAGCCTTCTCTTGTCTACTCTAATGTAGTCTACTTGCATCTACCCTAGTCTTCCTATCATAAACTGCCCTACCCTAACCTATTCTAATCGATTCCATTTGATTCGATTCAAAGCATTTCGATGCGACCGGGCACCATCACGCTTGAGTCGGCTCGATTCTGCAACATCAGCGCGATTCAGCTCGATTTGGCTCAAATCGCTTCAATTCAGCTCGTTTCCACTCGGTTCAGCCTTATTCGGCCCTATTTGGCTCGATTCGACTCTTTTGTACTCTATTTGTCTCTGTTCGACTCCATTTGACTCCACTCTTCTCCATTCTACGCTATTCTGTTCTACTCTACCCTACGATACTCTAATCTATTCGATTGGATGCGATTCGAAGCAATTCGGTGTGATTCATCTCGTTTTGTTTCCATTTGACTCGATTCGGCCAGAATTGGCTCTATTCAGCTATATCCTGCACTCTTTGACTCTATTTGACTCAATTCTACTCTGCTCTACTCTTGTCTGCTTTACTCTCTCTACTCTACCCTACTGTACTATATTCTATTCTGTACTATTCTGTTCTATTCTACCCACCCGCCCCTCCCC
This sequence comes from Loxodonta africana, assembly GCF_030014295.1. Taxonomy (NCBI): domain Eukaryota; kingdom Metazoa; phylum Chordata; class Mammalia; order Proboscidea; family Elephantidae; genus Loxodonta; species Loxodonta africana. Next base: position 1,076,880 of record NW_026975074.1, read on the forward strand.
TACCCTTCCCTAATCTATTTGATTAGATTCGATGTGACGTATTTCCACGCGATTTGACGCGATTAGGCTTGAATCAGCTCGATTCAGTTCAAATCGGCTCTATTCGGCTCGACTTGGCTCCATTTCACTCCATTCGGCTCGATTAGGCTCGAATTCCATCGATTCTGCTGGATTCTGCTGAATTAGGCCTTATTTGGGCCTATTCGGCCCTATTCTGCTCTATTAGACTCTTTTGTACTCTGGTCATATCTATCCGTCTCTATTGGACTCCATTCAACTCCATTCCTCACTATTTTCCTCTCTTCTATTCTACCCTTCCCTACCCTAATCTCTTCTAATCGATTCGATTTGATTTGACGCGATTCGAAGCAACCGGACGTGATTCGTCTCGTTTTGTCTCCACTCGGCTCAATTCGGCTATGTTCTCTCTCTTTGACTCTATTCTATTCTGTTGTATTCTTTCTGTTCTGTTCTATTCTCTCCTATTCTGTTGTACTCTATTCTATTCTACCCTACCCGACCCAACGGCACCCCACCCGAACCTACCCTACTTTAATCTATTGGATTCAATTCGATTCCGTGCAAAGCGATTTGATAGGACTTGACTGGATTCGGCAAATCTGAAGGGATTTGATGAGATTCCATGCGACTCGACGTGATTCAGTAGGATTCTCTGAGGTTTGACGCAATTCGAAGTTATTCGACGTGATTCGATGGGATTCGACACGATATGAAGCGATTTGACCTTGTTTGATTCAAAACGATGTGACTCGACTCGATTCGACCTGATTCGATTCGACGCTGTTCGGTGACAGTCAGTGCGATTCTGCTTGATTCCACTCGATTAGGTGTGATTCGGCAGTATACAGCTCTTTTCGGCTGTATTCAGCTCCATTCGTCTCTATTCAGCTTATTCGGCTCTATTCGACTGTATTCGACTCTACTCTTTTCCACTCGATTCTACTCGATTCTGTTCCTTCTATTCTGTTCTAATCTCTTCTTTTCCACTCTACTCTGTTCTATTCTCCCCTCCCCTCCCCTTCTCTAATCTATACGTCTCGATTGGATTTGACGCGTTGAACGCGATTCCAGGCGATGAAGCTTGAATCGGCTCGATTCGGCTCGATTTGGCTCTATTCGGCTCAGTTAGGCTCCATTCAGCTTGTTTTGGCTTGAATCGCTTCGAATCTGCTCGATTTGGCCTTCTTCGGCCCTATTCTGCTCTATTCGACTCTCTTCTACTCTATTCGTTTCTACTTGACTCCATTCTACTCCATTCTATTCATTCCACACTATTCTACTCTATTCTGCTCTACCCTACCCAACACCACTCTAATTTACTCTACTTGCTTCTACACGATTCCTCTCATTTTGTCTGCATTTGGCTCTATTCAGCTCTATTCTACTCTACTCTATTGTATTGTTTCTACTCTGTTCTGTACTATTCTACTCTATTCTACCCTACCCTATGCTACCCAACTCTAAGGTATTGTAATCCACTTGATTGGATTTGATTCAACCCATTTCAACGTGATTCGTCTCGATTTGGCTCTGTTCAAATCTATTCTACTCTACTCTATTCCCCTCTACTCTACTCTAGCCTACTCTTTTCTGTATTCGTTCTGTGTTGTTCTGTTCTATTTTGTTGTGTTCTGTTCTGTTTTATTCTATTCTACTCTATTCTACCCTACTCTAGCCTACCCGAACCTCCCCTACTCTAGTCTATTCAATTGAATTCGAGAAACTTTGACGCGACTAGGGGCCGCATCGGTGTGATTCATGTCCATTCGGCTCCATTTGTCTCGAATAGTGTCGATTCAGCTCGATTAGGCTCGATTTGGCTCCGTTAGGCTCGATTCACTGGATTCGGCTCGATTTCTCTCGGTTCAGCTCGATTTGGCCCTCTTTGGCCCTCTTCGGCTCTCTTCAGCTCTTTTCTACTCTACTCGATTCCATTGCACACCATTCTACTCCATTCTACGCTCTTCTACTATTCCCTACTGTAATTGATTCGATGGGATTCGACGCCATTCGACGCGATTTGTCTCGTTTCGTTTCCATTCAGCTTGATTCGACTCTGTTCTACTCTACTCTATTCTACTCTACACTATTCTGCTCTGCTCTACCCTTTTCTACTCTATTCTATTGTATCCTTTCCATTCTCTTCTACTGTGTTCAAGTCTACTCTATTCCATCCTACCCTAATCTAATCTATTCTACTGGATTCGATTCCACGCATCTCCATGCGATTCGGCTCAAATCGGCTCCTTTCCACTCCATTCATCCCCAATCGGCTCAAATCGGTTCGATTCAGCTCTAATCGGCTCCATTCGGCTCTAGTCAACTCGAATAGGCTCTATTCAGCTCGATTCGGCTCTATTAGACTCTACTCAACTCTATTATCTCTTTTCGACTCCACTCGACTCCATGCTACACCATTCTACTCCATCCTAAACTATTCTCTACTGTATTGTATTGTACTCTACCCTACTCTAGTCTATTCTAATTGATTGGATTGGATTGGATTGGAATTGATCAGATTCAATGCAATTCGACGGGATTCAAGGCGATACGACACGATTCCACGGGATTCGGCGTGATTCATCTTGGTTTCTATCCATTTAGCTCTTTTGGGCTCTATTTGGCCCTATTCGACAATGTTCGACTCTGCTCTACTCTACTCTTCTATACTCTGCTCGTCTCGACTCTATTCTTTCAGTTCTGTTCTGTTCTGTTCTACTGCACTCTATTCTACCCTACCCTACCCTAACTTAGCCTACTGTAATCTGTTCTATGCTATTCGACACACTTGAATGGGATTCGACCTGATTCGGGTCATATCGGCTCGATTCATCTCCTTTCTGCTCCATTAAACTCGATTCGGTTCTATTCGGCTCTTTTCCACTCTATTCGGCTCTTTTTGGCAGTATTTGACTCTATTTGACTCTAGTCTACTCGATTCTTTCTGTTCTGTTCTATTCTACTCTATTCTATTCTTCTCTACCCTACCCTAACCTTACCTTCCCCACACTAATCTATTTGATTCGATTCGACACGTTTCAAACGACTCGACATGATTCATCTCGATTCACCTTGAATTTGGTCAATTCGGCTGTATTCAGCTCTGTTTGGCTCTTTTCGGCTCTCTTCAGCTCAATTTGACTCTATTCTACTGGACCCGACTCTACTTAATTCTATTCTCTTCTTTCTATTGTGTTGTGTTGTGTTGTAGTCTAGCCTCTCCTGCCGTACCCTCCTCTACTCTAATCTATTCGATTCAACGCATTTCGATGCGATTCCATGTGATTAGGCTTGAATCGGCTCGATTTAGCTCTATTTGGCTTGAATTGGGTCAATTCGTCTCGATTCTGCTCAATTCAGCATAATTAGGCTCGAGTGAATCTTATTCAGCCCTGCTCAGCTCTACTCAACCCTTTCTACTTTATTTGTCTCTATTTGGCTCCATTCAACTCCCTTCCACACCATTCTGCGCTTTTCTACTCTATTCTATTCTGTTCTACCCTACCCTACTCTAATCTATTCTAATCGATTCGATTCATCACGATTTGTCTCCTTTCCTCTCCATTCGAATCGATTGGGCTTGAATTGGATCTATTCATCTATATTCTGCACTACCCGACTCTGACTATTCCACTCTACTCAACTCTACTCCATTCTACTCTTGGTATTCTCTTCTGTTCTACTCTATTCTATTCTTCTGTGCCCTTCCCTACTGAATCCCAGTCTAACCTACACTACTCTAATCTATTCAATTTAATTCGATTCCATTCAGTTTGACACCATTCGACCCGATTTGAGACAATTCGACGGGATTCGGTGAGATTCCGCGAGATTTGATGCGTTTTGGTGGGATTTGATGGAATTCGACGAGATCCGATGCAATAGGATGCAATTAAGTGTGTTTTGGCTCGATTTTGCTGGGTTCAGTTTGTCTCTATTTGGCTCGTTTCAGCTCCACTAGGCTCCATTCATCCCGAATCTGGTCGACTCGACTCGATTCGGCTCATTTTGGCCATATGTGGTCCTATTCAGCGTTATTCGGCTCTATTCAACTCTTTTCTACTCTCTGCATCTGTGTTCGAATCCATTTGACTCCATTCCACACCATTCTATTCCATTCTACACTACTGTATTCTACAAAACCCTCCCCCACCCTAGCCTATCCTAATCTAGTCTGCTCTTTTCTAGTCTCCTTTTCTATTTTCTCGATTCCATCCTATGCTACTCTACCATACCCTACACTAAGCTAACCTACCCTGACCTATGCTGTTCTATTCTATTTCCTTCTATTTTCTCTGTTCCACCGTATGCTTCCCTACCCTATGCTACCCCACCGTACCATACTCTACTACTTAGGGTTACTCAATAAGGGTCCTAATTAAGGGGAGTAGTTCGGGCAAGGGTACTCCTTAAGGCAAGTGTACTAGTTCAGGCTACTAGTTAAGGCCAGGCTACTAGTTAAGGCCAGGCTACTAGTTAAGGCATGGGTACTTGTTGAGGGTACTGGTTAAGGCAAGGGTACCAGTTCAGGCTACTTGTTAAGGACATACTGCTAGTGAAGGCAAGGGTACTAGTGAAGACTACTGGTTAAGGCAAGGGTACTTGTTAGGACTACTAGTTAAGGCAAGGGTACTAGATTAGGCTAAGAGTTCAGGCAAGGGTACTCGTTCAGATTACTGATTTAGGGTACTCTTCAAGACTAGTTGTCTAGGCTACTGCTCTATGCCACTAGTCTAGCTGACTAGTCCAGCTTACTAGTCTAGGCTTCTACTCTAGCCTTCTCTTGTCTACTCTAATGTAGTCTACTTGCATCTACCCTAGTCTTCCTATCATAAACTGCCCTACCCTAACCTATTCTAATCGATTCCATTTGATTCGATTCAAAGCATTTTGATGCGACCGGACACCATCACGCTTGAGTCGGCTCGATTCTGCAACATCAGCGCGATTCAGCTCGATTTGGCTCAAATCGCTTCAATTCAGCTCGTTTCCACTCGGTTCAGCCTTATTCGGCCCTATTTGGCTCGATTCGACTCTTTTCTACTCTATTTGTCTCTGTTCGACTCCATTTGACTCCACTCTTCTCCATTCTACGCTATTCTGTTCTACTCTACCCTACGATACTCTAATCTATTCGATTGGATGCGATTCGAAGCAGTTCGGTGTGATTCATCTCGTTTTGTTTCCATTTGACTCGATTCGGCCAGAATTGGCTCTATTCAGCTATATCCTGCACTCTTTGACTCTATTTGACTCAATTCTACTCTGCTCTACTCTTGTCTGCTTTACTCTCTCTACTCTACCCTACTGTACTATATTCTATTCTGTACTATTCTGTTCTATTCTACCCACCCGCCCCTCCCCTACCCTTCCCTAATCTATTTGATTAGATTCGATGTGACGTATTTCCACGCGATTTGACGCGATTAGGCTTGAATCAGCTCGATTCAGTTCGAATCGGCTCTATTCGGCCCGACTTGGCTCCATTTCACTCCATTCGGCTCGATTAGGCTCGAATTCCATCGATTCTGCTGGATTCTGCTCAATTAGGCCTTATTTGGGCCTATTCGGCCCTATTCTGCTCTATTAGACTCTTTTGTACTCTGTTCATATCTATCCGTCTCTATTGGACTCCGTTCAACTCCATTCCTCACTATTTTCCTCTCTTCTATTCTACCCTTCCCTACCCTAATCTCTTCTAATCGATTCGATTTGATTTGACGCGATTCGAAGCAACCGGACGTGATTCGTCTCGTTTTGTCTCCACTCGGCTCAATTCGGCTATGTTCTCTCTCTTTGACTCTATTCTATTCTGTTGTATTCTTTCTGTTCTGTTCTATTCTCTCCTATTCTGTTGTACTCTATTCTATTCTACCCTACCCGACCCAACGGCACCCCACCCGAACCTACCCTACTTTAATCTATTGGATTCAATTCGATTCCGTGCAAAGCGATTTGATAGGACTTGACTGGATTCGGCAAATCTGAAGGGATTTGATGAGATTCCATGCGACTCGACGTGATTCAGTAGGATTCTCTGAGGTTTGACGCAATTCGAAGTTATTCGACGTGATTCGATGGGATTCGACACGATATGAAGCGATTTGACCTTGTTTGATTCAAAACGATGTGACTCGACTCGATTCGACCTGATTCGATTCGACGCTGTTCGGTGACAGTCAGTGCGATTCTGCTTGATTCCACTCGATTAGGTGTGATTCGGCAGTATACAGCTCTTTTCGGCTGTATTCAGCTCCATTCGTCTCTATTCAGCTTATTCGGCTCTATTCGACTGTATTCGACTCTACTCTTTTCCACTCGATTCTGTTCCTTCTATTCTGTTCTAATCTCTTCTATTCCACTCTACTCTGTTCTATTCTCCCCTCCCCTCCCCTTCTCTAATCTATACGTCTCGATTGGATTTGACGCGTTGAACGCGATTCGAGGCGATGAAGCTTGAATCGGCTCGATTCGGCTCGATTTGGCTCTATTCGGCTCAGTTAGGCTCCATTCAGCTTGTTTTGGCTTGAATCGCTTCGAATCTGCTCGATTTGGCCTTCTTCGGCCCTATTCTGCTCTATTCGACTCTCTTCTACTCTATTCGTTTCTACTTGACTCCATTCTACTCCATTCTATTCATTCCACACTATTCTACTCTATTCTGCTCTACCCTACCCAACACCACTCTAATTTACTCTACTTGCTTCTACACGATTCCTCTCATTTTGTCTGCATTTGGCTCTATTCAGCTCTATTCTACTCTACTCTATTGTATTGTTTCTACTCTGTTCTGTACTATTCTACTCTATTCTACCCTACCCTATGCTACCCAACTCTAAGGTATTGTAATCCACTTGATTGGATTTGATTCAACCCATTTCAACGTGATTCGTCTCGATTTGGCTCTGTTCAAATCTATTCTACTCTACTCTATTCCCCTCTACTCTACTCTAGCCTACTCTTTTCTGTATTCGTTCTGTGTTGTTCTGTTCTATTTTGTTGTGTTCTGTTCTGTTTTATTCTATTCTACTCTATTCTACCCTACTCTAGCCTACCCGAACCTCCCCTACTCTAGTCTATTCAATTGAATTCGAGAAACTTTGACGCGACTAGGGGCCGCATCGGTGTGATTCATGTCCATTCGGCTCCATTTGTCTCGAATAGTGTCGATTCAGCTCGATTAGGCTCGATTTGGCTCCGTTAGGCTCGATTCACTGGATTCGGCTCGATTTCTCTCGGTTCAGCTCGATTTGGCCCTCTTTGGCCCTCTTCGGCTCTCTTCAGCTCTTTTCTACTCTACTCGATTCCATTGCACACCATTCTACTCCATTCTACGCTCTTCTACTATTCCCTACTGTAATTGATTCGATGGGATTCGACGCCATTCGACGCGATTTGTCTCGTTTCGTTTCCATTCAGCTTGATTCGACTCTGTTCTACTCTACTCTATTCTACTCTACACTATTCTGCTCTGCTCTACCCTTTTCTACTCTATTCTATTGTATCCTTTCCATTCTCTTCTACTGTGTTCAAGTCTACTCTATTCCATCCTACCCTAATCTAATCTATTCTACTGGATTCGATTCCACGCATCTCCATGCGATTCGGCTCAAATCGGCTCCTTTCCACTCCATTCATCCCCAATCGGCTCAAATCGGTTCGATTCAGCTCTAATCGGCTCCATTCGGCTCTAGTCAGCTCGAATAGGCTCTATTCAGCTCGATTCGGCTCTATTAGACTCTACTCAACTCTATTATCTCTTTTCGACTCCACGCTACACCATTCTACTCCATCCTAAACTATTCTCTACTGTATTGTATTGTACTCTACCCTACTCTAGTCTATTCTAATTGATTGGATTGGATTGGATTGGAATTGATCAGATTCAATGCAATTCGACGGGATTCAACGCGATACGGCACGATTCCACGGGATTCGGCGTGATTCATCTTGGTTTCTATCCATTTAGCTCTTTTGGGCTCTATTTGGCCCTATTCGACAATGTTCGACTCTGCTCTACTCTACTCTTCTATACTCTGCTCGTCTCGACTCTATTCTTTCAGTTCTGTTCTACTGCACTCTATTCTACCCTACCCTACCCTAACTTAGCCTACTGTAATCTGTTCTATGCTATTCGACACACTTGAATGGGATTCGACCTGATTCGGGTCATATCGGCTCGATTCATCTCCTTTCTGCTCCATTAAACTCGATTCGGTTCTATTCGGCTCTTTTCCACTCTATTCGGCTCTTTTTGGCAGTATTCGACTCTATTTGACTCTAGTCTACTCGATTCTTTCTGTTCTGTTCTATTCTACTCTATTCTATTCTTCTCTACCCTACCCTAACCTTACCTTCCCCACACTAATCTATTTGATTCGATTCGACACATTTCAAACGACTCGACATGATTCATCTCGATTCACCTTGAATTTGGTCAATTCGGCTGTATTCAGCTCTGTTTGGCTCTTTTCGGCTCTCTTCAGCTCAATTTGACTCTATTCTACTGGACCCGACTCTACTTAATTCTATTCTCTTCTTTCTATTGTGTTGTGTTGTGTTGTAGTCTAGCCTCTCCTGCCGTACCCTCCTCTACTCTAATCTATTCGATTCAACGCATTTCGATGCGATTCCATGTGATTAGGCTTGAATCGGCTCGATTTAGCTCTATTTGGCTTGAATTGGGTCAATTCGTCTCGATTCTGCTCAATTCAGCATAATTAGGCTCGAGTGAATCTTATTCAGCCCTGCTCAGCTCTACTCAACCCTTTCTACTTTATTTGTCTCTATTTGGCTCCATTCAACTCCCTTCCACACCATTCTGCGCTTTTCTACTCTATTCTATTCTGTTCTACCCTACCCTACTCTAATCTATTCTAATCGATTCGATTCATCACGATTTGTCTCCTTTCCTCTCCATTCGAATCGATTGGGCTTGAATTGGATCTATTCATCTATATTCTGCACTACCCGACTCTGACTATTCCACTCTACTCAACTCTACTCCATTCTACTCTTGGTATTCTCTTCTGTTCTACTCTATTCTATTCTTCTGTGCCCTTCCCTACTGAATCCCAGTCTAACCTACACTACTCTAATCTATTCAATTTAATTCGATTCCATTCAGTTTGACACCATTCGACCCGATTTGAGACAATTCGACGGGATTCGGTGAGATTCCGCGAGATTTGATGCGTTTTGGTGGGATTTGATGGAATTCGACGAGATCCGATGCAATAGGATGCAATTAAGTGTGTTTTGGCTCGATTTTGCTGGGTTCAGTTTGTCTCTATTTGGCTCGTTTCAGCTCCACTAGGCTCCATTCATCCCGAATCTGGTCGACTCGACTCGATTCGGCTCATTTTGGCCATATGTGGTCCTATTCAGCGTTATTCGGCTCTATTCAACTCTTTTCTACTCTCTGCATCTGTGTTCGAATCCATTTGACTCCATTCCACACCATTCTATTCCATTCTACACTACTGTATTCTACAAAACCCTCCCCCACCCTAGCCTATCCTAATCTAGTCTGCTCTTTTCTAGTCTCCTTTTCTATTTTCTCGATTCCATCCTATGCTACTCTACCATACCCTACACTAAGCTAACCTACCCTGACCTATGCTGTTCTATTCTATTTCCTTCTATTTTCTCTGTTCCACCGTATGCTTCCCTACCCTATGCTACCCCACCGTACCATACTCTACTACTTAGGGTTACTCAATAAGGGTCCTAATTAAGGGGAGTAGTTCGGGCAAGGGTACTCCTTAAGGCAAGTGTACTAGTTCAGGCTACTAGTTAAGGCCAGGCTACTAGTTAAGGCCAGGCTACTAGTTAAGGCATGGGTACTTGTTGAGGGTACTGGTTAAGGCAAAGGTACCAGTTCAGGCTACTTGTTAAGGACATACTGCTAGTGAAGGCAAGGGTACTAGTGAAGACTACTGGTTAAGGCAAGGGTACTTGTTAGGACTACTAGTTAAGGCAAGGGTACTAGATTAGGCTAAGAGTTCAGGCAAGGGTACTCGTTCAGCTTACTGACTTAGGGTACTCTTCAAGACTAGTTGTCTAGGCTACTGCTCTATGCCACTAGTCTAGCTGACTAGTCCAGCTTACTAGTCTAGGCTTCTACTCTAGCCTTCTCTTGTCTACTCTAATGTAGTCTACTTGCATCTACCCTAGTCTTCCTATCATAAACTGCCCTACCCTAACCTATTCTAATCGATTCCATTTGATTCGATTCAAAGCATTTTGATGCGACCGGACACCATCACGCTTGAGTCGGCTCAATTCTGCAACATCAGCGCGATTCAGCTCGATTTGGCTCAAATCGCTTCAATTCAGCTCGTTTCCACTCGGTTCAGCCTTATTCGGCCCTATTTGGCTCGATTCGACTCTTTTCTACTCTATTTGTCTCTGTTCGACTCCATTTGACTCCACTCTTCTCCATTCTACGCTATTCTGTTCTACTCTACCCTACGATACTCTAATCTATTCGATTGGATGCGATTCGAAGCAATTCGGTGTGATTCATCTCGTTTTGTTTCCATTTGACTCGATTCGGCCAGAATTGGCTCTATTCAGCTATATCCTGCACTCTTTGACTCTATTTGACTCAATTCTACTCTGCTCTACTCTTGTCTGCTTTACTCTCTCTACTCTACCCTACTGTACTATATTCTATTCTGTACTATTCTGTTCTATTCTACCCACCCGCCCCTCCCCTACCCTTCCCTAATCTATTTGATTAGATTCGATGTGACGTATTTCCACGCGATTTGACGCGATTAGGCTTGAATCAGCTCGATTCAGTTCGAATCGGCTCTATTCGGCCCGACTTGGCTCCATTTCACTCCATTCGGCTCGATTAGGCTCGAATTCCATCGATTCTGCTGGATTCTGCTCAATTAGGCCTTATTTGGGCCTATTCGGCCCTATTCTGCTCTATTAGACTCTTTTGTACTCTGTTCATATCTATCCGTCTCTATTGGACTCCGTTCAACTCCATTCCTCACTATTTTCCTCTCTTCTATTCTACCCTTCCCTACCCTAATCTCTTCTAATCGATTCGATTTGATTTGACGCGATTCGAAGCAACCGGACGTGATTCGTCTCGTTTTGTCTCCACTCGGCTCAATTCGGCTATGTTCTCTCTCTTTGACTCTATTCTATTCTGTTGTATTCTTTCTGTTCTGTTCTATTCTCTCCTATTCTGTTGTACTCTATTCTATTCTACCCTACCCGACCCAACGGCACCCCACCCGAACCTACCCTACTTTAATCTATTGGATTCAATTCGATTCCGTGCAAAGCGATTTGATAGGACTTGACTGGATTCGGCAAATCTGAAGGGATTTGATGAGATTCCATGCGACTCGACGTGATTCAGTAGGATTCTCTGAGGTTTGACGCAATTCGAAGTTATTCGACGTGATTCGATGGGATTCGACACGATATGAAGCGATTTGACCTTGTTTGATTCAAAACGATGTGACTCGACTCGATTCGACCTGATTCGATTCGACGCTGTTTGGTGACAGTCAGTGCGATTCTGCTTGATTCCACTCGATTAGGTGTGATTCGGCAGTATACAGCTCTTTTCGGCTGTATTCAGCTCCATTCGTCTCTATTCAGCTTATTCGGCTCTATTCGACTGTATTCGACTCTACTCTTTTCCACTCGATTCTGTTCCTTCTATTCTGTTCTAATCTCTTCTATTCCACTCTACTCTGTTCTATTCTCCCCTCCCCTCCCCTTCTCTAATCTATACGTCTCGATTGGATTTGACGCGTTGAACGCGATTCGAGGCGATGAAGCTTGAATCGGCTCGATTCGGCTCGATTTGGCTCTATTCGGCTCAGTTAGGCTCCATTCAGCTTGTTTTGGCTTGAATCGCTTCGAATCTGCTCGATTTGGCCTTCTTCGGCCCTATTCTGCTCTATTCGACTCTCTTCTACTCTATTCGTTTCTACTTGACTCCATTCTACTCCATTCTATTCATTCCACACTATTCTACTCTATTCTGCTCTACCCTACCCAACACCACTCTAATTTACTCTACTTGCTTCTACACGATTCCTCTCATTTTGTCTGCATTTGGCTCTATTCAGCTCTATTCTACTCTACTCTATTGTATTGTTTCTACTCTGTTCTGTACTATTCTACTCTATTCTACCCTACCCTATGCTACCCAACTCTAAGGTATTGTAATCCACTTGATTGGATTTGATTCAACCCATTTCAACGTGATTCGTCTCGATTTGGCTCTGTTCAAATCTATTCTACTCTACTCTATTCCCCTCTACTCTACTCTAGCCTACTCTTTTCTGTATTCGTTCTGTGTTGTTCTGTTCTATTTTGTTGTGTTCTGTTCTGTTTTATTCTATTCTACTCTATTCTACCCTACTCTAGCCTACCCGAACCTCCCCTACTCTAGTCTATTCAATTGAATTCGAGAAACTTTGACGCGACTAGGGGCCGCATCGGTGTGATTCATGTCCATTCGGCTCCATTTGTCTCGAATAGTGTCGATTCAGCTCGATTAGGCTCGATTTGGCTCCGTTAGGCTCGATTCACTGGATTCGGCTCGATTTCTCTCGGTTCAGCTCGATTTGGCCCTCTTTGGCCCTCTTCGGCTCTCTTCAGCTCTTTTCTACTCTACTCGATTCCATTGCACACCATTCTACTCCATTCTACGCTCTTCTACTATTCCCTACTGTAATTGATTCGATGGGATTCGACGCCATTCGACGCGATTTGTCTCGTTTCGTTTCCATTCAGCTTGATTCGACTCTGTTCTACTCTACTCTATTCTACTCTACACTATTCTGCTCTGCTCTACCCTTTTCTACTCTATTCTATTGTATCCTTTCCATTCTCTTCTACTGTGTTCAAGTCTACTCTATTCCATCCTACCCTAATCTAATCTATTCTACTGGATTCGATTCCACGCATCTCCATGCGATTCGGCTCAAATCGGCTCCTTTCCACTCCATTCATCCCCAATCGGCTCAAATCGGTTCGATTCAGCTCTAATCGGCTCCATTCGGCTCTAGTCAGCTCGAATAGGCTCTATTCAGCTCGATTCGGCTCTATTAGACTCTACTCAACTCTATTATCTCTTTTCGACTCCACGCTACACCATTCTACTCCATCCTAAACTATTCTCTACTGTATTGTATTGTACTCTACCCTACTCTAGTCTATTCTAATTGATTGGATTGGATTGGATTGGAATTGATCAGATTCAATGCAATTCGACGGGATTCAAGGCGATACGACACGATTCCACGGGATTCGGCGTGATTCATCTTGGTTTCTATCCATTTAGCTCTTTTGGGCTCTATTTGGCCCTATTCGACAATGTTCGACTCTGCTCTACTCTACTTTTCTATACTCTGCTCGTCTCGACTCTATTCTTTCAGTTCTGTTCTACTGCACTCTATTCTACCCTACCCTACCCTAACTTAGCCTACTGTAATCTGTTCTATGCTATTCGACACACTTGAATGGGATTCGACCTGATTCGGGTCATATCGGCTCGATTCATCTCCTTTCTGCTCCATTAAACTCGATTCGGTTCTATTCGGCTCTTTTCCACTCTATTCGGCTCTTTTTGGCAGTATTCGACTCTATTTGACTCTAGTCTACTCGATTCTTTCTGTTCTGTTCTATTCTACTCTATTCTATTCTTCTCTACCCTACCCTAACCTTACCTTCCCCACACTAATCTATTTGATTCGATTCGACACGTTTCAAACGACTCGACATGATTCATCTCGATTCACCTTGAATTTGGTCAATTCGGCTGTATTCAGCTCTGTTTGGCTCTTTTCGGCTCTCTTCAGCTCAATTTGACTCTATTCTACTGGACCCGACTCTACTTAATTCTATTCTCTTCTTTCTATTGTGTTGTGTTGTGTTGTAGTCTAGCCTCTCCTGCCGTACCCTCCTCTACTCTAATCTATTCGATTCAACGCATTTCGACGCGATTCCATGTGATTAGGCTTGAATCGGCTCGATTTAGCTCTATTTGGCTTGAATTGGGTCAATTCGTCTCGATTCTGCTCAATTCAGCATAATTAGGCTCGAGTGAATCTTATTCAGCCCTGCTCAGCTCTACTCAACCCTTTCTACTTTATTTGTCTCTATTTGGCTCCATTCAACTCCCTTCCACACCATTCTGCGCTTTTCTACTCTATTCTATTCTGTTCTACCCTACCCTACTCTAATCTATTCTAATCGATTCGATTCATCACGATTTGTCTCCTTTCCTCTCCATTCGAATCGATTGGGCTTGAATTGGATCTATTCATCTATATTCTGCACTACCCGACTCTGACTATTCCACTCTACTCAACTCTACTCCATTCTACTCTTGGTATTCTCTTCTGTTCTACTCTATTCTATTCTTCTGTGCCCTTCCCTACTGAATCCCAGTCTAACCTACACTACTCTAATCTATTCAATTTAATTCGATTCCATTCAGTTTGACACCATTCGACCCGATTTGAGACAATTCGACGGGATTCGGTGAGATTCCGCGAGATTTGATGCGTTTTGGTGGGATTTGATGGAATTCGACGAGATCCGATGCAATAGGATGCAATTAAGTGTGTTTTGGCTCGATTTTGCTGGGTTCAGTTTGTCTCTATTTGGCTCGTTTCAGCTCCACTAGGCTCCATTCATCCCGAATCTGGTCGACTCGACTCGATTCGGCTCATTTTGGCCATATGTGGTCCTATTCAGCGTTATTCGGCTCTATTCAACTCTTTTCTACTCTCTGCATCTGTGTTCGAATCCATTTGACTCCATTCCACACCATTCTATTCCATTCTACACTACTGTATTCTACAAAACCCTCCCCCACCCTAGCCTATCCTAATCTAGTCTGCTCTTTTCTAGTCTCCTTTTCTATTTTCTCGATTCCATCCTATGCTACTCTACCATACCCTACACTAAGCTAACCTACCCTGACCTATGCTGTTCTATTCTATTTCCTTCTATTTTCTCTGTTCCACCGTATGCTTCCCTACCCTATGCTACCCCACCGTACCATACTCTACTACTTAGGGTTACTCAATAAGGGTCCTAATTAAGGGGAGTAGTTCGGGCAAGGGTACTCCTTAAGGCAAGTGTACTAGTTCAGGCTACTAGTTAAGGCCAGGCTACTAGTTAAGGCCAGGCTACTAGTTAAGGCATGGGTACTTGTTGAGGGTACTGGTTAAGGCAAAGGTACCAGTTCAGGCTACTTGTTAAGGACATACTGCTAGTGAAGGCAAGGGTACTAGTGAAGACTACTGGTTAAGGCAAGGGTACTTGTTAGGACTACTAGTTAAGGCAAGGGTACTAGATTAGGCTAAGAGTTCAGGCAAGGGTACTCGTTCAGCTTACTGACTTAGGGTACTCTTCAAGACTAGTTGTCTAGGCTACTGCTCTATGCCACTAGTCTAGCTGACTAGTCCAGCTTACTAGTCTAGGCTTCTACTCTAGCCTTCTCTTGTCTACTCTAATGTAGTCTACTTGCATCTACCCTAGTCTTCCTATCATAAACTGCCCTACCCTAACCTATTCTAATCGATTCCATTTGATTCGATTCAAAGCATTTTGATGCGACCGGACACCATCACGCTTGAGTCGGCTCAATTCTGCAACATCAGCGCGATTCAGCTCGATTTGGCTCAAATCGCTTCAATTCAGCTCGTTTCCACTCGGTTCAGCCTTATTCGGCCCTATTTGGCTCGATTCGACTCTTTTCTACTCTATTTGTCTCTGTTCGACTCCATTTGACTCCACTCTTCTCCATTCTACGCTATTCTGTTCTACTCTACCCTACGATACTCTAATCTATTCGATTGGATGCGATTCGAAGCAATTCGGTGTGATTCATCTCGTTTTGTTTCCATTTGACTCGATTCGGCCAGAATTGGCTCTATTCAGCTATATCCTGCACTCTTTGACTCTATTTGACTCAATTCTACTCTGCTCTACTCTTGTCTGCTTTACTCTCTCTACTCTACCCTACTGTACTATATTCTATTCTGTACTATTCTGTTCTATTCTACCCACCCGCCCCTCCCCTACCCTTCCCTAATCTATTTGATTAGATTCGATGTGACGTATTTCCACGCGATTTGACGCGATTAGGCTTGAATCAGCTCGATTCAGTTCGAATCGGCTCTATTCGGCCCGACTTGGCTCCATTTCACTCCATTCGGCTCGATTAGGCTCGAATTCCATCGATTCTGCTGGATTCTGCTCAATTAGGCCTTATTTGGGCCTATTCGGCCCTATTCTGCTCTATTAGACTCTTTTGTACTCTGTTCATATCTATCCGTCTCTATTGGACTCCGTTCAACTCCATTCCTCACTATTTTCCTCTCTTCTATTCTACCCTTCCCTACCCTAATCTCTTCTAATCGATTCGATTTGATTTGACGCGATTCGAAGCAACCGGACGTGATTCGTCTCGTTTTGTCTCCACTCGGCTCAATTCGGCTATGTTCTCTCTCTTTGACTCTATTCTATTCTGTTGTATTCTTTCTGTTCTGTTCTATTCTCTCCTATTCTGTTGTACTCTATTCTATTCTACCCTACCCGACCCAACGGCACCCCACCCGAACCTACCCTACTTTAATCTATTGGATTCAATTCGATTCCGTGCAAAGCGATTTGATAGGACTTGACTGGATTCGGCAAATCTGAAGGGATTTGATGAGATTCCATGCGACTCGACGTGATTCAGTAGGATTCTCTGAGGTTTGACGCAATTCGAAGTTATTCGACGTGATTCGATGGGATTCGACACGATATGAAGCGATTTGACCTTGTTTGATTCAAAACGATGTGACTCGACTCGATTCGACCTGATTCGATTCGACGCTGTTCGGTGACAGTCAGTGCGATTCTGCTTGATTCCACTCGATTAGGTGTGATTCGGCAGTATACAGCTCTTTTCGGCTGTATTCAGCTCCATTCGTCTCTATTCAGCTTATTCGGCTCTATTCGACTGTATTCGACTCTACTCTTTTCCACTCGATTCTGTTCCTTCTATTCTGTTCTAATCTCTTCTATTCCACTCTACTCTGTTCTATTCTCCCCTCCCCTCCCCTTCTCTAATCTATACGTCTCGATTGGATTTGACGCGTTGAACGCGATTCGAGGCGATGAAGCTTGAATCGGCTCGATTCGGCTCGATTTGGCTCTATTCGGCTCAGTTAGGCTCCATTCAGCTTGTTTTGGCTTGAATCGCTTCGAATCTGCTCGATTTGGCCTTCTTCGGCCCTATTCTGCTCTATTCGACTCTCTTCTACTCTATTCGTTTCTACTTGACTCCATTCTACTCCATTCTATTCATTCCACACTATTCTACTCTATTCTGCTCTACCCTACCCAACACCACTCTAATTTACTCTACTTGCTTCTACACGATTCCTCTCATTTTGTCTGCATTTGGCTCTATTCAGCTCTATTCTACTCTACTCTATTGTATTGTTTCTACTCTGTTCTGTACTATTCTACTCTATTCTACCCTACCCTATGCTACCCAACTCTAAGGTATTGTAATCCACTTGATTGGATTTGATTCAACCCATTTCAACGTGATTCGTCTCGATTTGGCTCTGTTCAAATCTATTCTACTCTACTCTATTCCCCTCTACTCTACTCTAGCCTACTCTTTTCTGTATTCGTTCTGTGTTGTTCTGTTCTATTTTGTTGTGTTCTGTTCTGTTTTATTCTATTCTACTCTATTCTACCCTACTCTAGCCTACCCGAACCTCCCCTACTCTAGTCTATTCAATTGAATTCGAGAAACTTTGACGCGACTAGGGGCCGCATCGGTGTGATTCATGTCCATTCGGCTCCATTTGTCTCGAATAGTGTCGATTCAGCTCGATTAGGCTCGATTTGGCTCCGTTAGGCTCGATTCACTGGATTCGGCTCGATTTCTCTCGGTTCAGCTCGATTTGGCCCTCTTTGGCCCTCTTCGGCTCTCTTCAGCTCTTTTCTACTCTACTCGATTCCATTGCACACCATTCTACTCCATTCTACGCTCTTCTACTATTCCCTACTGTAATTGATTCGATGGGATTCGACGCCATTCGACGCGATTTGTCTCGTTTCGTTTCCATTCAGCTTGATTCGACTCTGTTCTACTCTACTCTATTCTACTCTACACTATTCTGCTCTGCTCTACCCTTTTCTACTCTATTCTATTGTATCCTTTCCATTCTCTTCTACTGTGTTCAAGTCTACTCTATTCCATCCTACCCTAATCTAATCTATTCTACTGGATTCGATTCCACGCATCTCCATGCGATTCGGCTCAAATCGGCTCCTTTCCACTCCATTCATCCCCAATCGGCTCAAATCGGTTCGATTCAGCTCTAATCGGCTCCATTCGGCTCTAGTCAGCTCGAATAGGCTCTATTCAGCTCGATTCGGCTCTATTAGACTCTACTCAACTCTATTATCTCTTTTCGACTCCACGCTACACCATTCTACTCCATCCTAAACTATTCTCTACTGTATTGTATTGTACTCTACCCTACTCTAGTCTATTCTAATTGATTGGATTGGATTGGATTGGAATTGATCAGATTCAATGCAATTCGACGGGATTCAAGGCGATACGACACGATTCCACGGGATTCGGCGTGATTCATCTTGGTTTCTATCCATTTAGCTCTTTTGGGCTCTATTTGGCCCTATTCGACAATGTTCGACTCTGCTCTACTCTACTTTTCTATACTCTGCTCGTCTCGACTCTATTCTTTCAGTTCTGTTCTACTGCACTCTATTCTACCCTACCCTACCCTAACTTAGCCTACTGTAATCTGTTCTATGCTATTCGACACACTTGAATGGGATTCGACCTGATTCGGGTCATATCGGCTCGATTCATCTCCTTTCTGCTCCATTAAACTCGATTCGGTTCTATTCGGCTCTTTTCCACTCTATTCGGCTCTTTTTGGCAGTATTCGACTCTATTTGACTCTAGTCTACTCGATTCTTTCTGTTCTGTTCTATTCTACTCTATTCTATTCTTCTCTACCCTACCCTAACCTTACCTTCCCCACACTAATCTATTTGATTCGATTCGACACGTTTCAAACGACTCGACATGATTCATCTCGATTCACCTTGAATTTGGTCAATTCGGCTGTATTCAGCTCTGTTTGGCTCTTTTCGGCTCTCTTCAGCTCAATTTGACTCTATTCTACTGGACCCGACTCTACTTAATTCTATTCTCTTCTTTCTATTGTGTTGTGTTGTGTTGTAGTCTAGCCTCTCCTGCCGTACCCTCCTCTACTCTAATCTATTCGATTCAACGCATTTCGACGCGATTCCATGTGATTAGGCTTGAATCGGCTCGATTTAGCTCTATTTGGCTTGAATTGGGTCAATTCGTCTCGATTCTGCTCAATTCAGCATAATTAGGCTCGAGTGAATCTTATTCAGCCCTGCTCAGCTCTACTCAACCCTTTCTACTTTATTTGTCTCTATTTGGCTCCATTCAACTCCCTTCCACACCATTCTGCGCTTTTCTACTCTATTCTATTCTGTTCTACCCTACCCTACTCTAATCTATTCTAATCGATTCGATTCATCACGATTTGTCTCCTTTCCTCTCCATTCGAATTGATTGGGCTTGAATTGGATCTATTCATCTATATTCTGCACTACCCGACTCTGACTATTCCACTCTACTCAACTCTACTCCATTCCACTCTTGGTATTCTCTTCTGTTCTACTCTATTCTATTCTTCTGTGCCCTTCCCTACTGAATCCCAGTCTAACCTACACTACTCTAATCTATTCAATTTAATTCGATTCCATTCAGTTTGACACCATTCGACCCGATTTGAGACAATTCGACGGGATTCGGTGAGATTCCGCGAGATTTGATGCGTTTTGGTGGGATTTGATGGAATTCGACGAGATCCGATGCAATAGGATGCAATTAAGTGTGTTTTGGCTCGATTTTGCTGGGTTCAGTTTGTCTCTATTTGGCTCGTTTCAGCTCCACTAGGCTCCATTCATCCCGAATCTGGTCGACTCGACTCGATTCAGCTCATTTTGGCCATATGTGGTCCTATTCAGCGTTATTCGGCTCTATTCAACTCTTTTCTACTCTCTGCATCTGTGTTCGAATCCATTTGACTCCATTCCACACCATTCTATTCCATTCTACACTACTGTATTCTACAAAACCCTCCCCCACCCTAGCCTATCCTAATCTAGTCTGCTCTTTTCTAGTCTCCTTTTCTATTTTCTCGATTCCATCCTATGCTACTCTACCATACCCTACACTAAGCTAACCTACCCTGACCTATGCTGTTCTATTCTATTTCCTTCTATTTTCTCTGTTCCACCGTATGCTTCCCTACCCTATGCTACCCCACCGTACCATACTCTACTACTTAGGGTTACTCAATAAGGGTCCTAATTAAGGGGAGTAGTTCGGGCAAGGGTACTCCTTAAGGCAAGTGTACTAGTTCAGGCTACTAGTTAAGTCCAGGCTACTAGTTAAGGCATGGGTACTTGTTGAGGGTACTGGTTAAGGCAAGGGTACCAGTTCAGGCTACTTGTTAAGGACATACTACTAGTGAAGGCAAGGGTACTAGTGAAGACTACTGGTTAAGGCAAGGGTACGTGTTAGGACTACTAGTTAAGGCAAGGGTACTAGATTAGGCTAAGAGTTCAGGCAAGGGTACTCGTTCAGCTTACTGACTTAGGGTACTATTCAAGACTAGTTGTCTAGGCTACTGCTCTATGCCACTAGTCTAGCTGACTAGTCCAGCTTACTAGTCTAGGCTTCTACTCTAGCCTTCTCTTGTCTACTCTAATGTAGTCTACTTGCATCTACCCTAGTCTTCCTATCATAAACTGCCCTACCCTAACCTATTCTAATCGATTCCATTTGATTCGATTCAAAGCATTTCGATGCGACCGGACACCATCACGCTTGAGTCGGCTCGATTCTGCAACATCAGCGCGATTCAGCTCGATTTGGCTCAAATCGCTTCAATTCAGCTCGTTTCCACTCGGTTCAGCCTTATTCGGCCCTATTTGGCTCGATTCGACTCTTTTCTACTCTATTTGTCTCTGTTCGACTCCATTTGACTCCACTCTTCTCCATTCTACGCTATTCTGTTCTACTCTACCCTACGATACTCTAATCTATTCGATTGGATGCGATTCGAAGCAATTCGGTGTGATTCATCTCGTTTTGTTTCCATTTGACTCGATTCGGCCAGAATTGGCTCTATTCAGCTATATCCTGCACTCTTTGACTCTATTTGACTCAATTCTACTCTGCTCTACTCTTGTCTGCTTTACTCTCTCTACTCTACCCTACTGTACTATATTCTATTCTGTACTATTCTGTTCTATTCTACCCACCCGCCCCTCCCCTACCCTTCCCTAATCTATTTGATTAGATTCGATGTGACGTATTTCCACGCGATTTGACGCGATTAGGCTTGAATCAGCTCGATTCAGTTCGAATCGGCTCTATTCGGCCCGACTTGGCTCCATTTCACTCCATTCGGCTCGATTAGGCTCGAATTCCATCGATTCTGCTGGATTCTGCTCAATTAGGCCTTATTTGGGCCTATTCGGCCCTATTCTGCTCTATTAGACTCTTTTGTACTCTGTTCATATCTATCCGTCTCTATTGGACTCCGTTCAACTCCATTCCTCACTATTTTCCTCTCTTCTATTCTACCCTTCCCTACCCTAATCTCTTCTAATCGATTCGATTTGATTTGACGCGATTCGAAGCAACCGGACGTGATTCGTCTCGTTTTGTCTCCACTCGGCTCAATTCGGCTATGTTCTCTCTCTTTGACTCTATTCTATTCTGTTGTATTCTTTCTGTTCTGTTCTATTCTCTCCTATTCTGTTGTACTCTATTCTATTCTACCCTACCCGACCCAACGGCACCCCACCCGAACCTACCCTACTTTAATCTATTGGATTCAATTCGATTCCGTGCAAAGCGATTTGATAGGACTTGACTGGATTCGGCAAATCTGAAGGGATTTGATGAGATTCCATGCGACTCGACGTGATTCAGTAGGATTCTCTGAGGTTTGACGCAATTCGAAGTTATTCGACGTGATTCGATGGGATTCGACACGATATGAAGCGATTTGACCTTGTTTGATTCAAAACGATGTGACTCGACTCGATTCGACCTGATTCGATTCGACGCTGTTCGGTGACAGTCAGTGCGATTCTGCTTGATTCCACTCGATTAGGTGTGATTCGGCAGTATACAGCTCTTTTCGGCTGTATTCAGCTCCATTCGTCTCTATTCAGCTTATTCGGCTCTATTCGACTGTATTCGACTCTACTCTTTTCCACTCGATTCTACTCGATTCTATTCCTTCTATTCTGTTCTAATCTCTTCTATTCCACTCTACTCTGTTCTATTCTCCCCTCCCCTCCCCTTCTCTAATCTATACGTCTCGATTGGATTTGACGCGTTGAACGCGATTCCAGGCGATGAAGCTTGAATCGGCTCGATTCGGCTCGATTTGGCTCTATTCGGCTCAGTTAGGCTCCATTCAGCTTGTTTTGGCTTGAATCGCTTCGAATCTGCTCGATTTGGCCTTCTTCGGCCCTATTCTGCTCTATTCGACTCTCTTCTACTCTATTCGTTTCTACTTGACTCCATTCTACTCCATTCTATTCATTCCACACTATTCTACTCTATTCTGCTCTACCCTACCCAACACCACTCTAATTTACTCTACTTGCTTCTACACGATTCCTCTCATTTTGTCTGCATTTGGCTCTATTCAGCTCTATTCTACTCTACTCTATTGTATTGTTTCTACTCTGTTCTGTACTATTCTACTCTATTCTACCCTACCCTATGCTACCCAACTCTAAGGTATTGTAATCCACTTGATTGGATTTGATTCAACCCATTTCAACGTGATTCGTCTCGATTTGGCTCTGTTCAAATCTATTCTACTCTACTCTATTCCCCTCTACTCTACTCTAGCCTACTCTTTTCTGTATTCGTTCTGTGTTGTTCTGTTCTATTTTGTTGTGTTCTGTTCTGTTTTATTCTATTCTACTCTATTCTACCCTACTCTAGCCTACCCGAACCTCCCCTACTCTAGTCTATTCAATTGAATTCGAGAAACTTTGACGCGACTAGGGGCCGCATCGGTGTGATTCATGTCCATTCGGCTCCATTTGTCTCGAATAGTGTCGATTCAGCTCGATTAGGCTCGATTTGGCTCCGTTAGGCTCGATTCACTGGATTCGGCTCGATTTCTCTCGGTTCAGCTCGATTTGGCCCTCTTTGGCCCTCTTCGGCTCTCTTCAGCTCTTTTCTACTCTACTCGATTCCATTGCACACCATTCTACTCCATTCTACGCTCTTCTACTATTCCCTACTGTAATTGATTCGATGGGATTCGACGCCATTCGACGCGATTTGTCTCGTTTCGTTTCCATTCAGCTTGATTCGACTCTGTTCTACTCTACTCTATTCTACTCTACACTATTCTGCTCTGCTCTACCCTTTTCTACTCTATTCTATTGTATCCTTTCCATTCTCTTCTACTGTGTTCAAGTCTACTCTATTCCATCCTACCCTAATCTAATCTATTCTACTGGATTCGATTCCACGCATCTCCATGCGATTCGGCTCAAATCGGCTCCTTTCCACTCCATTCATCCCCAATCGGCTCAAATCGGTTCGATTCAGCTCTAATCGGCTCCATTCGGCTCTAGTCAGCTCGAATAGGCTCTATTCAGCTCGATTCGGCTCTATTAGACTCTACTCAACTCTATTATCTCTTTTCGACTCCACGCTACACCATTCTACTCCATCCTAAACTATTCTCTACTGTATTGTATTGTACTCTACCCTACTCTAGTCTATTCTAATTGATTGGATTGGATTGGATTGGAATTGATCAGATTCAATGCAATTCGACGGGATTCAACGCGATACGGCACGATTCCACGGGATTCGGCGTGATTCATCTTGGTTTCTATCCATTTAGCTCTTTTGGGCTCTATTTGGCCCTATTCGACAATGTTCGACTCTGCTCTACTCTACTCTTCTATACTCTGCTCGTCTCGACTCTATTCTTTCAGTTCTGTTCTACTGCACTCTATTCTACCCTACCCTACCCTAACTTAGCCTACTGTAATCTGTTCTATGCTATTCGACACACTTGAATGGGATTCGACCTGATTCGGGTCATATCGGCTCGATTCATCTCCTTTCTGCTCCATTAAACTCGATTCGGTTCTATTCGGCTCTTTTCCACTCTATTCGGCTCTTTTTGGCAGTATTCGACTCTATTTGACTCTAGTCTACTCGATTCTTTCTGTTCTGTTCTATTCTACTCTATTCTATTCTTCTCTACCCTACCCTTACCTTACCTTCCCCACACTAATCTATTTGATTCGATTCGACACGTTTCAAACGACTCGACATGATTCATCTCGATTCACCTTGAATTTGGTCAATTCGGCTGTATTCAGCTCTGTTTGGCTCTTTTCGGCTCTCTTCAGCTCAATTTGACTCTATTCTACTGGACCCGACTCTACTTAATTCTATTCTCTTCTTTCTATTGTGTTGTGTTGTGTTGTAGTCTAGCCTCTCCTGCCGTACCCTCCTCTACTCTAATCTATTCGATTCAACGCATTTCGACGCGATTCCATGTGATTAGGCTTGAATCGGCTCGATTTAGCTCTATTTGGCTTGAATTGGGTCAATTCGTCTCGATTCTGCTCAATTCAGCATAATTAGGCTCGAGTGAATCTTATTCAGCCCTGCTCAGCTCTACTCAACCCTTTCTACTTTATTTGTCTCTATTTGGCTCCATTCAACTCCCTTCCACACCATTCTGCGCTTTTCTACTCTATTCTATTCTGTTCTACCCTACCCTACTCTAATCTATTCTAATCGATTCGATTCATCACGATTTGTCTCCTTTCCTCTCCATTCGAATCGATTGGGCTTGAATTGGATCTATTCATCTATATTCTGCACTACCCGACTCTGACTATTCCACTCTACTCAACTCTACTCCATTCTACTCTTGGTATTCTCTTCTGTTCTACTCTATTCTATTCTTCTGTGCCCTTCCCTACTGAATCCCAGTCTAACCTACACTACTCTAATCTATTCAATTTAATTCGATTCCATTCAGTTTGACACCATTCGACCCGATTTGAGACAATTCGACGGGATTCGGTGAGATTCCGCGAGATTTGATGCGTTTTGGTGGGATTTGATGGAATTCGACGAGATCCGATGCAATAGGATGCAATTAAGTGTGTTTTGGCTCGATTTTGCTGGGTTCAGTTTGTCTCTATTTGGCTCGTTTCAGCTCCACTAGGCTCCATTCATCCCGAATCTGGTCGACTCGACTCGATTCGGCTCATTTTGGCCATATGTGGTCCTATTCAGCGTTATTCGGCTCTATTCAACTCTTTTCTACTCTCTGCATCTGTGTTCGAATCCATTTGACTCCATTCCACACCATTCTATTCCATTCTACACTACTGTATTCTACAAAACCCTCCCCCACCCTAGCCTATCCTAATCTAGTCTGCTCTTTTCTAGTCTCCTTTTCTATTTTCTCGATTCCATCCTATGCTACTCTACCATACCCTACACTAAGCTAACCTACCCTGACCTATGCTGTTCTATTCTATTTCCTTCTATTTTCTCTGTTCCACCGTATGCTTCCCTACCCTATGCTACCCCACCGTACCATACTCTACTACTTAGGGTTACTCAATAAGGGTCCTAATTAAGGGGAGTAGTTCGGGGAAGGGTACTCCTTAAGGCAAGTGTACTAGTTCAGGCTACTAGTTAAGTCCAGGCTACTAGTTAAGGCATGGGTACTTGTTGAGGGTACTGGTTAAGGCAAGGGTACCAGTTCAGGCTACTTGTTAAGGACATACTACTAGTGAAGGCAAGGGTACTAGTGAAGACTACTGGTTAAGGCAAGGGTACTTGTTAGGACTACTAGTTAAGGCAAGGGTACTAGATTAGGCTAAGAGTTCAGGCAAGGGTACTCGTTCAGCTTACTGACTTAGGGTACTCTTCAAGACTAGTTGTCTAGGCTACTGCTCTATGCCACTAGTCTAGCTGACTAGTCCAGCTTACTAGTCTAGGCTTCTACTCTAGCCTTCTCTTGTCTACTCTAATGTAGTCTACTTGCATCTACCCTAGTCTTCCTATCATAAACTGCCCTACCCTAACCTATTCTAATCGATTCCATTTGATTCGATTCAAAGCATTTCGATGCGACCGGACACCATCACGCTTGAGTCGGCTCGATTCTGCAACATCAGCGCGATTCAGCTCGATTTGGCTCAAATCGCTTCAATTCAGCTCGTTTCCACTCGGTTCAGCCTTATTCGGCCCTATTTGGCTCGATTCGACTCTTTTCTACTCTATTTGTCTCTGTTCGACTCCATTTGACTCCACTCTTCTCCATTCTACGCTATTCTGTTCTACTCTACCCTACGATACTCTAATCTATTCGATTGGATGCGATTCGAAGCAATTCGGTGTGATTCATCTCGTTTTGTTTCCATTTGACTCGATTCGGCCAGAATTGGCTCTATTCAGCTATATCCTGCACTCTTTGACTCTATTTGACTCAATTCTACTCTGCTCTACTCTTGTCTGCTTTACTCTCTCTACTCTACCCTACTGTACTATATTCTATTCTGTACTATTCTGTTCTATTCTACCCACCCGCCCCTCCCCTACCCTTCCCTAATCTATTTGATTAGATTCGATGTGACGTATTTCCACGCGATTTGACGCGATTAGGCTTGAATCAGCTCGATTCAGTTCGAATCGGCTCTATTCGGCCCGACTTGGCTCCATTTCACTCCATTCGGCTCGATTAGGCTCGAATTCCATCGATTCTGCTGGATTCTGCTCAATTAGGCCTTATTTGGGCCTATTCGGCCCTATTCTGCTCTATTAGACTCTTTTGTACTCTGTTCATATCTATCCGTCTCTATTGGACTCCGTTCAACTCCATTCCTCACTATTTTCCTCTCTTCTATTCTACCCTTCCCTACCCTAATCTCTTCTAATCGATTCGATTTGATTTGACGCGATTCGAAGCAACCGGACGTGATTCGTCTCGTTTTGTCTCCACTCGGCTCAATTCGGCTATGTTCTCTCTCTTTGACTCTATTCTATTCTGTTGTATTCTTTCTGTTCTGTTCTATTCTCTCCTATTCTGTTGTACTCTATTCTATTCTACCCTACCCGACCCAACGGCACCCCACCCGAACCTACCCTACTTTAATCTATTGGATTCAATTCGATTCCGTGCAAAGCGATTTGATAGGACTTGACTGGATTCGGCAAATCTGAAGGGATTTGATGAGATTCCATGCGACTCGACGTGATTCAGTAGGATTCTCTGAGGTTTGACGCAATTCGAAGTTATTCGACGTGATTCGATGGGATTCGACACGATATGAAGCGATTTGACCTTGTTTGATTCAAAACGATGTGACTCGACTCGATTCGACCTGATTCGATTCGACGCTGTTCGGTGACAGTCAGTGCGATTCTGCTTGATTCCACTCGATTAGGTGTGATTCGGCAGTATACAGCTCTTTTCGGCTGTATTCAGCTCCATTCGTCTCTATTCAGCTTATTCGGCTCTATTCGACTGTATTCGACTCTACTCTTTTCCACTCTATTCTACTCGATTCTATTCCTTCTATTCTGTTCTAATCTCTTCTATTCCACTCTACTCTGTTCTATTCTCCCCTCCCCTCCCCTTCTCTAATCTATACGTCTCGATTGGATTTGACGCGTTGAACGCGATTCCAGGCGATGAAGCTTGAATCGGCTCGATTCGGCTCGATTTGGCTCTATTCGGCTCAGTTAGGCTCCATTCAGCTTGTTTTGGCTTGAATCGCTTCGAATCTGCTCGATTTGGCCTTCTTCGGCCCTATTCTGCTCTATTCGACTCTCTTCTACTCTATTCGTTTCTACTTGACTCCATTCTACTCCATTCTATTCATTCCACACTATTCTACTCTATTCTGCTCTACCCTACCCAACACCACTCTAATTTACTCTACTTGCTTCTACACGATTCCTCTCATTTTGTCTGCATTTGGCTCTATTCAGCTCTATTCTACTCTACTCTATTGTATTGTTTCTACTCTGTTCTGTACTATTCTACTCTATTCTACCCTACCCTATGCTACCCAACTCTAAGGTATTGTAATCCACTTGATTGGATTTGATTCAACCCATTTCAACGTGATTCGTCTCGATTTGGCTCTGTTCAAATCTATTCTACTCTACTCTATTCCCCTCTGCTCTACTCTAGCCTACTCTTTTCTGTATTCGTTCTGTGTTGTTCTGTTCTATTTTGTTGTGTTCTGTTCTGTTTTATTCTATTCTACTCTATTCTACCCTACTCTAGCCTACCCGAACCTCCCCTACTCTAGTCTATTCAATTGAATTCGAGAAACTTTGACGCGACTAGGGGCCGCATCGGTGTGATTCATGTCCATTCGGCTCCATTTGTCTCGAATAGTGTCGATTCAGCTCGATTAGGCTCGATTTGGCTCCGTTAGGCTCGATTCACTGGATTCGGCTCGATTTCTCTCGGTTCAGCTCGATTTGGCCCTCTTTGGCCCTCTTCGGCTCTCTTCAGCTCTTTTCTACTCTACTCGATTCCATTGCACACCATTCTACTCCATTCTACGCTCTTCTACTATTCCCTACTGTAATTGATTCGATGGGATTCGACGCCATTCGACGCGATTTGTCTCGTTTCGTTTCCATTCAGCTTGATTCGTCTCTGTTCTACTCTACTCTATTCTACTCTACACTATTCTGCTCTGCTCTACCCTTTTCTACTCTATTCTATTGTATCCTTTCCATTCTCTTCTACTGTGTTCAAGTCTACTCTATTCCATCCTACCCTAATCTAATCTATTCTACTGGATTCGATTCCACGCATCTCCATGCGATTCGGCTCAAATCGGCTCCTTTCCACTCCATTCATCCCCAATCGGCTCAAATCGGTTCGATTCAGCTCTAATCGGCTCCATTCGGCTCTAGTCAGCTCGAATAGGCTCTATTCAGCTCGATTCGGCTCTATTAGACTCTACTCAACTCTATTATCTCTTTTCGACTCCACGCTACACCATTCTACTCCATCCTAAACTATTCTCTACTGTATTGTATTGTACTCTACCCTACTCTAGTCTATTCTAATTGATTGGATTGGATTGGATTGGAATTGATCAGATTCAATGCAATTCGACGGGATTCAACGCGATACGGCACGATTCCACGGGATTCGGCGTGATTCATCTTGGTTTCTATCCATTTAGCTCTTTTGGGCTCTATTTGGCCCTATTCGACAATGTTCGACTCTGCTCTACTCTACTCTTCTATACTCTGCTCGTCTCGACTCTATTCTTTCAGTTCTGTTCTACTGCACTCTATTCTACCCTACCCTACCCTAACTTAGCCTACTGTAATCTGTTCTATGCTATTCGACACACTTGAATGGGATTCGACCTGATTCGGGTCATATCGGCTCGATTCATCTCCTTTCTGCTCCATTAAACTCGATTCGGTTCTATTCGGCTCTTTTCCACTCTATTCGGCTCTTTTTGGCAGTATTCGACTCTATTTGACTCTAGTCTACTCGATTCTTTCTGTTCTGTTCTATTCTACTCTATTCTATTCTTCTCTACCCTACCCTAACCTTACCTTCCCCACACTAATCTATTTGATTCGATTCGACACGTTTCAAATGACTCGACATGATTCATCTCGATTCACCTTGAATTTGGTCAATTCGGCTGTATTCAGCTCTGTTTGGCTCTTTACGGCTCTCTTCAGCTCAATTTGACTCTATTCTACTGGACCCGACTCTACTTAATTCTATTCTCTTCTTTCTATTGTGTTGTGTTGTGTTGTGTTGTAGTCTAGCCTCTCCTGCCGTACCCTCCTCTACTCTAATCTATTCGATTCAACGCATTTCGACGCGATTCCATGTGATTAGGCTTGAATCGGCTCGATTTAGCTCTATTTGGCTTGAATTGGGTCAATTCGTCTCGATTCTGCTCAATTCAGCATAATTAGGCTCGAGTGAATCTTATTCAGCCCTGCTCAGCTCTACTCAACCCTTTCTACTTTATTTGTCTCTATTTGGCTCCATTCAACTCCCTTCCACACCACTCTACTCTTTTCTACTCTATTCTATTCTGTTCTACCCTACCCTACTCTAATCTATTCTAATCGATTCGATTCATCACGATTTGTCTCCTTTCCTCTCCATTCGAATCGATTGGGCTTGAATTGGATCTATTCATCTATATTCTGCACTACCCGACTCTGACTATTCCACTCTACTCAACTCTACTCCATTCTACTCTTGGTATTCTCTTCTGTTCTACTCTATTCTATTCTTCTGTGCCCTTCCCTACTGAATCCCAGTCTAACCTACACTACTCTAATCTATTCAATTTAATTCGATTCCATTCAGTTTGACACCATTCGACCCGATTTGAGACAATTCGACGGGATTCGGTGAGATTCCGCGAGATTTGATGCGTTTTGGTGGGATTTGATGGAATTCGACGAGATCCGATGCAATAGGATGCAATTAAGTGTGTTTTGGCTCGATTTTGCTGGGTTCAGTTTGTCTCTATTTGGCTCGTTTCAGCTCCACTAGGCTCCATTCATCCCGAATCTGGTCGACTCGACTCGATTCGGCTCATTTTGGCCATATGTGGTCCTATTCAGCGTTATTCGGCTCTATTCAACTCTTTTCTACTCTCTGCATCTGTGTTCGAATCCATTTGACTCCATTCCACACCATTCTATTCCATTCTACACTACTGTATTCTACAAAACCCTCCCCCACCCTAGCCTATCCTAATCTAGTCTGCTCTTTTCTAGTCTCCTTTTCTATTTTCTCGATTCCATCCTATGCTACTCTACCATACCCTACACTAAGCTAACCTACCCTGACCTATGCTGTTCTATTCTATTTCCTTCTATTTTCTCTGTTCCACCGTATGCTTCCCTACCCTATGCTACCCCACCGTACCATACTCTACTACTTAGGGTTACTCAATAAGGGTCCTAATTAAGGGGAGTAGTTCGGGCAAGGGTACTCCTTAAGGCAAGTATACTAGTTCAGGCTACTAGTTAAGGCGAGGGTACTAGTTAAGGCCAGGCTACTAGTTAAGGCATGGGTACTTGTTGAGGGTACTGGTTAAGGCAAGGGTACCAGTTCAGGCTACTTGTTAAGGACATACTACTAGTGAAGGCAAGGGTACTAGTGAAGACTACTGGTTAAGGCAAGGGTACTTGTTAGGACTACTAGTTAAGGCAAGGGTACTAGATTAGGCTAAGAGTTCAGGCAAGGGTACTCGTTCAGCTTACTGACTTAGGGTACTCTTCAAGACTAGTTGTCTAGGCTACTGCTCTATGCCACTAGTCTAGCTGACTAGTCCAGCTTACTAGTCTAGGCTTCTACTCTAGCCTTCTCTTGTCTACTCTAATGTAGTCTACTTGCATCTACCCTAGTCTTCCTATCATAAACTGCCCTACCCTAACCTATTCTAATCGATTCCATTTGATTCGATTCAAAGCATTTCGATGCGACCGGACACCATCACGCTTGAGTCGGCTCGATTCTGCAACATCAGCGCGATTCAGCTCGATTTGGCTCAAATCGCTTCAATTCAGCTCGTTTCCACTCGGTTCAGCCTTATTCGGCCCTATTTGGCTCGATTCGACTCTTTTCTACTCTATTTGTCTCTGTTCGACTCCATTTGACTCCACTCTTCTCCATTCTACGCTATTCTGTTCTACTCTACCCTACGATACTCTAATCTATTCGATTGGATGCAATTCGAAGCAATTCGGTGTGATTCATCTCGTTTTGTTTCCATTTGACTCGATTCGGCCAGAATTGGCTCTATTCAGCTATATCCTGCACTCTTTGACTCTATTTGACTCAATTCTACTCTGCTCTACTCTTGTCTGCTTTACTCTCTCTACTCTACCCTACTGTACTATATTCTATTCTGTACTATTCTGTTCTATTCTACCCACCCGCCCCTCCCCTACCCTTCCCTAATCTATTTGATTAGATTCGATGTGACGTATTTCCACGCGATTTGACGCGATTAGGCTTGAATCAGCTCGATTCAGTTCGAATCGGCTCTATTCGGCCCGACTTGGCTCCATTTCACTCCATTCGGCTCGATTAGGCTCGAATTCCATCGATTCTGCTGGATTCTGCTCAATTAGGCCTTATTTGGGCCTATTCGGCCCTATTCTGCTCTATTAGACTCTTTTGTACTCTGTTCATATCTATCCGTCTCTATTGGACTCCGTTCAACTCCATTCCTCACTATTTTCCTCTCTTCTATTCTACCCTTCCCTACCCTAATCTCTTCTAATCGATTCGATTTGATTTGACGCGATTCGAAGCAACCGGACGTGATTCGTCTCGTTTTGTCTCCACTCGGCTCAATTCGGCTATGTTCTCTCTCTTTGACTCTATTCTATTCTGTTGTATTCTTTCTGTTCTGTTCTATTCTCTCCTATTCTGTTGTACTCTATTCTATTCTACCCTACCCGACCCAACGGCACCCCACCCGAACCTACCCTACTTTAATCTATTGGATTCAATTCGATTCCGTGCAAAGCGATTTGATAGGACTTGACTGGATTCGGCAAATCTGAAGGGATTTGATGAGATTCCATGCGACTCGACGTGATTCAGTAGGATTCTCTGAGGTTTGACGCAATTCGAAGTTATTCGACGTGATTCGATGGGATTCGACACGATATGAAGCGATTTGACCTTGTTTGATTCAAAACGATGTGACTCGACTCGATTCGACCTGATTCGATTCGACGCTGTTCGGTGACAGTCAGTGCGATTCTGCTTGATTCCACTCGATTAGGTGTGATTCGGCAGTATACAGCTCTTTTCGGCTGTATTCAGCTCCATTCGTCTCTATTCAGCTTATTCGGCTCTATTCGACTGTATTCGACTCTACTCTTTTCCACTCGATTCTGTTCCTTCTATTCTGTTCTAATCTCTTCTATTCCACTCTACTCTGTTCTATTCTCCCCTCCCCTCCCCTTCTCTAATCTATACGTCTCGATTGGATTTGACGCGTTGAACGCGATTCCAGGCGATGAAGCTTGAATCGGCTCGATTCGGCTCGATTTGGCTCTATTCGGCTCAGTTAGGCTCCATTCAGCTTGTTTTGGCTTGAATCGCTTCGAATCTGCTCGATTTGGCCTTCTTCGGCCCTATTCTGCTGTATTCGACTCTCTTCTACTCTATTCGTTTCTACTTGACTCCATTCTACTCCATTCTATTCATTCCACACTATTCTACTCTATTCTGCTCTACCCTACCCAACACCACTCTAATTTACTCTACTTGCTTCTACACGATTCCTCTCATTTTGTCTGCATTTGGCTCTATTCAGCTCTATTCTACTCTACTCTATTGTATTGTTTCTACTCTGTTCTGTACTATTCTACTCTATTCTACCCTACCCTATGCTACCCAACTCTAAGGTATTGTAATCCACTTGATTGGATTTGATTCAACCCATTTCAACGTGATTCGTCTCGATTTGGCTCTGTTCAAATCTATTCTACTCTACTCTATTCCCCTCTGCTCTACTCTAGCCTACTCTTTTCTGTATTCGTTCTGTGTTGTTCTGTTCTATTTTGTTGTGTTCTGTTCTGTTTTATTCTATTCTACTCTAGTCTACCCTACTCTAGCCTACCCGAACCTCCCCTACTCTAGTCTATTCAATTGAATTCGAGAAACTTTGACGCGACTAGGGGCCGCATCGGTGTGATTCATGTCCATTCGGCTCCATTTGTCTCGAATAGTGTCGATTCAGCTCGATTAGGCTCGATTTGGCTCCGTTAGGCTCGATTCACTGGATTCGGCTCGATTTCTCTCGGTTCAGCTCGATTTGGCCCTCTTTGGCCCTCTTCGGCTCTCTTCAGCTCTTTTCTACTCTACTCGATTCCATTGCACACCATTCTACTCCATTCTACGCTCTTCTACTATTCCCTACTGTAATTGATTCGATGGGATTCGACGCCATTCGACGCGATTTGTCTCGTTTCGTCTCCATTCAGCTTGATTCGACTCTGTTCTACTCTACTCTATTCTACTCTACACTATTCTGCTCTGCTCTACCCTTTTCTACTCTATTCTATTGTATCCTTTCCATTCTCTTCTACTGTGTTCAAGTCTACTCTATTCCATCCTACCCTAATCTAATCTATTCTACTGGATTCGATTCCACGCATCTCCATGCGATTCGGCTCAAATCGGCTCCTTTCCACTCCATTCATCCCCAATCGGCTCAAATCGGTTCGATTCAGCTCTAATCGGCTCCATTCGGCTCTAGTCAGCTCGAATAGGCTCTATTCAGCTCGATTCGGCTCTATTAGACTCTACTCAACTCTATTATCTCTTTTCGACTCCACTCGACTCCATGCTACACCATTCTACTCCATCCTAAACTATTCTCTACTGTATTGTATTGTACTCTACCCTACTCTAGTCTATTCTAATTGATTGGATTGGATTGGATTGGAATTGATCAGATTCAATGCAATTCGACGGGATTCAACGCGATACGGCACGATTCCACGGGATTCGGCGTGATTCATCTTGGTTTCTATCCATTTAGCTCTTTTGGGCTCTATTTGGCCCTATTCGACAATGTTCGACTCTGCTCTACTCTACTCTTCTATACTCTGCTCGTCTCGACTCTATTCTTTCAGTTCTGTTCTGTTCTGTTCTACTGCACTCTATTCTACCCTACCCTACCCTAACTTAGCCTACTGTAATCTGTTCTATGCTATTCGACACACTTGAATGGGATTCGACCTGATTCGGGTCATATCGGCTCGATTCATCTCCTTTCTGCTCCATTAAACTCGATTCGGTTCTATTCGGCTCTTTTCCACTCTATTCGGCTCTTTTTGGCAGTATTCGACTCTATTTGACTCTAGTCTACTCGATTCTTTCTGTTCTGTTCTATTCTACTCTATTCTATTCTTCTCTACCCTACCCTAACCTTACCTTCCCCACACTAATCTATTTGATTCGATTCGACACGTTTCAAACGACTCGACATGATTCATCTCGATTCACCTTGAATTTGGTCAATTCGGCTGTATTCAGCTCTGTTTGGCTCTTTTCGGCTCTCTTCAGCTCAATTTGACTCTATTCTACTGGACCCGACTCTACTTAATTCTATTCTCTTCTTTCTATTGTGTTGTGTTGTGTTGTGTTGTAGTCTAGCCTCTCCTGCCGTACCCTCCTCTACTCTAATCTATTCGATTCAACGCATTTCGACGCGATTCCATGTGATTAGGCTTGAATCGGCTCGATTTAGCTCTATTTGGCTTGAATTGGGTCAATTCGTCTCGATTCTGCTCAATTCAGCATAATTAGGCTCGAGTGAATCTTATTCAGCCCTGCTCAGCTCTACTCAACCCTTTCTACTTTATTTGTCTCTATTTGGCTCCACTCAACTCCCTTCCACACCACTCTACTCTTTTCTACTCTATTCTATTCTGTTCTACCCTACCCTACTCTAATCTATTCTAATCGATTCGATTCATCACGATTTGTCTCCTTTCCTCTCCATTCGAATCGATTGGGCTTGAATTGGATCTATTCATCTATATTCTGCACTACCCGACTCTGACTATTCCACTCTACTCAACTCTACTCCATTCTACTCTTGGTATTCTCTTCTGTTCTACTCTATTCTATTCTTCTGTGCCCTTCCCTACTGAATCCCAGTCTAACCTACACTACTCTAATCTATTCAATTTAATTCGATTCCATTCAGTTTGACACCATTCGACCCGATTTGAGACAATTCGACGGGATTCGGTGAGATTCCGCGAGATTTGATGCGTTTTGGTGGGATTTGATGGAATTCGACGAGATCCGATGCAATAGGATGCAATTAAGTGTGTTTTGGCTCGATTTTGCTGGGTTCAGTTTGTCTCTATTTGGCTCGTTTCAGCTCCACTAGGCTCCATTCATCCCGAATCTGGTCGACTCGACTCGATTCGGCTCATTTTGGCCATATGTGGTCCTATTCAGCGTTATTCGGCTCTATTCAACTCTTTTCTACTCTCTGCATCTGTGTTCGAATCCATTTGACTCCATTCCACACCATTCTATTCCATTCTACACTACTGTATTCTACAAAACCCTCCCCCACCCTAGCCTATCCTAATCTAGTCTGCTCTTTTCTAGTCTCCTTTTCTATTTTCTCGATTCCATCCTATGCTACTCTACCATACCCTACACTAAGCTAACCTACCCTGACCTATGCTGTTCTATTCTATTTCCTTCTATTTTCTCTGTTCCACCGTATGCTTCCCTACCCTATGCTACCCCACCGTACCATACTCTACTACTTAGGGTTACTCAATAAGGGTCCTAATTAAGGGGAGTAGTTCGGGCAAGGGTACTCCTTAAGGCAAGTATACTAGTTCAGGCTACTAGTTAAGGCGAGGGTACTAGTTAAGGCCAGGCTACTAGTTAAGGCATGGGTACTTGTTGAGGGTACTGGTTAAGGCAAGGGTACCAGTTCAGGCTACTTGTTAAGGACATACTACTAGTGAAGGCAAGGGTACTAGTGAAGACTACTGGTTAAGGCAAGGGTACTTGTTAGGACTACTAGTTAAGGCAAGGGTACTAGATTAGGCTAAGAGTTCAGGCAAGGGTACTCGTTCAGCTTACTGACTTAGGGTACTCTTCAAGACTAGTTGTCTAGGCTACTGCTCTATGCCACTAGTCTAGCTGACTAGTCCAGCTTACTAGTCTAGGCTTCTACTCTAGCCTTCTCTTGTCTACTCTAATGTAGTCTACTTGCATCTACCCTAGTCTTCCTATCATAAACTGCCCTACCCTAACCTATTCTAATCGATTCCATTTGATTCGATTCAAAGCATTTCGATGCGACCGGACACCATCACGCTTGAGTCGGCTCGATTCTGCAACATCAGCGCGATTCAGCTCGATTTGGCTCAAATCGCTTCAATTCAGCTCGTTTCCACTCGGTTCAGCCTTATTCGGCCCTATTTGGCTCGATTCGACTCTTTTCTACTCTATTTGTCTCTGTTCGACTCCATTTGACTCCACTCTTCTCCATTCTACGCTATTCTGTTCTACTCTACCCTACGATACTCTAATCTATTCGATTGGATGCAATTCGAAGCAATTCGGTGTGATTCATCTCGTTTTGTTTCCATTTGACTCGATTCGGCCAGAATTGGCTCTATTCAGCTATATCCTGCACTCTTTGACTCTATTTGACTCAATTCTACTCTGCTCTACTCTTGTCTGCTTTACTCTCTCTACTCTACCCTACTGTACTATATTCTATTCTGTACTATTCTGTTCTATTCTACCCACCCGCCCCTCCCCTACCCTTCCCTAATCTATTTGATTAGATTCGATGTGACGTATTTCCACGCGATTTGACGCGATTAGGCTTGAATCAGCTCGATTCAGTTCGAATCGGCTCTATTCGGCCCGACTTGGCTCCATTTCACTCCATTCGGCTCGATTAGGCTCGAATTCCATCGATTCTGCTGGATTCTGCTCAATTAGGCCTTATTTGGGCCTATTCGGCCCTATTCTGCTCTATTAGACTCTTTTGTACTCTGTTCATATCTATCCGTCTCTATTGGACTCCGTTCAACTCCATTCCTCACTATTTTCCTCTCTTCTATTCTACCCTTCCCTACCCTAATCTCTTCTAATCGATTCGATTTGATTTGACGCGATTCGAAGCAACCGGACGTGATTCGTCTCGTTTTGTCTCCACTCGGCTCAATTCGGCTATGTTCTCTCTCTTTGACTCTATTCTATTCTGTTGTATTCTTTCTGTTCTGTTCTATTCTCTCCTATTCTGTTGTACTCTATTCTATTCTACCCTACCCGACCCAACGGCACCCCACCCGAACCTACCCTACTTTAATCTATTGGATTCAATTCGATTCCGTGCAAAGCGATTTGATAGGACTTGACTGGATTCGGCAAATCTGAAGGGATTTGATGAGATTCCATGCGACTCGACGTGATTCAGTAGGATTCTCTGAGGTTTGACGCAATTCGAAGTTATTCGACGTGATTCGATGGGATTCGACACGATATGAAGCGATTTGACCTTGTTTGATTCAAAACGATGTGACTCGACTCGATTCGACCTGATTCGATTCGACGCTGTTCGGTGACAGTCAGTGCGATTCTGCTTGATTCCACTCGATTAGGTGTGATTCGGCAGTATACAGCTCTTTTCGGCTGTATTCAGCTCCATTCGTCTCTATTCAGCTTATTCGGCTCTATTCGACTGTATTCGACTCTACTCTTTTCCACTCGATTCTGTTCCTTCTATTCTGTTCTAATCTCTTCTATTCCACTCTACTCTGTTCTATTCTCCCCTCCCCTCCCCTTCTCTAATCTATACGTCTCGATTGGATTTGACGCGTTGAACGCGATTCCAGGCGATGAAGCTTGAATCGGCTCGATTCGGCTCGATTTGGCTCTATTCGGCTCAGTTAGGCTCCATTCAGCTTGTTTTGGCTTGAATCGCTTCGAATCTGCTCGATTTGGCCTTCTTCGGCCCTATTCTGCTGTATTCGACTCTCTTCTACTCTATTCGTTTCTACTTGACTCCATTCTACTCCATTCTATTCATTCCACACTATTCTACTCTATTCTGCTCTACCCTACCCAACACCACTCTAATTTACTCTACTTGCTTCTACACGATTCCTCTCATTTTGTCTGCATTTGGCTCTATTCAGCTCTATTCTACTCTACTCTATTGTATTGTTTCTACTCTGTTCTGTACTATTCTACTCTATTCTACCCTACCCTATGCTACCCAACTCTAAGGTATTGTAATCCACTTGATTGGATTTGATTCAACCCATTTCAACGTGATTCGTCTCGATTTGGCTCTGTTCAAATCTATTCTACTCTACTCTATTCCCCTCTGCTCTACTCTAGCCTACTCTTTTCTGTATTCGTTCTGTGTTGTTCTGTTCTATTTTGTTGTGTTCTGTTCTGTTTTATTCTATTCTACTCTAGTCTACCCTACTCTAGCCTACCCGAACCTCCCCTACTCTAGTCTATTCAATTGAATTCGAGAAACTTTGACGCGACTAGGGGCCGCATCGGTGTGATTCATGTCCATTCGGCTCCATTTGTCTCGAATAGTGTCGATTCAGCTCGATTAGGCTCGATTTGGCTCCGTTAGGCTCGATTCACTGGATTCGGCTCGATTTCTCTCGGTTCAGCTCGATTTGGCCCTCTTTGGCCCTCTTCGGCTCTCTTCAGCTCTTTTCTACTCTACTCGATTCCATTGCACACCATTCTACTCCATTCTACGCTCTTCTACTATTCCCTACTGTAATTGATTCGATGGGATTCGACGCCATTCGACGCGATTTGTCTCGTTTCGTCTCCATTCAGCTTGATTCGACTCTGTTCTACTCTACTCTATTCTACTCTACACTATTCTGCTCTGCTCTACCCTTTTCTACTCTATTCTATTGTATCCTTTCCATTCTCTTCTACTGTGTTCAAGTCTACTCTATTCCATCCTACCCTAATCTAATCTATTCTACTGGATTCGATTCCACGCATCTCCATGCGATTCGGCTCAAATCGGCTCCTTTCCACTCCATTCATCCCCAATCGGCTCAAATCGGTTCGATTCAGCTCTAATCGGCTCCATTCGGCTCTAGTCAGCTCGAATAGGCTCTATTCAGCTCGATTCGGCTCTATTAGACTCTACTCAACTCTATTATCTCTTTTCGACTCCACTCGACTCCATGCTACACCATTCTACTCCATCCTAAACTATTCTCTACTGTATTGTATTGTACTCTACCCTACTCTAGTCTATTCTAATTGATTGGATTGGATTGGATTGGAATTGATCAGATTCAATGCAATTCGACGGGATTCAACGCGATACGGCACGATTCCACGGGATTCGGCGTGATTCATCTTGGTTTCTATCCATTTAGCTCTTTTGGGCTCTATTTGGCCCTATTCGACAATGTTCGACTCTGCTCTACTCTACTCTTCTATACTCTGCTCGTCTCGACTCTATTCTTTCAGTTCTGTTCTGTTCTGTTCTACTGCACTCTATTCTACCCTACCCTACCCTAACTTAGCCTACTGTAATCTGTTCTATGCTATTCGACACACTTGAATGGGATTCGACCTGATTCGGGTCATATCGGCTCGATTCATCTCCTTTCTGCTCCATTAAACTCGATTCGGTTCTATTCGGCTCTTTTCCACTCTATTCGGCTCTTTTTGGCAGTATTCGACTCTATTTGACTCTAGTCTACTCGATTCTTTCTGTTCTGTTCTATTCTACTCTATTCTATTCTTCTCTACCCTACCCTAACCTTACCTTCCCCACACTAATCTATTTGATTCGATTCGACACGTTTCAAACGACTCGACATGATTCATCTCGATTCACCTTGAATTTGGTCAATTCGGCTGTATTCAGCTCTGTTTGGCTCTTTTCGGCTCTCTTCAGCTCAATTTGACTCTATTCTACTGGACCCGACTCTACTTAATTCTATTCTCTTCTTTCTATTGTGTTGTGTTGTGTTGTGTTGTAGTCTAGCCTCTCCTGCCGTACCCTCCTCTACTCTAATCTATTCGATTCAACGCATTTCGACGCGATTCCATGTGATTAGGCTTGAATCGGCTCGATTTAGCTCTATTTGGCTTGAATTGGGTCAATTCGTCTCGATTCTGCTCAATTCAGCATAATTAGGCTCGAGTGAATCTTATTCAGCCCTGCTCAGCTCTACTCAACCCTTTCTACTTTATTTGTCTCTATTTGGCTCCACTCAACTCCCTTCCACACCACTCTACTCTTTTCTACTCTATTCTATTCTGTTCTACCCTACCCTACTCTAATCTATTCTAATCGATTCGATTCATCACGATTTGTCTCCTTTCCTCTCCATTCGAATCGATTGGGCTTGAATTGGATCTATTCATCTATATTCTGCACTACCCGACTCTGACTATTCCACTCTACTCAACTCTACTCCATTCTACTCTTGGTATTCTCTTCTGTTCTACTCTATTCTATTCTTCTGTGCCCTTCCCTACTGAATCCCAGTCTAACCTACACTACTCTAATCTATTCAATTTAATTCGATTCCATTCAGTTTGACACCATTCGACCCGATTTGAGACAATTCGACGGGATTCGGTGAGATTCCGCGAGATTTGATGCGTTTTGGTGGGATTTGATGGAATTCGACGAGATCCGATGCAATAGGATGCAATTAAGTGTGTTTTGGCTCGATTTTGCTGGGTTCAGTTTGTCTCTATTTGGCTCGTTTCAGCTCCACTAGGCTCCATTCATCCCGAATCTGGTCGACTCGACTCGATTCGGCTCATTTTGGCCATATGTGGTCCTATTCAGCGTTATTCGGCTCTATTCAACTCTTTTCTACTCTCTGCATCTGTGTTCGAATCCATTTGACTCCATTCCACACCATTCTATTCCATTCTACACTACTGTATTCTACAAAACCCTCCCCCACCCTAGCCTATCCTAATCTAGTCTGCTCTTTTCTAGTCTCCTTTTCTATTTTCTCGATTCCATCCTATGCTACTCTACCATACCCTACACTAAGCTAACCTACCCTGACCTATGCTGTTCTATTCTATTTCCTTCTATTTTCTCTGTTCCACCGTATGCTTCCCTACCCTATGCTACCCCACCGTACCATACTCTACTACTTAGGGTTACTCAATAAGGGTCCTAATTAAGGGGAGTAGTTCGGGCAAGGGTACTCCTTAAGGCAAGGGTACTAGTTCAGGCTACTACTTATGGGCAGGGCACTAGTTAAGGCCAGGCTACTAGTTAAGGCATGGGTACTTGTTGAGGGTACTGGTTAAGGCAAGGGTACCAGTTCAGGCTACTTGTTAAGGACATACTACTAGTGAAGGCAAGGGTACTAGTGAAGACTACTGGTTAAGCCAAGGGTACTTGTTAGGACTACTAGTTAAGGCAAGGGTACTAGATTAGGCTAAGAGTTCAGGCAAGGGTACTCGTTCAGCTTACTGACTTAGGGTACTATTCAAGACTAGTTGTCTAGGCTACTGCTCTATGCCACTAGTCTAGCTGACTAGTCCAGCTTACTAGTCTAGGCTTCTACTCTAGCCTTCTCTTGTCTACTCTAATGTAGTCTACTTGCATCTACCCTAGTCTTCCTATCATAAACTGCCCTACCCTAACCTATTCTAATCGATTCCATTTGATTCGATTCAAAGCATTTCGATGCGACCGGACACCATCACGCTTGAGTCGGCTCGATTCCGCAACATCAGCTCGATTCAGCTCGATTTGGCTCGAATCGCTTCAATTCAGCTCGTTTCCACTCGGTTCAGCCTTATTCGGCCCTATTTGGCTCGATTCGACTCTTTTGTACTCTATTTGTCTCTGTTCGACTCCATTTGACTCCACTCTTCTCCATTCTACGCTATTCTGTTCTACTCTACCCTACGATACTCTAATCTATTCGATTGGATGCGATTCGAAGCAATTCGGTGTGATTCATCTCGTTTTGTTTCCATTTGACTCGATTCGGCCAGAATTGGCTCTATTCAGCTATATCCTGCACTCTTTGACTCTATTTGACTCAATTCTACTCTGCTCTACTCTTGTCTGCTTTACTCTCTCTACTCTACCCTACTGTACTATATTCTATTCTGTACTATTCTGTTCTATTCTACCCACCCGCCCCTCCCCTCCCCTTCCCTAATCTATTTGATTAGATTCGATGTGACGTATTTCCACGCGATTTGACGCGATTAGGCTTGAATCAGCTCGATTCAGTTCGAATCGGCTCTATTCGGCCCGACTTGGCTCCATTTCACTCCATTCGGCTCGATTAGGCTCGAATTCCATCGATTCTGCTGGATTCTGCTCAATTAGGCCTTATTTGGGCCTATTCGGCCCTATTCTGCTCTATTAGACTCTTTTGTACTCTGTTCATATCTATCCGTCTCTATGGGACTCCGTTCAACTCCATTCCTCACTATTTTCCTCTCTTCTATTCTACCCTTCCCTACCCTAATCTCTTCTAATCGATTCGATTTGATTTGACGCGATTCGAAGCAACCGGACGTGATTCGTCTCGTTTTGTCTCCACTCGGCTCAATTCGGCTATGTTCTCTCTCTTTGACTCTATTCTATTCTGTTGTATTCTTTCTGTTCTGTTCTATTCTCTCCTGTTCTGTGGTACTCTATTCTATTCTACCCTACCCGACCCAACGGCACCCCACCCGAACCTACCCTACTTTAATCTATTGGATTCAATTCGATTCCGTGCAAAGCGATTTGATAGGACTTGACTGGATTCGGCAAATCCGAAGGGATTTGATGAGATTCCATGCGACTCGACGTGATTCAGTAGGATTCTCTGAGGTTTGACGCAATTCGAAGTTATTCGACGTGATTCGATGGGATTCGACACGATATGAAGCGATTTGACCTTGTTTGATTCAAAACGATGTGACTCGACTCGATTCGACCTGATTCGATTCGACGCTGTTCGGTGACAGTCAGTGCGATTCTGCTTGATTCCACTCGATTAGGTGTGATTCGGCAGTATACAGCTCTTTTCGGCTGTATTCAGCTCCATTCGTCTCTATTCAGCTTATTCGGCTCTATTCGACTGTATTCGACTCTACTCTTTTCCACTCGATTCTGTTCCTTCTATTCTGTTCTAATCTCTTCTATTCCACTCTACTCTGTTCTATTCTCCCCTCCCCTCCCCTTCTCTAATCTATACGTCTCGATTGGATTTGACGCGTTGAACGCGATTCCAGGCGATGAAGCTTGAATCGGCTCGATTCGGCTCGATTTGGCTCTATTCAGCTCAGTTAGGCTCCATTCAGCTTGTTTTGGCTTGAATCGCTTCGAATCTGCTCGATTTGGCCTTCTTCGGCCCTATTCTGCTCTATTCGACTCTCTTCTACTCTATTCGTTTCTACTTGACTCCATTCTACTCCATTCTATTCATTCCACACTATTCTACTCTATTCTGCTCTACCCTACCCAACACCACTCTAATTTACTCCACTTGCTTCTACACGATTCCTCTCATTTTGTCTGCATTTGGCTCTATTCAGCTCTATTCTACTCTACTCTATTGTATTGTTTCTACTCTGTTCTGTACTATTCTACTCTATTCTACCCTACCCTATGCTACCCAACTCTAAGGTATTGTAATCCACTTGATTGGATTTGATTCAACCCATTTCAACGTGATTCGTCTCGATTTGGCTCTGTTCAAATCTATTCTACTCTACTCTATTCCCCTCTACTCTACTCTAGCCTACTCTTTTCTGTATTCGTTCTGTGTTGTTCTGTTCTATTTTGTTGTGTTCTGTTCTGTTTTATTCTATTCTACTCTAGTCTACCCTACTCTAGCCTACCCGAACCTCCCCTACTCTAGTCTATTCAATTGAATTCGAGAAACTTTGACGCGACTAGGGGCCGCATCGGTGTGATTCATGTCCATTCGGCTCCATTTGTCTCGAATAGTGTCGATTCAGCTCGATTAGGCTCGATTTGGCTCCGTTAGGCTCGATTCACTGGATTCGGCTCGATTTCTCTCGGTTCAGCTCGATTTGGCCCTCTTTGGCCCTCTTCGGCTCTCTTCAGCTCTTTTCTACTCTACTCGATTCCATTGCACACCATTCTACTCCATTCTACGCTCTTCTACTATTCCCTACTGTAATTGATTCG
Organism: Loxodonta africana; assembly: GCF_030014295.1. NCBI lineage: Eukaryota > Metazoa > Chordata > Mammalia > Proboscidea > Elephantidae > Loxodonta > Loxodonta africana. Next base: position 1,121,793 of record NW_026975074.1, read on the forward strand.
ATGGGATTCGACGCCATTCGACGCGATTTGTCTCGTTTCGTCTCCATTCAGCTTGATTCGACTCTGTTCTACTCTACTCTATTCTACTCTACACTATTCTGCTCTGCTCTACCCTTTTCTACTCTATTCTATTGTATCCTTTCCATTCTCTTCTACTGTGTTCAAGTCTACTCTATTCCATCCTACCCTAATCTAATCTATTCTACTGGATTCGATTCCACGCATCTCCATGCGATTCGGCTCAAATCGGCTCCTTTCCACTCCATTCATCCCCAATCGGCTCAAATCGGTTCGATTCAGCTCTAATCGGCTCCATTCGGCTCTAGTCAGCTCGAATAGGCTCTATTCAGCTCGATTCGGCTCTATTAGACTCTACTCAACTCTATTATCTCTTTTCGACTCCACTCGACTCCATGCTACACCATTCTACTCCATCCTAAACTATTCTCTACTGTATTGTATTGTACTCTACCCTACTCTAGTCTATTCTAATTGATTGGATTGGATTGGATTGGAATTGATCAGATTCAATGCAATTCGACGGGATTCAACGCGATACGGCACGATTCCACGGGATTCGGCGTGATTCATCTTGGTTTCTATCCATTTAGCTCTTTTGGGCTCTATTTGGCCCTATTCGACAATGTTCGACTCTGCTCTACTCTACTCTTCTATACTCTGCTCGTCTCGACTCTATTCTTTCAGTTCTGTTCTGTTCTGTTCTACTGCACTCTATTCTACCCTACCCTACCCTAACTTAGCCTACTGTAATCTGTTCTATGCTATTCGACACACTTGAATGGGATTCGACCTGATTCGGGTCATATCGGCTCGATTCATCTCCTTTCTGCTCCATTAAACTCGATTCGGTTCTATTCGGCTCTTTTCCACTCTATTCGGCTCTTTTTGGCAGTATTCGACTCTATTTGACTCTAGTCTACTCGATTCTTTCTGTTCTGTTCTATTCTACTCTATTCTATTCTTCTCTACCCTACCCTAACCTTACCTTCCCCACACTAATCTATTTGATTCGATTCGACACGTTTCAAACGACTCGACATGATTCATCTCGATTCACCTTGAATTTGGTCAATTCGGCTGTATTCAGCTCTGTTTGGCTCTTTTCGGCTCTCTTCAGCTCAATTTGACTCTATTCTACTGGACCCGACTCTACTTAATTCTATTCTCTTCTTTCTATTGTGTTGTGTTGTGTTGTAGTCTAGCCTCTCCTGCCGTACCCTCCTCTACTCTAATCTATTCGATTCAACGCATTTCGACGCGATTCCATGTGATTAGGCTTGAATCGGCTCGATTTAGCTCTATTTGGCTTGAATTGGGTCAATTCGTCTCGATTCTGCTCAATTCAGCATAATTAGGCTCGAGTGAATCTTATTCAGCCCTGCTCAGCTCTACTCAACCCTTTCTACTTTATTTGTCTCTATTTGGCTCCACTCAACTCCCTTCCACACCACTCTACTCTTTTCTACTCTATTCTATTCTGTTCTACCCTACCCTACTCTAATCTATTCTAATCGATTCGATTCATCACGATTTGTCTCCTTTCCTCTCCATTCGAATCGATTGGGCTTGAATTGGATCTATTCATCTATATTCTGCACTACCCGACTCTGACTATTCCACTCTACTCAACTCTACTCCATTCTACTCTTGGTATTCTCTTCTGTTCTACTCTATTCTATTCTTCTGTGCCCTTCCCTACTGAATCCCAGTCTAACCTACACTACTCTAATCTATTCAATTTAATTCGATTCCATTCAGTTTGACACCATTCGACCCGATTTGAGACAATTCGACGGGATTCGGTGAGATTCCGCGAGATTTGATGCGTTTTGGTGGGATTTGATGGAATTCGACGAGATCCGATGCAATAGGATGCAATTAAGTGTGTTTTGGCTCGATTTTGCTGGGTTCAGTTTGTCTCTATTTGGCTCGTTTCAGCTCCACTAGGCTCCATTCATCCCGAATCTGGTCGACTCGACTCGATTCGGCTCATTTTGGCCATATGTGGTCCTATTCAGCGTTATTCGGCTCTATTCAACTCTTTTCTACTCTCTGCATCTGTGTTCGAATCCATTTGACTCCATTCCACACCATTCTATTCCATTCTACACTACTGTATTCTACAAAACCCTCCCCCACCCTAGCCTATCCTAATCTAGTCTGCTCTTTTCTAGTCTCCTTTTCTATTTTCTCGATTCCATCCTATGCTACTCTACCATACCCTACACTAAGCTAACCTACCCTGACCTATGCTGTTCTATTCTATTTCCTTCTATTTTCTCTGTTCCACCGTATGCTTCCCTACCCTATGCTACCCCACCGTACCATACTCTACTACTTAGGGTTACTCAATAAGGGTCCTAATTAAGGGGAGTAGTTCGGGCAAGGGTACTCCTTAAGGCAAGGGTACTAGTTCAGGCTACTACTTATGGGCAGGGCACTAGTTAAGGCCAGGCTACTAGTTAAGGCATGGGTACTTGTTGAGGGTACTGGTTAAGGCAAGGGTACCAGTTCAGGCTACTTGTTAAGGACATACTACTAGTGAAGGCAAGGGTACTAGTGAAGACTACTGGTTAAGCCAAGGGTACTTGTTAGGACTACTAGTTAAGGCAAGGGTACTAGATTAGGCTAAGAGTTCAGGCAAGGGTACTCGTTCAGCTTACTGACTTAGGGTACTATTCAAGACTAGTTGTCTAGGCTACTGCTCTATGCCACTAGTCTAGCTGACTAGTCCAGCTTACTAGTCTAGGCTTCTACTCTAGCCTTCTCTTGTCTACTCTAATGTAGTCTACTTGCATCTACCCTAGTCTTCCTATCATAAACTACCCTACCCTAACCTATTCTAATCGATTCCATTTGATTCGATTCAAAGCATTTCGATGCGACCGGACACCATCACGCTTGAGTCGGCTCGATTCCGCAACATCAGCTCGATTCAGCTCGATTTGGCTCGAATCGCTTCAATTCAGCTCGTTTCCACTCGGTTCAGCCTTATTCGGCCCTATTTGGCTCGATTCGACTCTTTTCTACTCTATTTGTCTCTGTTCGACTCCATTTGACTCCACTCTTCTCCATTCTACGCTATTCTACTCTATTCTGTTCTACTCTACCCTACGATACTCTAATCTATTCGATTGGATGCGATTCGAAGCAATTCGGTGTGATTCATCTCGTTTTGTTTCCATTTGACTCGATTCGGCCAGAATTGGCTCTATTCAGCTATATCCTGCACTCTTTGACTCTATTTGACTCAATTCTACTCTGCTCTACTCTTGTCTGCTTTACTCTCTCTACTCTACCCTACTGTACTATATTCTATTCTGTACTATTCTGTTCTATTCTACCCACCCGCCCCTCCCCTCCCCTTCCCTAATCTATTTGATTAGATTCGATGTGACGTATTTCCACGCGATTTGACGCGATTAGGCTTGAATCAGCTCGATTCAGTTCGAATCGGCTCTATTCGGCCCGACTTGGCTCCATTTCACTCCATTCGGCTCGATTAGGCTCGAATTCCATCGATTCTGCTGGATTCTGCTCAATTAGGCCTTATTTGGGCCTATTCGGCCCTATTCTGCTCTATTAGACTCTTTTGTACTCTGTTCATATCTATCCGTCTCTATGGGACTCCGTTCAACTCCATTCCTCACTATTTTCCTCTCTTCTATTCTACCCTTCCCTACCCTAATCTCTTCTAATCGATTCGATTTGATTTGACGCGATTCGAAGCAACCGGACGTGATTCGTCTCGTTTTGTCTCCACTCGGCTCAATTCGGCTATGTTCTCTCTCTTTGACTCTATTCTATTCTGTTGTATTCTTTCTGTTCTGTTCTATTCTCTCCTATTCTGTTGTACTCTATTCTATTCTACCCTACCCGACCCAACGGCACCCCACCCGAACCTACCCTACTTTAATCTATTGGATTCAATTCGATTCCGTGCAAAGCGATTTGATAGGACTTGACTGGATTCGGCAAATCTGAAAGGATTTGATGAGATTCCATGCGACTCGACGTGATTCAGTAGGATTCTCTGAGGTTTGACGCAATTCGAAGTTATTCGACGTGATTCGATGGGATTCGACACGATATGAAGCGATTTGACCTTGTTTGATTCAAAACGATGTGACTCGACTCGATTCGACCTGATTCGATTCGACGCTGTTCGGTGACAGTCAGTGCGATTCTGCTTGATTCCACTCGATTAGGTGTGATTCGGCAGTATACAGCTCTTTTCGGCTGTATTCAGCTCCATTCGTCTCTATTCAGCTTATTCGGCTCTATTCGACTGTATTCGACTCTACTCTTTTCCACTCGATTCTACTCGATTCTGTTCCTTCTATTCTGTTCTAATCTCTTCTATTCCACTCTACTCTGTTCTATTCTCCCCTCCCCTCCCCTTCTCTAATCTATACGTCTCGATTGGATTTGACGCGTTGAACGCGATTCCAGGCGATGAAGCTTGAATCGGCTCGATTTGGCTCGATTTGGCTCTATTCGGCTCAGTTAGGCTTCATTCAGCTTGTTTTGGCTTGAATCGCTTCGAATCTGCTCGATTTGGCCTTCTTCGGCCCTATTCTGCTCTATTCGACTCTCTTCTACTCTATTCGTTTCTACTTGACTCCATTCTACTCCATTCTATTCATTCCACACTATTCTACTCTATTCTGCTCTACCCTACCCAACACCACTCTAATTTACTCTACTTGCTTCTACACGATTCCTCTCATTTTGTCTGCATTTGGCTCTATTCAGCTCTATTCTACTCTACTCTATTGTATTGTTTCTACTCTGTTCTGTACTATTCTACTCTATTCTACCCTACCCTATGCTACCCAACTCTAAGGTATTGTAATCCACTTGATTGGATTTGATTCAACCCATTTCAACGTGATTCGTCTCGATTTGGCTCTGTTCAAATCTATTCTACTCTACTCTATTCCCCTCTACTCTACTCTAGCCTACTCTTTTCTGTATTCGTTCTGTGTTGTTCTGTTCTATTTTGTTGTGTTCTGTTCTGTTTTATTCTATTCTACTCTAGTCTACCCTACTCTAGCCTACCCGAACCTCCCCTACTCTAGTCTATTCAATTGAATTCGAGAAACTTTGACGCGACTAGGGGCCGCATCGGTGTGATTCATGTCCATTCGGCTCCATTTGTCTCGAATAGTGTCGATTCAGCTCGATTAGGCTCGATTTGGCTCCGTTAGGCTCGATTCACTGGATTCGGCTCGATTTCTCTCGGTTCAGCTCGATTTGGCCCTCTTTGGCCCTCTTCGGCTCTCTTCAGCTCTTTTCTACTCTACTCGATTCCATTGCACACCATTCTACTCCATTCTACGCTCTTCTACTATTCCCTACTGTAATTGATTCGATGGGATTCGACGCCATTCGACGCGATTTGTCTCGTTTCGTCTCCATTCAGCTTGATTCGACTCTGTTCTACTCTACTCTATTCTACTCTACACTATTCTGCTCTGCTCTACCCTTTTCTACTCTATTCTATTGTATCCTTTCCATTCTCTTCTACTGTGTTCAAGTCTACTCTATTCCATCCTACCCTAATCTAATCTATTCTACTGGATTCGATTCCACGCATCTCCATGCGATTCGGCTCAAATCGGCTCCTTTCCACTCCATTCATCCCCAATCGGCTCAAATCGGTTCGATTCAGCTCTAATCGGCTCCATTCGGCTCTAGTCAGCTCGAATAGGCTCTATTCAGCTCTATTCGGCTCTATTAGACTCTACTCAACTCTATTATCTCTTTTCGACTCCACTCGACTCCATGCTACACCATTCTACTCCATCCTAAACTATTCTCTACTGTATTGTATTGTACTCTACCCTACTCTAGTCTATTCTAATTGATTGGATTGGATTGGATTGGAATTGATCAGATTCAATGCAATTCGACGGGATTCAACGCGATACGGCACGATTCCACGGGATTCGGCGTGATTCATCTTGGTTTCTATCCATTTAGCTCTTTTGGGCTCTATTTGGCCCTATTCGACAATGTTCGACTCTGCTCTACTCTACTCTTCTATACTCTGCTCGTCTCGACTCTATTCTTTCAGTTCTGTTCTGTTCTGTTCTACTGCACTCTATTCTACCCTACCCTACCCTAACTTAGCCTACTGTAATCTGTTCTATGCTATTCGACACACTTGAATGGGATTCGACCTGATTCGGGTCATATCGGCTCGATTCATCTCCTTTCTGCTCCATTAAACTCGATTCGGTTCTATTCGGCTCTTTTCCACTCTATTCGGCTCTTTTTGGCAGTATTCGACTCTATTTGACTCTAGTCTACTCGATTCTTTCTGTTCTGTTCTATTCTACTCTATTCTATTCTTCTCTACCCTACCCTAACCTTACCTTCCCCACACTAATCTATTTGATTCGATTCGACACGTTTCAAACGACTCGACATGATTCATCTCGATTCACCTTGAATTTGGTCAATTCGGCTGTATTCAGCTCTGTTTGGCTCTTTTCGGCTCTCTTCAGCTCAATTTGACTCTATTCTACTGGACCCGACTCTACTTAATTCTATTCTCTTCTTTCTATTGTGTTGTGTTGTGTTGTGTTGTAGTCTAGCCTCTCCTGCCGTACCCTCCTCTACTCTAATCTATTCGATTCAACGCATTTCGACGCGATTCCATGTGATTAGGCTTGAATCGGCTCGATTTAGCTCTATTTGGCTTGAATTGGGTCAATTCGTCTCGATTCTGCTCAATTCAGCATAATTAGGCTCGAGTGAATCTTATTCAGCCCTGCTCAGCTCTACTCAACCCTTTCTACTTTATTTGTCTCTATTTGGCTCCACTCAACTCCCTTCCACACCACTCTACTCTTTTCTACTCTATTCTATTCTGTTCTACCCTACCCTACTCTAATCTATTCTAATCGATTCGATTCATCACGATTTGTCTCCTTTCCTCTCCATTCGAATCGATTGGGCTTGAATTGGATCTATTCATCTATATTCTGCACTACCCGACTCTGACTATTCCACTCTACTCAACTCTACTCCATTCTACTCTTGGTATTCTCTTCTGTTCTACTCTATTCTATTCTTCTGTGCCCTTCCCTACTGAATCCCAGTCTAACCTACACTACTCTAATCTATTCAATTTAATTCGATTCCATTCAGTTTGACACCATTCGACCCGATTTGAGACAATTCGACGGGATTCGGTGAGATTCCGCGAGATTTGATGCGTTTTGGTGGGATTTGATGGAATTCGACGAGATCCGATGCAATAGGATGCAATTAAGTGTGTTTTGGCTCGATTTTGCTGGGTTCAGTTTGTCTCTATTTGGCTCGTTTCAGCTCCACTAGGCTCCATTCATCCCGAATCTGGTCGACTCGACTCGATTCGGCTCATTTTGGCCATATGTGGTCCTATTCAGCGTTATTCGGCTCTATTCAACTCTTTTCTACTCTCTGCATCTGTGTTCGAATCCATTTGACTCCATTCCACACCATTCTATTCCATTCTACACTACTGTATTCTACAAAACCCTCCCCCACCCTAGCCTATCCTAATCTAGTCTGCTCTTTTCTAGTCTCCTTTTCTATTTTCTCGATTCCATCCTATGCTACTCTACCATACCCTACACTAAGCTAACCTACCCTGACCTATGCTGTTCTATTCTATTTCCTTCTATTTTCTCTGTTCCACCGTATGCTTCCCTACCCTATGCTACCCCACCGTACCATACTCTACTACTTAGGGTTACTCAATAAGGGTCCTAATTAAGGGGAGTAGTTCGGGCAAGGGTACTCCTTAAGGCAAGGGTACTAGTTCAGGCTACTACTTATGGGCAGGGCACTAGTTAAGGCCAGGCTACTAGTTAAGGCATGGGTACTTGTTGAGGGTACTGGTTAAGGCAAGGGTACCAGTTCAGGCTACTTGTTAAGGACATACTACTAGTGAAGGCAAGGGTACTAGTGAAGACTACTGGTTAAGCCAAGGGTACTTGTTAGGACTACTAGTTAAGGCAAGGGTACTAGATTAGGCTAAGAGTTCAGGCAAGGGTACTCGTTCAGCTTACTGACTTAGGGTACTATTCAAGACTAGTTGTCTAGGCTACTGCTCTATGCCACTAGTCTAGCTGACTAGTCCAGCTTACTAGTCTAGGCTTCTACTCTAGCCTTCTCTTGTCTACTCTAATGTAGTCTACTTGCATCTACCCTAGTCTTCCTATCATAAACTGCCCTACCCTAACCTATTCTAATCGATTCCATTTGATTCGATTCAAAGCATTTCGATGCGACCGGACACCATCACGCTTGAGTCGGCTCGATTCCGCAACATCAGCTCGATTCAGCTCGATTTGGCTCGAATCGCTTCAATTCAGCTCGTTTCCACTCGGTTCAGCCTTATTCGGCCCTATTTGGCTCGATTCGACTCTTTTCTACTCTATTTGTCTCTGTTCGACTCCATTTGACTCCACTCTTCTCCATTCTACGCTATTCTACTCTATTCTGTTCTACTCTACCCTACGATACTCTAATCTATTCGATTGGATGCGATTCGAAGCAATTCGGTGTGATTCATCTCGTTTTGTTTCCATTTGACTCGATTCGGCCAGAATTGGCTCTATTCAGCTATATCCTGCACTCTTTGACTCTATTTGACTCAATTCTACTCTGCTCTACTCTTGTCTGCTTTACTCTCTCTACTCTACCCTACTGTACTATATTCTATTCTGTACTATTCTGTTCTATTCTACCCACCCGCCCCTCCCCTCCCCTTCCCTAATCTATTTGATTAGATTCGATGTGACGTATTTCCACGCGATTTGACGCGATTAGGCTTGAATCAGCTCGATTCAGTTCGAATCGGCTCTATTCGGCCCGACTTGGCTCCATTTCACTCCATTCGGCTCGATTAGGCTCGAATTCCATCGATTCTGCTGGATTCTGCTCAATTAGGCCTTATTTGGGCCTATTCGGCCCTATTCTGCTCTATTAGACTCTTTTGTACTCTGTTCATATCTATCCGTCTCTATGGGACTCCGTTCAACTCCATTCCTCACTATTTTCCTCTCTTCTATTCTACCCTTCCCTACCCTAATCTCTTCTAATCGATTCGATTTGATTTGACGCGATTCAAAGCAACCGGACGTGATTCGTCTCGTTTTGTCTCCACTCGGCTCAATTCGGCTATGTTCTCTCTCTTTGACTCTATTCTATTCTGTTGTATTCTTTCTGTTCTGTTCTATTCTCTCCTATTCTGTTGTACTCTATTCTATTCTACCCTACCCGACCCAACGGCACCCCACCCGAACCTACCCTACTTTAATCTATTGGATTCAATTCGATTCCGTGCAAAGCGATTTGATAGGACTTGACTGGATTCGGCAAATCTGAAAGGATTTGATGAGATTCCATGCGACTCGACGTGATTCAGTAGGATTCTCTGAGGTTTGACGCAATTCGAAGTTATTCGACGTGATTCGATGGGATTCGACACGATATGAAGCGATTTGACCTTGTTTGATTCAAAACGATGTGACTCGACTCGATTCGACCTGATTCGATTCGACGCTGTTCGGTGACAGTCAGTGCGATTCTGCTTGATTCCACTCGATTAGGTGTGATTCGGCAGTATACAGCTCTTTTCGGCTGTATTCAGCTCCATTCGTCTCTATTCAGCTTATTCGGCTCTATTCGACTGTATTCGACTCTACTCTTTTCCACTCGATTCTACTCGATTCTGTTCCTTCTATTCTGTTCTAATCTCTTCTATTCCACTCTACTCTGTTCTATTCTCCCCTCCCCTCCCCTTCTCTAATCTATACGTCTCGATTGGATTTGACGCGTTGAACGCGATTCCAGGCGATGAAGCTTGAATCGGCTCGATTTGGCTCGATTTGGCTCTATTCGGCTCAGTTAGGCTTCATTCAGCTTGTTTTGGCTTGAATCGCTTCGAATCTGCTCGATTTGGCCTTCTTCGGCCCTATTCTGCTCTATTCGACTCTCTTCTACTCTATTCGTTTCTACTTGACTCCATTCTACTCCATTCTATTCATTCCACACTATTCTACTCTATTCTGCTCTACCCTACCCAACACCACTCTAATTTACTCTACTTGCTTCTACACGATTCCTCTCATTTTGTCTGCATTTGGCTCTATTCAGCTCTATTCTACTCTACTCTATTGTATTGTTTCTACTCTGTTCTGTACTATTCTACTCTATTCTACCCTACCCTATGCTACCCAACTCTAAGGTATTGTAATCCACTTGATTGGATTTGATTCAACCCATTTCAACGTGATTCGTCTCGATTTGGCTCTGTTCAAATCTATTCTACTCTACTCTATTCCCCTCTACTCTACTCTAGCCTACTCTTTTCTGTATTCGTTCTGTGTTGTTCTGTTCTATTTTGTTGTGTTCTGTTCTGTTTTATTCTATTCTACTCTAGTCTACCCTACTCTAGCCTACCCGAACCTCCCCTACTCTAGTCTATTCAATTGAATTCGAGAAACTTTGACGCGACTAGGGGCCGCATCGGTGTGATTCATGTCCATTCGGCTCCATTTGTCTCGAATAGTGTCGATTCAGCTCGATTAGGCTCGATTTGGCTCCGTTAGGCTCGATTCACTGGATTCGGCTCGATTTCTCTCGGTTCAGCTCGATTTGGCCCTCTTTGGCCCTCTTCGGCTCTCTTCAGCTCTTTTCTACTCTACTCGATTCCATTGCACACCATTCTACTCCATTCTACGCTCTTCTACTATTCCCTACTGTAATTGATTCGATGGGATTCGACGCCATTCGACGCGATTTGTCTCGTTTCGTCTCCATTCAGCTTGATTCGACTCTGTTCTACTCTACTCTATTCTACTCTACACTATTCTGCTCTGCTCTACCCTTTTCTACTCTATTCTATTGTATCCTTTCCATTCTCTTCTACTGTGTTCAAGTCTACTCTATTCCATCCTACCCTAATCTAATCTATTCTACTGGATTCGATTCCACGCATCTCCATGCGATTCGGCTCAAATCGGCTCCTTTCCACTCCATTCATCCCCAATCGGCTCAAATCGGTTCGATTCAGCTCTAATCGGCTCCATTCGGCTCTAGTCAGCTCGAATAGGCTCTATTCAGCTCTATTCGGCTCTATTAGACTCTACTCAACTCTATTATCTCTTTTCGACTCCACTCGACTCCATGCTACACCATTCTACTCCATCCTAAACTATTCTCTACTGTATTGTATTGTACTCTACCCTACTCTAGTCTATTCTAATTGATTGGATTGGATTGGATTGGAATTGATCAGATTCAATGCAATTCGACGGGATTCAACGCGATACGGCACGATTCCACGGGATTCGGCGTGATTCATCTTGGTTTCTATCCATTTAGCTCTTTTGGGCTCTATTTGGCCCTATTCGACAATGTTCGACTCTGCTCTACTCTACTCTTCTATACTCTGCTCGTCTCGACTCTATTCTTTCAGTTCTGTTCTGTTCTGTTCTACTGCACTCTATTCTACCCTACCCTACCCTAACTTAGCCTACTGTAATCTGTTCTATGCTATTCGACACACTTGAATGGGATTCGACCTGATTCGGGTCATATCGGCTCGATTCATCTCCTTTCTGCTCCATTAAACTCGATTCGGTTCTATTCGGCTCTTTTCCACTCTATTCGGCTCTTTTTGGCAGTATTCGACTCTATTTGACTCTAGTCTACTCGATTCTTTCTGTTCTGTTCTATTCTACTCTATTCTATTCTTCTCTACCCTACCCTAACCTTACCTTCCCCACACTAATCTATTTGATTCGATTCGACACGTTTCAAACGACTCGACATGATTCATCTCGATTCACCTTGAATTTGGTCAATTCGGCTGTATTCAGCTCTGTTTGGCTCTTTTCGGCTCTCTTCAGCTCAATTTGACTCTATTCTACTGGACCCGACTCTACTTAATTCTATTCTCTTCTTTCTATTGTGTTGTGTTGTGTTGTAGTCTAGCCTCTCCTGCCGTACCCTCCTCTACTCTAATCTATTCGATTCAACGCATTTCGACGCGATTCCATGTGATTAGGCTTGAATCGGCTCGATTTAGCTCTATTTGGCTTGAATTGGGTCAATTCGTCTCGATTCTGCTCAATTCAGCATAATTAGGCTCGAGTGAATCTTATTCAGCCCTGCTCAGCTCTACTCAACCCTTTCTACTTTATTTGTCTCTATTTGGCTCCACTCAACTCCCTTCCACACCACTCTACTCTTTTCTACTCTATTCTATTCTGTTCTACCCTACCCTACTCTAATCTATTCTAATCGATTCGATTCATCACGATTTGTCTCCTTTCCTCTCCATTCGAATCGATTGGGCTTGAATTGGATCTATTCATCTATATTCTGCACTACCCGACTCTGACTATTCCACTCTACTCAACTCTACTCCATTCTACTCTTGGTATTCTCTTCTGTTCTACTCTATTCTATTCTTCTGTGCCCTTCCCTACTGAATCCCAGTCTAACCTACACTACTCTAATCTATTCAATTTAATTCGATTCCATTCAGTTTGACACCATTCGACCCGATTTGAGACAATTCGACGGGATTCGGTGAGATTCCGCGAGATTTGATGCGTTTTGGTGGGATTTGATGGAATTCGACGAGATCCGATGCAATAGGATGCAATTAAGTGTGTTTTGGCTCGATTTTGCTGGGTTCAGTTTGTCTCTATTTGGCTCGTTTCAGCTCCACTAGGCTCCATTCATCCCGAATCTGGTCGACTCGACTCGATTCGGCTCATTTTGGCCATATGTGGTCCTATTCAGCGTTATTCGGCTCTATTCAACTCTTTTCTACTCTCTGCATCTGTGTTCGAATCCATTTGACTCCATTCCACACCATTCTATTCCATTCTACACTACTGTATTCTACAAAACCCTCCCCCACCCTAGCCTATCCTAATCTAGTCTGCTCTTTTCTAGTCTCCTTTTCTATTTTCTCGATTCCATCCTATGCTACTCTACCATACCCTACACTAAGCTAACCTACCCTGACCTATGCTGTTCTATTCTATTTCCTTCTATTTTCTCTGTTCCACCGTATGCTTCCCTACCCTATGCTACCCCACCGTACCATACTCTACTACTTAGGGTTACTCAATAAGGGTCCTAATTAAGGGGAGTAGTTCGGGCAAGGGTACTCCTTAAGGCAAGGGTACTAGTTCAGGCTACTACTTATGGGCAGGGCACTAGTTAAGGCCAGGCTACTAGTTAAGGCATGGGTACTTGTTGAGGGTACTGGTTAAGGCAAGGGTACCAGTTCAGGCTACTTGTTAAGGACATACTACTAGTGAAGGCAAGGGTACTAGTGAAGACTACTGGTTAAGCCAAGGGTACTTGTTAGGACTACTAGTTAAGGCAAGGGTACTAGATTAGGCTAAGAGTTCAGGCAAGGGTACTCGTTCAGCTTACTGACTTAGGGTACTATTCAAGACTAGTTGTCTAGGCTACTGCTCTATGCCACTAGTCTAGCTGACTAGTCCAGCTTACTAGTCTAGGCTTCTACTCTAGCCTTCTCTTGTCTACTCTAATGTAGTCTACTTGCATCTACCCTAGTCTTCCTATCATAAACTGCCCTACCCTAACCTATTCTAATCGATTCCATTTGATTCGATTCAAAGCATTTCGATGCGACCGGACACCATCACGCTTGAGTCGGCTCGATTCCGCAACATCAGCTCGATTCAGCTCGATTTGGCTCGAATCGCTTCAATTCAGCTCGTTTCCACTCGGTTCAGCCTTATTCGGCCCTATTTGGCTCGATTCGACTCTTTTCTACTCTATTTGTCTCTGTTCGACTCCATTTGACTCCACTCTTCTCCATTCTACGCTATTCTACTCTATTCTGTTCTACTCTACCCTACGATACTCTAATCTATTCGATTGGATGCGATTCGAAGCAATTCGGTGTGATTCATCTCGTTTTGTTTCCATTTGACTCGATTCGGCCAGAATTGGCTCTATTCAGCTATATCCTGCACTCTTTGACTCTATTTGACTCAATTCTACTCTGCTCTACTCTTGTCTGCTTTACTCTCTCTACTCTACCCTACTGTACTATATTCTATTCTGTACTATTCTGTTCTATTCTACCCACCCGCCCCTCCCCTCCCCTTCCCTAATCTATTTGATTAGATTCGATGTGACGTATTTCCACGCGATTTGACGCGATTAGGCTTGAATCAGCTCGATTCAGTTCGAATCGGCTCTATTCGGCCCGACTTGGCTCCATTTCACTCCATTCGGCTCGATTAGGCTCGAATTCCATCGATTCTGCTGGATTCTGCTCAATTAGGCCTTATTTGGGCCTATTCGGCCCTATTCTGCTCTATTAGACTCTTTTGTACTCTGTTCATATCTATCCGTCTCTATGGGACTCCGTTCAACTCCATTCCTCACTATTTTCCTCTCTTCTATTCTACCCTTCCCTACCCTAATCTCTTCTAATCGATTCGATTTGATTTGACGCGATTCGAAGCAACCGGACGTGATTCGTCTCGTTTTGTCTCCACTCGGCTCAATTCGGCTATGTTCTCTCTCTTTGACTCTATTCTATTCTGTTGTATTCTTTCTGTTCTGTTCTATTCTCTCCTATTCTGTTGTACTCTATTCTATTCTACCCTACCCGACCCAACGGCACCCCACCCGAACCTACCCTACTTTAATCTATTGGATTCAATTCGATTCCGTGCAAAGCGATTTGATAGGACTTGACTGGATTCGGCAAATCTGAAAGGATTTGATGAGATTCCATGCGACTCGACGTGATTCAGTAGGATTCTCTGAGGTTTGACGCAATTCGAAGTTATTCGACGTGATTCGATGGGATTCGACACGATATGAAGCGATTTGACCTTGTTTGATTCAAAACGATGTGACTCGACTCGATTCGACCTGATTCGATTCGACGCTGTTCGGTGACAGTCAGTGCGATTCTGCTTGATTCCACTCGATTAGGTGTGATTCGGCAGTATACAGCTCTTTTCGGCTGTATTCAGCTCCATTCGTCTCTATTCAGCTTATTCGGCTCTATTCGACTGTATTCGACTCTACTCTTTTCCACTCGATTCTACTCGATTCTGTTCCTTCTATTCTGTTCTAATCTCTTCTATTCCACTCTACTCTGTTCTATTCTCCCCTCCCCTCCCCTTCTCTAATCTATACGTCTCGATTGGATTTGACGCGTTGAACGCGATTCCAGGCGATGAAGCTTGAATCGGCTCGATTTGGCTCGATTTGGCTCTATTCGGCTCAGTTAGGCTTCATTCAGCTTGTTTTGGCTTGAATCGCTTCGAATCTGCTCGATTTGGCCTTCTTCGGCCCTATTCTGCTCTATTCGACTCTCTTCTACTCTATTCGTTTCTACTTGACTCCATTCTACTCCATTCTATTCATTCCACACTATTCTACTCTATTCTGCTCTACCCTACCCAACACCACTCTAATTTACTCTACTTGCTTCTACACGATTCCTCTCATTTTGTCTGCATTTGGCTCTATTCAGCTCTATTCTACTCTACTCTATTGTATTGTTTCTACTCTGTTCTGTACTATTCTACTCTATTCTACCCTACCCTATGCTACCCAACTCTAAGGTATTGTAATCCACTTGATTGGATTTGATTCAACCCATTTCAACGTGATTCGTCTCGATTTGGCTCTGTTCAAATCTATTCTACTCTACTCTATTCCCCTCTACTCTACTCTAGCCTACTCTTTTCTGTATTCGTTCTGTGTTGTTCTGTTCTATTTTGTTGTGTTCTGTTCTGTTTTATTCTATTCTACTCTAGTCTACCCTACTCTAGCCTACCCGAACCTCCCCTACTCTAGTCTATTCAATTGAATTCGAGAAACTTTGACGCGACTAGGGGCCGCATCGGTGTGATTCATGTCCATTCGGCTCCATTTGTCTCGAATAGTGTCGATTCAGCTCGATTAGGCTCGATTTGGCTCCGTTAGGCTCGATTCACTGGATTCGGCTCGATTTCTCTCGGTTCAGCTCGATTTGGCCCTCTTTGGCCCTCTTCGGCTCTCTTCAGCTCTTTTCTACTCTACTCGATTCCATTGCACACCATTCTACTCCATTCTACGCTCTTCTACTATTCCCTACTGTAATTGATTCGATGGGATTCGACGCCATTCGACGCGATTTGTCTCGTTTCGTCTCCATTCAGCTTGATTCGACTCTGTTCTACTCTACTCTATTCTACTCTACACTATTCTGCTCTGCTCTACCCTTTTCTACTCTATTCTATTGTATCCTTTCCATTCTCTTCTACTGTGTTCAAGTCTACTCTATTCCATCCTACCCTAATCTAATCTATTCTACTGGATTCGATTCCACGCATCTCCATGCGATTCGGCTCAAATCGGCTCCTTTCCACTCCATTCATCCCCAATCGGCTCAAATCGGTTCGATTCAGCTCTAATCGGCTCCATTCGGCTCTAGTCAGCTCGAATAGGCTCTATTCAGCTCTATTCGGCTCTATTAGACTCTACTCAACTCTATTATCTCTTTTCGACTCCACTCGACTCCATGCTACACCATTCTACTCCATCCTAAACTATTCTCTACTGTATTGTATTGTACTCTACCCTACTCTAGTCTATTCTAATTGATTGGATTGGATTGGATTGGAATTGATCAGATTCAATGCAATTCGACGGGATTCAACGCGATACGGCACGATTCCACGGGATTCGGCGTGATTCATCTTGGTTTCTATCCATTTAGCTCTTTTGGGCTCTATTTGGCCCTATTCGACAATGTTCGACTCTGCTCTACTCTACTCTTCTATACTCTGCTCGTCTCGACTCTATTCTTTCAGTTCTGTTCTGTTCTGTTCTACTGCACTCTATTCTACCCTACCCTACCCTAACTTAGCCTACTGTAATCTGTTCTATGCTATTCGACACACTTGAATGGGATTCGACCTGATTCGGGTCATATCGGCTCGATTCATCTCCTTTCTGCTCCATTAAACTCGATTCGGTTCTATTCGGCTCTTTTCCACTCTATTCGGCTCTTTTTGGCAGTATTCGACTCTATTTGACTCTAGTCTACTCGATTCTTTCTGTTCTGTTCTATTCTACTCTATTCTATTCTTCTCTACCCTACCCTAACCTTACCTTCCCCACACTAATCTATTTGATTCGATTCGACACGTTTCAAACGACTCGACATGATTCATCTCGATTCACCTTGAATTTGGTCAATTCGGCTGTATTCAGCTCTGTTTGGCTCTTTTCGGCTCTCTTCAGCTCAATTTGACTCTATTCTACTGGACCCGACTCTACTTAATTCTATTCTCTTCTTTCTATTGTGTTGTGTTGTGTTGTAGTCTAGCCTCTCCTGCCGTACCCTCCTCTACTCTAATCTATTCGATTCAACGCATTTCGACGCGATTCCATGTGATTAGGCTTGAATCGGCTCGATTTAGCTCTATTTGGCTTGAATTGGGTCAATTCGTCTCGATTCTGCTCAATTCAGCATAATTAGGCTCGAGTGAATCTTATTCAGCCCTGCTCAGCTCTACTCAACCCTTTCTACTTTATTTGTCTCTATTTGGCTCCACTCAACTCCCTTCCACACCACTCTACTCTTTTCTACTCTATTCTATTCTGTTCTACCCTACCCTACTCTAATCTATTCTAATCGATTCGATTCATCACGATTTGTCTCCTTTCCTCTCCATTCGAATCGATTGGGCTTGAATTGGATCTATTCATCTATATTCTGCACTACCCGACTCTGACTATTCCACTCTACTCAACTCTACTCCATTCTACTCTTGGTATTCTCTTCTGTTCTACTCTATTCTATTCTTCTGTGCCCTTCCCTACTGAATCCCAGTCTAACCTACACTACTCTAATCTATTCAATTTAATTCGATTCCATTCAGTTTGACACCATTCGACCCGATTTGAGACAATTCGACGGGATTCGGTGAGATTCCGCGAGATTTGATGCGTTTTGGTGGGATTTGATGGAATTCGACGAGATCCGATGCAATAGGATGCAATTAAGTGTGTTTTGGCTCGATTTTGCTGGGTTCAGTTTGTCTCTATTTGGCTCGTTTCAGCTCCACTAGGCTCCATTCATCCCGAATCTGGTCGACTCGACTCGATTCGGCTCATTTTGGCCATATGTGGTCCTATTCAGCGTTATTCGGCTCTATTCAACTCTTTTCTACTCTCTGCA
This sequence comes from Loxodonta africana, assembly GCF_030014295.1. Taxonomy (NCBI): domain Eukaryota; kingdom Metazoa; phylum Chordata; class Mammalia; order Proboscidea; family Elephantidae; genus Loxodonta; species Loxodonta africana. The sequence goes on from NW_026975074.1 coordinate 1,140,061, forward strand.
TCTGTGTTCGAATCCATTTGACTCCATTCCACACCATTCTATTCCATTCTACACTACTGTATTCTACAAAACCCTCCCCCACCCTAGCCTATCCTAATCTAGTCTGCTCTTTTCTAGTCTCCTTTTCTATTTTCTCGATTCCATCCTATGCTACTCTACCATACCCTACACTAAGCTAACCTACCCTGACCTATGCTGTTCTATTCTATTTCCTTCTATTTTCTCTGTTCCACCGTATGCTTCCCTACCCTATGCTACCCCACCGTACCATACTCTACTACTTAGGGTTACTCAATAAGGGTCCTAATTAAGGGGAGTAGTTCGGGCAAGGGTACTCCTTAAGGCAAGGGTACTAGTTCAGGCTACTACTTATGGGCAGGGCACTAGTTAAGGCCAGGCTACTAGTTAAAGCATGGGTACTTGTTGAGGGTACTGGTTAAGGCAAGGGTACCAGTTCAGGCTACTTGTTAAGGACATACTACTAGTGAAGGCAAGGGTACTAGTGAAGACTACTGGTTAAGGCAAGGGTACTTGTTAGGACTACTAGTTAAGGCAAGGGTACTAGATTAGGCTAAGAGTTCAGGCAAGGGTACTCGTTCAGCTTACTGACTTAGGGTACTATTCAAGACTAGTTGTCTAGGCTACTGCTCTATGCCACTAGTCTAGCTGACTAGTCCAGCTTACTAGTCTAGGCTTCTACTCTAGCCTTCTCTTGTCTACTCTAATGTAGTCTACTTGCATCTACCCTAGTCTTCCTATCATAAACTGCCCTACCCTAACCTATTCTAATCGATTCCATTTGATTCGATTCAAAGCATTTCGATGCGACCGGACACCATCACGCTTGAGTCGGCTCGATTCCGCAACATCAGCTCGATTCAGCTCGATTTGGCTCGAATCGCTTCAATTCAGCTCGTTTCCACTCGGTTCAGCCTTATTCGGCCCTATTTGGCTCGATTCGACTCTTTTGTACTCTATTTGTCTCTGTTCGACTCCATTTGACTCCACTCTTCTCCATTCTACGCTATTCTGTTCTACTCTACCCTACGATACTCTAATCTATTCGATTGGATGCGATTCGAAGCAATTCGGTGTGATTCATCTCGTTTTGTTTCCATTTGACTCGATTCGGCCAGAATTGGCTCTATTCAGCTATATCCTGCACTCTTTGACTCTATTTGACTCAATTCTACTCTGCTCTACTCTTGTCTGCTTTACTCTCTCTACTCTACCCTACTGTACTATATTCTATTCTGTACTATTCTGTTCTATTCTACCCACCCGCCCCTCCCCTCCCCTTCCCTAATCTATTTGATTAGATTCGATGTGACGTATTTCCACACGATTTGACGCGATTAGGCTTGAATCAGCTCGATTCAGTTCGAATCGGCTCTATTCGGCCCGACTTGGCTCCATTTCACTCCATTCGGCTCGATTAGGCTCGAATTCCATCGATTCTGCTGGATTCTGCTCAATTAGGCCTTATTTGGGCCTATTCGGCCCTATTCTGCTCTATTAGACTCTTTTGTACTCTGTTCATATCTATCCGTCTCTATGGGACTCCGTTCAACTCCATTCCTCACTATTTTCCTCTCTTCTATTCTACCCTTCCCTACCCTAATCTCTTCTAATCGATTCGATTTGATTTGACGCGATTCGAAGCAACCGGACGTGATTCGTCTCGTTTTGTCTCCACTCGGCTCAATTCGGCTATGTTCTCTCTCTTTGACTCTATTCTATTCTGTTGTATTCTTTCTGTTCTGTTCTATTCTCTCCTATTCTGTTGTACTCTATTCTATTCTACCCTACCCGACCCAACGGCACCCCACCCGAACCTACCCTACTTTAATCTATTGGATTCAATTCGATTCCGTGCAAAGCGATTTGATAGGACTTGACTGGATTCGGCAAATCTGAAAGGATTTGATGAGATTCCATGCGACTCGACGTGATTCAGTAGGATTCTCTGAGGTTTGACGCAATTCGAAGTTATTCGACGTGATTCGATGGGATTCGACACGATATGAAGCGATTTGACCTTGTTTGATTCAAAACGATGTGACTCGACTCGATTCGACCTGATTCGATTCGACGCTGTTCGGTGACAGTCAGTGCGATTCTGCTTGATTCCACTCGATTAGGTGTGATTCGGCAGTATACAGCTCTTTTCGGCTGTATTCAGCTCCATTCGTCTCTATTCAGCTTATTCGGCTCTATTCGACTGTATTCGACTCTACTCTTTTCCACTCGATTCTGTTCCTTCTATTCTGTTCTAATCTCTTCTATTCCACTCTACTCTGTTCTATTCTCCCCTCCCCTCCCCTTCTCTAATCTATACGTCTCGATTGGATTTGACGCGTTGAACGCGATTCCAGGCGATGAAGCTTGAATCGGCTCGATTTGGCTCGATTTGGCTCTATTCGGCTCAGTTAGGCTCCATTCAGCTTGTTTTGGCTTGAATCGCTTCGAATCTGCTCGATTTGGCCTTCTTCGGCCCTATTCTGCTCTATTCGACTCTCTTCTACTCTATTCGTTTCTACTTGACTCCATTCTACTCCATTCTATTCATTCCACACTATTCTACTCTATTCTGCTCTACCCTACCCAACACCACTCTAATTTACTCTACTTGCTTCTACACGATTCCTCTCATTTTGTCTGCATTTGGCTCTATTCAGCTCTATTCTACTCTACTCTATTGTATTGTTTCTACTCTGTTCTGTACTATTCTACTCTATTCTACCCTACCCTATGCTACCCAACTCTAAGGTATTGTAATCCACTTGATTGGATTTGATTCAACCCATTTCAACGTGATTCGTCTCGATTTGGCTCTGTTCAAATCTATTCTACTCTACTCTATTCCCCTCTACTCTACTCTAGCCTACTCTTTTCTGTATTCGTTCTGTGTTGTTCTGTTCTATTTTGTTGTGTTCTGTTCTGTTTTATTCTATTCTACTCTAGTCTACCCTACTCTAGCCTACCCGAACCTCCCCTACTCTAGTCTATTCAATTGAATTCGAGAAACTTTGACGCGACTAGGGGCCGCATCGGTGTGATTCATGTCCATTCGGCTCCATTTGTCTCGAATAGTGTCGATTCAGCTCGATTAGGCTCGATTTGGCTCCGTTAGGCTCGATTCACTGGATTCGGCTCGATTTCTCTCGGTTCAGCTCGATTTGGCCCTCTTTGGCCCTCTTCGGCTCTCTTCAGCTCTTTTCTACTCTACTCGATTCCATTGCACACCATTCTACTCCATTCTACGCTCTTCTACTATTCCCTACTGTAATTGATTCGATGGGATTCGACGCCATTCGACGCGATTTGTCTCGTTTCGTCTCCATTCAGCTTGATTCGACTCTGTTCTACTCTACTCTATTCTACTCTACACTATTCTGCTCTGCTCTACCCTTTTCTACTCTATTCTATTGTATCCTTTCCATTCTCTTCTACTGTGTTCAAGTCTACTCTATTCCATCCTACCCTAATCTAATCTATTCTACTGGATTCGATTCCACGCATCTCCATGCGATTCGGCTCAAATCGGCTCCTTTCCACTCCATTCATCCCCAATCGGCTCAAATCGGTTCGATTCAGCTCTAATCGGCTCCATTCGGCTCTAGTCAGCTCGAATAGGCTCTATTCAGCTCTATTCGGCTCTATTAGACTCTACTCAACTCTATTATCTCTTTTCGACTCCACTCGACTCCATGCTACACCATTCTACTCCATCCTAAACTATTCTCTACTGTATTGTATTGTACTCTACCCTACTCTAGTCTATTCTAATTGATTGGATTGGATTGGATTGGAATTGATCAGATTCAATGCAATTCGACGGGATTCAACGCGATACGGCACGATTCCACGGGATTCGGCGTGATTCATCTTGGTTTCTATCCATTTAGCTCTTTTGGGCTCTATTTGGCCCTATTCGACAATGTTCGACTCTGCTCTACTCTACTCTTCTATACTCTGCTCGTCTCGACTCTATTCTTTCAGTTCTGTTCTGTTCTGTTCTACTGCACTCTATTCTACCCTACCCTACCCTAACTTAGCCTACTGTAATCTGTTCTATGCTATTCGACACACTTGAATGGGATTCGACCTGATTCGGGTCATATCGGCTCGATTCATCTCCTTTCTGCTCCATTAAACTCGATTCGGTTCTATTCGGCTCTTTTCCACTCTATTCGGCTCTTTTTGGCAGTATTCGACTCTATTTGACTCTAGTCTACTCGATTCTTTCTGTTCTGTTCTATTCTACTCTATTCTATTCTTCTCTACCCTACCCTAACCTTACCTTCCCCACACTAATCTATTTGATTCGATTCGACACGTTTCAAACGACTCGACATGATTCATCTCGATTCACCTTGAATTTGGTCAATTCGGCTGTATTCAGCTCTGTTTGGCTCTTTTCGGCTCTCTTCAGCTCAATTTGACTCTATTCTACTGGACCCGACTCTACTTAATTCTATTCTCTTCTTTCTATTGTGTTGTGTTGTGTTGTAGTCTAGCCTCTCCTGCCGTACCCTCCTCTACTCTAATCTATTCGATTCAACGCATTTCGACGCGATTCCATGTGATTAGGCTTGAATCGGCTCGATTTAGCTCTATTTGGCTTGAATTGGGTCAATTCGTCTCGATTCTGCTCAATTCAGCATAATTAGGCTCGAGTGAATCTTATTCAGCCCTGCTCAGCTCTACTCAACCCTTTCTACTTTATTTGTCTCTATTTGGCTCCACTCAACTCCCTTCCACACCACTCTACTCTTTTCTACTCTATTCTATTCTGTTCTACCCTACCCTACTCTAATCTATTCTAATCGATTCGATTCATCACGATTTGTCTCCTTTCCTCTCCATTCGAATCGATTGGGCTTGAATTGGATCTATTCATCTATATTCTGCACTACCCGACTCTGACTATTCCACTCTACTCAACTCTACTCCATTCTACTCTTGGTATTCTCTTCTGTTCTACTCTATTCTATTCTTCTGTGCCCTTCCCTACTGAATCCCAGTCTAACCTACACTACTCTAATCTATTCAATTTAATTCGATTCCATTCAGTTTGACACCATTCGACCCGATTTGAGACAATTCGACGGGATTCGGTGAGATTCCGCGAGATTTGATGCGTTTTGGTGGGATTTGATGGAATTCGACGAGATCCGATGCAATAGGATGCAATTAAGTGTGTTTTGGCTCGATTTTGCTGGGTTCAGTTTGTCTCTATTTGGCTCGTTTCAGCTCCACTAGGCTCCATTCATCCCGAATCTGGTCGACTCGACTCGATTCGGCTCATTTTGGCCATATGTGGTCCTATTCAGCGTTATTCGGCTCTATTCAACTCTTTTCTACTCTCTGCATCTGTGTTCGAATCCATTTGACTCCATTCCACACCATTCTATTCCATTCTACACTACTGTATTCTACAAAACCCTCCCCCACCCTAGCCTATCCTAATCTAGTCTGCTCTTTTCTAGTCTCCTTTTCTATTTTCTCGATTCCATCCTATGCTACTCTACCATACCCTACACTAAGCTAACCTACCCTGACCTATGCTGTTCTATTCTATTTCCTTCTATTTTCTCTGTTCCACCGTATGCTTCCCTACCCTATGCTACCCCACCGTACCATACTCTACTACTTAGGGTTACTCAATAAGGGTCCTAATTAAGGGGAGTAGTTCGGGCAAGGGTACTCCTTAAGGCAAGGGTACTAGTTCAGGCTACTACTTATGGGCAGGGCACTAGTTAAGGCCAGGCTACTAGTTAAGGCATGGGTACTTGTTGAGGGTACTGGTTAAGGCAAGGGTACCAGTTCAGGCTACTTGTTAAGGACATACTACTAGTGAAGGCAAGGGTACTAGTGAAGACTACTGGTTAAGCCAAGGGTACTTGTTAGGACTACTAGTTAAGGCAAGGGTACTAGATTAGGCTAAGAGTTCAGGCAAGGGTACTCGTTCAGCTTACTGACTTAGGGTACTATTCAAGACTAGTTGTCTAGGCTACTGCTCTATGCCACTAGTCTAGCTGACTAGTCCAGCTTACTAGTCTAGGCTTCTACTCTAGCCTTCTCTTGTCTACTCTAATGTAGTCTACTTGCATCTACCCTAGTCTTCCTATCATAAACTGCCCTACCCTAACCTATTCTAATCGATTCCATTTGATTCGATTCAAAGCATTTCGATGCGACCGGACACCATCACGCTTGAGTCGGCTCGATTCCGCAACATCAGCTCGATTCAGCTCGATTTGGCTCGAATCGCTTCAATTCAGCTCGTTTCCACTCGGTTCAGCCTTATTCGGCCCTATTTGGCTCGATTCGACTCTTTTCTACTCTATTTGTCTCTGTTCGACTCCATTTGACTCCACTCTTCTCCATTCTACGCTATTCTACTCTATTCTGTTCTACTCTACCCTACGATACTCTAATCTATTCGATTGGATGCGATTCGAAGCAATTCGGTGTGATTCATCTCGTTTTGTTTCCATTTGACTCGATTCGGCCAGAATTGGCTCTATTCAGCTATATCCTGCACTCTTTGACTCTATTTGACTCAATTCTACTCTGCTCTACTCTTGTCTGCTTTACTCTCTCTACTCTACCCTACTGTACTATATTCTATTCTGTACTATTCTGTTCTATTCTACCCACCCGCCCCTCCCCTACCCTTCCCTAATCTATTTGATTAGATTCGATGTGACGTATTTCCACGCGATTTGACGCGATTAGGCTTGAATCAGCTCGATTCAGTTCGAATCGGCTCTATTCGGCCCGACTTGGCTCCATTTCACTCCATTCGGCTCGATTAGGCTCGAATTCCATCGATTCTGCTGGATTCTGCTCAATTAGGCCTTATTTGGGCCTATTCGGCCCTATTCTGCTCTATTAGACTCTTTTGTACTCTGTTCATATCTATCCGTCTCTATGGGACTCCGTTCAACTCCATTCCTCACTATTTTCCTCTCTTCTATTCTACCCTTCCCTACCCTAATCTCTTCTAATCGATTCGATTTGATTTGACGCGATTCGAAGCAACCGGACGTGATTCGTCTCGTTTTGTCTCCACTCGGCTCAATTCGGCTATGTTCTCTCTCTTTGACTCTATTCTATTCTGTTGTATTCTTTCTGTTCTGTTCTATTCTCTCCTATTCTGTTGTACTCTATTCTATTCTACCCTACCCGACCCAACGGCACCCCACCCGAACCTACCCTACTTTAATCTATTGGATTCAATTCGATTCCGTGCAAAGCGATTTGATAGGACTTGACTGGATTCGGCAAATCTGAAAGGATTTGATGAGATTCCATGCGACTCGACGTGATTCAGTAGGATTCTCTGAGGTTTGACGCAATTCGAAGTTATTCGACGTGATTCGATGGGATTCGACACGATATGAAGCGATTTGACCTTGTTTGATTCAAAACGATGTGACTCGACTCGATTCGACCTGATTCGATTCGACGCTGTTCGGTGACAGTCAGTGCGATTCTGCTTGATTCCACTCGATTAGGTGTGATTCGGCAGTATACAGCTCTTTTCGGCTGTATTCAGCTCCATTCGTCTCTATTCAGCTTATTCGGCTCTATTCGACTGTATTCGACTCTACTCTTTTCCACTCGATTCTACTCGATTCTGTTCCTTCTATTCTGTTCTAATCTCTTCTATTCCACTCTACTCTGTTCTATTCTCCCCTCCCCTCCCCTTCTCTAATCTATACGTCTCGATTGGATTTGACGCGTTGAACGCGATTCCAGGCGATGAAGCTTGAATCGGCTCGATTTGGCTCGATTTGGCTCTATTCGGCTCAGTTAGGCTCCATTCAGCTTGTTTTGGCTTGAATCGCTTCGAATCTGCTCGATTTGGCCTTCTTCGGCCCTATTCTGCTCTATTCGACTCTCTTCTACTCTATTCGTTTCTACTTGACTCCATTCTACTCCATTCTATTCATTCCACACTATTCTACTCTATTCTGCTCTACCCTACCCAACACCACTCTAATTTACTCTACTTGCTTCTACACGATTCCTCTCATTTTGTCTGCATTTGGCTCTATTCAGCTCTATTCTACTCTACTCTATTGTATTGTTTCTACTCTGTTCTGTACTATTCTACTCTATTCTACCCTACCCTATGCTACCCAACTCTAAGGTATTGTAATCCACTTGATTGGATTTGATTCAACCCATTTCAACGTGATTCGTCTCGATTTGGCTCTGTTCAAATCTATTCTACTCTACTCTATTCCCCTCTACTCTACTCTAGCCTACTCTTTTCTGTATTCGTTCTGTGTTGTTCTGTTCTATTTTGTTGTGTTCTGTTCTGTTTTATTCTATTCTACTCTAGTCTACCCTACTCTAGCCTACCCGAACCTCCCCTACTCTAGTCTATTCAATTGAATTCGAGAAACTTTGACGCGACTAGGGGCCGCATCGGTGTGATTCATGTCCATTCGGCTCCATTTGTCTCGAATAGTGTCGATTCAGCTCGATTAGGCTCGATTTGGCTCCGTTAGGCTCGATTCACTGGATTCGGCTCGATTTCTCTCGGTTCAGCTCGATTTGGCCCTCTTTGGCCCTCTTCGGCTCTCTTCAGCTCTTTTCTACTCTACTCGATTCCATTGCACACCATTCTACTCCATTCTACGCTCTTCTACTATTCCCTACTGTAATTGATTCGATGGGATTCGACGCCATTCGACGCGATTTGTCTCGTTTCGTCTCCATTCAGCTTGATTCGACTCTGTTCTACTCTACTCTATTCTACTCTACACTATTCTGCTCTGCTCTACCCTTTTCTACTCTATTCTATTGTATCCTTTCCATTCTCTTCTACTGTGTTCAAGTCTACTCTATTCCATCCTACCCTAATCTAATCTATTCTACTGGATTCGATTCCACGCATCTCCATGCGATTCGGCTCAAATCGGCTCCTTTCCACTCCATTCATCCCCAATCGGCTCAAATCGGTTCGATTCAGCTCTAATCGGCTCCATTCGGCTCTAGTCAGCTCGAATAGGCTCTATTCAGCTCTATTCGGCTCTATTAGACTCTACTCAACTCTATTATCTCTTTTCGACTCCACTCGACTCCATGCTACACCATTCTACTCCATCCTAAACTATTCTCTACTGTATTGTATTGTACTCTACCCTACTCTAGTCTATTCTAATTGATTGGATTGGATTGGATTGGAATTGATCAGATTCAATGCAATTCGACGGGATTCAACGCGATACGGCACGATTCCACGGGATTCGGCGTGATTCATCTTGGTTTCTATCCATTTAGCTCTTTTGGGCTCTATTTGGCCCTATTCGACAATGTTCGACTCTGCTCTACTCTACTCTTCTATACTCTGCTCGTCTCGACTCTATTCTTTCAGTTCTGTTCTGTTCTGTTCTACTGCACTCTATTCTACCCTACCCTACCCTAACTTAGCCTACTGTAATCTGTTCTATGCTATTCGACACACTTGAATGGGATTCGACCTGATTCGGGTCATATCGGCTCGATTCATCTCCTTTCTGCTCCATTAAACTCGATTCGGTTCTATTCGGCTCTTTTCCACTCTATTCGGCTCTTTTTGGCAGTATTCGACTCTATTTGACTCTAGTCTACTCGATTCTTTCTGTTCTGTTCTATTCTACTCTATTCTATTCTTCTCTACCCTACCCTAACCTTACCTTCCCCACACTAATCTATTTGATTCGATTCGACACGTTTCAAACGACTCGACATGATTCATCTCGATTCACCTTGAATTTGGTCAATTCGGCTGTATTCAGCTCTGTTTGGCTCTTTTCGGCTCTCTTCAGCTCAATTTGACTCTATTCTACTGGACCCGACTCTACTTAATTCTATTCTCTTCTTTCTATTGTGTTGTGTTGTGTTGTGTTGTAGTCTAGCCTCTCCTGCCGTACCCTCCTCTACTCTAATCTATTCGATTCAACGCATTTCGACGCGATTCCATGTGATTAGGCTTGAATCGGCTCGATTTAGCTCTATTTGGCTTGAATTGGGTCAATTCGTCTCGATTCTGCTCAATTCAGCATAATTAGGCTCGAGTGAATCTTATTCAGCCCTGCTCAGCTCTACTCAACCCTTTCTACTTTATTTGTCTCTATTTGGCTCCACTCAACTCCCTTCCACACCACTCTACTCTTTTCTACTCTATTCTATTCTGTTCTACCCTACCCTACTCTAATCTATTCTAATCGATTCGATTCATCACGATTTGTCTCCTTTCCTCTCCATTCGAATCGATTGGGCTTGAATTGGATCTATTCATCTATATTCTGCACTACCCGACTCTGACTATTCCACTCTACTCAACTCTACTCCATTCTACTCTTGGTATTCTCTTCTGTTCTACTCTATTCTATTCTTCTGTGCCCTTCCCTACTGAATCCCAGTCTAACCTACACTACTCTAATCTATTCAATTTAATTCGATTCCATTCAGTTTGACACCATTCGACCCGATTTGAGACAATTCGACGGGATTCGGTGAGATTCCGCGAGATTTGATGCGTTTTGGTGGGATTTGATGGAATTCGACGAGATCCGATGCAATAGGATGCAATTAAGTGTGTTTTGGCTCGATTTTGCTGGGTTCAGTTTGTCTCTATTTGGCTCGTTTCAGCTCCACTAGGCTCCATTCATCCCGAATCTGGTCGACTCGACTCGATTCGGCTCATTTTGGCCATATGTGGTCCTATTCAGCGTTATTCGGCTCTATTCAACTCTTTTCTACTCTCTGCATCTGTGTTCGAATCCATTTGACTCCATTCCACACCATTCTATTCCATTCTACACTACTGTATTCTACAAAACCCTCCCCCACCCTAGCCTATCCTAATCTAGTCTGCTCTTTTCTAGTCTCCTTTTCTATTTTCTCGATTCCATCCTATGCTACTCTACCATACCCTACACTAAGCTAACCTACCCTGACCTATGCTGTTCTATTCTATTTCCTTCTATTTTCTCTGTTCCACCGTATGCTTCCCTACCCTATGCTACCCCACCGTACCATACTCTACTACTTAGGGTTACTCAATAAGGGTCCTAATTAAGGGGAGTAGTTCGGGCAAGGGTACTCCTTAAGGCAAGGGTACTAGTTCAGGCTACTACTTATGGGCAGGGCACTAGTTAAGGCCAGGCTACTAGTTAAGGCATGGGTACTTGTTGAGGGTACTGGTTAAGGCAAGGGTACCAGTTCAGGCTACTTGTTAAGGACATACTACTAGTGAAGGCAAGGGTACTAGTGAAGACTACTGGTTAAGCCAAGGGTACTTGTTAGGACTACTAGTTAAGGCAAGGGTACTAGATTAGGCTAAGAGTTCAGGCAAGGGTACTCGTTCAGCTTACTGACTTAGGGTACTATTCAAGACTAGTTGTCTAGGCTACTGCTCTATGCCACTAGTCTAGCTGACTAGTCCAGCTTACTAGTCTAGGCTTCTACTCTAGCCTTCTCTTGTCTACTCTAATGTAGTCTACTTGCATCTACCCTAGTCTTCCTATCATAAACTGCCCTACCCTAACCTATTCTAATCGATTCCATTTGATTCGATTCAAAGCATTTCGATGCGACCGGACACCATCACGCTTGAGTCGGCTCGATTCCGCAACATCAGCTCGATTCAGCTCGATTTGGCTCGAATCGCTTCAATTCAGCTCGTTTCCACTCGGTTCAGCCTTATTCGGCCCTATTTGGCTCGATTCGACTCTTTTCTACTCTATTTGTCTCTGTTCGACTCCATTTGACTCCACTCTTCTCCATTCTACGCTATTCTACTCTATTCTGTTCTACTCTACCCTACGATACTCTAATCTATTCGATTGGATGCGATTCGAAGCAATTCGGTGTGATTCATCTCGTTTTGTTTCCATTTGACTCGATTCGGCCAGAATTGGCTCTATTCAGCTATATCCTGCACTCTTTGACTCTATTTGACTCAATTCTACTCTGCTCTACTCTTGTCTGCTTTACTCTCTCTACTCTACCCTACTGTACTATATTCTATTCTGTACTATTCTGTTCTATTCTACCCACCCGCCCCTCCCCTCCCCTTCCCTAATCTATTTGATTAGATTCGATGTGACGTATTTCCACACGATTTGACGCGATTAGGCTTGAATCAGCTCGATTCAGTTCGAATCGGCTCTATTCGGCCCGACTTGGCTCCATTTCACTCCATTCGGCTCGATTAGGCTCGAATTCCATCGATTCTGCTGGATTCTGCTCAATTAGGCCTTATTTGGGCCTATTCGGCCCTATTCTGCTCTATTAGACTCTTTTGTACTCTGTTCATATCTATCCGTCTCTATGGGACTCCGTTCAACTCCATTCCTCACTATTTTCCTCTCTTCTATTCTACCCTTCCCTACCCTAATCTCTTCTAATCGATTCGATTTGATTTGACGCGATTCGAAGCAACCGGACGTGATTCGTCTCGTTTTGTCTCCACTCGGCTCAATTCGGCTATGTTCTCTCTCTTTGACTCTATTCTATTCTGTTGTATTCTTTCTGTTCTGTTCTATTCTCTCCTATTCTGTTGTACTCTATTCTATTCTACCCTACCCGACCCAACGGCACCCCACCCGAACCTACCCTACTTTAATCTATTGGATTCAATTCGATTCCGTGCAAAGCGATTTGATAGGACTTGACTGGATTCGGCAAATCTGAAAGGATTTGATGAGATTCCATGCGACTCGACGTGATTCAGTAGGATTCTCTGAGGTTTGACGCAATTCGAAGTTATTCGACGTGATTCGATGGGATTCGACACGATATGAAGCGATTTGACCTTGTTTGATTCAAAACGATGTGACTCGACTCGATTCGACCTGATTCGATTCGACGCTGTTCGGTGACAGTCAGTGCGATTCTGCTTGATTCCACTCGATTAGGTGTGATTCGGCAGTATACAGCTCTTTTCGGCTGTATTCAGCTCCATTCGTCTCTATTCAGCTTATTCGGCTCTATTCGACTGTATTCGACTCTACTCTTTTCCACTCGATTCTGTTCCTTCTATTCTGTTCTAATCTCTTCTATTCCACTCTACTCTGTTCTATTCTCCCCTCCCCTCCCCTTCTCTAATCTATACGTCTCGATTGGATTTGACGCGTTGAACGCGATTCCAGGCGATGAAGCTTGAATCGGCTCGATTTGGCTCGATTTGGCTCTATTCGGCTCAGTTAGGCTCCATTCAGCTTGTTTTGGCTTGAATCGCTTCGAATCTGCTCGATTTGGCCTTCTTCGGCCCTATTCTGCTCTATTCGACTCTCTTCTACTCTATTCGTTTCTACTTGACTCCATTCTACTCCATTCTATTCATTCCACACTATTCTACTCTATTCTGCTCTACCCTACCCAACACCACTCTAATTTACTCTACTTGCTTCTACACGATTCCTCTCATTTTGTCTGCATTTGGCTCTATTCAGCTCTATTCTACTCTACTCTATTGTATTGTTTCTACTCTGTTCTGTACTATTCTACTCTATTCTACCCTACCCTATGCTACCCAACTCTAAGGTATTGTAATCCACTTGATTGGATTTGATTCAACCCATTTCAACGTGATTCGTCTCGATTTGGCTCTGTTCAAATCTATTCTACTCTACTCTATTCCCCTCTACTCTACTCTAGCCTACTCTTTTCTGTATTCGTTCTGTGTTGTTCTGTTCTATTTTGTTGTGTTCTGTTCTGTTTTATTCTATTCTACTCTAGTCTACCCTACTCTAGCCTACCCGAACCTCCCCTACTCTAGTCTATTCAATTGAATTCGAGAAACTTTGACGCGACTAGGGGCCGCATCGGTGTGATTCATGTCCATTCGGCTCCATTTGTCTCGAATAGTGTCGATTCAGCTCGATTAGGCTCGATTTGGCTCCGTTAGGCTCGATTCACTGGATTCGGCTCGATTTCTCTCGGTTCAGCTCGATTTGGCCCTCTTTGGCCCTCTTCGGCTCTCTTCAGCTCTTTTCTACTCTACTCGATTCCATTGCACACCATTCTACTCCATTCTACGCTCTTCTACTATTCCCTACTGTAATTGATTCGATGGGATTCGACGCCATTCGACGCGATTTGTCTCGTTTCGTCTCCATTCAGCTTGATTCGACTCTGTTCTACTCTACTCTATTCTACTCTACACTATTCTGCTCTGCTCTACCCTTTTCTACTCTATTCTATTGTATCCTTTCCATTCTCTTCTACTGTGTTCAAGTCTACTCTATTCCATCCTACCCTAATCTAATCTATTCTACTGGATTCGATTCCACGCATCTCCATGCGATTCGGCTCAAATCGGCTCCTTTCCACTCCATTCATCCCCAATCGGCTCAAATCGGTTCGATTCAGCTCTAATCGGCTCCATTCGGCTCTAGTCAGCTCGAATAGGCTCTATTCAGCTCGATTCGGCTCTATTAGACTCTACTCAACTCTATTATCTCTTTTCGACTCCACTCGACTCCATGCTACACCATTCTACTCCATCCTAAACTATTCTCTACTGTATTGTATTGTACTCTACCCTACTCTAGTCTATTCTAATTGATTGGATTGGATTGGATTGGAATTGATCAGATTCAATGCAATTCGACGGGATTCAACGCGATACGGCACGATTCCACGGGATTCGGCGTGATTCATCTTGGTTTCTATCCATTTAGCTCTTTTGGGCTCTATTTGGCCCTATTCGACAATGTTCGACTCTGCTCTACTCTACTCTTCTATACTCTGCTCGTCTCGACTCTATTCTTTCAGTTCTGTTCTGTTCTGTTCTACTGCACTCTATTCTACCCTACCCTACCCTAACTTAGCCTACTGTAATCTGTTCTATGCTATTCGACACACTTGAATGGGATTCGACCTGATTCGGGTCATATCGGCTCGATTCATCTCCTTTCTGCTCCATTAAACTCGATTCGGTTCTATTCGGCTCTTTTCCACTCTATTCGGCTCTTTTTGGCAGTATTCGACTCTATTTGACTCTAGTCTACTCGATTCTTTCTGTTCTGTTCTATTCTACTCTATTCTATTCTTCTCTACCCTACCCTAACCTTACCTTCCCCACACTAATCTATTTGATTCGATTCGACACGTTTCAAACGACTCGACATGATTCATCTCGATTCACCTTGAATTTGGTCAATTCGGCTGTATTCAGCTCTGTTTGGCTCTTTTCGGCTCTCTTCAGCTCAATTTGACTCTATTCTACTGGACCCGACTCTACTTAATTCTATTCTCTTCTTTCTATTGTGTTGTGTTGTGTTGTGTTGTAGTCTAGCCTCTCCTGCCGTACCCTCCTCTACTCTAATCTATTCGATTCAACGCATTTCGACGCGATTCCATGTGATTAGGCTTGAATCGGCTCGATTTAGCTCTATTTGGCTTGAATTGGGTCAATTCGTCTCGATTCTGCTCAATTCAGCATAATTAGGCTCGAGTGAATCTTATTCAGCCCTGCTCAGCTCTACTCAACCCTTTCTACTTTATTTGTCTCTATTTGGCTCCACTCAACTCCCTTCCACACCACTCTACTCTTTTCTACTCTATTCTATTCTGTTCTACCCTACCCTACTCTAATCTATTCTAATCGATTCGATTCATCACGATTTGTCTCCTTTCCTCTCCATTCGAATCGATTGGGCTTGAATTGGATCTATTCATCTATATTCTGCACTACCCGACTCTGACTATTCCACTCTACTCAACTCTACTCCATTCTACTCTTGGTATTCTCTTCTGTTCTACTCTATTCTATTCTTCTGTGCCCTTCCCTACTGAATCCCAGTCTAACCTACACTACTCTAATCTATTCAATTTAATTCGATTCCATTCAGTTTGACACCATTCGACCCGATTTGAGACAATTCGACGGGATTCGGTGAGATTCCGCGAGATTTGATGCGTTTTGGTGGGATTTGATGGAATTCGACGAGATCCGATGCAATAGGATGCAATTAAGTGTGTTTTGGCTCGATTTTGCTGGGTTCAGTTTGTCTCTATTTGGCTCGTTTCAGCTCCACTAGGCTCCATTCATCCCGAATCTGGTCGACTCGACTCGATTCGGCTCATTTTGGCCATATGTGGTCCTATTCAGCGTTATTCGGCTCTATTCAACTCTTTTCTACTCTCTGCATCTGTGTTCGAATCCATTTGACTCCATTCCACACCATTCTATTCCATTCTACACTACTGTATTCTACAAAACCCTCCCCCACCCTAGCCTATCCTAATCTAGTCTGCTCTTTTCTAGTCTCCTTTTCTATTTTCTCGATTCCATCCTATGCTACTCTACCATACCCTACACTAAGCTAACCTACCCTGACCTATGCTGTTCTATTCTATTTCCTTCTATTTTCTCTGTTCCACCGTATGCTTCCCTACCCTATGCTACCCCACCGTACCATACTCTACTACTTAGGGTTACTCAATAAGGGTCCTAATTAAGGGGAGTAGTTCGGGCAAGGGTACTCCTTAAGGCAAGGGTACTAGTTCAGGCTACTACTTATGGGCAGGGCACTAGTTAAGGCCAGGCTACTAGTTAAGGCATGGGTACTTGTTGAGGGTACTGGTTAAGGCAAGGGTACCAGTTCAGGCTACTTGTTAAGGACATACTACTAGTGAAGGCAAGGGTACTAGTGAAGACTACTGGTTAGGCCAAGGGTACTTGTTAGGACTACTAGTTAAGGCAAGGGTACTAGATTAGGCTAAGAGTTCAGGCAAGGGTACTCGTTCAGCTTACTGACTTAGGGTACTATTCAAGACTAGTTGTCTAGGCTACTGCTCTATGCCACTAGTCTAGCTGACTAGTCCAGCTTACTAGTCTAGGCTTCTACTCTAGCCTTCTCTTGTCTACTCTAATGTAGTCTACTTGCATCTACCCTAGTCTTCCTATCATAAACTGCCCTACCCTAACCTATTCTAATCGATTCCATTTGATTCGATTCAAAGCATTTCGATGCGACCGGACACCATCACGCTTGAGTCGGCTCGATTCCGCAACATCAGCTCGATTCAGCTCGATTTGGCTCGAATCGCTTCAATTCAGCTCGTTTCCACTCGGTTCAGCCTTATTCGGCCCTATTTGGCTCGATTCGACTCTTTTGTACTCTATTTGTCTCTGTTCGACTCCATTTGACTCCACTCTTCTCCATTCTACGCTATTCTGTTCTACTCTACCCTACGATACTCTAATCTATTCGATTGGATGCGATTCGAAGCAATTCGGTGTGATTCATCTCGTTTTGTTTCCATTTGACTCGATTCGGCCAGAATTGGCTCTATTCAGCTATATCCTGCACTCTTTGACTCTATTTGACTCAATTCTACTCTGCTCTACTCTTGTCTGCTTTACTCTCTCTACTCTACCCTACTGTACTATATTCTATTCTGTACTATTCTGTTCTATTCTACCCACCCGCCCCTCCCCTCCCCTTCCCTAATCTATTTGATTAGATTCGATGTGACGTATTTCCACACGATTTGACGCGATTAGGCTTGAATCAGCTCGATTCAGTTCGAATCGGCTCTATTCGGCCCGACTTGGCTCCATTTCACTCCATTCGGCTCGATTAGGCTCGAATTCCATCGATTCTGCTGGATTCTGCTCAATTAGGCCTTATTTGGGCCTATTCGGCCCTATTCTGCTCTATTAGACTCTTTTGTACTCTGTTCATATCTATCCGTCTCTATGGGACTCCGTTCAACTCCATTCCTCACTATTTTCCTCTCTTCTATTCTACCCTTCCCTACCCTAATCTCTTCTAATCGATTCGATTTGATTTGACGCGATTCGAAGCAACCGGACGTGATTCGTCTCGTTTTGTCTCCACTCGGCTCAATTCGGCTATGTTCTCTCTCTTTGACTCTATTCTATTCTGTTGTATTCTTTCTGTTCTGTTCTATTCTCTCCTATTCTGTTGTACTCTATTCTATTCTACCCTACCCGACCCAACGGCACCCCACCCGAACCTACCCTACTTTAATCTATTGAATTCAATTCGATTCCGTGCAAAGCGATTTGATAGGACTTGACTGGATTCGGCAAATCTGAAGGGATTTGATGAGATTCCATGCGACTCGACGTGATTCAGTAGGATTCTCTGAGGTTTGACGCAATTCGAAGTTATTCGACGTGATTCGATGGGATTCGACACGATATGAAGCGATTTGACCTTGTTTGATTCAAAACGATGTGACTCGACTCGATTCGACCTGATTCGATTCGACGCTGTTCGGTGACAGTCAGTGCGATTCTGCTTGATTCCACTCGATTAGGTGTGATTCGGCAGTATACAGCTCTTTTCGGCTGTATTCAGCTCCATTCGTCTCTATTCAGCTTATTCGGCTCTATTCGACTGTATTCGACTCTACTCTTTTCCACTCGATTCTGTTCCTTCTATTCTGTTCTAATCTCTTCTATTCCACTCTACTCTGTTCTATTCTCCCCACCCCTCCCCTTCTCTAATCTATACGTCTCGATTGGATTTGACGCGTTGAACGCGATTCCAGGCGATGAAGCTTGAATCGGCTCGATTCGGCTCGATTTGGCTCTATTCGGCTCAGTTAGGCTCCATGCAGCTTGTTTTGGCTTGAATCGCTTCGAATCTGCTCGATTTGGCCTTCTTCGGCCCTATTCTGCTCTATTCGACTCTCTTCTACTCTATTCGTTTCTACTTGACTCCATTCTACTCCATTCTATTCATTCCACACTATTCTACTCTATTCTGCTCTACCCTACCCAACACCACTCTAATTTACTCTACTTGCTTCTACACGATTCCTCTCATTTTGTCTGCATTTGGCTCTATTCAGCTCTATTCTACTCTACTCTATTGTATTGTTTCTACTCTGTTCTGTACTATTCTACTCTATTCTACC
Source organism: Loxodonta africana (assembly GCF_030014295.1). Taxonomy (NCBI): domain Eukaryota; kingdom Metazoa; phylum Chordata; class Mammalia; order Proboscidea; family Elephantidae; genus Loxodonta; species Loxodonta africana. The sequence continues at coordinate 1,158,970 of NW_026975074.1, forward strand.
CTACCCTATGCTACCCAACTCTAAGGTATTGTAATCCACTTGATTGGATTTGATTCAACCCATTTCAACGTGATTCGTCTCGATTTGGCTCTGTTCAAATCTATTCTACTCTACTCTATTCCCCTCTACTCTACTCTAGCCTACTCTTTTCTGTATTCGTTCTGTGTTGTTCTGTTCTATTTTGTTGTGTTCTGTTCTGTTTTATTCTATTCTACTCTATTCTACCCTACTCTAGCCTACCCGAACCTCCCCTACTCTAGTCTATTCAATTGAATTCGAGAAACTTTGACGCGACTAGGGGCCGCATCGGTGTGATTCATGTCCATTCGGCTCCATTTGTCTCGAATAGTGTCGATTCAGCTCGATTAGGCTCGATTTGGCTCCGTTAGGCTCGATTCACTGGATTCGGCTCGATTTCTCTCGGTTCAGCTCGATTTGGCCCTCTTTGGCCCTCTTCGGCTCTCTTCAGCTCTTTTCTACTCTACTCGATTCCATTGCACACCATTCTACTCCATTCTACGCTCTTCTACTATTCCCTACTGTAATTGATTCGATGGGATTCGACGCCATTCGACGCGATTTGTCTCGTTTCGTCTCCATTCAGCTTGATTCGACTCTGTTCTACTCTACTCTATTCTACTCTACACTATTCTGCTCTGCTCTACCCTTTTCTACTCTATTCTATTGTATCCTTTCCATTCTCTTCTACTGTGTTCAAGTCTACTCTATTCCATCCTACCCTAATCTAATCTATTCTACTGGATTCGATTCCACGCATCTCCATGCGATTCGGCTCAAATCGGCTCCTTTCCACTCCATTCATCCCCAATCGGCTCAAATCGGTTCGATTCAGCTCTAATCGGCTCCATTCGGCTCTAGTCAGCTCGAATAGGCTCTATTCAGCTCGATTCGGCTCTATTAGACTCTACTCAACTCTATTATCTCTTTTCGACTCCACTCGACTCCATGCTACACCATTCTACTCCATCCTAAACTATTCTCTACTGTATTGTATTGTACTCTACCCTACTCTAGTCTATTCTAATTGATTGGATTGGATTGGATTGGAATTGATCAGATTCAATGCAATTCGACGGGATTCAACGCGATACGGCACGATTCCACGGGATTCGGCGTGATTCATCTTGGTTTCTATCCATTTAGCTCTTTTGGGCTCTATTTGGCCCTATTCGACAATGTTCGACTCTGCTCTACTCTACTCTTCTATACTCTGCTCGTCTCGACTCTATTCTTTCAGTTCTGTTCTGTTCTGTTCTACTGCACTCTATTCTACCCTACCCTACCCTAACTTAGCCTACTGTAATCTGTTCTATGCTATTCGACACACTTGAATGGGATTCGACCTGATTCGGGTCATATCGGCTCGATTCATCTCCTTTCTGCTCCATTAAACTCGATTCGGTTCTATTCGGCTCTTTTCCACTCTATTCGGCTTTTTGGCAGTATTCGACTCTATTTGACTCTAGTCTACTCGATTCTTTCATAGAGAGATAGTATTACTCTATTCTATTCTTCTCTACCCTACCCTAACCTTACCTTCCCCACACTAATCTATTTGATTCGATTCGACACGTTTCAAACGACTCGACATGATTCATCTCGATTCACCTTGAATTTGGTCAATTCGGCTGTATTCAGCTCTGTTTGGCTCTTTTCGGCTCTCTTCAGCTCAATTTGACTCTATTCTACTGGACCCGACTCTACTTAATTCTATTCTCTTCTTTCTATTGTGTTGTGTTGTGTTGTGTTGTAGTCTAGCCTCTCCTGCCGTACCCTCCTCTACTCTAATCTATTCGATTCAACGCATTTCGACGCGATTCCATGTGATTAGGCTTGAATCGGCTCGATTTAGCTCTATTTGGCTTGAATTGGGTCAATTCGTCTCGATTCTGCTCAATTCAGCATAATTAGGCTCGAGTGAATCTTATTCAGCCCTGCTCAGCTCTACTCAACCCTTTCTACTTTATTTGTCTCTATTTGGCTCCACTCAACTCCCTTCCACACCACTCTACTCTTTTCTACTCTATTCTATTCTGTTCTACCCTACCCTACTCTAATCTATTCTAATCGATTCGATTCATCACGATTTGTCTCCTTTCCTCTCCATTCGAATCGATTGGGCTTGAATTGGATCTATTCATCTATATTCTGCACTACCCGACTCTGACTATTCCACTCTACTCAACTCTACTCCATTCTACTCTTGGTATTCTCTTCTGTTCTACTCTATTCTATTCTTCTGTGCCCTTCCCTACTGAATCCCAGTCTAACCTACACTACTCTAATCTATTCAATTTAATTCGATTCCATTCAGTTTGACACCATTCGACCCGATTTGAGACAATTCGACGGGATTCGGTGAGATTCCGCGAGATTTGATGCGTTTTGGTGGGATTTGATGGAATTCGACGAGATCCGATGCAATAGGATGCAATTAAGTGTGTTTTGGCTCGATTTTGCTGGGTTCAGTTTGTCTCTATTTGGCTCGTTTCAGCTCCACTAGGCTCCATTCATCCCGAATCTGGTCGACTCGACTCGATTCGGCTCATTTTGGCCATATGTGGTCCTATTCAGCGTTATTCGGCTCTATTCAACTCTTTTCTACTCTCTGCATCTGTGTTCGAATCCATTTGACTCCATTCCACACCATTCTATTCCATTCTACACTACTGTATTCTACAAAACCCTCCCCCACCCTAGCCTATCCTAATCTAGTCTGCTCTTTTCTAGTCTCCTTTTCTATTTTCTCGATTCCATCCTATGCTACTCTACCATACCCTACACTAAGCTAACCTACCCTGACCTATGCTGTTCTATTCTATTTCCTTCTATTTTCTCTGTTCCACCGTATGCTTCCCTACCCTATGCTACCCCACCGTACCATACTCTACTACTTAGGGTTACTCAATAAGGGTCCTAATTAAGGGGAGTAGTTCGGGCAAGGGTACTCCTTAAGGCAAGGGTACTAGTTCAGGCTACTACTTATGGGCAGGGCACTAGTTAAGGCCAGGCTACTAGTTAAGGCATGGGTACTTGTTGAGGGTACTGGTTAAGGCAAGGGTACCAGTTCAGGCTACTTGTTAAGGACATACTACTAGTGAAGGCAAGGGTACTAGTGAAGACTACTGGTTAAGGCAAGGGTACTTGTTAGGACTACTAGTTAAGGCAAGGGTACTAGATTAGGCTAAGAGTTCAGGCAAGGGTACTCGTTCAGCTTACTGACTTAGGGTACTCTTCAAGACTAGTTGTCTAGGCTACTGCTCTATGCCACTAGTCTAGCTGACTAGTCCAGCTTACTAGTCTAGGCTTCTACTCTAGCCTTCTCTTGTCTACTCTAATGTAGTCTACTTGCATCTACCCTAGTCTTCCTATCATAAACTACCCTACCCTAACCTATTCTAATCGATTCCATTTGATTCGATTCAAAGCATTTCGATGCGACCGGACACCATCACGCTTGAGTCGGCTCGATTCCGCAACATCAGCTCGATTCAGCTCGATTTGGCTCGAATCGCTTCAATTCAGCTCGTTTCCACTCGGTTCAGCCTTATTCGGCCCTATTTGGCTCGATTCGACTCTTTTCTACTCTATTTGTCTCTGTTCGACTCCATTTGACTCCACTCTTCTCCATTCTACGCTATTCTACTCTATTCTGTTCTACTCTACCCTACGATACTCTAATCTATTCGATTGGATGCGATTCGAAGCAATTCGGTGTGATTCATCTCGTTTTGTTTCCATTTGACTCGATTCGGCCAGAATTGGCTCTATTCAGCTATATCCTGCACTCTTTGACTCTATTTGACTCAATTCTACTCTGCTCTACTCTTGTCTGCTTTACTCTCTCTACTCTACCCTACTGTACTATATTCTATTCTGTACTATTCTGTTCTATTCTACCCACCCGCCCCTCCCCTACCCTTCCCTAATCTATTTGATTAGATTCGATGTGACGTATTTCCACGCGATTTGACGCGATTAGGCTTGAATCAGCTCGATTCAGTTCGAATCGGCTCTATTCGGCCCGACTTGGCTCCATTTCACTCCATTCGGCTCGATTAGGCTCGAATTCCATCGATTCTGCTGGATTCTGCTCAATTAGGCCTTATTTGGGCCTATTCGGCCCTATTCTGCTCTATTAGACTCTTTTGTACTCTGTTCATATCTATCCGTCTCTATTGGACTCCGTGCAACTCCATTCCTCACTATTTTCCTCTCTTCTATTCTACCCTTCCCTACCCTAATCTCTTCTAATCGATTCGATTTGATTTGACGCGATTCGAAGCAACCGGACGTGATTCGTCTCGTTTTGTCTCCACTCGGCTCAATTCGGCTATGTTCTCTCTCTTTGACTCTATTCTATTCTGTTGTATTCTTTCTGTTCTGTTCTATTCTCTCCTATTCTGTTGTACTCTATTCTATTCTACCCTACCCGACCCAACGGCACCCCACCCGAACCTACCCTACTTTAATCTATTGAATTCAATTCGATTCCGTGCAAAGCGATTTGATAGGACTTGACTGGATTCGGCAAATCTGAAGGGATTTGATGAGATTCCATGCGACTCGACGTGATTCAGTAGGATTCTCTGAGGTTTGACGCAATTCGAAGTTATTCGACGTGATTCGATGGGATTCGACACGATATGAAGCGATTTGACCTTGTTTGATTCAAAACGATGTGACTCGACTCGATTCGACCTGATTCGATTCGACGCTGTTCGGTGACAGTCAGTGCGATTCTGCTTGATTCCACTCGATTAGGTGTGATTCGGCAGTATACAGCTCTTTTCGGCTGTATTCAGCTCCATTCGTCTCTATTCAGCTTATTCGGCTCTATTCGACTGTATTCGACTCTACTCTTTTCCACTCGATTCTGTTCCTTCTATTCTGTTCTAATCTCTTCTATTCCACTCTACTCTGTTCTATTCTCCCCACCCCTCCCCTTCTCTAATCTATACGTCTCGATTGGATTTGACGCGTTGAACGCGATTCCAGGCGATGAAGCTTGAATCGGCTCGATTCGGCTCGATTTGGCTCTATTCGGCTCAGTTAGGCTCCATGCAGCTTGTTTTGGCTTGAATCGCTTCGAATCTGCTCGATTTGGCCTTCTTCGGCCCTATTCTGCTCTATTCGACTCTCTTCTACTCTATTCGTTTCTACTTGACTCCATTCTACTCCATTCTATTCATTCCACACTATTCTACTCTATTCTGCTCTACCCTACCCAACACCACTCTAATTTACTCTACTTGCTTCTACACGATTCCTCTCATTTTGTCTGCATTTGGCTCTATTCAGCTCTATTCTACTCTACTCTATTGTATTGTTTCTACTCTGTTCTGTACTATTCTACTCTATTCTACCCTACCCTATGCTACCCAACTCTAAGGTATTGTAATCCACTTGATTGGATTTGATTCAACCCATTTCAACGTGATTCGTCTCGATTTGGCTCTGTTCAAATCTATTCTACTCTACTCTATTCCCCTCTACTCTACTCTAGCCTACTCTTTTCTGTATTCGTTCTGTGTTGTTCTGTTCTATTTTGTTGTGTTCTGTTCTGTTTTATTCTATTCTACTCTATTCTACCCTACTCTAGCCTACCCGAACCTCCCCTACTCTAGTCTATTCAATTGAATTCGAGAAACTTTGACGCGACTAGGGGCCGCATCGGTGTGATTCATGTCCATTCGGCTCCATTTGTCTCGAATAGTGTCGATTCAGCTCGATTAGGCTCGATTTGGCTCCGTTAGGCTCGATTCACTGGATTCGGCTCGATTTCTCTCGGTTCAGCTCGATTTGGCCCTCTTTGGCCCTCTTCGGCTCTCTTCAGCTCTTTTCTACTCTACTCGATTCCATTGCACACCATTCTACTCCATTCTACGCTCTTCTACTATTCCCTACTGTAATTGATTCGATGGGATTCGACGCCATTCGACGCGATTTGTCTCGTTTCGTCTCCATTCAGCTTGATTCGACTCTGTTCTACTCTACTCTATTCTACTCTACACTATTCTGCTCTGCTCTACCCTTTTCTACTCTATTCTATTGTATCCTTTCCATTCTCTTCTACTGTGTTCAAGTCTACTCTATTCCATCCTACCCTAATCTAATCTATTCTACTGGATTCGATTCCACGCATCTCCATGCGATTCGGCTCAAATCGGCTCCTTTCCACTCCATTCATCCCCAATCGGCTCAAATCGGTTCGATTCAGCTCTAATCGGCTCCATTCGGCTCTAGTCAGCTCGAATAGGCTCTATTCAGCTCTATTCGGCTCTATTAGACTCTACTCAACTCTATTATCTCTTTTCGACTCCACTCGACTCCATGCTACACCATTCTACTCCATCCTAAACTATTCTCTACTGTATTGTATTGTACTCTACCCTACTCTAGTCTATTCTAATTGATTGGATTGGATTGGATTGGAATTGATCAGATTCAATGCAATTCGACGGGATTCAACGCGATACGGCACGATTCCACGGGATTCGGCGTGATTCATCTTGGTTTCTATCCATTTAGCTCTTTTGGGCTCTATTTGGCCCTATTCGACAATGTTCGACTCTGCTCTACTCTACTCTTCTATACTCTGCTCGTCTCGACTCTATTCTTTCAGTTCTGTTCTGTTCTGTTCTACTGCACTCTATTCTACCCTACCCTACCCTAACTTAGCCTACTGTAATCTGTTCTATGCTATTCGACACACTTGAATGGGATTCGACCTGATTCGGGTCATATCGGCTCGATTCATCTCCTTTCTGCTCCATTAAACTCGATTCGGTTCTATTCGGCTCTTTTCCACTCTATTCGGCTTTTTGGCAGTATTCGACTCTATTTGACTCTAGTCTACTCGATTCTTTCTGTTCTGTTCTATTCTACTCTATTCTATTCTTCTCTACCCTACCCTAACCTTACCTTCCCCACACTAATCTATTTGATTCGATTCGACACGTTTCAAACGACTCGACATGATTCATCTCGATTCACCTTGAATTTGGTCAATTCGGCTGTATTCAGCTCTGTTTGGCTCTTTTCGGCTCTCTTCAGCTCAATTTGACTCTATTCTACTGGACCCGACTCTACTTAATTCTATTCTCTTCTTTCTATTGTGTTGTGTTGTGTTGTGTTGTAGTCTAGCCTCTCCTGCCGTACCCTCCTCTACTCTAATCTATTCGATTCAACGCATTTCGACGCGATTCCATGTGATTAGGCTTGAATCGGCTCGATTTAGCTCTATTTGGCTTGAATTGGGTCAATTCGTCTCGATTCTGCTCAATTCAGCATAATTAGGCTCGAGTGAATCTTATTCAGCCCTGCTCAGCTCTACTCAACCCTTTCTACTTTATTTGTCTCTATTTGGCTCCACTCAACTCCCTTCCACACCACTCTACTCTTTTCTACTCTATTCTATTCTGTTCTACCCTACCCTACTCTAATCTATTCTAATCGATTCGATTCATCACGATTTGTCTCCTTTCCTCTCCATTCGAATCGATTGGGCTTGAATTGGATCTATTCATCTATATTCTGCACTACCCGACTCTGACTATTCCACTCTACTCAACTCTACTCCATTCTACTCTTGGTATTCTCTTCTGTTCTACTCTATTCTATTCTTCTGTGCCCTTCCCTACTGAATCCCAGTCTAACCTACACTACTCTAATCTATTCAATTTAATTCGATTCCATTCAGTTTGACACCATTCGACCCGATTTGAGACAATTCGACGGGATTCGGTGAGATTCCGCGAGATTTGATGCGTTTTGGTGGGATTTGATGGAATTCGACGAGATCCGATGCAATAGGATGCAATTAAGTGTGTTTTGGCTCGATTTTGCTGGGTTCAGTTTGTCTCTATTTGGCTCGTTTCAGCTCCACTAGGCTCCATTCATCCCGAATCTGGTCGACTCGACTCGATTCGGCTCATTTTGGCCATATGTGGTCCTATTCAGCGTTATTCGGCTCTATTCAACTCTTTTCTACTCTCTGCATCTGTGTTCGAATCCATTTGACTCCATTCCACACCATTCTATTCCATTCTACACTACTGTATTCTACAAAACCCTCCCCCACCCTAGCCTATCCTAATCTAGTCTGCTCTTTTCTAGTCTCCTTTTCTATTTTCTCGATTCCATCCTATGCTACTCTACCATACCCTACACTAAGCTAACCTACCCTGACCTATGCTGTTCTATTCTATTTCCTTCTATTTTCTCTGTTCCACCGTATGCTTCCCTACCCTATGCTACCCCACCGTACCATACTCTACTACTTAGGGTTACTCAATAAGGGTCCTAATTAAGGGGAGTAGTTCGGGCAAGGGTACTCCTTAAGGCAAGGGTACTAGTTCAGGCTACTACTTATGGGCAGGGCACTAGTTAAGGCCAGGCTACTAGTTAAGGCATGGGTACTTGTTGAGGGTACTGGTTAAGGCAAGGGTACCAGTTCAGGCTACTTGTTAAGGACATACTACTAGTGAAGGCAAGGGTACTAGTGAAGACTACTGGTTAAGGCAAGGGTACTTGTTAGGACTACTAGTTAAGGCAAGGGTACTAGATTAGGCTAAGAGTTCAGGCAAGGGTACTCGTTCAGCTTACTGACTTAGGGTACTCTTCAAGACTAGTTGTCTAGGCTACTGCTCTATGCCACTAGTCTAGCTGACTAGTCCAGCTTACTAGTCTAGGCTTCTACTCTAGCCTTCTCTTGTCTACTCTAATGTAGTCTACTTGCATCTACCCTAGTCTTCCTATCATAAACTACCCTACCCTAACCTATTCTAATCGATTCCATTTGATTCGATTCAAAGCATTTCGATGCGACCGGACACCATCACGCTTGAGTCGGCTCGATTCCGCAACATCAGCTCGATTCAGCTCGATTTGGCTCGAATCGCTTCAATTCAGCTCGTTTCCACTCGGTTCAGCCTTATTCGGCCCTATTTGGCTCGATTCGACTCTTTTCTACTCTATTTGTCTCTGTTCGACTCCATTTGACTCCACTCTTCTCCATTCTACGCTATTCTACTCTATTCTGTTCTACTCTACCCTACGATACTCTAATCTATTCGATTGGATGCGATTCGAAGCAATTCGGTGTGATTCATCTCGTTTTGTTTCCATTTGACTCGATTCGGCCAGAATTGGCTCTATTCAGCTATATCCTGCACTCTTTGACTCTATTTGACTCAATTCTACTCTGCTCTACTCTTGTCTGCTTTACTCTCTCTACTCTACCCTACTGTACTATATTCTATTCTGTACTATTCTGTTCTATTCTACCCACCCGCCCCTCCCCTACCCTTCCCTAATCTATTTGATTAGATTCGATGTGACGTATTTCCACGCGATTTGACGCGATTAGGCTTGAATCAGCTCGATTCAGTTCGAATCGGCTCTATTCGGCCCGACTTGGCTCCATTTCACTCCATTCGGCTCGATTAGGCTCGAATTCCATCGATTCTGCTGGATTCTGCTCAATTAGGCCTTATTTGGGCCTATTCGGCCCTATTCTGCTCTATTAGACTCTTTTGTACTCTGTTCATATCTATCCGTCTCTATTGGACTCCGTTCAACTCCATTCCTCACTATTTTCCTCTCTTCTATTCTACCCTTCCCTACCCTAATCTCTTCTAATCGATTCGATTTGATTTGACGCGATTCGAAGCAACCGGACGTGATTCGTCTCGTTTTGTCTCCACTCGGCTCAATTCGGCTATGTTCTCTCTCTTTGACTCTATTCTATTCTGTTGTATTCTTTCTGTTCTGTTCTATTCTCTCCTATTCTGTTGTACTCTATTCTATTCTACCCTACCCGACCCAACGGCACCCCACCCGAACCTACCCTACTTTAATCTATTGGATTCAATTCGATTCCGTGCAAAGCGATTTGATAGGACTTGACTGGATTCGGCAAATCTGAAGGGATTTGATGAGATTCCATGCGACTCGACGTGATTCAGTAGGATTCTCTGAGGTTTGACGCAATTCGAAGTTATTCGACGTGATTCGATGGGATTCGACACGATATGAAGCGATTTGACCTTGTTTGATTCAAAACGATGTGACTCGACTCGATTCGACCTGATTCGATTCGACGCTGTTCGGTGACAGTCAGTGCGATTCTGCTTGATTCCACTCGATTAGGTGTGATTCGGCAGTATACAGCTCTTTTCGGCTGTATTCAGCTCCATTCGTCTCTATTCAGCTTATTCGGCTCTATTCGACTGTATTCGACTCTACTCTTTTCCACTCGATTCTGTTCCTTCTATTCTGTTCTAATCTCTTCTATTCCACTCTACTCTGTTCTATTCTCCCCTCCCCTCCCCTTCCCTTCTCTAATCTATACGTCTCGATTGGATTTGACGCGTTGAACGCGATTCCAGGCGATGAAGCTTGAATCGGCTCGATTCGGCTCGATTTGGCTCTATTCGGCTCAGTTAGGCTCCATTCAGCTTGTTTTGGCTTGAATCGCTTCGAATCTGCTCGATTTGGCCTTCTTCGGCCCTATTCTGCTCTATTCGACTCTCTTCTACTCTATTCGTTTCTACTTGACTCCATTCTACTCCATTCTATTCATTCCACACTATTCTACTCTATTCTGCTCTACCCTACCCAACACCACTCTAATTTACTCTACTTGCTTCTACACGATTCCTCTCATTTTGTCTGCATTTGGCTCTATTCAGCTCTATTCTACTCTACTCTATTGTATTGTTTCTACTCTGTTCTGTACTATTCTACTCTATTCTACCCTACCCTATGCTACCCAACTCTAAGGTATTGTAATCCACTTGATTGGATTTGATTCAACCCATTTCAACGTGATTCGTCTCGATTTGGCTCTGTTCAAATCTATTCTACTCTACTCTATTCCCCTCTACTCTACTCTAGCCTACTCTTTTCTGTATTCGTTCTGTGTTGTTCTGTTCTATTTTGTTGTGTTCTGTTCTGTTTTATTCTATTCTACTCTATTCTACCCTACTCTAGCCTACCCGAACCTCCCCTACTCTAGTCTATTCAATTGAATTCGAGAAACTTTGACGCGACTAGGGGCCGCATCGGTGTGATTCATGTCCATTCGGCTCCATTTGTCTCGAATAGTGTCGATTCAGCTCGATTAGGCTCGATTTGGCTCCGTTAGGCTCGATTCACTGGATTCGGCTCGATTTCTCTCGGTTCAGCTCGATTTGGCCCTCTTTGGCCCTCTTCGGCTCTCTTCAGCTCTTTTCTACTCTACTCGATTCCATTGCACACCATTCTACTCCATTCTACGCTCTTCTACTATTCCCTACTGTAATTGATTCGATGGGATTCGACGCCATTCGACGCGATTTGTCTCGTTTCGTCTCCATTCAGCTTGATTCGACTCTGTTCTACTCTACTCTATTCTACTCTACACTATTCTGCTCTGCTCTACCCTTTTCTACTCTATTCTATTGTATCCTTTCCATTCTCTTCTACTGTGTTCAAGTCTACTCTATTCCATCCTACCCTAATCTAATCTATTCTACTGGATTCGATTCCACGCATCTCCATGCGATTCGGCTCAAATCGGCTCCTTTCCACTCCATTCATCCCCAATCGGCTCAAATCGGTTCGATTCAGCTCTAATCGGCTCCATTCGGCTCTAGTCAGCTCGAATAGGCTCTATTCAGCTCTATTCGGCTCTATTAGACTCTACTCAACTCTATTATCTCTTTTCGACTCCACTCGACTCCATGCTACACCATTCTACTCCATCCTAAACTATTCTCTACTGTATTGTATTGTACTCTACCCTACTCTAGTCTATTCTAATTGATTGGATTGGATTGGATTGGAATTGATCAGATTCAATGCAATTCGACGGGATTCAACGCGATATGGCACGATTCCACGGGATTCGGCGTGATTCATCTTGGTTTCTATCCATTTAGCTCTTTTGGGCTCTATTTGGCCCTATTCGACAATGTTCGACTCTGCTCTACTCTACTCTTCTATACTCTGCTCGTCTCGACTCTATTCTTTCAGTTCTGTTCTGTTCTGTTCTACTGCACTCTATTCTACCCTACCCTACCCTAACTTAGCCTACTGTAATCTGTTCTATGCTATTCGACACACTTGAATGGGATTCGACCTGATTCGGGTCATATCGGCTCGATTCATCTCCTTTCTGCTCCATTAAACTCGATTCGGTTCTATTCGGCTCTTTTCCACTCTATTCGGCTCTTTTTGGCAGTATTCGACTCTATTTGACTCTAGTCTACTCGATTCTTTCTGTTCTGTTCTATTCTACTCTATTCTATTCTTCTCTACCCTACCCTAACCTTACCTTCCCCACACTAATCTATTTGATTCGATTCGACACGTTTCAAACGACTCGACATGATTCATCTCGATTCACCTTGAATTTGGTCAATTCGGCTGTATTCAGCTCTGTTTGGCTCTTTTCGGCTCTCTTCAGCTCAATTTGACTCTATTCTACTGGACCCGACTCTACTTAATTCTATTCTCTTCTTTCTATTGTGTTGTGTTGTGTTGTAGTCTAGCCTCTCCTGCCGTACCCTCCTCTACTCTAATCTATTCGATTCAACGCATTTCGACGCGATTCCATGTGATTAGGCTTGAATCGGCTCGATTTAGCTCTATTTGGCTTGAATTGGGTCAATTCGTCTCGATTCTGCTCAATTCAGCATAATTAGGCTCGAGTGAATCTTATTCAGCCCTGCTCAGCTCTACTCAACCCTTTCTACTTTATTTGTCTCTATTTGGCTCCATTCAACTCCCTTCCACACCACTCTACTCTTTTCTACTCTATTCTATTCTGTTCTACCCTACCCTACTCTAATCTATTCTAATCGATTCGATTCATCACGATTTGTCTCCTTTCCTCTCCATTCGAATCGATTGGGCTTGAATTGGATCTATTCATCTATATTCTGCACTACCCGACTCTGACTATTCCACTCTACTCAACTCTACTCCATTCTACTCTTGGTATTCTCTTCTGTTCTACTCTATTCTATTCTTCTGTGCCCTTCCCTACTGAATCCCAGTCTAACCTACACTACTCTAATCTATTCAATTTAATTCGATTCCATTCAGTTTGACACCATTCGACCCGATTTGAGACAATTCGACGGGATTCGGTGAGATTCCGCGAGATTTGATGCGTTTTGGTGGGATTTGATGGAATTCGACGAGATCCGATGCAATAGGATGCAATTAAGTGTGTTTTGGCTCGATTTTGCTGGGTTCAGTTTGTCTCTATTTGGCTCGTTTCAGCTCCACTAGGCTCCATTCATCCCGAATCTGGTCGACTCGACTCGATTCGGCTCATTTTGGCCATATGTGGTCCTATTCAGCGTTATTCGGCTCTATTCAACTCTTTTCTACTCTCTGCATCTGTGTTCGAATCCATTTGACTCCATTCCACACCATTCTATTCCATTCTACACTACTGTATTCTACAAAACCCTCCCCCACCCTAGCCTATCCTAATCTAGTCTGCTCTTTTCTAGTCTCCTTTTCTATTTTCTCGATTCCATCCTATGCTACTCTACCATACCCTACACTAAGCTAACCTACCCTGACCTATGCTGTTCTATTCTATTTCCTTCTATTTTCTCTGTTCCACCGTATGCTTCCCTACCCTATGCTACCCCACCGTACCATACTCTACTACTTAGGGTTACTCAATAAGGGTCCTAATTAAGGGGAGTAGTTCGGGCAAGGGTACTCCTTAAGGCAAGGGTACTAGTTCAGGCTACTACTTATGGGCAGGGCACTAGTTAAGGCCAGGCTACTAGTTAAGGCATGGGTACTTGTTGAGGGTACTGGTTAAGGCAAGGGTACCAGTTCAGGCTACTTGTTAAGGACATACTACTAGTGAAGGCAAGGGTACTAGTGAAGACTACTGGTTAAGGCAAGGGTACTTGTTAGGACTACTAGTTAAGGCAAGGGTACTAGATTAGGCTAAGAGTTCAGGCAAGGGTACTCGTTCAGCTTACTGACTTAGGGTACTCTTCAAGACTAGTTGTCTAGGCTACTGCTCTATGCCACTAGTCTAGCTGACTAGTCCAGCTTACTAGTCTAGGCTTCTACTCTAGCCTTCTCTTGTCTACTCTAATGTAGTCTACTTGCATCTACCCTAGTCTTCCTATCATAAACTACCCTACCCTAACCTATTCTAATCGATTCCATTTGATTCGATTCAAAGCATTTCGATGCGACCGGACACCATCACGCTTGAGTCGGCTCGATTCCGCAACATCAGCTCGATTCAGCTCGATTTGGCTCGAATCGCTTCAATTCAGCTCGTTTCCACTCGGTTCAGCCTTATTCGGCCCTATTTGGCTCGATTCGACTCTTTTCTACTCTATTTGTCTCTGTTCGACTCCATTTGACTCCACTCTTCTCCATTCTACGCTATTCTACTCTATTCTGTTCTACTCTACCCTACGATACTCTAATCTATTCGATTGGATGCGATTCGAAGCAATTCGGTGTGATTCATCTCGTTTTGTTTCCATTTGACTCGATTCGGCCAGAATTGGCTCTATTCAGCTATATCCTGCACTCTTTGACTCTATTTGACTCAATTCTACTCTGCTCTACTCTTGTCTGCTTTACTCTCTCTACTCTACCCTACTGTACTATATTCTATTCTGTACTATTCTGTTCTATTCTACCCACCCGTCCCTCCCCTACCCTTCCCTAATCTATTTGATTAGATTCGATGTGACGTATTTCCACGCGATTTGACGCGATTAGGCTTGAATCAGCTCGATTCAGTTCGAATCGGCTCTATTCGGCCCGACTTGGCTCCATTTCACTCCATTCGGCTCGATTAGGCTCGAATTCCATCGATTCTGCTGGATTCTGCTCAATTAGGCCTTATTTGGGCCTATTCGGCCCTATTCTGCTCTATTAGACTCTTTTGTACTCTGTTCATATCTATCCGTCTCTATTGGACTCCGTTCAACTCCATTCCTCACTATTTTCCTCTCTTCTATTCTACCCTTCCCTACCCTAATCTCTTCTAATCGATTCGATTTGATTTGACGCGATTCGAAGCAACCGGACGTGATTCGTCTCGTTTTGTCTCCACTCGGCTCAATTCGGCTATGTTCTCTCTCTTTGACTCTATTCTATTCTGTTGTATTCTTTCTGTTCTGTTCTATTCTCTCCTATTCTGTTGTACTCTATTCTATTCTACCCTACCCGACCCAACGGCACCCCACCCGAACCTACCCTACTTTAATCTATTGGATTCAATTCGATTCCGTGCAAAGCGATTTGATAGGACTTGACTGGATTCGGCAAATCTGAAGGGATTTGATGAGATTCCATGCGACTCGACGTGATTCAGTAGGATTCTCTGAGGTTTGACGCAATTCGAAGTTATTCGACGTGATTCGATGGGATTCGACACGATATGAAGCGATTTGACCTTGTTTGATTCAAAACGATGTGACTCGACTCGATTCGACCTGATTCGATTCGACGCTGTTCGGTGACAGTCAGTGCGATTCTGCTTGATTCCACTCGATTAGGTGTGATTCGGCAGTATACAGCTCTTTTCGGCTGTATTCAGCTCCATTCGTCTCTATTCAGCTTATTCGGCTCTATTCGACTGTATTCGACTCTACTCTTTTCCACTCGATTCTGTTCCTTCTATTCTGTTCTAATCTCTTCTATTCCACTCTACTCTGTTCTATTCTCCCCTCCCCTCCCCTTCTCTAATCTATACGTCTCGATTGGATTTGACGCGTTGAACGCGATTCCAGGCGATGAAGCTTGAATCGGCTCGATTCGGCTCGATTTGGCTCTATTCGGCTCAGTTAGGCTCCATTCAGCTTGTTTTGGCTTGAATCGCTTCGAATCTGCTCGATTTGGCCTTCTTCGGCCCTATTCTGCTCTATTCGACTCTCTTCTACTCTATTCGTTTCTACTTGACTCCATTCTACTCCATTCTATTCATTCCACACTATTCTACTCTATTCTGCTCTACCCTACCCAACACCACTCTAATTTACTCTACTTGCTTCTACACGATTCCTCTCATTTTGTCTGCATTTGGCTCTATTCAGCTCTATTCTACTCTACTCTATTGTATTGTTTCTACTCTGTTCTGTACTATTCTACTCTATTCTACCCTACCCTATGCTACCCAACTCTAAGGTATTGTAATCCACTTGACTGGATTTGATTCAACCCATTTCAACGTGATTCGTCTCGATTTGGCTCTGTTCAAATCTATTCTACTCTACTCTATTCCCCTCTACTCTACTCTAGCCTACTCTTTTCTGTATTCGTTCTGTGTTGTTCTGTTCTATTTTGTTGTGTTCTGTTCTGTTTTATTCTATTCTACTCTATTCTACCCTACTCTAGCCTACCCGAACCTCCCCTACTCTAGTCTATTCAATTGAATTCGAGAAACTTTGACGCGACTAGGGGCCGCATCGGTGTGATTCATGTCCATTCGGCTCCATTTGTCTCGAATAGTGTCGATTCAGCTCGATTAGGCTCGATTTGGCTCCGTTAGGCTCGATTCACTGGATTCGGCTCGATTTCTCTCGGTTCAGCTCGATTTGGCCCTCTTTGGCCCTCTTCGGCTCTCTTCAGCTCTTTTCTACTCTACTCGATTCCATTGCACACCATTCTACTCCATTCTACGCTCTTCTACTATTCCCTACTGTAATTGATTCGATGGGATTCGACGCCATTCGACGCGATTTGTCTCGTTTCGTCTCCATTCAGCTTGATTCGACTCTGTTCTACTCTACTCTATTCTACTCTACACTATTCTGCTCTGCTCTACCCTTTTCTACTCTATTCTATTGTATCCTTTCCATTCTCTTCTACTGTGTTCAAGTCTACTCTATTCCATCCTACCCTAATCTAATCTATTCTACTGGATTCGATTCCACGCATCTCCATGCGATTCGGCTCAAATCGGCTCCTTTCCACTCCATTCATCCCCAATCGGCTCAAATCGGTTCGATTCAGCTCTAATCGGCTCCATTCGGCTCTAGTCAGCTCGAATAGGCTCTATTCAGCTCGATTCGGCTCTATTAGACTCTACTCAACTCTATTATCTCTTTTCGACTCCACTCGACTCCATGCTACACCATTCTACTCCATCCTAAACTATTCTCTACTGTATTGTATTGTACTCTACCCTACTCTAGTCTATTCTAATTGATTGGATTGGATTGGATTGGAATTGATCAGATTCAATGCAATTCGACGGGATTCAACGCGATACGGCACGATTCCACGGGATTCGGCGTGATTCCTCTTGGTTTCTATCCATTTAGCTCTTTTGGGCTCTATTTGGCCCTATTCGACAATGTTCGACTCTGCTCTACTCTACTCTTCTATACTCTGCTCGTCTCGACTCTATTCTTTCAGTTCTGTTCTGTTCTGTTCTACTGCACTCTATTCTACCCTACCCTACCCTAACTTAGCCTACTGTAATCTGTTCTATGCTATTCGACACACTTGAATGGGATTCGACCTGATTCGGGTCATATCGGCTCGATTCATCTCCTTTCTGCTCCATTAAACTCGATTCGGTTCTATTCGGCTCTTTTCCACTCTATTCGGCTTTTTGGCAGTATTCGACTCTATTTGACTCTAGTCTACTCGATTCTTTCTGTTCTGTTCTATTCTACTCTATTCTATTCTTCTCTACCCTACCCTAACCTTACCTTCCCCACACTAATCTATTTGATTCGATTCGACACGTTTCAAACGACTCGACATGATTCATCTCGATTCACCTTGAATTTGGTCAATTCGGCTGTATTCAGCTCTGTTTGGCTCTTTTCGGCTCTCTTCAGCTCAATTTGACTCTATTCTACTGGACCCGACTCTACTTAATTCTATTCTCTTCTTTCTATTGTGTTGTGTTGTGTTGTGTTGTAGTCTAGCCTCTCCTGCCGTACCCTCCTCTACTCTAATCTATTCGATTCAACGCATTTCGACGCGATTCCATGTGATTAGGCTTGAATCGGCTCGATTTAGCTCTATTTGGCTTGAATTGGGTCAATTCGTCTCGATTCTGCTCAATTCAGCATAATTAGGCTCGAGTGAATCTTATTCAGCCCTGCTCAGCTCTACTCAACCCTTTCTACTTTATTTGTCTCTATTTGGCTCCATTCAACTCCCTTCCACACCACTCTACTCTTTTCTACTCTATTCTATTCTGTTCTACCCTACCCTACTCTAATCTATTCTAATCGATTCGATTCATCACGATTTGTCTCCTTTCCTCTCCATTCGAATCGATTGGGCTTGAATTGGATCTATTCATATATATTCTGCACTACCCGACTCTGACTATTCCACTCTACTCAACTCTACTCCATTCTACTCTTGGTATTCTCTTCTGTTCTACTCTATTCTATTCTTCTGTGCCCTTCCCTACTGAATCCCAGTCTAACCTACACTACTCTAATCTATTCAATTTAATTCGATTCCATTCAGTTTGACACCATTCGACCCGATTTGAGACAATTCGACGGGATTCGGTGAGATTCCGCGAGATTTGATGCGTTTTGGTGGGATTTGATGGAATTCGACGAGATCCGATGCAATAGGATGCAATTAAGTGTGTTTTGGCTCGATTTTGCTGGGTTCAGTTTGTCTCTATTTGGCTCGTTTCAGCTCCACTAGGCTCCATTCATCCCGAATCTGGTCGACTCGACTCGATTCGGCTCATTTTGGCCATATGTGGTCCTATTCAGCGTTATTCGGCTCTATTCAACTCTTTTCTACTCTCTGCATCTGTGTTCGAATCCATTTGACTCCATTCCACACCATTCTATTCCATTCTACACTACTGTATTCTACAAAACCCTCCCCCACCCTAGCCTATCCTAATCTAGTCTGCTCTTTTCTAGTCTCCTTTTCTATTTTCTCGATTCCATCCTATGCTACTCTACCATACCCTACACTAAGCTAACCTACCCTGACCTATGCTGTTCTATTCTATTTCCTTCTATTTTCTCTGTTCCACCGTATGCTTCCCTACCCTATGCTACCCCACCGTACCATACTCTACTACTTAGGGTTACTCAATAAGGGTCCTAATTAAGGGGAGTAGTTCGGGCAAGGGTACTCCTTAAGGCAAGGGTACTAGTTCAGGCTACTACTTATGGGCAGGGCACTAGTTAAGGCCAGGCTACTAGTTAAGGCATGGGTACTTGTTGAGGGTACTGGTTAAGGCAAGGGTACCAGTTCAGGCTACTTGTTAAGGACATACTACTAGTGAAGGCAAGGGTACTAGTGAAGACTACTGGTTAAGGCAAGGGTACTTGTTAGGACTACTAGTTAAGGCAAGGGTACTAGATTAGGCTAAGAGTTCAGGCAAGGGTACTCGTTCAGCTTACTGACTTAGGGTACTATTCAAGACTAGTTGTCTAGGCTACTGCTCTATGCCACTAGTCTAGCTGACTAGTCCAGCTTACTAGTCTAGGCTTCTACTCTAGCCTTCTCTTGTCTACTCTAATGTAGTCTACTTGCATCTACCCTAGTCTTCCTATCATAAACTACCCTACCCTAACCTATTCTAATCGATTCCATTTGATTCGATTCAAAGCATTTCGATGCGACCGGACACCATCACGCTTGAGTCGGCTCGATTCCGCAACATCAGCTCGATTCAGCTCGATTTGGCTCGAATCGCTTCAATTCAGCTCGTTTCCACTCGGTTCAGCCTTATTCGGCCCTATTTGGCTCGATTCGACTCTTTTCTACTCTATTTGTCTCTGTTCGACTCCATTTGACTCCACTCTTCTCCATTCTACGCTATTCTACTCTATTCTGTTCTACTCTACCCTACGATACTCTAATCTATTCGATTGGATGCGATTCGAAGCAATTCGGTGTGATTCATCTCGTTTTGTTTCCATTTGACTCGATTCGGCCAGAATTGGCTCTATTCAGCTATATCCTGCACTCTTTGACTCTATTTGACTCAATTCTACTCTGCTCTACTCTTGTCTGCTTTACTCTCTCTACTCTACCCTACTGTACTATATTCTATTCTGTACTATTCTGTTCTATTCTACCCACCCGCCCCTCCCCTCCCCTTCCCTAATCTATTTGATTAGATTCGATGTGACGTATTTCCACGCGATTTGACGCGATTAGGCTTGAATCAGCTCGATTCAGTTCGAATCGGCTCTATTCGGCCCGACTTGGCTCCATTTCACTCCATTCGGCTCGATTAGGCTCGAATTCCATCGATTCTGCTGGATTCTGCTCAATTAGGCCTTATTTGGGCCTATTCGGCCCTATTCTGCTCTATTAGACTCTTTTGTACTCTGTTCATATCTATCCGTCTCTATTGGACTCCGTTCAACTCCATTCCTCACTATTTTCCTCTCTTCTATTCTACCCTTCCCTACCCTAATCTCTTCTAATCGATTCGATTTGATTTGACGCGATTCGAAGCAACCGGACGTGATTCGTCTCGTTTTGTCTCCACTCGGCTCAATTCGGCTATGTTCTCTCTCTTTGACTCTATTCTATTCTGTTGTATTCTTTCTGTTCTGTTCTATTCTCTCCTATTCTGTTGTACTCTATTCTATTCTACCCTACCCGACCCAACGGCACCCCACCCGAACCTACCCTACTTTAATCTATTGGATTCAATTCGATTCCGTGCAAAGCGATTTGATAGGACTTGACTGGATTCGGCAAATCTGAAGGGATTTGATGAGATTCCATGCGACTCGACGTGATTCAGTAGGATTCTCTGAGGTTTGACGCAATTCGAAGTTATTCGACGTGATTCGATGGGATTCGACACGATATGAAGCGATTTGACCTTGTTTGATTCAAAACGATGTGACTCGACTCGATTCGACCTGATTCGATTCGACGCTGTTCGGTGACAGTCAGTGCGATTCTGCTTGATTCCGCTCGATTAGGTGTGATTCGGCAGTATACAGCTCTTTTCGGCTGTATTCAGCTCCATTCGTCTCTATTCAGCTTATTCGGCTCTATTCGACTGTATTCGACTCTACTCTTTTCCACTCGATTCTGTTCCTTCTATTCTGTTCTAATCTCTTCTATTCCACTCTACTCTGTTCTATTCTCCCCTCCCCTCCCCTTCTCTAATCTATATGTCTCGATTGGATTTGACGCGTTGAACGCGATTCGAGGCGATGAAGCTTGAATCGGCTCGATTCGGCTCGATTTGGCTCTATTCGGCTCAGTTAGGCTCCATTCAGCTTGTTTTGGCTTGAATCGCTTCGAATCTGCTCGATTTGGCCTTCTTCGGCCCTATTCTGCTCTATTCGACTCTCTTCTACTCTATTCGTTTCTACTTGACTCCATTCTACTCCATTCTATTCATTCCACACTATTCTACTCTATTCTGCTCTACCCTACCCAACACCACTCTAATTTACTCTACTTGCTTCTACACGATTCCTCTCATTTTGTCTGCATTTGGCTCTATTCAGCTCTATTCTACTCTACTCTATTGTATTGTTTCTACTCTGTTCTGTACTATTCTACTCTATTCTACCCTACCCTATGCTACCCAACTCTAAGGTATTGTAATCCACTTGATTGGATTTGATTCAACCCATTTCAACGTGATTCGTCTCGATTTGGCTCTGTTCAAATCTATTCTACTCTACTCTATTCCCCTCTACTCTACTCTAGCCTACTCTTTTCTGTATTCGTTCTGTGTTGTTCTGTTCTATTTTGTTGTGTTCTGTTCTGTTTTATTCTATTCTACTCTATTCTACCCTACTCTAGCCTACCCGAACCTCCCCTACTCTAGTCTATTCAATTGAATTCGAGAAACTTTGACGCGACTAGGGGCCGCATCGGTGTGATTCATGTCCATTCGGCTCCATTTGTCTCGAATAGTGTCGATTCAGCTCGATTAGGCTCGATTTGGCTCCGTTAGGCTCGATTCACTGGATTCGGCTCGATTTCTCTCGGTTCAGCTCGATTTGGCCCTCTTTGGCCCTCTTCGGCTCTCTTCAGCTCTTTTCTACTCTACTCGATTCCATTGCACACCATTCTACTCCATTCTACGCTCTTCTACTATTCCCTACTGTAATTGATTCGATGGGATTCGACGCCATTCGACGCGATTTGTCTCGTTTCGTCTCCATTCAGCTTGATTCGACTCTGTTCTACTCTACTCTATTCTACTCTACACTATTCTGCTCTGCTCTACCCTTTTCTACTCTATTCTATTGTATCCTTTCCATTCTCTTCTACTGTGTTCAAGTCTACTCTATTCCATCCTACCCTAATCTAATCTATTCTACTGGATTCGATTCCACGCATCTCCATGCGATTCGGCTCAAATCGGCTCCTTTCCACTCCATTCATCCCCAATCGGCTCAAATCGGTTCGATTCAGCTCTAATCGGCTCCATTCGGCTCTAGTCAGCTCGAATAGGCTCTATTCAGCTCTATTCGGCTCTATTAGACTCTACTCAACTCTATTATCTCTTTTCGACTCCACTCGACTCCATGCTACACCATTCTACTCCATCCTAAACTATTCTCTACTGTATTGTATTGTACTCTACCCTACTCTAGTCTATTCTAATTGATTGGATTGGATTGGATTGGAATTGATCAGATTCAATGCAATTCGACGGTATTCAACGCGATACGGCACGATTCCACGGGATTCGGCGTGATTCATCTTGGTTTCTATCCATTTAGCTCTTTTGGGCTCTATTTGGCCCTATTCGACAATGTTCGACTCTGCTCTACTCTACTCTTCTATACTCTGCTCGTCTCGACTCTATTCTTTCAGTTCTGTTCTGTTCTGTTCTACTGCACTCTATTCTACCCTACCCTACCCTAACTTAGCCTACTGTAATCTGTTCTATGCTATTCGACACACTTGAATGGGATTCGACCTGATTCGGGTCATATCGGCTCGATTCATCTCCTTTCTGCTCCATTAAACTCGATTCGGTTCTATTCGGCTCTTTTCCACTCTATTCGGCTCTTTTTGGCAGTATTCGACTCTATTTGACTCTAGTCTACTCGATTCTTTCTGTTCTGTTCTATTCTACTCTATTCTATTCTTCTCTACCCTACCCTAACCTTACCTTCCCCACACTAATCTATTTGATTCGATTCGACACGTTTCAAACGACTCGACATGATTCATCTCGATTCACCTTGAATTTGGTCAATTCGGCTGTATTCAGCTCTGTTTGGCTCTTTTCGGCTCTCTTCAGCTCAATTTGACTCTATTCTACTGGACCCGACTCTACTTAATTCTATTCTCTTCTTTCTATTGTGTTGTGTTGTGTTGTGTTGTGTTGTAGTCTAGCCTCTCCTGCCGTACCCTCCTCTACTCTAATCTATTCGATTCAACGCATTTCGACGCGATTCCATGTGATTAGGCTTGAATCGGCTCGATTTAGCTCTATTTGGCTTGAATTGGGTCAATTCGTCTCGATTCTGCTCAATTCAGCATAATTAGGCTCGAGTGAATCTTATTCAGCCCTGCTCAGCTCTACTCAACCCTTTCTACTTTATTTGTCTCTATTTGGCTCCATTCAACTCCCTTCCACACCACTCTACTCTTTTCTACTCTATTCTATTCTGTTCTACCCTACCCTACTCTAATCTATTCTAATCGATTCGATTCATCACGATTTGTCTCCTTTCCTCTCCATTCGAATCGATTGGGCTTGAATTGGATCTATTCATATATATTCTGCACTACCCGACTCTGACTATTCCACTCTACTCAACTCTACTCCATTCTACTCTTGGTATTCTCTTCTGTTCTACTCTATTCTATTCTTCTGTGCCCTTCCCTACTGAATCCCAGTCTAACCTACACTACTCTAATCTATTCAATTTAATTCGATTCCATTCAGTTTGACACCATTCGACCCGATTTGAGACAATTCGACGGGATTCGGTGAGATTCCGCGAGATTTGATGCGTTTTGGTGGGATTTGATGGAATTCGACGAGATCCGATGCAATAGGATGCAATTAAGTGTGTTTTGGCTCGATTTTGCTGGGTTCAGTTTGTCTCTATTTGGCTCGTTTCAGCTCCACTAGGCTCCATTCATCCCGAATCTGGTCGACTCGACTCGATTCGGCTCATTTTGGCCATATGTGGTCCTATTCAGCGTTATTCGGCTCTATTCAACTCTTTTCTACTCTCTGCATCTGTGTTCGAATCCATTTGACTCCATTCCACACCATTCTATTCCATTCTACACTACTGTATTCTACAAAACCCTCCCCCACCCTAGCCTATCCTAATCTAGTCTGCTCTTTTCTAGTCTCCTTTTCTATTTTCTCGATTCCATCCTATGCTACTCTACCATACCCTACACTAAGCTAACCTACCCTGACCTATGCTGTTCTATTCTATTTCCTTCTAT
Source organism: Loxodonta africana (assembly GCF_030014295.1). Taxonomy (NCBI): domain Eukaryota; kingdom Metazoa; phylum Chordata; class Mammalia; order Proboscidea; family Elephantidae; genus Loxodonta; species Loxodonta africana. The sequence goes on from NW_026975074.1 coordinate 1,183,384, forward strand.
TTTCTCTGTTCCACCGTATGCTTCCCTACCCTATGCTACCCCACCGTACCATACTCTACTACTTAGGGTTACTCAATAAGGGTCCTAATTAAGGGGAGTAGTTCGGGCAAGGGTACTCCTTAAGGCAAGGGTACTAGTTCAGGCTACTACTTATGGGCAGGGCACTAGTTAAGGCCAGGCTACTAGTTAAGGCATGGGTACTTGTTGAGGGTACTGGTTAAGGCAAGGGTACCAGTTCAGGCTACTTGTTAAGGACATACTACTAGTGAAGGCAAGGGTACTAGTGAAGACTACTGGTTAAGGCAAGGGTACTTGTTAGGACTACTAGTTAAGGCAAGGGTACTAGATTAGGCTAAGAGTTCAGGCAAGGGTACTCGTTCAGCTTACTGACTTAGGGTACTCTTCAAGACTAGTTGTCTAGGCTACTGCTCTATGCCACTAGTCTAGCTGACTAGTCCAGCTTACTAGTCTAGGCTTCTACTCTAGCCTTCTCTTGTCTACTCTAATGTAGTCTACTTGCATCTACCCTAGTCTTCCTATCATAAACTACCCTACCCTAACCTATTCTAATCGATTCCATTTGATTCGATTCAAAGCATTTCGATGCGACCGGACACCATCACGCTTGAGTCGGCTCGATTCCGCAACATCAGCTCGATTCAGCTCGATTTGGCTCGAATCGCTTCAATTCAGCTCGTTTCCACTCGGTTCAGCCTTATTCGGCCCTATTTGGCTCGATTCGACTCTTTTCTACTCTATTTGTCTCTGTTCGACTCCATTTGACTCCACTCTTCTCCATTCTACGCTATTCTACTCTATTCTGTTCTACTCTACCCTACGATACTCTAATCTATTCGATTGGATGCGATTCGAAGCAATTCGGTGTGATTCATCTCGTTTTGTTTCCATTTGACTCGATTCGGCCAGAATTGGCTCTATTCAGCTATATCCTGCACTCTTTGACTCTATTTGACTCAATTCTACTCTGCTCTACTCTTGTCTGCTTTACTCTCTCTACTCTACCCTACTGTACTATATTCTATTCTGTACTATTCTGTTCTATTCTACCCACCCGCCCCTCCCCTCCCCTTCCCTAATCTATTTGATTAGATTCGATGTGACGTATTTCCACGCGATTTGACGCGATTAGGCTTGAATCAGCTCGATTCAGTTCGAATCGGCTCTATTCGGCCCGACTTGGCTCCATTTCACTCCATTCGGCTCGATTAGGCTCGAATTCCATCGATTCTGCTGGATTCTGCTCAATTAGGCCTTATTTGGGCCTATTCGGCCCTATTCTGCTCTATTAGACTCTTTTGTACTCTGTTCATATCTATCCGTCTCTATTGGACTCCGTTCAACTCCATTCCTCACTATTTTCCTCTCTTCTATTCTACCCTTCCCTACCCTAATCTCTTCTAATCGATTCGATTTGATTTGACGCGATTCGAAGCAACCGGACGTGATTCGTCTCGTTTTGTCTCCACTCGGCTCAATTCGGCTATGTTCTCTCTCTTTGACTCTATTCTATTCTGTTGTATTCTTTCTGTTCTGTTCTATTCTCTCCTATTCTGTTGTACTCTATTCTATTCTACCCTACCCGACCCAACGGCACCCCACCCGAACCTACCCTACTTTAATCTATTGGATTCAATTCGATTCCGTGCAAAGCGATTTGATAGGACTTGACTGGATTCGGCAAATCTGAAGGGATTTGATGAGATTCCATGCGACTCGACGTGATTCAGTAGGATTCTCTGAGGTTTGACGCAATTCGAAGTTATTCGACGTGATTCGATGGGATTCGACACGATATGAAGCGATTTGACCTTGTTTGATTCAAAACGATGTGACTCGACTCGATTCGACCTGATTCGATTCGACGCTGTTCGGTGACAGTCAGTGCGATTCTGCTTGATTCCGCTCGATTAGGTGTGATTCGGCAGTATACAGCTCTTTTCGGCTGTATTCAGCTCCATTCGTCTCTATTCAGCTTATTCGGCTCTATTCGACTGTATTCGACTCTACTCTTTTCCACTCGATTCTGTTCCTTCTATTCTGTTCTAATCTCTTCTATTCCACTCTACTCTGTTCTATTCTCCCCTCCCCTCCCCTTCTCTAATCTATATGTCTCGATTGGATTTGACGCGTTGAACGCGATTCGAGGCGATGAAGCTTGAATCGGCTCGATTCGGCTCGATTTGGCTCTATTCGGCTCAGTTAGGCTCCATTCAGCTTGTTTTGGCTTGAATCGCTTCGAATCTGCTCGATTTGGCCTTCTTCGGCCCTATTCTGCTCTATTCGACTCTCTTCTACTCTATTCGTTTCTACTTGACTCCATTCTACTCCATTCTATTCATTCCACACTATTCTACTCTATTCTGCTCTACCCTACCCAACACCACTCTAATTTACTCTACTTGCTTCTACACGATTCCTCTCATTTTGTCTGCATTTGGCTCTATTCAGCTCTATTCTACTCTACTCTATTGTATTGTTTCTACTCTGTTCTGTACTATTCTACTCTATTCTACCCTACCCTATGCTACCCAACTCTAAGGTATTGTAATCCACTTGATTGGATTTGATTCAACCCATTTCAACGTGATTCGTCTCGATTTGGCTCTGTTCAAATCTATTCTACTCTACTCTATTCCCCTCTACTCTACTCTAGCCTACTCTTTTCTGTATTCGTTCTGTGTTGTTCTGTTCTATTTTGTTGTGTTCTGTTCTGTTTTATTCTATTCTACTCTATTCTACCCTACTCTAGCCTACCCGAACCTCCCCTACTCTAGTCTATTCAATTGAATTCGAGAAACTTTGACGCGACTAGGGGCCGCATCGGTGTGATTCATGTCCATTCGGCTCCATTTGTCTCGAATAGTGTCGATTCAGCTCGATTAGGCTCGATTTGGCTCCGTTAGGCTCGATTCACTGGATTCGGCTCGATTTCTCTCGGTTCAGCTCGATTTGGCCCTCTTTGGCCCTCTTCGGCTCTCTTCAGCTCTTTTCTACTCTACTCGATTCCATTGCACACCATTCTACTCCATTCTACGCTCTTCTACTATTCCCTACTGTAATTGATTCGATGGGATTCGACGCCATTCGACGCGATTTGTCTCGTTTCGTCTCCATTCAGCTTGATTCGACTCTGTTCTACTCTACTCTATTCTACTCTACACTATTCTGCTCTGCTCTACCCTTTTCTACTCTATTCTATTGTATCCTTTCCATTCTCTTCTACTGTGTTCAAGTCTACTCTATTCCATCCTACCCTAATCTAATCTATTCTACTGGATTCGATTCCACGCATCTCCATGCGATTCGGCTCAAATCGGCTCCTTTCCACTCCATTCATCCCCAATCGGCTCAAATCGGTTCGATTCAGCTCTAATCGGCTCCATTCGGCTCTAGTCAGCTCGAATAGGCTCTATTCAGCTCTATTCGGCTCTATTAGACTCTACTCAACTCTATTATCTCTTTTCGACTCCACTCGACTCCATGCTACACCATTCTACTCCATCCTAAACTATTCTCTACTGTATTGTATTGTACTCTACCCTACTCTAGTCTATTCTAATTGATTGGATTGGATTGGATTGGAATTGATCAGATTCAATGCAATTCGACGGTATTCAACGCGATACGGCACGATTCCACGGGATTCGGCGTGATTCATCTTGGTTTCTATCCATTTAGCTCTTTTGGGCTCTATTTGGCCCTATTCGACAATGTTCGACTCTGCTCTACTCTACTCTTCTATACTCTGCTCGTCTCGACTCTATTCTTTCAGTTCTGTTCTGTTCTGTTCTACTGCACTCTATTCTACCCTACCCTACCCTAACTTAGCCTACTGTAATCTGTTCTATGCTATTCGACACACTTGAATGGGATTCGACCTGATTCGGGTCATATCGGCTCGATTCATCTCCTTTCTGCTCCATTAAACTCGATTCGGTTCTATTCGGCTCTTTTCCACTCTATTCGGCTCTTTTTGGCAGTATTCGACTCTATTTGACTCTAGTCTACTCGATTCTTTCTGTTCTGTTCTATTCTACTCTATTCTATTCTTCTCTACCCTACCCTAACCTTACCTTCCCCACACTAATCTATTTGATTCGATTCGACACGTTTCAAACGACTCGACATGATTCATCTCGATTCACCTTGAATTTGGTCAATTCGGCTGTATTCAGCTCTGTTTGGCTCTTTTCGGCTCTCTTCAGCTCAATTTGACTCTATTCTACTGGACCCGACTCTACTTAATTCTATTCTCTTCTTTCTATTGTGTTGTGTTGTGTTGTGTTGTGTTGTAGTCTAGCCTCTCCTGCCGTACCCTCCTCTACTCTAATCTATTCGATTCAACGCATTTCGACGCGATTCCATGTGATTAGGCTTGAATCGGCTCGATTTAGCTCTATTTGGCTTGAATTGGGTCAATTCGTCTCGATTCTGCTCAATTCAGCATAATTAGGCTCGAGTGAATCTTATTCAGCCCTGCTCAGCTCTACTCAACCCTTTCTACTTTATTTGTCTCTATTTGGCTCCATTCAACTCCCTTCCACACCACTCTACTCTTTTCTACTCTATTCTATTCTGTTCTACCCTACCCTACTCTAATCTATTCTAATCGATTCGATTCATCACGATTTGTCTCCTTTCCTCTCCATTCGAATCGATTGGGCTTGAATTGGATCTATTCATCTATATTCTGCACTACCCGACTCTGACTATTCCACTCTACTCAACTCTACTCCATTCTACTCTTGGTATTCTCTTCTGTTCTACTCTATTCTATTCTTCTGTGCCCTTCCCTACTGAATCCCAGTCTAACCTACACTACTCTAATCTATTCAATTTAATTCGATTCCATTCAGTTTGACACCATTCGACCCGATTTGAGACAATTCGACGGGATTCGGTGAGATTCCGCGAGATTTGATGCGTTTTGGTGGGATTTGATGGAATTCGACGAGATCCGATGCAATAGGATGCAATTAAGTGTGTTTTGGCTCGATTTTGCTGGGTTCAGTTTGTCTCTATTTGGCTCGTTTCAGCTCCACTAGGCTCCATTCATCCCGAATCTGGTCGACTCGACTCGATTCGGCTCATTTTGGCCATATGTGGTCCTATTCAGCGTTATTCGGCTCTATTCAACTCTTTTCTACTCTCTGCATCTGTGTTCGAATCCATTTGACTCCATTCCACACCATTCTATTCCATTCTACACTACTGTATTCTACAAAACCCTCCCCCACCCTAGCCTATCCTAATCTAGTCTGCTCTTTTCTAGTCTCCTTTTCTATTTTCTCGATTCCATCCTATGCTACTCTACCATACCCTACACTAAGCTAACCTACCCTGACCTATGCTGTTCTATTCTATTTCCTTCTATTTTCTCTGTTCCACCGTATGCTTCCCTACCCTATGCTACCCCACCGTACCATACTCTACTACTTAGGGTTACTCAATAAGGGTCCTAATTAAGGGGAGTAGTTCGGGCAAGGGTACTCCTTAAGGCAAGGGTACTAGTTCAGGCTACTACTTATGGGCAGGGCACTAGTTAAGGCCAGGCTACTAGTTAAGGCATGGGTACTTGTTGAGGGTACTGGTTAAGGCAAGGGTACCAGTTCAGGCTACTTGTTAAGGACATACTACTAGTGAAGGCAAGGGTACTAGTGAAGACTACTGGTTAAGGCAAGGGTACTTGTTAGGACTACTAGTTAAGGCAAGGGTACTAGATTAGGCTAAGAGTTCAGGCAAGGGTACTCGTTCAGCTTACTGACTTAGGGTACTCTTCAAGACTAGTTGTCTAGGCTACTGCTCTATGCCACTAGTCTAGCTGACTAGTCCAGCTTACTAGTCTAGGCTTCTACTCTAGCCTTCTCTTGTCTACTCTAATGTAGTCTACTTGCATCTACCCTAGTCTTCCTATCATAAACTGCCCTACCCTAACCTATTCTAATCGATTCCATTTGATTCGATTCAAAGCATTTCGATGCGACCGGGCACCATCACGCTTGAGTCGGCTCGATTCCGCAACATCAGCGCGATTCAGCTCGATTTGGCTCGAATCGCTTCAATTCAGCTCGTTTCCACTCGGTTCAGCCTTATTCGGCCCTATTTGGCTCGATTCGACTCTTTTCTACTCTATTTGTCTCTGTTCGACTCCATTTGACTCCACTCTTCTCCATTCTACGCTATTCTACTCTATTCTGTTCTACTCTACCCTACGATACTCTAATCTATTCGATTGGATGCGATTCGAAGCAATTCGGTGTGATTCATCTCGTTTTGTTTCCATTTGACTCGATTCGGCCAGAATTGGCTCTATTCAGCTATATCCTGCACTCTTTGACTCTATTTGACTCAATTCTACTCTGCTCTACTCTTGTCTGCTTTACTCTCTCTACTCTACCCTACTGTACTATATTCTATTCTGTACTATTCTGTTCTAGTCTACCCACCCGCCCCTCCCCTACCCTTCCCTAATCTATTTGATTAGATTCGATGTGACGTATTTCCACGCGATTTGACGCGATTAGGCTTGAATCAGCTCGATTCAGTTCGAATCGGCTCTATTCGGCCCGACTTGGCTCCATTTCACTCCATTCGGCTCGATTAGGCTCGAATTCCATCGATTCTGCTGGATTCTGCTCAATTAGGCCTTATTTGGGCCTATTCGGCCCTATTCTGCTCTATTAGACTCTTTTGTACTCTGTTCATATCTATCCGTCTCTATTGGACTCCGTTCAACTCCATTCCTCACTATTTTCCTCTCTTCTATTCTACCCTTCCCTACCCTAATCTCTTCTAATCGATTCGATTTGATTTGACGCGATTCGAAGCAACCGGACGTGATTCGTCTCGTTTTGTCTCCACTCGGCTCAATTCGGCTATGTTCTCTCTCTTTGACTCTATTCTATTCTGTTGTATTCTTTCTGTTCTGTTCTATTCTCTCCTATTCTGTTGTACTCTATTCTATTCTACCCTACCCGACCCAACGGCACCCCACCCGAACCTACCCTACTTTAATCTATTGGATTCAGTTCGATTCCGTGCAAAGCGATTTGATAGGACTTGACTGGATTCGGCAAATCTGAAGGGATTTGATGAGATTCCATGCGACTCGACGTGATTCAGTAGGATTCTCTGAGGTTTGACGCAATTCGAAGTTATTCGACGTGATTCGATGGGATTCGACACGATATGAAGCGATTTGACCTTGTTTGATTCAAAACGATGTGACTCGACTCGATTCGACCTGATTCGATTCGACGCTGTTCGGTGACAGTCAGTGCGATTCTGCTTGATTCCACTCGATTAGGTGTGATTCGGCAGTATACAGCTCTTTTCGGCTGTATTCAGCTCCATTCGTCTCTATTCAGCTTATTCGGCTCTATTCGACTGTATTCGACTCTACTCTTTTCCACTCGATTCTGTTCCTTCTATTCTGTTCTAATCTCTTCTATTCCACTCTACTCTGTTCTATTCTCCCCTCCCCTCCCCTTCTCTAATCTATACGTCTCGATTGGATTTGACGCGTTGAACGCGATTCCAGGCGATGAAGCTTGAATCGGCTCGATTCGGCTCGATTTGGCTCTATTCGGCTCAGTTAGGCTCCATTCAGCTTGTTTTGGCTTGAATCGCTTCGAATCTGCTCGATTTGGCCTTCTTCGGCCCTATTCTGCTCTATTCGACTCTCTTCTACTCTATTCGTTTCTACTTGACTCCATTCTACTCCATTCTATTCATTCCACACTATTCTACTCTATTCTGCTCTACCCTACCCAACACCACTCTAATTTACTCTACTTGCTTCTACACGATTCCTCTCATTTTGTCTGCATTTGGCTCTATTCAGCTCTATTCTACTCTACTCTATTGTATTGTTTCTACTCTGTTCTGTACTATTCTACTCTATTCTACCCTACCCTATGCTACCCAACTCTAAGGTATTGTAATCCACTTGACTGGATTTGATTCAACCCATTTCAACGTGATTCGTCTCGATTTGGCTCTGTTCAAATCTATTCTACTCTACTCTATTCCCCTCTACTCTACTCTAGCCTACTCTTTTCTGTATTCGTTCTGTGTTGTTCTGTTCTATTTTGTTGTGTTCTGTTCTGTTTTATTCTATTCTACTCTATTCTACCCTACTCTAGCCTACCCGAACCTCCCCTACTCTAGTCTATTCAATTGAATTCGAGAAACTTTGACGCGACTAGGGGCCGCATCGGTGTGATTCATGTCCATTCGGCTCCATTTGTCTCGAATAGTGTCGATTCAGCTCGATTAGGCTCGATTTGGCTCCGTTAGGCTCGATTCACTGGATTCGGCTCGATTTCTCTCGGTTCAGCTCGATTTGGCCCTCTTTGGCCCTCTTCGGCTCTCTTCAGCTCTTTTCTACTCTACTCGATTCCATTGCACACCATTCTACTCCATTCTACGCTCTTCTACTATTCCCTACTGTAATTGATTCGATGGGATTCGACGCCATTCGACGCGATTTGTCTCGTTTCGTCTCCATTCAGCTTGATTCGACTCTGTTCTACTCTACTCTATTCTACTCTACACTATTCTGCTCTGCTCTACCCTTTTCTACTCTATTCTATTGTATCCTTTCCATTCTCTTCTACTGTGTTCAAGTCTACTCTATTCCATCCTACCCTAATCTAATCTATTCTACTGGATTCGATTCCACGCATCTCCATGCGATTCGGCTCAAATCGGCTCCTTTCCACTCCATTCATCCCCAATCGGCTCAAATCGGTTCGATTCAGCTCTAATCGGCTCCATTCGGCTCTAGTCAGCTCGAATAGGCTCTATTCAGCTCGATTCGGCTCTATTAGACTCTACTCAACTCTATTATCTCTTTTCGACTCCACTCGACTCCATGCTACACCATTCTACTCCATCCTAAACTATTCTCTACTGTATTGTATTGTACTCTACCCTACTCTAGTCTATTCTAATTGATTGGATTGGATTGGATTGGAATTGATCAGATTCAATGCAATTCGACGGGATTCAACGCGATACGGCACGATTCCACGGGATTCGGCGTGATTCATCTTGGTTTCTATCCATTTAGCTCTTTTGGGCTCTATTTGGCCCTATTCGACAATGTTCGACTCTGCTCTACTCTACTCTTCTATACTCTGCTCGTCTCGACTCTATTCTTTCAGTTCTGTTCTGTTCTGTTCTACTGCACTCTATTCTACCCTACCCTACCCTAACTTAGCCTACTGTAATCTGTTCTATGCTATTCGACACACTTGAATGGGATTCGACCTGATTCGGGTCATATCGGCTCGATTCATCTCCTTTCTGCTCCATTAAACTCGATTCGGTTCTATTCGGCTCTTTTCCACTCTATTCGGCTCTTTTTGGCAGTATTCGACTCTATTTGACTCTAGTCTACTCGATTCTTTCTGTTCTGTTCTATTCTACTCTATTCTATTCTTCTCTACCCTACCCTAACCTTACCTTCCCCACACTAATCTATTTGATTCGATTCGACACGTTTCAAACGACTCGACATGATTCATCTCGATTCACCTTGAATTTGGTCAATTCGGCTGTATTCAGCTCTGTTTGGCTCTTTTCGGCTCTCTTCAGCTCAATTTGACTCTATTCTACTGGACCCGACTCTACTTAATTCTATTCTCTTCTTTCTATTGTGTTCTGTTGTGTTGTGTTGTAGTCTAGCCTCTCCTGCCGTACCCTCCTCTACTCTAATCTATTCGATTCAACGCATTTCGACGCGATTCCATGTGATTAGGCTTGAATCGGCTCGATTTAGCTCTATTTGGCTTGAATTGGGTCAATTCGTCTCGATTCTGCTCAATTCAGCATAATTAGGCTCGAGTGAATCTTATTCAGCCCTGCTCAGCTCTACTCAACCCTTTCTACTTTATTTGTCTCTATTTGGCTCCATTCAACTCCCTTCCACACCATTCTGCGCTTTTCTACTCTATTCTATTCTGTTCTACCCTACCCTACTCTAATCTATTCTAATCGATTCGATTCATCACGATTTGTCTCCTTTCCTCTCCATTCGAATCGATTCGGCTTGAATTGGATCTATTCATCTATATTCTGCACTACCCGACTCTGACTATTCCACTCTACTCAACTCTACTCCATTCTACTCTTGGTATTCTCTTCTGTTCTACTCTATTCTATTCTTCTGTGCCCTTCCCTACTGAATCCCAGTCTAACCTACACTACTCTAATCTATTCAATTTAATTCGATTCCATTCAGTTTGACACCATTCGACCCGATTTGAGACAATTCGACGGGATTCGGTGAGATTCCGCGAGATTTGATGCGTTTTGGTGGGATTTGATGGAATTCGACGAGATCCGATGCAATAGGATGCAATTAAGTGTGTTTTGGCTCGATTTTGCTGGGTTCAGTTTGTCTCTATTTGGCTCGTTTCAGCTCCACTAGGCTCCATTCATCCCGAATCTGGTCGACTCGACTCGATTCGGCTCATTTTGGCCATATGTGGTCCTATTCAGCGTTATTCGGCTCTATTCAACTCTTTTCTACTCTCTGCATCTGTGTTCGAATCCATTTGACTCCATTCCACACCATTCTATTCCATTCTACACTACTGTATTCTACAAAACCCTCCCCCACCCTAGCCTATCCTAATCTAGTCTGCTCTTTTCTAGTCTCCTTTTCTATTTTCTCGATTCCATCCTATGCTACTCTACCATACCCTACACTAAGCTAACCTACCCTGACCTATGCTGTTCTATTCTATTTCCTTCTATTTTCTCTGTTCCACCGTATGCTTCCCTACCCTATGCTACCCCACCGTACCATACTCTACTACTTAGGGTTACTCAATAAGGGTCCTAATTAAGGGGAGTAGTTCGGGCAAGGGTACTCCTTAAGGCAAGGGTACTAGTTCAGGCTACTACTTATGGGCAGGGCACTAGTTAAGGCCAGGCTACTAGTTAAGGCATGGGTACTTGTTGAGGGTACTGGTTAAGGCAAGGGTACCAGTTCAGGCTACTTGTTAAGGACATACTACTAGTGAAGGCAAGGGTACTAGTGAAGACTACTGGTTAAGGCAAGGGTACTTGTTAGGACTACTAGTTAAGGCAAGGGTACTAGATTAGGCTAAGAGTTCAGGCAAGGGTACTCGTTCAGCTTACTGACTTAGGGTACTCTTCAAGACTAGTTGTCTAGGCTACTGCTCTATGCCACTAGTCTAGCTGACTAGTCCAGCTTACTAGTCTAGGCTTCTACTCTAGCCTTCTCTTGTCTACTCTAATGTAGTCTACTTGCATCTACCCTAGTCTTCCTATCATAAACTACCCTACCCTAACCTATTCTAATCGATTCCATTTGATTCGATTCAAAGCATTTCGATGCGACCGGACACCATCACGCTTGAGTCGGCTCGATTCCGCAACATCAGCTCGATTCAGCTCGATTTGGCTCGAATCGCTTCAATTCAGCTCGTTTCCACTCGGTTCAGCCTTATTCGGCCCTATTTGGCTCGATTCGACTCTTTTCTACTCTATTTGTCTCTGTTCGACTCCATTTGACTCCACTCTTCTCCATTCTACGCTATTCTGTTCTACTCTACCCTACGATACTCTAATCTATTCGATTGGATGCGATTCGAAGCAATTCGGTGTGATTCATCTCGTTTTGTTTCCATTTGACTCGATTCGGCCAGAATTGGCTCTATTCAGCTATATCCTGCACTCTTTGACTCTATTTGACTCAATTCTACTCTGCTCTACTCTTGTCTGCTTTACTCTCTCTACTCTACCCTACTGTACTATATTCTATTCTGTACTATTCTGTTCTATTCTACCCACCCGCCCCTCCCCTACCCTTCCCTAATCTATTTGATTAGATTCGATGTGACGTATTTCCACGCGATTTGACGCGATTAGGCTTGAATCAGCTCGATTCAGTTCGAATCGGCTCTATTCGGCCCGACTTGGCTCCATTTCACTCCATTCGGCTCGATTAGGCTCGAATTCCATCGATTCTGCTGGATTCTGCTCAATTAGGCCTTATTTGGGCCTATTCGGCCCTATTCTGCTCTATTAGACTCTTTTGTACTCTGTTCATATCTATCCGTCTCTATTGGACTCCGTTCAACTCCATTCCTCACTATTTTCCTCTCTTCTATTCTACCCTTCCCTACCCTAATCTCTTCTAATCGATTCGATTTGATTTGACGCGATTCGAAGCAACCGGACGTGATTCGTCTCGTTTTGTCTCCACTCGGCTCAATTCGGCTATGTTCTCTCTCTTTGACTCTATTCTATTCTGTTGTATTCTTTCTGTTCTGTTCTATTCTCTCCTATTCTGTTGTACTCTATTCTATTCTACCCTACCCGACCCAACGGCACCCCACCCGAACCTACCCTACTTTAATCTATTGGATTCAATTCGATTCCGTGCAAAGCGATTTGATAGGACTTGACTGGATTCGGCAAATCTGAAGGGATTTGATGAGATTCCATGCGACTCGACGTGATTCAGTAGGATTCTCTGAGGTTTGACGCAATTCGAAGTTATTCGACGTGATTCGATGGGATTCGACACGATATGAAGCGATTTGACCTTGTTTGATTCAAAACGATGTGACTCGACTCGATTCGACCTGATTCGATTCGACGCTGTTCGGTGACAGTCAGTGCGATTCTGCTTGATTCCACTCGATTAGGTGTGATTCGGCAGTATACAGCTCTTTTCGGCTGTATTCAGCTCCATTCGTCTCTATTCAGCTTATTCGGCTCTATTCGACTGTATTCGACTCTACTCTTTTCCACTCGATTCTGTTCCTTCTATTCTGTTCTAATCTCTTCTATTCCACTCTACTCTGTTCTATTCTCCCCTCCCCTCCCCTTCTCTAATCTATATGTCTCGATTGGATTTGACGCGTTGAACGCGATTCCAGGCGATGAAGCTTGAATCGGCTCGATTCGGCTCGATTTGGCTCTATTCGGCTCAGTTAGGCTCCATTCAGCTTGTTTTGGCTTGAATCGCTTCGAATCTGCTCGATTTGGCCTTCTTCGGCCCTATTCTGCTCTATTCGACTCTCTTCTACTCTATTCGTTTCTACTTGACTCCATTCTACTCCATTCTATTCATTCCACACTATTCTACTCTATTCTGCTCTACCCTACCCAACACCACTCTAATTTACTCTACTTGCTTCTACACGATTCCTCTCATTTTGTCTGCATTTGGCTCTATTCAGCTCTATTCTACTCTACTCTATTGTATTGTTTCTACTCTGTTCTGTACTATTCTACTCTATTCTACCCTACCCTATGCTACCCAACTCTAAGGTATTGTAATCCACTTGATTGGATTTGATTCAACCCATTTCAACGTGATTCGTCTCGATTTGGCTCTGTTCAAATCTATTCTACTCTACTCTATTCCCCTCTACTCTACTCTAGCCTACTCTTTTCTGTATTCGTTCTGTGTTGTTCTGTTCTATTTTGTTGTGTTCTGTTCTGTTTTATTCTATTCTACTCTATTCTACCCTACTCTAGCCTACCCGAACCTCCCCTACTCTAGTCTATTCAATTGAATTCGAGAAACTTTGACGCGACTAGGGGCCGCATCGGTGTGATTCATGTCCATTCGGCTCCATTTGTCTCGAATAGTGTCGATTCAGCTCGATTAGGCTCGATTTGGCTCCGTTAGGCTCGATTCACTGGATTCGGCTCGATTTCTCTCGGTTCAGCTCGATTTGGCCCTCTTTGGCCCTCTTCGGCTCTCTTCAGCTCTTTTCTACTCTACTCGATTCCATTGCACACCATTCTACTCCATTCTACGCTCTTCTACTATTCCCTACTGTAATTGATTCGATGGGATTCGACGCCATTCGACGCGATTTGTCTCGTTTCGTCTCCATTCAGCTTGATTCGACTCTGTTCTACTCTACTCTATTCTACTCTACACTATTCTGCTCTGCTCTACCCTTTTCTACTCTATTCTATTGTATCCTTTCCATTCTCTTCTACTGTGTTCAAGTCTACTCTATTCCATCCTACCCTAATCTAATCTATTCTACTGGATTCGATTCCACGCATCTCCATGCGATTCGGCTCAAATCGGCTCCTTTCCACTCCATTCATCCCCAATCGGCTCAAATCGGTTCGATTCAGCTCTAATCGGCTCCATTCGGCTCTAGTCAGCTCGAATAGGCTCTATTCAGCTCGATTCGGCTCTATTAGACTCTACTCAACTCTATTATCTCTTTTCGACTCCACTCGACTCCATGCTACACCATTCTACTCCATCCTAAACTATTCTCTACTGTATTGTATTGTACTCTACCCTACTCTAGTCTATTCTAATTGATTGGATTGGATTGGATTGGAATTGATCAGATTCAATGCAATTCGACGGGATTCAACGCGATACGGCACGATTCCACGGGATTCGGCGTGATTCATCTTGGTTTCTATCCATTTAGCTCTTTTGGGCTCTATTTGGCCCTATTCGACAATGTTCGACTCTGCTCTACTCTACTCTTCTATACTCTGCTCGTCTCGACTCTATTCTTTCAGTTCTGTTCTGTTCTGTTCTACTGCACTCTATTCTACCCTACCCTACCCTAACTTAGCCTACTGTAATCTGTTCTATGCTATTCGACACACTTGAATGGGATTCGACCTGATTCGGGTCATATCGGCTCGATTCATCTCCTTTCTGCTCCATTAAACTCGATTCGGTTCTATTCGGCTCTTTTCCACTCTATTCGGCTCTTTTTGGCAGTATTCGACTCTATTTGACTCTAGTCTACTCGATTCTTTCTGTTCTGTTCTATTCTACTCTATTCTATTCTTCTCTACCCTACCCTAACCTTACCTTCCCCACACTAATCTATTTGATTCGATTCGACACGTTTCAAACGACTCGACATGATTCATCTCGATTCACCTTGAATTTGGTCAATTCGGCTGTATTCAGCTCTGTTTGGCTCTTTTCGGCTCTCTTCAGCTCAATTTGACTCTATTCTACTGGACCCGACTCTACTTAATTCTATTCTCTTCTTTCTATTGTGTTGTGTTGTGTTGTGTTGTGTTGTAGTCTAGCCTCTCCTGCCGTACCCTCCTCTACTCTAATCTATTCGATTCAACGCATTTCGACGCGATTCCATGTGATTAGGCTTGAATCGGCTCGATTTAGCTCTATTTGGCTTGAATTGGGTCAATTCGTCTCGATTCTGCTCAATTCAGCATAATTAGGCTCGAGTGAATCTTATTCAGCCCTGCTCAGCTCTACTCAACCCTTTCTACTTTATTTGTCTCTATTTGGCTCCATTCAACTCCCTTCCACACCACTCTACTCTTTTCTACTCTATTCTATTCTGTTCTACCCTACCCTACTCTAATCTATTCTAATCGATTCGATTCATCACGATTTGTCTCCTTTCCTCTCCATTCGAATCGATTCGGCTTGAATTGGATCTATTCATCTATATTCTGCACTACCCGACTCTGACTATTCCACTCTACTCAACTCTACTCCATTCTACTCTTGGTATTCTCTTCTGTTCTACTCTATTCTATTCTTCTGTGCCCTTCCCTACTGAATCCCAGTCTAACCTACACTACTCTAATCTATTCAATTTAATTCGATTCCATTCAGTTTGACACCATTCGACCCGATTTGAGACAATTCGACGGGATTCGGTGAGATTCCGCGAGATTTGATGCGTTTTGGTGGGATTTGATGGAATTCGACGAGATCCGATGCAATAGGATGCAATTAAGTGTGTTTTGGCTCGATTTTGCTGGGTTCAGTTTGTCTCTATTTGGCTCGTTTCAGCTCCACTAGGCTCCATTCATCCCGAATCTGGTCGACTCGACTCGATTCGGCTCATTTTGGCCATATGTGGTCCTATTCAGTGTTATTCGGCTCTATTCAACTCTTTTCTACTCTCTGCATCTGTGTTCGAATCCATTTGACTCCATTCCACACCATTCTATTCCATTCTACACTACTGTATTCTACAAAACCCTCCCCCACCCTAGCCTATCCTAATCTAGTCTGCTCTTTTCTAGTCTCCTTTTCTATTTTCTCGATTCCATCCTATGCTACTCTACCATACCCTACACTAAGCTAACCTACCCTGACCTATGCTGTTCTATTCTATTTCCTTCTATTTTCTCTGTTCCACCGTATGCTTCCCTACCCTATGCTACCCCACCGTACCATACTCTACTACTTAGGGTTACTCAATAAGGGTCCTAATTAAGGGGAGTAGTTCGGGCAAGGGTACTCCTTAAGGCAAGGGTACTAGTTCAGGCTACTACTTATGGGCAGGGCACTAGTTAAGGCCAGGCTACTAGTTAAGGCATGGGTACTTGTTGAGGGTACTGGTTAAGGCAAGGGTACCAGTTCAGGCTACTTGTTAAGGACATACTACTAGTGAAGGCAAGGGTACTAGTGAAGACTACTGGTTAAGGCAAGGGTACTTGTTAGGACTACTAGTTAAGGCAAGGGTACTAGATTAGGCTAAGAGTTCAGGCAAGGGTACTCGTTCAGCTTACTGACTTAGGGTACTATTCAAGACTAGTTGTCTAGGCTACTGCTCTATGCCACTAGTCTAG